>NC_090696.1:73953721-75203721 GCF_040954835.1 Lepisosteus oculatus
ATTCCAGGATCAATTAGCTGCTGAAGGAAAACGAAAAAAGCAAGATGGGCTGAACAGCCTCTTCTCACTCTTGAATCATGTTGTGGAGTCAGTCATTAAATACCAGGAAACACAAAACACATACTGTACAGTAAAAACCCCGTAGCTGATTAAAATAAAGCAAAAAGTAAAACAAAGCATGTAAGGATACGAGTCCTGGACGTGGTCCTGGAAGAACAGGTGCAAGGAAGGACTGGCACTCTGACACTCTGAGTGGGACTGCAGAGCACACATATTCTCACAGAGACATGGTCACTGTGAGACCATTTAACCTAACCAGCATGCCACTGGAAAGTGAAGGGGAAACCAGAGCACGTTAAGTTGATGAGAACGTGCGAAGAAGACATCTCAGTCCAGATTCCAGCCAAGGACCCACGAGTTTTCAGACATTAAATCTATCTGCTGTGCCACCACACTGTGTTAAAGACTAAATATACAGCAGGGGGCTTGTACTATTAAGCTTAGAGATTCATGTATGCTATAATTCAGCTAAAACCCTGTGTTAGACAGCACTTTCCTAATTCAATATGGTAGACATTAACTGGTGAATAAATGCTGAGGTTTTTAGAGATGTGTGTTTTTCTGTGCTTAATTTAGTGTATACAAAGCTCAGTATGACAACCTACAAGCCCCTGGGAATATTTACAGCTGTTAAAACTCCTAGAGTATGTTCAATTTCTTACAGGTCATATGTTCTGTCTCTTTTAATAGGTGCTGAAAAGCGTTTCTTTGCGGATAAGTGACATGCAAAAAAAAAAATGCACTTCCCGCGGGAGCCCAGCATCTTTCTCATCACACTTTGTTATTTTCCCCTCAGAATGACCCCTTCTTGAAAAGCACGGCAGTTCAGGGTTTCAAATGGAAAACCTAGGAAATACTACTGCAGTTTCACTCTTTTTCCAGAAGGTGGCACAAGAGACATTTCAACAAGCTCTCCGGTTGCTTACAGACCATCATTGCAATCGCTCATCATTTAAACTCATATAGCATGAATATATAATATTTATAATCTTGCAAATCATATCATACCAGTTATATTTTTAATTATGCTGGATAGTTTCAATGACTGTATGATTTTAATGATTTTATTTTTAACGTCTGTATAAATGTTGACCTTAATCAAATGTTGCACTAAATGTGACATCTAGTATTTGTTTTTTTTTACTACCTCCAGGCCCATGCTTTTGTTAATGTAGTCATGAAAATTCAAAATTGAAAAAAAAATGCCACAAGAAAAGAAAAAAGTAGTAGAAATGGCAAGTCAATGAGCATTTTTATTATGTTTTGATTTCCAATTAGGCTACTTTAACAAACATTGCGACTGAAGGGTACATAGGAGGATAATTATTAGCAGACCATTTACAGTATGTAATGAATCTTAAATGATGTAGTACCAGCAAATATAAGTAGCCACAAGGCGTGTTGGTTTATTTTTTTCTAAGCTAATTTACCATCTGTTCAAGAGAATGAACTAGCTCCACATATATATTATATGGCTTTGTGGCTCCACTATTTTACCAATAAGTAACTAATTTTAAAATAAAAGGAAAACAGTCTTAGTGGATATCAAAATGCCTTACCATCCCAAACACTATGAAATTGGAGTCTGGAGTGAATTGGTGTTTGTAAGTTTGTAATGTGCAGCCCTAAACAGTAAAGCTAAAAAAAATCCCTAAAATGGAGATAAAAGTTACTATGCATAGGAACTGTAGTAATGCCTGCTATAATTTTATTTTCTGAAATTAGATTTTACATTCATCATTTAAAACATCCCTGTTGAGACATTTTTTGTTACTCTTCACTTTCTCTTTTGTTTATCCAGAGATAAACTATCTGATACAATCAAAATACAGTAGCTGCAGCAATGTCAAGGGTGATTGCCAAAAAAGGTGCAAAAAAAGGAAAATAAGCTGGAGATGAAGACCAAAAAAATGTAAATAGTCTAAAAAGATTACATTACATCTACATTATGATAAGACATAAAAGTAAGGTGAAAAATTAGAACTATAAAAATTATGAATGCAGGCAGGATTCACTGCACCATGAATGCACATTGCACTTCAGGTTTTGCTTTAACTAAGAAGGCAGGTATTAAGGTTTTTGCTAATGATTCGTATTGTAACACAATGGGGGCTCAGGCGGGCGCCCTTGCCGCATTAGGTCGGCCCCATCCCGACTGAGGCTCGAACCCGGGACTCCCGCGTCTCTCTGCAGCGACCTAGCCCCGTGAGCTAAAGAGAGATCTCTCTACAGCCCAGTAGCTGTAGTCCTGCTATCACAGGGAAGGGGGGTGACATCACCTGCTCTTACACAGTGCCTGTCGGCCGTAAGCGTTACAGTATATTATTATTTCATTATACTGTTAGTGACTAAAGCAGGCCCCACTAGCGAGGGTGAACTTGTTTGTGCTGAAGGGTTGTGTTGTTCTAGTATTTAAAGAAACAAATTAATTCAAATACTACTGTAGAAGCAATTTGAAGAAACAATTAATTTGATATAACTGTAAAAAAATACTTTTGGTAAATAGCAACAGAATGTTTAGGTCATCATTTTGTGTAATATTGATACATGTGTTTACTGATGTTATCAATTGAAATATTTGTGCCTGTGAATAATGTGAAATTTATTTTACATTATTCTGTGTTTCAAGCCTCAGAATACATTTGACTTCCATGCATTGTCCACTTCATTTTTTACTTTGAGTACCAGGGATTTTCATGACTGGTCCTTAATATATTATTAATGAAGTCATCTCACAGAAGTGGACAGCAGACACTGGACCATGATATCGGTCATGGTTCTGAGCTCTGGCCCATATCTTCCAGCTGTGCTTTCACTTGAGTGTGCTGATTTGAGATGAGCTTGTGCCCCTGCTGTCTCCAAGAAACCTCCATAAACACTCGGGCTGCTTTACATCTTGAATTCAAAGGTACAGTAATTGCATATACTGTACTTGGTAAGAAATTTAATGTGCCAGTTATTCAAATTAAAATAAAGACATAAAGAATGTGTTTCATTAATATCAGTGTAATACTGTAAAAGGAAGTGATAACATACTGTATAGTAATTAAAAACAAAGGGGGCACTCCTCACAGCCAAAAGAAAAGCAGAAAAAACAGTCATGCAGGGAAGATGTCTGTATCTCTACTACTTTATCAGACAGAATTAGGCAGGCACAAACCCCTCTCCCAGTACAAACAAAATGCCAGATTTTCATTCTTTAAGCACCAACCTGACACAGTGCTCAGTTTCTCTGCTAGTACTGTACTGTATGTGCACACTTCACACTTACCTGTTGTGGTGTCTTTATCAGATCTTAATATCAGATACTGATTGTGGAATACTCAATTTTTGGCAAATATATATTTTATCAGGAACTAGAAGTGTGATCCAATGGTTTAAAAAAAAGATAAAATGAATTGTAAGCTACACCTACAGTGGGTGGATTTTTGCTACGTTAATGTGTGATTTTTTCTGAAACCCACAAGCAGGGAAGAATGATCTATTGCTTCTCTTTTTTTTTTCCAACACCAGACATTTCCCTGTTGTCTCACTTTTACTTAATGTCACCACACGACTGAATGCCACTCTCAGGTAATGTATGTGCAAGACACCATGCTCAAGAGTGAATCGATGGTGTGCCCACATCCCATAAAAAAGATGATATAAAGAACATTCATTAATACGCTGTCTTTATCAGCTGGAATGTAGGAGCACCACAATTAATGAATGTTCAGCCCTTGATTCTTATGGATCGAGATGGCTGCTTGTTTTTAATCAAAGCTCATACCGCCTGACTAAAACTTAACTTCCCCTCCTTTGCCAAATAGTTAAGAATCAGGTTGAAGGCGTCTGATGCAGTTTGATCTCTTTTGATCATAACACTAAAAAGATAAGGCCATAATGTAGCTTGCCTCAGGGGTGTTTGAGCCTTGGCTTGGTTTACCTCATGCAGAGTTGTGAATATTTCACAGGGTCCCTTGGCTTAACACAGCCTGAAGCAGTGCAATTTTATGGTCACAGCAGTGAAGGAAATGAAAACAAGGATATTCATCTTCCCGTCTTAGAAACACAAACAAACAAGACAGCAAAACAAAACCCTTATATTCTGTTCGCTCATGCAACAGCTCATAGCTGTTATTATTAATATTATTGCACTATTTGTTTTTTCAAGAACACCTTGTAGACTTTTTATACATATGCAAAAATCAATATAATGTAGTTTTCCCTAGAGAATTAAACACAGAGTCAGTCTTGGCATTTGGGAACTGTCTGTTTTTTTATTCTGTAAATGGAAATACTCAGTCAAAGCATACGACTACAGCTTGCCTACAGTAACAGCTGTTACAAAGCAGATGAAAAATGTCGGTATAATGGTTGTTCCTCTCATGCAGGAGAAGCAGTTTTCTTACCAAAAATATTTCATGGTATTGTGCATGAAAAGTGATTAAAAGATACATGAAATGGGACAAAAAGACTTGACATATTTCCAAACGAATGTGAAATGTGGATAAATATGAGACTGTCCAGTTTGTATGGCTGCTTGAAAAGGTGGTCATGAACACTTAAAGAGGGACAAACTTTATAATACACCAAGATATGGGAAGCTGAAAATAGCAATCACCCATTGCCAAATCCATTAACAGCAGCAACAATTGGGTAAGTTCATCAGGTCATTTTTGTAGATGGAGAATTTCCAATTTAGATATTGCAAGCAGGCATAACATCACGAAATACTGTACTAGAGATCAGTAAGATCATCCAATGAACATTTACATGCAAGAAAGTCTCTGCATGTCAAGTCCTGTGAATGCTACGCAATCAATATAAATGTGACAGATTTGACATTAGTATTGTACTGGTGCTGTGTTATGATATAGAGCACAATAACATTTCTTCATGACATAATCATTGGTAGATCGAACACTTCAAACTTCGGATCTGTTCCTAGAGCACATAGTGGCATCTCTCATCACCCTTGTCACAAGTCTTTTCAAGGCAGTGCCCTCAGCATTAAAATTCATTCTTGGAACTGGGGCTGGAACGGAATAAATAACTCACAAACTTTACCGCTTGCACTAGTACTTCTCCTTCATGAAAACCTCTTATCTCTTTGATAATACTAAACCAGATAGCTAACAACTCAAGAGATCATAATGTGTGTCCTCACTAGTCCTGTAGCGTAGTCCAAACGCTATGTCTGTTCTTGGCTTTTAAAAACTGTTAAAAACTTTGTTTTTTTTAACTTTTTCTTAACAGTTTGTTTAATTGCACTTATACAACCATGATAAATGTTACTGAACAAAACAGAACAGCCCATTCCTGGCCAACCTGACTGGTGATGTTCCCCCACTGTACTGTTCATGCAATGTCTGAATTTTAGCCAGTGCCCTTTAATGTGGAAACGCCAGGATTTAAAATGCTGAAGCATTTTCTACATGAAAAAATAATAAACCTTTACTGGTAAGTAGTAAAAAATGCCCTTACTTATCAAAGCACCATCCTATGTACTGTAAATACTCTGCCTGCTCTTCCAAAATGTCACAGAACGTGATAATTCATTACAGAGACCTGCCCAGTCCAAAGCTGTAGAAATACAGTACTGTAGCAAGGCATGTGGTATGTCCCATGTTTCCTAAAGACTGAGAAGCTGCAGCAGGCCGGCCATTGTCTTCAATGTGCTATGCAGGAAAGGGGGCTGATATACAGGCCACAACAACTATGGGTGCACATGCCTCAAGTGCATCACTGAAGGCAGTGGCAGACCTGGGCATCGGGCCAAATTAGACAGGCTTAAGGTCTAAAGGCAACAGTTGGCAGGATGCACACCCATGTGGGATGTTCTGAAACATTGTGTCAGACACCATTCACCACTATCCAAAAAACATGCTGAGCCACAAGCACTGAAACAATATGCTGCAGCTGTAATCACCATTGGAGGTGATACTCCACCATTAGGAGTATTCTCTAATTATGAACTGGGCTATTATATTCAGCTGTTTATTCTGTGCACACACATCGCTTTCTAAGTAGGACAGACACATTTGTATCATTTATTGTATCATTTATTCATTGTTCATAAGTCAAGCTTTAAACATGCAATATGTAACATGTTATTTCAAAGACATTATATCAGGAGAGAGAACGTTATTAAGAACCTCCAAGGGCAGCGAGTATTTATAAGAGTGGCACATTTTTTTCTGTATTATTGATCTAAGTTAAAGATCATCAAGTAAAAGGGATTGCCCTTTTAGAATATAGCTTCATCAATCACATCTGCCCTTTTTAAGACTTTTGTAGGGTGTCCTCCAAGGCTTTCTTTCTGGGTAAACCATTCCTTCTTGGCTCGTTTCAATTAGCTTCAATTCATTCCTAAGGAAAGAGCTAGAAACCTGTTAGAATATGCTGCCTTGAATCCATAGCTTTTTGTTCTCGCAAGTATTTCGAAGATATGCAGTTTTCATTATTTATACAATATAGAGTATCTGTTATTTTCATGTACTGTAGAAAACGAACTTGAAAACATTATTATTGAAAAGGTGGTAGGAAAATAGAATATTAGGATATTTAGCTAAAAGTGTAGAATTAAGACAATCAGGAGGATTTTTAACGAAGACTGTACAACGAGCTAGTAAGACCTCATTTAGAATATTGTCACGATCGTAATCCCTCCTCTTAAGGGCGATCCGGCTCTTTCTTATTTTGCTGATTACGTGCACCTGCCCCTCCTTATTTAAGCCTGGCACTCTCACTATTCCTGGCTCAGCACTGGGAGATGGACGCCCGGAAGCCCACCTACCAGCGGGTCCAGCAGAAACCCGACTGCATAGGGTTCATCACGACGTCCTAACCAACTGACAGTTATCTTTTAACTGTACCTTCATAAAGGATATATGTTTAGGGTATTTGCAGTTTGACTAAATGCTCAGTATTTTAATATAGCAAAACTGTTTTTACTGTACAGTACATGTCTGTTTGTTAGACATTTGTTACATAGTTCCTTAGAATATAAAATAAAGACTAAATTCTTGATTCCTGCTAACACTAATTACATTATAGGAAAAATATTTTAAGAATGCATTTAGGAGACCTTGAAGATGAGTTTTTGTGGTTAAACAGAATTGACTGGTCACAATTACAGTATATCAGATCTCGGGAAGCATTGCATGAGAAATATGCATGTTGTTTCTGCTTTTAGAAGTCGACTGTATTACCTTAGAGTTTTGACTTCCACTGCACCTGGAGTACATACTTAAAAGTCTTCCAGTGCTATGAATTATTGTCAAAAAAGAACTGATAGCTGTAAAGAACTTTCCACAAATCATGGGTAAAAACACTTGTATACCAAAGAAAATCTTCTGATAGTAAAGTATCAATTAGTATATCACAGGCAACACACATGATGTCATTTTTATTAATGTATTGCTTCTGTATTCAAGTTCCACTCCCTCAGTCATCTTAATAATTCAATTCATTCTGCTTCTAAAACATTCATTTTGCAGTACATGCTGATCATTTGTGTTGGATATTTTAATGACCTTTCACCACATGCTAACAAAAATGTCTGACAAATTTGACATGAGGTGGTAAACAGCTAATTATTGACTTTCCACAACATTTTTTCATAAAATGATGGGTAGTACAGGAGATGCACGTTAATATTGAATATCTGGAATGATCTAATTGATGGAGTGTACAGAAATCACACTAAATGGCTATTTGCATGTCACAGATTTGCTCATTTTGCTCTCCTTTTCTGTTTTAACTGTTTGTCTTACCAGGGAATCACTCAACACTTGGGAGTGAGATTTAAGTTAGTCAGAAAAACTTTTTCTTATAAACAGTAAGTAAACATTGCAGAGGAAAGCCTGAGGGGAAAATATTGCAAAAATCCTTTGATTTGTACCAATATTCATTGGCAAGAAAATTGCAAGAAAACAAATTTAATTTAAAATGTTGACTAATATTTGCAGGGGTCGTATCTCTCAACTTTATTTTATTACATGAAAAAACAACATTAAACCTTTCATTTTGCATCATTAAAATCAAATGATATTTGAGCTTGACTAAGCACTGTACTTATATCAATGGTTTAAAGTATGAGCAAAATTACAGAGGTCATTAGCACCTAGTTATGTACTGGGTTTGTAACTTTGCAAGTGGGTTGAAGATTTGATTTAATTCTGACCTTGCTCTAGACTCGAGTATGGACTGTCCAATATTAAACAAAAAATCAATACTGTTCGTCTCTGTTGGCAAATTGTGCTACAGATTTTGCCTGGGGAAATCACAATATCAAAGTAACATGAGGTTTTTTAGGACATGTTAAGTAGGTTATGCATAATAAATAATCCTATATATGGTATACTTGCACTTTTTAATTCTCTGAAAAATTCATATAATAACATATAATACATAATCAATTCACTGTGTATATTGACATTGCCGTAAAGGCCAGTAAATGCCAATAACTATCTAATGCAATGTTTGTTGATATGCTACATCATAGCAGAGCAAAATGTTGAAAATATAACATTGAGATGATTTCTAAGCACCTGCTGATCATCTCTGTTGTGTATAGTAGTTCAAACTCTAGACCAGACGATCATACTGTAGCTGCTGCTGTGACCCTGAGCGTGGTCCTTCACTCAGCTGCTTCACTCAGAGGTTTCTATTATAAATGAGAAACTGTTCTCAATTGATTTGTTTGTTTGTTTGTTTGTTTAAATAAAGGTAAAAAAAACGTATTGCTTTTGACACTAAATTGCCCTTTTGTCTCTGAAGGCCCAAAATAAAGGCAAATGGCCAGCAACAAAAAATAAAGTGATTACCTGATACTTTCCATTCCTAGTGTTGGACTAAATGTCTTACTCTTCACTTGTTTCAAAGATGGACAACACATTTTATAATCATCCTATTATTATATTATTTTATAATTATCAGCATCTTAATTAAGATGTTAAATATTTTTATCTTAAATGTTTCAAGTGCAGTTTAATGTTAGACGAGAAGATTAAGATTAGTCTTTATAGCATTCCTGGGGGTGGTGAGGTGCCTCACACCTCTAGGGTCCTAGGTTTAATTCTGGTCTCTGGTGTCTGTCTGTGTGGACTTGTTCTCACCATGTTCGTGTGGGATTTTTTTGGGGAGTGTTTCTCTTGTTTCTCTTGATTTTTGCTGCTTTGGATGATTAGCTGTTTATAGTGTTCCTGCTGGTTTCTCCCCATGAGAAAGGTGGCTGATCCTCCAATCCTACAGCCCATGCATACAGTAAGTGGATAGACCTTGGTGTCTCTGCCCAGACACTCTGATGTCAGGGTATGAGATTACAGAGAATGACAGACACTTAATTGCTCAAACTGCACCACATGTTGCATTGGTAGTCATGAAGCACAATATATCATATTTGTAGAGATTATCTCTCATCAGTTAGGTACACTCGGGTAATTGGTTAATTATTATATTTTTAAATTTCAGTGCTTCAGGGAAAATAGCTTGAAGTTGACCAGACAAGGCCCTAGGCAGTGTCACAAGATAGTTACAGTACCTCCCCAGCCCCACATGGGATGAAGCCAGAGAAGCAAGTGGAGGATGAGGAAAATTCAAATACACGGTAAGACATTGGGATTTCAGATAATATCAACATTCTCATTTTGGCAGTTTGTTTTATTCCCATCTATCAATCATCAAATGGGTTGCTAGTAGCTCAAGGTGACAATGTAAAACTGCATACAATTAGCCAAATGCTAATGCATTATCCACATGCCTGGAAATGTTCTTAAAACATGTAGGTTTTAGTCATCTCCCTGTATGAACCATTGCTGTGCTCGCCAGCAGTTTGTTTGCTATTAACAACATTTGGAACGTAATGCATAAGAAAGTTTACAAACAAGTCAAAGCCATTTAGCCTATCTAGCATGTTTGGAAGTTAGTAAACTAAGCTCCCTACCTCCATGTTTCTAATTAAATCCATAATGCAACATTCCTTTCAATTTGTGAAGTGTAGTTCAGGACCCTATGCAGACGGTATAAATTAGTAGTAAGTGGAGAAGGACATCAGGGGAAGGTACAGCAGGATAGGATGGGTAGACAGACAGGGTGACGATGGTGATCTGGTGCTCGGGGGGTGGCGAATGCAAACGAGCCCAGACAGTCCAAAGGGGGAATCCGGGGCGCAGTCCAGGGTCCAGGAACCAGGAGATCCATCCGAGATGAGACAAACAAAGTTGAAATCCGGAACAGAGACAGGGAAGAAAACCAGGGTAACAAGGCCAGGTGCTCGAAGCCCTGGACTCAGATGGCCAGGAGGCCGTGATGAACCCTATGCCGTTGGGTTTCTCATGGACCCACTGGTAGGTGGGCTTCCGGGTGTCCATCTCCCAGTGCTGAGCGAGGCATAGCGGGAGTGTCCGACCTTAAATAATGATTAAGCCACTTCAAAGAATACCATATTTACCTGAATATAGGCCACACTTTTCTCCACATTTTAGGATGATACAATTAGCATGGATGTTATGGTTGTTGACATATTTACCACTAGAATGCTGAACAGTGTAGAACTGTTTGCGGATACTGTAACTAACGCCCGTATTACGTTGCATTGTTGTGATTGAGTAATAAAAAAACTGTTATATGCATTTTAGGTGTCCGAAATGAAGAAGATATCACAGTACACTTTAATGTTTAAGAAGGAGGTGATTCTGTGGGCTAAACAACATAGGGATTATTAGGCTGAAAGGCATCTTAGAGTGGATTCTCTGTTTTAAGATAATGTTTAAAGCCCTTGAGGCAGCTACACAGCTCAAGATTCGAGTTCACGAATTCAGGTTGTCCCATGCCGGGGTAACAAGATTCAGGAGGAGGAATGGGTTTTATCATTGTGGTGTTTCCTAATCATTTTTGCTTTAGGCAAGGTGACATTGCATATCAGTTTGCTTTAATCTCCTCTCTCCAAATAATCCTTGCATCCCAAACCCCTTCTCCCCCATTTTTTCCTTATATGAGAGAGTTTACTGTATTATTTGTATTTTGATTTGTTAACTCCTCTCCACTTTCTGCTACTTACTTAAAACCAAGAGAACTTTTCTTATTTCAACCATTTCTGTTTTGAAAGGTAACTTTTGCTATGTAAAGTTTTTTTTTCAATTTCCACAAATTATATTTATTATATTTAATAAATGTATTTATTAAATTACAGATTATATTTATATTCAGTACATACAGATATTAGTTATAATGTATTAGATATAGTAGATACATTAACATCTGAAAAGAGCTGGAAATGCTTGGATAACCTCAATCTCTAAATTTTATTGTCATAAACTTGTGTTACATAATGTATTATCCCTACATGATCTTGTTAGCAAAATCAAAATCTCTGTTATACAGTACATCTATCCATTTTCTAACTGCTTCATCCAATACAGGGTTACAGTGGAGCTAGAGCCTAACTTGGCAAGCAATGGGCTAGTCCATCTCAGAGTACACCTCAGAGTACACACACACAGACATGTACTGTACACACTCTTACCAGATCCAATTTTCCCTGAAGCCGATGAACCTTCTAGTATTGTACAGTATGTCACTGGACAGTGGGAGGAAACTGGAGAACCTGCAAGAACTCACACAGATACCATCCCAGGATCAGAACTGAACCCAGGGCCCCAAAGTTGTGAGGCAGCAATGCTTACCACTGTGCTACCATATATGGTACGCGGAAGTAGAATAAACCATTTATTGATCAAAATAATCATGTTAAAGCCGAGGGTATACAGTACAATTTGGTCGCATTTGCTAACACCCTCACGATACTGTATGTCCTGAAGATGCAGATGCTGGTGGCACGCTCACTTTATGAAGAAGACACTTATTAAGGCTTAAGAATATATCAGAATGAGTAGTCATAAAGTGCATTCAAAATGCTTTGCAGCCCATAAGGAAGAATTTAGCAACTGTGGTTCTCATTTTAAACATTCTTGCATTTAAGCCATTTGTCCATTTAGTAACAATTCCTTGATAATAGGACAGTTATTGACTGGTCCTTCACCAACACTGTACTGCAAAGAATCATCATCTCAAAACTGTGTGCCATGAAACTTAGACATCGCCTACCAATCTAGCCCCATGCTGGTGAATCCTTGCCTGTGCAAATCTGGCCTTTTCAGAGGGCATATTGCCTGAAAATAGTAAAACACCATTTTTTTGGTCTGTATGCAACTGGGCCAGAAATTCATCATAATATTGATTACTATTTTCAGTTTTATGAATTGATCAGTATCCCGTTTTGAATCAAAGAAAATGCTGGCCATCAATTTGCTACCTGGGTTTATGGTATGGAACTAGTATTTCATCGATTCTCTACTGTAGGTTTCAAGGTCTCAGTGGTGAATTCATTTCTTATCACCTGTAATCAGACAAGACAAAATGTCTGCTATAACAGTGATGAATAGCTTCAACAACTCTTTGGACTTAGGCTCTCTGGTGCAAACCTTGCAAGCTGAGATTTCAGGATCTGCTAAAGATTTTATTATATACCAATGTGTTCAATGAAAATGGTTTCAATGCCCCCAACACAAGTGCCAAATTATTTTGCAAGATCATAACCTTGATTTGACAGTTACAAATTACCATGTTTTTTAGAACAATGTTCAAGGGTTGATCAGGCCTTGAGATTATCTTTTATTCTGTTATCTACTTTTGCATGTTTAAACTCCTTTAAGCTTCTTCATAGGGGGCAGCTTACTTTTAAATAACAACCATACACCCATAGATTTGCTTTGCATTGTATACTCTTTCCACAAAACAAATGATGACTACATATTGCTCACACTTTGAAACAGTTCTTTATTCCATTATCCTGGCAAGAGCAGGTCATAATCTGACACTAACAGGAAGTTAGGGACAGTATAAGTACTGTAAGTATAGTGTACATGTATCTTCATTTCTCAGTAAGGCATGTGTACTGTGCAGTAGACAGCTGTCACAGTCTAAGTAGACAAATGGCAAAACATTTTGTGTGCCTCATGTATTTTTACAAGGAGAAAAGAATATTACAATATTGAGCAAAAACTAAATTTTTAAATCGTGAGGTTATATTCTATCTAACCATTCCGCACAGAAAAATGTACTAGTCACAAAAAATAAGGATATTAATTATTCTATTTTTACAGATGTGGGATTTTTGTTAAATGTAATGCATTAATTACAGTAGCTTGTTTCCTCCAATACAGCACAGGAGACAGCAATTTTAGCTTTCTTTGCTGCCGATGAACCACCAACAAACACAAACTGCAGTACTCATAAAAATCAATATCAGGTTATATCCCCATGAGCACCAATAACAGCCTGACTTCAACTCACATACCATTTACTAGACTACAACTGTTGTCCTGAGACAACACATTCCACTTAGCAGCAAAACCAAAAAAGAAATTATGGAAGGCAACAGCATTTCTGAGGTGTAGATCAGTCTTCTGTCTACATAACAGATCTAAGAGTTGGGCGTTTGAGTTGGCAAGTCCTTCTGAGAAAGGGTTAAGCTCTGTGACTGTGGGTGGGACCTGAGTTACAGTATATCAGCAGCTGACTGTGGCTGGGATTCAAAAGTTAGTGGCACGCAAACGGCAAGGCCACCGGGAGCAGAGTGGGGTTAGACGACCAGGGCTGAATTAGCTCTCAGTAGCACACTGACCCTTGCAGTGTCCCAGGTGTGGGGTTGTGGTGCCTGTGTCAAAAGATGAGTGTCTCAAAGGCAGGCAGATCTGAGGAATCTGTACACACTTCCTCATTGTCCCTTGCGTGTAGTTTCAGGATCTGTAGCTACAAGCTGAGATGTGACAAACACACAGCTGGTTATTCCAAACAGAGCGGTGGGTCAAAAGGTAGTCAAGTCCACAGATTTACATCTCATCAAAAAGGTTCTGCATGCAAACTATCCAAACTGGGGGCACTGGTATAGGAAACTTTGGTCCAGAACGAAGAGTATGCAAGTGACTTGTTTTTCTTTGGAGCTCAGTTCAAGTACTACCCAGGCCCTGCCTTTCGTAACTAACTTATCTGACATGATCAAGGAACAAGATGGTAACACTGCTGCGCTGCTGTTACTAATGACTGGTTTACAGTACATCGTCCAGGTGGTGCTGAACTTGTATGATGAATGAAATGGGTCCTGTTCTATTTGTAAAGTGATTTGGGATCCCTTTGGATGAATGCTTCCTCCTATATAAAGCACATAATTACAAATTAATTGAATCAGGCCCCCTTGTAATCTCTATCCAAGACTAGATTAAGTTATTTTAGTCTGGTGCTATGAATAATTTTTTGGGGCTAGGGAGTGCACCTGGTCACTTTTCTTTGGAGTGATTCCAATATCTTTTTTTGGTGACCAAAATTGTACACAATATTCAAATTGAGTTTTAACTAGTACATTGTTCAATTTTAGCATAAAAGCCCTTAGCTTAAATTCTGTGCTTTAAGTATGTACAATATATTTAAGGCAATAATTGCCCTTTTTATTGCTGACCCACCTTGCACACTAGAAAATTAAAGGAGCTGTAAAGTTCACTCTCATTACTATTTGGAAGGGTGTATTCTATCCCAGATCTGCTTGTTTATGTGCTTCAGTAATGTAGAAGATAACAGAGTGGATCATTATCCCTTTTAATTAATATATATTTTCTAAATATCCCTTATCAGTCAGCAATGCTTGAATTCTTTCCTCCTGCCTGTATTTATTAAAATTCTTTGGCTTAGAATTGAATCGTGAATAAAGAGTCAAGGTTGGACTGCTTTACACTTTTAAGGCTTAACTTCTCTTTATTTGCTTGTCAACTGCGAAGGCTCCTTCAGGACAAACCCAAGACTAATGAGCTATCAGTGAAAGGTAAATGAAAGGCATGATACCCCTTTTTTTGGAAGTCACAGTGGGCAACGCTGTCTTCTGGCAGAGAAAGACTCATCTCTGTTAATAAACTGTGGGAGCTATCCTGTCAGTCTGAAGAGCTGATGGTGAGTAAATGAAAGAGACCTCCAGTAGCCAAGAGAGATTTTTATTTGAGTTAGTGTGAGAAAACATGAGGGATTCTTTGCAGTGCTAAATGCTTCATAACTGATTTATCTAGTTGAAATAAATGACAATGTCAGCTTTCAAGCACCCTGCAAAGCAGAGCAGGTGGGCTTCTTTCTTTATTGAAAGAAATCGTTAAAACTATAAATCATTACTACATTTAGGGGGATGTGTTGCTCCCTGTCAGGGTGCTAATTGCTCATGATCCATTGAGTATTATTTTCTGTTAACTAGCTATTCCAAATTGTCAGGAACTCTGAGCCTAGCAAAAAAGGACATCTCGATTTGTTTGCAATAGAGTGGTTTTCTCTGTGTGGATTGTTTAGAGGAAATCAATCCCAATCAATGCCTTTGTCTGTCATCTGCCTGACTTAATGACACCGAGTGTACTTTATCATGATATGCGGAAAGGCTCGTAGAAGTTGTCTTCCCCTCTAAACTGGCCAGAGTATGTTTGGTGGGAGTATTTTTAAGTCAAAATAAATGAAGCAGAATAGCCTTTATTTTTATTTTAAATTGTTTTTCTTAGCCTTTTCTCTGGGTCAGCTGTTGTTATTGACATGATTTTGTTGTACTGTATAGACAACACATAATGTTTCTGATATAAGAGAAAAAAAAACTTACAGTGTATTCCATGCATAGTGTACAGTAAATATGAATATTATTAAGTGGTACAGTAATACATAACTATGACAAATACAGCACAAATGCATTATTTATATATAACATTATATTGAACTAATAAAGACCCAGATTCAATTAAAATGTCAGCCTTCCTGTCAATGGTACATTCAGTGCTTGATGGTGGGTTTTTTGCCATATGATTCTTTATTCTGCCTAATGAGAAGCAGCCATTAAGGACTAGGATGGGAATTTTTGATTGGCGGTCAGGTTAAAACTTGTATTTAATATGGTCTTAGGTAGATAGCTACATCTTATTTTTAGAATGAGCTCTTCATTTAAAAGCAGTGCTCTGAGTGTGTGCAAGATGTTAACTTACATAACTAAATCACCAAATGTGAGGTAACAAACTTAAGTCATTTTGTTGACAGTACAGAAAAAAATGTCTCTATCTGTCAGGCAGCAACCATGTGAAACATTGCATGACAGACGTGTGCACACAATGTAAAATATGTCGCACTCCAAAAAATTCTCCGCAATTTCTATTTTATGTAGGTTTTAAAACGTTAAGGATGATTTCAGAAAAGGTAGCGTTGGAGGATTTGACATGCAGTACATCTGTGGTGAAGAGAATTGACCCATTGAGACATGGGCAGGCTGCTGTAAATAGGATCAACACTGAGATCATGTGTCAAGGAAAGACTATTACAGAAGAACAAACCTAAAAAGTCATAATAAGTCTTGGTTAAAGTGATTACTATTTTTTTTCTTATCAGCTATGCAGATAATTCTGAGGAACCTACTCAACTGAAAAAGTGCTTCAAGTTCTTTATAGAGCTACTGCAGCTTTTCAATTCACAGACTACTTCAGTCAGTTCAAGTTTAAAAAAAATAAAGAAATAATGGCATCTGTAATTAACTTATTATAGATGGTGTTTTAAGTATATTAGAATGATAGAAGTGAAGTGCGTTATTTGTGTTTGTTATGTGCCATCTTAGTACACAGCCTTAAGTTTAATTTACTTTCAATGGATAACTCCCTATGCAGTGCAAGTGAAGTATTCATACGTTATACAATGTGACCATTCAAACATGGTAGGCAGGAAAGGTGTAAAGAGAATAGCTCCTTCCTTGTGTGAGTATGCATGTTTACATGACAGTAAACATGACAGTGTAAAGTAGTTGTGTGTAATGTCTGTTTAATGCTGTCATCTCTTAATACTGAACTATTCACAGATGATCAGCTCTATCCTTTTGTCTTCTATTTTCACCCTGTTGTGCTCATGCTAATAGCAGTTCAGGAGAATAGGGTTAAATAATACACTGCAAAGTTTATCATTACATATTGGCCCAAAGCACATTTTAACGCTCTTATTTGCATGAGAGATATCCATAAAGTCCTTGGAGGAGGGTTCCTGCAAGTGGAAATTAAGTATTTGTCACAAGAAGTTACTGGTTTAAATTACTAGACAGTTACTCCAGCTGCCTCATTCATAATTGCTTAGTTATTGATGGTCTTGGATCTACATTCTGTTCAGCTACATCTTAAGCTCTGTATACACCATTGCCTGCATTTATAACTCTGTAGTTGCCCTTACGAGTGTTTTCAGCATTCTGATGAAAGGCTCCTGGCATTCCTTTGTGACTTTCTTGCCCTTTTACATTGCAAGGTGCATGAAAGTTTAGACAAACATTTACCAAGAATTAAATGCAAACCTTGAGGCAGCTCTCTATGGTGATCCCTTTCAGATTTTGGAATCTGGAATATGGCCAAGTATTGTGCGAGCTATACCATACACGTGCGAGCACATGGGCACTGCACAAAGACACAAACAGCTGTGGAAGTGGGATTTCATTTTTAGTGTTTATTTGCAATGACACATTTTACATCATTTAGAGGGCTAAATGCAAAACTTCCAGAAGAGCAGAACAAAGCAGGTGGATAGAACATGACTGTTACAGTATCTGGAAGGAAAGAGATCATGATAAAACAACAAATGAAAGGAGAAGGATCACTGCTGTGTTTAATGAGCACACATTAGACAATGTGTCATTGTACCATCCTCACATTTTTCTAGGTATTTGTTTTATTAAAACCAAGCAAGATAAAACTGCAATGAGTATGGCCACCTTGCTAGAGTGGTGAAAGAATTGACATACTTAGTTACAGTGGTTTCATACTGTATGTATTTTCATTTTATTCTCTTATTCCTGTCATTGGTGCCTTGTGCTGTGGAAGATCCCTGCATAAGGCAGGGCAAAGTGCCCATTAATAAATTTCATCTTGCACCTGAGTTAAGATGTCAAGTAGTGTCTGAATCCCGTAATCGTTTTGTCAGGGTTTCTTCGCCCTTAACCAGAGCTGTGAACTCATGAGGCATCCTGAAGTCTTCATTAAGGAAAATGAACCCTGGACTCTAAAAGATAGGATGAGGCGACAACAATAGTTTGCTGAAAACTGTTACGCTGAATTTCTTTATTCTTGAGCAGCTTTCACATTCCTTTGATCACCAAAGATCACTCTAAAGCTACTGCTGATGGATATTGCGTCTATGAAAATCTCCCGAGCTGTGAAAGCTGTGCTTCAGCCCAGTGATTAGGTAATACAACTGAGGTTTATAGCCAACTTGTCCCTCCATGTTATCTAGTGGCCATTCTGTGCACACACATCTTGCCAGATTACTGTCGTATGTCTGTGCTTTGACACTAGCCGATGTGCCTCAGTTTGAGAAGGGGTGAGTATCCTTTGGCACATTTTGCTTATTCTTCAATAACTTCAGACAAAACCTCTAGCACTGTGTGGTTTAGCAGGAGAGCAATTTGAGATACACATTCTGTGTGAACCTTCTTGACTGATCGAAGAACGGGCTCAGCATAACAAAAAACCCAATAGCTGTAATGTGCAAGGAGCTGCTGCAAGCATAGGGAGGAGAGAGAGGTTCAAAACTACAAACTCAGGGTAGTATTTATACTTAGCTCAGTGTGATTTAGTATTAGGAGCAGGTTGCTATCTTCCTTTTATCTCTAATTAGCAGAAGTCCAATTATTTCCGCTGATGGTGAAATGTGATTCTACAGCCAGTTGTTGAAAGCAAAAAAAAAAGTTGTCACTCGAGAATCTTCCACAATAAATTTGACACATTCACAATAAGTATATACAGTACTGTATATAAATCAGTATCCCTACATAATCAGAGAGTTCCTTTTTAGATTGATCAGTTTGCATTTTTGTTGCATGGTATGCATTTAGAAAATAGTTGGAGATGTGTTTCAACCAAACCACGCGCACAAGAAGAATGGTAACATGAATATCGTTTTAAGGCATTTACTGTCCATATGTTCTTATGTACATAAGTGATGCACATGACACCACATCAGCACCGAATACCATTCCTTTGAAGGCTTATGGAAAACAACAGTTAATAATGCTAATTTTTAATGAATACTGCTAGGAGCTGAAATTTGAAAAGGGCAATCTGGAACCCCAGCCTTAAAGCCTTAGTCTTGATTAATTTTTCACCATCTTAGAAGTTAGTGTCTGCTTAATTATGTGCTGACATTTCCCACTTTGCCTTTAAAAAAACATCTGGGTTAAACTGGTCTGATTTAAGACTTTGATGGCTGTAATTATCACAATAATTTTTAAATGTCACAAGTCTGGTTTTAAAACAACATATAAATACTGCTGCCCAAGAGCTGAATATTTTGCTAATATTTGAAATCAGAAAGATCTTGAGGTATTCTATGGGTTAAAAAATATTCCAATACATTTTCTTAATATTACATTTATTTTAATATAAAAAAAAACATCTGAGCAATATATACAGTACTGAGTTGCCTTTATGCATAATCGTAACTTGTTTTACAAATTATAGAAAACATCTCCAATTCACATCGGAATGGTATACAACTGAAAACAAGAACTGAAAAATATTTGTCTTAGGATGATGACAACAAATTACTTTAACTACTTTTTGCTGTTGTTGAAGGATATGTTGTACCCGTTTTAGTACTTGTAATTACATTTTTTATTAACTAATTGTGTAATCCGGAGTTTTCCAGCATATCTAACTTTAATGTTTACATTCACAGTACTGTTCCCAAAAAATATTTACTGTCATGCACAATCTGTCCTTGTTTGTGCCATTCATTAAAAAGATTACAGTTAGTGACCCAGAACAAGCTGAACAAGAACAAGAGGGCTGTTGGGATCTCCTGTTTCTTTGCAGGGGACCATGGGCTTGAAATACAAGATGGGGCTAAAGGGGACATTGAGAAATTTGCAGCTGTTAGCTGAGTGGCACTGTGTGCTTAGGGATGTCTGTTCCCACTCTGCAAAACGCATTGCTAGCTATGTAAATTCCCATTGAGACGTTTGATGATGTCCAAAAGACAGATGTCCACCTTTCACTGCCTAGCTGAGGTTACATGACTCCATTGTTATCTTTTCTAAACTGCTTGCTAGCTCTTGGAGTCGGTCTTTGCAGATATGTGTTTTTAAGAAAGCAATTCAAATGTGCCTGATGCTATAATTCACCACTAGACTGTGCTGCTTGCCACGGTATTAAAAAAAAAAATATATTTTTCTCTTTAAAATTAAACATCCATCTTCCTAGAGAGAGAGAATAAATGTGGAATTCTGATGTCCAGTGCTATTCTGCCCAGATTTCTCTACGAAAGAGTGAATGAGTTGGAATCCTGCAATTTACACACCTAGTCAGGTCTTCATTTGACATGGCAAGCCTATCATAGCAAGCTGATGTTGGTGCTATTAAGTGCCGCAGGACAGAGCTCAGCATGAGCAATTTTAATCTGGTTTTGTCCGGCACCACCCTAGCCAGGATCACTGAAGTGCAAGGAGTTGAAATTACTCCCTGTAACCTCCAACTCTCCAATCAAGACTGACAATTTGGAGCCAACAGGATTTGAACACAAAGATAAACTCTACCCAATGTGACATGTTCTACAATGTGCTGGTTTAGCACAGCTCGGCTGAGGGCATCCACTTGCATACCTTGTAAGAATACAGAATGCTTTAGTTAGGATTCCAGATTTATAGCCGTTCATAAACATGGGTACAGAAGGAAGAAAGAAGTATCTTTGAAAACAAAAAACAAAAAGAAACTTTTGAGTCCAAGGGTTAGGGAAATATTTAAAAAGACATATATATATATAATATTCTTACCTTCAGTAAACAAGACAGATTTATAGTAATAGCCTGTGCAGAGTTCACAGCATTTCATTTATGATGGTTTCCTAAGGCTTGGAAGAAGGGAGATGCATGCTGAAGAAGGCTGCTGTGTGAGAAAAGTCAAGGTCACAGGTGGAGTGCATTTTAATAAGGTATTTGCTTCAAGGGTAATTGCAGAAACTACAGGAGCGGATAACACTTTAAGGCTGAAAGATTTTATAAAGATGTTCTTTGTATCCATAGCATGTTGTTGCAGGATAGATAAAGGAAACAACACAGGGATAATAGTGGGCACTGGTGTTAATTTATGAACTAGCTATTGCTGTGATTGCTGGAGCAACTGCATTATTTATATTGTCTTTTCTCAATATATGTTTTTTTCCTGGATTTATTTTCTAACCTCTAGCCCTTTTTGATACATTACCTCCATTAAAAATACAAATTAAGTCTAGAGAAGAGAAGAGCATTTTCTTAGTTGTTGCAGAAAAAAAAATGGGATACCATTTTAGGCTTACAGTTAGCACAGTTTCTGAGGTTAATTACATTATATGGTTTCTATTTCTCAAATAACGATGCTACTTTCCATCTTCACATGTGTGACAGCAAAGCACTGCATTGAGTTAAGCCCTGGACAAACAGATGTGACTCTCCACAATTTTCCATAATATTGCAGCAAGCAATCTCTTTATGTACAGTATGTGAGTAAGCTGACAGAGATAATTAAATTCACAGTAGAAAAATGCTGCAGTAGCACAAAATAACAACAACAAAATAAAACTAGATGGTTGATTAGTGTTATTCTGTTCAGAGTACTTCTGAAGCCATGCTTAATTAGAAAAGTGATGCACAAAATTAAGAAATTATTATTATTATTTAAAAACAATATCAATCATTAGAATTTATTTTGACATGCACTGACTAAAGGGAAATCATACAACTACAACACTGTTTGCATTTAGTAGTTACCTACTGTATGTTTTTACTGTATGATTTTTTCATTTTTATGGGTATTTCAATTTGGGATTTTCCATCTTGTTTTAAGACTTTCATCTTTGAAAATTGTATGAAAAACATAAACATAAAAATAGTAATTCAAATGGTAGCACTCCGTAATAAGAGTCTGGATTTATATTGCCATTACATATGAAGATAATTTCCTGTGGAGTTAATATGAAATGCAATTGGATGCAATGGGCCGTATTCATGCACTATTCATATGATGTTTCCTAATCCCCATGTGCTGAATGTGAACAGCCACTCATTACAAAGTTTTAGCATCAAAATTAGTAAAGAAATTTTGGGAAATTTTGTTTAACTCTGTTTGTTATTAGTTAAAATTGAGAAGAGAAAAACATACTGTACTGTATCTGCAACCTTCTCTCAGTGACCCTTCTCAAACACAGTTATTCTGGAACATTTAGACTGTCCAGGAGCATCTTTTCAGTGGCTTATTTGAGAATTCAGTGAAAACGACTGAATTGAGAAGAAAATCTTCTCGTAAGTCGTTAAGTCTCACGTATTATATTATAGACACACCAAATAATGAATTTTTAGAATATACTGTACTATTACTTCATTTACATTTTCTTATCATAGAGTATGTGCAGATTCCCATTTTTCTGTATTGTGGTAATAACTTTAAGCAAGACAATGAGCATGTGGAATGAGAACTGAAATATTCAGGAATGATCCATCTGGGTTTGTGGCACTCAAATGCTATGGACCCATTGTTGAGCTAAACTATTTTTGGAAATAATAAGTGGGGAATGAATGTTTCTAAACCACACAGGTGCTTGCAGAACGTCTCACAAGCCCAAACAGCAGCTAAGAACTCCTTTTCAAATTGTGCAGAGCATTTTATCAGCATCTGTCAGGGTTCTGGAACAGTACGTGACAGGATTTAACTGTCCATTGTGGGTGTCTAGGAAGACTTCACCCAGACTGTACCTCCACAGATCAGGGCTTACAATAGTAGGCTTTTTTCTGTTATAAAAAGCTAAGAAAGGAGCCTCTATATTGTTGTTTCACCTTTTCAAAAAGCTTCCTCTTGTGCTGATGTCCAGCTAGGTAGTTCCAGCTGGCATCACTCCTCAGCAGAGTATTAGCGAGATCCTGTGCAATTCTGCATTGTTTTTTGGAGGTTGTACTGTATATCCACTTTGTCTTCGCTACTCTGCATTTGTCTATGCAGTGTCAAAGGAAGTATAGTGTAATGTGTTTGTTGGGAAAAGGCATTTCTCTTTATTGAGCTGCAGACCAGTAGTAGTCTCCATGACTTGTCTATGGCGTTCATTTTCTGTGGTGCTATACTGTAGGTCAGTATGTAATCCATGTACTTTACTACACCCTTATAGTCACAGAAAATGGCTGTTGTCTTTAATTTGAAAAAGTTTGTTTTATTTTTGGTATGTTGATCATACCATATGGCAGCCTGCAAAAGAAACAAATGGACATACAAATGTTGTCAATTCAGAACAGTCTTCATGCAGAAGAAGTGGCCAAAATTCACATTCTGTTTTCAGTAATGAAAACATGTGACCATTGCTCTGGGATGCGGAAATCAAAATTCTCAGGTGGGGTGAATTTCGTTATGCTGCAGTATTCACTTCCAGTTCAGTTTAGGTTCTGTCCTTGAAGCATGTGGTGGTTTGCTGCCTTCTTACCTAGTTAAAAAATTAAGGCAGAGGTCCTGGATGTGCTTTGATATATTTTTATCGTGTTCAAAGGGCAGCACAGGCCCATTCCGAAACATTTCCCCCAGTGTCTCCCTCTCATCAGCCATACAGTCTTGTTTATTATTTCCTATATTTTATTTCACCTACTAATCACTGTCACTGAGGCAGAGTGGTGAGTTAGAGTTATGAGTTCCTTCCAAACGTTTGTTTAAGACTACACTACAACTGCAGAAAAAAATTAAGCAAAGTGTTTGGAATAGAAAAAATTACTGGGGTGTAACACAATGCCCAGAGCTGAAGCAGTATTTAATAACTGTTTGAACAACCATTGATGTTCACAACCGTTAAAGAGCTCAGTGGAATTGATTAAGAACATTTTATCACCAAGGGTAACGATTCACTGAAGATGACCTTTTTTTGTTTTGAAACATCTTAACAAATACTTAACAAATGGTATTAAATGTAAGTCATGTACAGTATATCTCCAGGTTTGTTACTTTTCTGTCCTCCAGCTTCTGGGTGCTTGGAAAACACTGAACCACCTGAGAGTTGCAAATGACACCTTGCTAATTAATGTTCCAGTCTGTATAAAATCTGAGACACAGCATGGTGCCAGCAAGCCTTTCCAGGACTGTGTACCCTAAAGACCTAGTTTCTTTAAAAAAATAAAAAAGCCTTTTTGGGCTTCCAAACAGTCACTTAGGGTAGTGTTATTGTTTGCTTCATCTGTGTCAAAGTAGGGCAATTTAATTAAATAAGTAATGTTTTTCTTGATTATATACTCTATATAAAACTATATATATATACTGTATAAAACTATGGAATATATGGTATTAATATTGCAGATTATTGGGGTTTTTGTTTCTGCTATGCACTAAAGATTTTTTTTCAAAAATGAATTTTTGTCTCTAGCTAACTTGTCTAAAGTTTTAAAAAGTACTAATACAACTAAAAAATATACAGTATACTCTTACTTTTGATATCCCACTTGGTTTGTGTGCTTGGTAGCTTTGTTTTTAAATTACATTTACAGTACAGATGCAGACACTGGGTGGCATTAATATAGTAAAACAATTACAGTGAAAATGTATGGTTTCACATTAACCTGTAAATCTTAACACTTTGTTCAGTATGTTTAAAAAAGGCTAATCACTATATTATTTACTGTAATAATTTGAGAAATACATTGATTCATATTGAAAGCGCTCTAATAAAAGGCAGAAAAAAGAAAAAAAAATAACTGTTGAGCAAGCTAACCATGATAAAAGAAATAAAATATATCATTATGTCTGCTTTTTTTTCTATTTGTAATTTCAAGGTCCCAGTCTTATAGCAGTTTGTTGGTAAAAATATAAGTTGCAACTCATGTACCAGAATTTTCTCAATAATATAACATCAAGTCATTGTCTTGATACTTTCAATTTTCACTTAGAAAAACAACAAACTACTTTCTTTCAGTATATAAAATTCTATACTGTATATTATAAATATCCTGCCAACACGGCTAAACTAAGTCACTTTTTTTATTGCTTTAGACAGTGACACAACCTGTTCAGGTTATAAAAGAGAGAATGGCCACATACTGTACAGCCACCAGATGCAGTCATCTTGAGAGCAGGTAATGAATCTTTCTCAGTGGGACCAGAGATAGATCGAAACCCTTGCCCTGGCAGTGAACTGTATATAACATTATTATTATTATTATTATTATTATTATTATTATTATTATTATTAGTAGTAGTAGTAGTAGTAGTAGTAGTAGTAGTAGTAGTAGTAGTAGTAGTAGCACATAGTAAAAATAATAGCCATTGAGTAAGTTAATGATAATCAATGACTATTTTGAACTGCAGAAAAATATACAGTACCTTTCAATTTCTAAATAAATTAGAAGAGCTCTTAAAGAATCTTAGCATGTGGATTACCTTTCCTGCTTCTTGTCAGCGGTTAATTTCCTGTAGTTTACTTCAGTGAGCTGTGAATCGCTGCCTCCCCCAAAAATAACAACAGTCAACTATGATCATTAAAAACAACTACAGAAAAACAGTTCATTTACAGCATGCTAATAGTGTGTATCTAGCTAAAAGACACATGGAAAATAAACACTAAAACATAAACTAAAAATAAACTAAAAATATTTTGTCTGTAAATATGACTTATTTGCCTGCAGCACACGCACACTATGCAACAAGTAATAAGCTCAAGAAATGAGCTGAAAGATATCAGCTGTTAAAGATACATGAACGTTTCCAAGATTCCCTGAGGCTTGTTTTAGCTGTTTTCTTCCATCTAATGAGCTAATAACCTTGCCACAAGCTTGCTTCAGGATATATGGCATTAAAAGTTACTGTGTGAAAAATATGTTTGACAAGAAGAAACATATTTCTGCTTTTCTCAAGTAGAAAAGAAAACACTTTCAATCAACGTATCCCTTATTATACCACTGGAATTTATTCAATTAATTATATTGTTGGTATATTAACAATAACTACATGCAAAGGTTTCTCTGTGGTAATACACAAGCACATTACAGAATATTGCTTGAAATTTTGGAAACTCGAAGTGCAGAGAGGCTAGAGGTGGAAGCAACATTGTTTAATCTACTTAGTCACTTTTAATTTTATATCCCTTAAAAAAACATTTTTCCATTTACAGTTGAATCAGTTTTTAGAAATACCTATTGCCTATTGAATAGGCATTGTAGTAATAATTGAAAAACAATAAAAATAATATGTACTGTACTGTCTTCTCAATGAATGAAAAAGGCAATCCATAAACAGTCCATATTCCTTCGGAGGTTTGACGTAAATCAGCAGAGAGTAGTACTTGTGATGCCTACTTGGTTTTTGAGGCCATTATATAAAAACAAACATTACAAACATCAGTCTAGACAAGAAAAGCCATGGAATCACTGTTAGCAACCATCATCTACAACCTCAATTTCTGCTCAACTGTATGGAAAATATTAAATGAAGTGAATGTACTGAATCTAAACTGACTGGCAGGCAGCATTTTGTCTCCCTTGGTCATCATAAATCCCCCATGACCCCAGTCAATCATGGTGTGCCTCAGGGTTCAGTCTTGGGCCATTTACTTTTTATTATTTAGTAGATGGTGGTACTAAATATAGTAGGAGAGGTGGGGTAAAAAACAGAACCAGTGAAATAAAGGCTCTTCTAAAGAAGAAGGTTTGAGTCTGGATTTGAAGGAGTTTAGAGAAGGTGACTCTCTGATAACCTTTGGGATAGAGTTCTGAGTTTTGGGACATAACAGGAGAAGGCCCTGTCACCCACAGATAGGAGACCAGAAGTAGAAGAGCGAAGGTTGGGAGGTGGGGAGTATGGTGATAATAGCTCAGACAGGTGAGCTATTTTTTGGCACAGGGATAATGGCTAATGACAGCGGTTTTGAGGATTGTTGGTACAACACCAGTGCTCAAGGATTCATTTATTATATTGAGGACAACAGGGCAGAGAGGTGAAGCAGGACTGAAATAAAATGGTGGGAGTGGGATCTTATATACAGGTGATGGATTTTATATATGAAACTAGTTTACTGATGGATGCAGTGTCAAAAAGAGAGAAGTTGGAGAGAAGGGAACCAGAAAAGTTGGGCAAGCACGAAGGAGGTGTGGAAATGATATGCGTTGTGAATGTGATGCCGGATATTGTCGATCTTGGAGCTAAAGACATCTAAGAATGTGTTGCAAAGTTGCGATGAGACAGGTAATGTGGTGGGGCATTTAGGCTTTAGCAGTCTGTGTCACGCCCCCTGCAGCCAGAGGGCGCTCCTTCTCTGTCCTGTCCCTAGTTTCCGGTCTGCTGTCCTTCCTGTCCCTCTCTTTCCCTTGGGCTATATATTTCCAGGTCTTGCACTCTGTCCCGGCTCAGCACTGACATACCAGGGCGCCCCACGTCCGCTCCCTGAGGGCATAGGTTTCTATACGCCATTCCTGAACTCTTTGCACTAATGAGCCCGGGCCTTTTTCTCGTCTCGCCGCTACGCATATGGGTGTTTTTCCGCTCTCCTGCTCCCCACGGTTAGTCCCTTTGGACGTCCGTGACAGTCCGTTGATGGTGGAGAAAAGATGCTTGGGGTTGTTATGGTTATTTTCAATGATGTGAGAGAAGTAGGTGACTGTATCGTATCCTTATATTCAGACAAGTAATCTTTCCAAGCCTGATAATGTACGTTTAGTCCAGAAAGATGCCACCTACACTCAAGTTTCCGGGAGACTGCCTTCATTGATCGCAGATGGTCAGGGTACCGGGGGCAGAGTGAGAAAAAGAGATGTTTCAGGTTTTTAGAGGAGCAAAGGTGTCGAGTGTACAGTAGATAAAAGATATTAAGCAAATGTATTTTGTCCTCTAGCAGTGCAGAGGAAGAGAAACAACATAAGGAGGATAGAACAGAATTTGTGAACCTAGGCTGATTAATTGATCGCCAGTCGCGTTAATTTACAGAGTGTGAGGGGGAAGTGTTAGAAACAGGTAATTCCAGAAAAGAATAGCTACAGTAAGTGGTCAAAGAGGCCTAGTTCAAGGGAAGTGAAGTGGGAAACGAAAAGAGTCATTTGCAATGATTAAGTCTAGGGTGTGTCCTTTGTTATGTGTTCGGCTAAGAACAAACTGAGTTAGATCTAAGCATCCTAAGAGAGCTACAAAATCCTTAGCCAAGCTGGAAGGCCTTGAGTCAATATGAATATTAAAGTCCCCAAGAATAATGATCCTCTTATATCTGAGGCATAAAAATGAAAGGAAATCAGCAAACTCACCTGAAAAGGCTTCATTAGTCTTTGCATTAGTGCTACCTACAGTAGCTCTCTTCTCAACAGGTTGCAATATGTTTAAAACTCTGCAGCTAGACTACTTACTTACACCAGACCCTGGCAGCACATCACTCCTCAAGTCTCTACATTGGTTGCCTATAAAGTCACATATTCAATACAAGATCTTGTTACTGACTATCAAGGCTCTAAACAATCTGGCTCCATCATACAGTACATCACTGAACTCCTCCATGTTTACACTCCCCGCTGTAGGCTCTGTTCAGTTGAGGCCAGTCTCTTCTCACTGTCCCCAGGACTAAATACTAAATTTTTGATACCTGCCTTCTCTGTCACTGCTCCAGTGTCTCTGTCACTGCTCCAATGTTGTCAAATCACCTTCCTCAGACTTTAGGAGAGACAACGTCTTTAATTCTCTTCAAATCTAAACTTAAAACATACCTTTTTACCAAGGTCTACATCTGATTGCATACAGTTAATTTGTTAAAAAAAACAGTATGCTTATTTACTTTTATTATACTTTTTCTTGTTTTGTTCTTTATGTCATGATGAAGCATCCTTGGGTTTGGAAAGATGCTTTATAAATACAACTTGTTATTATTTAAAACCTTGATTAATAGCTAATTCTGTATGTTTTGTATGAAGTCACACAAAGGCGGTAGTGTTTCTGCAAATTACGTTACTGAAAATGCTAAAGTAAGATGTTCTAAAGCCACTAACATTTGTAACACCTGAAATCGCACCATATCGTTAAGACCTTTGGGGAATACATCTTAAACAGTTGCAATGAGTAAACCTCATCCCCTGAAGCTGTCCACTGTAATTGTATGAAGAAAAAAAATGTGATCACCATCAAAGAGTGAATTGTAGGATGAAAAAAGCTATTTTGTGCCTTCACTATGTTCTTTCAATTACATGAAGACCACATTAGCAGCAGCTACAGCTTGATCTAAAAGATGACCTGGAGCTTTTCGGCTAGAGAAGACATTACATCCCTGCGGTGGTGAAAATATTATTCACCCAACATATTCTTGCCTCTGGCTGTGATAGCAGTTGCATTTCCTTGTGTGTTAACAGTTGTGCTGTTATCCCTATTTTCTCCTAAAAACAGGTTTGACCTACATGCCTTGTAAAGAGTTTGCCAAATGCACCGGGAGTATACCTAATTTATGGACATGCAGATTGCACACTTACTAATTAGAGACGTTAAAGTCAAGTATCCCGGAATCTCTCATTCTTAAGAACACACTTGTAGCTAGCTGCATAAAAATAAATAAGGAATTATAATCAAAAATGTTTCCATGGCCTGAACACATGGGGCTGAAGACTATTAGGTCCTGGCAGTCTGCAACAGAAATAATTAATTTTCTGCTGTAATCATTTTAGTCGATTTGCTTGAATTTTTGTTCCCTTAACCAAAAGAAAGATGGAGTTCAGGTCCTGATGAGGCACTGTAGCGACAATACTTCTTAATAAGTCAGAATTAGGTGTTGCTGTACTTTCCTAAGTGAGGCCCCATCTCTCTTTCTCATCTCTGTGGTGCAGCCACAGAGAAGCTATTCATGCAATTCTGATTAAAAGTGTTTTCTCTCAGATAAGGGGCAGCTCCCATGCTTGGCTATCATGATCAATGGCCATTCCTGGCACCTATCTGTCCATAAGATTCTTGGGAACATCTGGATTGCAGTCCTAGATGTCAGAGCTCATTGTTACTCATCTCTAACCTTGACCAACATATCAGGAACCTGTGGACGCTTCGCTTGATCACCGGAGTATACATTTGGACTCTTGTCGACAACCTGAATAAGTTTTTATTCAGCAGCAGCGGTACACTGGAAACAAACCGAGTGACTTGCTCTGACTCGCGGTCACCCTCTGTGCATAGAGACATTTCTATGGACCACAAGTAGGTCCATGAGAGAGACGCTGAAATCTCTCCTCCTAATTCATCCAACTGTTTGGCCGGGAGCCAGAGGAAGCCAGGACAATCCTATTGAATGCCCCAGCGATTGGACGCAGCCACTAGCTGGTCTTTTGTGTCCGTACCTGGAAATACAAATCCATATCTGGATAAGTAAACCCAATGTTCTACATTGCATCTCGACAATTTAATTATTATCTCAACTCAAGTTGATATGAATTCAATTCATGTGAGTAATGTATTTACTTTTGAATAGCTAATGTAGACTGATTATGATAGTATAGCCAAATGGTATACCGAAGCATATTTTTCGTTTGTATCTCTTTGTGATTATATACAGTACCTTGCATTTTGATAACTCTCACAGTAAGATCTGCCATCTGTATCCAGGTAGACTGTATTATGTTTTATATGCACAATTTATGTATTAATTAATGTATCTTGTTTATCAAATCCATGTATGTGGATCGCTGATCAATTGATTTTCTAACAGCCATGACGAATCACCTTGTGATTACTACTACCATCTATAAATTGTCCCATTAAATTCACAAAACCCCTACAGCACATAGCTCCAGAATACTTTTTATTCTGCTCTATAACAGACAGACTGGAGCAGTGTAATATGCAAAATACTTAAGGCCAACTACAAGTCACTTGTTAGCAATTATTTGGAACATAGTCTCAAAGCTCATATGATACTCATGTACCATTGGAAGAAAACAGATTTCTAAAACAGAGAGTGAAAATCTTACAACAGCATGATTAAATGATTCAGGTCTACAATAGAATATTTTGTGAAAATGTAAGTGAAATAAAGTAATTACATTAATTCTATCTAATCCAAAATTGAAAAATAATAGCATTCTTGAAGCAAGAATTATTTTTAAGTCCCCCAAACAAGGCAAAACTAAGAATTCGGGTGATGCCAGCTGTCCCCTCAAGGAGAAACGATGAAGGGAGAAGAAGCTCCACAGAAATAAAATAAAGCATGTAACCGCAGAACAAAAACAGACAGAATAATAACATGTGGAAAAAATCAGTTGTCCACTAACAAACAACCCCTGAGGTCTCCAAAAATCAGCATTGAATCAAGTCAGTAACAGCAAAAAGGCCCACAAACCCTGACAATTTGGCAGGTAGGTATGTACGTAGACAAAACCTAAGATGGAAACAGAAGATTTACCTTCAGCAATTAGGAACATACTGTAACAAAGGCAACAGACAAGAAGAGCCCATATTTCCCATCAGCTCATTTGGAAGTTACTAGTTAAGTTATCTGAAAATCTCATCCTGTTGTTTCTGAAAGAAGCCAGAGTGTCAGCTTCAACAACATGCCAGATTACTTTATTTCAACCCTTTGTTTAAAAAGTACCTCCTTTCCTTAGTCTTAAACTTCCCCTCAGTTTCCACTTCTGTCCTTTGGAGTTTCCAATTGACTTTATCTATGCCTTTAAAGATTTCAGGTGGTGATAACTTCAATGTACAGTGTAGATATTCATGTATCGTATAAACCCCTGTAATACATGGATATTAAAATTGCAGTTATTGAACTTGGTGGTAAGTTGCTAATTTAATTATGAATTACATAGTTATTAACTGAAATCAGATATTGGCATTTTACATTTATAAACACTTTATTAATAACTATCTAGTCGTTAAAAACTGCTTTTATCATGCATTGACAAAAAATCAATTTACATGCTCACAATTGTTACCAGATTTTGAATACTTCAGTCAAGTCCCCTCACAGTCTTCTCTACTAAAAAGATTAATTTTATCGTTTTATGTCAGTGTATGACATTCCATAAAGCCCGGTAATGTATCTCTGAAATTGTCTCTGAAATGCTTGTGGAACAGCAGTTTAGATTTTTGTAAACTACTAACAAAAACACTTCATGAAAATAATGATTCATGGCAGCTCATGATTATAAATGAGCTCTTACTAGAGCACTGTACAATTTTAATATACTGTATAAGTTTTATTCTTAAGTATTGTAAAGTTCTGTTTAACATTAATTATTTCTCAACATTATATTAGATGTTGAACATGATGTGTCAACATAAATACCACATTTTTTACAGGTAGCTTCTACAAACTCACTGTTTCCGATCATATACAGTATCTATAGTTAATTTTTTTGCTACCTACATGTAATACACTAGTCTACATTAAACATGTCCTGTTTGGTGCTTCATCAGTCTTGAAATCTGTCTTGAGTCTCTCCTATGTTTCCTTGGCAGCTTCTACAGTGTGTTTGCTAACTTTATTTTGATATCACCTGCAAACTTGACTAGATTGTTATTTATTAATTTCTTACTGGTTTAGTTGTATGATTAAAGTGTTAGAATAAATAGTTGCTGTATCTCAACTTTACAGTGTATCTAACACTTACTACAGTATGTGTTTGAAAGGGGCTGAAACAGAACAACAGAATCTAAACTAATGTGATAAAGGTGGTAGCCAGTCTGAATGCTCATAAAACCAGGCAGACACTAAAAGCAAGATCAGATAAGAGTATAGATGATATTGTATTGTTAGAATACCCCAGATTCTACTGCACATATGGCAGAGATAGAACCAGATAAGCATAAAGAGTTAAAATAAGTTGCGTATTTGGTCTGTTGTCTGTTACATGAGATTGAGAGGGGAAAGTTTTAACAGCACAAAAGAGCTCAAAATCAAAAATAGTGAGTCTGGATAGAACATTGCTTGTTCTATCCAGGGACCTCAGAGGAAAGGATATAGCATTACCTGATATCATTTACCTTTCTTTTGTGAACATTCTTGTTTATTTTTATTTTTCCCAAACACAATAGAACGCAATCCAAAAATTAACATTACTATTCCCCATCCAACAAGAGCCTCCCTCACCTTTCCCCCTCACTAGATGCTTCTGCCAAGATTCTACCGCAGGACCTGTAAAAACGATTGCTGAATTTTAATTTGAAATGTATTTTGCATCGTATCAGAGACACAAAGCAAATTAATGTGATTATTGCCGAGCTGCTGTATAACTTCAAATCTAATAACATATTATAATATATAAATTCCTTATGGTGTATTAAACTAAGAAAACAAAAAATTCAAGTAGCTGGGAATGTCTGTGGTTTAAGTGGAACATTGCCACCAGATAGTGAAAGTAGCAAAATTGTCCATATTTGTGCTTCTAAAATATTTAATTTTGTGGCATCACTCAGACAAACACCACAATTACTCTTGGAACACTTATATTGCAGGCCTGTTCAATGCAGAAGATTAAAATTGTGTTGTCTTAATGATCGGGGTACAAACAGGTGATCTTTTCTGATGTTTCATGAATTGCCATACAGTAGCTATCCTTTGCTTCTTATTATTGGTTCCAGATCTTGCTCAATATTATTCATTTGCTGCTGCTGTTGTTTTTCTTGTAAAGGAGTAGGGTTTAAACAGAGCAGTATGTCTGTAAAAGAGATATTAAAAAAAAGTTCCAGATCATATACTGTACCTGTATGAAGAATGGCCTTCACATTTATTACAGGTAACCTTTGAAACACATTGTTAATCTGGTGACAGGTGAATAGTTTTAAGAACTCAATAACATAGGAAAGCTTCATTGTAAGCACAGGTAATAATGTGTTTAAATTTCTTTGGCAAACTAATCCCATAAAAACCTTTGCACAGAATGTGCAATGAGTCCAAAAGCCTAGAGACTACAGGTGTGAATTGAAAGTGTGGTACAAGCTAGCTCTGTCAAGCACTCCCCAGTGTTTGACGCTGGGCAGAAACTGCCTGGATTGGATGGGGTAGCATAGCCTGGGACACCTGACCTGCAGTAACGCAGCAAATCATGTAATTGGTCATACCTCTGCAGGTCCGTGAGGTATCAATGGAACTTGGGTCCAAAGTTAAATTTTTCCATTAGCTCAGCTGTTCCCATTTTTAAAATGAGAAAGTGTGAAAACAAGAGACTGGTCTGACAGCCCATTCCTGAGTAAACTTACCATTCCCCTAGATAAATACAGGGCTTCAGTCTCCAGACAGGCAAACTGCAACTAATGACTGCAAGTTAGAAGTGCATAGGTTCAATTGTGTCCCATGGTACAACTTAGGTAATTTGGAGATGAAAGATTAATAGATGGAAGGGAGTAGAATCCTCTTGTAAGATAATAACATAATTATATACACATTTCCACTGTACATTTATACTGTACTTTCATTTACAATGCGCATTCCTTTTGAATAACATATATAATATCAAGGAATATCAAGGCCATACAGTATATCTTACCAATATGTGTGATAAGTTAGTATCTATGCCAAAAGAAGAATGTAGAATTGTAGACTTAGATAATGTAAAACTTTGACCAATTTAATTCCTTTATGACTATATTTGACCAAACAAAAGAATATACAATTTTGTTGATTATAAGCAATAGGTAGCAGCATAGGTACGCAAAGAAAGAAGACCACAAAAAATTTGAGACGGGTGGTGATATTTTTCTTAAACCCAAAACATTCAACCAAAATGTATTGATATACAAGCATTATGATAATATTGATATTGATGGTACATGACATGGTGAACATGCGTTATGACGTTCTGATGCGACACGCCCACCGCGTTTTACTGCGGCGTACCCCGCTCGTTTTGAATGGCTGCATCTGTACATGTGGAAAAGAAGCTAAGCAGTCTTTTGCCAGGTAAAGTTTCTTATCTGATTGGATGCATTTTATATTAGGACAATTAGGTATCCCTTGATATATTATTTTATTGCTTTAAGAAGATTGTTCTTTTCTTTCTATAAAAAAAAGCTTTTTTCCTTGTTAACAGTGGTACTGTTTCATTTTAAGTAGTTTCAGGAATCAATTTTTGAATTATAACTTCAAGAATTTGTGTTTTAGAGCTGTAGTACTCTGCATTTGCTAATATCGTTTTTTATATATACACGCAGAATGTTGTTCATTTCCTTCCGTAGAATAGAGGGACTAGGATTTAATATTCAACATTTGAATTTGACATTTAATTTTAGCTCTGCTGAACTGGATATAAAATTAGACAGTTACAGTATAATGAAGATGGGTATTAAACACTATGAAAATGATAATTAGTATTAACACAGTACTAATTTAATTTTTTTTCTCTGCAAACAGAAAATGTATTCCGCGGTTTTCAGGTGATATTTGAAAAGAAATCCTCCATGTACTTTGTACAAGCAGTAAAATGCTTTATCTGATATTAACCAATTAGGAAAATTACTATGTTGTCTAAAATTATGATGTTCTGTTTTTAATCTTTCTTCACTTTTTACAGTATGTTACTTTTCTCTCAGTAATTTAACATTGAAAAAGCATCTTGGAATGACTGATCTCATACATTCTCTAGTTTTGATGTTCATCTCCTTCTCCTACCTACTGTAACACCGGCTAAATTATGCCGTTTCAAAAATCTGAAATCACTTTGCAATATTATCATTTGATGTTTTGCACTCTCCTACTGTACATTCTCAGTGCACCGTGAGAGGACACAGAGGAGAACAATCTCCACAGAGAAAGAAAAAAATGCAATTTTCCAGAAAATTATGTTTCTAGGATCAAATGAATATACGTGACTTGCCTTACAGCATGTAGCAAATAGTAAAAAATCAATAGAAGCTGGTCACAACAGAAGTAATTTTTATTATTACTAGCAGTGGTAAAGTTAAGAGTATGATGATGATATTATTTTAGGGAGGCCCTGCCTTTCTTCTTTCCCTTATAGGAGCATACAAGCTCCTGTAGTTGTATATTGTATTTGGAAGACACACAAAAGGATTCAAGACAGCAAAGCAGACGATGCAAGCTACCTGTTAAAAGTAAAATTCCTCTAGCAAATGAAAAATAGTACATACTGTACTTCTTACTTAATGGCTATTCACACTCTTTAACCTCTAATTCTCTTTGCATAATTATTCCACTGTAGGATATTTATGACTAACGTAGCACCCTTTCATAATGTATTACTAAAAGAGACAGATGTGCTTTGTCAGTTCTCAAACACAGGCTGTATTTTGGGTGGTGAAAAACTTCAGGGCTGCCACTGTTTGTTTAGCCATCTGCTCCTCAGAGTTGATTTTTAAATGGGTTAGTCACGGACAATGTGTATCCCTTTATGAGGACCAATTTACATCTTCATCCACTTTTCACATGAACTGACCATTCAATCATAATTATTTCAGCACACAAATGTGTGCAATGTGAATAGAATGACATGCTCCAGTGTTAAAAGCTGACTGTCATTAAAATTCCTAGCACATTGAACTGTATATCTGCACATTGGGTAGCTTGTTTTTATATGAAATAAATGAAGCTGAAGACCCTTTGAATTTAAAAGACTTGGAGAAGAATTCAGGTTTTTACAGCTCCTTTATGGGAGAGGTATCTGAAAAATGTATTTCATAGCCACACATAGCCTTGATCAAAGGATTTAAGCTGTTCATCTCACATTGTGGAGAAAAAAAAAGATTTATGTTCGTACGATTGGTGCTGTGACAAGTTACAGTACGTGGGCTCTCCTTAATAGTCCCTGTCCTTTAACATTTTTATTTTGTTTATTTCTTTGAATGCTTTCAGTGTACAGTACACACTTTACAGTAACTAAACAATTAGACCAATTACCATAAAGTACCATGACTCTTGGGAAAAGACCCTGGAATCTCCAAATTTGAGTATTTAAGTTTTTACATTTCTAATTAGGGATAATGAAATAATTATATTTATTTTTATCTTAGGTAAATATACTTCACATATATTATATTAGAACAGAGTGCTTCAGTGAGAAAAACCATGCCACTTTTTTTGAAAGCATACCCCGAGTGCTAGGAGTCAGGGATATACTGTCCTGATCTTGTGCAAAACGTTCAGAAAAACAGAACACTATTTTGGTATGCAGTAATAATGAGGCTGAGTATTATATATATTTGATCTAGGTTCTGGTATACAGTAGTTAGAGTTAGTAAACTTACTGTAGGTTTACAGATGATACCAACAAGGATTAGCAAAACACTGTTTCTATAGAAAGCAGAAAAGGAAATTCCACACAACCCAAACAGAAAGCAAGACTGGGAAAACACCTAGAGGATGATGGTTAATGCAGACAAGTAAATAATTCTGCATACAGGTCTCAAAAATATAAACTATAAATACTAAATGGGAAACACTGAACTAGAAGAGGCTACATACGAACACAACTTTGGCATTTATGTTACCTAGGTAACATTAACAAGGCTTTAATTAAAATAAACATCAAAACATTTCCAAAAAGAATCACAAGTGAATGAGTTAATGAATTTGATGCAGATGTTTTACGAAGAAAGTGGAATACTCTACCACTACCCAGCCATTTAAATTTTATATCCATAAATGATTATATCCATCAATGATGTACAAAAACATATTTTTATCCACAATTTAACATATTTTTATTTTCCACTACCAAAATTTCCCTTTAGTTACACAATTACATGCGTGGGTTCAATACCAAGCCCCCTGAGAATAAACTTTCCCCACTTTTATATTCAGTAGTACTGTAAATGAAGCTAATGTTTTCACTAGCATCTAACACACCAAGTGCCTATTGTCGATCTCTAGTGCCCAGTGGTATAGCATAGTCATTTTGCCACGGTAATGAGTTATGACTCGCAATCTGCATGGCTGCATCTGTACTACTGTATATGCTGTATAATACACAGTATATAATAATAATAGAACATATGTTTACAATTTTGTTCACAATCTTATACAAAAGAATCCACCTGGAGAAGAGTCTGAACAGGCTGAAACAAATGAATCCTTTTAGCTTTGAACAGAGAAGTTTATGAGGTATTCATAATTCTCAAAGCATTGACCAAGTCAACATGGTGGACTTCCTCACAGCAAGCAGTGCACAAACCAGAGGGCATTATGGGGAGGGGCATTTGAAACCAAGAGCATGAGGCACATCTTTACACACAGGGTTGTGGGAGTGTGGAGCTACTCAGCTGTGTTGTTCAAACTGGCATCCTTCAAGAAACAGATGGATGAGATCCTAGATCCAAAGTTTATAAGCTACTACCCACCAAATGGCCAGATGAGCCAGCTGGCTTTCTCTCATTTGCAGCCATTCTTATGTTTTTATAAACTGTACCAGCACAACACAGGATAACAAGAAAAATTCAGAAGCACACGAAAAGGGATCACATTGGTTTTACTGTACCTCACAACAGAAAGAAGAAGCTGATAAACTGAAAAAAAAATGGATTTGTGTACAAGCATTATCTGTCAGGTACTGCTTCATGCATTACATCCATATTGTGATAAACTTAAATTGCTTCTTTCTTCATTTCGATTTTTCTTGATGTGTAAGCAATAATGTCTTTAAACAGTTGCTGTACAGTATGTTTGCCCTTTATGTAAACTTCCGGTTCTCATGTGCTAACCAATAACAGGGGAGAAGCACAGTTCTTAATGTTTTCACTTACCCTTAAACACTTAAGTGTTCATGTAATTTTTACATCTTGCATTCCACTAATTATAATTCATTGGTACTAATGACTATAGAACATTAAAGAAAAATGACTACCAAAATGACTATGATGTTGTCTTAACAGTAACTCAAGCATTATAGTAATTAAAATGCAGTGTAATGTATTTCTTCCAGGCAAGACACATGGTTGATTTTTTTCAAGTGTTCATTATTATAGACATTATTGTTAAGAAACAAAGTTGCACACAATATACAGTAATAATTACTTATTATAATTTACTTGTGGCGTATGAGGGGTTATTTTAAAATAAACTGTCAAACTGCTCTTAAAACCCAGTTCCTGCTGAAAAACATAAGATCCAAGAAAAAAGTCTTTATTAGTTATATGAAGGGGAAAATCTGAAGATATACTTTATAGGTATTAAATAACAAAAAAAAGCAGCACTGATTTAAAGAAGAGATGGTTGTGGTGAATTGAGTTCATGCAGATGTAAACCATGATAAGTCTATTCAGAATTAGCGCTACTGAATTATTGTTATAGGCACTTCATTAAATTATTTTCCTTCTGTCTTCTTCTCTTGAAACAAGTACTCTTCTAATAATTGATAACCACATGACATCAGACTTACTCTATTTTATTTCCCATTTCCTAGTGAACAATTAAATTATTTTTCCTCCCTATTGAATCAGGGAGTTTCTTGCCTTGGATTCTTTGCAGGTCGGTCTTCTTCTGTCTTGCTGGCTGTTAGATGAAAGGATGGCCTCCCTGTAGCCAGCAACATTGTTTTTCTGATTAAAGTATACAGGAAGCAATATGCAACAATTCCATGTTTTTACCACCAGCTTTGCTCATCAACAGACTGCATTGAAATTAATTTCAGAATGCTACTGGATTGATTTTGTGAGAAATGTCTGGCTATGTACTTTTCTCTTGTTTTCTTTTCTTTATTTAAGGTGCATGACCTTAAATGACTTGTAAAAAAATTGCAATCCAGGAAATTATTATTCATTACTCTCCCAAATCTCAACAGATTTTGGTGAACCACAATTAAGCAACTTTCTGTTGAGAGTAATAAAGGAAATGAAACAAAAAGCCTTTGCAACATATTTCCCTTTCAATATCCCATGCTAATATTTTTATGAGTCTCTTAAGCTTACCTAGGAAAATTTTAATGTGGTCGGCTGTGATATTATGCTTCTATTTTCTTTAACAGCATCATGCGTTTCAGTCTTTACCTTTGTGGGGACAATAAAATAACAGACCGCAATACATTAACATCATAAAAAATATCTAATAATGTGAGCCTATAACTATAGTAAAAGTTGTATGAGCACCAGCAGCTGGAACAGAGGTGTTGCTACAGCAGTTTTATGATCTAATGACCCTCAGAGGACTTGCAATCCTGCGTACAACGTTGGAAGAGAAGCAATTTTCAGAAGCTGCAAGTTAGTGTGTACAAACATCTGATAATTCGAGATTAAGGCATTATGGTAATAATACTGTATATGATAATAAGTTTTCAGTACTTATGTAACACGATACACATCTCTCTTTTTAAACATAATGGAAGATTTTGGCTGGTACACAAGACTTAAATGTAATGTAATAATTGAAACTTTGTGTACAACACAAAATACACTTCCTTTTCTTTTGAATTACTTTCTACACCATCTTATATATAGTATATGCTATACTTCCTAAAATTCTTCCATTAAAATATGTGTATAGAAATAATTTATAACATGTATATATAAAAATTTACAATTATATATCTCAATTATTGTATATACTGTATATAAATTTATAATGTAGTTTGTGATCTGTAAAGACACAGCTTACAACATGTCAGAAAAATCAGAAACTTTGTTCCTATATGAGTTTTTTAAGCAAAAATCAAACAGACTACTGTAGTTAAATTGTGGACAGTAGCCATGATCAAATCTGAAGTACAGCTTATGGCATTTTCATTGAAAGATAAGAGTATCCTCTTTTTACAGTCAATGTTTCGGTGTCCCTGGCTGGAGGAATTGGCTTTGAAATAAAATCAATTTCAGTGCACCCAAGAAAAAAGAAAACATATTTAAACTTGCCAATCCTGGGATACAGAGTTGTGTTAAAACAGGGCTCTTCAAACAAAACCAGCAACTTTTTTTGGTGATCTTGTCCCGGAGAACACACTATTCCAAGAACTTCAAAGAGATTCGCTTACCCAAGCAGAAAATTACAATGGCAACCTACAGTACATCGTCTCGGTTGTATACCTGTCATGTAACTTTCAGGTGAGTTCCTGTTGTTTCTCTATAAATGCTTCAGAACTTTTCAAGGTACAAGGATGATTTTTTTATTACAGAACATCTTATGGGTTTTTTGATGCAATGTATTTATTGTACACTTTTACTCTGCTCTGAAATGTTTCACATACAGACAACTGCAAACTGTAGAGAATTAAAACACAAAAAACTTTTTGCAGAACAATTGATATATCCATCGGGATTGGATCCCAAAGAATATAGCATTATTTTCTAATTTCTATAAATATATTCACTCAATGAATTTTGTAACCTCCAGGAAGGCTGTGCCAACAACAAAGGAAAGAAACTAAACAACAGAAGCAGCTGTTCTAATTGGTTCAGCATTTTGTTATTCAGATCTGTTTCACAATTGTGCCTCTTTGCTTCATCTTTTTATTCACAGAGATCTTAGTTTCAGTAAGTGACTATGTGGACGTTTTTTTCTTTCCTTTTTTATGTTGCACTTTAAATTAATTGTACCTATTTCCATACCTTCCTAGAAGGTAAGGAGCAGGAATTGCTGAATGTAGACATCACAAACAGAGTTGAAATGGCTTCCTGAAATACTCTACATTTTCTGGATGTTGTTTCTTTGTCCCTGGAGGACAGACGAAGTGCATACTTTCACAGGGTATACACTGTATCAATTAAAAGTACATACATTTCGAAAGATACCTGCTGACACATTCTTTAAGTCTTCTAAACAACATAAAAGGCAAACAAACTCGTAAGATGTAAAGTCAAAAGTGCTGAATTTAAATCTAGCAATGTTTTGTTAAAATTGTATAATGCACATTTATTTTTAAGGCCTCGTTTAGAATGTTTGTAGAAAATTTTGGTCATCATATTACGAGAACTATATTGCTTCTCTGGAACCGTTCCAGACAAGAGCAACCAGATACATTCCATGGCTTAATGGAATATCCTTCAAATGCACTAGATGAGCCAAATGGTCTCCTCACGTTGTAACTGTTCTTATGTTCTTAATGTGATATTAAGTGGCAGTGCTGGGAAAGGTGATTGCACAAAGCCCTGTTATAGACTGGGACCAGCTGCTCTCTCCTGGTGCTCTGTCAGTCTGTGGTGTGAACCACCCTGAAACCCTGATTTTCTTTGTGTACTATTCCTTTCCCTTCACTGTTTCAGCTGCTGTCTCCACACAGACCTACTGTAAAGGCACCAGATACTGTACTGTACATGCATCATTTCAAGCTACAGTCTTGGTACAGCATGATGTATTTTTTTATACTCGGGTAAAGAAATAATGCTCTTCCATAAGAACTTTGGTCCCTGCTTTTGAAACAATTTTATTCTTGAATAATCAAGATAATTGAAAGGTTTCTTTAGTCTATTCTTTTCCTTTTTGCTTGTGAGAATCCTGTCCTGCTTGTGTATTCTTAACCATATTTCATAGACTACTTTGCTATTCAGTTTGGGGTAAATAAAAAGATATATTATCATCTTTTTTCTTTTTGCTGCTTTTTTGGTCTACAGTATGAAGTCACATCATGCATTATTGTACCATTATTTTAGAAATTCAGATATTGCTGCACGGGTTTGTTGTTGTTTTGGTTGCTTGTCCACATAGTAAATGTAAAAACAAAATACATAATCCTATAGAATATATAATGGTAGCTAGTAAATCACAAAATCTATCCAATGAAGATTAAAATATTTGCATAAAGATAGTGAAGCCGTCTGCTTTGGAAATGCATTGTTCATATTCTATGTAATTTACATTCACTAGAATGCCAAGCTGTTGCATCAATTTTGTACTGTATTTCTTCCCTGCCTTTCAACTTGCATAAATCAAAGATATGATTGCATGCCCTGTTACTTAAAAGGTCACACCTCCATTCAAGCATACAGTATGTACAGTATAAAACCTGCAGATAGAGACACAATTGAAAATTATAAGCAATGCAGTTTAAGAAAATTTACTGTACTGTAAGAAATGTGGTATATTAATTTTGTTAAAATTATTTTTCATACAATTATTATTCCGTGATAATTCCACCAAAAACGTATCACTAAATATAACAAGTGATACGTTATATATATACTGCATGAAAAAACAATCATAATGAGTATTTTTTATCTGTAAGAAATGAGGTCACATAAAAAGTTGTCCTCCCTTGTGTGAGAATTAATTCCCCTTTCTCTTAATTATTTAAACTTAATTAATGTATATCTGTGATATAAACCTTTAATTTAGGTTATGTGACCCTGTTAAAGAATTAGTATGCCTACATTTTTCATAAAATTTGAATTAAGTTCTCTTTCATGACTACAATGCCCCCTTCTTGACCCACATTTAAGTAAAGTCCTTCTCCATTTCCTCATATAGCTGATGGTATGACTTTAACGTACTGAAAACATAGGCAGATTCACATGTACAGGTATGTTCAGACTCTGTACACAACCAAACTAATATTCTCATTGTGTTGATTGTCAATAGCTTATAAGTAACAATAGCATTAAATAAATTAAAATAAATGTATGCTTTTCTGGACGCTCCACCCACAGCGCTTTAGAGGTAATGGGGACTCCTTTCCACCACCACCAATGTGCAGCCCCACCTGAATGATGCGATGGCAGCCATAGTGCACCAGTACACTCACCACACACCAGCTCTCCGTGGGGATGAGAACAGAGTGATGAAGCCAGTTCAGAGATGGGGATTATTAGGAAGCCATTATTGGAAAAAGCCAAGGGGAAATCTGACCCGGATGGCAGGGTAACACCCCTACTCTTTTCGAGAAACACTCATATATTTTATATTAGTAACAGTTTATAGTGAGAATGAGTGAAAGGTTTAGGATCAAACTCTTATATCTAGACATGGATTTGTGGAATTTTGGGTTGGGATCTACAGTACATTTTTAACTTTGGAGTAGGAGCTTTTAGAGTACAGGGTAGGATATGAGGTTGTATAAAGAATGAGGAACAGTTTTACAGAGGGTGTATTTAGTCGAGCTTGATGTGCGTCTAGTTTTTGGAGCTACTGTACTGTTAGGGTTAAAGTGGGGTTGTTATCTTTTCCACAGTCCAATCAAGACAAAAATAAGGATGAACAAGGGAAAACTTATTATACTTACTTCTTAATGGAGAGATTAGTTATTTCTTATATCTGAGGATAAGGGGTTCCCTTACTGTCTCAAATCTTTATCCCTGGATTATAAACAGCCCCCCGGGAATAAGCCCCCCACCCCCATTTTCTGATTGTCCATGATGTTTGCTTGGAAATTCATACTAAACGATTGTATTTGCTTCTTTTTTAAATAAAGTTTATTGTTGCTTTTAACAGACGGCGTTATAGATTTAGTCACAACAACAGTAGTAAATAACATGCCATAAAATGTCCCACATTGCACAATGGTAGCATTAATGTTCAATGTATTGCAGCAGGCTACAAGATACTCACAAGAACCAAAGCAGGATTTTTACAGATTATATTTGGTTAGGAGAGTTAATGATCATAATATTCAAATATCAGGTTCTTTTGCTTAAATACCATGACACTCCCATTCATTTCAGAAGTAATAAGTAAATATATATACACATATATTCTGCTTTGTGAAATGATTCGCCATGAACGTAAAAGTGGTGCAAAAGTTTAATGGGTAAAAGAAACTACAAAAAATTAGAATAGATTCTATGCTGGAACTAGAAAATACATTTCCGTCTTCCTATAACACATATAGAACCTGGGACGCATATTTCTACTGAGCATTTCCCATTGGAATAATGCATACTGTTTTTCAAACACAAAGAGTCTGTTTAATACAAAATAATTGTGCTGTCATAATTTTTATGACACCCCTGTCATGCCTTAATTGCCACTCTGCCCAGTTTACTGTGACGTTAAACGCTTCAGTATTAAACACATAGCAGCCTATAATCAAATGCCAGTCAAGGCAATGATATTCCACAGATTTTCTCCCCTCTCCAGCAGCCCCACAGCATATCAAGTGGAATAGTGGAAAATTACTTCAATTGAATTAAGAATGAGGCTTTAATTCTAAGCAGAAGAGATTGTGGAAGCTCAAACTGGAAGTAAGATAGGACACCCCTGCTGGATGATGATCTCCCTGAGATTCTTCCCCAGCCGTCTCTTCCGGCTCATTAGCGAGATGATCAATTTCATATTGCCATCTTGCAGCACTGCTTCTTGGATTTTTGAATTGAGGAAAAACACTTTGAGGTGAGCAAGCCTGGAAACCAAAAGCCATCGTTTTTCTCTCTCTTACGCTGTGACGAAAATAAAAAAAGAGAATCGTGCTTACATGACGTAAATTTCTCCACGTGTCCTCCTCCTCTTTCTCAGCCTTACCTTACAGAATAATATCTAATAAGAGATAAAAGGTCACTAATATATGTTTCATATATGAATTTCTACTTTAAGTTTTGATTTTGAAGATGAATAAAATCAATCATACTGTACAAAAATTGCGGGAGTAAATATTGATTCTTACTGTTTTATGCCTCTGAAAGACAGTATCATCCAAATTGTCACAATCTCATCTTTCAAAAGTTTAAAAGCGCAGATGGGATGCAGCAATAATGACGGCACAGCCACAATTGCATAGACGTTTTGCATATGTGTACAGTATGTGTATGGACGTGTGGAAACCTCACGAATACCAGGTGATCTGGAAATGGAGTCTCCAATCACACAAATCATCTTCCAATTTCTAAGGGTATATAAAATCAATGTTAGCAGCAGCAGACACCTGTTGAGAACCGCTATTTGGTTGTGGGAGAGTGAATATTACATAGCTTTGGCCATATCTGATAACTTTGATATGAGACTGGATGCAGAAATAAAAAAAAACTTTTTAGACAACGTTGCTTTCAAGCACGGTGAAAAAGGCAGAGCTAATATCCACTTTCAAATATGTCATAGTGACTGCTTGCTTTTTCAAGAAAAAAACTTGAAATGTACCGAGTAAGGTACATGTAGGTACGGTTGGGAAATGCAATATTCAAGCATATTATGCAAGTTGATAGTTACACTGTTACTGATCAAGGATCATACAGTGGTGGTAGTTGAGTTTTTTTTTGCAAACTCAATTAGTTTTTCCTCTCACAACATGGCTTTCTCATTCAGCATGTACAGTAAATATTCATGGGGACAGTCTTGTGTTTCTGGCGAAATAGTTCTCACGCACTTTATCAAATGTCGGACTTTTCCGGGAAGCTCCACAAATAATAATGCCAGTGCAGCTAAGAGAAATGTCACAACTCGGATGCAGAGCGTCAAAGTCATAAATTCAACAATATAGCAAGACTGACTATCTCAATACATCAGGAATTCACATGTAGCGGCTGCAGATTCTCTCTCACCAGAGGATATCTCCGGAATAAATAAGAACTGAGATCAAATGTGTAAAAACAGTAAGCAAATATAAATCAAAACATGAAAATAAAAGTAGCCAGAAAAGAAAAGGGCATCAATTTCACAACTCTAGAGCAAAGGGAGCGTCAGTCAGCAGGACAGTTATGATTAAGAGAAGATGTTTACAGCAACATAGGCGGCAGGCTTTGTAGAATGAAAACACATCCCACCTGATGATAAAAGAATTGTCTTTGTGGATTGTAATACAGTATATTTCTTTTCTGAAAGAAAACATTGAAACGCCATCAAAAAGCCCATCTGAGATGGCATTGTCTGGGGAATATTCATAAGATTTTTATAAAGAAAGACAAATATGCTGTTAGAATATGTGACAAGAAAACATGTTGCCAAAACAAGAAAAAAAGTCTGTAATAAATAGTACTGTGTGAAATAAAAAAAAATATGCCAGGTGATTTAAGGTTTCATCTATGGTACAAATACAAGTCATGCAGTTTTTAAATCATATTTTTCTTCTATGTTTGTTTTCCAGTCCAAGGACTGTGATAAAACAAACTTCAGATATAATAATTAAGTACATTACATAGGTCAAAGAGACTTCTTATTGACTTGACTGGACCCCAGTGTTTAATATTTTGTTTTACATTTTTATATGAAAGATACAGTATTAATAGCACAAAGCACACCACATAGATTATTTTTGCATTCAATCGATATTATTTTACAAACCATCCAGACGTAGAACATTGCATCAGCACTTTTCATTTAATACATTGTCCAAATTACTCACACTGACAACAACTATAAACTCTTTAACAAAAACCCTTCTTTTTTAAATTTAAAGCCTGTGATGATCGAATGTTTTTTTTTTGTTTGGATGCTTCTTTCAACATACTGTTTCATATTGTTTCTTTCATGCTGACACTTTCAAAGGCCTCTTGTTTGATATCTAAAATCCTAACTTTTGAAGCTTTTGAAGCTTTTCACACAACTGTTTTTGAAAATGCTTGTTTAAATATAATTAATATCACAGGAGGTTGAGCAATAAATAAAACAGAAATGGCAATTTTAGTATAATATATACTGTAAAACATCTCCTACAATGTTTTAACAGTACTCATACCTTTATTTGATGCACTACATGAGATAAATAAATTGAATGTGTCATTGAAATGTTTAAGATCTCTTAATGTTAAGAACTGAGTCCAAGAATGATATGGGGAGCAAATGATACAAATTATCAGTGCCCATAATAGTGCAATTAGTGTTAAAGTTTTAAGTTACATTATTATACAGGGTTCAGTAAACCTTTATTGCTAGCTACATTTGCAACCAGCTTTAATATCAGTGCTTGGTTTATCCTAATTTATTGCCTTTTTCTTTTTAAAGAGATTTGCATGTGCAGTAGCTGTTTTTCAAAACAGTTTTCAAGTTAGATATATTATTCATTCTTGTTCATTTCCCTAAAACACACTCCTATAAAGAAGTATAAAGGAAAAAAATGTAATGGTTCTTAATAAAGTTATTTTAGTTCAATAAAAGGGCAGGCACTACAACATTTTTTTTTTAAAGTGACAACCAAATGGAAAATTGTTTCCAGGTTTTCCAGGTTTTCAACATAGCCTGGTAGCTCTAGATTAGAGCTAAAATTGACAGCTAGTGAGCCATGTGAAAGTTTATATGTAAACCTCAGAGCACTGAGTGCCCACTTGTTACACCTCACAGCAGTAGTGAACTTGTGAATTGCTGTGATATGGGAGGTGGCTTAAACCGAGAACAGAAAGAGACACTCGTTCAGAGAAGCTGGAGATTTTGAAGCACAGTGTTCTCCGGCTGGGTAACGGGTTTCCTGCTGTCACAACATAATCACAGAGGGAAGGAAGTGTGACAATCCAATCAGATTCTCGGGAAAAAACAAAACAAACCAATGAACGTAGTGTACAGTATGTATGTTTTACAGCTTTGGCAAAACTGGACTGGCAAGTGAAGCGAGCACACAATCTTGTGGAGACTGCTTTTCCAGAGGCCACTACAAGCTCCAATGGGTTATTTTTAAGCTTTTCTGCTATTCCTACAGACAATTGCTAATGAAAGGAATTAGGTGATCTGACCCCCTATGTTTGGTAACTACTAAATCTGAAGGGGTTGGCATTCAGTCCTTTTTATTATACTCAACATTGCTCGAAATCTTCCCTGGTGGTATAATTACTTCATGTGGTCTGGCAATACAATAATCTTTTATGGGTTTTTTTAAATAAAAAGCATAAGGAATAGCTTTTTTCAATTTCATTTGAATCTGTAATTTGCAACCATAAAGCTGCAATTTACTTTGTCCTAATTTGCACAGCCTGTTGATGAAATTAGTAATCCAATGTGGACTGTTCCTTTTACAGATAAACATGTTCGATTGGTAATACGTGCAAATTAGGATTATACTTTAATCAAGACAAAGAACATCTTTCAAAAAAAAAATTGCGCAACTGGAATGATCAAGTAAAACAGAAAATAAATCATACTTCAGATATTGTATTTTAATTTTCATGTTCATAAAGAACTATTGTATAATCAGGCCTTACATGGTAATAAAAGAGCAACATTACCTTTGTAAAGGTGAAAAGCTTGATATTGAATTTACACATTAATTTAGTTAAATTTCAGAGCAACGTTAAAATCCTTTCTTGTCTCAAAGGTTTTGGGTATTATGGGGCCATATGACAACCCCAGCTGTGGTACAGGTATTGTATCTACTACCTTGACATCCCTAAGTAAATGACCAAGTCATTAAAAGTAATGAGGAAGAGATGTCACATAAACGTAACAGTAATTCAATTCAACATGTTCACTTTCTTCTAGGAGAGCTTCTGTATGACTGGAGATAGCTTGTGTGGTGTCTGATCAATCAGATTGTATGTGACAATTAAACATGCTGGATTCTCTGACAGAATGTGTTGATCATTTTTTATCATGTTTCATCAGCAATCACTTACCTTTTCTAGTGATAGAGCAAATATGCTCCACTAATCAATGGAGTATATTTTTATTGTCAGAAATGCCTGCCTTACAAACACTGTTATTTACAACAGTCTGGCTGCACTTCTCTTTTCATTTAAATTTTTAAAATGATTTACAAAAATAGCCTATAAAAGTCCAGTAAATTGTTCAGCAAACACATTGACAACACATTACGCACAGCTGTATAGCATTTTACAAAAATCAGGCATGTTGAGCTGTATTTAAGTTCATGAAACAATTTCCTCCTGAAAGCAGTGCTATGATTTTGAAAAGGAGAAATTTATTTGTTTAGGGGTGCAGAATATCTGTACACCAGGGATTATAAATAAAAAAGAATGAGTATCATTCTCCTCATCCCCAGGCTCTCCATATAGTTTGTGCGCTTTCAAACTTTTGACCTGCAGTGTATGTCAATTGCCTGCTTGTAGTTTATGTATTAGTCTTCTGCTGTAATGTTATTGTGCCCTTAGTTTACTGTGAGATGGTGCTCACCGTGAAAATACTGTAAAATAAAAATTGATTGATTGACACAGTGCAGGAGATTTTGCTATTTTACGACACTCCAAGTAGAGAGATGTGGGGGAGAAATAGGTATTTGCTGAATAAACTTATAGCTGTAGGGTATCGACTATGTAAATTTCACTGTTTGCCTTATAGAAGTATTTAAAACCATTTCATACAAATTATTCAGAAGGACAAACGTTTATAAATCAGGCAAAAACAATATTTTACAGACATCACAAATAAGTAGCTTTTCTGGGAATTTTATTTACCTCTGATGTAAAATCTGACATACTATACTATACTGGCACACAGGCTACAGCACAAATATAGAATCCTATTTTGAAACTTCTGAAGCAAAAGTTAACAACTCCAGTACAGTATATTACACATAATACAAATAAACCTAGCTTAAAATATAGATTTAAAAATTAACCTTGTATTTGCTGATTCTGTTTAATTTAATTAAATGTGTCATCACATAACATTTAAGAACATCTGCATGAAATAATTTGCCAATATCCCTGCTGATATACAGTATTGGCAGCACTGTCATCTTATAAACTGCACTAAGATATTTTAACAGGAACCAATGTTGTTGAAACAATTGATTCAATTGAAGTGATTGAAAGTTATTATACCGCTATTAGAAGTGACATTGGCTTTGGTTCTGTCCTATGGACTAAAAATCAGTGTGCAATGCTAAGTGATGTGAGAAGGCTAAAGAAATTGTTTGATTTTTTATGTGAAATAGAGGACTTTGTCTTGTGCTGTACGTGACTCTGGTTTCTGGGAAGATAACCATACATTATACTGGAGACTCTTTAAAGATATTGAGTATAATTATACATGATACTGTATGTTCTCCAGGAAATCTCATCTAACCTATTTGTTGATGTTAGTCTAATTCAAATGTTTATTTGGGTGTTATGAGACAGACTTCCGAAGCTTTTAAGACAAACTTGCAGGAGACACACTGATAAACATGTACATCATGATTTCAATCATGGGTTAAAGACTTTGATTTTTTTAACTGTCATACTGTAAATTACCACCAAAAAAAACAAAACAGAGAAGTGTATATTGAAGGATCGCTTAGGCATTCGTTTTGAAATGATAAGCTGGAAAATACCATTATAAATAAAGGTGACACTTTAGATTAAGGGTTGAAAATTCCATGTATTTTTTTTTATAGTTTGTAACACATTAACCAAACATTTATAGATAAATGCTGTAGGAATTGAACCCCGGCAATGATCATTTGCACGTTGATTAAATCGTCAGTCTGTTTTCCTACTGAATGTAATGCTTATGGATGTGTCAGTGTTGACATTTTTCTTGTTATGAGTTGACATTTTTCTTGTACACGGGCGGAGTGGTGGCTCTGTGGCTAAGGATCTGCGCCAGTGACTGGAGGGTTGCCGGTTCAAATCCCACGGCTGGCAGAGAAATCCTACTCCGTTGGGCCCCTGAGCAAGGCCCTTAAGGTGCTCCAGGGGCGCTGTACAATGGCAGACCCTGCGCTCTGACCCCAAGCTTCTCTCCCTGTCTCTGTGTCTGTGTCTCCATGGAGAAAAGCTGGGGTATGCGAAAAGATGAATTCATAATGCAAGAGATTGTATAGGGCTAATAAAGAAACATTAAGTTGTTGTAGGATGCCTAATGGTAGGACTGTAATGACCATGGGTCTGCCAGTAGAGGGCACCAAATAGGGCCTGAAACAGGGATCTAGCTTCACCTGATGAAGTGTATTAAACACTAATTGCATTATTGTCTATTCATAAGGTGTATTCTCACACTGGTTTATTATGGGGTAATTAGTGTCTATAAGCGCATGCACCCGTGGGATAAGAGAGATAAGTTGGTGGAGGCCTAGTGTCTGAGGAGTGTTTGACTATAATTTGGGTTATAGTGGTTATAGGAGTGTTTTCATGTCTTTTTTTTTTAAACTTTAAATAAAGGCCAGAAAGCCTCCTGCACTTCCAAATACAAACTCAGCGTTTTTAAGTGTGATGGTCCCCTGAGGCACACTATCAGAAGAGGTGATCATCCACAGCATGTACTGTATAAAGTGTCATTTGCAACCTCTTACCTGAAGTAAATGAGAATATTGTACATATGTTAAAACAACGAAAGTGGCTAAGCAGTCTGGACTGATATTTCTCAAGTGTTATCCGACTTTCCCTACTCTAAATCCACTCCACCTCGCTTATACCCCGTTGGCTTATTGATTGCAATGGGAGGAGTTTCACTTTCCTGCCAGTGAATCTTTCAGTTAAACAGCTTTGCATACTGCATACTGTATGCATCTGTATATGTGATTTAAAAGGCCTTTGATTCTGCAGTTGATTTATTGTGCATATACAGCCAAAATTTTGTAACTAAAAACATACTTTTCAAAATGCTCACAAAATAGCGGTCAGTTTTTATTGATGACTTAATCACCCAAGCATATAATTTATACAAGTCACTGTAAAGAACGTGTAGGCACAAATAATACATTGCACAGGATTTTTTAGCAAATGGATGCCTGTCATCTTCAGACGATGAAATACAAGTAATCATGGGTCAATATTAGTACTGCCACACTGTGTAGTTCATCAATTTCCTTGCTGCTCCTGGGAAGAAGCTCAATAGACGGAATTTCACATTGCAAGAAGATGTTGAGTCTAGGCAGACTTTGATGAAATGCTGCCCTATGGTTTTAATCTTGAAGTAGCCTAATTTGAGCCTGGAATAATTGCTGTTTGTTGCACCATAGTACATGGATGCATTTGTGTATGGGAAAAGCTCAATACATACAGTAGTATATCTTAAATTCCAAAATATACAGTATATGTATGTTTATATATTTAAATTGTGTCTTTTCTACATAAAGTGTGACTCAGTATTGTTTCTCCTCGTTTTTGTTGATGTTTACGTTGTCGGATTTTGGTTTTTATCAAGGGATTTAAGCAACAACAACACTCAAAAGCTTTATGCTTTTGTTACGTGAAAAAATATTATTTTACATGTCAACCAATGTTAACATTTTACATGAATATTAGAAAATCTATTTTTTTCTCAGTTCTACCTATATATCTAATTCCCTTTTAAGAAGCATTAACCTCCCCTTGAAAACCACTACTGATTCTAACGTTGAAACCTTGCCTGGTAATTTTATTAAGGGAATTAAGTGGAGATATTATATGTCATGTGGGTCCTTGTGGAAAGTTCAAACATAAAACAGTCCCCCTAGTTGAGTCATTTATGAGGGAGATGAAAGAAAAAAGAATGTACTGTATATTACCAGGCTGACACGTTCATCTATTGTTGTCTATTCCCCCACTGCAGGGGGTTTTGTAATCTAATCAATTCTGTATCAAAGGCATAACCTCATTTTGTGTATTAAATATCATATTGATGTATTTGATACCTCTGCTCTCATTATGAAAATAAAAATCTGGACAGTTACAAAACTGTTTTGAGTTTTGTTCTGAGGGTCAGAAAAAACTGTGGTCTCAGTTGGCTACTCTGATGGGACACACATTTCTGAGGTCTCTGTGTGAGAAGTGTTAGAAACCATTTTTTTGTCACCATGCATTTGGGTAAACTGTAGCAACAATTATAATCATTTAGGATGCACTTTAATCCAGTCTTACAGAAACTAGATTTACAATATGCACCAAAGACCGCTGCAGCATTGCTTACAAAATACTCTTACTTTTACTTATCACCCAATGAACAAAGCACATGAATGCTGAGTTAACTTAGACAGGGCAACACACAGCAAGTGGCAAGATGTTGGCATGAATTGAACAACCCCGAACCAACCTGCCTCCCCTAAGTGTTCTTCGACTAAAGGACGGCACTTTAAAGACATATCCTGACAATTTACATACCCAATGACCATACTTTTAGGAACCTTTTCTAAGGTTGCAAATAAGTTCTCCAGCCTATGCAACCCTATGCAAGTAGCAAAAACAGGAGGTTTACTACACAAGGTTTTGAAACTTCCTATTCTCTTCTGCCAGCAAGGTGGTCTTTGTCTGATGTTGAGATGAGAGCAATTGAAATGTACACTTCAGCAGTTATTCAGTAAAGTGATGAAAATCTAAGACCCCTCAAAGCAATCTCACATTTCATGGCAGTGAGATAATTTTTTTGGGACTAAGTTACTAAGATTTTGCACAATGCATTTACAGTACAGTAGGGTGGCCATTAAAAATTACAATACATATTAAAAAAAAGTTTCTAGTAGTAGTGTTGTCAGCTTCAGTACATACTGGATATCTGTTATGCCAGATCTAATTCAAATGAGACATTAACTGGAGTCCTCTTAAATGAAGAATTATTAAACAAAGTTAAAAGGAGCAGAAAGAAATCACTACATAGTTTTTATGACAGGACAACAACTCTTCAAGACTTATTAGGGCTGACTTATAAGGGCTGATTGACATGGCCCTGAGTATGTGAGCATGTCTAAGAGTATGAAAGGGTCTGGACACCACGTCCGTGGTAGAAAGACCAAGACACAGTCCTTGAAGAAGCCATCTTAGGATAATTTTTCAAAACAAAAAGAATGCTGGAAAGATTTCTGGGCCATGTGAAATGTTAATTATTATTCCACATGTGCTTTGATTGTTCTTGTGTTTGGGAAATAAAGTACAGTACTTATCCATCTCTCTAGTCTGACCTACAGGGGAGTTCTTTTAGGACTCTTAAGAAACAGTGATTGTTGTTTTCATCATCTGTATAGATTAATATTAATGTTTTGCATGGCAAATTGTGTGAGTTGTGTTGATTATTGAGAATTGATTATTGAATATGAGCTTCACTGAAAAAATAAAAGCATTCACTGAAACTCAATTGTTTAGACAGCCCTTCTTTTGTTCAAAACTCCAAGCTCCAAGCGTAATGTTCATTTCTTGGTTTGATGACTTCACTTTGCCCTCTTATGACGTAGTTAATGGATGTGTAACATCAGCTGAGGTGAGGACAGGTACAACATATTCCCTTGGGCTTTCTGATTTCTTTCTTGACTTGGAGTTAATAGGGGTCACTGTAATGTGGTCAGGCAATTTAGCTCTAGACAATTTTGTTTCTGAGCTCTTGGGATTATGTGTTTTAAACCAAATGCTGGGCTGTTTGGCCAATATTAGCAAATTTGTAAGGCAAATATCCTCATCCATTGAAACAGTCAGCCATTGAAGTTATACTGTAAAACTCTCTATACAATATAAATAAATGAATACATACTCTATATAATATATATGCTGTATATACTGAGAGGCATTCAAATATACTTGTCTGTTGTGAATGCCTTTCAATATATCTTTATAAGTGATGCTCATTGTTGTGTGGTCTCCTTAACTTTCAGAAGCTAATGGTAAACCTCAGTGACCAAAATCAGATTGCTGCTACAAGTAGTGTTGGTGGATCAGTAGGTAGCACTGGTAGTTACAGCACTTTTTAGAATGTTTGCACATTTGTTTTTCACTTTAAAGTTGTGTATTACAATGTGTAAATAAAAAAAAAATAATGTGTCTTGATTTCAGACCATAAAATTTGTTATTTTGGAAAGGGTGTGGAGACTTTCTGTATAAGCACTGTACTGTGTAGTATACGAGGTGCCATCCTTTGACTGATACCTGTATATTAAACTGGAGTCTTTTTGAAGACCAATTTTATGATGGATTTAATGTTCTTAAGAGTTTACGTGAAGTCATAACTAAATAAAAGTTGGTATTTTCTCTGACATATTCCCTGATTTCTTGATAAGAATTTACTGTCACCTGTTACCTGGAATACAGAAAAGAAATCAAACACTTGAACAATATTCGTGACTTGTTCTTAAAATCCATAATCCACATTGAAAATGATTTGAAGCCCTGCAAAAAAATATTTACAGCTTTCCAATAATGTCCCATTTTGTTGAATTAGAAATATTCACATTAGGTCCTCAGGTTTAATTCAGGTTTGGGTGAAGTGCCACTGGGTTCTATAAGTCAATATCTTTAAATCACATAGTGATGACAGGTTTACTTTTTCACCTATGCAAAGTTTCAACAGTGTGGAACAATAATAAATAATAAATAAAATAATACATGGAATAATAAATTAAAAAGATTAGCTCAAGTATAGTACGTATTTATAAGTGAAAGATAACTTGAAACTTGATTACCTGTTTTCATTAAGTGAATTCCTGTTCTAGAGATGGAAACTATTACAGTATATATAGTAATGAATCAAGGATGCGGCAAATAAAAGGTGCTTAAAATCTAATGAAAATCAATGGCTGAATCAGGTCCTCACAACAGCTTGAAAAGCTGACAAATTCATGAACTCCCTGTACAGAAAGTCCATGGTAAAACCCATATACTGACAGTATAATCATAATACTGTAAATTCACATACACTTCAAATTATATGGTCTTTAAGAAAGGATTGATCAATTTAATTTTTTTCAATACACAGTATTCATAGAGCTGCTTTGAGAGATTTAAGAAATATCAGGCTGGTAACATTGAAAAAGTAAAAAAATAAAAAAATAATTAAATATTAAAAAAAGTAAAAAAAAATGTCAGTCCTATATACAGTACTGTATTCATGTGAGCCTTTTGTTTGGTCATGATTTATCTTAGCTTCCATTTTCTTCAGATCTGAATAACCGTGACACATTTTGTGGGTGTATCTCATAAACAAAGTTCAGAATAAAAATGATAGAACATCTGTAAAGTGAATCCAGAATTGCAAAGTGCATTTAAGAAAAAGGTGGTGGTTGCAAGAATATACAAAACCTTGAACAGAAAACCTTGAGAAAAACTTTAATACTTGCAGATGAACTAGGAACTAAGTTCTCTATGGAAGTCACAGAATTCAGAAAGACAATATACAGTTTACACATGTTTGTGTGAAAAAGAGCAGGAAGATACAGTACCATCATATATTTTAAGTCCCATTACCAATACAGTAGTAATATTCATAAAAGTCTGCTCTTAAGGGGAATCCTAACCTGAACCCTTACTGTAACTCAAATATAGCTTGACTATAGCTACTACTGTACCTACTGTAGCTTGTTATATATGCATGTGTGGAAAAAGAGCAGAAAGATACATGAAGGAAAGTTAATAACTGCATATTTTGACAACTTTTAGAACACTTTTTTAACCTTTTTCAATCTGCTTAAAAATTCTATTTCAATGGCCATAAAGTCAAGGCTGGGAACTGATTATCTGGGTAGGGTTAGGGTAAGAAATACTGTACCATAATAATTTTACTTCAGATAAGATCACAGTTGCATTTCTAAACTCTAAATTAAAACTAGATGATATGAATTGCAGGCTTAAGATTTGTGGAAGCACAACTTTAGCTCCACCCGCACTACAGTAGTTATACCCCAAAGCCAGGCTGCAAAAAATATTTGGAGCTAAATCCAAAACTGTATGTTTGAAATCCCATTACAAGCATAATAGTAGCATTCATGGAAGACTATTCTTAAGGCGAATCCTAACCCTAACCCTAGCTCCACTCTCAAGTTACCATTTGGCAAAATGGTTTGGTCATTTTTCAAAATGTGTTTCAGAATAGTTATACTGTACAGCATATGCATACAGTATGTGAAAATGAGCAGGGGAATCATGAAGAAAAGTTAATAAATGCACATTTTAACAACTTTGAGAACACCATTTTAACAGTTTTGCAGAACTTTTATACAGTAAAGTTAAGGCTGAGTACTATTCCCTGAGTAGGGTAAGGGTTAGAAATACTGTACCATACAGTTCTTACTGTATATTTCAAATTTCAAATCTAACTCATGCACACCATTACAAATAACGATTGATACTTTTAACAAAGAATGCGCAATTCTTCAAACCCAAAAAATATATTAACATAAATTGATTTTTAATTTACAATTATAGACAATGACTAAAATACTGTAAAATAAACATGGCTTAGAATTTAGCCTTAGATGTTCAAACATCTTTCAAGGTTTGCTATCCTTTGTGATTGTATTCAAATGGAATATTTTTAATATCCTGCCATTCAAATTCAAATACCTGCATAAGATTTGTTTATTTGAAGGCTTGTGCCATTCCACTAAAAATGTATGTATTTCATGTCACTTATATAGAAAGATACCTTTTCCCTTTTAATTTAAATGAATTGTGTTTTACGGTGATATTTAATTTGATAGATTAGTCAGTAAGTGCTAAACCTTTTTTTAAAAATCCTCCAATTTAAAAAGTAATTGTAAGAGGTTAGAATCAAGAAATATTAAATGTGTGTATTCTTAATGGCATTAAAATTACTTGGGTGGTTCAGTATATTCACTTCACCATATTGGCTTGAAAATACATTTCTTACTTACTGTTAAACTGCTAACATGTCATCTTAGGTGTCTATTAAAAAGCAGACTACAAGAAAATATTAACATGTATTTAATGGATAGACAATTATAAAATGTCATTACATACTCCTAACCCCAGGTTTAGTCTATGGTCAGGATTAAGGTTATGTTTTGGACATTGATTTAAGCTACACCAGAAATAGTTAATTAATCTATGGCATACACTGTGTTGTCTTTTAATACTTTTTAAATATATTTCTTTAATAAGGCATTTCAAAATGTTGTTTGCAAACCCTAGTCTACAGAACAATATATGGAAATACAGTCTACAGAAAAAAATATGCAATAAGGAAAAGGTTTATTAAATTATTAGTCACTGGATAGATTTACTGAATATTTTACTGAATTATTTTTCTTGTCAAAAAGTAATACAACTTTTTCTCAGAAACTTCAGATATGTAAAGCTGTCAATGATGGATACAATTCCATATATTCATATGAGTGTTTTTACTTCAATGTTATTCAAATGCACTCTCAAGGTCTCTCCAATAGTAGTATTTAGTTCTGAATTTAAAATGTATGCAAATGAAATTCAAAGTACTGAAGCATGAAGTCAGTATAGAATGTCTATGAAAAGTACGTAAGGACTGGGTTTTTCCATCAATTGTCTTTTGAACTGTAACGTAGTCCTCTAACCACAATATAAGAGTCTTACCTCTACAGAAACAAGCAATCATTTCATTGGCAACCATCCTATTTATGAAACTCAGCATCCTATCACCATCCTTCAGTGGTGCAGTAGTTTTAATTTTCAGCCGACATCTGCCTCTGTTTCACAAGGTTATGGATGTTCTCATAAATGAAACGGTTTACTGTAGTTTTGTTACAGAGCCATTTCTACACCTTCCTTCGGAACTTGTTGTCATTACTGTTTTATCAGAGAACTTCACTGGTCCTTTCTTGATTTGGGTTTTCAGTTTGCTGAAACTTTTATTGGGTTTTTGTTTGTTTAAATGTTACAGTTATACGGCCTTATTTCAAGATTCATATGACATGTTTGTATAATGGACACTTTTATATTTGACAGCAACGAGCCAAGGCGTGGACTGACAGTGAAGAAGAATGAAAATCATGAATGAAGAATGTTGTCTGCTTCACTCTCCTGGGAAGGTGTATGATGTATTGAAGAACTGAGATATACCTGTACCTTTTGTTTAGGAATTAGATCCAAATAACGCTATTAAAGAGCAAATAGTGCATGTTTCCAATTTGAACTGAAAATCCTCATGTGTTCACTATTCTGTTCTGTAGACTTTCTAAATTAGGACTAAGTTTTACATACAGAAGAACCAAACATTTCCCATTTAATCAGGTTTTAAAAAATAGAATTGACATTCACAGTAGCTCAGGAACATTTTCTTGAATACCTAGCCTATTTTCCCTTGACAACAGTGAGCGTATCATTAAGAATTTTGATCATGAAGTTCTAACTTGCTTGTCAATTCACTGAAAAAGTCTATGTAAATTCTCCCATTTTTTTGAAGAAGCCTTTTTCTACAAGCTGTCATTAATAAACCCTTCTGCTCTGCTTCTCCTTTGTAAGCATTTAGATAAGTTTCTATGACACATTGTTAAGCAAAATCATTGTTCCCAGTTAAAAAAAACAGCTAATTTTTAAAACTCTGAACCACATCTCACAAATTTTGGTGAATTTGCTGTTTCAAGCATTTTCTCAAAGCTTGTGCCCCATGTAACATAAAAATGTATTTATATTTTAAACACTTGTTTGGAGATACATTCAATCATTTTCCTTTTTGTACTTACTGTCTAGATACATTGTTGTACAGCTTGTATGAAGTATGTTGAGTCTGTGTTCACAAAATGGAATGCCATTACGCCTTCCTGGATTTGCATGAAGTTAATTTAAGTTCTGATTTGATTTACAGTAAATATGTTGAACACTGTAATATACAGAAATTAAGAGTTTTATTACCTTTTATTAAAGTTGCTTTGTATATTCATACATTAACTATATATAAAATAAAATAATATATGAATATGAATTAACTAATAAACTAAAATTATTAAATTATCACTCTATGCATGTAAGTTTTAGGAAAATAACGTACATTGATTTTGTTATTGAATAAATATTTTTGGCATGAGGTTGATTAACTGATCATTCTCATCTGACTGTGATTTCTTATTAGACGTTGAGCACCTCTGACTGTTCTGTAAGCACAAAAAGCACAAAAAACCCTCATTAGTGACAGAGTTGATTGGGCACAAATGATGAGGTGTTGTGATTTTTGAAAGATGTGGCACATCTTAATCTGTCAAATATCAAGCCTGGTGAAAATCAAGGAAGAAAACACAGAGAGAAACAAATCTGAAGGAAGAACTAAGTCACTTCTAGTTGACTTATCCAGCGGAAGACTCACCTCTTCTTTAGTAATTTAAAGATTTGTGTAAACCACATTTACTGATTAGTGACAAATAATACACTAAATGTCATAGTACAATCATGGTTACACAGACAGTCAAGACTTTTAAAAACATTAGTCAGAATTCGACTTTGTCTTTATAATCTAACCTGACAATATTACAGTATCTAGACAGTATTTATTATTTTGTAATAACTATCATTATGTTACCAAATCATGTTGCAATAGAGAATGTTAGAGGACTCTCACTAATAGGCTGATATACTGTATCCAAATAACATTATCACACACCTAAATATTTCTGCTATCTTCTTTATCTGGAATTCTTAATCAATCACACTACAGTTGTGTTATCAGAAACCTCTTTACAGATACACATCCTTACAGATTTGCGTGGTTAAAAAACAAAGTCAATTTTGAATAGAGAAAGTAACAGTGTGTAAAGTGCTGTACTGTATATACAGTACCATTGAGAGGAACCAGTATTTACCAGAATTGAATTTGCTAATCTGTTATTGAATTTTTGTACCTAGGGGCGATTCCAAACCGAAATAAAGTATCCAAAGACATTAAGGGTAATCTGCAGCAAGAAATTCAAGCTTACCAAATAGTTTCCAGTGTATAATGGCAATAGAAGTAGAACTGTAATCCACAAAAATAATTCTGATGTAGGTGTTAGGATTCTCCAGATGTTGTATAGACAGTTGTACACAGTATGCTGGGATAACCATTGGGAATGTCAGAAGCTGAAAATGAAATGGTAGACATGGCTAATGACTGTTTCTTACTTGGTCTGTCAGTGCAACTACTAGAGGGAATGTCTGTATTGATCTTGTCTTTTCAAACCAGATAGACTGAAGAAAACAGAGGTGAGAGAACCATTAGGGAACTGTCATCATAGTACGACATACTTTGAAGTATATTTTGAAATCGTACAGGTATAGACCTAAACAAAGGCTTCCAATTTCAGGAAAGCAGACTGAAGGAATAAGACTGAGTTCAGGAGAAGTAAAGGATAGGACAGAAATGAAACAAGTAGACAGTGCATACAGTAGCAACAGTTTAAAGATATTTAGCTTGAAGTGCAGATTCATCCCCAAAATACTGTACATCAAGGCCTAGAAAGAAGCCATTCAAATTGATGAATAAATCAATTACAACAAAGAAATGGATCTTTCATTATAGACTTAAAAAACAGCAAAAAAGGATGTAGTAAAATATATCAGAGATAATTTTAAAGCATTTAGAAGATTAAAGGAAATGGCTAATACAATATATCACACTAACAGCTCATTCAAATGTTTTCTAAATAAGAAAGCACCAATATAATGTACCTCTAAGGAAAGATAATATTCTAAGTATATTAAAACAGGAGAGATACTTGAAGCACTTATGATAAACACATTTCAGGGCCTAATGGTATGCTACTAATAGTATTAGAGGAATAAAATGTACAGATTGTCAACAAAACTTCTTCAACAATCACTGATGACCAATCTAAAATTCATGACTGAAAATTTTCTTGTGTTGCAGCCAAATTAATAATTCTATACCAATAAGTCTTTCTTCCACAGAAGTATATAGAAGTATATTAAGTATATAGGTCAGGTGAGTAGCTGTGTCAGCATGCGTAGGCTGTAAAGGAACAAGTAATAGGTTTATTCCACGCTGAAAAGAGGTGTCAATAAGGCTCCACAGTTGAAACGTTGTGTTTTCTTTCTTCTCTTTTCAGTATGGAATAAACCTATTACTTGTTCCTATTAAGTATAGACATGTATTTAGACAGAGAAGCAGTTAAAACAGAGTGTGTACAATTAAAGCTTAAATTAGTGGAGTACCACAAGGATCTGTAATATGACCAATTCTCTATTTAATTTGTAGTGTGGCACTACACGCGAGGGGCGTGTCCAGTCCGGAACCCTGGAGGAAGGGTGATGCCTCACCTTTGTAATCACAGCTGCACTCACTAATCAAAGATGAGCTGCCACTGCGAGGGCTCTTTAAAAGCACACTAAGCACCTCCCAAAGAAGACGAGCAGGGCTAGCCCCGGAAGGGGAGGATCCATACACCGGCAGTCCCGGAAGGGGGTTGTACCTGAGCGTGAGGCCGTTTTTTCTTTATATTTTCTTTTTCTGTTTAGCCTGTCCTGTCCTGGGTCTGTACAGAGACAGTATAAAAAATATATATTTTATTTGGCCTTCCTGCTCTCCCAGACTGGACCCCGCTAAATAGTAAATAGGGCAAGTCCAGTCTGGTTCCCGCCTGGACCACTTTCTTCCAGGCTGGACCCTGTTAGATAGCTCTACACGACGGTGCAGCACCGCTTCACATAACGGCACATTTTTTCTGTTTTTCCCTTTTGTCTTGTTTTCTTCGGGTTCTCACTTACCTCACACCGGTACCTCCGCCCCCTCAGACGGGGCGTCACTCATTCCGGTGCTCTCCTCTGCTCCTCCCACTGCCGCCTTGCTACAGTAGTAATGATACAGATTCGGACATAAATAAACAAGTTCTGTTTGAAAATGATGCCGAAATAGATAGATACAGTAGATACTTTATATATAAATAGGAGAATTATAAATAGGGGGATTACTAAGAAATACCGAATGAACAACGGAATTAAAAAAATTCAAGACACGCAAGTAACAAAAACATACAACTATAAATATAATATGTGACACAACTGATGTTTAAGGGGCTATATATAAAAGATAAACTTACCAGTAGATGTATGATTCACAAATTTCCCTTGTCCAGAAAATGTAGTCAGTAAAACAACTGTTAGAAAGTATTCTAAGGAAGTGTAGAATCGAAGTCAAGGGATTTATGTTGTATAGCACAGATAAAGCCAATGAAACACAATCCCAGGTTAAAAAAAATGTCCTACATTTTTACTTTTTAATCTTCAATCAAGAAGGCTGAGGGGATCTGATTCAAAATCATCAAAGGCATTGACAAGTCAACCCGGCAGGCTTCTTCAATATCAACAGGGAAACATGAAGCACAGTACACAAGTAGACACTTGAGGGAAGTACTGTACATTTAAAATTGAGACCAGGAGACACTTTTTATACAGCACAAGGGTTCTGGAAATCTGGAACAAGCTAACCCACTATGCTGCCAAAGCCTATACCCTGGATCATTTCAAGAAATAACTAGAGAACAGACTCAGATTGCTTGGTGACTAACAACAAATGAGCTAACTGCACCAGATAGATTTCTCTTCCTTGTAACTGTATGAGCTAAAATAAGAAGTAAGCATTTTCATTATACGACATCAGTGTTCATTCTTAAAGCAGGAGTTTCAAACTCTGGATTTTAAGAAGATAGGTTTTCTAAATTACAAACAGCTGGATTAAGATAAGGACTGTATTTTGATGCTTTTCCACAGAAATGTACTGGGTTTATCCAGGTATGGGTAAAGTATTTTTGGAATTTGTTTTCTTTTCATGCTATTTCCACTCTCCCTGCTATCCTTGTTTAATGATAAATAATTGATAAATAAATCAATAAATGATAAATAAATCAGATCTTGGTGTCTCTCGCAGCAGATGAAATGATTTTGGTTGCTTTTCTCAGAGGTAACTTGTTTAGAGCCTCTGCCTTCACTCCACTGGCATCAGTATACTGTATATCATTGCTATAGAGCCCCGTATTCCTTGGCTCAGTGGTGCTCTGGGTAGACAGTGGAGGACTGGAACACTGCCGCTGATGTGGTTGAGTTCTTGTTTTCAGAGAGCTTCTGCTGTAACTGTCTGATTCTGGCTTTGCAGCTGGAAACAGAGGGTGTGGGTGAGGGGGTTGTTCTATATTGTACAGTTTTCTTTTTCATTTGTACTGTTTTTCTTTGATCTAAACCAGCAAAAACTAGTCCTTCATAAAATCTGATACAAATGCCTAGGTACTGTATAGCGTTGTTCTATGCTGTTGCCACCTTTAAGCCTGATCTCATCAGATCTAAGAGGCTAAACAAACTTGGCCTGGTCAGTACTGCTTAAGAATCCTCTAAAGATTTCTTCTCTGGGAGTGTTGGTGGACCAGTAGCTTTTACTGGGACAGGACAAGAACCTCCAAACCTCCAATGTCCCTACTGTATATCTAGGCGTCAAAATGAAGTCTTCACTTCTTTGGTTATTAACGATCCCATAGCACTGTTACAGTATTACTGTAAAAACTGTTAACCTCCATATCCTGAACAAATTCAGTTTTGGGCTTGCACAAACTCTCACTTAATTGGTGCAATAGGTGAAGCAAATTCTCACTTCTCCAGATACTGTACAATGCTCTATATTAGGGCCATTGTATGTCACCCAGGTGGGTGTTCCAGTTCAGTGATTCAGTGCTGCAATTCAGCGATTGATGGATTGTGTTCCCTCCTAAATGTGAAGTATGTGAAGGATGAAAAAACAGTATTCAAATGCAATCAATCACTAATTTATTATTAGTTCATTATAGCAAAGAAAAGGAACAAAAGTAGTTACAATGACTTAATGTTATATAGCAGTACCAGAAACAAGAAGTACTTAGTTATAAATAGTTTTCATTTTTCTTACAGGAGAAAACTGCACAAATCAATACTGCACTAATCTGAGAATTTTCTGAAAATAACTTGTTCATCAGTGCTTAGGAAAAACATTAGGGAACAGGGAACAGATGACTTTGAAGCCAAAAATGTAAAATGGAGCAGTTTATTTTCCCAGTAGAAAAGAGACCTTCTCTGTTAGTAGCAGATTATCTCTACCAACTGCCACCCTATGAAGCAGATGGGCAAAGGGAGTCCAGTAAGAATACTCTACAAATCCTAACCAAACAAAAAAAAGCAATGTTCAGCAATAGAAAAACAATAAAGAAATCTAGATCACAAAGAACTCTAAAAATAGAAAATAAGGGATTTTAAAGTCTTTGTTACCTGTTTGTTTTCACTAGTACTAAAAGAGGCAAACTAATGCAGAACATATTTGCCTTTGGATTTATTTAATGTGATTCACGAAAAATTGTGGATTTCGGGAAATTCCCAAAACCTGCACCCATGGCAGATTAGTTTAAATATACACAGATTGTATGTTAGAAGTAGCACTTAAATTATGAATATTAAACCCTCCTCATGATACTGTTTATTATTCAATTAAAATTAATGAAACAATATATATTAATTGTTTTCGTTTCACTGCTTAATACGATAGCTGTCACATTTTTGAAAGCCTAGCCAGTCTGCAGGCATAACTTTGCTAATCGGACATCCATTCATATTCAATAACTTATTACTATAGGTCAATACAGGGTTGGGGTGAGTGACAACTCCATTCTACATTCCTAATTTTAGGTAGTATCATACAGCTTTCAGTTGGTTTATTATAATTTAAATATAGTTGCTGTACTGTAAACCTCACAGCAAACATTTTCTTAAAGGGCACATTGAGTGCTAGATAGACCATTCTGCAAATGCAAGTGAGGATATTTTGCAAACTCCTGTTTTTCTTGATAATATTTATAACTACAACTTTCTGTGCTTCTTATTCTAAGATTTCGGTATTTCTGTTTTCATTTTAAGACAACAGACTAGTAGCTACTTGTTTCAAATTATGTTAAACAAGCCAATTCAGAAACAGACATCTTGCAAATCATAGTATCAATAGCTAATAAGGAAAATAAATCGTTTATATGGTTGTGTTGTATGAAAAAGCAATACGTTTCAAAAATTAAAGCAATGAAACAGCAATGAACACTGATGCTTAGTTGTATTACTCACCATCCTGAACAGAAGTCATATTTGTGAAGAATGCCAGTATGAATAGCATAGTACTGTATGTAATTATGCATATTCTAGCATTGACAAGGCATGATATCAGGTTCTGCCCTAGGAAACTGTCTGACACCAGGATCTAAGCTGTTCTGCATTGTTCTAAAAACAAGGCAACAACTGTCAAGCACTGTATCCTCATAACCACAAGACCGAACAAAAATGCCTTCCTCCCCCTTCCCAGGTGACCAGCAGCAAAGATTAACTCAATGCACGCACATACAATATGGTATGGAAGTAAACCATATAAACTGCACTTACAGTAACTGACACTGAACAGTACATAATGCAATACAATACCCAAACACTAAGAAGTACCAAAAAAGTACGCTGTAAATAAGTCACAAAATCAAACTTCCTACACTGCAGTGTGAAATGACAGGAATTCATGCTTAAGTAGACACATCTGTACTATATATGGTACACTTCAGTCACAGATAGATAGTCCTATTTATGACTGCACCACGTGACATCAAATAAGATAGGAAAAAAATAATAACTGGAGATATGAATAATTAAAACTTCATTTTTAGTCAAAATGTGCCATGAAAAGCGCACATTTATTCAAAACTATTAGCATGTCATTTAGAGTCATTCACTCTTATATACTGTATGAATGACTCAAAGATATGATAAAGCAATTATACCTACTTGAAACACTTTTTGTTTTATATTTATATTTTTTAGCATTCATTTTATTCTGTTTCTATGTATACACACTGTAGTTATATTAGTGGCTTAATCCAAAACAGGCAGAATTCAACTTGTGTAATTCACACATCAAAATCTATTGTCAAAGTACATTTTTTTCAAATTACACCCTCTTGTTACTTTACATACTGTATGTTCCTTGGGATCAGTATTTATTATATGTAATAAAGTAATAGTAATTAGTCATTAGAAAAGCTTGCTAACATTGCAGCTTGTAATATATCCCTTCACACTTTTCTCTTTTCTTTAACATTACAATCATACAACAACAATAATAATAATAACACAAAATTAACAAGGTCTATGAATTTACCACCATTTAATTACCTACCTTATATCTAGCTGTCCCTATCCTTTAAATATAAATGGCTTTTTGTGCAAGAGTCAAATAATCTTGAAATTAATTATACATCCCTGGGGAATAACTGATTCCTTGAATTTTTGCCTAACGCTAATAGATAAATAATACATCAAAATGCACCTTAGAAAATGACATTCCTTCCACCACCTCCTCACATATTACACAAGGACAACTCTAATGATTTCACATGACATATTTTTGCAGATGAATAAAAGGAATTTTGCCAATTACTGAAATTCATTTTACAGAGTACTGTAATAGCCTATTTTATGTTGTACGTGCACTTTAAGTGATACAAAAGTTTTGAAATAATGTAAAAATCTAATGAAAGTAGTTGACCTGTTTTAATAAATCAGCTGTGGTATTTAACAGTGGCGTGCAGAAGTTTTTTTGCAATGTTCCACTTTTTACCTTTTATCCTCAACTGATATTTTAGAGACCTTGATGTACAATAAAATAATCTTAATAGATTTGCAAATGGCAGCGCAAAAAAGGAAGCTTTTGTGGCAAAGTTGTGAAGGGTTTGTTAAGACTTAAAAACCAAAAAAACATTATTGAACTCTCTGCTTAACATTTACTTGTTCCTTTATTAATGTAAAATCATATTTGGAAAAATAAGATAAAATGATCAGTTTAAATTAAAAATAAATAAATGATTAAAAACATTCTACAATAACTAACTGGATAAAACCTACAGTAAAAAAATAAATAAAATATAAGTAAAGTTATTAACGAGACTTTAAAATAGAAGGTATTTAAAAGGTATGCTGAGAGTAAAAGCACTGAAGATTGCCGAGCAGTTCAGATAGGTCTATGGGTATATCACTCCTGCATTTTCCACATCATTCATTACACACCACTTACAATAGCTTACCCTTTACATTTTACTTAAGAATTCTAAACATTATCAAACATTTAAAATATAATTCTTAGTACAAATGTATTAATATCTTAAAAAAAACACCAACATATGTAGTTTTTAATTCTGGGCTTCAATCCATTGATTTGCAGTGGTTGTAGAACATACCCCTTTTGCTAACATACTGTACATTCTTATGGAAACTGAATTTTTATTGTGTTTGTTTTTATATTTAATGTAAATAGCATTTTTCATAAATGAATCTACTGTGTAAGTTAAAATACACATACATATATAAAGCAAAATTACTCACACTCTTATAGAGTATTTTATTGATCCCACTTTCTCAAATTAGATTATGATAATAGTATTCGGAAGCATCTTGTAATACCTTGTAAAATAAAGCTTAAATTCTGATGTACAGCATTTGAGCTGTCCCCAGAAAATGCCTGGTTTCGAATCCCGATCACTGCTGAAGGACAATCTTTTTCCGATTAAGAATTTAAGTGGCACTTTTTAGACTTTTAATAATTTTAAACTGTGTATTATAGCATGTTAATCATTAAATATTAAAAAGTCGGTATATTTTCTAAAAGCAAGGATGCTCAATTGGACAAACGTACACAACCTTCCACCTTCATCATAAATAATTAGTCATAAATATTTTACGCATCAATGTCTTCAACTTGGTAACTTGGGTTCTGGTTTTAAAGTGCTTATATGTAAGCTTATATTGTGTACTTCAAAAAAAGTTATAATGTTTTATCCTTTTCTAAGAATACATAGTAAGAACACCACTTGCTGTTATTGTAAAAATATAAATGTTGTAGTTATTTAACGTCACTTGATAGTTATCCGAATATGGAATCGTGTAATTGAGCAGCTAAAATATCACAGGTGGAAATTTCCAAACATTTTGATGTCTATTTAAAAAAAAAACTTTTATTGTCCTTGAAGTGGTAATGGAAAAAAGCACTGTACCCAATGGTTCAAAGCGTGATCAGAGTATTACTTTTGGTTTGTGTCTTAAATCATGCAGTAGTTACAGTAAGGGAACAAGTATTAGGTTTATTCCATGCTGAAAAGAGAAGAGATAAAACACAACGTTTCGGCTGTAAAATCTTCTTCAGGTGTGAGCTATTACTGTCACACCCTCTGCAGCCAGAGGGCGCTCCTTCTCTGTCCTGTCCCTAGTTTCCGGTCTGCTGTCCTTCCTGTCCCTCTCTTCCTTGGGCTATATATTTCCGGGTCTTGCACTCTGTCCTCGCTCAGCATTGATGTTCGGATGTCCTGAGACCCGCCTAGCACCAGGGCGCCCCACGTCCGCTCCCTGAGGGCATAGGTTTCTATACGGCATTCCTGAACTCTTTACACTAATGAGCCCGGGCCTTTTTCCCGTCTCGCCGCTACGCATATGGGTCTTTTTCCGCTCTCCTGCTCCCCACGGTTAGTCCCTTTGGACGTCCGTGACAATTACCCTATTACTTGTTCCTTTGTAGATTACACATGTTGACTCAGCCACCCACCTGAAGTAGTTACAATATATGTATTGCAAGGCGCTCTGTTTTATTAACAGACACCCCGATTCAAACAAGTGTTGTACAGTGATATAGACATGGGTAATGTCATCCCCATTAAACAATGTGCTTATCGCGCAAATCCTGCTAAACTAAAAATTAGCCGCCTCGCGCAACCTGTAATTACTGTACAATAACCTTTTAAATCTCAAGCTGTTCACTCTACTTCACACCTGCATGTCAAGATCATGGTTTCAAAATAAAAAAAAACATCAAACCTTTGATTGGATAAAAACGTCATGATTGTTTCACAAGGATGTAAAATGTGACAATTTGTTACAGTTACAGTACCATCAGGAGAAAGAAAAGTTAATTTTTTTATTTATTTTTGGCTGCTGCAGTGCTTGCAATGGCTGGATAGTTAACAGTTCTGATTTGCTTTGTCATTTTGTCTGTGGGGGGAAGGGGGACTCATATAGTCAGAAGGAGCATGTAAAAACTTTTTCAAAATAACCACAGTATGTAGCCGAATAAAAGACTTTGATTCTTAAAACGTTTAGGTAGAAAGTGGAATACTGGTGTGTATTTTTTATTTAAACTACCAATACCAGCCATATACAGTTTACATAATATGTTTATGTTTCTAAATTAATATAGTTTATGACCTTCAGATGCGCTATGCTCCTCTTATTTTTAAGCTCAGCTACAAAAATTTTCCTTTAGATGTAAAATTCCATATAAATACTCAAAACTAAACAGATTAAAACATGCACAGTAAAGAGATTAAATGATTAAGTCATTTCATTAACAACCAATGTGCCACAAGTGCCCCAGTCGGTCATTTTGGCCAGCCAAATCACGTACCGCAGTACACCGCAGTGAACTGTGGGTAATTTCACGTGTTACGAGGTTGTACCATGCATTTTGAATTGTTGCATCTGTACATGTACTGTTAACCCTCCTGTAATGTCAGACATATCTCAGGACAGATTTTTGACCTTTTCTCCATGTCACCCAATAATGACAGCCTCGAATAAATAAGTCTAAGGATTTACCTTTAAAATGAGATGTGCCCATCAACTGTTGCTACAGAAGCTGAAAAAAAATCTGTGTGGTACATCATTGCTTATATCTTCCACCTCAAGGCTGTGCATTTTAAGATACATTAACTTGCTTTTTCCCAAGTTACCAACAACTAGTATCAGATTTTAACCAATGTGCGTAGATTACTTTGGATGCATATAGCTTTTAATTGTAGACTAACTTTTTATGATTAACATCATCAACATTTCTCTGGAAATCTAAACATGCAGTATCCAGCCGTGTGCGTTTAGTGTTATCAACCATCTTTATTTCTTGTTCAAAGAATTCTATTAGCTTAGTACTGTATGTTGCCATATCATCACCTCAAAAAGAATCATGAGTAATTGCTTTTTAGTGTCCTGATTCAATTTTGTCCTATGTTTTTAAGAATTGGCATTACATTTGTAATTTTCTAATCTATGGGTCCAGCTCTATCTTTAGTGACAAGTGAAATATGCAGTTAAAGGTCTATGAATAACATCCTTCATTTCTTTAAGTACAGCTGGTAAAATACCATCAAGCCTGAGCCACTTATTAGTTTTAAGATGTCTTTGTCCCTGTAATACCTCAGTGTCAGATGTGGTAAAATTACTCATTGCTGATGGTGCTCCCTCCTGAGATATGTCATTGACATTTTCTTTTGTAAAAACCTGCATGAAATATTCATTTAGGACATTTACTATTTCTTTTTAATTTTTCCAGTTTTAGTCCAAATTATCTCTCTATTAAATCTTTGCAGGTTTTACAGTTTTTTACTTAAAAAAGCTTTGAAATTACTTTCAGCTACCATTGCAATAGTATTTTCTCCCTCTCTTTGAAAAGTATATTTCAGTTGTGCTATAGCACTGTGTACTTTTTTTTTGTTTTTTGAATCTCTAGCCCCATAATGTATTATCTGTAAAAGCATAATGGTTTCTGTAAAAACTTTAATAATTATTAATAATAATTCCTTAAAATTATATAGCAGTTTTCTAGACAATCCACTGAAAATGCTTTACAGGTAATGGGGACTCCCCTCCACCACCGAAAATGTGCAGCATCCACTTGGATGATGTGACGGCAGCCAGAGTGCGCCTGCAGCTCTCAGTGTGGAGGAAAACCGAGTGATGTAGCCAGTTCATAGAAGGGATTATTAGGAGGCCAGGATTGGTAAAGGCCAATGGGGAAATCTGGCAAGATGCCGGGGTAACACTCCTACTCTTTTCAAGAAACGCCCTAGTATTTTTAATGAACACAGAAATTTAGGACCTCGGTTTTCTCTCAGAAAGATGGTGCCTATTTTACAGCATTGTGTCCCCATCAGGCTTGATGGGTATAATGGGGCATTAAGACCTACACAGACTGCAGGCTGAGTACCCCCGAATGGCCCCACTAACATTTCTTCTAGAAGCAAACTTAGTTTTTCCCAGGAGGTCTCCATCCAGGTAGTGATCAGGCTCACACCTGCTTAGCTTCAGTGGGCTGCCACTTGTGAGTTGCAGGGTGATATTGCTGATGGCAAATATTTTTGCTTTAGAATATTTAATTTTTATTCATATATTCATGTATATTTTCTTAGGCTTGGACTTATTTTTCTCGATGATTAATTTGTTTTGCACCTTTAACATTATTCTTTGAAGTATTACAACTTTTCTTGACTCCACATCCACCTAATCGTATATTTCTTCATGGTGTGATTATACATTTTAGTTTTAAACCCAGAATCTACAGGTTGAAACGATGTGTCCAAATTATGGCTGGATTTCCTCAGTGCATTATCAAATAAATTGTCTTCATACAGTATTACCTATCCAGAATATTTGAAACAACAATAAGAACATTTCCCCTAGTAGGTGCCTTTACAACCTGGGTTTAGAAGCAGTTATTAAACACCCATATTAATTTCAGCTTCTATATTTACATTGCAATCCATTAAAATACTAGCATACCGTACATTGTATGCTACCTTCTATGTGGAGAGTTTAAATACCCCCATTAAAAACCCATCTCCCTTCCTACATGCTTTGTTTATTTTATTATACTGTATGGTAAATTTAAGTCTCTTAATATTTAGTGGTTTATTTTCCATTTATTCCATATAAATTCTAAACAATTTGTACCTTCTTTCTTCATTTATCTTGTTTGCAGGATATTTTTGGTTTACCTTGCCACCCCTTCTGTCTATCCTGTCTTTCCCAAAAAAATGGATATCAGTTCCACTGCAGAACAGAGCTGCAGCGAAATAACTGGCCGAAAGCCCAAGCGCAGGATTCAGGGGGATTTTCAGGTTTTTCCGGAGAGACCCTTAAGAGAGTGGGGCTGCGTGTGATGATGAGCAAGAGGAAGCAGGCAGACTGAATCTGTATTGTGAACAGAGTGTTGAGGAAGGTGGGTCTGGAAGAACAAGCTGATCTCCAGGGGTTGAAAATAAGCTGCCTGACTAGTGCCAGTGGAAAAAGCTGGAGTGGAGGTGTTTCTGGAAAAGAGACTGTGTAACCAGCTGGATGCAAAAAAGGAAGAGATCAGCAGATTGAGTCTTCGGGAACCTGGCGATTGCTAGTTGAGATGAAGGCAGGTGTCCACTGGATCAGTGCTCTTAAAAAGGACAGAAAAAATAATTTCATTTTTGGCTAGATGGAGTGGACAAGTTTGCTCTAGTAGCTCAAATGTTGGAGTACTAATTAGCGGGAAATGTCGTCTTAAATGGCCAGCCTAATGAGCTGATTGAGAACTAGATGGGCTGTCTAATTGGAAGGCATCTGGTCTAATACAGAGACGCCTCCATCTTGTACACACAGGGTTGGAGACAGGCTGAGAACTTCTGTGAACCTTTAGGTCAACCCTGGCAACGGCAGATCAAAAGCCATTCCCATCCTGGGAGTAAGATTCCCTACTTGAGTCGATGTCAGTGAGACATGCGCCTCTTCTCTGATTGGTGCTGGATTTGCTTATAACATGTCTGGGGCTAGCGACATCCACATCTGCACTTCTCCCTTGTGTATTTCTTTTCTGGGAGCCAAGAAGTAAAGGCACAAATAATGATTCCAATTGGATGGGCATATTAATACAAAATAGTTCGAAATTCAATTATTATTAAATTTATTGGAAAAAGTTTTTTTTAAGAATAACCTTAAAGGGGGTACACAGTTGACACTTGCTACCCAGTTCACACATTACAAAGTACTCCGTCCACACAGCTTGAGTTTTTAGATAGATATTTAAAGAACTTTATTGTTTAAAAAAACGTGCTTCTGACATTTTCCATAGAAAAGTAAAAACAAAGTCATTTTAAGTTTATTTTAGAAAGAAATGCAAGGTTGTTTTATTTGCTTTTTAATAGTAACATGGGAGATGGTGTTAAAACACCTCTAAATAATTCATACATTTCTATTGGGATGCATAGACCTGTACAACACTTTTCTTTGTTTCTACATTTTTCAAAGATGAAGACCAACTTAGTGCTAAAGGCCTTGAACGGTGAAGCATTGACTTCATGAACAGTTTTTCCTTTGGTCTTCTGTAGAATTTTAATGACTTCTTTGATTTAAAGCTTTCATGGCATTTTCAAAGGTTTTAACTGCATTACTTAAGAGATCAAAATACCTGAAGCACTTAATAATGTATGCTAAAATTACAAGAATATGTTTCACCTTAAACAATGAAACAATGTGAAAACATTTTTTTTCTGAGCTATTAAGTCTCCATTGCCGGTTAGGGGTCATTCTGAAGGATTTACCAATCTGTTGGATATGTAAATCAGTGAAAAGAGTTTTCCATATTACAATATATATTTCCAGTAATGCACTAGAGTAATGTGTAAAACTAATGATATCTGTGCATGATATTTACACAAAAATGCCATCTAATCGCCACACAACATGAACTAAATATGATAACTGTTCTTCAGATTAAAATATGTCAATTACCTGTCATTAACAGGTTGCAAGTAGCAAACGTTCTTTGGGGTTCAAAAGTTTTACCAGTATAATTGTACTAGGTGTTCAGAATATGGAAAAATGTACATGTATATATATATATGCAAATACATTTTTGTCTTTGTTTTCATTCAGTTATACAGAGATAATGCTGTATTTCCTTCAGGAAATTTACAGTCTGAAGTTCATCACATCAGGACTTGTATCTTGAAATTTCTATTCTTTCCCCCAGTTAAGTCCATACAAATCATACATTCTTACAGTAGAGGGTTTGAAACAGTTGGAGAATGTGAGAAGCATAAAGTACATTAACTTCAAACCTCAAAAAAGTTATGCCTATTGATCTTGTGATATTCTTTTTCCTGTTCTTATATACAAATACTGGAAACATTGCTTTATGACACTGAGTAATATCTGTATGCTCTGAAGAAATGTATCTGTGTTTTTCATTTTTAACCAAGCAATAATATTTTTCAGTAAGTTTTCTTGGTAGTCCTAATTTAAGAGGGTTAATTTATATTAACTGTGTAAGTGTATTAAGGGGCTGTGAGCACTAGGTGCGAATTTTACATTTTTTAAATTACATGAATTACACTGAATCATGTATCGAACTTGTTGGCCCAGAAGGAAACAGAAAATTAATGAAATTGATGGAAATATTGCTAACGCCCAGAGGAGCAAATAAAGAACATAATTATACAATCTGTTCCATATCGTGCTCTAGCATTTTTCAGACAACAAAAAATAAGGCAAGTATAATAACAGATTTTAAATGTGCTTTTTTAAGACATCATATATATATTTAATTGCAGAGTTAAAGAATGGAAAATTAGGAAGGGCTCCTGCAAAGAAGGAAAAAGAGGAACAGAGGAGCATACCACTCTTAGACATTTTTCAGACCTATGTGACAGAATACAGGTTGCATTTTCATTTAAATAAAATTGTCCAAATCTAAATGTAATATAATAATAATTGCTTACACTTATATAGCACTTTTCTGGACACTCCACTCAAAGCGCTTTTCAGGTAATTGGGACTCCCCTCCACCACCACCAATGTGCAGCCCCACCTGGATGATGCGACGGCAGCCATAGTGCGCCAGAACGCTCACCACACATCAGCTCTCAGTGGGGAGGAGAGCAGAGTAATGAAACCAATTCATAGAGGGGGATTATATTAGGAGGCCATGATTGGTAAGGGAATGTAAACTGGCTCAGGATGAATTTCACAGGGACAGTGAAAGATATCCTTAGCAGTAAGGGCTCTGGCGAAATTATCATTCTAATCTTTTCAAAGATCTGTGGTTTATACCACAGGAATAAGCCAGGGCATTGTGTCCGCTGTGATACAAGACGTGACAGCTGGTTTAGTGAGACATGTTGAGGAAGTATATTGTCTTTCACTGCTGAACTGCAATAAAAAACTAAGCAGGAGTTCCTAGACAACTTCGGGTTTCTCTATGATGCATTAAGAATGTTTTAGATTCTTGGAGTGCTTTGATCGAACACTACATCATGGTGCTCTTGGATTCAATATTTGTGGTGTGATCTGTTCTATTTAGAATCTGATTCAAGCAGTAAGATGCTGGTCTGAAATCTCTGATGGATGTCATTTTGAATGGAAATATCAGGCACATAATAGAAATATAGCATGTCTTGCATAATCATTCATTTTCTTTGTATTAGAAACATAACAGCAACCCCCAATTAGCACTGTGATTTATACACAGGGAATAAACATTATACAGTATTTGTATATAACACAAATACAGTACATAAACATATTTTGAAACTACAAACAGTGATAGCATTATAATATGAAAACATAAGTAACATTATGTACAGTGTTAGAATTATAGCACTTATCAGATTCCCGTTATCCATTTTAGTTAACAGGCTTCTTTTCTTTACAGGTTTTGTTTTTATTTGATGTCAGGCAGGCTTGATTCACAACAGACACAAATGCATTAAAAATGTCAATAGCCTGAAGAAAACCTGTCGAATCCCTTTTCAATTAGGCTATTTCTAATTCAAAGTGGAAAGCTGAAACCAACAGCATACTGTAGCTTCTTTGGCAGTCTGGACTAAGTCATGTTTTTCTGCGCATTCTACATGTTTTCTCTTCAAGCTGCATCATATCTGAAAAAAGATTTATTACATGCATTATATAGTACGTTACAGGTCTAAATGTAAAAGGATAGAATAAAGTATATTTCAATTTTAGCATAATTAATTTGATAGAAATGTAACCATCTATACACAAGTTAGGGCAAATATATCAATGTACAAGATTCTTGCAGTATATGATCTCTGCATTTCATACATTAAAACATAGGCCAGATACAGAGTGCATTTTCATTTAAGCATAGATCACACTTTTGTAAAGTTCTGTGTGAAAGTACTGTATATACTGTAGTATGTTCATTTTTTCAAAATTAAAATAAAAAGTATACACTATTGAGTATAAACTACTCACAAAAAGTTAAAACATTAAAAGGTTCTCATTTGTTATCACGTCTGTAAATTGCACATACATTACATTAATACACTGTTTTGTATTGCATTGTGTAAAGAAACGTTTATTAAAAATACTGCCTGGTCTTGACATGACTACTTTGGTTGTCATGATGACCAAGCTTGGACCAGGACTAGAGAACAAGAGACCAGAAAGCTGGAATTAAAACAAGCACAAACTGGAGTTATCACTTCTCTGACTCCGTGCTTCCAGACTATATTGAACACAGCACACGGCACCAGCTGTCAGCCCTGCCTCCTTGGCATTAGTGTTTGATTTGCAGAGGGGTGAGCTCGGCTTTTTGTGTGTAAATCTGCACAAACAACCAGATCTAAATGTCAGTCAGTACAGTCATGTGCTTTAATAATCTTCCTTGTTTCAAGAGGAGATGGGTGCTTTCTGATGGTACTGTATTTGCACAATTAATAGTTGTTTTTTCTCTTATAGTCACAAAATTGTATACTTTGGCCTTGTTAGTTTCATGTATAAAAATTGTTGGTATTTTAATTGTATTGGTTATTTTCATTGTTTTGCGTCACGGTCATTGAATAGTTAAAGTTAAAGCAGTTTTGTATTTACAGGAGTGAACTACCTCTTTTAAAAATATTGGGGTTGTATACAGTGTGCAATAAATTAATACTGAAATTATTTCAGTCTGCCTAATTTTATGACTGCACCAAGAAATCAACATTATTCTTCACTTGTTGGTGCTACTATGAGTGTTATCTCCTGCAGCAAGTCTGTGTTCAGGGAACCAAAATTCAGAGTGATGCCAAAAATTTTGTATAGCCTTTATATTTCAGGAGCCTATCCTAAATAGTGCCAGCAGTAATGCTGAAAAGTGAACAACAACATAGTTGCTAACAATATTAGCAGACCTCCTAGATTGTTTATAACAATTAGCTACGAATACAAACATACAGAGCAGAAATCCCTTTTGCACAGACATACAAAGGTTAACTAGAAAAACAAAAAACAAAACAAAATTGCAGCATTTGGACATTTTTTTTCTCTAACATTTCCCTTAATATCTCAGATACCCAGGAACAATTTATCAAGTAGATTAGATTACTGTCATTGCTTACTGTTTCTTCCCCTAGGAACCCATGATAAAATGTTTGTTAAATTTTAAATCATTAAACTGAATATGCTTCAAGCATTTGAAAGGTTAAAAGTGTATGTATTTACCCTCTGATGAGTGCTGTCAATAGTAAGATCACACTAGTTCTATTCTGTTATTTAACATTCTGTAGTTCTCAGTGTAAAATGTATAACAAATATTCACCACTCCTCTGAGCTATATGCAACAGTGACAGAAAATGAACTGCAAATAATTCATGGAATGTTACCAACTATCTTAATATTTTGACACAGATATTGTATTAAGGTGCACTCACAAACTAGCACTGACAAGCTGTAAACATAAAATAATTGTGCCTGGAGATATTCTTGACCTGTACTGACAGGCTGACTGACTTCTTGAAAATCAAGAGTTCTGACAGGGTACATAGCTTATTAGGCATTACCTAATAACACCTTTTAGTCAATATAATTGAATACGGTATACATTTGGGATCATGAAGGGTTACAAGTATGCTATACTGTTTGCTTTAAGGCATGTGAAGAAAATCTTAAAGCAGTAAATGATTGTCTCTTAATATGTCTGTCTTTAAATATCTAAATACCATCTATTAGAAGTATGAATGATTAATTTCTACATTTGGTTATTCTGGCTGATGAGGGTGCTTTAAATTACATGGAACATCTGTGTACAAGCAGTACACATGGAAATTAGGTTATAAAGTTTAGAATGAGGGAAATGAACACATTGAAGAACATTAGTGATTTTTTGTTGTTAGGTATTGCTTGGCAAAGGAAAATAATCTGCAGACTTGAGGTTTTTCAAAAGTTCCTATATAAAGTAATATTATTTTCTCAGGTCAATATACTATATTATTACAGCACTGTATATTGCTGGTTCTTAATGTAAAGTTTTTTTCCAGTTCCTTGAGTTTACTTGCTTGGAAAAAGTATGTCTTCACGGTGACAGGAGACATTTACTGTTGCCTTAAAGCTGTCCTTTTCCTCATTTTTGTACTTTTCAGCTGAGTCATAAAGCAATTTGATCATAGTAAATGCTTTCTACCACCATTAAAACTGCCATATACTCACCTGCTGACAGCAATTGTGCACTTGTCAAAAATTGTTTGAACAACCCCCTGAATTTTTAATGACAAAGAACTGTAAACCCTTGCTTCTGTTGTGTCTTGTTCCTTCTTTAATTCAGCACATTATATACAGTATAACAAACATGTACTTAATATTACTAATAATTCTTGGCTCTGGAATGCAGCAGAACTAAAGTATTGCTAAACATACAGTACAACAAAAATATTATCTAATGAAACCTATTTAGGTTTCAATATTGAAATACACATTTCCATATATCTATTTGACAAAGCACAAAACTGTGTTGTATAATTGCTAGAAAAAGAAATACTTGGAAACTATATTTAAATTACTTTTTTGTATATACAAAATAATTATGTCTGAGATAAAACTGCACTTGTATGTGCATCTTAAAGAAGATGCTGGTTTAAAAGACATTTTATATATGAATATTAAAGAAGTGAAAGAATTGCCTCTAAGATGACATCTTCGAAATTTTCTTCCTCTGAATCATCTGGAGTGCTTGCCTGCAAAATACAATGTACTCTGGAAATCTGATTCAGTTAGGAGCTTTTAATACAACAATGCATTAGCTGTAAATTGAAATAATTTGTTCCATAATTGAAAGTAAAGAAGAATGTCTGATTCATATTTTTGGGGAAAAAGGATGTGTAATAAATTAATCTCATATTATCCTTTTGAAACATTACACGTAATCACCTTTAATTAATTCCGAAAATTATTCCATGTGAACGTCATTTCAATTGTATAAGATCTTTGAGGTGTGATATGTATTACGTCAAAGTGCTGATGTGAATAATAGCAAGCAGATGGTGAAATTCATACTTTTGAAGCTCAGCATCCTTGGTATAATTTTAATAAGTGTGAACATAGTTAATTTAGAAGAACAATTAGAATCTTTACGAAATGACATCCGCTGAACGTGGTGTTAATAATATTCTCAGCATAAAGTAACAAACGGAGCTATTGACAACAGCTGTGACTGGAGGCTTTTCACAATGCCTACTGCATGTGAAGCATGCGATCTGCAAAATATTCCTTGCAGTAAGGAACCAAAAAAAAAAGAGAAAACTTAGACTATTATACAGATTGGAATTAAAATGCAGCAGTGAATGCCACTCATTTTTGGCACTAATTTACATAATTTGTTTTATAGTCTTCTTTCATTTTGTTAGTTTGTCACACTGAAGATGCTTATTAGACACCATCTGTGCTGGTTACTATAGCTGGTGCTGTTTTCCATAGGGAAAGAAACTCTTTTTAAGGAAGCAAACAAAACTTTAAACTGAACAAAACCACACTTCTGTGAATAGTTTGCATTTTTAAAACTGAGATCCATATTGTGCAATATAATGGCTACAAAAAGATTGCTGCCATGCCTCTCCAACCCCCACCCCCAAACAATTAATAAACATAAAATTAAAGCAAAATAACAGTGGTCTTCAGTGTTTCGATGGAGGGTCATTCTCCAAAAGACGCAGACTACACACAATACTAAAAAATGAATACATGAAAATATAAAAATGAATCAATTTAACAGATCAATGATTTACAAAATCTGTTGACACTGTGTTTGTTATGCATTTTGCCAAGGAACTGGCTGATTTAGTCATGTGGATATTTTTAAGTTCCCAGTATATGGCCAATAAAAGCATCCAAAAATCAGATGCTTTGTTGTTATTGAAAATTAAAGACTAATATGTTTTGACTTAACCGGCTTGGTTATGGGAAGCCTCCTGGCCGTGGGATGAGAAAGCTCAGAACCCCATTTGTGGAAAGCCGCAAAGGTGGAGATAGGGTGGACGTGGGATAAATGTAGTCAAATGCAAGAAGAAGTGTGTGCAAGAGTTACACAGTATATAGCAAAAGACGGTAAGGATAGTGAACCCCAAAAAGAATCAAGCAAATTCCAAAAAGCACCAATGCAGAAACAGAGGAAGAAGAAACATACAGTTGCAGTATGTAAATGTAAACATTAAAATAAAAAGAGAAGGCAGACACTGAAAGCTGTAGAAGCCTGCTGACTGAGTTGGAGGTTGGACGCCAGGCAGAACCGAAGCTAAGGAGATGGCATCTGTTGCAGCAAGGGTAGAAAGGCAGGAACGTGGACCCGAATTCACCAAATGTGTGAGGTCATGTTGGACACCTGGGATAGTGAAAGGATTTGTGCTTCTGAAATGTTTTCCACCTCCTTAGCGCTAACAACTAAGAGATGTCTATCTCGTTCTCAGTCTCAATCAAGCATTGATGTCCTTTATTATTACTGTTATGTATCTGTAATGATTACAGTGGCGCCACATTTCTTAATCACTTGTAATCTTTTATAATTCATATGAATGTTGCAAGAAAAAAACTGCTATGGTTGTAGTATATATTCGGTGGATGTGTAAAAAAAAACCTTAAACCTTTCATTAAAATAACATTTTATACCATACTGTATATGCTAGAAACTAGAAGACAGTTTCTTCCCATTTTTGAAGAATGTGTCATTATTATGGAACTATGCACCAACATGAGCTGAAGCAAGGGTTACTTTAAGGGAAATTTTGAATATTGCTCCCTTTAAACACATACTGTATTATGTAAGATATAATTTACAATGTAGAGGAGACTGACAAAGATTGTTAATACAAGATGAGGTTCCCCAGAGAAACTATAGTATCTCTGTTGTTTTCAGCAGCAGTCACAGATAATGTGAGAAGAGATTTCCTGACAAACAGAAATGCATCCATCACAAGGAAAGTTGTCACAATTATATATTTCCAAGAAATCTGATTAACTACACTTCTTTGTGTTGTTAAGTGTGATGTGACTGTAGCGATGGAATCTCTATATAATGTATATAAAGTAAAATTACCCCACAGTAGTATATTTTGAATAAAATACCAAATGAAACAAAGCAATTAACCTAAAAGTGCACTCATGTTTTATACAGTAATTCATCGTTTCAACCATGCCCATTTTGTCTCCCTATACTCCTCCTGCTTGTCTCACTGGGAAAGCAGAAGAAGAGTATAATAAAGAAAAAAACATTTTGTGATGCTGCATTTTGTATTTTTCGAATGATTGTGTAGGAATTTAAAAAAAATATTTTTCACTTTATTTTGCGGAAGCAAAAAAAAAAAGTTTTAATTACTCCCCTACGTCTTTGGCCACATGGACCTGCGTTTTTTTTTTGGGGGGGTGTGTCTAATGCATGGATTGTAAAGAAATCAGATCAGGCTTGTTTAGTGTATTTTCTGTTTAAAATACAAAGATTTACATGTTGACATCCTAGCAGTGTGTTACAATGTATTGTGTAGCCTTGCCTTGTTCGTTTGCACAGTCCACCGTCTGTCCTTAGATTGTGTATCTTTCTTCCAAGCAGCTGCAAGTTATCATGTATAACTTAAGGACGGGCCACAACCATCCACCCGTGATTGATGTTGTTACAGATGAAGCCATTCAAAACAAGCTGGTTATACCGCGTTATTTTGCGGTGCGCTTGACGCAGCCTACCGCAAGATACCGTAAATTCTCGTATAGTACCTCATAATACCACGTGGTACCGCAAGTAAAATAATAGTATCCGGAATTTCCACAAGGTGGAGCTAATAAAGCTCAACCTCTCAAATGAAATGTAGTATGAATCTTTCATACATTCATACTGTATTATTAGCACTTTAATAAATTGGGCTAATAACACATTCTATTCTACTCTGAGAATGTAGCGGGAGGAAGAATGCCCGTGGTCTTTTCACTTACTGCAATATTATGGACACTCAATTGACTTTTTTGACAGCTGGTACAGCACCCCACAGTGCCCACGCGCCAGCATTATATTCTCATGTACGGGTACAATATGTTCATTGTCTTCCAATGAAAGAAGGGTTCCTTTCGCCGTAAACAGGAGACATTAGAAGCTTGCCACGCCCAGACTGTTACACCAACGCATTAGCATGTTAAAGCGATTTCATTGAGGAGCCTAGCTTTCTTAACTAGTAAGTACTGTACTTACTGGGTTTTGGAGGGGGGAGGTGTCTTTCGCTGGAAATCTTGCCCCCTTCTACTTTGAAAATACCCGTGAAACCGGTTAAATTCGTCACAGCCAGCACTCCCACAGAGAGGGGGGTTGTACTTGCAGTGCATCGGTATAGATGGGAAAGCCAGAGCCGACCGCTACGCCCCATGTTATGCTCTTTGTTAATGTCTAAGCTGGAACACATCATTATATCTCATTTCGTATTTCTTTAAAAAAAATTGTTTGCCCAGCCTAACAGTATTGTTGTTATTGTTTTTATCCTGTAAAGCGCTTTGACGAGCCACCTTTAAAGGCGCCATATACAATAAAGTTCATTATTATTACATTAACAAATGTTGTTAATTTGCTGGACAGAGAGGTGAACATTATTACGCAGAAGACAAAGATAGCGATTATGTTGCATTGTGCATTGTGCTGCTGTAATACAGTTTTAAATAATTAAAAGTCTAAACAGTATCAGCTTTATTTATGGGTTTTAAATAAAGGCGATTTAAACGCGATTTAAATCAATATAAATGTTTATATTGTAACGCATAGGTGACTATTCATTGTTATTAAAATGACTTAAATTCGATCATGTTGTGATATTTAGAAATATAAATTTATTTGGTGCGAGTGAAGTTTTATTTAATCTCTGACCCAGGGAAACGTTTTATTTTTTCAAAGCAATGTTTTGTTAAAAAAAGTCATAGTTCCAGCTGGATTCAAACACCCAATGTGTGATGTGGGAGTCAGGAACCTAACCCACAGCGCCACTGGCAAGATCGCATGAGGACTGTTGAAAAAGCCCTACAAACATTATCAACAGACTTCATACAGCGGGTACTATTCTTGTGTTGCGGTACATGAATATAATTATATCGTTATTAATTTCTTAAGATACGCGATTCCATATTATATTCCCTTTAAATCAAATTCTAAAAGTATGCTTGTTGACTCCGGTATCACATTAGTTAAAGACTTTGATGCTTAAAATGTTTAGGGAGAAATGGAATACTGGTGTGTATCTTTTCTTTAAAGTACCGAGACCAGGCATATACTGTATGTTTATGTTTCAAAATTAATATCGTTTATGGCCTTCACACGCGTTACAGTATGCTTCTATTCTTTTTATGCTCAGCTACTAAGATTTTCCTTCAGTGGTAAAATTCCATATAAATATTCAATACTAAAACGGGCACAGTAAAGACATTTAAATCTTTCTACGACCTACCAACGCACCACGAGTGCCCCTGTCAGTCAACCGATCATGTACCGCGGTATTTTGCGTCATCGTGCGTCACGATGTGCGAGGCCGTCGTCAATTACCTCCGGTACGTGTCTGTGCCACACACTTTGAATGGCTGCATCTGTATGGAGTACCATGTCTATTTGAGGGGAAAATATAGCATCGATCTTGGGTAAAATCTAAACTTGTTTGTTATTTCAAGTTTTTTTTTTATTTGTCAGTTAGTTACCTGCACTGTTAAATTATAAAATAATTTATAAATGTATAAAAAAATTGTCTGTTTTTTACTGGCCAGTGGGGGTAGTTGGTTTGAAGACAGTTTATAACATCAGGCAGTTTAAAGCTTGGAGAGTTGGAAGAGCTTTTGCTGAACAGCGTTCTGCTTGTGAAGCTATTTTGGTTGCTTTATGTCTTTGGCTTTTTATTCTGTTGTTTTCAAAAGTTTTTTTGACAGGAGAAGCAGACCCTTAGCCATATTTAGGACATTTATCATGTAAGTTAAATAAAACTTAAAAAAAATAAATAAAAACAGCTATCACTTTTTTTCCTATCCTGAAATTTGGTAAGGTGACCCAAACGAATGGGTCACCCTACCAAATTTTCACACGTTTCACTTCACATTATAGTTTTCTGTGCTTGCTTTTTTCCAGCCACAGACCTTACCTAACACTGTTTTAACAAAACCCCTTTCAACCTCCACAGAGGGGAGCATGATATACAGATTCACACAGATATACAGATTCATGATCATGGCTACAGGCTGTCTGAAATGAACTTCATGGAGGAGCTGCTCAAATCACAAATGCCCACCTTCTGCAGGTAATCAAATATAAATGCCTGGGTAGGTTTTTTATGAGTAGCCATTTAAAAGAGCATGTTGATCAACATGAAAGAATTTGATTTCAGTTCAAAGTGAAAAGATACAAATAGGCTTCCGTTTGTTTGCATAAGGCAAATTATGCAAAAAAAAATGTTGCCTAAAAGAGAATTGTCTTGAGTGGAATTCATTGCATATGCATTTATAGCAACAGCAACATTTTCAGATAGTCTTAGTAGGAAGTGCAAAAATCTAAAGTCCTATGGCCAGGTTCTGTGGGGATGGTAAGTGGTAGCAGAGACTGATCTCAAACCCTGCCTGTTCTCTTATCTCAGTGGGTTATGAATTAAAGGAACAGCCTTGAAAACAAGTCTGTGCCAGTGGGATTCTCTTCTTACTCACAGACCAAAGAAATCATCAACGGAATAAGTATACGTTGAAATGTAAGTATGAGACATATTTTAAACCTGTTTAGCACATTGCAGAATATAATTTGTAGCTATTAAAAAGTCACTTGATGTATAATATGTTGTAAGCGGTTTTCCTGAAATAATGAATATTTTGGAAATGCACTGAACTCATCATTATCACAGTTGTATACCTGTCACATCTTCCTTATATTGTCATGGGGGATCCATACCAGATCTAATTACCTCAGCTTGCAAATACAGACTTCATACTTCAATATGTTCTTCTTTGGCAATCCCAAAGACGTCTGAAACCAACATGCCATGTAAAAGATGTGATATTTAAAAGAATCATTTAGTTCTTAACCATTACATTATTCACAACATCAGTATGAAATATAATCAATAATAACTAAATAAGAATATAAAAATGGTTCCAAGAAAGAGGAGGTTATTTTTAAAGATTAGTTACAAAGAAGAGGTTGCCATCCAGGCCATTGGTGGTTAGTAGCTAATTTATTCAAGCATCTTCTCAAGTCATTTCTTGAAAGAAGCCTGGGTTCTTCAACAGCTTCAACCACAGAGCTCGTTAGCTTATTCCATAATCCCCCAACTCATTATTAGTGCTTATTGATCATGGTTTTAGGTGGCCTTCCATGTACTTTTGTGTGAGAGCTTGAACTTGCGAACTTGTGTTCTCTGGTTCATGTTTCATTGTTTATCCTGAAAACATCTGCTGTGTTAACTTTGTCAATGAATTTGAGGATTTTGAATACTTTTATCATGTTTCCTCATAGTCTTTTCTGTTCAAGACTAAAAGGCTTAGAGCCTTGTAAGTGTAGACCATTCCCTTTAGTTCAAGAATTAATCTGGTTGTTCTTCTATATCCTGGCTGACCCCAGGGCAGCAATGTCTTTTCTATAATTTGGTGACCAAAATCGTACACAACATTCAAAATAACATCTTACTACTGCACTATTGAAATGTAACAATGCATTTTTGAATTTAAATGATTTTAGCAACAATAATGGAGCACCTTGTTCACAGGAGGTGTGTCCAAACAAGTAAGCAATCAGCTGCATTGTTTTGCTAATGAGCCTTGCTAGGTGTCAGCACTTGGGCACTAATATTAAGCAGTAATAACAGCCAAACTATTACTGTGCATTGGAACCAGCCAAAGTAAAACAATTACAGTATTTATCTTTAGGAAGCACAGTTAAATCAAAGTTTCCTTTAGTAACCTTTCAATTTGCTGTTTTTAATTGGTTAGCTGTGGCAATTAGTGTATAGTTGTACATTCATTGCATTGAATTTGGAATTATCCCCTTATTTAATGGTAGTTTAGTGACTTTGCTAGTCCATATGTACCTCTGGTTCGTGCTATGTCTGTTCAAATGAGTAGGTAATCAGCTGGATTGTTCTGATAATTAAGTGTCAGATGTGACCAACTAATACCAAGAAAAATGTTAGTCTTTGTATTTCACAGTTGCGATCCATTTCCTCAGACAATGAGAATGCTAATGCTGAGAGGTTTAACTATTTTTTGTACTGACTCCCCCAGTGGTGCAATGATTTACCTGCCACAATCAGAACCAGGGACCCAACTGCTATCTTCGGGAACAAACTGCAAACTAATCTCTTCAGGACATACGTACTGTACCTGACCCAAGAGGCCAGTGATTAACCCTCACTTACTGGCCATGCCGTTATGTTACTATTTCTTGTCTATCAAGAAGCAATGAAACACCGTAGCACTGTGCAATGTCCTAGCATTTGCTGTAACTGATGGCTTGCTTGCTTTTACTGTGGTCTTATTGTTTTTTACTTACACATTTCTTGACCAGATGTAATTGCAAGTTGCCTTTGCTAAAAGGATATTTCCAAATGAATAAATGTAATTTATTGTGATTTTTTATGTGATTATACAGTTACATCACTTGATTTAATACACATTTGACTATATATCCTAGCATTTTGGTTACAAGTTTGTATTGTTTCTAGACAATGTCCAGAAAATGTAAAAGATCTGTCAACATAAACACCTACAGTTACTACTTTTCATAAGTAGCTTCTTCTATCTCAGTGTTTCACATTTAGTAATAATACTTTGTTTTTATTACATGCATGAAAAACCCTGCACATGTCTTCATTATACATTATCTGACAGGTGTTTGTCAGGTCTAGAATTTTATGTTAGTCTTTTTGAATTTCATTAGCTGGGGAGTTTTCTACAGATGTGCAGGGAAGGAAGGGACAGAAATAAAAGGGAGAGAAGGTGGGGTGGGAAACAGAAACAATAGGTGAGAAAGACTGGAGTTTAATGTAAAGGAACAAAGTCAAATAAAGGCGAGTGTGAAAGACAGCAATGTGTGAATTGACTTAAATTTGACATTAGCTGGAGGAACACATGAACCCAGTAAAATGTTGATTTTTGGCTTCTGGTGATGTCTTATGCATAGATAGGTGCTTAATTCTCATTGTCGTTATCTTTTCCCTGAAATGGGTGGTCAAGCTTCTTTCCATTTACAGTACCCAACATAAGCAGTAGGTTTCTACAAGACATAAAATAAATGTGATAGCTAGACAAGAGACCTGCTCTCTAGGTGATCACAAAGTGGCCATGTACAGTATATGTGTGTTATACACATATAGTAAGATATGTACTTGCAGGCGATAAGGTGACTTCTGTTGACTTAGTGAACTGTGGACAAGATGATTGTGTTGATTACTGTAGATGATTATTAAAATGAGATGATCTGTGGGCCTGAAGAAAATGTTCTGGCTGAATGTTTGGTCTGTACAATAGAGAAAGTTTGTTTGACAACTTTTGGAATAGACAGACTTCTAGTCATGTTAGAAGTGGAGAACCAGTGGAGCACAGTTATTGGGCTGGGTGTTTTGGGCTTTGTTTTGGAACTCAGTCTCATCTCTGCAAAGTCTGAGCAACTGTGAGGAAGGAAGGGAGTTTTTTTGTGTTTTTGATGGAAAGAGCTGTATAGGAGATGTCTAAGTGAATCTACTGTAGGTGATAATACAGAATATTATAATATTATACAGAAAACTACTATTTCACTTGTCATGCATCCAAATAACAAACCTTAAGATCTCTTTAATGCAACAAAATAGCATTGATTCCTTATTTCTGTCTTTCACTGTCTGCACCATCACCATTATACTTAGATCTAATTTAAGGTTTCACATTTAAGTAGCGTATTTCCTAAATATTGATAACTGTTACACCAAGTAGAAGACTATATCACTGAGAAAATGCTTAAAACAACTAGGGCTTCCTTAACAGATTACGATTAGCATTACTCTTAGAGATGTTTATCTGATGTAGTTTAAAATACTAAATAAAGTTAATGTAAGGAATGTAAAAGCACTGGAACAGACACAGAAAATCACACCTTATGGTGTCTATGTTCACTTAATTAGCTGTGACCATGTGTAGACTTTCACTAACATAAAATACAAAGATTGTACAGATGCATAGAGCAACCTACACCTGTTTATTTTTTAGAAACATTGGCTCATCCATAAGCCAGCCATCTCAATGATTAAATTACACAAATTAACACAGAGTAAGTTTTGCACTCAAAAATACCCAATGGGTTTTAATATAAAAGTTAATATTGCAAATATGGTTTAAATTGTTAGCAAACTCAATTTGTCATATCTCTAATCATTTAACTGGTATTAATAGATTCATATCATTAGCACAACATAGTTCTGTTGAGTGTCAAGGTCAATTTTATGTGATATAATATAGACGATTGCAATTATTAAGACGATCAATGCACTTATTGATCCTACAATATACTGTACATTACAAAAATGCAATTAATTCTTTACAAATAATATTTGAATAGTTTAGTTAACCTAACTTTTTTATACTTATGTTGTTTTTGGGAATACAATATTTTTATTTTCTCTGAAGTGTATTTTTAAGAAAACCATTAATTACATTTTGTGTTATGAGATTTTGTTAAGAAACAAGACTTTAATTTACTCTTGGGAAGTTATCATGGGATTTCGACTGATGGTTAATCCTTGATTCTTTCATTACTTTATTCGTATTAATAAAAAAAACCACAAAGCCTGATGTGCACTAGAGACATTCAAGTATTAAGATGACACAGCTAGGAAGTCTGACATTTTTAAATGCTTAAGGCAGGATGTATGTTTTATGAAGTTATTTCTGTATATGGGTCTTAGGACATCCTTTGGGTGCTTGATAACTACACTCAGCTAGCCCGATTGTGTGCAGTTTTGCCACAGGCTCCTTTCATTTGTCAAGTTTGTTATATTCAGGCTGACACATTTTCAAAGACATTTAAATTGCCTGAAACAAAAAATAAAAGCCTTAAAGGAAGGATTCTTAACCTCTGTGTTCAAAGAACATTACTGGTATAGCTTATCATATTGTTAGCCATATTCCTTTTTTAAAATCTTGTTAAGTATAATTCCTTATTGTATTACTTTGGTAATATATAATATTGTGTAAAGCTAATATGATTGATTGAGGCTGAAGTGCAAATGACCTTTCATGCAGGCATTGCTTAAACTTGCTTTCTCGTAAAATGAATGTTTGAGACCCTGCTTTTGTTTTTGATGTTTCTTAAAAATAATTATAGATAAACATGCAAAAAGGTTTATGATCCTAAACACTCTTACATGCAATAAATGTTTTTTTACCAAGAGTGACTTCACCTTTCAAATTTTAAAAAGAGCACTGGTCTGTGTTCAAAAGTTGTACAAGTTGTACCTGGTTAAAATAACAGAATAAAACCTAAAGACAGTTGTTTTATTATTTTTTTTGTTTATTAATTGTCACTCTAAAGCAAAAAATAAGTAGATTAATTGAAATATTTATTTCTTAATTCCTAAATTCCAATCTTGAAGGTTGACCTTCAAGAAGTACATAACAGACGAACTGGCAAGCAATATTTTTAAGATAAGCACATTGTGTGTGAACCGGTCTATGAATAGTCAGAGATATTGACTGTGCTTTTATTAGTGTAAATGAAGGTTTTATTGGTAATTGAGGGTGTAATTGTACAGTATGCTTTACAAACACAAAATGGCTTCTATTTAAGGTTTACCATAAAGTAAAGCTGAATATTTGATAAACACAGAAGTTAGAAACAAAAAAAACACACAGGCGATTATCCTCACCTGGGCTAATTACATCTCCTAATACCATTCACCTTCTCTCTCTTAAACACAGGCTGGAAAATATTGGATGGTTCATTCTGTCAGATGCAAAACTAAAGGTGTTATTATAAATGCAAAATTAAGTTCAATCACAAGGCTCAGAAAAACTTAACACCGTGGTCTCTCACCTCCTGAGTAGCACATGTCTACATGGGAGAAAGCATCACAGTAAATATTGTGTTCAGTTACAAAGGAAAGGTGTCGTAAGATCTAAATGTTTGCCTCCTGGGCTCTCCTGCTCTTATTTAAGAGTGAAACTGTTCCCCTTAAGCCATTAGTGTTTCATAGTTATAACCTAAATGTGTTATTTTTAAACTCAAGTAAAGAATTATGGAAGATTTTGCATGATCAAACAACAATAAAAATTATGACTCTGTGTTCTCAAACAAAAACATAACAGAGTCACTTGAAGTGCATTGAGTAATGACCATCTCTTGAGGAGCTTTCATGTAGTTAAATCTTTTCTTCGTCTTTTTGTCAAGCTTATCATACAACAATTTAAATTTTTAATGACAAGCCGTGTATAACAATTTAAAAACATGCTACTTTTCTTTCTTTTTTTGACAGTTTAGTTACAGTTTGGTATGTGTGTTTACGAACATTATCATCTTGAATCGCAAGAATCATCTTGTAGCTTGTGTGAGATTATTGCAAAATGTGGAAGACATCCACTTTCATTTCAGAAAGTTGTAGGTTAACAATGGAATAAATGGGGCATCAAAAAGGTAACCCAGGCATCTAAATGATTTAACCACTAGTACTGTATAATAAAATAATTTATCCTTCAATTAAGACAACTGAATGGAAGAAATAATAGCACTTCAACCTCTTCAACAAGATAAAAGGTAATAAATCACATTAATATGTTAAAAGTTATTTTTCCATATTTCCCTCAATAACAATTACAAATAGCAATAAAAGTAAGAAACTGTTTTACTTTATACATTTTGCTAATAAATAAAGGAAATTTAAATGTTCCTTTCATTTAAAATTAATCAGTAATAAAATGGTATTTTTTCAATTTTCATATCAATCAGTGAACAATAATGAATTCAACAAAATGGCATTAATTCCCACCATAAACACATTGGTTTATTTTAATAAGCACAATAAAATCTATTGATGCAGCACAAGTCAACATCCATTTCTGAGTGCACAAGGCAGAGGCAATGAGTAGACAATGAAAATACAAAGTTTAAGGAAATACTAAAAATTAAAGATAATCTATAGATAAACGTTAAGATACAGAAATCTTTACAGAGCTTACTTTTATGAGTGATGAAATTATGTGATTGCATAACTTTGTATCTCATTACTACCTCCTATAACATTCTATGGTTATCTCTAGTATTTCTGTTGTTTTATAGACTTCTCTTTAATTTCTAGTATTATGATTATTTCTTCAGTTAGAATTACTAGAAATATTAAAGAAAGTCCAGAAATTAGAGGAGCAAGAACATCATGAACCACTTCCAGCATTGCGCTGCATATTTAACACTTAGAGACTGAAAGGAAAAACCCCCACATTGGAGGAAACCTCTGGTAATCTCTCAACAGCATTATGTTTACATGAGAACTTTTCTTCTCATTGTTTTCATTGTATCATTCTTAGTAATATCGCATATGTCAATTGAGCTGTAATATTGTGTGACAAAATTAAAATTATGGAGCAAGCATGTCAGGTTTGATAAATTTTACAACATTGGGTCAAGAAATCTAAATAGAATATGTTTAGGATTTATTTATCCTAAGAACATTTGCAAAATGAGAGGGGGCCCATCAAAATTGTCCAATTTACCTGTCTCTTCAGAAAGCTTTGTATCTACAGTACAGTACCGATTATCCGACCTAAACGGGACTGACAGTGTGGTGGATAATTGAAAATGACAGATAATATGGAGTAGACAAATCATAGATTAATTAAAGAGCAGTAGAAGTATGGTTTATTAATCTACTGTAAATCAGAGCCTTCTCTTGCAGTATCAGACCTGTGGTAAGCATGCCCTTACCCCTTTGCTGTGTGAATCACAAGAAGAAAGCTCCTCTGACCTTTTCATATTCACATTTCTTAATCGTTTTCCTGTCCCTCAGTCCTTCAATTGAGGCCCGATCGGAGCACCACTTTTCTTTCTTGTTTCTTTTCCTCTTCCAGTCATAAACTGTAACTCATCCTGCACTGAATTCAGATGTACTTTTTTGGATGGACTCACCTTTGTCAAGTCTTTTTAATGCTTCAAGCTTTTCTTCCACTGAAAGAACTACTTTCTCTTTGCACTTGTTTTCAAATAATTCAATTATATATACGAGTGCAAACAAACAAGTGAAGCTACGTTAATGGCAGTATCTGACGCACTGAGCAACCAAACAGCATGGGATTGGTAAAAATATTATGCATGTGCATGCATACAGTACATTGCAGACCTCTTGCATTTCATTTTTAATTTCTCCTTACATTTAGTAATTGATGCTTAATTACTTTGACTGTACTCCCTGTTTATCTAAATTTGTTTTTCAATTTTTCAATATTAATTTTACATTTGCCCCCCCCCGGATATTTTCTCCGAGCCAGCTGTTGCCAATCTTCAATCTGGACATTACATTGTGCATTGTGTGGGGAACTGCATCAGTGTTCGCTGACTGCAAAACAACAAGGTTGATTCCACTGTAAAAAGTGAAAAGAAGAAACACAACCTTTCAGTTGTTGAGCCTTCCATCCTGTCTGCACAGATAACCTTTGTCATTGAAGGGCTTTGAGTGGTCGAGAAGCCTGAAGCACACCACGTTCTCAGTTGTGTTGATGGATTAACATTTCTAGATTTTCACCTTTACATGGTTCAGGCGGAATTTGTGAGAAAACCACTGATTTAGTCCTGTTCTTCAGTTTGTTTCCAATTTCTTTGAATTGATTATGCATGGAAAGAGTGCTTTTGATGCCAATTCTGTTTGTCCTGTGAACTACACCATTTAGGTATTTACCAAATTTACGTTTAGAAGGAAGCTGTCTACTGTACCTCTTGGGCAATGTTAGTCACCTCAGCTCCAGGGAGTCGGCATACTGTTACTAACGGAAATCTTGATACTCACTTGCAGTGTTCCAAAGAACAGAGTAAATAATTTGAAATGAGAGTATGAAAGAGTAAATAAGTTAGGAGAAGAGTGAAATCTGTATATGATTTCAACAGAAATATAACAAGATATGGGCAAAGACAAAAAACATGGCAAGTCAAAATACTAGTATTTAGTTTATTGGCCTGATGACAAAACAGGTATATTAAACTCATTAATAAGGAGAAAAGAGCAAAGGTGTACAGTGTTTTCAATCCCTGCCAATCCTGCATAGACAGCAAGTTGAGATGTGGACAATATGGATAGGAAAGGAATGTATAGCTGAGCCAGGAGGCTCATGCACTGAGGAAGTAGCGACATATCTCCATTTTTACAATACAAAGAAATAAAAATTCCCTCCGGCTTCCAGATGGAAATGTGAGGTTGAGACAAAACAGATGGTTGAGAAGCTTGTCAACAGACCAGGCTTTGTAACACATGCGCACACGAAGAGGTTCATGAGGGTGCTTCCATTTTGAGTGGCGTTAAAAGGCCAGCAGTGTTTCAAAGGAAGAGGATTCAGCGCCAGCCAAGGTAGAGAGAACGGGCATCGCAGCTGCCCAGGCAATAGAATAAAAATCTCGTCGGGATTTACTTTTGGGTTGGCGTCTGAATAAGCGATAAAATAAGAAAGCCAAGAGATTTATCTTCTGAAGAAATAGATACTGAGTCCAAAAACAAAGCTTGAAATATTGTATCATCTCCATCATAATGAAGAGGAATCTACATTCAGCTGCTAGTGAAGCAAAGTGACAGAGAAAGTCAGAAAAGGTAGGCTCTTTTCCAGATTTTTATAAGAGATGGCCTTAATTGCTATTGGGCGCTAAGGATTCAGTGCTTAACTTTCCAAGGATAACACAGTCATTTCTCTAACTTTTTCATATCTTTTTTTGTGTTTAGTCAATACCTAAAAAAATCCTAAATTAATTAAACTGGGTTTCAAAGTGAAATTGTGTTACTGCTATTCCGTGCAAACCCCAGCCGAAATATTTACTGCAATAATTGCCAAACTGAAAAGCTGAAATATGCACTGATCAAAAGGCATTTTGTGTTGATCATTGTTGGAATGTGATGTGCACAGGTTGTCAATCCAAGGTTTTGTTTTCCATATAGACATTATCAACTTTTTAACAAGGCTGGATGGATTAAACCTTCCATCCCAGTACAATAACTGTGTTAGCTGCATATGAAAAAAAATAACTCCACTGTATAACTGTACTGTTTTCTAACTTCAGTTGCATTGGCTATGTCATTTTTTTCCAAATGCCACCAAGAAACAATATGGCAATGTAAAAACCTGGCTGTGAATGAAATGACAGGAAATTCTCAACAAATATTGGTGACATTTCCAGACATTTTCCAATAACTTCTTTACATTTCAATAGAACGTTCCTCTTGCTACACAGTAAGATGGTGTTATTGGGTGAAATTTAAATGATAGTTTTTTTTCCAATTTATCAAGTCTTATAAAAAAAATGATATATTACTCTTATTAATGTAAGATGAATTATGTATATCTATTCAACCTTAAATACACCATATATATAACCTGACAAAAAATGAAGTTTCTTACTTAAAACTCCTATCCCCTCTAACAGTAATTGATTTGTCTATGACACTAATTCTCAGCATTGTGTCACATATCCTATAATCACAATTGGGTGCGTGAAGGGGAAAATTGTTATTTACCAGCCACAGCTCGGTGCACCATGTAATCAAATCCTTAGTCGCTGTGTCCTAACACATAATCAGATCTAGTTGAATTGCTACAGACAAGTTTATGAATATATATATTTTTTCATTTAAAGCTTCAATAATCCTACTATACAGAAAAATAAGTGTGTTTTATATTTTGTTTTAGGCGTAATCTGTATTTACAAAGTAATTACATTTTTTTCCTTAGGTCTTATATCAGTGCGTGCACATGCAATATAATTAATTATGGTCATGCTCATAGTTTGTTCATTTCTTCAGTTTCAGATTTTTGCATTTCCTCTAGACCTTTAGTCTGCTTTACAAGAATCTGAGCAGCCAAAGTAATCTAAAAAAGTAAATGGCATTCTTGATATTTGTTTTGCATCTACTTGCAACACAGCATCTCTTTATAACTACAGTACCTACATATTTCTATGTAACTACAAGTGAATGTTGGATTTTACTATGAATATAGAAAAGTCAGTAGTTGTTTTTTTTTTCCATTGTTTATGCAATTTAAGAATTTTTAGTATGAAATAGCACATAAAAACCTACTGCCTGAGCAGTATACTCTTATTAAAACACAAACTATCTCAAGGATTGTTAATTGTAAAGGGCCTGTTGTCTTATTAAATATAAAGTATAAAATAAAACTTGCACTTGGTTTCGTTTCTGTACCAAAGTGGATGATGGCATAAGCTGGTCTAAATCATCCAGTTTCATAAACAACTTCTTTTTATTGGTACGTATTATATCCCTTTTCAACAATATGTAAATATTGTAAAATTTAATCATCATGGCTTAAGGAATTCTGTGAACAATCTATCCATTGTATTACTTTTTTTCTAATTGTTGTATAACTTTTGTTTGCTAAAACAAAACAACAACAATGGAATAAGAATGAGAATCACAAAATCATTTAATCATTTCTAGCATGGGCTTCCAACACAGTTCAAGTTCTCTTTCTCCATGCTGCCTGGTGCAGGTTAATATCATACTCCATAGTGATATATTTATTAATACATTTAGTGTAATTTGTAAGTTTCAATACAATTCTAAACACACACATAAAGAATAAGAATGTGTAGGGGCACAAACTTCAGTCAAAGGGTAATTTTCGTTATAAGGTCTACAGTATTACTTACTGACAAAATCTTTTTCATTAGTGTTTCATCAAATAAACCTAATGATTCAGGGGTTAAGAGCCTCCTTAAAAAAAAAGAAAAAAAACACCTAAAGAAATCCATGAAAAAACAAAAACAAAAATTGTTTATAGGGACTTCTCACTGTCCTACTATCTAGTCTAGAGCAAACAGTTTTAACTGAGACAGGAAAGCCATTCAGAAGACAATGTGATGTCGTCTTCCATGATCTGTCATGAAGGGTTCTATTAACAGTTTAAATCACAGCAAACATTTAGATTTTGGGGGCCACAAAATTCTTGCCACAAAAGCAAGCAATTAAAGAATATTGTACCAGAAATCTGACCAAAGGTTTGGCCACTCCACACATCCCATCAAGTTCAGTCAGTCACCAGGGATATTAATTCTGAAAAACTGAATCATTCACTATACAGCCTTGATCAGGGTCCCAGTGGCTATTTTCTCTTCAGAAATGTGACAAAGGACTGGCGTGGAAAGTGATTTTCAGGCGAGAAACAGTTCAAGGCAGCTGGGTCTGGGTGGTTTGCAGAACAAGATGTTGCCTTTTACCCTCAAGGGCTATCCTTACTAGAATCTAAGTGGAATAATTGTGTTGAATTGAGGTAGGCCTATATTGAAAAATAATTGAATTGAATTGATTGAAGCTTCATGACTGCAGTTGTTCAGGGACAAGCAGTCTGCAACATCGACATCATTCTATAGATTTTTTGCAGCTTCATAAGTAAAACAGCTCTATACACATCGCAGAGAAACTAATCGGCTAATTCTGCACTAAAGACTCATAGAGTATATGCTTTTGAAATAAAAAAACAGTTTATAATATAACCTTTGAAATGCTTATTACTTGAATTGGCTCTAATTTACACCTCAAAGATTTATTTGAGAAATACTGTAAATATTCGGGGGAATTCTAAACTGAAGAGGAGGGACTTAATTAAAACAATATACTAATAGAAATATAATATTTTGATTTTCCACAAAGAAGGCCCATGAATATTAAAAGAAACTGTTTTTTAGACTCAAACACTAAAATTGTTAATCAGACCACTCCAATGGAAGTATTATTAACATATCTGCGACTGTCTATTTAAACTTCATTGTCTATTTATACTTAAAGACTACGCTTAACATTTATTTTAAAGTGCTCAGAGATATAGATTGATTACAAAAAAATCCAAAGAAACAAAATCTAAACTAAAAACAATATAAATTAACCAAAAATGGATATCGCTATATTCCTTTAATACTGACAGTTTAGAAGACTCATGTGAGTACAGCAGAAAACATTTAAGAACTGAAAAGTCCCATTAAAACAAATTAAAGAGTACATCAACTCTTGAACTAAAAGAGTATCCAGAAAAGGATATTTTGCTTCTGTGTCTCATTTCATTGGTTGGCTGCTGAAAATCAGAATGAATGATGACCAAAAACTATAGAAAACAATTTATTAAGGTTAGCAGGTTTTATAACACCCATTCTAGACTCTCAAGACGTTTCTCAGGAAAAGAGGGGTTAAATCAAGAGAATAAGATAATCAGAATATGGAAACCATAACTTCAGTAGGGAGCACAAATGACAAATCCCCTAACAGAGTTGTGTGACCATCAGACTTTCATTGTATATAAAGAACATCACAAAAGGTAAAACAGGAAAGGGACTTTTGAAATGCGTGCATTTAATAGGCTGTATGGGGGTGTTTATGATGACTGTAGAATCCAAGGCTGGACCTATAAAGTCTTTGGCAAGCTGTCATATTCTGATATGTAATGTATTACCTAAGAATTTTAAAATACTTTCTTTCAGATTAATAAGGCGCTAAGGTTTTGTTATCTCAACTCAAGGACCCATCTATCCCAGTGAGCTGTATACTGTACAGTACATGTAGTCTTGCAGCACATAGTGTAACTAAAGACATAATTCAGAAAATGCCTGTTCAGTGTGGTCAATTGTACAGGAAATGTTAAAGAAGGTCTTACAAATTACAAAATTGTACATACTGTATAAATAAAATACAGTACTGTACATCCCTTTTATGATAACCTAATGCAGACATTTAATTTTTAGTTTTTAAATACATTTGAAACATTTTTTCACCTCCTTATATAAATGTAAGATTTAGCAGGTTTGTAACTACATTATTTGCATATTCTTTATAATACCATAGAATATGTATTTTCTGTAATATAAGATACTTAAAAATCAATGTACAGGGGTAGGTGTGGATAAGGGATTTCACACCTTTGCAGGGTGTGCAAGATTTTAACCATTTAATAGCTTAAAAATAATTTAAAATGGTCTGTAAATTTATTTTTTGTGAAACCACAATTTTAATACTAATAACATTTTAACAGACAATTACCATCTTATTATTCTCAACTATGTGGGTCATTATATTCATAACAAGGGTATACTCTATCTGAACAGAAGGATTTATAAAAGTACTGTATATTACATTTTCTGAGTCAGCATGAGATGTACATCACCAGCATACCTGAATGAATTCAACATTTAGAATTTCCCCTCCAGTAATATAGATCACTTGAGCAGAGCAGCAAGCCTAATCAGTACAGTATGTTCCTGAATGTATTGTCTCAGGTGATGGCTTTATGTATGTATTTCAAGGTTTTATTTGAGATATAAATAGTGTGGTGTAAAATATAAAATATTTTTTTTGTTACAAAAAATATCTTGACTAAAAGAATTTCAGAGACTCATCAGGGAGAACTCTAGCGGAATTATATGAATTACGTACCGGGCAGATCATGAACTGAAGATCAGGCCCCGTGGGAATTCCTTAAACTGAAGAGCAACCAACAGGTGAAACAAATTGGTGACTGTGACAGATAAGAGTAACACCAATGCAGCTGGTAAAATATTAATGATCAATCACCTCTGAGACAATGATAATATCCAGAAGGCGAAACAGCTAGTTCCAAGTGTCCACCATCTCCACTGACAAGTCTGTCATTAGCAAATCTAAAATGGGGCTCACTTATTTGATATTTACTCCTTCACAATCTCATTGAAGCTGCTCAGTTCTTAAACTTTTTTTAAGATGGTGAATGCAGTATCGATTTAGTATTAAGCTTTAGATTCATTCAGAATTTTAAAAAGTATTTAAACTTTTTAATAGTTTCCTAACTTGTGTTTAATACTGCGCTGTAGTTAATAATTAAAAACAGGATGTTGTCACAAAAAAGAAAACAGATTTTCAAAGTTTGCCATCCCGTAAGAAAACATAGCTAAATTCTTTAAATAGAGGTTTGAAAAAATAAATTATTTTCCGGATGCATGCATATAAAATAAGTGTTCTCCAGTATCAAAAAGAGCGATCAATCTTGCAATTATATTTCACAAGAATACATCAATGAACAAGTTTTATTTTAAGCAAATCTATTTTATTGGCCTGAAGGGCAGGAAATTACTCCTTCACAATCTCATTGAAGCTGCTCAGTTCTTAAACTTTTTTTAAGATGGTGAATGCAGTATCGATTTAGTATTAAGCTTTAGATTCATTCAGAATTTTAAAAAGTATTTAAACTTTTTAATAGTTTCCTAACTTGTGTTTAATACTACGCTGTAGTTAGTAATTAAAAACAGGATGTTGTCACAAAAAAGAAAACAGATTTTCAAAGTTTGCCATCCCGTAAGAAAACATAGCTAAATTCTTTAAATAGAGGTTTGAAAAAATAAATTATTTTCCGGATGCATGCATATAAAATAAGTGTTCTCCAGTATCAAAAAGAGTGATCAATCTTGCAATTATATTTCACAAGAATACATCAATGAACAAGTTTTATTTTAAGCAAATCTATTTTATTGGCCTGAAGGGCAGGAAATTACTAGATTATTGGATTAGTGTTTTTTATATTAATGAAACTAACTGCTAGTTCAGTTGAAAAATAGCATAAATGAAAAAAAAGGGTATTTACCGTATTATATGTAGTAATGTGCAAATAAGCACTCTGAAGTACAGGGGATGTGAGAGTAGTGGGACACAAGTGCAGACTATAGTGTGTGACACAGTCATACTGTAAATGCTATGCTACTGTGTATTACATTTTGCACCTCAAATTATCTTACGCTGACACCAACAATAGAACTATCTTATAGTTTGTACAAGTATATCTAACAAGTAACAGGTTTATTCCATGCTGAAAAGAGAAGAAAGAAAACACAACTTATGGCTGTGGAGCCTTCTTCAGGTGTTTTCTAGCTTCTCTTTTCGGCAGGGAATAAACCTATTGCTTGTTTCTGTGCAGCCTACGCATGCTGTCACAGATGTCCACCTGAACGAGTATATCTAAGGTACTGTATGTAATCATTAGTCTTTCACCAATCCTCAACATTATACTGTAAATGATTGCTATTTTATGTGTAATGTGCCATTTTATTTCATTTCTGAGGTCACTCCACATTTCACTGAAAGCATGCAATTTCAGCACAAATGTTGAAGGGTCATCTCACCATGTTTAAAAACTTTTGTACATTTTATACAAACTATACAAAATGGAGTGATGCCTGTTTCACATTGTAGTAAACGGATACTTTGCAATAAACTGATATTTCAGCTAAGGCATTGCATGATCATGCTATCACATTTCTAAAGAAACCTGCATGTCACAAAAGAAGTTAAATTCTTCAGGAAACATAAGAACAGTATATCAGATACCATCTGTATGTGTCAATGTGTAACATCAATCAAAGGCAACAAACGTATCTTAATAAAAAAGTTAGTTCAGTACAAACTACTGTACTAACACATAGCAGCATATCGTTTAATTAGTTTTTGTAAACTAATAGTTAATTCAAATCCCTGTACTGCCATTATTCTTGTGCTTTCAAAAACTTTTTTGGCATAAAACACTGTGCCTTCTTCCCATTATGTTCTTCTCTTCAAAAGAAAAGAGAAATATATTGAGCAAAAACTTCACTACAACTCAACCATGCATTATGTTAGACAACCCTGTTGGTTTTTTTTTGCTTTTGATGAAAAGGAATGAGCTCAGTGTGCCCTGCAATCCTCATGACACCTATCTGGTCAATTGCCACAGAGGTTCTTAAAGTTTTTCGCTTGAGGGCTCACTTTGATAGCCAACACTTTCCAGAGAAACCTTAGCCGAAGGGTGACAAAAGACAAAATTACCAGGAAAGAAAGATGACATTAGAGAGGAACTGTTTGTAACAGTTGGTAAATTCCGATTTTCTACTGTTAAAGGGGGCTGCTGATCCAGAAACCCAAGATATAAATTGATCTACTGTCAGAATATGTGTTTTCTTAGAATTTGAGCATTATTTTATCTTTTATGATATAATGATATGATAAAACATTATTATCTAAGGATACTGTTTCTAATTGTGGCAAGGGTTTTATAGTTAAGAATATTCCTTACCGTGCAGTGCACTTGACCTAGTCTAAGCAGGACATTATATATCCAAGTTAAAAAAATCTTTAAAACTGTTAAAAAGTATTTATTTTAAGTTGGCCCAAGTGGTGCTTATTCAGAATTAATATCTAGTTTTGTTTGAAGTGCTTCATTTGAAATGCTTTCTGTTTATTAGTATTGTATAATGAAAGCAAAGGTTTATTGCTCCTTCTACCCCAGTGACAAGCAGAAGCGCTAGGTCAGGACTCACCAGCCAGCTGCTCTTTTACTGGGAAAATACAGTTCGCTGAGGACATTTGCACAAAATAAATAAGGTTTCCTCTTTGATCTAGCCCATATGGCAACATCAAACCACACTTGCGACTTCTAAAAATGTATTGAGTCAAACACATTAAAAGAAAGCCCTTTGGTAGATTTGTGCTAGATTAGCAGTTTTCCAGTTGGTAGTTATTACTTATCTTGAGTGACTGAACAGCTTTGCTAACAGTCTGTCAATAAAATTTAGTATTATTTAGTAATTCTATTGCTCCTTTCATTGCAGTTGGTAGAATACCAGCTACCCTTGGCAACTGTTGTATTTCTTGTGTTCCTATTCCCTCTTACTTTTCTGACCCTCTTATAATTAGATTAGTCCATACTGAGCATGGTTTTCCCTTCACTTGAGAGTTGTTGCTAGATTCTCCCCTAGTGAACACCTATATATAAATTATTAATTTTTACATTTGTCATTGCCCTTTCATCCACTGCAAGTATTATACCGTATATATACAGTACATATGCAATGAACTTGCAATGCAAGTACTGCATTGCTATGTTTTGCACACACCTGTTAGTGTTCTTTTGCTGGAATATAACTGAGAACAACTTCTTCATGGTCTTCTTCAATTTATTTATTTTTAATTTAATTTTTTACACATATTTTTAATTTAACATTGTTAACAGTTCTCAGTTTTAACTTGGGACTTTTTAAATGCTGCATAAAGTGCAATACTTTCTTTGTGTGATATTTTCTTGAGTCATTAAGCCATTTGCATTACTGCTGAATTGTTTACTTTTGGGATGTACTGTATTTCTGCATACAGTACCTTGAGTGCTTCAGTATATTTTTAACAGTTAACCTATCCTTTCTGTTGATCTCTTATCTCCTTGAACTTGGTTTACCTTTCTTGGTACACCAAGAAAGTTCAAGTTCTGAACTTTGTCTCACGCATTCATAGTTTGCTTTTCTAGAGTTAAAAACCTTATCTTTAGTCTCTACCTGTAGAATTTTAACATACACTTCAAAAGACACCATGTTATGATTTATACTCTCTTGTGATTGCCATAGCTCTGTCTTCCTTATACTTCTCTGGTTGTTTGAGAAGACTAGATCAATGTAAGAACTACACCTTGTACTGTAGGTGCCCTGACAAATTGGGTGAGAAAGCAGTCAATTGCCATTTGTTACATTTCACTGTCAGGCTCAGTCCTCTTACAGTAATGCTCTTACAAACTCAATCCAGGACACTGAAATCTTTCATTATAAAAGTCTTTCCTAATTAAATGGTTGTGCTCAAAGATGTCCAACCCCCTTGGGGGGATATAACTCAAAAGCTTAAAATAATTATTAGACTCTAACAATTTAAAAAATAATTAGTGAATTCAAAGAGAGCACCCTCAAAAAGAATAATAGTTAATGGTAGTGAGATAGAAAGACTAATTTGAACTCGAAACCATTTTTAACAAAGCGCCAAAATGCTTTTATATTGAATAAGAAATTTAATTTAAAATGATGATGAGAGATATTATTACAATATTATAATAATTGTATTTATTGTAAGAAAAATCATAATAAATAAATAATGAAAGAGTGCCACTGTGCTGGAATGACTTATATTGCCTTTTTACTTGTCTTCATTATTCCAGCTTGTCCTTTATTATTGAATTTGTGTTTGTGATGTATGCATGATGACAGGGACATGAAAACATGCTGATCTTTCACCATGTACAGTATTTTCCAATTAAGGAGAGGGTGAAAGAATTTATTTGACCTGAGTCAACAAAAATGGCCGCTCTGCTGGAGCACTGAATGGAGCAGCAGGCACTGTGTAAAAACATTGAGATGATGGCAACAGAGGAGTCAAACGCTGAAGTAAAAGGGCATCCCGACATTTGCTCTTTGCCCCATGTTGCTCAGAGTCCTCCATGAAGATGGACAGTGTCTTTTTATCTCTTTGTAGGAGAAATGAGATCTACAGTAAATGTCTTGCCTCTCAAATCAGGAGTGACATCTTACTTTCCCACATTTTTTGAGCCTTCCTTTATTGGAGGAGTGTGGAGGCAAGATCAAACCTTAATTTTCAATGGTTATGGACATCTCGGTGACTTTGACTTTTTTCAGTGTTTTTTATTTCATATTTTATTCCATTACTTCCAAACCCACGCCTGTTCCCCTTGAATTTTTTTCTGTTACTATGTAAATGTATTGTTTTACAAGGCAAGTTCTTAATGAGACTGCACAGTAGCACAGTGGCTGGCATTGCTGCCTCACAGTTCCTAGGTGCTGGGTTTCATTCCAGACTGGCGTGTCTTCCAGTTGAAGATTGCATCTTCTCTCTACGTTTATGTGGGTTTTTGCCAGGCTCTTTGGTTTTTCCCCATCTTCCAAGATACACTGTTTTGGCCAGATCAGTCTCTCTAAACTGTTCCTGTGTTTCTATCCAGCGATGAACTGGTATTCTGTCCAGGGAGTTTTGCTGCCTAGCAGTGTATACCTCTAGGATAAGTTATTAGCAGTAATCAATATTATTCTGATAATGGGTAGATGATGTTGATGTCGTTTTATATGTTCAGAGATTTTTAGAAGTTTGGAAGAATGCAGGTTTTAGATTTTTTTTTAATTGGTTGTGACAATATACAAAGTCATCACAAAAAAATTGTGAAAGCCACAAATGTAATAATGAAGTGGGATTGCAGGGGTTGTGACTTGGAATTTGCTCTGTTTTGTTGTGGTTTCTTTTATGGCAGGGATTATTTTTAATGGTTTATCTGTTGGATTGGAATTGTAAGAAAGAACTTTTGTCTTCTCTTTATTTAGTTTATAGCCAGATGTTTCTCCAGAGATCCAAAAACCGAATAAGAGATTCAGTAGGCTGATCTAAATATAAGAGGATACCATCTGTATTACATCAACAGTGTATTTAATAGATGATGAATCCTTATATTTTTGTCCATTGAGTTCTACCCCTTTAGTTTTTGGATTTGGTCTAATCCATTCCACCAGAGGTTCTATAGAGAAAAAAAAGGAAATGGGGGCATGCCTATCTTGTACTGTACCTTGTTTAAAAATAAAATATACCAGATAGATAGACGTTGATCTTTATTTTTTCAGCATGATTTCAATAAATTATTTTAATTGCATTAATAAAATTACTATCAAATCCAAATCACTCATGTGCTTGAAATTCTGTAAAATGTTCCATCTGTCCCGATCAAAATCTTTTCTGCATCTAAACTAACCAAAATGGCCTCTCAATTCTCCATGAGTTTCATAATATACAATGTATATTAACTTGTGTTTGTCCTTTCTTGTTTAAATGGGTTTGATGTTAATTTATTAACTGAGGTAGAATGAAGTAGAATATATTTTGGCCGTGATTGCAGCATACTTTAAATCTTGTAATTCACGTTAAGAATGGGATTGGGTGAAAAGATTCACGTCGAGCCTGGTCCTATGGTAAATGGCACATCTCCTCCATCTTTTATCCAATCACAAGTGGACAGAAGTAGAGCAGCTACAGGTAATTGTTTTCTATATTGCATGTCCTCTAATTGTTCTAGAATTCACTTGGTACTGTAAGTCATCTGTCCATGGTGATTTGTAAGATTTAAGGCTCGAGATACTGTAGTATAAAATTCCTCACTATTTGTTCCTGCAGTTACAGTATATAGTTTTGTTCAACACTTAGATCCTGAAAATTTAAAGACTCTAGTAGATCTAAAAGGACATGTCCTGTATAGTGGGGACCTTCATTTTGTATAGTTTGTAATGCAATTTGTTTGTCACTTAGTCTAATTCTATGGATTGTGGCTTTGGCTTATTATTTAGTCTTGTTATTATTTTCATTGTTTTGGCTCATGTTTTAGAAACTAATTTTGTTTCTGCTTCATCAATGTGCACAAATTATTTCTGCTGTAATTTTCAATCATTTCATGTATAGTACAGTACATCTTTTGTATGTGGGTGTTTTTGTTTTTTTGTTCTATAACTCCGATTATAGTTCCCTCAGTTTGGCCAGACTTACTTATTTCTGGTATGAACAAAAAGAGATGTTTCCCTCTAAGTACTGGTTTGGTTGTATCCCATAATATCGCTGGGGAGTCTTCTTCTGTATGATTGTTTTGTAGAAATAGTTCAATCTCCTGTATAATTTCCTCTTTCATATCACTATCATTCTAAACACTGCAGTTCATCTTCTATAGATTGTTCTGTTTCCTCAAGTTTAAATCTAGTATTAAAGTAACGTGGTAACATAGATCAATTGTTGCAATTACACGTTCCTTAAATATGGTTCTGTCTGTTCCATTCATAGTGATGTAATCTAATCTTCCATATGAGATATGAGGGGCAGAGAAATATATATAGTCCCTCCCTGGAGGAAACAGGTCTCATTATACATCTCATATACCCATGACTTCAATAGATCTGTTTATATATTTTTTCAGCAGTTTAGACTTTTAGCAGTTTATTACAGTTGTTAGAGGTCTCCATTTCGGGGGTTTTATGAAGATTAAAATCCCCTATCACTATTCACTGGGGTGCATAAACGTTAAATACCATTAAGTATCTATTTTTCCTTTAAAATAAATATAAAAAACCCATCTTTGTCTTTAATATCTGATAAACATTCAGAATTCACAGTAGTCAGGATCAGAACAGAACACTAGCAAAACCCATCCATTTTAATTTGACATGCTCACTGCTGGAAAGATGAGTCTCTTGCAAAAATATGACTTGTGCTCTATCTTTTTTAAGTTTTATTGAAGTTTTACTTCTTTTTTATCTTTTTGTTGAGAAGATTAAGATTAAAAGAAATCACTTAAACATCTTGGGAAGCCATTCTTGTTTAAATAATCTTTTCATTTTGTAAATGTTAAAGTCACTAGCTTCCCATTTCTCTAAACAAAGTACTGCTGGTATTTTAAATAAAACATTGAACAACAACAACAACAATGTAAATTATAGTTATAGGCTTCAAGTTGGGGGTCAAAAATATAACTTACCCTTGTTCCAAAGCAGAAATATTGGTAATGAGGAAGAAAAAAAGAAGGCCCTACACTATATAGGCCTACAGTATATCTTGTGATCGCTATCAATCTGTTTATTTTATAATATTACACAAAGAATTTAGCTGTATCAAAAATGAGTATAAAAGTATAAAAATTGAAATATATGAAATCACCCATATCCTGCATCAAACGGGAAAAAAGTATACAGTATAAACACTAAAGATCTCTAAAGTTTCTTCACATCTTTGTATTATAACAGAAGTAAACAGGAATCTTTGAGCAAATGAGAAAAAGAACAAAACATGGGAGTGGGATCTTATGGAGCCTATTTATGCATAATTTACAGAAAGGTACTTATGAGTCATCTGAATCCCCAGGAATTAGAAAAGTCCTACTTGCCTGCTGAGTGGAAAGCCTGCAGAGCCTGGCTCTTGTGTGGTCTGTTTTCTTCTCCCTCTGTCCACTTTCTTATCCACACTTGTACTTCCCCCCCCGTCACTCCCGTCCACTCTCCTGCATTTGTGACAGAGGAATACAGCTACAGTATACTCCAGTCAAAAAACACTCTCAATTTGGCTGGGAAGGGCATTTTACATTTTATGCTGCTTTCTTCCTGCTCCAGGCATTTTTGTAGAATCAGTGGGTGCATAGCCACGATCAAAGTATATCTTTCTGTCTTCATGATGCAGTTCTTTATTTTTTCTTCCATGCTTTTTCCGATCCACAGGTCTTCAGCCCAGGAGTCTACGGGCTCTTGCAACTCTTACTGTAAGTCAAGTTCTGGGGGGAGACCGCGCTGTTCCTTCCTTTCCTCTTTTCGAAATGTCTGCCCTTTCATTAATTCATATTGCCATTATACAGAAGCCTCACTTAAAACATCAGGATGTCTAATGCTAATAAGTGTTGTTAGTAAGTTACTGTGTAACTTACTAAATTGAATACATACTGTGCTATATTAGCCTTCCAAACTAATGAACTGTACCTGTAAATGTAAAGCTTTTTTCTTAAGTACAGAATGCTGAGATATTACCCATGTCAATATCATATTACTTTTACATTTTCATATTTGTAATTTTCCACACCCACCATTCATGGCTGGTGTCTTTATACACTGAATTTAGAAAACAAGACTGTTTTAAGTTAATTTGGAGGGCATTCTTGGTTATAACTGTGTCAACAGCCCAACAGCCCATATTCCATGGAACTTTCTATGGGCTTTAAAAATGAACATAACTGTTATAACTCACAAGTCTTCTCTCCACTAGAATTACTGAACTGGAACTGATTTGACACACAAGAACAAGAGATAAAGCATTCCTGCTGTGCATTTACCACACACAAATCTTTGACATCAGACACAAATTTCTGTAATTCTCATTGCATTGTGCAGCCTTTACTTCCACTTGTCTGTTGCATTCTGTGGCATTTGGTCCACATTGGACATCCTGTTCCTGTAGGTATTTCCTGTCCGTGTATTTTGACACAGCTCTGTGGCAAGCTTCAACCTTGCCTGCATGCAAGTCTTTTCTCCTGTTCATTCTTTGTACACTCTGTGAACACTTTAAAACAAAGCTACGGCCACCTACGAATACTGGCATCATTGTGCACTTACGAGTCATCAGATCAAGGACATGCACTCTATGAAACCAGTTAGAGTCAAGATAGATGAGTTTTCTTTTGTTTTCTTTGAACTTACACAACAAAGCCAGGTGTCTGCCAGGAACTTGAAATCTTGAGTGAGTGCATGTGTGATGGTCCCTTGGTAGTTGAGCACGCTTTCATTGTTTTTGATATGGTACTGTATGTGAAAACACCCCACCTTTTAACTGTTCACTTTTATGGCAAATGCCCAAGGATTGTTTTCTAATTCAAAATTAATTGAATAAAATACTCAGATGAGATCTTTTTGTAAGCAGAGGGCTTAAACATTAACTAAAACTTAAACTACATTAGAGGCTTTTTCTCTACAAAATCTCAACTCAAACAGTTGCTAGCATACTGTAGGTGATCAAAATTGAATATTATTTTAGTATAGCCTCTCTATAGCACATTCTACAGATTCAGCACAAGAGCTGGCTTTCTGTTTACAAGTACACAAATATATTCATCCACAGAAGAAATGGACAGTAACACATACTGTATAAGAACAAAAAAATATTCTGGTTGGGATTACAAACATAACATAACATGTATACAGAAGTATAATGTAGTCTTTACAGCATATTCTGTGTACACTTACTGTTTGAGAAAGATAAGAATTAATGGAAATTATAGTATTTTTATACATTTCTGCACGGATGAAGGGCTACAATGCCATATTTGAAGGAGCATTGGATACTGATTAAATGTGTATGATGTTATTTTTATTAGTCGTTGATGACTGATCATGAAATGTTTGAGTGACTGTGACTCTTGTATTGGCTCTTGCACTAAATAACTTCATTCATGAGGGAGTTGATCAAGTACAACTAATGCAACTTAGCCTGTTGAATGTCATTTTGGGAAAAACAAAATCTGGAAAGAAAAACAGGAGACACCTACACGTTCTCTTTGTCAAGAGAGCAATGCCTTTGTATTATCAGTATGTTAGAGCAACACCTCAGGAGGTCTTGCCAGCAGTGTAGATAGGTTCTCTTCACCCATGAATCAAGGACTTGTGCAGAAAATCTCGATAGACAGCAGTAGATGTGCAAAACTTGGAATAATCAAGTATGATAGTTTTGGAAGGAGTGGGGTTGCCACAGAAGTCCATTTGTAGTGAATGACTGCACTGTAATACATTACTGAGGGCGCATTTGCTGCCTCATCCTCACATGACAACATTTCACCAGGACTTCACATACTCTCATTCTTCTTGCTTACGAGTGCTTTACGTGTGAGCTGTAGTCAGCTCATTTACACGCACTGACTGGATGAACTGGGATTGACTAGCATCTAGCCCTAAGAAATCAGTGAACAGGCACAAACGTGTCCATTCTCTAAGGGAAGAATTGGGACAGAGTCCCCAAGACAACATCTGCAACCTAGTACAAAGCATAATGTACATCTTCTGTTGCATCTAACGATGGACACACACTCTGTTAGACTGTGAGTAGAACCTCTGATAAAGGTTAATCAGTACAATACATTTACAGTACTTCTGTCATGTCTGTTCCAGCATTGCTGGCTCACAGTGGTGGGGCCCTGGGTTCAATTCCCCACCTGGGGGGCAGTATGTGTTGAGTTTATACAGTATGTTCTCCCCGTGTTCACGTGGGTTACTTCTGGGTGCTCTGGGATCCTCCCACTGTCCACAGACATACTGGTAGTTTAATTGGCTTCTGGAAGAATTGGCTCTTGTGTGTGTGTTTGTGTCTGTCTGCCCTGTAATGGACTGGCATACTGTCGGGGTGAAACTCTCTCTTGCCCCCAGTACTTGCTGAGATCCTTTGCAACCCTGAAATTTAAATTGAAAATTGGATGTAAATTGGATGGATGTCTGTTCTATAAGATGACATTGTACCTGGTAGAAAATGTAATTTTCTTGATAACTTTGAGTATACAGTAGGTTGCAGTTGTAATTGAACATGTTCTTTTGATGCTCAGAATACAGTATTTGCAAGCTGTATAATCAGGTAATACTATATTTTAGAAGAGTTAAAGTTGAAACTAGAGCTTATTTGTTTATGTTTTTGCACTATTTTACATGGACATTCATTAAATCTAATTTGTATCATTTCCATGCCCAGAAGCATTTTTAAACACATTGTAAATATCAACAGAGGTCTGTAGGTTCTGTAACCATAGTCCTGGGGAATTGAATTGCTAATGTTACTGATCAGTAGTCTACATCAATACCACTGTTGTAATGCATTTTGACAAATGGGGGTTGATTTAGTCCTCTTAGCATACCAAATACTTGTTTATACCCCTTTCATTTGTGTGGAAGTTCCAAAACAATCTGAGACTGGGAAAATAAAAAAAGAGTCACTAGGCATCTATTGTTCCATTCATATTATAAACCAGATAATTAAAACTCAAAAGATGTAAAGTTGTTTTTTTCTGTTTACAGAAAATAAAATGTTTCTTTCCTTTCAAATAGACATTTTTTTTAAAGTTGGCCCTGATCAGCTCAGTAAATAAAAAGTTGAAACAAAGAGATAAACTTAGAGAGTTTTGTATTTGTTATATAATTTCCATTGGTTTTTAGCATGGAAACACATTTTCTTCTCAAAGTCAAAGCAAATATTACAAATTAAACTGATAATAGGGCAAACAAAAAAGTTAATACCTTATATTAAGGGATTTAAACATTTTTGAATGATTTATATCCTGTAATAACAGGGCATCAACAGACTATCAGTTACCTGGTGGGTTTCCTACTAAATTCGTTTTTTTCATCCAGTGCCCTCCAATAACAATGGAACTGAAAGTCTTAAATGTTTTTTTTTTTTTACTATGAACTCTAACAATACTAATTTCTCCGGAAAAAAAAAACCCTGACTAGTAAGAACAGCTCTTAAGTATTTTATTTTTAATAACTTGAGTATTTTAATTCAGTTCAGTTCTATCTTCTTGGATCAATTAAACTTACCTGTATAGTAAAATAGTATTGAGCCTCGGTCAGGTGTTTGATGTTGGGTAATTAAGGTCTCATAAAAGAGCTGTGAAAGAACTTTCAACTCGTCTCGCTTAGACAAACTGTACTGTAAGTGTTTGGAGGCCATAGCTGAAAGGAGACTACTGAGTAGCTGGACTCGGAGTAGAATTTTGTAGTGGGAGCTGGAAGGCAGGTGGGAATATGATGTTTTGGATTCTTGTTTTTTTCAGTGTGCTGAGAATATTAGTTGTTTTTGTTACAGGGGAGAAGGATTCTTTTTTAGTACAACCCTTCAGGGCTGGTGTGTGTTTTTTTTTTGTCGTTTCAATTTTTTATCTATAAATCATGAAGGCGACCTTTGTGGGCACCCAAAGGCACAATTGTATGTACAGTATGTGCTTTGCAATTAAGAGTAATGAGGTGCAAGAGGAAAGAAAGTGAGTAGATTGCATTTTTTTTCCAACAGAAAATTCTACAAAGGGAGATGGGAGTGAAGATTGTTGATGTTGTAGACTGGTTTTTACTTGCCGAAAGAGATGTTAGTTTCATGTCTGAGAGTTTGATGGAGAAAGATTTCAAGACTTTTCAGGAGAGGCTTATACAGTAGGTGTTCCAAAGAGCCTCCTGCTCACCTGTGAATAATGCTGGAGTTAATGTCATGGACAGGGGTCTGTATGGCTGCCTCTGAAACTGACTCACTCTTTATCGATGATATAATGCACTGGTAGCAGCAGAATGAATTCTAAGGATCACAGAAACAATTGTACAGTATCTGCTTATGTAGAAGTAAATACTTCTGTACTTATTAGTTGCATGACAATGACCCAATGTGTCTGGCAAATCTAATCAAGAAGTTGATCAAGATAAAAAAGTGGATTATCTTAGACTGGTCATTCTCCAGATTTAAATCCAATTAGTCCATTCGCATTCTATATTTTGAAGAAAGTGGATTCAGTAAAGCATCTTGAATGATTGTACGAAATCGATGAGCTCAATGCGTCGCGGACTTCAAAACGAAATACTGAATTCTTTATATTGTACTTATTGTTCATATTAATCTAATGAGTACAAATAAGAAAGCGCTCGACTGTAAGACAAATAAGTAACTATGCTTAATATTGTAGCGCTCCGGGCTTCAGGTGGGTATGCACCCTCGCTGCTGCCCCCTCAGGTCGGCCCCCCACCTTCTGGGACTTGGACCCGGGTCTCCGGCGTCACTCAACAGGGACCCAGCTACTTGAGCTAAAGGGAGATCTCCCGTCAGCCCCACGGCTGCGGTCCCTGCTATTCACAGGGAAGGGCGGTGACGTCACCGCTCTGGGAAGCCGGCTCGCACAGCCTGAAATGGTGGCCGTATGCGTTACAATATTAATGGCGTCACTCAACAGGGACCCAGCTACTTGAGCTAAAGGGAGATCTCCCGTCACCGCGCTGGTAAGCCAGCTTGAACAACCTGCAATGGTGGCCGTATGCGTTACAGTATTAATGTTAACCATATTTACTATGATTACTGTAATTATAAGAAAATTTAAATTGGGGCTTTGCTGTCTGAGTACTTTTTGAGTGTACCATAAAATTATTTTATTAATATACACCTTAGCTGTAAAGGCTTGTTAGTTATACAGTATACTGTATTTGTAAAGTATTATGAACAGTAAATTACTCTATATATATAATAATTCAGGTGGGCAGCTACGTCAACATGCAAAGGCTGCAAAGGAACAAGTAATAGGTTTATTCCATGCTGAAAAAAAGAAGAGAGAAAAAACACAACGTTTCGGCTGTGGAGCCTTCTTCAGTCGTGTATAATGTCAGATCAATAGAGCAAGATTATAAAAAGGGTCTATTATGGTGCAAAGGTGCTACAAAGTTTATACGCATTGTAACTTTGGTGACTGACAATTCTACTTCAAGATGTCCAACTGTCTTCCCTGAGTTAATAATGCACACCTGTTTGTCTTTAGAGGAGACCTTTGACAGAGTGTGGCAGAGTGCTTACAGAGTCAGAGAGTTCTTTGTCTTTTTTAGGAGACCAGAACTGGGAGTAAGAGACCTGCTTCATACTTGCCTGGGGGGAGACGTTTGTGTGGAGAATAAAAACAACTTATATGTCACTCATGTTGTTTGGCTGGACTAGTCATACAATCTAGTCATACAAGTAGGTCTGTGTTATTGAGTCTCGATACAGATAGGCGTTTATTTTTGTTTCTTATTGTAAGCAGGTGTAGGATTTGTACTGTATATATAGATACAATAAATGATTAAACTGGTGTTTGGAATTTTGCAAACAGAGATTTGATTTCACATAACTAGCAATATACAAGCAGTCTCGTAGTGTCAGTTTTCTGTCATTGGTTACAAAACACTCTAACATTGTTATACTGTATAACACAATTTTCTTGCGAGTTTTAATACATTTCCCAGTTTGTTAACTACATACAGTATGATATACAGTGTCGGTGTGGGGGTTCGACTGCTGGGGTGCACTCTGCGTGGTGTTTATAAGTTCTTCTCATGTTCACATGGGTTTGCTCGGGGAGCTGTGGTTTCCTCCCACAGTCCAAAGATATACTGGTACTGTAGGTTAATTGTCTTCTTTAAATATTGGCCTGTGTGTCTGTGCATGTCTTACGTTGGACCAGTGTTGTGGCCAGGATGTATCCCGTCTTCTGCTCCCCCATACTCCTGTACTGGACAGTGCGGATAAGAATATGGAGGGATGGATAGACATGTACAGTATACTATATGTGAATGAATTTACTTTAGAAGCTACAGGAATATTGAAGGCTTTTCCAAAGCCTCACATCTGGAACAATTCAGACATGCATTACATTAAAATGAACAACTCATCGAAATTCTCAGATCAATTTCTATACCTGTACTACTGTATGTAAGGTATACAGTATTTTAATTTTTTAAGTATAATATTTCAGTTTTATAAGAAATCATATACTGTGTTCAGAATAAATTGTTTTTAAAATCTTAAAAGATATCATTTGGCTGTAGCAGTGCCCACAGTACAGGGCTAGCCATGAAAAAGAAATGGGTGTTGGACATGCAGTATATACTGTGGGGTACAAAAGTGTGCTTTCACAGTATCGACAGCTGCAACATCAATTTTAACAAATCTATAAACACCCAAAAAGCTGCATTTACATAAACATCGATTTGTTTATAACTAATGTTTTCAACAGATCGGTAATTTCACTCCCAGCATTAAAGATTTAAAAAGTAGATTCACAGCACATAAGTTCAAGCTCAAGTACCTTTCTTGTCACTTGCAAGAACACACTTGCTCTCAGTCACAGAACATGAAAACAAAAGGGTAAACACACAGACTATGTGCAGGACACTAAACAAAGACTATACAAAACCTATACACACAGTTATGCAAAACAAATCACATAAAAAGAATGGCTCCTAAGTTACTGTACACATGATACTCTAAAATACATAAAAGGTTCTAAATGTCTAAAACAAGCTACTTACTCATGTTATTGAATCTGATATCCTGTCTCCTTTTTAGAAAGAGTGGGATGAGAAACCTTAATAAATTAGCCACTAGCACCCAAATGACGATTTGTATCTTCTAAAGATGTTAATGATCATTTTTGTCTGTGGACAAATGTGCTTAAAAATAGGAAACAGAACATGTTACATGTTAATGGTCTGATAGTTCCATATTATTTTTACTTAAATTACAAATTCTTTCAGTTAAAAACTTCATGTGTGAAATAAAAAAAAAGTTAAAATCTTCATGTGTAAAATATATTGACTAAAAAATGAAAAGGTAGAAGTAAAATCAAGTCTACTTTAAATGAGCAGTTGTTTGGAGAAGTATTTTTGGGGGTATACTCTAGTTTCTTCGAGATAGTCTTATAATGGTGCTTCCTGGACAATATATCAACCTAACAAGCGGGTGGGTGGATCTGCTGGATGTCAGTGACTCTGATGAAAAGCGCAGTGTCTCTGACAGGATTAGTTTGAGAAGAAAAGCTCCCTGAAATACAACTGAGAAGCTTAATGTGTTATAGGTAAACACAGTATTCTCACAATCATTCATTCACACATACAGTATACAGTATATTTACAGCATTGGTAATTCATCAGGTACAAACAAAAAGATTGAAACTGAACAGAACATAAAGTTTGTTTTTATTGTATTCACACGATTACGAAATTGTATTACTTAACTGAAATACAAATTACATGAACACAATTAAAATCTAGAAACTATTTTTCTCATTTTTCCAGCAGGTGTGCGTTAATTCTTCATCGGCTCAGGACATGACATCTCATACAGTAGGTGTACATTTGGCAAAATTCAATCAACATCACCAAGAGAGAGTGAAGTGCTTTGTTGCAGCTTCCTTTACCTTACTCCATAGCACCTTAATCAGATCAAAGCCCAGAAGGACAGCATGGCTAAACCTTTCATGCGGTGGCTTGAAATTCCGACTGATCGCCCTACAAGCAGGTGGTTTTGTGTGGTTGCATTCTGCCCCAAACCCTAAACGTCTAAAGAAAGACCAAATCATTATGGATTCACTTCCATGTTTGACAACAGTGACAGGCATTTTCTTTTTCAAATGTGAACTTTTTCCTCAAGGTATTGGGGTTATTTCCTGAACAAAACATTTTTGGTTTCAACAGACTGCAGAACTTCAAGAAATGCTTGTGATTTATTCTTCTTCTGGCATTAGAAATAATCTTCCTTGGTCTTCAAATTCTATTGAGAATTTGAGTTCTATTATATTTTTACATTACTGAATGAACAGAGACTCTTGATACACCAAAGTGTTTTGACAATACTGTACACTTGTTTCTTTTTTTGTAATATTCCACAATTCCACAAAAGATATAAAAAATAAGTTATTGTATGGTCGTAGTTTCATGTTAAAAATATATTTCTGTACTGATCTTTTTATTGCTATGAATGTATTTATTATTATAACAATATTAAATGGGGATGTAATCTAAATCATGGCATCATATACATGCGTATGTACAGTATGTGTCTGTATAGGCAAAACAAACAAGCACCAAAGGCATCACAATGGAAAAAGAGGCTCAGCATCACACTTTCTGTTTCTATTAGATGTACCAACATCCATAAATCATTATCCTCCCTATCATTTATTTATAGAGGTCTACTTTACAAATTTAACAAGGTCACTTTCAAAGATAAATCAGACATGTAGATGATTTATTATTCTCAATGATGCAGCTAAGATTTTGAAATCAAAATGTAACACTTTCAAGAACTAACAAACGTAATGAAATTGAAAACAGGAATTATTTTGTTGATTGGCGCATTTGCACCACATTTTATAACAACTAGCGGGTTGGTGGAGATTGTTAAAAAAAACAAGATGTGCTTAAAATAAGTTCTTGAGACCTCATTCCAGGTTTCAACGAGTGTTATTTACTTGTAATTTTTCAAGTAGCATCCAGCTGAATTATTTTAGATAGACACCTGTGCAGTGGTTGCTTTTTCTTTCAGTTTTGAATTTCTGTGCTGTATCTTACATTCTAACACTGTTCCATGTCTTCACTCACTGCTGATGCAAAACCTCCTGTCTCAAGAGATACTGGGCACAATGTCCTATGTTCCAGCTTGCCTGATGGTCTCCTGAGCTACTATACAATAGGACATTTTTCCTTATCAAGACCCTACATACAGTATACAGCTAGCTCTAAAAAAATAAACTTCAGCTATTTCACTTAATGGTTGAAGAGTGAGCACCCTGGTGCCTGTATCCTTCTTCCCCAGTGAATACAGATAACAAAGCCTGTCTGATTTTGATTTTATCCTCTGTTCCACACAGCGATGATAGTTATTCTTTATTTCCATTAAACATTGACAATTATTCAATTATTTTTCTTTTTTTTTAATTTAGATATTTTATCTAAACCGGTGTTTATATAAAATGCATTTTACAAATACATTGTCAACACAGCTTCTTTAATAACATTTCATTTTGGAATGAAATAATTTTCAAGTCCTGCTAACAGATTCTCTCTTATTGTGATAGCATTGACATCAGAATTCAAGGACATTCACACTTAAGCCACGTGAGTGTAACTCTGGATTTGTGCTTTGGGTCATTATCCTACTGAAAAGGTGACTGAGGTACAGTAGGTTTTCCTGTAACATTTATTTGTAGTTTTCTCCATCCATTTCAATCTTGAAAAGCTTCCCACTCTCCGCGTATGAGAAGCAACCTTACTATATATCATAATGCTGCCATCCTTGACAGTAGAACATCTGTTGACTGGGTGATGTTTTATGTTGGGTTTGCACTTATACTAAAAAGCTTCAATTTTGTCCCGTCTTACTGCAACACCTTTTGCTACAGTAAATGTGTGCAGTATGACTTAATTGCTTTTGTTTCTATGGTAACTCTCTGTTGGAGAAGGTTTTGCCATTCCACCATTAAGGACAGCTTTGTGGAGTGAACACTAAATTGCTGACTGTTGGACATTTTCTCCCATCTCAGTCATTGATTTCTGTAACTCTAAAAGTTAACATTGGCTTCATGGCAACATCCCCAACCAGTCTGGTTCTTGAGTGGCTACACAATTTGAAAGGGCAGCTTGATCTAGGCAGTGTCTCAGGAGTACCAGAAACCTTCCTCTTCCTAAAGATCAATTTCAATTTAAGTTTCTGCTGATGTTTAAGTTCTTCTGCTCAAAAAAGTATTCAGTTGAAGCCTTCACATTTTGCGGTGCAATGGCTTGATTTGCTGCCCAATAGAGTTGGGACCCTGGGTTCAGTTCTGACTTGGGACCTGGAGTGCTATCTGTGTAGAGTCTGTTTTATCCCCTTGCATGGGTTTCCTCTGGGTGCTCTGCTTACTTTCCACAGTCTAAAGACATACTGTAGTGGTAGGTTAATTGCCTATTGGGAAAACTGGCCTTGGTACAGTGTGTGTGTCTGTGTGTGCACTGTGATGGACTGGTGTCCTGTCCAGGGTGTATCCTCCCTCCAGCTCCCCCGTGACCTTGTATTAGATTAAGCCGTTAGGAAATGGATGTGCAGTATATATCATTAAAAAAATAGGACTTAATCAGAAGGGACTGAATATATTTTCAAGGCATTGCACAGTGTATATGTATTATTTTATTTTATTGACCAGTAGTCTGTTATTAAGCCAAAAGTGTTAACAGTTCAACGTGTGAAGGTTGGATGTGTTGCTCTGGGGTCTGGATCTCTTTTAAGCTTTTTTTCCTAATTGTTTCTCAACCACCAAATTGTTCACAGAAAATTAAAAAGCCACGTGACCACACCAGTTGTTTCCTGACCAGTGAGAATATTTTTCTGTATTATGAACTTTCATAAACTGATAACGCTCAAGTTGTGTCAAGACTGACTATTATTTAGCCCGTATTATTCACTCCCCTTCCTGCTACAGTATATCACCATTGTAACAATAATAGTTTTTGTAGCTTTTTATACATTTGTTTTTAGCTTGGAAAATTTCCACATCATATTACAAGTAGCTGAAGTTACACAAGGAGAGTAGAAAGAAACTATTCAGATGGGGAAAAAGGCATCCAGAATATACAAATCTTCTAGGAAAATGTGTCACTTAGAAACTTAGTGTTTAGTTTTATAGCATTTCTGTCAGACTTCACATACAACAAACTGTTTATTTCACTTCTTATTCAAATATTTTACACTACTGCCAATTGTGTTTTCGGAATTATGACAATTCAAGCAAAAACATATTCCATTGCCAGCAGTAGTATAACAGTGTTAGCACATTCCTCACTAGAAAACAATATCTGTTGATTAGCATGAACTGAACATGCGAACTTGTTAATGATGGTACATACTGTAATAGTGATAACGATCTTTTAATTTTGTTTTTGTTGAATAAAAAAAAGCTTACAGTTGTTATTGAAATGCAAGGTTACAAACAAACTAGTTCTGTTGCGTCTTGACACAGTCATTAAGAAGAACCTATTTCAGCAAATAAGGTTAAGTTAAAAACTTTGGCCATGTTTCCTAGATGGCAAAAAAAAGTAGTCTGTACTACAGCTAACACAAGTATCTAAAGTGAAGAAGACTCAGCAAAATTATTGCAAATGAAGTGGAGCAGAGCTGACTACCAGCTCAAATGAGATCGGTCTTTCCTGCATTTAGGTTGTAAATGTTGAGCCCTGGGGCACCCTGAAGGCAACAGAAGTAGAAGAAGATCTAAAGCCATCAAGTTACAGACATTTCTCTTGACTAGACAAATGTGATGCAAGCTGAAAGTGCAGGCAAAAGTAAACCAACAAATGTCCTCATTTCTTAAAACACAGCAGCATGCTTAGTGGTATGAAATGCAGCTTAGATGTGTGGAGAACTGAACGAGGTGATAATGACCTCTTATGAACTGTCCTGACCAGCGCTGTCCATTATGTATCGTAATGAAACCTTATATTTGACCAGCAGTAAAAAAACGCATTAATCTTTAATGATCGCAGAAATATCACATTACATCTAGCAATGCAGTATGACTAAGGGACAATACAAATTAAAACATGATAAAATATTGAATAATTTGAACTGCATTCTCCAGTGCTTCGGGAAAAGGCAGAAGGAAAATGAGAAATTACAAAGGTCCTGAGAGGGTTTTATTTTATATCATGCTTGACATTTGACAATTTGGGAATAGAGGGGGAATGCTATTTATACAGTGAGACATTAATGATGTATGTAACCAGTTATTTCTCACAGCTCTCAACAAGATTTGCAGGACATGTTCAGAAGCTTGTTTGTGGTCTTGTAAGACGAGCTTTAGATACATTAGGATTATTATCCCATATCATGATAGCAAGATGTAAAATATCTACAGTCCTTTCATGTGACTGCAGCAGGTAAATGTTTTCAAAAGGAAAAATCTCATACTTTACAGTAGAGGTGAGGACCTCTCTGTAGATTGTGCACTTACTTTATAGTAATAGAAAATAAATACTGCTTCTTGAGTGGGGCTTTAACAATAATATTTTAAGTGATTGCTAAACTATTAAACAACAATGAAAAAAAACCTCTTTAACTAAACTAAAACAATTTAATCATTAGACATTAAAACAGCACAATTCAAGTATAAAATATCATAGACCATGCAAATAAAACAAATATTAAAAGCTTTTTAGATAGAAAAATAGTAGCAGAATGCATCAAAATAATCTGGCACTAAAGAGTTTGAACAGTAACACTAGTGCTTTTGATAGTGTAGTAATTTGAACACTGGTACAGTCGATACCAAATATACTGTACCACTTCTGTACTGCCACAGCCTTCATATTTAATCTGTGTGAATAGGGAATTTGACCTTTCAATCTTTAACATGGGAATAAACTGAATCACAAATTTTACAATTTTATTTTTCATTGCAGCAGACTGCAGAAGCCATTGAGACATAGTGCTAGTGAAGTAGTAATAAATGCATTTCTGCACATGTTAACATTGGGAACAACTGTCCACCAACACTACATTTTAATATCGGTGATGGATTAAGGTATAAAAATACCAATGCTTAATTCAAATATTATTTAGTTTTGTGAAACTGGTGAACAGTATTCTGACTGATTGAGCTCCCTGCCTGCTACTGTACAGTATGTACATGCAACATAGGGAACAGTTATACTTCAGTATGCTTCAGAGTACAGCCAGGGTTTCATTGGCTGACATTCAATTTAGTACTGTACCATAAAAAAAAAAAACAGTATGAACTACAAAAAACTGATCCTGATCTAGGATCCCTGTTTTTAATTCTTAACTGTATGGAGTTCAGTGACAGGACCAACGCCTTTTTCCTACCAATAATCTACATGCATTACTACAACACGATAAATACAAGTCAGACTTTACAGCCTTATGAACGCTGCTCAACAGCCCTTTTCGCAGCCCCCTCTATCACCAATGCAGCAGCTTCTTTGTCTACCTCACTCATGGGGGTCCAAGAACCTCAGATGTATGGTGCCACCCTTTTAGTGAAGCAGTAAAAACCCAAGATGGGTAAGACAGATCTTCCCTGAACATACAGCATGAATTTAAGATATCACTTAATCCTGAAAGGTCCTTATTAGGCATTCAGCTACAGTATATGGATGTGTAGGGACACATAAGGTTAAAGATGAAGAACTGTCCACATTGAGTCAGATAAGATTTACAAAATTGATGGATTAACAACTACAACATGTCAGGCTGGCTGACCATGTATAATTTACTTTGGATTGTTGTGATGAGAAACAATGTGAATGAAAGGAAATGATTGCTAAAATGCCAAGCTTGGTTTCTTCTCAACAAAACTAAATAGTATTTAGCTTTTATAAAACTAGAAGACACTAGTGGAGTCTAATAAATTAAAGATGCACATAACTGTCACACCTGATGTCTATGACTTGCACAACAGTGCACATTTCCTATACATGAGCATGTACAGTTTAAATTATGTTTGTTTAATGAAGACTATGAAGTATCTATCATTCTGCCTTTTTATTTCAGGTTATCAAAACAATAGGTGTATAATACTTTGAATTCTTATAATCCTTTAATATAATCATTAATAATATTTTTTTGTTTTCATGCTTTTAAAAATACAAGTGCTACAATCTACTGTATACATTCAAACTGCTACTTTTAATAAAGCCACTATTTTCCTATGAAATTCCTCTAGATTTATGGTGTGCCCAATGCACTTGTATAAAAAATGTTAACAATGGTAAATAACCATAAACAGTGCTATATTTCTTGTCTTTTATATCTATTAGCATGTTGTTTCAAAGGGACAGTATTATCAATGACAGTTTGTGTTGCAGTTGCAGAGATAGAGCAAGCAACACAGACTCACTGTTATGCACTGCTCATAAATCATGGATTTAACAGCTTTCAGTGTGGCAAAAGATAAAGTTATTTTACTGTGTTGTAATATATTCTTTCCCCCACCTATTAATTTAGAGCTTTTATAAAGTTGCACCAAGGAGTACATAGTCTCTAGAAATAAAAAATAAATCAATATTACTGCCTTACAGCCGTACTTCACTTTAGTACTTCAGAGAAGACATTTACTTATTTATTCAAACAAATTAGCATAATTAAATGTGTTTACAAGAATAATAAACCAATCATGAAGGTGAGCGTATCTAAGATATTGCCACTGCACATTTATTTAACTATTCAGTTAAAGTTAAGCTCTTTGTTTACACACAAAAACATACGAGTAGATTGAGTAATAGTTTGTATTTTAGCTTGTTTTGGAAATGACAATGACTGATATTTGTGAGAAAAAAAAATGTGAAAAACAAAAGAAAATATTGCACAGCTGAGCCACGGACTGTACACAACAATACTTGGATGATAGCTCACACTTTCCATTTCTCACAGTTTTTCCAAATATAGCTGTTATTGAAAGATGCCAGGTCCCTGCACTCTTCAGAGAAGGAGCTTGAGTTTTACAGGAAACCACACTTGCTTAATTAGGTGGCAGCTAACAGGGGATGCTATAGTTTATGTTTCCAACGCAGTGAAATAATGGATCTACATTCTCAGACTTCCTCTGCATAGCAGAGGGCGAGGCAGCATGATAGATATACATAAATCTGTTGGATGTTGTTTGATTTTTTTTTCTTGCTTTCTTTAAAGCAGCCACCGGTTCTTAGGTTACAAACTTTACAGGCCCTTGAACAACATATGTAAAACTGGGGTATAGAGAATAGGTTGGGGAAGCACCCTAAAGATTTTGACCTGCTCTAACATTTGCTGCAAGATCACCACACAGTTCTTCCACTGCACATGGTTCACCACAGCAACCAAAGTTTTGTGTTTTTTCAAAGCCACCTTTCTCAAAGTTAAAGACACTAGCAGTATGAGCTGTAGGCATATTTGTATTAGTATTAGCTGTAGTATTAACTGTGCCATGTCTGAAACTCTTCAGAGTTTGATCTGGAAATACTGATAGATCTGTTTTCTGAACCTTTGTCTTTCATTACTGACATGATTGTGCCAAAACCCTTCACATTTTTGAAGTAGGTGTATACTTGGGGAAAAAACCCCAACAATATTACAATTTCCCTACGGGATTAATAAAAGTATTATCTATCTATCTAACAATCAGACCAAGCAGCATTTACTAAGCAGAATATGTTCAAAACAAACAGGCATTGGATGCTCTTTGCTGCATGTTCACTAAGTAAGTTTCCATTGTGCTTTAACCTCATTTCTGGGCTTTGTCCTTTATATTTTTATGGCCTATTGATTCCATGTGTCAATGATTGCGTTTGCCTTTCTTTTGCCCACCAAAATCAATGTCATGGTACATTAAACAAAAATGGCCTGCTATTCTTCACTGTGATAGCAATAAAATAAGCTGGGCACTGTAGCTGATCAATGATAAGTACACATTTGATGTAGGTATTGATGATAGGCAGTTCTTTCAATGAGACCCAGACAGCTAATTCTTTTTAACCAATCAGAAAACAGTGGAGTTAGTTAAATGATGGTGAAAGTATTTAGGGACCACTCAGATAATTGACGGCAACCAGACGACCAGCCAATCACAGCAGAACAAGTGGGGGATGGATAAAGTGTGAAACGGCACAGATTAAATGCCCAATTAAATTATTTATTGTAAGGTTTAAAAAGCTTGGGGAGTTGTTTTACTTATGTTTATTGGCATAATTTTCAATTGAACTCTGAATTCTTGACAAGTCTCCGAAATTGATCAAGCTGTCCTCTGTATCACCAAGGTAAATGACAATTTAACTAGGAGACAATCATAAATTGCACCAGCTCACACATCACTGTACTTCTAGCTACATAGATGAGAAAGAGGAATTTGTTGGTAGGTCCTTTTTTCTGAGTCTTGTGTTCCTCTCAGGCACAATATTCTGCTTGCCAAATCCATGACTGACTCCCAGAGTGGTGTTTAAAATGATCGTGTCATGGAATGTCATGCAGCTGTCCCCTTTTTCTTTTTCCTATTTTGTATTAATTTCTAACTCTGTTTTGGATTGGTTATCATACTCATATCTCGTTAATATGTTATTTACATAATACTGATATTAGGTACATGGCATCACGATTTTGCTTTCAGTCTGGAGCACCTTCTCCTGTATGTGAAGTTTGCGTGATTTCTTGTGGCCATGTTATTTTGCAGGGCACTCTGATTTTCCCCTAGAGGCCAAAGGCAAGGAATAGGTCCAGGCCAGTTGGTACTGTAACTGTAACATGTAGCTCACATGTCTGTGCATGTCCTGTGGTGTCCCGGGTTTATCCAACTTCATTTACAGGGCTAGGAATTGGCTCACCGTGACCCTGTGTTGGACTAAGAGGTAATAGAAAGTGGATGGGTGAGCTCTGACTGATTAAGGTAATTATACCACAAGGGGATGGGAGAACAGAACCGCGCATTTCCTCTTCCATCAGATGATTACACATGTTGTAAGGCTTCAAGATACACCAACTTTGGAAATGATCCTTAAATATCGTCAATTCCTCTCGTATTTGAAAAGATGTTCATTATGCCCCTTTCAGCATTCAGTAATTCATTCACCAAGCATAGTCAAATTCTCCATTGCACTCCAATACAAGTGCAGTGGTTGAATTAACTTGCTTAGTTGCCTTTTTCCTCATGCTCTTTTTTTACTACTTAGCCTTTCAGTGCATGGAATGCATACAGTATATTAGAAAACCTGATAATACTTGATCTCTTGGGAATACCCTCAAGTAGATTGAACCATGTGACATGGATGGCCAAACTTGGTAAAATCAGGGAGTCCTGAGGAGCCCTGAGGAGCCAAAGGTTTTGAGCAGTTCATTGACAGAACATCATAAACTTTAAATTCTCTAGGCAACTTTCTGTGCAAAAAAAGTTTTTTTCACACAATAACAATGGAAACCCCATTCTTAAGTGATCCCGATGAACATTTTTTTTATTCACTCTTTATGATACCTTGAGTATTTCCTAAATAACAGCTGGTTTGAAAATGATTTTTGAAGGCATAATGTTCTTTGCATTTTTTAACTCCCTGAAAAAAAAATCTGTCCACCCACCTTCTTGCATGAGGACTTACAATAGTAAAATACTTACAATAGTAAGATTATTTAATTATGGTAAATGATTCCATACTATAATGTGACAAAAACACATTAATACATGTTACATTTATTTAAATTGCTATTTTGATGTAGTTACCTCATTTAATTAATTTTGTTTGTTACAATTTTGACATTTTATATGAAATATCTGAATTCAATGTCTGAGTATTCCTTATTTTGAACAGTGAAAGGATACAGGAAAGAACAGTGCCTTTGGGCTTTGTGTGTGGGGACCTTCTATTTTATATTTCTATGACTTCAAACACAAGAAACCTGGGCACCTTATGAGAGTTTCTCACCGTTTATTTCTCAGAGTTTACAAATTATAAAAGCAGACAGCAGCTGGAGAAACATAACAGGTGACAGATGTTGCATACAAACTGAAAATAATTGATCAAATTAATGGCACTGGCCCTTTAACTCTCTATAAAACAAGTACGCTGAAAATTAGTCATTATTTGATGAATCATTCCAATAAATTGGATCGTTTTGAAGGCAGACATCATTTGTGGTTAGATTCATTGCATGGTTTAAGCAGTTGTTGAAAAATCCTTGATTTGAATCATAATTTTACTTCTTTGTGGTTTGGTATTTGTGTTCATTTCTGCTTTGTTACAGATGGATAAAAATGTTCCCAATGGATCTGAATGTGTGTGGCAAGGACCACAGGCATTGTGACACCAACTTGCCGAGGAAGAATGAAAATCCAACGAGATGACTGAGGATTAGACATAATAGTCAAGCTGCTGTAAAGAGAAAAAAAACTCTAGGGAGCATTATTAAGTCTGTCCTTCCATCTGCTTCTTACTTTTCTGTTTATGCTAATCAACACGATTCTGGCTTCTCAGAGGAACAGTCATGCGCATATCTCTTGTATGCAATGACTAACAAACAAACACACAAAAACCTTGACAGATTTAATTGAATAAATTATTTTCATCTGTCTCCACAAATGCACTTTCATGGAAACAGCTAATTGTAAAAATCATGTTAATAATCAAATTAGAAATTGTTTAATGGGGAACATTGTGTATTTTCTGTTTTATTGTTTAATCTTATAAAATGAGTGAAACAAAACTCCAATAATAGATCTGCAATTAGGTCCCATCATGTTGAAGTGTCTTGGTTACAGTTTTATTATTTTTACTTACTTCTTTATAACAATAAACATCCAAGTTTTATTTCAACATACAGTAAGTCTAGTCATGTGTTTAGTTTTTTTTTCATGCGATTGAAGTGCAATTTGATCAATGTGCTACCATGGCTGGCAATTAAGAGGAATTTGTCTAGAAAGAGCTGTTACTGGATTGTTGCTTTTTATGACTATTAATTTTTTTAATCATATAAATTAATTTATTCAATAGCCGTGTGTGCTGTTTTCCTGCTGTTTTCAAAATAATCTTTGAAGTGTATACAAAGATGGTTAATCTACATACTTCATATAAATTGTATTAATTGCTTAAAATATGCTTCTTTTACAGTTAAAACGAATTAATCAATTTATGTATTAAAATAAAGAATTTCCTAATATACATTCATGGAAAATAGGGTTTTTACATCTGAAAATGTCTGAAAAGGTGTCAACAATAATACATTGTTGACACCTTTTCAGACATTTTCAGATGTAAAAACCCTATTATTAATTATTGTTGCTGTTATTATTGTTATTATTAAATAATATGCATTCTGATTAAACAATTTAGGATTTATATTAAATCTATTTTAACTTTTCAAGGTTTATGAAATGTTTGTGAAAGCACCTATTGTTAGTTTAATACATAACAATATCTCTTCCTGCCACGGGTACTATGTATTTTTACATAAAAAATAAAATCATACTTTCAAATCAAAAGCCTTGGACACTACATCTAGAACACAGTTGCTGTAAACATTAATCAGAATAAAGTTAGAAATGACAGTTATTTGAAACTATTTTACTTTTACATAAATATATCAAAATGAGAAAGCGAAGAAAGTAATTGAACCTGAGAGGCAGAAGAGGCCTTTGTTTTGTTTTGCATAATTTTATCAAGAAAAGAAAAAAAAAGCATGTAAGATTTCAGAATCAATGATTGCATGGCCTGTTGCAGGAATTTAAAATTACAACATGTGGGACTTTCCAAAAGTACTAGGAAGGAACTGACAAGGCTGACATTTTAATGATATTGTATTGAACCAGAATACTAGATACAAGCTACATAGCTGTGCAGCCTGATCTCCTGCTATAGCCCTGCGTAACTCTATTAGGCGCCCTACATGTTTCTTCGGTAGAATATTGCTCTGGGAGAGAATTTTTTTCCCTGAAGCACAGAACAATATTCTATGGAGGGATCCTGCAGAGAGTCTTAAACAGCTTAAAAAAACAAATCCTTTATGTTACTTCTTTTTGTGACTTATCAGAATAACATTTCTGACTCATGACATGCCGCCTCTTGTATCTCAGAAGTAAATAATATACATTATATACTATATCTAAGCTCCAATTGGCAGGTGACTTCAATAGCTACATAAAGTTTGCAGATTGTTTGAATCTCCTCACATTTAACAATTAATATTGCACTAGGAACACCTGAACAGTTAGAATATTAGTTTACTGACCTATTGTATTTTAATTCTTAGATGATGAAATCCTATAGCTCGATTCATCCACATTTCACATTCTAAATTGTTTGATGTTTTACAGCATATTATTTTTGTAAGTGTTCTGTCCAAGTTCCAATCTTTTTTTCTGTTGATCACAATTTTAAGAATCATTTAGGATCTTTTCTATTTGCTTAGAACTTGGTAGTGTTAAGAACATTTTAAAAACTCATACAGTACGTATGTGCTATACAGTATAATATTTTATACTAAATTTATGTCCCTCCAGAATTGTTTGTTTACATTAGTCTCCTGTATTTTATTTCTAATAAAAGTACTCCCACAATGAAAAATACATCTGACTTATAATATAATAAATTATTTAATATAATATTACATATATCCCTTTCATTCTTTTTTTTATATCTTAACCATAAAAACATGGCTTTTGAGCTTTAAATACTACAGTATATAATTTACACTATTATCAATAACTAAATAATATTTTGATATACTACTGTAATAAGAAGAATAATAAAGTTATAAGGGGACAGTCATCCCATTCCTTGTTTCAGTTTTGTAATGGTACCCAAAATAAAAAAATATTGGCCGTTAATGTTATTTATTTTGTATTAAAGTACTAGTTATTTGGGAGAAATGCAGAAATACAGCATAGAGAGGAAAATGTAAAGCCCCCATTTCAATCTAACTTCCATCAATCAGGCATTTGTTTTTTAAATCCCACTCTTGACTTCCTGTCTGAGCAGTCTAAACCCATTACTTTCCTGAGCGATTTGTTTACAATGCTGTAAATTGCCAGCTCCAGCATTAATGATGCATTTTCATAGGTTAGCTACCTGTAACTTACTCACACATATGTGATTGACAGTTTTTAAATGTTAACTTAAATTCTCCAGAAATAATTGTATTTTTGTGTTTTTTTTTTAATAAATAGAAGAAGACTTGCAAGACTTATTTTGTACAGACTATCCAGATGTTGAAATGAGATGAGATGGATTGTGCAATGAGAAGGATACAATTAAAATTCAGCAGTACGTACAGTTAAAGGCGTAGTATTTGATAAGAAAATATTTTCTTATTTGTCAAGTTCAAGCAATTGTTTGAAAAAAATATATACTTAGATCTTATTTTTTTTCTGTGTGCCTTAAATAATAATGATGAAATATGATTATATTTGTTTAGGTATTTGTTAAACTGCTTATCCTTCATTTGTTTGGTCCACATCCTAAGTAGCAGTCAAAGCATGTTTTGGATTAGTTTTGTGACTTGTCTTAACTCATTGAGGCATTGACAACCACATCCCATGGACAGGACTGACAGGAATTCATTTCACCAGGAATGGAATTAATTTGTACGTATTTTGATGTGTATTTTTACAGACTTTTGTTTCTTTTTACTCCAAATTAAAGCCTGTTAACCATTTTCAAATACCAATTACTTTGACACAACAAATGATTAAGTGGTGAAATTTTATATTACTAGTGCATTAATTAAATGATAATTACAGTGTATCTTTACTGTATCAGATGTGTGTCTTACAAGTAGATTACAGTATGTGTAGTTACACATAAAATCATATTATTGAACATGTAATCTAACCTGTATTACAATTATAGATTCAATAATTGGATAATACAGTACAGTATATGCATCAATAATAATTTATAATCCGAGATACATTATTGATACAAAGTAGATACATTATAGTGACAGCATAATTAATGCACAAGTGGTGTAATGTATTCTTGGTTTTTGAAGACCAGTGTACTTGTAGGTTTTCATTATGTCTTGGGACTTAGCGAACAAAACCAGCTTATCATTGACTTAACTGGACCAATTTGACAACTTTTCCCACATGTAGAGGTGGTCGTGCTATAAAGATGACTTGATACAACAGCTCACAAGGACCAGGTTTGGATTTTTTACATAATAGAAAGTTTGAGGAGTGTATAATCCAGTTGCAAATATTGAGAGTCTTGATATGTGCTTAAAATTTTCTTTAAGAAAATATTATGTGTGATGGCAATTGGCAAACTTCAATAGTTGATTTGTATTAAATACACATGTTCAGATATTTACAATAGCTTCTTATAATGTTTATAAACATTTCATATTACGTCCTTGTGTGTTGCTAGTTAATTAATGCTTTATATTTCTACTTAGAATTAGCTATTGAAGTTGAAGCATCACACAATATGCAGGATTATGTTAGTATGTTCCCTAACTTTCAATTCTGCTGCAGATCAATTGAAAAAATATGAAAGAAAACTTCTGGATGTACTGTATCAATGTTCGCTCTTTGATTGTCTCACTAAAAGATAAATTATATAAACCTTGATTCCCGTGATTCAAAATGCAAGGATGCATTCATTACAATTCCTAAATTATTTTTTCCTAGTTTTTTTCTCTGTACTGTTTCTGATAAAAAAGCAATAGAAAAGCAGTCCAAAGAATTCAATTCAATGTGAGTTTATGCCTGTCAATTTAATGACAAGAAGCCTATTGGAAATTTTAATTGGATTTTAATTATGATTAAAATGACATTAATTCTGGATATAAAGAACAACACAAAAGGCAAGATGTGTTTGTCCACTAAAGCATATACTTATTTCTAGACATATTAAACATAACCAATTACCATAACTACAGTAGTTAACGTATTCCACATAAAGCCATAATTCAATGTACATCTGTACTGTACATATAAATACATCTTATATTAGTTTTTTTTTCAAAAATGCATCTCTTATCAAGGATAATCTTGGATCCTAAACAATTAGCAAGGCTAGAAGCCACCCAACTACAGCTGACCACTCCTAATGCTTAAGCAAGCTTTTACATTGCCTTACAAAAGTATTCAGCCCCTTCCAATGTCCCATTTTGTTAAACTACAAATTATATTTACACTTTTGTTCAAACTGAACATTTTAAATCAAAATGTGGATGCTCAAACTGAAGACAGCAAAATTTTGTAAAGAAAACAAATAACTAAAATATCTTGGTTGAATTATCAAAATGTAGTCACATCCTTTTTAATAGCAAAGCAAAATATATCAATGTGCACAAATTGTTTAAATAATTAAGTCACGGATACAAACTGTTAGCTTTGGTGCAAACCTAACATAGTACATCATGTACACAATACCATCCTTATTGTCAAGTATAGTGGAAGTAACATTATGATGTAGGGATGTTTCTTATCAGTAGGGACTGAGAATCCCGTGAATATTAAAATGTACTGGGAAATCTTTAATGGAAAATCTGCTTCAGTCTGTTAAAGGTCTAAGAATAGAACCAAAACCCTCCTTTTTAGCAGGACACCGAGAGACAAAGTATCATTGTGAAATGAGTGGGACTCATGGACATTTCCTCCCATCTCAACCATGAGGCTCTGTTGCTCTTTGAGTATCGGCTGTTGGTCTCAGTGTGGCATACCTAACCAGGTTCCTCCTAGTCCAGAGGCTCAGTTTGAGGGACAGCCAACTCAGTTTTTCCTAACATGTTACTTTTTTTCCCCCCAGTTTGAGCATTCAAAGTTTTGATCAGAAATATTCACTTTCAAGTAATGTGTATGAATCATTTGTAATTCAACAAGATTAGACATCATAGGAATGGGGAGAAGTCTTTGTGAGGTACCGAATGCACATGGTGCTGACTGTTGATGATTGATATGTATTGGCTGCACTGCATAGCTGGCAGAAGGCGGCAAATGATAAGATTCTATAAGTGTTTCCTTGTTGACTAATCTAAAATTGATGTAGGTGACATGCTGGTCACAGGTAAACAAAGGAGCAACAACAGATGGGTTTTTTAATCAAGGGAATACAATTGCACTGTTAAGTCAAAATAACACATACTGTACAGTGCCTTGCCAAAGTATTCAGACCCTTGTGCCATTTTCGCATTTTGTTGGTTTAAAGTTTGCAGTCATGACACTTTGAAGTAGCAAATTCATATTTGATGTAGACACAGCCTACTCCACCTATTCCAGGTTAAGAACAAAAAGAAAGAAGTACTGTACTGTATATGGACAACTAATACGAAAGGGAAATGGAAAGATCATGACTGTATAAGTATTCAAGCCCTCTGCTGTGGCAAACCTAAATTAATTTAAATGACCTTAATGACACACATTTAAATGAGTGGTCTTTGTGTGCAATAGAATTTTAAAAAATGTCTATAAAATATGTGAATTAGTAAAAAAAACATCCTGAACCGTTTCCAAAACAAACCTGGCTGGCATGGTTACAAGTAGGAAGTCCTTATTACAACTTAAATGACCTGCATGGAGATTGCAACAAAGCACCTGAATGATCCTGCAAAAATGTGGTAAGAAAAAGGTCAGATTCCAACTTTTCGGACTGACTGTCAAGCCTTACACGTGGTGCAGACCCAGGACAGCTCAGCACCCAATCAACACCATCCCTACAGTCAAGCATGGTGGTGACAGTATCAAGCTAGGGGGATGCTCCTCTTCACCAGGGATGAGAAAGCTTGCTACGATTGAAGAAATGCTGAATGGAGGAGGAATACCTCCAAAAATTATACAAAAAATGTGTTTGGTTTGGTGCATAGCAACAACTGCCTGAGGTCTGCCACTGATGCATGAGAATTTAGTTATAAAACATCCCCACAGATATGCTGTTTCGTATCAGTGAAGGCTGTGAAGACACCCTGTGAGAATTGACTGAGAAATGATTTTGTATACTTTGGTGTCACCCTTGGATAATATGCAAATATTGTTGCTTGTTATTAATAGTAATGGTATTTCCCAATTTTAATTAATCCATGCCCACATTTTAAAAATGACCAATTCTGAAGTTGAGGTCATTTTATCTCTATCATCTGGAATGTGCTTGGTCTTAGTAGTTTTTCTTTCTTAGGTTTTTACAAGTTCATTGTACAATTTTTATGCTATGATTTTAATTCTACACTTTTAACCTTATAACCTAACATTCTATTTATCCTTATTATTCCTTCCTGTCATTATTTAGAAAATGATGCGTGTGTATATAAACACCTACATTTTTAAATTCAAACATTATTCCAGATTATTTTATTCCATTTTATATTTAGAATAGCTTTTTTTTTTCCTGATACTCTGCACTTGTCTGTATTCGATGTCAGCCACATGCTACTGTACCTGTTATTCTTCTGAAATTCCTTTGCAGTTTCTGCAGTGATTGCTGATTTCCTCCATTTTGGTACATCTGTGAACTTGACTAGTTTGCTAACTATAAGAGAATCATAATCATTAATACAATTTAGGAAGAGCAGCTGGTCCATATACAGATCCCTGCGGTACTCTAATAATTACAGTACTCCATTTGGAACATTCAGCTTTTATTCTGTTTTCCATTAACCACTAAATATGAAACTACCAAAGAATCCTATTTCCTTGAAAGCCTGCCTCCTACAATGCTGATGCAGTGCTGATCCCACTGTGTTGAATCCCTTTGCCAAAAAGATAGTACTCTCGTTTAGTTTTAATTAAAGCCTCCATAACCTTACATGTAATAGAAGTAAGATTTATTGGTCTAATTACTTGGTTCAGATTTGTCACCCTTTTTTTGGATGGCTGCTACATAAGCAATTTTCCAGTCAATGGTTACTGTCCCTGCCTTGAGTGACTGTTGGAACAGATTTGCTAATATCTCCTAAATAAATTATCTTATTTTTTAAGTACAATTTTTTGAATACTATCAGGCTCTGGGGATCTATCTTAAGAGCTTCCAGTACCTGTAACTCTTCGACCTTCTCTATGGTAATGTTATTACTTGGACCTTGTTTAACCTGAAGCATATTTTCCATGGTGAAAATGTTCATTCAATATGTCAGGTAATGCCCTTTTATCACCTTAAAGTGTCCTATTTCATATCTTCTAGACTCTTTACTTCATCCATTGCTGTTCTTTTGCTGTTGTAATACTGAAAACAAACAGTTGTTTTTTATTTTAGTCTTCATTGCATTATTTTTTTCTATAGCCCTCTCTTGGCCTTTCTAATATATTTTAACCAGTGTTAACAACTAATTTGACTCATTTTCTTCTAAAGTGCTTTCTTTATGTATTTTTTTTTCATAGGTCATTAACAGGGTTACATGTTGTGTTAAGATATATATGTGTATAGAACAGCAGAATGGTTAGTCTGGAAGAGCAGTAATCTGGAGATCTGAAGAGATGAAAGTAGGGCTGTTTGTGGGGTTGTGGCAGCTACGAGAGATGTGATACAAACTTTCTGTAATAAAAAGACATGTAATGTTTATACGATAAAGATTTGTCTGCAACAATAATTTCCAGTACATTACAGTAATACAGTGATAAACCACGATTACGATCATGTCATAAGATACAAGCAGAAGTGTATTTCAATTACATTATTGTTTCATTGCTCTGAATAAAATGGATTGGGTGTATTTTTCCATAGTTGTTTTGTGGAAAATGCCATGTAAATATATTAATACTTTAATTTGAACATCCATCCATTTTCTAATCACTACATGCAGTACAGGGTCATGGGGGACACCAGAGCCTAATCTGGCCGGATACACAATGCATGGGACACTAGTCAACCAAAGGACACACACAGACAAAAACACAAACACTCACATCAGAACCAATTTTTGCCAGAAGTCAATTAACCTCTTAATATGTCTTAAGACTGCAGGAGGGAAATGGAGCCCCCAGAGGAAAACCCACACAAACACTGAGAGAGCATACAAGCTACTGTACATGCAGATACTGTAGCTCCCCAGGAATTGAACCAATGGCTCCAGCACAGCAAGGCAGTATGCTAAACACTGCAACAAAACTAGAACGATGGAACATAAAAAAGGTTACAGACAAGAAGAGACAATTCCACCAATTTGGCTCTTTTATATGTAGATAATTGATTTGAGGAGTTCTGACAACCATTTCTTGAAATAAGTTGAGACATTAACTTTGACAACATGGTTGTGTACCTATAGATACCCCCAAGAGTTACACTGTCTTATTATTGTCCTGTATCAGAAAGCTGTTCAAAAATATATAGACCTTGGGGATCACCACCGTAACTGAAATAGAAACTACTGTATAAGCTAGATGACAAAATAGCTAGTAGATTACAAAAAACAAGCAAAATGCTTTTGTACAACTTAACACCGGAGATTCAGTATGAAAGGTGATCAAAGGCAGTACTCTAATGTTACAATTATAGGCAATATTCTAAGATTTATCAGTAACATGGAAAATGGACAAATGTAATAGTGATATCAATAATAAACGGACTGACTGGAATGGCAAGCACTATCACTGAAAGCAACAGGAATGTAAAATCTTATATGAACATTGACAATGGTTATGGCCCAAAATGTAATCCCTCACATTACTTTCATAGTCCAGCAGCAAGAAAATAGATGTCAATTTTCCAAGCACAGGAGATACACGATTCAAGGTTTTGCTCTTTCTCTCTACAGCTCTTGAAAAAGATATAAAGGTCTGTTCTCCCTTGAACTGAAGTCTTTGTCTTGTGTCCTGATCAGAAAGAGAATTGATCATTTTGTAGTTTAAAGGTGCATGCTGACAAAATCAGCTGGAGAAGGTAATAAATTCTGTTTCTCCTGATGAGAACCTCAGTTGTTTCAGTTGAGTTGATTTGCACCTTCGTTACTGTTAGAAACAAAGATGACTCCCAGATTACACTGCGATATCTTGCAGACACATGACCTAATATATTAACACTATTCACATTGATAATCTATAAAGACATGCAGCTTTTCTTCTACTAAATATTGACTAAGAGGGTGACTTTTTTAATTTTGATATTTAATTTGATAATTGATAATTTTGATGTTTTAATATTGAACAACTATCACACACAAAAGTGATCAGTCTAAGCATTCAGGTTTTGATTAAAAAATATAAACTTAATTGTTTTTACGTGATGCATACATTTTTATTATTCACAACACTGTCCATATCATAGGTTACCTAATATTCATTTACTCATTTAATATACTTTAAGAGTTTTGTTTCACTGATGCTACAAACTTAAAATAGAATTTTGTTGAAAAAGTTTAGACGTATACTCCTTCAACCCTGAAGGTGCTGTGCTGAATCTATCCCCATATTTATTGAACTTTGATGAATTAGAAAAGTAGAAGCAACATGAATTATCAAAGCTCACCCAAAGGCATAAAAGAGGACAATCTACAGTTAGAATTAAGCTTTACTTAGTTCTTTAGCTGAAAATAATTCCCTTGCTTCTTGTCTTTGACTCTTAATTCCTAGGAATTCATAAAAAACAAGCAAATAAATGCAGCTGTGATTAGGGGTGTTTATATTTTTAATGTACAAGACCCTCATATCAAACTGTACATGTATTACCTATACTAACACCGATACTGAAATATGGTGATATGATTAAATATTTACTGCTTTAAACACAGGTTTTTATTGTAAAGGATAGCTTAAATTGAATAATATTAGTCTATATTCAGTCATACACACTGCCATGCTCAGTTAATTTGCCATTAGACAACATTGCTAATGGTGAGCTACAGTACAATCATTTATTTCTTGGGATCTTGTGTCACGCCGTATTACATTATAGCATTGGTAGCAGTTACAAATTATTCTTTGTTGGTAATTTAAAACTCACTTGTTCCTTTATTAAGAAAGAGGGGCAGAGGAAACATCTGTTCTGTATGGAAACAAGAAGCTTTTCTATTGCTGCTTTAGAGAGAAGGAGAAAGAGAAAATGACAAAGGGTTGATGAAGGGTAGCATTGTATCTCCATTCCTGAATGAATGAAATATGTATTTTCCTGTTGAAGCCATGATGTAAACAAACATACTCACACACAACTGTAGTGTGGTTATTTTTCAACCCGGGAGCTGTGAGGTAAGCCATCTTTCATAAAAGTCAAGACTCAGTTTCAAGGGCAGGTCCATATTAACATTTTCAGATGTGGTTTTAATAAAACATAAATAATGGCATACAAGAAAAATTGAAAGTGTACTTGATTTTGATTGAATGAGTTTATTAAACAAGTAATGATTGAACACAAACATCAAACATTTGTATTCATTTTTATGCAGTGAATGGAAATGAGAATGTTGTTTTGTTCACTGCTTGCAAAAGTGGTGCCACTCTGCAATCACCAGGCTATTGTTAAAGTCAATTAGTGGTGCTCATCTAGCTGCATTTATAAAAGTATTATGGCACTATTAGTCTCACCTGGCTAAAATGTTTATGAGATGCACCAAAAACAATATGGAAAACTTCAGTTGTTAATGTCAGCACATCAGTTCCTTGAAAAGCCTGCATATTCAGAAAAGATAGCCTCAACAGATGAATTGTCAGAATCAATGCCATTGGATCAGGGCTGTGTTTTGTCAAGATATGTGTGGAACTTTGGGTGCCATGGTTTCTTCACAAGTGCCTTCCATCTCCACATTCACCAAGCATTCTGGTGACCAACCAAAGGAGACAGGAGCAGTGATATCTGGGAGCTCATAGTCATGATTTGGCACAGGGCTAGCTAGTATAAGAAGGTCATCCCTTTTAAGGATTTGCTCTGCTCATCCCTTTGGGTAGAGGACAAGAAGAGGTGCCCTAGACAGTTTGCTTCATCAGTCCTAGAGGCAGACTTTCCTGACTGGAAAGCCAGGTTCTGAAGGATTACCTTTCCGCAGTCAAAAAACACAAAAAATAATATTAAAATTTGGGACATGGAATATCAGGATACCTGAGAACTATCCTGATAATAACTTTCCAATGTATTGTACTGCAGCTGTGGACTGGAACTTCATACTGTAAAACAGTACATGACATCGACATTGGTGTCCTGAGGAAAGCTTCAAAAGATGGTAGAATGTAACACAAGGAAAATGGAGATTGCTATGCTTTGCTGGAAGAGAAAACTAGAGGAAGAAGGTTGGCTTCATGAATTTAGATTTGACAGTAAGGAATTACCAAGAGTCTGTAAGTGCCTCATGAATTTCTATCCCGTATTATCTGGGAACCAATACATCAATGCAATTTCTGCATAATCTGCAATCTGTACATCTAGTTTGTCTGCTAGCAGCTAATTATTCTGATGATTTCTTGAAGTACAGTAAGCAGGTATAACACAACATAGCTAGCCAAGTTGCTTGTTCCAGAAAAGACAGACCTTTTTGTAAAATACTGGAACCTCAGCTTCTCAGTATTAAATGTGCCTCCCCTTGTGTTCTGATTTGTGGTTCACTCTTGATCTTGAAGAAATCTTTGAGGTTTACATGGTCGATGCCTTGTGGATTTTGAATCAAGTCCCCTTATAGACTTCACTTTTTTATCCTATCCACTGCAAGTTGAAAGAATGTTTAGTCTGGGAATGTACCTGTTTTCTTTTCTTTGTACTTTGTACTCTTGACCTTCTTTGTACTGACTCAAGAGAAGTTATATCCTTTTAGCAACAAGGTGACCACAATTGGTCATAGTATTCTAAATGGATGTACAGGTATGTCATTATGTTACAGTATGTACTTTATTGTCTGAGGGTAGAAAATGACATGTCAACATTTTCCATCTCATAATTTAGGTTTTGTTTTTTGAATTAGTCAAAGATGTTTGAGCTCTGTCTCAGGTGAAAAGAAATTACTAAAATCATAATGTTAGGAGACAGCGTACTGTATGCATTCTTTAATACTACTTATGAATAGTGGAGCTTTAAAGTGGCAAAATCAACTTAAGAATTCATTTCACATTATACACACATGTGAAATTTATTTAAAGTTTGCTTTTGAGATGGTCTATGTCCTTTCCATTTCTATTATCCATTTTCTGGAGGGGCACATCTCATGAATTTGTTAAGCTTTTAAGTATTCTAACACTGCTTAATGCCTTTCTGTGTGCATGCTTTGATTATAATTAACATAAATCATTTCAGACTCTGTAATAATTAGTGCACTTAGGCATTTAAAATAGTAACTCCATAACATGACAGCCATGTAATTGTCACTTCCCAAGTTGTTTTATATTTATACTAGCTTTTAAACAGAGGAATCAAAGAAAAAAATATATTCATTCAGGCTTTAAGCCTCCCTTGTCTTTTAATTAATGGTGACCTTCCACTTAAAATCCACCCAATGCTAACTCATGGATTGGAACACAATTTGCAAGGGACCTCATTACTGGTAAAAACAATGCATCCATTTCAGTTCCAGAAATCATCCATTGAGGAGATATAAAGGAAGACTACCAGGTAATTAAGTAATTAAAGAAATAATTACAGCGTTATCTCAGAGCTGTTCTATTTCCTTTTTTTATGTATTTGAAGTGACAGCAGCAGATGCTACTCTGTTTATTAATTTGTTAGAAGCAGGGTGCAAAGACACTAAACAGGACAAAGCAAGGAAAAACATGTCCTGAAGCTAGTTTGCTTTGCTATCAAGAGCCCTATCTCAGCCATGTTCATTTATTTTCACAATGACCAATTGAAATGCAATACCTTAATTACTGTTCCTTTGACATTCCTTAGACATTCTATTAAAGAAATCGCTGTGCGAAGAAGGAATAAACAAGACAATTCCTCTGTCAACAACATTATCCCTCTGAGGAACTAGAATGAATAGAACTGCAACTGCAAAAGTTTTGAATACTACTGCATATTGATTTACACATTTCTAATCAAACTTAACAACACCATAGACATATGCCAAACATACCAATCATTTGTGCCTAGCTCATTATTTCAATATACTGTATAAATTAGAAAACATTGAATATAATCGTTTAAAGCCCATTAGAAGTAAAATGTTGGTGGTCGTTAGGGGGTCCCAAATGGAATAAATATCCTCACTGAGAAAGAAACATTTTACTGTATAGTTCTGACACTGGTACATGGCTGTTTGGTTTTCATACTCCACTAAATGTCACCAAATAATTTTGAATTCCAAATAAATGATTCTACAGTACTGTATCTTTTTACCCTTTCTTAGAATTCTGTCAGATGCTGGATGAATTGCATTTCATATGATAATATACAGTATACCTGTGTGAAGCCCAATTGCAAGGGTAACAGCAGAGACATTTTGTGCTGAATACAAGGAGAGATGGGATAACCCACTAATGCTGTAGGTGAACTTTTTGTGTGCAGTTACCGTACAATGTTCTTGTGCAATTTCTCCTGGTTCCTGTCACCTCAAGGAGACATATTGGCTAGGTTTTATTGGATATTATATACTGAACCTTTTGACACAACCCCGCTGTCATTTACTCTCAGTCTTGCCTAGTTTCCTGTGCATCTTAGACAAGCTTATCAGGAAGAGCAAGTTATAGACATGACCAGATTCAGAGAATGCTGTGTGATCTTTCATTTTACTTTCTATGTAGCTGCAGACAGCTGTCGAAGGCTGGCTGTTGAGTCCATTGGAACATTGATGCCACTGATATTCTACTGCACCCAAGTTTGAAGGAAACCTAGCCACAGCAAAACCATAACTGTGTATTCTTCAATGTATACAATTTTATTTAGACTATTGGGTCATTTCTGGATTGAGTATCATTGATTTCGTTTTTTTCCTCAAGGACCTAAACATCATTAAGCAGTATCTGCATTAAGAGTATTCTTTAGTTAAAAGCAATCCCACGTGATCACAACCCACCACTCCACCAGCTGGTTTGAAGAAAGTAACAGCCCACATAACACTCATCACAACTTCTGTCAAAAGCAAAATAGCATTTATCAATGAATACAACACCTCAATAATTACTCTGATGACACCTCAAATGTTCTTTGGCAGTATGTACCACTGGCCGCTAATTGTGCAAACCTTTTTCGTGAAGACATCCTACAATATTTAATATGGTTTATTTGTTTCTGGAAATTCTTGCGCTGCAGCCTGAAAATGATTTTGTAGATAGATCAGATGGGTGAGACCCCCTGCATTACAGCATGCAGCCTGTTCTTGAGTGAGCTGGTTTTCAGGATTCTGAACAGGAACCAGTAAATTGAATTGCATGCATAAAATTTGCATGCATGAAAGTAGAACAGAAAAACAATGTTTCAGCTGTTGAGCATTCTTCAGGTGTCACAGGCTGCCCTCATTGCCATTATGCTGAAAACAGATACAGTATCAGACAGTCTGATATGGGGTGTGGTTGTATATGTTAGTGTTTTAAAATAAAATATCATGTTATTTTGAATGGCACCTAATACAAATCTTCCTCGCACCAATGCACTTTAACTGAATGCAAAAAACATAAAGAGCATCTGGCTTCTTTATGAAGCCACTTTTTTAGGAGTCCAAAACTTCTCAAATCTGTTAAGAAACATTACTTAATTAAAATGCTCAATTAAAGTGTAAATAATACAATCTGCTATTAATGTAAAACAAACTACTGCAATCTCATTGTGCATCAGCTTATACCTGTAGCAAAATACAACACTGATATCTGGCAAAACCCTAAGGAAATTTTATTGTGTTCGATATGGATGTACTGTAAACATCTTAGTTAAGATGCTTTAATGACAAAGTAGTGGTTAATCTTTCTGGCAGAGACTGAGTTCCCATAGAGGTCTTCAAATTGATTAGTTGTCAAAATGTGTTGGTACAGTCTCTGTGAGATGTTCAGTGGTGTGTTTGTTTTCCTAATTAAATTCTAAGTGGAAAAATAAATTTGATTAGGACACAAATTAGCTTACACAATAATAGAGAACAATACAAACATTTTAAAAACAGTATATGTGGAGATATATTTAAAATAAATAATAGCTTTTGGAGTAGTTGGTTTTTTTACATAAAAATGCAACCATTTTTTTCTTTGAAGTTCTAATTAAGTTTCTGAAAATGTTAATCACACAGAGAGCGCATATTTTTGTAGAATAGACACTTGACATTTTACTTGTCTTTAAAATGTTTTTCTTAGAATTAAAGAACAGATTACCAGGAAAACTAATCACTCCTTGAACTCTGAAATACTTTCTAGGATGATGAAACAGATAAATCCAATTTCTGTTCTAGTGATGCACAGCAATCTCACTCCAATACGACATGTAATAAGTAAGGAGGAAAACATTTAATTTTAAATACCAAAAATAACACCTAACAAAGCTGTGATGTCAAGTCACTCTCAAGTTTCTCTTGAGAGTGACTTGGGTTGCAGTGTATGTTTAAAATTCAACCACGCTTCTATTAAACATATGAACAATAATAAGCCTAAAGGGTCCGTTGATCAGTTTACAACTTAAGTTCTAAGAAATATATCAATGTCTATGCTAAGTGACTCATTACATATTAATAAATATTTATTAAATATGAATCATTGTATTTTTAAATAATGAATTAAATTGTTAAGTAAGTCTAATCCCTTTATCACCAGCCGAGTGACCAGGTTCGGCTCAAAAGAAAAGAGACTCACACAGCAGTCTTCAAATGCAAGCAAAACTGGATTTATTGCCATCAAAATAGGGATAACAAAAAACCCTCACAGGAGTACTCTCCACACCTTCCCTCCAAGGCACTCTCTCCATACTGAGCTCTCCCAGTCCCTTTTATAACCCCTCCTCTTCCAAGGACCATCCTCTTAAAAGGGACTCGCTCACATTTTAACAGAGTTGGACAGTTTGATCAAAATAAAGTATTTAACCATCCAAACAAAACTTATAAACTTTAACAGAGTCATGCAACCATGATATATTCACTTAAACAAAACACCTAACCTTACATCGGTTATTTATAGATGGCTCACCAGTAACCTTTCCCTTTAAGATCATTTGTGTGATACTACAAACAGGAAAGGTGCCTGGTGGCCATCTTGATCAACACCATACAATACTCCAACAGGGAAAACACTGCAGTGATTTTAGGGAAAGAACAAAAAGGGTAAGTACAGTATCATTCACACTTCATTCATATCACATACACACTCTCAAACATACCAGAAGGGTAGAGAGAAAAATTGGAATATTTCACATTCAGTAAAAGAAAGAAAGAATAACAAGCTTTCTACAAAGAATAACAAGCCTAAAAGAAAGGGTCACACCCTTGTTCTTACCTTGGTATAGTACTTGGACATAATGTAGGGACAGAATTGATGGGGTGAGGTACAGAATGACTTCTTCAGTCCTGGAACAGTTGTTTTTACAATGTAAGCTTGCTACACCTGCATCCTGCATACTCAGTAAACAGGTACCTCAACAAACAAGTGTGCTACAGTGCTCTAAGCTGAAGTCAGAGCAGTGGTCTTTGGCTGTGAGTTAAGCCCAGGTGCAGGTGAAGGTGGAGCAGAGATGTCAGGGAAATAACAGCAAACAATCCAGAGAAGGACTAGAAATGACAAACATGTCCAACAGAATAACAAAGAAAACTTCATAGCCAGTGGTGACTGTAGAAAGCACAGGGGAAAACCATAAGTGAAGTACAAAAGCAGTGAAATTGAGAAGCAGAGGTAAACTGGAACAGGAGCAAACACAGAGGAGAGGCATGGAAGAGACAAAGTTCTAAGCCTAAACAGGGAAGTGGTGTGGAAGCTGACTTTAAATATCCAGTGGTGAATAAGGTAAGGGACCTTTAATTATAAACAGGTGGGATAGATCTTCTTCCTTATAGTGTAATTAGGTGTAGAAGAGGTTGTGTCGGTAGCTGTGGTAACTCTAGAGCGTCTCAAAGTTCTTAAGCATGAGGGAATATTGCACTCAGTAAGGTAAAAACACACAGAAGAAAACGTACCACCTTGAAACATCTCAATGACTGCTCAGAATGACTAGAGTATATAGCAGAATGACACTTCTAATCATCTTGGTGTCAAGCCCATTGGATCTATGTCACATTCTGTCAAGGTATGTGTGGTAACAGATGTGAACTCTACAATAATAATATCACACCTGCATTCCCACCACAGTCTCCAAATCAATAGGTGTACAATTATTGACAACTAATAGCATTGTCTAGAACAGGGGTCGGCAACCTACAGCACTGGTGGTTGCTAAGAATGCAAAGTTAGATATTCATTCATTTTAGCCTTTTTGGAGAGATGGACATGGATTGTTCAACATCAAGACTGTGCACGATTTGTGTTGCTGAGTTTGGAATGTACCTGCAAAAATCAGAATTTTCTTTCAGATTTTAGGATTTCCGAGGTTTTGGCATGATGTTTTATTTCTTGATTAAACCAGACAAATTTGATACCAGTGACACAGATTCTGAAGTGAATGGTTGTTAAAGAAATTTAAATGCAGTGACAGTAATTGAATTAAGTGCTCAGGCTAATGGAATTCAATTGATTTCAAAGTTCCTGGATCTGAGGAACACACATCTGGCTACTGAAAGAGATCACAGCATCTCTATCATAACCTGCTGAAAGTCCCTGCCAGTGAAATTTGACTGTTTGAAGAAATTTGCATTTTCAATGCTCTTAGCATTTGGATTAACATACCTCTGTGAGCAGAGCAGGTATTTTCACACATTAAGCCAGTTTTTCATCCTTTCCATTACTGGTAAACAACTGAGCACTTAGTTGCTACTTAGTGTCCAGCTACGAGCCTGAGACTAGATAACTCAACAAAGGAAAGCAAGGGCAAGAATCATACTAAATGGTAAGATGTACATATTCATTTGTTGATTTGAGATATTATGTACTGTAAGTCGGCCTATCATTGACATTAAAGAAGTATCAACGAAAATCTGAAAAAACAAGTGCAAAGGCTAACTCTTGGCATGCCCCTTCTGAAAGGCAGTAGACCCCTGGTCTAGAACCTCCAGCTCAAAAACAGGCACAGAAGTGGCTGTTACAAGAAAGTAATCTATTATTAGATTGAGAAGGAAGTACATTTCACCAGCTGTAACTGCTGTAACTGTGACTGAGCTTTTTAGGAGGTGGTCTCCTCACCAGGTTTTGGGAAAGGGCTAGAGAATGTGACCTAGACAAGAAGTAGCTAACACACTGAGCGACTGGTTAACACACTGGCTTTTTCCTGTTAATGAGTACTTTGCAAAATCCCTTTAATATTATGCTATCTGGAGCCATGGTAGCTCAAGCAGAAAGGGCATCTAGCTCCTGACTAGATATAGGTCCTGGGTTCAATCCCAGGTAGGGGCAAGCAATCTATCTTGCTCTAATTCCTTCCAGACAGCTCCCAGGTCCCCTCAGCCTGCTTTCCAAATGGGTACCAGGGGTTAATCCTTCTGGGGGTTATAGGCTGGCCAGAGCGTGATGCTGACCACATCACCTCCACTTCCAGTGTTGGATGGTCAAGAAAAATGGTGATCTTGCCCCCCATTCCCCCATGGGCCTTTATGGCCTGTAAAGGGACCGACCTACCTACCTATTATGTTATCCAAGGTGTATAATTATCATGTTAAACACAGTACTGTGAGCTCTAGGACACTTTCCAATTTATGTGCCTTAGTTTGGCATTATTTCACCAATGATTATCCTTATTTATCAACAATTGGTTAATAAATGATGGAGATAAATATCTATAACAAATTTTCCTGCAAATACTAAACAAAGTAAAAGTTCAGTTATATTGAAGGAATTTTGAAAGGAAATCCAAGAAAGGTCGTCTTTTTGGAGTAGGTATAGATTTATACCTACCTAGGTAATACTGTACCTACCTAGGTAGGTAAAAAAAATAGATTTTTATTTATTTTTACTCATTTGAACAGTCATAGACACTTCAGGTCCATCAGAGAAAAATCAAAGCACTTAGTATTTCCATCAGCTGAACTATGTTTAGTTTTCAAACTTTAGAAAAAATGTGTTTGTTTAATCTGCAGCATGAGTGCTGCCATCAGGATAAGATATAACATCTCACCCATCTCTGTGCTGGCATCAGAGATGTTCTTTGGTAACATGTTAGCATTTAATGGCCCACAATTATGAAAAATAATTTTCATGAAGTTAATGCCTAGGTCAGGATCCTATGCAGACGGTACAATCTGGAAGAGACTGGAGAAGGGCAAGAGGGAAACACGACAGGATCAGGATGACTGACGGGGGGGGCGTGACTGCAGTTTTCTGTTGCTCGGGGGGCGTGACACATGCGAACAAGTCCAAAACTATCCAGAAGGGAAACTAGGAAGCAGTCCAAAAGTCCATAGCCAGGAGATCCATCCGAAACAAAAACTAGACAAGGATAAAAACCGGAATGGGATCCGATGCAGGGAGAGGGAATAAAAATGGGATCACGAGGCCAGGCGCTCTGAGCCCCAGATTCAACAGGGTCAGGAAACTGATAGGAGGCCTATTGCCTTCAAACCGCAGACGCAGGGCAACTTGGTGGTAGGCGGGCCTCCAGGCGTGCGTCTCCCACTTCAGAGCCAGGAGTAGCGAAAGCCCCTGCCTTAAATAAGGAGGGGCAGGATTGGAGGCAGGTGCACATGATCAACTAAAATGTGAAACAGCTGGAATGCCCTTAAGAGGAGGGATTATGATCGTGACAGTTAATCTGGATTATTTATTTCTGGAATACTTTGAGCTGTAGTCCGAAAATGATTATATACTGTAGATTATGTGTGACCCTCTGATTTACAGGATGTGCCCTTTTTTTGACAGAGCTGGTTTCCTAGTTTCTCTGGTATCTCAGCTGAAGTCGAACATTTATTTTTCCAAGCATCTTGTCTCAAAAACTGGAAAAATACTATTTTTTATATTTTTAAAATTTCTCTATTTTAGAAAGCTAGTTTGACACATGAAAATATGTACTATTCACTAGCATGGTATATGATTTCAATTATGTTTTTTAACTCACTCCTAATAAAATATAAAAGGTGTCTCAATAAACCAGCATATGACAATAATTCCTGTCTACATTGTATTAAGTGACTAGCCATCCACATCTCCCTAGAGCACATTTGTTGCTGAGAAACATATTCAAATAAGCAATAAATAAGTAAGAATGGTTGAGGAAAAAAAGGAAGGCAGGCTAAAACTCAGCTATGTTATTGATCAGGTTTTCACATTATGAAATGCAGTAACAGAAGATCAGGAAGTGATTGTCTCTTGCTGTAAGGGTAAAAACATCACACTGACAAGAAATTGCAGTTGTCAACTATGTCAATGTTCTTGACAATGATAAAGCCGATGCTACTGTACCACCTGTATTTACAGACTCTGGAATAATCCTAACAATAAATTCTAAGTTTGGTTTGCCTTTATTTCACTATGTTTACTTCACTTTCTGCAGTAACTGAAGTGTTGTTTGCCTGTTCATTCTAAAAAAAAATACCTTCCACAGCATCACTGAGATGTAGATCTGTTGGCGATCTGTGAATATGAAAACATTTGAGTCTTCAATTCTTGGAGTAAATAGCAAATATGGTGAACAGCATCATAAATAAATGTCACAGAATGCAACTTAAATATTTTCTTCAGAATTATTAAATATTTTCAAATGTATAACATTCATAAAATAGGAAAAATGTTTTAGTTTAAACCTGGAAATGTTACGATATTTGCACTAAGTAAAAAATGAGAAAACAACTTGAAAATAAATGTACTGTTTTTTACTCGCAGTGTTCTGGTGCTTGAAAGAGGAGCAGGTATTTCGGGGTGATTTATCTCGAAGTTGCAAATGTGAGATAAAAAGTCGCAAATCTGAGTTTTTAAGTTGCAATTCTGAGATATGAAGTCGTAATTTTGAGTTTTTAATTCTCGCAATTGCGAGATTACATTTTACTCTGGCTTTTTGAAACGGGCTTCCATAGTGATATGCATAATGTTTGAGAGCAGAAAGTTTGATATGTATAGCATCTAAGACGTTTTCATCCATTGCTCTTTAACCATTTTTCATCGATAAGTGCAGAAATGTGTGACTTTTGCTCTGCTCTCCACATCAAGTTAGTTTCTTAAAAATGTGTCTTTATTCTTTCTTTTGTCAAATATACTGTACAGTACATCAATGCGAATTGCAAGCCTCAGCAAATTCATAGCTAGTGTATTCAAATTAGCTTTGTTTATTTACATAATCAGTCTGTCTTCACTGTTATGTTTCTCTTTCTGAAACTTTTGTGTGTGTGGTGGTGAAAAAATTGCCCTGACTATCTTTAAAGGTAATCATTAATGCATGAGTAAAGTGGGCTAGCTTATTATTTATCAAAGCACACATGTTTGACATATCACATTTTTAAGGATCTACAATATTCTTTAAAGTCTTTAGATCAACTCTGCTAACTAAAGGGATGCTCTAAACTTCATGATGATGATTGTTGTTGTAGTTAAAGTGCTCTGCAACACAACAGTACTAACTTTATGAGAACCATTCTTTTCAGAAATGTTTGGGTTGTTTTAAAGAAAATCATTTGAGTGCATCTCTATTTTAGTATGTCACATGCTATTTACCATGCATAAGAGCACATGAAATTCACTCTGTTTATATATCACATTTATGAGGCATCTCATTGCAAATGACCAAATAAAAACTGCAGGTTCCTAAAGCAACACAGAGATGATTTGACTTGGAAGTAATTGGGAAAGAACAGCCATACTGTGCTTTTCTAAATTATGAACATTTCATTTCACAGTTACAAACAACTTTCATTTTTAAAGAATCTGTGACTTCAGCGTTTTTTGAGCTGCTTTATAATAAATCTAAATATTATTACTGCTGCTCCAATTCTTTTTTGTTCGTTTGAATTCGTGGGCTCAAAGGAGTCAGTTGCACAACTGAGCCCTTAAAGAATAAATTATTTACTATCATTCTCTTCCAGTGTTCTACAGTATATCAAATATATCATTCATAAATGTAATGGGGATAAAACCCACTTGCCTGTCGACTCTAATGTTCTTGTTTCACAAATCACTGAAGTACCAAATGGTTACTACTGCAGCATCATTGATCCTGAGTTCAGCTACATACAGTATGAGCTCTGGGCAGAGTAAAAGCTTGAGTATTCTTTACAACACTAGAGATGTTACCATTTTATTATTTATCTTTTCATTTTTTGAACTTTCTGTGTTAATGTTGTCAAGGTCTCTATGGTAACACATTTACCATAATGGGATGTTGTCAGAAATGATGGCTGGGACCAAGACACTTCATATACTTACTGTATAGTATGAATTCTAGTTCAGCAGCAAAATTAGTTGCTACCAAATACCCAGTATACAGTAATTTGTATTTGACAATTGAACTCAAGTATTTCCACTTTGAAAATGGATGAAGATACTGTATATGAACAAATAGCATACGAAGAGATTGAAGAACATTTTTTAGTATGCTGGTGTTCTTCTTGTACTGTAAGTATCAACTGTATTAGCTACATGACAGCCTTTTCTACATTATGTGCATTCCTACAATGCTTTTGTTCCCCAAAGTATTCTGAAGTGATTGTGTTTTATAGTAGATCACAAAAATATAGCCCCTACCAGTGTGATGTTTGGAATAAATGGGGAACTATTAGACTTAAGTGAGATTTTGCCAGGACATTGTGGTCAGTACCTCCTGAACAGTTTGATTACAGTTCTTAGTACTTTCTAGGTAAAATCAACAATTAAATTATAACAAGGTTTTGAAATATTTCTTCAGAAAAAAATATGTTTTGAAAAAAATGAATGGCATAAGATCTGGTAGCAAACAAAGAAACAAATATACAGTATAAGTAATCTATTAAAACTGGTTATACTTATTTTGATGTTTCTTAATAGAATTTTTCACACTGAAATATTTGGGGAAAAAGTGTCAAGAGAATTCCTGGTAGATACTGTATGTGACAATATTTGAAGACCCTTAAAATTTACTGAATACTCAAATTTGTAGAAAAAAAATTTAAAGTCTGCAACGTGCAGTTCACTTTTAATGGGTCTCAGTGGGAAACCTTTACATTTAGTAAGACATCTCCAAATGAAAGATGTATGTCTGGAGCATCCAGAATATAACAATTTTCTTGGACATTTATTAGTTTAAGCAAACAAAAGATGAGTCTCATTTGGTGGGCATCAGGGCATGTATAAAAGACTCTGTGGATGAAATATGACTCCTTTTACTTGCCTGTAATCCCAGTAACTAACAAATAAGCTAAATAAAACTGATGAATTACCCCCAGATGACATGTTAATGCTCCTGTGACCTCAGCCCTCTTGTAGCTATTTCTGAAGATTGCATTCTTTATCCTAATAGGTTCACTTATCATCTGGCGCTACCAGCAAAATTATTTTGTGGCACATGGTCTTAAGGGGAAATTTGTCATTGGAGCTAAAATCAATCATATTATTTTTGAACTAAAATGGCTTTTTACGTCTTTTTTGAACTTCAGGAGAAATCCTGCTAAATGGTAGTGAAGTAAATTGTTCTAAATGGGAATATACAACTACATAACACTTTTAAGTTTTACAGAGCAAAAATAGAACTCCTGCTATACCATACAAATAGCAAGTAGTTGTGTGTTTTCCTTGAGTAAGGCTTAGCAGGAGAAAACAAGACAAAAGATTCAAATTGTTTTTGAATCCAAATTGCATTTGTGGTAATTAAAACAACCATATACCATATGCAGATTTCATGCAGTTATTGTGTCAAGACTTTTATTCCGCAAGTAAGCCTATTGTAAATATACAGTATTTGAAGACCATGCACTGTATAATCTATTGGTCATACCCATTAAACATTAAACAGTTCATTATGTATATATCTATAAATAATAAAAAATAATAGAAATGCCAGAGTTCTGAAGTATTTTTCATGGGTACTAACTTATTTTTGACTTTGTATAATACAACAGTTTTTCTTTCTACAAGAAAGCATGACCAACATAAAGTATCTAATAATCACAAATACAGCACTTTTTAATTGATCTGAGATCTGAGGGATATTATCGGGCTGCAGTTGTTTTTTTTATTCCTTAGTCAAACAGAAATATAATCATTTATGTCTTTTACAAAAAAGGTGCCAAAATTTGCAAACACTTTTCTTTCCTGTAAACATGCACAGCAGTGGAAAATTTAATGAAAGTTCTATGTTCCTGCTGCTGTCCTTTGCACAAGGTTTCTCAAATCTTTTGTCACTCTTATAAAAGGATCAGAATTAAACTGTTATTTAACAGCAGCTTGTCATTTCATTTCAGGTGCTTTAGGAAAATGCAAAAAGATCAGAATTGAAGAAAATGGAGTGGCAACTTAATGCAAAAAGTGGTTAGTTGGCAGTTGACTGGCTTTACCATATTTTATGTAAAATGTACCCAAGAGGTGAAGGGCTATAATGTTTAAACTGTTTAATTACGCAGCAGGGGCATCTGACAGCAGATATGCATCAGTGAGTGTATTTAATTTTGGAACTGTGAATCACGAATCAAAAAAAGATATAAGGTCAGCTGGTTGTTCACACTTTCTACCTGTACACGACCAGAAGCGTTCATCCTTAGCTGACATGTTCTCAATTTTACTTTCTGAAAAGCTTCACACAGAAATTCCAAATGTGTTCATTTAAATTGTATACTGTATAAATCATGCAATTTAATAGCAGTGGCAGAAGGAAAGCAGTTGAATGCAGTTAAGGGTTTTCCTCTGCAAGATGTTTATTCAATATTCTTAACAACATTTCTCTGACAAAATATGTAAATTAATTGAATTAACAATGTGTGAGCATTGGTAGTAGTGAACTGCACATGCAATGAAAATATACAGTACTGTATATATCATCGATATTAGTCCGCTAATTTTCAAAAACCTTTAATCATTATTGTTTTTACAAAATTACAATTAATTAAAACATTACCATGCCAATTCTTTAAAAGTTTACAAAAGGTTAAATATATATGTATATATTTTGACATCCCTCTCTTTCTCACATCTGAAGAAGGCTCCACAGCCGAATCGTTGTGTTTCTTTTCTTCTCTTTTCAGCAGGGAATAAACCTTTACTTGTTCCTTTGCAGCCTACGCATGCTAACACAGCTACCTGCTTAAAATATACACCGTAAGATAAGATCACTTTATTGGCCATATGCAATTTCTTGCATTAGGAATTTGTCTTTTCGCATACGCCAGCTTGCTCTCCATGAGACACAGACACACAGATAGGGAAAGAGAAGCCTGGGGTCAGAGCACAGGGTCAGCCAATTGTACAGCACCCCTGGAGCAGCTGTGGTAAAGGGCCTTGCTCAGGGGCCCAACAGATTAGGATTTCTCTGCTAGGCACAGGATTTGAACCAGCAACCTTCCAGCCGCAGGCACACATTCTTAGCCACAGTGCCACCGCCCCATATATTATTTTAACATTCCAAAAACACTTTACATATATTTATCCCAATAGTATTTACAAATTAATTTTCAATTTCCCATTCGTTATGAGACGCGTAACACTGCCTGCCCACCTTTATTCTGCTAATTTTGTTCAGTGACTGTGGAGTTATAACAGGCACGTGCATGTAAGAAGTGCAGACAAGAGTTATGCATAGGTACTGGTTTAATATATGTATTGTGAGAGGATGTGGGTGTTACGATACGTGCCTCTCGGCAACGGAAGAGGCAGAAGTAGGTGTAGCCCCTATCCATCAGTTCACCTATCAGTTTTCCCATTCACCACCACACCCCCGTCTCATCCTACTTAAACACCTGTCCTTCCCTACCTCGTTGCTCAGTATTGGTTTTCCCTATCGAGCTTCCTGGTTGCGCTTCTTCTACTCTGTGTTTGTCTTGGATTTCGGCTTACGGTTTTTCCCTTTGGACTTCGGCTTTTCGGATCTCGGCTTGGATTGGTACTTTCGCTCTGTCTTGGATAACTGGCTACCTCTGGATTCTCGGATTGCTCTACGGACTACGACTTCGGATCACACTTCGGCTTCGGTACACGTTCCCTTTCGGATATCTTGCTCCCCCTGGACTCTCGGCTCGTTCCTACGATTACGGTTTACTTTCGGTTTACGACTTGGCTTTGTTCGCTCCTGCAAGTGGGTTCACTCACTAGTTCGGTCCCTATTACCGAACTCGTAACAGTGGGCCAGGATTCTTGAGGGAATATGATTAGGACCAAGAGTTTTGCTAAGTCTTTACCCACTATGACCCTGTCTGCTTTATAGTTCATAGTTTCTTCTGCCCTGTTTCAGTGAAACCACGTTTTGGGGTAGAAAAGGGAATACTTATCAGCCGGATTCCTGTGTGATGAGACTCAGGTGTTAGTGATTAGCTTGTTGTCAAGGTATAAAAGTGTGTGGCAAGCACAGATGTTTGTTTGTGTGATTGTTTGTTTGTTTTTAATAAGAAAGACATGAAATACTGAAGTTTTAGAATTAAAAGCAAGCTGAGGTCTCTAACTGTGGAGTCAAGTATAATTGTTACTGACAATTAGTAGAAGATGGAAATGTATCCAATGCTGGAAGTCTAAATAGTAACAAACGTATTAGGAAGAAACAAATGTGAGGCTAGATTTCCCATTCTGTATACAGTAGAAGGACACAACTAAAGGTTACACTGTCACAGCATACAGTATATAAAATCATATACATGTACAGAAAGATAGTTTTCACTGTACAGTAACACATAAAATTAAAATGTAGTATTGTTAAAGTGCTTTGTTGAATTTAATAAACCAAACTTCTGGTTTCTTTGAAATCCAGCAATATAGAAAATATATTTTAAATTTAAACCTGCGTTTGTTTTCCTTATTGTTGTGGAAAGGAATTTTAGGCTGAGTGGCTCACTTCTCTTCTTTTGAACCACTGTCTCAGTAATTTATTTCCATTCTCTCAGATCCTTCAATCCAAACCACTTGCTTCCCTGCAAGCCCAGTCTGTCAAAGTAGCTAACGTGGGATTTAAACAATACTTTTATTCAACAATATTTAAATGTATTGCATCTTATGAAAAAAGTTTGCTTTTTATTTTAAAACATACAGTAGCACTTACTTCAGTCAAAATACCACAAGGAACTTGTTGAATGAAAGCCTTACAATTTAATGAAAGAAAAATGAAAGGCAATTTTCAAGTACAGTATATTTAGATTCATATTTATGAGCTTTAGCTCATCCTCATTTTATTTTAATATCTTAATCATGTAAAGGAGTAAATGGAAACAGCTCTATAAACTGTATGCATCTATTCATGTTTATTAACTTATGGGCTTCACAATGATTCACATTAATTATACACAAGAAACACTGATTGAATTCAGAATCTTAGATGCAGCCAACAAATAAAAAGAACCAAATGCTAGTAGAATATAACAGGTACTTTATTTAAAATTGTTCTTGCCATGTACTTTGTCAAGAATAATCTTGTTAACGTAACTCTATAATCAAGTGTTTGTGCTGGAGAAATCTAAATATAGAGAAGATAGCCTAGTGTCACGTTAACCCATCTCTTCCAGGCAAGAAAGGCATTATCCAGCAATATCTAGCAAATATTGGATTGTTCCCAGTCACCTTTGCTTTCAGTGCATTTTGTTTACTGCCCTTGAATAAAATTGACTATAATTTTTATTTCAAAGGAAGAAAATTACAAGAAAATGATGTGCTTTGACTGAAGAATTTGTGCAATGAATTCTCATTATTAATTCCACGTTAGTGCTTTGGATTTTAGAGTTTTGTTTAATCAAAACATATTTTGGTCCATCAGCTGCTGTAATTGGTACACTTTGCTAGTTTTGTTTGAGATCTAAGCATCCATTCAAGAAAATCTTGAATCAAAAAAATCAAAGAAAAAGTTTGATTTCCCAGAATATTAACACAGTATCCTTGTATTTCACAGCTACTTGCATATTGTATATAGTGGATTCCAAACTAGTCACCAAAATGGGATTAAAAACACTGTGTAAAGAGATTAACCAACCCAGGGGGTGGGTGTAAAGAGAGAACAGTAGAAGAGTAGACAATGGAGCACAAATCCCTAGGGGACACCATTGGAAAGATAGCAAGTGGGGAAGAAATGAGCCATTTCCTGGAGACCTGATATATGCAATTAGCAAGGAAGGAGGAGAACAAGATGTAAGCATCTCAACAGTGCCAAAGGTGACAGAGACATCAAGAAGGGATTAAGTCGAAAGAGAAGATGACAGCACAAGCTGAATAAAAAGAAAAAGTAAAAGAGAGGAAAATAGTTTCAGCTAAGGGTACTGAAAGAAGGACTGACTGGAGAGGGAAGGCAGCATGTGGTGCAAGTGGAAAGAGGGGAACTGGTGTCATACTGACCACTCATGCTTGTCAGACAGAAAGGGACGGAAGAAGACAGGGCAATAGTTCTGAAGGTATGAGGGACCAAAGGTGTTGTTGTTGTTGTTGTTGTTGTTGTTGTTGTTGTTGTTGTTGTTGTTGTTGTTGTTGTTGTTGTTGTTGTTGTTGTTGTTGTTGTTGTTTTAAAGAGAGGTTTAATTCAATCATGTTTGAAAGCAGAAATAAAACAACTCGCTGTTACAATGAGGATGGGAGAGGTGGTTGAGGGAGTAGATGAAGAAGAAGTTGCAGATGTCAAAGATTTTGGAGGGGCAAAGGGAGGTAAATTTGGCAGATGAAACACAGAAAGTGAGAAGAGGGTTGAGGAGGGAGGAAAAGGTGGAGAACAGCTTATGGGAATTGTTAGTGGAAGACTGCATGACAGAATGAAAAATGGAATGACTGACAGAGGTGAGAGCAGAAGAGAAGAGATTGACAGCGATCCCAGGCAGAGGGCAATTTATGTCTCTTCCACTTCTTTTCAGCTGAACAGAGTTTGGTTTTGGCTGAGCTGAGCATGGGGGAGTCCAGGGATGATGAAAGAGAAGGCAAGATAGAGGATGTAGGAGAGTCTGCATTGAGTTTAGAGATTCAATAGAGGTAATCTGGGAGAGCACAGAGGAAGGAAAACCAGAGGGAGACAGAGAGTGCGAGATGACAATGAGCTGGTGAAAGAGGAAGACTTGGGAATGAGAGAGGGGAAAAATGAAATATTGATGATGATTGACAAGAAGGGAGACTGGGATGGTGGAGGAGGAGCAGTCCCTTGAGAAGAGGTCCAGTCGTTAGTCAACTATGTCTGTAGGGGGAGATGGGAGAGGGGAGTGAGAATTTGTAAAAGTGCAGAAGATTGGAAAGGTGAAAACTGAAGATATCTGACAAAATCTGCAGGAGAAAGTGAGGGGAGGGATGAAAGGAGGAAACAAATAGTTTAAACAAATAGTTTGTTGCAAATATTAATGGAACATATGCACATTTTTACAATAACTTAATAGGTACAATAACACTCAGGGTGGTTTTCCGTTTTTTTTTCAACAATAGTTTGCTCTAGAACTAAATTTCCTTTCTTCCTTTAAAGATGAAGACCAAACAGGACAACATATTTTTCATTTTTAACGTACAGTTTATTACATGGGATTTTACTTGGGTTCTACCACAGACATAACACTGGAGTCAATTTTCCACAAAAGTCATCTTCATGTTATTTGTCTTAAGATGAACATATTTCTCCAACAAATAACAATATCAAGTTCCGGACTGTTGTTTATAATGGTGATAACACACAATTCCTTTGGACTACAGTGGAAAATTCATTAGTCCTGTAGAAAAACATTTATTACCACAACTTGATTATATGTACTGTATATGCTTTTTTATTTACTGAAAGTTTAAGAAAGACTGGCTTGATGGAGTTTATAACGTAAGTTTGGGAGTGATGACAACAGCCAAGTTCAATCAGTCACAGCTATCACTAATTCACATTTACTCCTGACATCATTTACTCGAAAACACGAAAAAAAATGAAAACACCATAAATATTGTATCTTATCCCCTTCTTTCCCCTGACTACATCTTTTTGCATCTTTTTGCATCCCACCTCCTCCCCATCTCTAACTTTACAGCTACCTGTTGGAAACTCTTCACTCTGCATTGGGATCCTAGCGTCTTTGTCCTGTTGCCAGAAGGTTAGCTCTCAGCCAAGCGGGTTAAACCCATTTTTGAGTAAAGCATGCCATAATCCTTCAGTGTACTGAATTCTTGGGTATTGTTCCTAATGAATTAAAATGTGATCATTTGTGCGTTAAACAAATCTAGCTGCTTTAGACACCGAAGTGAAAACTGTAAGTGCAAATTGTAAGATTTTTGCTTTGAAATTTTGTCTCAGCCAGCTTATGTAAAAAAAAGCACAATGTTTCCATTGGGAATGAGAAATTAGTTACTTTACTTTGCATCCCAAATCTTAATTGACATTTGCCATCAAGTTTCAACCCCTTCAAGATGTGAGCTTTGCGAATTTTGTTAGGCAAGTGCTTCAGTCGAAAGATACGAATTATGGAGCCAGGGGATCAAATCTAAGATTCTCATACTTCATATTGTTTCTATCAGTGCATCATCTTTATTGATTGTAAGTCAGACAGTAGCCTTGGCAGAACACTGATATTCAACTTAAATCTATACAGTATCCCTATCCTAAATTATGAGTGGTCAGAGCCTGTACATGCTGTTAAACTGATCACTTTGTTGATTTTTTCCACACAGAGGAGTTTAGATGTCAATTGCTCCCAAGGATCCACCTCTGTAGATTCATGGTCAGTAACAGATATTACTCCAGCCAACTCTATCAGACATACTGTAATTGGTGCTCTTGGGACTTGTGGTTAAAGCTGGTAGGTGGGACTGGCCATACCTAATGCTTGGGTATCTCATCCTGCTCCCCACCCCACTGTCTCATGTGACAATGTTTATAGCACAGCACTTCTGTGGTCCTTTGAAAACCACAAAGACCAGAAACTGAATGAGTTTTTTTCAGGAAGTCAGGTGAATTCTTTACAATTTATGCAATTTCAGTTTGCTTGAAAACAATAAATTGCATTGACCAGACATAATGTGGTCTGTTGCATCACCGCACTGAACATTTATTTGGTGAAGTTGCAGACATTCAGTTATCAGATAACGTTGGATAAAATTTCAACAGAGTAGAGATCCAGTACAAAGAAGACTGGCACATTTTGATTCAATACATTCTGAGTTACAGTATGAGCAAACCAGTCAGCTATCACCTACACTTTCTCTGTGGCTGTTTATACAGTATACTGAATATTATATGAATGTACTTTATTTTAACACATAAAATGCCAACTCACAATCTTCACAATTACAAGGGAATAGTTCTCAGATCTTTAGAAAGTCTTTTTTTTATTTATTGCACATAACCAGTTGTGTGCTTGGAGTATTTTTTATAACATTTACAGAAATGAGCATTGGCTAAATTAGAGTTAATGGGCTTACCATGTAACATGCATGCAATTACAGCACTGTCTTCTGTCTTTACTACCTAGTTACTACACACATACTGTATATTTGACTGTTCTTTTTACATTATTATTTCACCTTATGCCATTTATATGAAAGAGACCCTAAACTACCAACACCCATTTTCCTGCATTAATGGCAGAGGCTGTTGATTCATTTGTAATATTGTTCATTTGTGTGATCTTTGAAATCTTCATTTACGTTCTATTCTCCTACCCTCTAGGCTTTTTTTCATTAATGGCTTCATTAATTTTCTTCATTAAACCCACATGGATAATGTTACAGTCTGAACCATAGGATTTAACATAACAGCACTATGGTGTGTGTGTGTAGAATTGGCTCATGCAATGATTTTCAATGTATGTAACCTAGATTAAATATACATACAATGCATGCTATTTTAATATACAGTACAACATAGCTTACAATGTTAAAACAGGAAATTCATTTTCACCGAGTAACCTATATTGAGCTTTAAGGTATCATAAATGTTACATGAACTCAAGAGTGAACTGTTACAAGGGGTGAAGTCTTTACAAACCCACTGGGGAATAACACCAGGTCAAACATATGTGATGCTACTGTTTATGTACAGGATAGGAATATAAACCTTTTTATAATGTCTTATTTCAGTTTCTAACAAAGGAATATTAAAAACTCACAGGTTTTCTCCTCTTGCTCTCCTAGGTTGCACAAGTATGATTCTTCCTGATGTCAGGCATCACATTGTTGGATACATTAGAACATTTTTGCTTCCAGAATTTATACAGCTACTGTAATCAATCAGTTGACCCATGAGCTTTCAGACTGCTCATGTGACATGGTACCAGTCATGCCTATAACATTTTGGGGGATGTTGTAAGAGTAAGATATGCCATTGTGCTGCCCTCTTGTTACAACTATAAAATCCATAAAATGGGGATTAGATTCGATCTTGTTTTCCTCTCCTACACACAAACTAACTGTACTTTGAATGGATTCCTACACATAATGGAGTCCTGACTGAACCCATCCTGCTTGCCACAGTATGTGAAAACCTGCTCTATTCCCTTAATGTTAAATTATGTATACAGATAAATTTTTCAGATGAATTATCTGTTTCAGGTTGCAAGAAAGCGGTAATGTGTCACTTCTCGAAGGCCAGTTTTACTGTACTGTATGTGTCTGGACAACCAAAACAATATTTTTTTTTTCTTGATCTTGTGTAAACTTACAGTATTGGTTGATGTAAAACCACGTGAATTGCTTATCTTTTAGTAAAATAAATTTTGAAATATTTGAGTGTCTGAAATACTAAAAGCATGTTATTCACTTCAGAAAACATCATCCTGTCCATCAGTTTCACTAGGCTTGAGGTTAAGTACAACTGACACACTGCTTCTCATGATGAGCACTTCAGCAAGACAACTGAGTGTAATAAATAACAGTGCTATGTGACTTTCACAGATAGAAAATTGAACAGCACCATTAATTTGAACCAGGCACCAAAGAATTTTATTAGCTTGAGTAGCCATGCACAAGGTATTACTTGGAAAAAGGTTGCACTCAGTATGTCAATGTTGCAATCCTGCCTTTTTTCCTGTCACTTAAATTGGTCTAATGAATACACATAACATTTTTTTAACAGAAGCACATTTAATGCACAACCTTTACCACCACTACAAGAAATAGCAAGATGTTTAAGATTTAATTAATAACATTACAGTGTGATCAAGTGGCGAAACAGTTTCTTTTCATGAGATCAGTAGGTGTCCCAACAAGACAGGCGATGTTTCAAGCATTGATTGACATTTATAACAAGTGCAGTGAAAGTACAAGCAGGCGCAGAAGTCATGATGATGGCTTCTGTGGTTAACCACTGCTACAAAAAGGCAACAGACCCTTTAATCAAAATAAATGCATATTTAATATTTAAGTACTGTGAGTTGAATATAGGACATAATGCAAGCATACTGTATACTGTACAGTACATCAATTAGTGAAAAAACATCTGTTGCCAGTAAGACTGTTTTAAATGACTTTAAAATAGCTGATTTGATTTATTTTGGTACTTAACAAATAATAAGGTTAGTATGAATTTCTATATTGATCAATTAAAAAAAAAAATTCTCACATGTACCCAGTTTACTTGGAAATGGATTCCATAACTGCTTGCTATTGTGTTGGGAGAAATTGGCACCTAAACAGCAGCCGAGGCATACTTACTAATGCAGTGTTGAGTAGATGAAAAAACATTTATGAATTGAGAAGCTTGGTGAAAATGAGTAGATTTAGTGAAATAGGCAAAATAACCTCATCAAAAAGGACACCCAATTTTCTCAAAATTGGAGATCTTGGAAATAAAGAACATCAGAAAGTTTTCTAGTGGTCTGGTTTGTATCCCTTTATGACAGTGAAGTCAGTAGCAGCTGAACATTAAAGAAATGTGTTTACACAGCTGTTTCTTCAGGTTGCGATTTTTTTTTTCGGAACAGAATTCCCAAAGGACGACAAGTTGCTTTGATTTCCCACCGGTAGACGGCACTTTCACGTAGCACTGTGAAAACTTGTAGTTGTCACACGGAACAGAGGGTTGTGAAGGGTGAACTGACGATGAATTTGAGAACGGCATTTGGATCCAGTGATCCAGGTGGAAGACTCAAAAGAAGAAAACTCAAAAAGAGTAAATTTGATTTTATCCTGCCTGAAAAAAAAAAACTGACATACAGTAGTGTTTTGAACAGAGTCTGATGTTTGTTAGCTTGTCGAACAGAATCCTAAGTGAGTATCGGAATACATGAAAGACTCAAACAAAAAGAGGTCATTTGGCTAATCCTCCTTGTTTGTTTTGTGTAGTTTATTGATCCTAGAACCTTAACAAGAAAAACAAGGAGATCAACTTCCACAACATATCTTTTATATACCCATGATTATGAAAAACCATAACCTATTAAAAAAAATCCTTTTTGTATTTATACTTCACATATACTGTATATTTTTGGCCTGGCAGGCATATGAATTGATTTTAAAATTTGTTTTTGGCAAATTCCATTATTATGTCTCATTATTATGGAATGGGGTGGATTATGCAGTTTCAATTTTTCTACTAAAACTCTAGAAGTACAGTATCTGTGGCTGCTGATGATACTTCACAAAATTCCAGCCCTAGACAGAACATTAGAGAGGGACTTTCTCCTATTACAGCAGCAGTTTCAGCTCTCAGGATTTTCTGAACCCTCAAAACAGCTTGCTAATGCTTCGGTCAGCACTATGGGATTACCAATATTCTCTGGCAGCAGGATCGGGAGTACCAGCTGGGCATGAGCATGGAGATCTGCTACTAACTGAACAGCTTTCTCCTTAGTACCCCTGTAATTCATTCCCCTGCAATCTCAAGCTGTAAGTGTTGAGCTACTACCTGTACATACTGAGAACCAACAGAACAGAGGATTTTAAAGGCACAGAATGTCAAAACTTCTCAGTTCATACTAAAAAGAATTTCTTGTAAGTCCCCCCCCCCCCAGTTATATTGATTACTTTATTAATATTGTATTTAATAATACAGTCTGCTTGACAAATGAATTACTTCAAAGCACAGATGTTTAGGAATACCAACCAATCAATCAATCAATCAATCAATCAAAGTTTGTTTATCAAATCTACAACAATACAGCATGCAGCAGTAATCGCTGGCCATGAAATGTCTTTTCTGCGAGCTCACCGAGGGAGAACGAAAATAAAAATGACAAAATTAAAAGTTACAGAATAAAATTACATCATAAAAGAGCAATACAATTTGAATGAAAAAACTCTACATATCCAGGGTGTATGCAATACATTATGTCCAATATGCAGTGTGCCAAATACAAGGGAAAACTGTGTGTCAATGTAACCTGACCATTTAACAAAGACCTTTAGGGTGGTTGTTGAAGGTGACTGCAGCTTGGCTGTTTAGCAGTCTTACCACCATATTAACATAATCATGATCTCACTTCTTCTGGTTCTAGAAATCCAATTATTGCTTCAATAGTGAAGGTAAAAAAATGAGTTTACATTAACAATTTCTTTGGATTCCATAGCATGTGCGTATATAAGGAGATTACAAGATGATAATGGCCATTTAATTTTATGATATCTGCTGCCAGTGAACATTCACTGCTTCAGTGCATTTACAGTACAATATCAATCAATAATTAAGAAAGTTGCCATAGAGCAGTTCACATGGAAAATAAAGTCATCAAACAACAGTATAACCTGTAGTAAAAAGCAAAAATGGAATAATGTAAAGTATAAAACCATACAATAAAAACATAATGAATATATTTTTATTAATGTGATAAATCAACAATTACAGATTTACCAGTGTCTTTCTTACAGTATGTTTAACTTATTGCTGTGAAGTCAAGAGTGAGCAAATGCATGGGTCAGGAATATATGGCGAATGATTTAAACTCGGGTTAGGAGGCAGGGAGCTTAATCAAAGAGAAATCAGCTTTAGGAGTTATGGCTCAGGGTGAAAGTGACATCAGTCTGTCAGGTCAGGAATACAACATTGTGGAGTGGAAGACAGGACTGGGAAAGCAAAAGCCTCAAACACCCAAGTCCTTAGAGTCCTATATCTCAAGGTCAGAAGCATTAGAAACAAGATATTGGATTTGGTAGCGACAGTGTTATGGGAATAGCAGAAATGTGGCTTACAGAGAGTGATGGGAATGAATTTAATATTACTGGATATACAGTACTGTACAGTCTTCAGGAGGTGGAGGAGTAGTAGTTAATATAAAAATGAACAGGCAGACAAAATGTGTCACTCACCATCTTGCTTGGGTAGCTCTGGCCGGGATGTGTAGTTCTCAAAAAAAAAGAAAGAAAAAAAAACAATACTCCCAGAAAATGATCGGCTGATAGATATTTGGGGAAAAATTGAATGGTCAGTGGTGGTCATTGGTGGTGTAGGGCCTGGGTGGACCACAGTCAACTACACAGAGCTCCTCCAGCACCGAACGAGCAAAAGGAATCTTCACAAAATAGAACCAAAATAGTACACTCATAAACTAGAGGAAAACATTGTCAAAAAACAAGAAAATGTATTATCTAATTTATAAACTAAATTTATACTCTCTTACACTATTCTCCACAACTTTCTACTCCCTGCTCCTCTCTGTACCTTGCTCCTCTATGGCTTCCCCCTGTGCTGCTGTACAGCCTGTTACAGTTTACTGTATATGGCTGGGACTGCACAATAAAACTGGCAATAATAATACTCATTTTATAGTCCATTCACCATAATAACAGAGAGCCTACATAAATACACAAACTAACAGTTATAGTGCAGTAGTACAATTATGCAGGTCATTATTTTAACAAAGATTATGGTTTTCTGCCTTTGCTACTGTATTTGACCTCAGCTTGCTCCTCTGGCTGGACTCGCAGGCATAAAACCATCCTACTCTAAGCTTGTGTCCTTTTTCTTGGATCCCATTGCTCACCACTGAATGCTGTGGCACACTAATTTCAGGTAAAGTTTGGAAGGCCTATACACTGTTTACCCTCTCCCTTACTCGTGTGGCGCTTGTGCTGGTAACTATCAGGTTTGAAATGATCTCTATGTAGGCTTTCTCCCTCTGTTCCACAACATGGCTGTGCACCTGCTGGCCACAAAACAAACGGGGAAAACTTAACAGAGCACGGCTTTCTCCTCTGTGCACTGAAAAAGGGTGTCTGCAAAACCAAAGTGCTTCGCTGCGCTACGTGAACCTGTGACAGACCTGTCTTTCGCTAAAATAAAATGGTATAAATGCTTCTTAATAGATTAGAACCAAGAATAACGCTTCAAGGGTTCCAGTTATAGGATGACCCAACTTCAAAGTTTCATCATATAGTGCACACTGGTCTACATGTGGCAATGGAGAGGTCACATTCCTGAGATTTCTGTTTTCATCATTTTGACTGGAATAAGCTAATTGGCATTATAAATGCTGAAAATGAAATAGATGATATGCTGAATGATGCTGTTTTCCCAGCCTGTCAAAGCACCTACAAGAGAAAGAGCTTAAATTGATCAGATCACTTCAAATGGCCAATACCGTGACCACATACTGCATTGTGGCGTCAACCGTATACCGGTATGTCAGCATCTCAATATAAGGTTTATGAATTTAAAAAAGCAGACTTTAGGAGAATGAGACAGAGTTTAAGAAAACAGATTGGGAGTAAATTAGATTCCGAATTAGTAGAGAATGCATGGCTACAGTCCAGAAATGTGGTAATGGAGGCACAGAAGGAATTATACCTTAGGTTAACAAATTATAAAAACATCAAGCATGAATGACTTAATAGATCACTAAAGAAAAAGAACAGGCTTTATACACAATACAAAGGGGACCAAGATGAGGCACAGTACAGAGAACACATTTAACAGCAAACACAAGTGAAGGAAGATATCAGAAGAACCAAGAGAGCCATTGAAAGAAATATAGCAATAGGAGCCAAAGTACAGTAAATGCCGAGGGCTTTTTTCAGTATTACAACAATTAAAGACCAGTAAAGTAAAAAGCATATTAGAGATAAAAGTGGGTCTATTACTGAAGAACAGGGAAAGGCAAATTATTTTAATTATTTTTTGCAGGTGTTCACAGTAGAAAAAAATAATTGTTCTTAGAGAATGTCGATAAAAATATATCACCTGGACTAGATAGTATTTATGCAGTTTTGCTAGATGTGGGAAAGTATTCAGAAAAAAACACTCACTAGTACAATACATTTTAAGCAACTCTTAGGTCTGGAGGTATGCCTAAAAAGTGTAAAATTATGTATAATACTCATTCGTTTGGAAAAAGGGACATGATGGAGTCAGGGATTTATAAACCAATCAACATAACCTCAATAATATTTTAAAAAGTTGCTAGAACCATCTTAGAAAAGTAATGATCATTGTGTACCAGAAGAGTGTCAGCCTGGATTAAACCTACTAGCATTCTGTTAATCATCACTGTAGTATATAACTTTAGGGCTAGTGACATATTGTGTCTTTCAGTAAACGTTTGACAGAGTGCCACACTACAGAATATTCAACACACATTGTGGTGATACAAGATAATGGATAATGTGTGAATATGAATAAAACAGAATTACCACAGACTGTAAGAAAGTCATTAGTAGGACACCTCATGGACAAGCAATGGCTACTCAAGGCACTTCTTCAAGACTAGAAGACAGTACAAGGACCTTAGCATAAATCTATAAAACAAGTTTAGGGATATTCAAGCTACTGTAGAGAAAAGAAGACATATTTTTACAAAACTTTGTTAAAAAATACTCTTCTTCTTAGTTTTAATTTGAGTATTTTTAACAAACATCCTTTGATTTTGATTCTATTTTACACATAGGAAATTTTAATTTGAAAGTGATGGTTACCATGTTCCACCATCTTCAAGCTCAGGATAGCAAAGAGAAATCAGCCATATTATTAGGCTTTAATAAAGCTACTATTATCTACATTTAATCCTTTTAATCAGATAAGCTTCATAGTAAACCTGTCAGGGTGCCCTTAATAAAACCGTATTTGTTTTACTTTCTGTGGTTGAGTATTATTATTATTGGTATTTTGGTTTTTGGAGTCATCACTTTATCCTAAGTACAAAGTACTGCAATGACCGTGGGTTTCGGTACGGAATGGAGCAGGCATGGGACTCAGGGAATGGGGTTGAACAACACATTTATTAACTCGAACCGGGGAAAGGTACACACACAGGGACAGGGGTTACAGAGCTGCGCCTGCACTAACACAGACACACACACACACACACGAAGGGAAGAGACCGTCTCCCAGCCTGCACTCTACTATATACAGTCCTGTAGTCCCGCCCCCAGAGGTACTGTTCTCAGCCGGACCTGTGTGGCGCTATAGAACATAAAATTATTACCTAAAAGTGCTGTACTTATTTTACGTCATAAATTGTTTCAATGTTCATTCATCTCTTTTTCTTCATGCTTCATGTATTTCTCAATGTGCATTTCATCTCCAGTGACTTATTTTATTTTGTTAAATCCTCTTTTTTAATGTTTTAAATGTTTTGTTGTTCCATGAATTGTTAAAATTGCAATATCATTTGAACAAACTTCTACTTACACCTACCGTATCAAGAGCAGACAAACAACGTTTTATGGTTTGTTTTTTTTTTTCAAAACGGACTCACACAAGTGTTGTGTTATTGAGCTACAACTCTACAAGAGCACATTCTCTTCTTTGTACTCCGGTGGCTGATTCAGATTCTCTAAGGCACAATTCATAGCTTATGGGGCTTAGAAAGCAGATAAATCCTAGTGGACTATTTCAGCTTTCTGGTCACTGCTCCATCATACACTTTCCCTTGGGCCTGCATGCTTTCTTTATTCCACACCTATGAGGCTCCAGTGCATTAAAGAGCCCCTTCTCTCATCACTTCCCCACACTGCTGTCATGACAACCCTATTTTATTTTGAAAATTGCTCTTCTCTAAGGCTTAAATATTGTTCTTTACTCTTCATGGTTCGGATGGTCTGAAAACAAGCAAGGATTAATACTGGTCTGTGGGGAACCTCCTGACAATAAGTATGTTTTCAATTCTGTAAGAACAAAGCTGCATATTGTAAAAATAGCTCAGTCTATACCTTAGTGATTATCACTCGAGTAATTAAGAGGACTTATAAATTCAGTTTTAAGACATCATGCTAGTATGTTGTAATATAAAAAAAGCTATATTTTGTATTTCTGAGCTTCAAAATCTTAAGGAACAACTCTGCTGGATCCCCATTCTTTAATTTCAGATACTCAAATCCATTTTATTGTTTACAAATGCTTTCATGAAATTCAGTATTCTCAAACGCTACTGAAAAATTACTACTCTAAATATATTAGGCAATGGTCAATTAGCACTTAAAAGTCAAGTTCTGCCATTTCCAGTACTAGTAATGAGCCCTTGTAGACCATACAACTCAAGTGTTGCAACTGAGACTCATAGCTAAAGATTTAAAACTGTTTGAGTGAATTTAATTAAGTGGTTATTACCATATCCCTACCATAAAGTAGATACTTAAACCTGATAAATCATGTGGCAAGTACCAAGGGAAGGTGCATGGACATAATACTTTTAGAAAAGTATTTAATTTGATTAGGCTTTAAAAGGGTACTGCCAATATTGATAATACCACTACAGTGATAAGATATAATAAGGACTGGGCTGCTTAACAGGTAACCTCTTCAGTATCAGGTTCAAGGCAGCAGTACAGAGCAGTGCTTAAAACTGTGGCCTTACTGTAAGACTGGTGGGCTGTGGAGGATGGAAATCCCATGTGGGATGCTGCTGTTGTACCCTTGAGCAAGGTACTTTACTTAGATTGCTCTAATAAATGCCCTTCTGTATAAATCGGTACCCAGGATATTACGGCAAATGAGAATTTGACTTTCCTGGTTAAGAAATAATCAAATATACAGCACTTATTATATTAAATAATGAAAACCAAACACAAATACAGACTTTTTCACTAGATGGCAGTGTAATCAGAAGCACAAAGCAGTTAATCCTTTTGATACACTATGCATATTAAAAGCTACTTAATATCTCAGAACGCAAGTGGAACTCTGATAAAATGACATTCTATTAAATACAAATACTGAATCTTTGCGGCTCATAACAGAGACAGTCATAGCAGTAACAGTAAAGCACACTAGCCATTCTAACAAGCAGATCAATGGCTTAAAATAGAACTCATCTTACTATTTTGAAACCACAAGTTATGTTTCTAAATGCAGTAATATTTGGGTTGTATGTAATGTACTGTAAAACCTGTCCACAAGAAAAGGAACATACTCATTCAGAAAGAGCTCTGCTTTTACAGGCAGCATTTCTTTCAGGGGAATACCTATTATGAGAATGTTCATAGTAGTAAGAAGCATTTATTTAATGCTGTATTTAAAAGAATAGAAACAAACAGAAAATGATTTTCTGTTCCATAATCTATCATTTTAAAGACTATACATTGGTGTCAATTTAACATTTATCTGCACTCATTTTATCAATCTTTCTACAATATTTCCCTGCACTACACTGAAGTGAAGGGTATTTGAAGTGTAATTTTACTGTAATGAAAGTTTTTTTTTGGTATGCAGAAAATTGCTATGGCAACATCACAGTCCAGTAAAACGATACAACATACTGTTAAACAGGACCACATCAAAACAAAATAATCATTCTTTTTTTATTTAATTGCATTAGGAAGTCTCAAGGTACAATATGCACAAGATAAAATGGCGGTTCCAAATGTGTTAATATGATCAAAACAATTTTCAGTATAAGCAGATGTGGAGATAAGAGAAGCAAACAGATATTGGAAATGTATTTGTAGTTTATACTTCATTAGCTCGTATGTCTCATGTCAAGTTAAACCTGCAGACATGAGAAATATTTGTAGAAGCAAAATGAATCATAATTCAGGTAAAAGTTAATGATTCATGTAAAATGTATAGGTGAATATTGAGTCATTTACAGGATGATCAGCAGTATACTGTATTATGTGGTTATAATTAAAGGAAAAGACACATTTTGTTACAGTACTTTTTACTTGCCATTTGGCAGCAATAATACACACGAGTAAATTTGTCAAATCCCCAATTTGGAAATGTTAGTCAGCTATGGTGCTTTTAACAGCAGGGGTAAATGAGGACTGAGTTTCCTTTCATCTGACATGTGGACTTTCGAGATTCATACAGTAAATCACCTTGTAACACTGCTAATCTATACAGTATCAGCAGTGGATTGAGCACAGACTGGGGCGTGATACAACTCTGACTGAAACCGTTGTAAATCGACAGGCACTGTTACACAGTACCGGCCAATTGCATGCTTCCCCTTGGAGAATCCTTGTTATAAGGGGTGTAAATCAGAGGAGTCATAGTTACTGTATGTCCATGTCATGCATGCCAATCATGTTCTTCTGCAGGGCCTATTGTCTTCTATGTATTTGCTCCAGCCTGAATTATCGGTTACTCGAATTATCTCCTTACTTAGACACTGACAGTAAACCATTGACTCACTAAAAGTAAACTAGCCTGTAGAAACCTTGCAGATATGCAGCTAATTGAAAAATGATATTAACTACAGTACATATCTAAGAGCTTAGGTAAAACAATAATCAGATGAAACAAGGCCCTTTAGAAACCGAGTCTGACAAATCTGAATTCTGGAACTCAAATATAGAGCTATTTGCACTTTCTTGCAGGAAAGCTGAGTTGAACTAAGCATGCAAATATTCAGAAGCCAACTCTGTTGATAAATGGCAGAGCACATACAAGTTAGAACACCAGTATAAAGTTCTATGAAAAACATTTTCCCCTTTTTATGTTTCTAAATACTAACTGCTTACCAAGACTAAACCACTTGCTTTATATTTCTTATTCTAAAATTCTAAACATTTCTAAGAACAGTAAAGCCAAAACGAATTGGTCTAAAACAAATTGTGACATGCAACTTTGAAATATGCAACTTTAAATCAGTGTTTGAACTTTGTGGGAACTAGATTGAATTTACACTACTTCAATTATTTTACACTGTACTGTACTTCAACAAGAAAAGTGGTAGTATTCCGTTTAAAGTGTCTACAAGCCATAGTATTCCAATTGCAACCTTTGTAAGGAAGAGGATTTCAACACTATATTAAGTGGTGAATAGCATTGTAAATTATCAGAATACTCGAAACCGGAAGGAGACTAGGAGACCGCTTCAGCGAACATGTCATGGCTGTGAAGATTAAAGACTTCTCCAAGCCCATAGTTTCTCATTTCACCTCAGATGGCCATGATTACACTGATCTCCCTGTCTCTGTTCTCAAAAAAGGGTTTCTAAACTCCCATAGCAAAAAAGACAACAGAAACTAAACCCATCCTGAAACTGGGTTCACACCTTCCCCCTTCTCTCAATGACTGATTTATTTTCATGTAATCTTCTCTATTCTCATGCTGGTTTTGACTTCACATCTTTCTTCACCCCTCTCCACTTTGCACTTCCTGAGTGGCCTCTCTTCCCCTCCTGCCTCCTCCCCTCTCCCAGCTTGTGTTCTTCTGTGCTGTTTAATCTTTGCTGTCTGCCCTGTCTTTCTCACACCTGAAGAAGGCATCACAGCCGAAATGTTGTGTTTTCTCTCTTCTCTTTTCAGCATGGAATAAACCTAATACTTGTTATTTTGCAGAGTACACATGCTGACACAGCTACCCAATCGAAGTAATTACATAAAATTTCCCTTTCCTTTTAATATCATAATTTAGTCACATCTTTAGTGGAATGATATCAGTTTCTGTTACCATGTGGATTACACTCACATTTACAGTATGTTCACACAGAGTGTGACATCAATCAAGTGATGCCTGTCTTGGCCACACTGCTTAGATGAGTGATAAAAAATGAATGCAACAACTTTTTTTGACACCTCAACTGATGAAACTGTTATACTGAATGGCTCTCCCTACTCACTCGACAGTTATTTCAACTTTTGTATGACTACTGATATTGACCGAATCAGTCCAAGGACTCAGGTTAGGAATCTTGGTGTGACACTTGATCAAAGGGAGATAACAAAGTTGTCTTTTTTCCAGCATTATAATATTGCTTTAATGTACAGTACTTTCATGCTTTTCCCAATCCGATGTTGAGAGGCTAGAGGCTCCATTTGTCTTTTCCAGGATTAATTATCCTAACACTGCCTACTGATAAATCCATTTATGACCCTATTAATTTTCCCTATACTCAGAAATACTGTAACTGCTCAGATCTTGACTAAACTATATAAACCAAACATATCTCTCCTATTTCAGCTTCCTTGTACTAGCTCCCTGTGGCTTTCAGAATATTTTTTGTTTTAAATCCTGTTTCTCACCTTTCAAGGCTTGAATGGTTTGGCTCTGCACTACATCTGTGAACTGTATCCCTATACAACTACTGTACACATCATTCATGTGTGTTGTACTCTGAACCATGGGAGTCCATGCTTTCTGTTTTGTGGTTCCATGGCTGTGCAGTGATCTCCCAGCTTGTATCTGACATTAATCGCTTAAATTTGATCCTAAAACCTACTTTAAGATTTAATTGTTTAATTATTGTATTGAAATATGTATTGTTGTGTTCCTAAAGCCTTTTCTTTCTAAAAAGCATCTTAAGATGAAATACTATAATAAATTATTATTATTTTGTTATTTTATTAGACACAGGAAATAGAAAGCATCTTACTGCTTTATTGGTTTTCGATTTTTGTACTAACAGATATAGTCTATTTGTGTTTTATTGCACATGATTTGTATCCATGCTTTGACAATTTGGATAATTTCTGCAAAATTATCCAAATCGTAAAAATGGTTGATCATGTGGAAACATTTCTGACTACTTTAGAGATTCTCTCTTACATACATTTTTTAATACGTGGGTTGGCCTGTCTTTTTCAGAAAGTTCCAGCCTCAAAAGTTGTCAAGACATCTAGTGCTTAGATGTGTAGGGGCAATTGTCATTCAATTTTTGTAGACAAGAATGGGTAAAGGGTAGAGAACACATTTGACTGAAGACATTTTTACAAACAACTGAAAGTTTTGAGGGACTGTTTGAAAAGTGGTTGACTTCTCTGTCAACTTCCAGTGAATTTGGAATGATTGGACACATTTGAAGGTACAATAGATAGCACTGCCCATGGGAGCAGAAAATAAAACATCTTACAGTCTAATTGACTTAAACTTAAACTTTCCTCAGTGGGGCAACATAAAGCAGATGTCCATGAACCCAACCTTCAATTTTAAAGCCCAGTAATAATATTAATAATTAGATACTGCTGTGCCACTTAATCATATGATGAAATGATATAAAGAAAAGTCTGAGAGGGCACGTGCATGAAGTTCACTCCAGCATCACTTGCAGGACACTGTGTACTGCATATTGATTTTTAAGAAGAGGGTACATACAGTATAGATTAGAAATATTTTGATTAAAATACAGGCAAATAATGTTTTTATAGTTTTGTCTTTTCATTGAAGAAAGATAAAAAAATAATCATGTAAATTGAGTGATTATTATTATCATTCTTTTGATATGTGTAATTTAGTCATATTTCCTATTTTTTATTATCAGTGGGTATTTACACATTACTTGGCTTTACAAATACAGTAATGTTGCCATAATGTCTTGATGAGCTGCTGTAAGTAGTCTTCCTGCGATTGATGAACTTGATTTCAGACACTCTAATTTCTGTATATTTCAAAAGGGGGGAAAATCGTCAGATGAGTTCATTTACAATGTTTGTTTTTTTAAAGAAAATTGCATTAGAGGAATAATCTAGATAGTAAATCTAATAGTGCAGGCTCCAGTTAGTCTTCCTGGTCATTATAGAGAATGCAACTGCCAAATAAGTTAAAAAATGAATTTTGGCAAAAAAGCAATTTTCTTTCACCGCTGTGACTCTTAAAAAAGATCATCTATTTTCAGTAAGAGCATTATGACAAGGTTTTTTTTTCCCTCAGTTGCCTCATTATAATTGGATACATTTTTCAGTTGTAGTGGTGCGCTACACTGCAATTTTGTTTTCTTACAAAGTTGCCTCCTATTTTTTTATTGGGTATACATTATAGTTAAGCTACATCTACTGCAAACCTAAGAAAATATATGCTTTCCGCCTGATATCCATGCATCCGTGCATTAAACAATATAAAATAAAGAATTAAATCAACCAAGGGGAATAAATGCCTTGGTACATGAATAGAAAAGAGTGATATTTTAGTGAATTGCACTGCTAAGTTTCTTTTGAATGTGCAAGAAAAACTTTATTGTGAAACAAGCTTAACCAAATATTTCTGTAATATGCTTTTTTTAACCGCAAATATCAAATTAGCTTTATACTGTACCTTCTATCAATACATTTTTAAATGTAGAAGGAAGGTGAGAACAATGAAAAGGGATGAATGAGTCCTTGAAAAGAGGCTTTTCCTCCTCCTTAGAAAAGTTGTTTCTTTATTGCATTGTCTGGTCTTATGGATTTCTTCAATGCCAGAACATGTCTCGTACATACTATTGTACATACTACTGTGTACATGTCTTGTACATACTAATGTGGTTTCTGCCTCTGTAATTGTCCCCAATCCATAATTTACAACACCTTTCACTTAACTTTAGTTGCTGATGCGCATGCTTTAGGGAAAACCTCCATCTGAAGTAATAGTCTTAAAAGTCTTTAAAAGTCCTGTTCCTCTACACACCATGAATCTCTCTAAACCATGGAATTGCCCATGTTGAATACATAAACTATAATGTACTTTCTAATTATCGTACTATATCAGTTTTGACTTTTTATTTAAAATATCCTGAATATTTTACCATGGGAGAATGAACATATAGAAAAGGGGGGGTATTAGTGCTCTTTTATTTGATCTGAATGGCATATTAGAGTTTCATTCTCTTTAAAACCCCACTCTTGCTAATAAAAAAGAAATCCACTGCAATGGATTAGTTAAGGTCACATTGGATTAAGTTACAATGGATTAATTAGGGTTAGTTAAAGTGGGGGGAATCCCCACCTTAAGGATAAGGTTAGTCCCAGGAGTTAACAAAATGCCTGATAGTTCCCAACTATCCCGGACACATTCCCGTCTATCCCTGGCAAGTCTGCTTGGTGCCCCATCACTGCCTGATGAGGGTGCTACAATATGTTTCTGATAGGTTCCACTCAGTGTTCCGATCATTTCATTGTACTGAGAAAATTTCGTTTTTTTTCACATTGAAGGATTTCTCTGCAGATTAAAGTGGACCAACAGTAGGGTTATCCTGATGCCAAGATATTAGAAATAGAGGGACTTCAGTCACTGTATAGTAACTAACTGTAAGCATGTGTAAACAGGGATTTAATTAAATCCCTAAATATTTAAACAGGCATTTTATGCAATCCCTAAATATTTCAGTTAATGTGTGAAATCCCCGGTTTCATATTCCTACTGTAACACAGAAGCCTTTCTGAGAAGGGTGAAGAAAATACGCCTGCATCCACATATCCTCACCAACTTCTACAGATGTACGGTGGAGAGCATACTGGCCAGCTGCATCACAGTCTGGTACGGCGACTGCACCACATCCGACCATAAGGCCCTGCAGCAGGTGGTCAAAACTGCCCAACAGTGCCTTACCATCCATCCAGGAAATCTACAATACCAGAAGTCTGAAAAAAAACACCAAAATTATGTCTGACCCCACTCACCCTAGTCATAACTTGTTTGTCCCCCTACCATCTGGTAGAAGGTTCCGTACGCTCCAGTTGCACACAACTAGACTCCAAAATAGCTTCTTCCCCTGAGCCGTCAAGCTGGTGACGCCCCCACTCCCTCCCATCATACTATGATCTCTCCTAACTTCTTCCTGTACCCACAAGGACTGTACTCCAACACCACTACATACACAACAACTGAATGTAAGCTGAAATTATACTTAAAACTGTACTGGTTGTAATATTTATTAATCACTGTATTTTTGCACTGTTCCCCGAACTACTTTTGCACTGTTTTTGTTCTCTATTCTTTTCTCTGTTTGTGTATTTGCACAGTTTTTATTACACTGTTATGTTATTACACTGTTAGTGTTATTGTTATTGTGTTACTGTCCATTGTCTTGTCTTCTGTTCTATTTATATACTGCACCTGAGTGACTAATGAGAAATGCTTTTCACTATACTATGCACCCGTGTAAATATAATGACAAATACAATTGAATTAAGAATGAATTAAGAAAATAGATACATTTCCACATCTTAGGGTCCTGCTACAAGTAAATTAATCACTAAAAAGCAGCATTACACTTTAAATACAGAATTCTAGATATTTCCTAGGTGAAAGAACAATAGTTACAAGTTGCATGAAACAACTGGGATAAACTTTTAAATGTGTGCCTACTTTCATGTGAACCAAGATTGCCCCAATCATTTCTTGTAACTTGTAAAATATCTGTTTCTAATAGTTCTGCCTTTAGCAATTGAGATTTTTGTTATTTTTGAACACTTTTTACATTCACATTATATTTGTTTTAGTAAAAAATGATTTTCAAGTTTATATGGCTAAAACAGCAAATTCCATGTGGGAATTAACAAAATTAGAAGATCCCCACAGTAATGAATAGAGTATGTTGCGAAAACAATTCCATCTTAACCGTTGAGCAGTATTCCGTCTCATGTTACATTTTTGTTACAAATGTTTGTATTCCTGTAGGCATAATACTATACAGGTATCTCTTATGCTAATGAATACATCAACCATAAGACTGTAATTGAACTCTCGGAATCCATTAATTATATTCATGATAGTATGTTAAAATTATTCAAATCCTGCCTTAAAAGTTATGGCAATAATGTTACAGTATGTCTTCTTGTTCATCTTATACAGGCCAGCTGGAGTACCCCAAGGAGCAATTTTGGGTACTGTCCTTTCTCAGTCTTCCTATTACTACTTTAATTTAGAATTAAGAATTAATAGTGGAATAATAGGACATTCATTTTCAGAAGAAAGAAGATTCCATCCAAGGTCACACTTCTATTTAAATCTATCTGTTTGGTGTTCTCTTACCATTTTCAGATTTGAAATTTGACATTTTTCCTCATCAACATTGTGTTTTTAAGTCTCTTTTTGCAGGGCTTTTAATATCCGACAGCTGATATCTTAAAACTTACTAGGATTCAGTTTTGTAACTGGCTTCTTGTAACTTGTAACTATGAGTTCTGTTCTTGTACTGTAACTCATAAACAGAGAACACAATTATTTTATCTGTTTTCAAAGCTTCCTATTGTCAGGCGCCAACATATTTGTCTGAACAAATTGAGCAGTTTGAAAATGACTTACTCTGTGTTCATTTCTTAGTTATGTTTAATGCTGTTTCTTTTGTTGTGTTGCTCCCTCCTTTTGCAATTCTTTTTCTCAAGATCTTACATGAGAGATTATCAGAGATGTCATAAGTATACTCCTTATTTGAAGAAGTAAATCTTTTGTTTGAGAAGGATTTGTTTGACATGTTTTATGTTACTGGTCTACAGATGTCATAAAATGCATTCATATAATTTTATGTTTGTGTAAGACACAATTGAGATAGCAATAACAATTGAGATATTTAAAGTAAAATGTAACCAAGAAATCAAAGATGATTAATTTAAATTTCACTAATTTAAGTAATTGGCTATATACTGTAAGCCTATAATAACATTAGAAGTGTTATGCAGACCTGAGGATGTCTTACAAAAATTGACGTGCTTAAGACATAATACAATAGATTCAATTGAAATTCTTCTTTCTACACTACTTGGAAAGCATTTTAGAGTGAAACCATGGAAACATTTTTGATCAGACATTGTGTTTTGTTCAATGTGTTATGGATTGCAGACGCACAAGCTGTTTTTCTTCTGTTTTCATTAATTATTAGTTGTGTCACCGATTTTAGTTAAAGTTGAAAATCAATTTGTCTAAGATGAATCATAATAATATAATATAAGAGTGGAATGTTTAATGAATATGGAGAGTTGGGACCTTGTTTTACCTCTCATCTGAAGGACAGCGCCATTTTACAATATAGTGTCCCCGTCACTACTCTGGGGCATTAGGACCCACACAGACCACAGCACCCCCTGTTGGTCCCACTAACACCTCTTCCAGCAGCAGCCATAGCTTTACAAGAAAGTCTGCTATCCAGATATTGTCCAGGCTCATGCCTGCTGAGCTTCAGTGGCTTATTAATGAAATATGTACTGGTAATTGATAGGAATGCTACTGTCCATCAGAGGTTAAGATGTTTTTGTAAAAAAGGGGAGACTGTGAAAATTAAAAAATAAATTCTTGTCACTAGTAAGTTTCTTCTTGAATTGAGCTTACAAAAGAAAAAAATTAACAAAAGAGTAAATGCTCAGAAAGAAAATGAGGGGAACTAGAATTATTTGCAGGTAACTGAAACTGCTCTGCGAATGTTGAAGTGTTGCTAAAACACTAACTTTCAAAAAAAGCTTTCAAGTTACCGTATAACTGAAATTTCAATTTTACTTTTAGTTTTATTTTAATAATACACCATGGTCTTTTTTTTACTTCTATTATGTGCTCGTTATTGTACAGTGCTTTGGTTTTTTTTAACAGTGCTGATGAAAAAATAATTATTCCTAAGTGCTTTGTTGTCAGAGACAGTTTAATTTTGTTCTGATGCAGTGCCAAAAGACTGCAGAAAATGATTAATATTGCAGGATCCACAATTTTTGAAATAATGTAAAATAAGTAGGGCCCTGATGATATGCCAAATTATTCATCTTTCACAAAGAGACCTGTTGTTAAAAGTAAAAAAAAACTATTGATTGTAAACAAATCTTACAGAAAAATCGATACAAGATAAAAAAAAGTTTGCATGGAATTGCTATTTGAAGACAAGGTGAAAGAATGTTTATTTGGTATTATATATTATTGTTCAATAATGCTATGCTTTAAGAAAGCCAGGCATCAATTCCTCACTGATGGGTTTGTCAAGGTGCTGTGTGTCATATGCTGTGTAGAGGTGTGCAGTATCCCAAAATCATTTAAGGAAATCTGAAACTTGTAACGTATTCCTGTCCATAGAGCATGCTGATCAGGGTATTTCAACACTGAAGAGTAGTTGACAATACACATCCAATAACAAAGAGGGAACGTACAGCATACAGTATGTTCTCCTAGTCCACTGTTGCACTCTTAGAAGGTAAATACAAGATAATGATAAGGTGGGCATATAGTACTGGATTGAATACAAGGTGAACACAAACTGAATATTTTTCTTCGGTTTTCATGTAGGAATTTCATATTAGAAAATAGTGGGCTTTTTATACTGCAGGTCATCTTGGGTATGCATTTTGTTGTATGATATTGACATTTGTGTTGTGTTATAGTGTTAAGGTGTGGTTTAACAAACTGGAATACAAACTAGAAACCTACAAAATGAAGAAAACTCCACTGGACATTTGCTCAGGGCAAAACAATGCATGGCTGCAAGACAATCTTTAAAACTTCTGTTTGATAAAGCAATAGCTCAAAGTTTAAAGATAATACTGTATTTTGCAAAATTTGAGCAAAGCCCTTGCATATGATCATCATACTGTATATTTGATTATTTCATCTCACATAAGCTTTCAAGCTTAAATTCTGATCATATAACGTACTGAGAGTGGTCAATTCAATTTTCTTCTTGTCTGCTCTGCACAGGTACGTTCGTTTTTTTTACAAAATTAGAATTTTAAGCTTTAAGCTATTTTTTTGTACAGCTTTAAACAAACTGGAGTCAGAGAGAAAATTCACAGAAATTCTCTTTTTCCATTTGTTTTATTTTTTCTTCACCCAAATGTTTGCTGGTTACTTACAGTATAAGCTCATGAAATAAAAAAAATGAGGTGTCATTCTCAGAGCATTTACTGTTTATGCCAGGATTCTAAAAACATCAGGATCTTAAGCTCAGTAAATGTTTTAATTTACGATGAGAACTATTTGTTATCCAATAGGTCGTTCACTGCAGTGAGCAACTGGGTTTGTGATTATGTTGACAAGAAAAAAATGCAAAAGCTGTCTAGATGAAAACTGGGCACAGAAGTAATATATTAAACCATTATAAAATGTCTTAACTCTGGAAGATATATTCAAAGTCCTCCTTTGACATTATTACTATTAATTCAGAATTATACTTCAAAATAAAAAACGCATTTAAACTAAGAAGTAACAATGTTGAAATGATTTTTTTGGTAATAAAACATATAAAAAGATCATTGGAAATTTTCTGTCACCAAACCAAAGATAACAAGGACAATAGTTCATTATTTTATAATCATAAATGTAACAATAATTAAATATATAATGCAATAGTAAAGATTTGTGTGGTTATTTATTCAATTGAGGCTGTATTTATTTTTATTTATACAGCAGAGACAATTTAAATACTTCAAAATTATATTGATATCAAAATGTTTTACAATTTCAGTCGAGCAAATCACCAACAAAATTGAGTGATCATATAAAAAAAGATCTAAAGAAATTTCTAATAGAGTAGACAATCTACAATTCTTTTATTGATTTTACTAAAATGTTAAAGGACATAACAGCTGTACTGTAATGTGTTGAATAATTTATGCAAATCAATACATTCTAAATCTCACACTAGTAGAAAGTATCTGGGGTGCAAACCAATCAATGTAGAGAAATAAAAACGAAGTTTTATAATGATAAATGAATGAAGTAGTAATGACCAAGGCCAGAATCTCATTTCACTAGAGCAGCATAAGAACTTTGAGACATGCTGTTTCAAAAGTCCTCATCAAAATTCACAGCTGGCACTGCGAGACAAATATGTTTGCGTACAGACATTTTTATTTGCAGTATGTCTTACCTTTTATAAGTTTATTAAATATATTTTTGCATTCATGTATGTACAGTATTAGTTTTGATCTATGAAGAAATTAATATTCTGTGGTTATGAAATAATTCAATTAGGTAACAAATGTCAAATTGACATACAGTACAGAGGCATTAAAGCTGAAGAGGATGTTTAGAATTCCTTTTCATTTAACATGCGAGTCATGGAAAGTCAGATTTAAACAGAAAACAATCTCCTTTTCAAGCAGTAAGGTCATGTATTGGGACATTTTTTATAAGCATAATTACTTCTGAATGTGACCACATTGTTATAGGAAACCTCTAGAGCTTTCTATACAGCAATGTGTCGCCTAAAATTTTACATCATCTTCAGGTTTTGAGAAGGAAACTTCCTGATGCTCTATTTTACAGTTACTGTACTGCATGTTCCCATAATTTATACAGTACATCCTGTATTCATTATTTATTACTCAAATAAGAACTATACGTGCTAATTTCCACAGACGTGTTGCATATAAACATTACATCTCACTGTAAATGTAGATATTTCTTTTAACATATAAATGGATACATTCTTTATCATATAAAAGGGAGTTTCATTCCTGGTGCTGGGGACCCACACCTCTGCAGGTACTCATTGGAGCTGAGTTCTTTGCTTTTATCATTCTGCAACAGAACCAGCACGTGGCTGTTTAGAGACTTTGCAGATATTGTTAAAACTAAACCAATTTTTCCGGTCTATTAAAAGTTACTGTACGTGGTCAAGTGGAACAGAAATCTGCAGGAATGCTCATCCCCAGAACCGGTATTTGGAACTCTGACATCCAGATTAAAACCAGAGTAGAATCAATATCCTCAGATCTCTCCCTCTGTTCTGCTCCCAATTGATTGCTGCCACCTCCCACTATAAATTTCAGAAGTTACTGAATGTATCTTGACTATTTTAACTTACCCATCAGCCAATTCTCTCAAAGAAGCATGTAGTTTAAATACATCAAATCAATATGAAGTTTTACCTTGCAAAATTGATAAAATAGCTAAAGCACTAGTACAGATAGATACAGGAAGCATGAAACATTGGCAACCTAAAAGTAAGTTAGGACAAACCTGTTTCATTAGAATTTCTGTCATTTGCAAAGCCAGGTGAAAAAATGCATTTTCAACAAAAGATTATCTTAGAGCGTTCACCATTTCCCAATGAGGATTTGGATGCATTACAGATAAAAGTAGAATGCTGAAAGAGAAAGAAACAAACCAGAAACTTTGGGGTTCCTGAACAATTGGCAGATCTCAGATGGATGTGAGCAAAGTGTTGCCCGTGGATTCTGTTGCATTGCAGGGGGTTGATCAGACATTACAGGTTTATACAAGTGAGCTGTGGAGTTTGTTTGGCATGAGGAAGGAAAGGGATTAATTCAGGAGAGACAAACCTTATGTTTTGAAACATGGAGTAGTACAAATGGTAGGATCAAAACCGGGGAGCAGATGGTGATACCTCAGTGCTTTAGGGAAATTGTTTTATCTCTAGCTCAGTTGGGTATTGTGCCAGGTCACCTGAATAGAAGGAAAATTCTAGCCAGATAGATGGTTTTCATAATAATGTAGGAGATTGGTGCAGAACTGTGTTTAAAAACAATTCTGAGATCTGAGCATGGTAAACTTTCACCGGAGTCTTGTCAAAAATAGTTTTGAACTATGGAAAGGAGTAACAGTAGTAGTCATTGATATTTTTAAGCCAGTTCTGACTAAGAGATATCTTAACCTAAAGTGTTTCTATTAAGTCCATTGAAGAACAAGCTAGTGACAAGATTTTTATGCATGTGTCATTGCTATGGAATAAAGTTATATCATTATGTACAGTATGATCTGATGGTCCTAATACAAATGTGTCTGTTTTTTTTCCTCCACTTAAAGTTTAAATTGTTGATAAGTTTAAATCCTGCTAGAATTATGATGCTTTGTTTAATAAACATTAGTAATCAAATTTCTTAAAACAGAGAAAGTTGAAACATCTTCCTAATTTTCCTTTGACATTAAAACACATTTGAAAGTCCCAAAAACTACAAATCATACTTAACTTCTTTCTCTCTTCACAGAACCAATTAATTAACTTAACATATTTCCAGATTTAAAGTAAAAGATTACTTCTAATTAAAGACCAAGCCAACATTTTGATACAGTTTAATTCTTCTTATTAAATAATTATGATGTTGTTTACATTGTACAGTAGATGTTTGTTTACATTTTCAAGTGATTCATATCTGGCACTATTTTTGATTGAGAGGTCTCCTGTTATAGAGGGTGTGTGTTTTACTGGTATTTAAACTCTGAACTCACCACACAATCAATATAATACTTCTTGATTTCATACTTCATATAGAGTTAATAAATTATTCACTTCTACTGTGTGCCCTGATGACTCCGGTATAAGGCGTACTGGTTTTGTGTATCGCAACACCACAGGCATCCACAAAAAATAGGAAAGGGTAGACAATGTAAACTTTGCCTACAGAATTGTTTTGTTCACTTCAATCCTCTGTTTCGCTTCCACAATCAGTGATGCAAAATCGACTTCTTGTAGTGCTTGAGCACATTTTTGTCATACTGTCCACGCTTTGTGCTAATCTTCCCTACGTCTGTCTTCTTTGAGTTCTGGAAAAGTCTTCAAGAGGGAAAAGGAGGATATGAAATCAGTTGTTATCATGGTTTTGTAAATCGTTGACAGTTAAGGAACCTTAGTGTTTTGCCATTGGGAGATTTAGAATTGTTTGAAGCCACAAAATTGAATTCTTTTTTAGTTTTTCCAATTGAAACGGAAGTTTGAATTTCTCAAAGTACTATTTGAAGGAAACAAGCAGTAAAGATCTGATTTATGACTGAAGAATTGGACAATCAGCATTCTTCCCATGTCACCCTTTAGGCTTTGAGAACTAAGGCCCGGATGCAAAGCCTTTGCACTTCACAGTTCCCATAGGTAGAATACAGAAAAACATCAGTTAAATCTACAGAGGCCACATACAGTAGCATAATTCCAAAGTAGACCTTATGTGGTAAATCAGGGTTAATGCCCTTACTCTTACAAACCAGGAGCTTTACTGACCTAGTAGTTCCAACCAAAGTTAATAACTCACCTGAAGAAAGACACCCCCTAGAGCACTCTGTCCCCTGTCACTATGCTTAGTGATTTGTATTGGAAATTGTGGTCCAGAGAGAAAAGCTCCACCTGCGGTACTGATCCAAGAACATTGCTTACAATACAACCTGATTTTTTCCTTAGGGGTCTCCTTTCCCAGTAGTGATAGGTCCACCATCTCTTATCTCCTGAAAGATGTTGAGACCAGGCTACAAGATGGACAGATAACACCATTAGTAAACCTTAATTATTATAGTGAGAAAGTTCAATTATATTGTATTTTTTTATTACTTTTGAAATTTTATATTCTAATAAATGACATAGAGTAAAGCAAATTATAATCATTATGATTATAACCCCAGCTACTATAGTACAAAAGTTTTTTTACTAATTATAATTAAATATTCTCTAAGTCTTTCCACACACCATGTTTTCTGAGGATTTAAACGTCGGAGCATTATTTGAGCAGTGAATTACATTAAAGAAATGTTACAATTTACAATATATAGAGAGTATATTTTCCAACAACAGAGAGAATAATTGGACTGCAGAGCAGAGTCTTTGACATACCTTTCAACACCTTTCCATTGTATTTTGTTTCCTGCATTTATAGCATTATAGTTTCAATGCTTCAAATTTAATTGACGGTTTTGCTGAAGAAATCCAGTAAACAGTGATGTCAGTTCACTAATTCTCCTGATGCACGTATGAAAACATTTAATTAAAATATTGTCTAAAGACCTTCGCAAGACTTTGTCAGCCCCTATTTATGATTATATTGTAAGTTCCATCTGTCAGCTACATAAACATCATTCTCTTTACACTTTTGCTGAGATGGTATTTTCCACTGAAATTTTATCTTGATTTGCAAATTGGAAAGTGACAACAGTTCCAGAGCGTTTAACAAAGAATGACATTGATTATATGATAAAAGCATAGGAGCGTGTCTGGCTGGAGTGCATTCCACAAAAAAAAGAAGAATTTCTGCATACTGCAACTACAGAAATGTTTTTTTTGTGCTAGGGTTCTTTGATCCTGTTTTCTATGTATATGGTAAAAAAAAAACTGAGGTTTTGTCTTCTCATAAGTAAATGAACACAGCAGAGTCACGTATCCTTGTTCTATATGGAAATTATAAACTCGCTTAATTTCTAACACATCTAACATATTTAGGACCCCAGTACTAGTACTAGGTGACATACTGTGCAGAGAGAATATCCAGTTGTGGAACCAATCTGATGATTTTAGTGTTGGCCAGGTGGTTTTCTGCCAAAAATGTTTTCACTCTCACCTCTACTGTGAAAAGTTAAGACAGTGCTGAACTATCATAGTGTGGCTAGCCTTGCTTTGCTCACAGCATAGACATGTGGGATAATAATTTAGAGCTTTTTCTCCCAAGACTGAATTAATTTCTGCTGCTCAAGCATTTTTAAATCTTATTATTTAAAATAGTGGCTGGAGTAGAAAAAAAGGACGATGTTAAACTGAAATAATGATTTTGAATTGCTTAGTTACAGACTAGTGAATGTTATATTTTTAATTTTAACATGTGGAAAAATGTTACGTCTTGAAGATATTGCTGATACAGTCACACCCACATTCACTAGCATTAGTTTAAAATTTGTTTAAACTGTTGTTGATCTCTTTCCATGTGTGACTAAACGTGACAATATAGTCAACACACCATTTTGAAATCTGTTTTTACATTTGTACTAGAAAAATATTTTGAAAAACACAATAATTATCCTGGAAATTGGTTAACCGCTTAAACGTACTGGTCTTTGATACCAAACTATATGGTAGCACACAGACAAGGATACAATCACCATTAAAACAAATCTAGACTGCTGCACCATATTGTAATTTAAATGTCCTAAACACCTCCAGACTGACTGATTGATAAGGCTGAGTTTAAACCAGAGGTGACTCGGGGTGTGTAACATGACACAAAGTATTGAAATGGACAGCATTATGGATCCACACCAGGTAAGATGCAAATATACAGTGAATAACTACAAGAGCATTTGCAATACTTACCTACAGTAATGAGTTAGATATACTGTAAATACAACAATATAATGTCCTTTGTTTATATATTTCCCAGAATGCCAAAGACAAAACAGGTTACAATGAGAGACCTCATCAGAGGTGATGAAACAAAGGTATGGAACAGCACTCCATCATACATATTACTTTATACTCTAAGAATAACATAAACCTAGCCATTTACAGCACTTACAGCATCTGTTAAATGTAATCACAATCATAATGTTATTACCACTGCAACTGTAGACTGTAGAGACATAGTAAACTGATGTTGCATGTTGACGACTAAACTAAGGTTCAGACAATCCTTTGGTAATGATGTACTGTATACCCATTTTTGAGGTTATGGAACGGATCAGCTTTGAGTTCTTATACTTACTCAACTAGTCAAATGCGTCCACTGAATATATTGTTAATACTGTAGTTCAATCCGTTTTTTTTAAGTTTATCCAAAGTCAATATTCGACTTTGCTTTTAACACTATCAGACAATAATAAAGTTTAAGCTTGATTATTTATAACTCAAACCAATATAATACAAAGCAATCTTGGCAGAGATCCAGTGGAAAACTGGGCTCTTTGTCCACATCCACTAGGAAGGGTAATTCAGTGAGGCTAGTTTGCCTTACCACAACACAACCAATTTCAACAAACAGAATTCTCCTGGGACAAGACTTGATTGCTCATGCTTATTTTTTGTCACTGTGTGTTAAGGAGGCTGGCAATATCTTCTGTATAAACATGAAGCTGGATACCCATACCTACCAATCTTCTCTCCGCATATTTGAAGATCTGAGACTTCAAATCTTCCAAGACTTGATAAAAGATATGTATCTACTAATATATACATATTCTATAGTTTATGCAGTATATATTCAGGTATTACATTTTAAATGGCTCCCAGTGTAGAAGCATACAGTACAAGAAAGATAAGGCATTTATACTTTTAAACAGAAGCTTTATTTTCTCAAGCAATATGTTTATACAATACATCAGAAGCATAATATTTCTTTATTTTTTTTAATCAGCCACTGAATTTTCCAAATGCTATATTTTCCTATTTCATCAGCAATATTACTGTACAAGTTCCAAAATCTTACATAAAACCCAGTCTGACAATAACTATCTTATTTATCTGACATGGATACTGAGTCAAATAATAATGGATATCATGGCTAAGCTGCCACAGCATGATAGGACCAACACATACAGTACAGTACAGTGCTGCCACATCAGAAGCAATGATGATTCCAGAAGTTTAGAATTCTGGGTGGTTATGGCTACTAAATTAAACCATATACAGTGTGCACGTGTGTGCACATGCATGCGTGCATAAGAGGTCACTTTAAATTATTCTGAGAAGCTTATGCTGGATAGTTAGCTCGGATATGCCAAGCTTTCCACGGACCTCAATAAATGCGCGGCTCCAATTTTAGAATTGGTATACAGGAGCTGTCAGAATCAACATCAGAACTTAAGGTAATGAAATAGGAAAAGAATGACAGCCTGGTTGGGAGAGTGTGGAGTTAAGGCAGTAGAAGTGACATTGCCGGATGACTGGAGACAGATGGTGACAATAGCTGGAGGTCTGCAGACTTCTCATGTAGTGGAGGTGACATCTATAGCTAGAGGACTTTGCAGCTCACTGGATATGACGGCTGTGGCTTAAATACTAGACCCAGCAGAGCTGACAATGACTGGTGGAAGACTGCAGACAGCTGCTGAAGAAAGGCTGACAATGATAGCTGCAAGACTGAATGTGGTGAGACTGGCGACTATGGCTAAGGACTGCCGACAACTACAGTACAATGATAGAGGTGACAGAGATATAAACTTGAGAAGGTGAGATGGACTGACTGTACCTTGAATGTGTCAGACGTAAACATAAACAAAGGACACGCTGACTGCAGCTCAATGGCTTAAAATGACCAGCCAGATACATGTTCTCCAGTGTAAAGTAGCAGTGTGAAAACTAGCTTGGGGATAAGCTAAAAAGCAGATAATGATTTTTTTATTAATCCCCAGGCTACTGCCGAAGTTGACCTAAAAGATTTAGAAAACTGGGAATAGATGTAACCGTGGAATGCTGACACTGACTTACAATAAAGATTCGGAGCGATTCAGTTTTGTGAGACTATAATAACAAATAAAATAAAGAAAGCAAAGAAAAGAAATAGAAGCTAATTATTTTGCATTTAAAGTAATAGAAATCCTGTATGCAATAGTAAAAGTAATGGATTACACACAGAATGCATGCGCATGTTACAATGCTAAAATATATTAAACAGGTGTGAAAAGCATCAAAGGCTTCAATTCATAACAGGAAATGAGAGGTATAACTTCACAACGATGTTATATTCTTGGAGGCAAAATAGTTTAATAACTTGAAATGCCAAAACAAAGATTCAGGTATTACATAAATATTTATTTCTGTGGCATTGAAGTCTAATTCAAGATAGAAATGTCCATTGCTAAATTACTAATTAGTGAATAAATTTCCTGCTATGTCATTGTGTTGGGACTGCTGTATTTTTCTTTATATTTTGTAATATGCTTTTGTAACCATAAAATAGCTTGTAAAATTTAATTTGTTTTATTATTTAAAAAAAATATTGAAAAGTTGCTGAATATAAAATTCTTTGGAAGGTCTGTGCAAGTTACATTGATACTTGTTCATTAGAACCCAATTTACAGGTGTCCTTTGTGTTAAATGTAGTGGTTACTGTATGTACTGTACTATATACATTTTCTTCCAATTGACTTTGACTATATCCCATTAACTATCAATATCTATGGCATGAACAGAGATTTGATATTTGAAGGGTTTCATAAGACTTTTATAATAATAATAATAATAATAATAATAATAATAATAATAATAGTTAAATACTGTATATTGTGCCCTTTTAGTTAGAACAACACAAATGCACAAATGTGTGTGTATTGCATAATACATTAACTTAGTAGACCTAATATTTTAGGTCATGATGTAATATCACATTAAACCTGCTGTACTAGGCAGACTTTATGCTTGGATCATTGCTGTCTGTAGTATATTATAAAAGAGGAAATTTCTGTTTGGTGATGCAAACATCAATTTAGAAATTAACAATATTTTAAAAATAAAAATAAGCCACATTTAAATGATCACTTGTACATTCTTGATAAGAGACGCTAAATTTGTACTGTATCTCCTATAGCAGGTAATAGTCTGTTTCACATACTTTGAATTCAATGAAAAGGAAAGAGTGTTTCCTTTCTCATTTAACAGAAGGCACAAACAGCTGTTCTTAGTAAACAAAGTGGTGCATGTGATGATATATGTTGCCTCAGAAACTCTAAATCTAGGCCAGTAAGTTGTTTTATAATCTGCATGATTACATATTTCCAATATTTTTACTTATTGTATTCCTCTTTTAGTGCACTATTTATGGTGTACCTGTGGTGTACAAAACATACAGTATGAGGAATATAAGAATGAGAATAATATTGTGAACCAGCTGTTTAAGTTATGCCACATTTAATGATAATGAGGTTCTCTTTAAATTAAGTACAGGATATCTTAAATGACTTTTGTATGGAATTGATATGACTTACTGTTCTTCTTTATACTGTATTTTTAATGTTTTCAGTAACATCCTCTGAAAAGATGTATCAAACTTCATGACCTTTGTCCTATTAAAATCTCAAATTGTACTCTTACCTTCAGGAAATGCCACCCTATAATCATTTGCCATTCTGTTCAAAACCTTATAGAGGAAGTGAGGGACCCTTAACACATACATTTTCTTTGCTACTGGGGTAAAGTAACTGAAATATAGCTGGGATAAAAGATGTCGGTACTACAGTTGCAAAGTGGACTGATAAATTAGAGTATAGGGGCGACAGTGTTGGTGAGGTTGATTTAGTTGATTGAGTTTTCTGTGGACTTTGCTGCCTTAGTATCCATTTAATCTCATGTCTATGTTATTTGGTGGTTGGAAATGAAGACCTGTGTCTAGCCTAACTTCACTCAATAAAAAGTTTTTCCCTTAATAAATCAAGACTGCTTCTTGCACATGAAAATGTCCACATAAAAAGTTCATTTTTCCTTGCAATAACTAAGGAACAAGCCTTTATTTCTGCACTGATCTCATTTTGACTTGTAGAAGATGTCTGAATGCACAACATGTATATTAAACATCATGACATGAATAAACCCCTCAGGGCATGTTTATTATCTTTTCACACCTATGACATACATTAAAAACTTAAATAAATTGGAGTACTACAGTTCTGGCAGTTTTGTGTCTAGTTACTTTTAGTTATTATAACTAATAATTAAATAAAATAAATTTAATAATTAGTTATAACTAATAACTAATAATTCTTAGTAATAAGAATGGCATGTTAAGTGTTTCACATGTTCTATATCTCTCTGTTATTTTTATTACAAAATATAACTATGTAATAATATAACTACTGTATACAATAACCGTAAAATGTGATATGATATGTAAGTAACAGAAATGACCAGTTATGTCGATATTATAACTTGATAAATTATAATGTAGAATCCAAATCAGATCCATTATTGTGACCCAATATCAAGTCAAGAGGTTTGAGAACTAAAACCAAATACAGTTTCCAGTAATGTAATGTTGTTTTATTTTCTAAATCCACATAAACATTTAGCTTTATCAGTCATTATATATTTTAAATGTAATATTATAGCATGTGTATGTTTATATGAAGGTTTTTTTTCCAAACTGATTAATTTTATGGAAAGCAATACTTAGTTTTTTTCCCCTTATGTATATTATTCTTTAAAAAATATATTCTCCTTTGTTGTAATATGCTACTGTAACATCACCATTATCACTGTTGTTAACAGCAGATGATCTACTTTAGGTTTATACTTTTGTTGAGGTTTGAAGTGCTTACATCTCACACAGCTGACTCCTTTTTAACCTTAAAACCTTTAACTAAGAGTGTTTGTTGCATGAACCAAACCCCAACATCCCTCAGTTAAACAAGTAGCAATTCTCTTTTACATTTGTTTAATTAAAAAAAAACCTGTAGCAGTGTTTTAAACCGTAGCTCTGATTACATGCAGAAACAAAGGGGGTCACAATACTGGTTACACATTCATCGTATCTGATGAGGTGTAAATTTTAGGATGAAGGATGTATCCTCAAAATGCAAATTTAGTCATTATTAATTAAATGTGTAAGGAAAGATACAAAAAACGCTCTTAGCCACCCATGTGTGACAATTCTTCTTATTCAGTCAGACACTGGTGTCTGGTGCATATAGAAATGTAAAATCAGTTCTAATAATACCAGACTGTAGTACAGTACAAACTGTATACTTCAGTGTCCCAGAAACCAAGGTTGTGAAACAATACTTTTTATCGATTGATGCAATAAAATATGATGGGCATTCACAAAGTTGTGTAGCTCCATTTCATGTGCTGTTGAAATGTATTGTTTAAAGCTGCAGTATGTAGCTATAATTTATGCTTATTTGTGGATGACTCATGCTCTTCTATTTTTCCCAGGGTTATTGAATAATTGACCTTTCAAAGCCTGAGCAGCGCTCTTCACTTCTAGATGTGGTCGTCAAAGGTTTTGCAAAAGAGGACGCAGTGAAAAGCAAAATCAGTGGAGGCACATTGACTGGGTCAGTGAAAGCTGCCGCTCAATATGCCAAAGGGAAATGAAAGGTAAAGACGTTAACACATGGCTGGGAACAGGCGGCAGATGACTCTGAGCAGTCCACAAACACTTCTTGCTGCTGCCAGGACAGTTCATCATTGACTCACAAACTCAGATTTCTCAAAATATCATTAATGTTGTGTTATCTGCTGTACTTCAGGAAGGTCATTCGGCATTGTAGAAATGAGAATAAAGGCTTTTTAATGGGTGTGCACACCCTGTGCCACCAAATATATTTAGTTTCTATATTTACTGTACAGACAGTACCATATATGTAAGCTGTATATGTACAGTATCGATAAATTAGTATGATTTGATCATTTTCTTAACATTTTCTTCATGGAGGTAGAGTTTATATGACTTGTAAATGTAAACCCGGAAAAGAAGTCTTGTGGATTTGTTCATAGAAGAAATACTGCATTTCACATTTACTGTTGTACTGAAGTCTTGTGAATCTGTTACAGTTAATTCTTTATATAACTGATATCATTCACACCTTTCCTGAGTCCTTTTGAACCACCTTTTCCCATTTTTCTCATGCCTTTCATGATATAATGCTGAGTTTTTTTTATTATTTTAAAAAAGTGAAGGCAGGCACACTAGAATTAAAAAGTACCAGCTCTTATACATTTGAAACAGAAAAGTGTTTGTTCTCACACATTTGTTATATTTGAAATTGTACCAGTTCATATTCAGGCCGTCTTTAAGCATTGATTCTGCCTTCATAGGGATGAAACTAAAGTACGACAAATGATTAGAGGGTGATCCTGTCTGTGTTCTGGTACAGAGGAGGAAGCTACTCATCTGTTTCAGAGCTCAGAGCATAACGCACAGTATGACCTTTACTTCTGGGAATTACTGTGAGTTTGAGATATTTTCACTGCTGAAGAATTGTGACCCTGCTCTTGCAGGTGTTGCTATGCACATTTTAGTGCTGTTGTGAGTGATTAAAATGGAAAAAAAAACAACAACTCTAGCCTGGCCCTTATGATTCAAGAGGTTTTGTCTCATGCATTTCCTGTGCATGAGATGTGGTCAATGTATAATTCACACAAAATAGCATGTAGATCAGAATTTCCTGAATTGCATATAAAAATACTGTTACCAGTGTTACCAGCGGGTGAAACCTTGAGGTGGAAGGAACTATTAAAGAGTAATATTAATCCAATTCATCTTGTTGGAAAAACAAGTCAAATTATCTGAAATTTAATTTAATTGGAGAATTAATCAAAGGAACCAATTTTGTATGTTTTGTCACACAGCAAGCGGGATGGGAAATTCATGATAATCCTCAGATTTTGTAACACATAGCTTAATTCTATCAAAAATACATAAATAAGGGAACATTCTGAAAAAGTGTAATATGAAAGTGTATTTCTTTAAAAATAAGACGTGTCTGAATAAAATGACAATTCTTTCACAATATAGATTTGTTTTAATTATGTAACTCATTATAGAACAGATATTGTGTATTTCATTATGGGCTGTGAAAACAGTACTGTAATTCATGACATAACACTCTGGAGTAGCAAAATATTTTCCTTGGAAATGGGGGTGAAACCTTATATAGTGCATCTCTTTCAGTGTTTGGGAATGAGTTTTTTTTTTCTTTTCTAAATGCCTTTTTAGAGAAAAGTGCACTTACAGTAACAATATACGTCAACACTAATTATTTTCTTAACTCTCTCATTTACATTTTGTGGCTATGAGAATGATACTTGCGTCAGTCGTTGAAATTTTTCTCTATATATGAAAAACATTTTTCAACCTCAGTACCATTTGTATGAATATGAACCTTACAAAACCAAAATCTATTAAAACTATATACAGAAAGACTATAATCGTCATGAATTTCCAACACGTGAATGAACTTTTGACACTTGAATGAACTATAACTTACAGGTCCTTACAGATTGGACACTAAGGAATACATTTCAGGATTCTCCTCTGCTTGGCTAGGAAACTGCTCTGCAATGAGAGAACCTGTCTAGATTTTAAATGCTTTATTACACCATTCCCACATACTGTAAGCCAATTGAGAATGATTCCTATTGGCCTTCATCATCTGGGGATTCAACTAGATTTTATTTATTTTTTTCTTTGGGAAAAAATATATTTTTGGTCAAAAAGAATAGCATACAGCATAACCCTAAAGAATTATTGGATATTTCACTGTGTCTTTACTCAGATATAGCCTCAAGCATAATCAATAAAAACATAGTAATATCTGAATCATGCCTTTATTATTGCTTTCAACTCTCATGCGATTTTAAGCAATATTACCCCTGCGAGACTTTAATTACACTTTATCTTCAGTTCATAGAACCAACTGCTATCAAGCATGGTTGGTTTCAAATTGTGGACATAACAAAAAACTAATTTACTATAATACTTTTGTTAGGTGAAGTCCATTGGCATTTCAGTACATGTACACTATATCAGATTACAGACAAATTATTTCAAGGTGTTTGAGAGAAATCTTCCATTGGAAGTGGCATGTACAGTATTTATTAATAGGTAATAAGGCACTCCAGATTGCTACAGGTGTACACATTCACATAATTGATTCAATGCCTCAGTGATTGCAATTATGTTGGCTTTGAGATGTATTTAGTGTTGTACATCCCTTCTGCTGAACAGCACCCTGTAACCTGCAAAAAAGTAACAGTTCCCAAACAATTCCTATGACAGTTTTGACATAAAAGGAATACTGATCTATTAGGGTCATAGTCTTTGAAGTATTGCACTTAACACTCAAGACGTTAACACTTACTGTAACAGTGGGTCATGTTTTGTTCTTTTAGCGACACCATTACATTAGAAATTGTCAATACTGATCAGCATTCTCAACAGTGAAAATAAAAAATAAAGGCCAGACATATTCATAAAGATTTGTATTTCTGTGTGGAATATATGAACAGTCTTACAGTAAGTATGTCAGTGGTTTTGATAATCCAAAAATATTATTACAGCAAATATTCTGCCCCATTTTGTAACGTTAATTGCATGTACTTGGAATGGATTTAAAATAAAAACTTTTTTTCTGTGAAATAAAAATCAACAAATAAAAATTTGTTACAGTATATACCTGTAGGCTTTATTGTAATTGCAGGCAAATCCATTAACCTCCTGGATCAATATAGATCAAACCACTCACTATAATGCATTAAGTCTTTATTGTTATTACCATTGCTAATACAATTAATATATTACATGGTAATGGACAGATTTTTTGCCCTAGTACAAAATATGCCCTATTCCTCTTCATTTAAAAAACATACCTGTACTTGTGTTTTTTTTTTACCTTTAATTGGTTTCAAATTACTTCATAAAAGCAGGAATAAATGTAGCTGTGGAACAAAAAAGTTTGAAAATTGCAGTATAAATGTTGTAGCCCCAGCTGCATGAATGCAACTGGCAGCTTCACATAGCCTGAAAGACTTGTTTTGATGAAGAAGGTTGTATCCATAAATCCATCAGAAACTGACAGGATTTTGCAAGAAAACTGTACTTTCTTTCCCTAGCCGTCCTGTGACATTTACCGAAATGGAGAAATCGTCTTATTTCTTCTACATTCATTAAAAAATGCAATTATTTCCCCTGGGGCATTGAGCAAATTGACAGATGTCATACTAGGATGTTCTCTTATTTTTATATTTTTCTGCTTTCTTTTTGCTATATTTTTTATAATGGCATTAGGTTTAATATGCATACAATAATAATAAACCCTAGGAGGAAAACAGTAATTATACACAAAAATCTTCATTGTTTTTTTTTCTTTTTAATAAGATGCAGTCCTTACGTATCGTTCTAATTAATAATTTACCAGCTGTAGGGAAAGATGCTGTTATGTATTCATTTAAGATATCTTTCCACTTACAGTTAGCCTTATGCCATCAGCAGAGGTGTTTAGTGCCAGGCAACACAAATGTCTTTTTAAGCTTTCCATCGCTTCAGCCTCAGGCAGCTTGTGTTTTACCAGAAGCAGTAACTTAATGTTGATTTATTGCTTAAATTCCAGCGAGCACCACATTCTTTCATTAACAAAGGCTTCTGGAAACCAGTGTATGCAATGTGAAAAGGAAAAAATATATATATATACCCTTACTGTTCATTTCAGTATTGAGTGGACAGGTCCCCACTGACTCAGATGAGTTGTAAAGTAAACTATTATTTGTTAGCTAGCGGCAAAAAAAAAACAAAAACAAACATACACATAACCAGTGTCAAGAATGAAGGAGACAATGAGAGTGCTTTGAAAAGTCTCTTTGAATTAAAATACCAACACTTATTATAATCAGATGGGTCCTTGGGTCAGGCTGTCACCATATTTTGTCTGTCTTTCTCCAAACCATACAATGTCTGCATTTGTCCTCCACTTTGTTTCCGTTATTCCCACTTCTTACAGGATCAATCTTTTTTTTTAGCCTACTGCATGTTTCGTCAGACAAAGTAGTTGGTAGCAAATTAAAGTAGTGGCTTCCCGTCATGGTAGTTTGTCTTTGTGGTTATAGTCATCAATAGAGCATTTTGTTCCAATGAAAAAATACCAGAGTACAGATTTACAGTGTCATCCTTAGCATTTTGCAGATCAGCTTTCTTGATGTACAGTAAGCAATAATTCACGTTCCTCTTTAAACAAAACATGTACTGATAACACCACTCTTTTCCAAGAGACTAATTGTTTTATCTTTTGCATAAATAACAAGATCTTGAATTTTGTAATTGCCATGAATTATATTCTAAATCCTTAATGTGTGTACTGTATATCTTTGTAACTATTTTCTTAGGATTCAAAAAAACAGAATATGTTTATAGTATTTTTTCAGATTTCACATAGTTTTTTTTTTTACAAAAAACATAAGCTATTGTGTCTCCATATTTTAACTATATTTCTGCAAAGTGGTTACTACTGTACAACTACTGCTATAACTCATTTTAACAAGAGTTAACAGGTGTAATTGTCTGACATTTCTGGTTCTGTCATAATTTAAAATGAACAGGATTCTTTAGATAATTGTAATGATTATTAAAAACAATCATTGCTAATCATTTCAAAATTCATAAAAGGTCAGGGGATTTAAATAGATGCCTCATATGTTAACAGGTACCCCAAATATTTGTGGCAGATTATAGTATACAAGATAAATACAAAATTATTCTGCCCATTCAGATCAACTGTCATATGAAAATTCTACAAAACTGACTTTATAATATCCTGCACAAAGGATGCACACAGTAGAATTAGTGTTTTTAACCTCTGTACTGTGCTAAACATTTCCAGAGCTGCTGATATCTGGATTTGTGTCTTTCAAAATCTTATTTTAAAAGTCTTTTAAAAAATAATAGGTTTATGTTTAAAACATCAATGGCTATATTTAAATTTGTATAAATTACCACTAGTGGAGACTTGAAAATCCACGTAATACCAAGAAATAAAAAAAACAAGACATTACATTTTGAATATGCTTTAATGATTAAAAGAAGTTAATGAAACCATGCATATTGTATTAAATCATTTTGCATAACTTTACTTAATTAGAATTCCATGTCTTTATTGAAAAGCATGGAAGTCAAGTGGATTTATCATGTACCCGGTAATGCAACGTATAGGAATAGCCGTTCACTGTTAATAATTGCACATTCAGTCAAATGCATATTAAACATTATCCTGTAATTAATATTTTATTTTCAGTTACTGGGTTTTCTGTCCTTTTGTTTGGGATCTTTTTACATAGTTTAAAATATGTACTTCTGCAATGTGTTTTTTTTACGTTTAAAATATCAAATTATTGTTTCTGTTTTAAACAGCGGCATTATACAGTATCATTAATCCAGTATTTACATTCTGTATGATATTCATGTAATGTCCCCTGTAGTTTTATAATTAAACAACATTTAGTTATAATGTTATACTAATGTTTCATTGTAACCACTGCTCGAAACTTCCCCACTAAGATGTTTCTTCACAATACACAGATACATCTGCATTATTGGTCAAAACTATATCACAAAGATGAGCCCTAGTAATGGCAAAATACTGTAGCTGTCCGTGGCTGCTAACTTTGACTGTACATACAGTACACAAAATGGCTAAATGGAAATTAGTAAGAATGTTTCACTATCTGTATTGTTTTGATTGGACAAGAGCTAATTCAATATTTGTATATGTAACTTATTGCAAATAAAGTAAAGTAAAACATAATTGGAAAAGTATTGTTATTTATGCTTTACATGTGAAGTGGACACTATGTTGTGAATGCTTGAGTGTATCAACCCTCGGTAAACCAAAACAAAATAATTGACTCAAGTAATGTGCAATTTCATAAAAAAAAAACAATAAAAAATACCAGCTGCCCAGAGTTTGGTATTGGAGGTGAATTAAAACTGTCAAAACTGTCAAAGTTAGTACAATTCCATAGAAACAGCCATTCAGAATGTCATAGTTTAATTATCACAAGAAAAGTAAAATATATTTTTGACATGCTCGCTATTATTATTAACTAGGTACTTAAGTTTATTTCAAGCATGGAAAAAATGACAAAAGAAGAACATAAGCAAAAAATATCAAATGCTCCATAAAAAGCTCCAAACCAATGTAAATTCTGCTGTGTTGCTGCTAATTGCAATTCAATCTGTATCACACAAAACATTACATTTTTACATTAAACAGCTTGCCGGCTGGTAATTTGGCAATCTTCCGCAAGACCTATTGTATTTTTGCTGTTATGCTTTTTAACTCAATCCTTATTACTTACTGGAGAGACATGATTCTCTTCTGGCTTCTTCACCTCAAGTATACAGTGTACTGTACAGTATATACTGTACAATATTTGAAAGGCAAGGGAGGATGCTGCTGTTCCATAAGTCGTCCGAAACCAACATTCTGCTGCAACCCAGGCATTGTCTAGCTGCACCTGACAATTAATGACATGTTATGGATTGAAGTTATGCATTTTTAGTCAAGACACAAACAGAATGATACAAACATTACTGAACTAACAACTTGCTTTTACCATTCATTTAATTAAAATGTACAGTTCAGTAATTAAAAGTACTTTGTTATCTTTCACAATTTTAGCATTCTGCGAAGCAGTAAAAATGGGTAAGGTAGCCACTGTATCTACTTCTACATCTCCTGGTTTAACTTTAAAACTTTAAAATGGGTACCACAGCATTTGTACAGTACAGTATATGCATGCCTGACAGTGTTTTGTACAAACTAATAGATGTAATTGTGTTAAGGCTTGGGAGCCCATGTCTTTTTAAGTCAGGATGTCCAATTCTGGCCCTGGAGGGTCAGAGATGTTTGTGGGTTATCATGTCAACTGCGTAACAAACTACACAATCTGTTTACTGGCTTGACTGGACCAGTGTAACACCTCCTCCCAGCTCTTCAGGTGTTGCTGCTTTATAGAGACCTTGAAAAACCTGCACCTGCCCTCCACTCATCGATGTAGAATATCCAACAAAACAACTACTGTATGTGGTGAACTCATTAATGCTATCGGCAGGAGACAACCATGACAGGTTAACTCACAGTGGCTACAGTAGCTACATCTGCAAAGAAACAGTGCAGGAACATCCCAGTGCAGTCTATCTAGACTGGAGGCTGATCAGGTTTATGCATCAATGCGACCGTGAATGTATTAATGCTCACAGAGGCCCTACCTGATACTAACTGTAATATTTCACTTTGACATTTGTCACTGAAAACATATCATGATTCTTTGTTTTCCTTTTTTATTTTGTGTGGATTTTTGCTTGATGTACTGTACTGTATGTATACTGTATGTTTAAAATACTAGGTAAAAATGCAATAGCTCAGTTTCCAATTTCATCTGTGCGTCAGTATTTATGCTCCTACAATTTGCTGTCATGCAGCTATAAATTGCATCATAATTGTAACAGTTTATGTTTTAAAAATTTAAATTTATTTTGTTTTAATAGTTTTTTTTTAATTAGAATTGAAGATAACTGACAGTATCGTAAATTAGGGACAATGGGATACTTTAGGTTCTCTCAAATCTATAGTCAGACACTTAGTAATTACATTTTTTTGTCATTAATTTCATGTGTCTGTCTCTTCAAAAAAGTATCACTTTATTGTTAAAGACGACTATATAATTTTATAATTGTCATTGTGATATATTGTATGTTATTTTTTGCTACAAGGAACATTGTCGCTATTATATTCATATTGTTAAGACTGTTGTTATAATAACTTTTTTCTGCTTTATCATTGCTATAATGCCTTCCTGCTTTTCTTTTCTTTTTATTTATGCTGCACACTGTATACCAAGTGCAATAGAAATGTAACTGATTAATTGATGAGGTCTTTTTTCATGCTTTTGACCACAGCATATGAATAACCAAGATATTTTCGACTTCAAAAAATGCATGCTAGTTAATATCATCTGTGGGATCAACTGAAGCCATTTTCTAACTAATGAATACAAATATTCTGCATTTCAAAAAACCCGATATTACATTTTCACCTCTCCAGAGAACTGACATTTTCCCTTTGACTGCTCCCGTTGTCATCCCAATATATGCTTTCCCCACATAGTTATTTAATCATATGAATTATTATGTGCAAATCAAATGTAAACTCTCCGTGATCTCGTGCTCCTTACCAGAAATGATATGTGTAAAGAAATTGCACTTCATAGTTAGAAGGTGATGCATGCTGTGCTGCATTCAAAACACTAATTACCATTAATATATGGTGGCAGTATACTAACTGCCTATTTATATAGCTGATCTACATAACCTGTCTTGTCTGTTAAATTATCTTCTCATCTGCTCCCTTGCACAGTGGAAAATCGGCAACTTAGCTGAGGATCAATGAAAATGATATGCCAGCATTTCTTAGTGCTTAGGCTTACTTCACAAGACCTACTGTAGGTGCAGAATTCCATTAAAGGTGAAGGCTTCTGTCCTTTTTTAAGAGTTCAAGGTCTCTGCTGCACCTCTTATTATTTCCATTTTCTGACATCTCCTTTAGCTATCATTCAGAATAAAACGTTTTTCCTACATTTAGTCTTTAATAATTTGCAGTGTGTTTATAAATTGTTTCAGTTTTGACAAACCGTAATGCACAGACAGGTTTTCCCACATTCATATTCACCATGGGAATATCTACAAACAACTGCTTCCCTTTGTTTTATAATTTTGGCTTCATTTGGTTTGAGAATTTGCTAAATGAGTTATGGTGCTTTTATGATCTGAAAACTCCCATTGAAGTTCTTAAAACGAGTTGCAGTCAAGGGAAAGTTATACTATAATAGAATCACAAGCAAAAGAAACAAAAGTTTATTACAGGAATATTTTGTTCATCAGATCCCTTCTCTCATGCTAATTCACAAAACTCATAAAGCACAAACTCACAAAGATGAACTTATTGAGTACGATTCCTGTTTTTTTAAGTGTGAACTCTTCTGTATGCTTTTTTTGTAATTGTTTCTACATGTTGAAAGTAAAAACAATCTTAAAAACCTGGTACTTAAACCTACAGCATTTAGTAGTAATAATAATAACTGCTTACACTTACATAGTGCTTTTCTGGAAACTCCACTCACGTGCATTACAGGTAATGGGGATCCCCTCCACCACCACCAGTGTGCAGCCCCACCTGGATGATGCGACGGCAGCCATAGTGCACCAGAACGCTCACCACATATCAGCTATTAGTGAGGAGGAGAACAGTGTAATTAAGCCAATTCATAGATGTGGATTATTAGGAGGCCATGATAGGTAAGGGCCAATGGGAAATTTGGTCAGGACGCTGGGGTTACACCCCTACTCTTTTCGGGAAATGCCCTAGGATTTTTAACAGAGAGTCAGGACCTCGGGTTTACATCTCATCTGAAGGACGGCGCCTTTTTACAGTATAGTGTCCCTGTCACTATAATTTTACAGTATAGTGTCCCCGTCACTATAATGGGGCATTAGGACTTTCACAGACAGCAGGTGAGTGCCCCCTGCTGGCCCCACTAACACCTCTTCCAGCAGCAACGTTAGTTTTTAGCTTCAGGGGTTGCCAGTTGTGAGTTGCAGGGTGATATACAGTAGTTGCTGGCCATAGAGTTACAGTACAAGATGCTGCATATCTACTGTACAGTATATAAATGAACTAAAAAGTTGATGTTTTTATTTGGTTTCTGTTATCAGAAATGGTTGACACATAGGTAAAGGCCCACTTTTGACTATGCCAACTTTTGCTCCCAATGATCTCAGCTATTCATGGTTATAGTAAATGTTATATTTTTGCTGATCCACTAACCATTTGGTATGTTGTTTTCTTCTTTTCATAGTCTCAAGCTGTCATTGGTGGAGTTTTCTTACTGCTGTGTGGCCACTACTTGCCATTGTCTGATCTCTAACCCATTCATTCTGTGTGTCTTTTTTGGTCTCACATGCATCTCTTCATTCAGCACTTTTCTCTTTAAGTTGCTCTACAAGTTTTCTGTTTTGGCATCTGAACACTTATGACATTAATGGCTGAACTTTATTCATTCTGCTCATTAAAAAGGTACTGTACAGGTATTTATTCTCTCCCAAGGTACATGTAGTTTGACATGTAGAAACTGGTCTCCACAAGTTCATACAATATTAGTGGTTTCAGTTATCATACAGATACTGACAATTAAAAGCAATCACTCTTAATATGTCTGTATGATTTTAGAAAATGATATGGGTTTTGTTTTTTGATGAAAAGGCTTTGGCTTTATTTTTTATTAGTTGATTGTTTATATCTGACTGTAATATAAACAAGTGACTTTGACTTGCTGAGTCTAAAGACCATTGAAAATTAAAAAAGCAAAACTGAAAAAAGCACATCTATGTTCTTTTCTATCCTTCATGCCTGGACGACTGGAGACTGGACGATTAGTACTCTGTCTTTTACCCTCTGCAATGTTCATAGCCAGTATTTCTCACTCTGTCATGACACTTTGCCAGACCAACACATTATCATGTCTCATCTTCATGACCATTTTCACATTGTCTGGTCCACTACATTTGAACTGCCAGGCTGCCACAACCCATGCATTTCAAATGAGTGGAGGTAGCTAAGGACTTGTGTACAGCACCCTGATGGATTCCAGTTAGTGTTGTATAAACACTGATTTTTGTTGTGTCCAACAGATCAATCGATGTGAAGGATCAACTATGGTGATTTAGCAGGATTGCCTAGTCTCAAAAGAACTCCACTTGTAATTCTTGATGGCATCCTGACTGCACAATGCTACATTGATAACTTTGATTGATACATTGATAACCAGTCATAACTTGTTTGTTCCCCTACCATCTGGCAGAAGGTTCCGGTCACTCTAGACTCCAAAATAGCTTCTTCCCCAGAGCTGTCAAGTTGGTGACGCCCCCACTCCCTCCCACCATATTATGATCTCTCCTAACGTCCTCCTGTACCCACAACGACTGTACTCCTACACCACTACACACACATGGAAGCCGAAATTGTTCTGTCCCCTCGATAGCCCAGTAAAACTGTACCGGTCGTAATAATATTTAATATTTATTAATTAACCATACTATTTTTAACCATACTATTTTTGCACTGTTCCAATAATTATTTAGCACTGTTTTTGTCCTGTTATATTTTCTCTGTTTGCGGAATTTTGCATAGTTTTGATTACTTGATTACATGTTATTTATGTTATGTTATTACGTTACTGTTATTGCTATTGTGTTACTCTCTATTGTCTTATCTTCTGTCCTATTTATATACTGCACCTGAGTGACTAATGAGAAACACTTTTCATAAACTATGCATCTGTGTAAGTTTAATGACAATAAAGCTGAATTGATTGTGACCTGAGACCTCACTTGCTTTTCTTCCTTACATGCTCATCTTGACATGACAACGTTTCAATGTGTAACGCACATCTTCATGCTGCCTGTATAACAGCAGCTTTCCTGGAAGATGAGTTGTGACAGTTAAGCCACCCTAAGAAGTCTTCAGCACCTTGATCATTTGTTAGATGAGCTGGTATGATGTATGGTATGTAAGACTCAGAGACCACTGAATAGGAATATTCTTATCCAGATTCCTTGAGTGTATCCCACAAGCCAGCTATAATAACAACAACAACAACAATAATAATAATAATAATAATAATAATAATACATTTTATATAGTGCCATAGAAGGTAGAATCCCAAAATGCTTTACATTAAGTATGAAAATAAGTAAAATTATAAGAATAACAAATTACAAAATAAGCTTACAAGAAAGAAAAGCAGTTAGAGGTGCAGCAGAAGATACAAGGTGGTTAAAAAATGGAACAGACATAAAGACTTAATAAAAGTCAATCTGAAGAGAAATATTTTGAGGCTAGGGTAGGTGACTCTCTGATATCTTTGGGGATAGAATTACAGAGCTTTGGGGCATAACAAGAGAAGGCAGTCACCCATAGAATGTAAACAAGCTTGGAGGACATAGAGAAGAGTAGAGTCAAATGAAGAAGGTTGCAAGGTGGTGAGTCGACAGATAATAAGTCAGATAGGTACTGAGGTACAAGCCACATAGATCCTTATAGGTTCATGACTCGTCTTAAAATCAACATGAATCATAAACAGACATGATGTGATTGCTTGCATGCGGCATGCTTGGGATTCTGGCTGCCAAATTCTGAACATACTGAAGTTTGTTCAGTGTGGAATTAGATATGCCAATGAGCAGGGCATTGGAGTAAACAATTCTAAAAAAGACAAATGTGTTGACCAACTCTTTTCTGTTCTAGCCATAGGCAACATACTGTAGGATGCAGTCTGCCACCTTATGTTTTTACAATATTCTGGACATAAGAGTCAAAAGTTAAACCAGGATGAAATATCACCCCTAAATTCTTCAATTTTGAAATTCAAGCAAAATTCAACGTTACTGTGTTGGCTTTATGTACATGATGCGAGGTGGCGATTACCCTGATGTCAGTCTTGTCAGTTTAGGTGAAGAACATTTTGAGCCTTCTAGGTTTTTATATCAGAGATGCAATTAAAGACTGCAGGAACAGCTACTTCAGTGTCAGATTTAGTACCTTATTATTTTAATATCTGGCCAAGTGGGAACATGTTAGTGCTGAATAGCAGTGGGGCTAGAAGATAAGATCACTTTACTGGCCATATACAATTTCTTGTATTAGGAATTTGTCTTTTCGCATACCCCAGCTTGCTCTCCATGAGACACACAGACAGGGAGAGAAGCTGGGGGTCAGAGCGCAGGGTCGGCCATTTATACAGGGCCCCTGGAGCAGTTGAGGTTAAGGGCCTTGCTCAGGAGCCCCAGAGTAGGATTCCTCTGCCAGCCACGGGATACAAACCGGCAACCTTGGCATTGGATGGCAGGGGACAGAAGATAAAGAAGTGTTTGTAGGACACCTGCTCACTGACCCAGAGGTAGGACGCCAGATGGATCTGGTCCTGAGGAGGTGGCATCAGAAGAAGTAGTGTTACCAGTAACACTAATCACAGGCGACAAAAGACATTGATTGTATCACTTTGATGTGTATCTGTTCTAATAAGATTATAGTTTGTCAATACACTACTTTCACCTGTTCTTTCCTACAACAAAACGTTCTTGAACTTTACAAACATGTCTGAAGGGACAAATGGCAGAAGAGAGAAAAGACCCCATGCGTAGCAGCGAGACGGGGGTTAGCCTGGTCTCAGCTGTTCAGGAAATGCTGTATAGAAACCTATGCCCTCAGGTAGCGGACGTGGGGCAACCTGGTGCTAGGCGGGACTCAGGACATCCGAACGTCAATGCTGAGCGAAGGCAGAATAAAAGACCCGGAAATATATAGAGAGAGAAACACCGGAAATGAGAGACAGGACAGAGAAGGAGCTGCAGACTGGCTGCAGAGGGCGTGACATGAACACAGCAACAGCCTGAACGATACAAATATCTTGAGGGAACAGTTTATGTTGGAATATCATGTTAAATTACGAACTTAATAAATTATTTTCTTTCTTATTTTAAATGGAAATCAGTTTGTATTTACTGCTAGAACACAGGTACAGTATTTTTGTTGTTGTTGTAAAAGGACATCCACCAAAGGAGCCCCAGAGTAGGATTCCTCTGCCAGCCACGGGATACAAACCGGCAACCTTGGCATTGGATGGCAGGGGACAGAAGATAAAGAAGTGTTTGTAGGACACCTGCTCACTGACCCAGAGGTAGGACGCCAGATGGATCTGGTCCTGAGGAGGTGGCATCAGAAGAAGTAGTGTTACCAGTAACACTAATCACAGGCGACAAAAGACATTGATTGTATCACTTTGATGTGTATCTGTTCTAATAAGATTATAGTTTGTCAATACACTACTTTCACCTGTTCTTTCCTACAACAAAACGTTCTTGAACTTTACAAACATGTCTGAAGGGACAAATGGCAGAAGAGAGAAAAGACCCCATGCGTAGCAGCGAGACGGGGGTTAGCCTGGTCTCAGCTGTTCAGGAAATGCCGTATAGAAACCTATGCCCTCAGGTAGCGGACGTGGGGCAACCTGGTGCTAGGCGGGACTCAGGACATCCGAACGTCAATGCTGAGCGAAGGCAGAATAAAAGACCCGGAAATATATAGAGAGAGAAACACCGGAAATGAGAGACAGGACAGAGAAGGAGCTGCAGACTGGCTGCAGAGGGCGTGACATGAACACAGCAACAGCCTGAACGATACAAATATCTTGAGGGAACAGTTTATGTTGGAATATCATGTTAAATTACGAACTTAATAAATTATTTTCTTTCTTATTTTAAATGGAAATCAGTTTGTATTTACTGCTAGAACACAGGTACAGTATTTTTGTTGTTGTTGTAAAAGGACATCCACCAAAGGAACTTCTTGGATAACTGTCATTACACATAAAACAAATGAGATGGCAATATATCATTTCCAAAATGCCCACATTTCATTGATGATCCACTTTTTTTGTCATAATCATGTATACTGAAAGGAATATCTGTGACAGTGAATGTTGTCCTTCATGTTCACCCTTCCAGGTGTAACACAGATATTCACGACCAAATGTAACAATTGCTATAGTAACAGCATACTCACGTCCTTTCAAGGTCAGTATTTAAAATCTCATTCGAATTCATTGAAAAATAATGATTAATTTTCTTGATTGCTTTGATATTGTGAACAAAATTTTCTATATAATAAAATACTTTAAGTATATATGTTATTTTAAATTATTAAAGTATTTGACATATGTGTAAGGATAATTGCTCACACTTGGAAAAAAAACATTTTTCTAACATTTGAAGGTCGCAGGATTATGCCTGTCAATTTGAGAAATTGCAGTACATTATACTTACTGTCTCACCTTTACTAACCACATGGGAATTGCAGAACTCAGAAGATGAAAGTGTTCTGGTTAACTGCCTTCAAGTACAGAGTGGACCACAGATTTTTCTAAGAAAGGATAACTGAAATATGTCTTTCCCTGTTTTCAATATGCACCTGAAGGGATGCTACAGTGCACACTGAGCAAAGGAATCTGCATGATTCACCGTCAAAAATGTCAAAGGGCGAGATGTAGAAAGGCTGCATCTTTCACGGAGTGGTGAGTCCTCTTCATTGATAAACTCTAAGCAGCCTGAAAACAGACAGGTAATACAAAGGGATACAGTCTTCGTCTGCTGCATATGGACTACACTTGGTAAGCAGTGGCTGCATATCCATCTTGTATTTTTAGATCCCTTCCGCTGGGTGTGTTCAAGCCTGACAAACAGTAGTGGTGGAGCAAGGAAAACAAGATAAACTCCCAGATTTTATCTAACAAGCTCATTATTTATGTTTATTTGTAGATTGACACAACACATTTCTCATGGTCAGTATACCATTGCAGCTATTAATTATGGACTAGGACATCATCAGTTAATTTGTAGAGAATATTTATACAGTAGTTGTTATCTGAATGAAAAATCACTGATCATTTTATTTATATTTTCATAGAACTTATTTTAAGCTCCACTTCTTTATTTTGAATTGGGAATTACCAATTATTTTTTGTTATTTCCACCAAGTTTGGAATCGCTGATGGCGTGTTGTGCCCAGACACAGGGGAGGATGAGGAAGTGTGGTTAAGAACTCCTTAAACCCACAACTTTCAGGACATTCTTTTAACGTGTCACAGGAGGCTGCAGGGATCACTGGGTTTGCTCAAAGCTGAGGTAGTCTAATGGCTAATTTTTTTGCCACTGCACAGTGGAATCATGGTCACATTTGTCTAGCGAAATGACCCAGACATGAACCTGTGATCACAGAGCTCAACCTGCTTTCAGATGAGCATCTGTGCTGGCTGAGCCACTCGGGAGGCTGCCTTCACTTCATTTTTTAAAGAAAATGTTTGTACTTCTGAGTTTCTCCTGCTTAACCAATCTCACATTTTGCTGCAGCAAAGTTTTCAGTAATTCAGCCCAAATGCTAATTAAAGATGGAATACAGATGGAATTGTACTCGTTGCTTTATTGACTTAGCTCAACTAAGCTGAGAGAACGACACCCTGACTATAAGGAGAAGGCTGTCGAAACCTATGTACTGTAGACAGGGACCTGATTAGTGTTAAGAGAAAGGGTGACAAAGGGGTACAGATGAGAAGTTGCTGGAATATATCTTCTGAAAAGATAGGAATCTGAATTGGAGCTGGATTCACTTCCCAAACTAAGGTAGTGACATTAAAGAACTGGAAATGAGATAGTGAATCAATCTTATTTGAGTGACTGAGAATATAAGCAATAAAAATTACTGATTCGTTGCAGACGGACACTCACATGAAAGGGTTGAGTGGTCTTATGATATGCAAAGATTCAGAGTAACCTTCACATGTAATGTGTAGTAAGAATATTGCTTAGGTGAAGGAAGACCAAGTGGAGCTTTAAGCAAGAACATACAGCTAATGATTACAGGTCATAATTACAGGTCACAGTTTGCAAAACATTACACAGAAATCCAAAACAGGTGCCACAGATTATGTTTTACCTAGCAGCTGGCATCGAAGTTGACATGGTAGTACAGAGATGCTACAGAATAAACAAGGTTTTGGGATCTGATGTGTTGAAAAGTACTATACAAGTGTAAAGCATTGTTAATTATTATAAAAAACATTGATTGATGTATTTTCTAAACTGCTTTGTCCAGTAGAGTCTAAAGGGACACCAGAGGCTAACAATGGGCACATAAACACACATACACTCACACTAGACTCATTGTTTTGCAGAAGCTAATTAATCAATCAGCATGTCTTTGGACTGTGGGAGGAAACTGGTGCAACTGGAGGAAACTCACGTGAACACAGGGGGAACATACAAAATCCATGCAGATAGTACAATCTATCTGACGTGCAGGCCACAGTATGTACGGCTACAGAGCTTTGTGTCCGAAGAGGTTGTTAGCAGTACTGGGGCTCCACAAGGGACTGTCCTTGCTCCATTCCTGTTCACTTTTTACACCTCTGACTTCAGGTACAACTCTGAGGCATTTCATCTGCAGAAGTTTTCGGATGACTCTGCTATTGTGGGGTGTATTAGAGAGCGGAGGGAGGAGGAATATAGGAGCTTGATTACCAACTTTGTGGAGTGGTGTCATCTTAACCATCTCCAGCTAAACACCAGCAAGACAAAATAAATGGTCATGGACTTTCAAAGGAATAAGTCTCCGCTGAACCCTGTTTCCATCCAGGGTGAGGACATAGAGGGGGTGCAGTCCTGCAGGTACTTAGGGGTACACCTGGATGATGAGCTGGAGTGGTAACACTGACACCCTGTACAAGAAAGGTCAGAGCTGAACCTATTTTCTTAGGAGGCTCAGGTCCTTTGGTGTGTGTGGAACACTGCTACACATTTTTTTATGAATCAGTGGTGGCGGCGGCCATCTTCTACGCTGTTGTGTGCTGGGGCAGCAGCATCATGGCAAGAGATGCAAATAGGCTCAATAAACTCATCAGGAAGGCTGGCTCTGTGTTGGGGCTGAGCCTTGACCCCCTGGAGGTAGTGGCTGAGAGGAGAATGCTGACCAAGCTCACAGCCATTATGAACAATGCCTCTCATCCGCTTCAGGGGACTGTTATTGGGCAGCGGAGCTCTTTTAGCAACAGACTGCTCCAGCTACGGTGTTCAAGGGAACGTTTCCGCAGGTCTTTCCTCCCGGCGGCTGTCAGGGTGTATAATGCTGCCCTAGGCTAGGACTGTTAGCCCTTCATTTGCTCGTCTATGGACAGCATGTTGCTCCATTGTACTTTTTTTTTTGTACACTCAATCTGTACATACCTATGCCCATTTTGCACATATTTCTACAGTGAATGTGAGCATATTTTGCACACACCTACCGTATGTATTTATTTTTATTTATTTTATATTTATTTTGTATTACTGTACGTATTTTGTGTCTTTTTTTTTTGCTTGGCTTGGGCTGGACTGCTGTAACCATCGATTTCCCTTCGGGATCAATAAAGTCTTATCTATCTATCAATAGGAATTGAACCCAGGGCTCCATCACTGCTTGACAGCAATACTAGCCACTGAGCCACCAGGCTGCCCATTATTATAATAACATATTGCATAAAAATTATTATTACTGCATGACCCTAACAAGTTAAATTATATTTCATGCCTTAACAAATGAGCATTTATTAAAACATCTTATTGTAAGCCAAAAAATATATACAGTATAAATCATTCTCGTATAATTTACACATTTCACTTTGACACCAGGTTGTAAAGGCCAGTAAGTGATATCCAGTCCCTACGGAGAAACACATAACGTAGGAGAAGAGAAATATTGGAAGTAAAGTGTATGTTGTGCATAATGGAGTTCAGAACTCAGTCATCAGCTATAGAAAAGGTAAAAGGTAAAAACATTTACTGTAAAAGAGGAGAGAGATCAACTTTTCCAAAGCTAATGGTTCCTAATGAGAACTAAGCGTGCAGTTGAATTCATGAATTCATCCATGTCAAATCTCAAAAGGTCAGAAAGAACAGGAAGGAGATGTCTTTGAGCAGCTGGTATAATAGGAACAATTGCATCTCAAAAACACTTTCAATGCCCAGAATGAGCTCAGAGCCACATGAGTTACAGTAGCAACTTGACATATGCTTATGAGGTTGTGCTTACATTTGTAGTTTTGTTTAGTTTTGATTTTCATATTAATTTAATTGAGGTTCCAAACTCATCTATGAGAATTCGTAATATTTTTTCTCTAACATTGTTTTTGTTTTACTGTGGATTAAATTTCCTTTTGCTTGGCAGCTTTAGAGATTCAAGGGGATTGTCATCTATTATTGCAGACTGCCTGCTTGCACTGCTGCACATCTGTCTTTTATTTCACTTGCTGGTCTTGCTGTCCTAGTTCAACACAGAAATGTACTCAATACGGGTTTAATTTCATCCACGCACTGTTTGTTCTGAATGGCCCATTAGTGTTCATGTCAAGTGGTTTACCTAATACATTTTTCTTTCTTATTAGTGGTTTTCATGTTACTCTTTATTTGGGTTTCACTGTCACAAATACAATGACAACAGAGTATAACTGGAAAATAGTATAGACAGAACATTGCATTTAGCAAAAAGTAAAGAGTTTACTTACAACAAAGTTAAGTAAAAGTATTGCCTTGCTAGCGTACAAAAAGACAAGAAAATAAAATCCTGAACTAAAAGAAAAAGGGGTTTAAAAAAATGTGCCTTCAATAAAATGAATGAGACAAATGAGACTGTGATGGGCACAAAGCATTAAGAACACTAATGAGTAAGAAGAATAACAAACATGTTAACAATAGTAGTGGAGGGATTGGACTCACAAAAATTGAAAGGATCTAAAGGCTAAGACTGGAAGAAAAAAAGAAGAATTTAACAAGACCTAAAACAGGCGATATATGCTCGTGCATTTTAGGTTTGATTGAAATCTGAACAGTTGAGTTCTGAATATGCAGCCATTTGTTAAGAACATGTTCGAATGCACTAGTAACATTTCATTACAATAATCAAGACTGGAAATGGCCAATGGTACAGATATGTACAACCTTACAAAGATAAAGAAAGATGCCTTCACAACACTGTGAACATGCGATTCAAATGCAAGTCTTGGGTAACAGATGACCTCAAGATGCCACAGTTGAGAACTAGAACCATATAGAATATAACAAAAGTTGGTACATGTGTGGAATTGATCAGGAGAATCAATCAACATAACTTTTGTATTCCCAGAGTTTAATTGTTCAACATTTTGTTGCAGCTATTTTGTTAACATTCTTCTAAGTGTGACAGAGAACATGGTGACTGATTAATACAGTACTACAGTACTACAGTACTACAGTACTACAGTATGTCAGTACTACAGTACTACAGTACTACAGTACTACAGTACTACAGTATGTCAACCTACTATGTACTATGTACTATGTACTATAGTACTATAGTACTGTACTATAGTACTGTAGGTCTCATCAGAATCATCTCATCAGAATAGAAAGGAAATTTGATCTCATACCTAAAAAGAGTCTGACCCAATGGTGGTACAGTATATCATATAAGTATAAGTATTAAAACGAGTCTCACCAATAAAATAGTCTTGTAGGACACCGAGTGTGAAAAACTTTGTAACAGGAAAACTGATTGTTTTCTACCACTTAGATACTATTTAAACCACACCAAAGCCATTACAATTATACCAACAACCCCGTCCAATCCATTCAACAATATGGTTATAATCAAGGTCCAGCAGGATGAATGGATAAATCAGTCAGCAGTCATCGGCACATCATTAATAATCCTAAAAAAAGAGCTTTTAAGCACTATGCATTGATCTGAACCGAAATGGAAAAGGCTCATACAATTTATTTGCAGATACATATAAGTGAGCTTGTAATTGAACAACAATAACGTGCTCTAGAACATTGGCCAAAAATATAAGCTAGGTATTGGCCTGTAATTACTAAGCAGGCCACAGTCTCAATTTTGCTTTCTCATAATGGGATAATAACTGCAATTTAAGAGCTGAGCGAACAATTCCAGACCCAATTTAAAATATAAAACTCTCAACGGAAGCAGACAAAAGAGGTTGATTTGTAGAAAAAAAATGCTATTATGCAAACCATGAAGCCTATTTTGTTTTTGGAGAGAGGGAATTGTTTGGTCTTAACAAAGGTTTAAGTTATATAGAGCTACTATAACAGCTGAAACACTAACAATGACAAAATACTGCTGAAACTCATCTAGCTTCAGAAAAACAAATATTTGTATTGGAAATGGCAAATGACAGTAACTGTTCAAAGAAAAATATGATGCTGACACCATAAAGACACTTACTGTACTGCTGATAATGGTTTATGTATAATAAACTCCATAATTTTACCTTAAGTTGTGAAAGGTACTGTAGGTGAAAATAAATTATTCCTTCTTTGAATTCACTTGTTTTTTCTAATTTTTTTTAGTATTTTAAAGTATAAAAATATAACAATACAGTGAACAATAAAATGTTTCTAAAATTCAGTTATGTACGTACATTTATTATGTACAATTACACAAAATTAAACCTGAACAACATAAATAGTTCTCATGGAGACAATGTATCAATTAAGCATTGTCTATACTGTATTGGAAACAATTACATAACAACAAGGACGAACAAAATGTGTATGTGAAACTCCCTGAGACCATTTCCTGCTAACAACATTAACTTCTGTACTTGCAGCAAAATTATCTGCAGATGTCTTCTATCATATAGAGAATTTTTGCGAGAAACCTGACATTAAATTGGGCTGTTTTGGGTTCTCTTCTAATGAGATTTATTTACACCTCCTCAGATTCTTACAGCAGTGTGTTAAATGTTTGGCCGTGGAGCCTTCTTCAGGCCAAAACGTTGTGTTTTCTTTCTTCTCTTTTCAGCGTGGAATAAACCTATTACTTGTTCCTCCACGTGTATTTCATTTTTATTATTAAATTGTAATTTTGTGTTCCATAATACAAGCAACCCTATTCTTGCAACTGGTATACAGTAACACATCTTAGGCTTATTAATTCTTTATTAAAAACTTTTAAGTTGTTCGAAAATAAACCCTTTAGTTTTATACATTTTTTGGCTGATGATGACAATAATGAGTTCAAAAATGTACTGTACCCATTCTATTCCAGCAGACGTTTTTTAGAATGACACAAAACAAACAACAAAAACAATTTTCTTCACTGGACCCAAATCAAGATAAGTCAAGTAAAATTAAGATAAATCAAGTGCTTAACGAAAAGCCATCATGGAACCTGACAAATTCATTACTTTAACCCAACTAATTTAACCACAATTAGCATATTTATTTTGTTGTAACAAATAGTGACATGTAATATTCATTACTTACCCATTAGTTACAGTGAATCTCTTAATATCATCCACTATACTAGTTTGTTAAAAAATAGTAAATATGTGTGGGGGTACTGAGTGGTGAGTTGTCAAAACGATGAATTGGTGGTGTTGGGGGTGAAACTGGAAGGCCTCAGGAGCTAATTGCTGTCAGGCAAAATTGTCTTTGTCATAGATTTATCACCGAACTGTTGCAGCAGTGCACATGAAGAAGTGCCATGTACGGTACTTAACCTGGTTAATTTGTGTAATATTTCCAATCTGCAATTTACAGTATTTCCAGAAATGCTATTTACAGTATACTGTAAAATCTTGATCAAGAAAAACCTAAGTAACCAGTTCAGTCATTTTCATTTGAAGAAAAAGTCACCATAAAAATGTTTGCTTTTTATGTATCATTTTGTCATAGAATACTGCAATCATTTCTGAAAAGAATGTCTTTACTCAATGGGGTGGTTTCCTGATTCTGTATCATCCGTGATATCTCAGCGTTAAGCTTCCATGCAAAGTTTTCTTTCATCTTGGAGTTGTTAGCATCAAGAGACTGAAAAGCAGTCGAGTGAGAAGAAATACATACCTGAAGTGGTAAAGCAGCTAAAAGGCAATCAAAGGTTCGGTGAAAGGCATACACAGTGTTCAAGGTCAGTTTCAAAGTGCCTTTTCAAAAGTACTTGGTTTATGTTTAAGTTTTTATATTCTCAAGCACTTCAAATAAATGCCTCGAGACTGAATGAGAACTTTTGATAACAGGCATTGCAAAAATGACTTGTTTCTAGTAATTAAAATAATCTAGATTACTTAGCAGGATTTATTCGATTTAGTTTCTGCCACAGAGACCTTAAACAGGCCTTAAAATCTCAATGTTTTTGGCTTTGGAAAATGACAGTATTCAATGTCAGTATTTATAATGATAAATGTACTGTAATTTCCACTGCATGCATTTATATTAAACTGCTAGTGCTGTATTTGCATTAAGCTGTAAGTATGCATTATGTTTCTTGTAATCATATCCAAGTAATCACGATGTTATAAAATAATAAAGTAACAATGTATTCTATATTGCAATTTATTTTGAAGTTCATACACAGTTTGTATGTGAGAAAAAAAAACTTGTTTTGCTGTTGTTTTTCAGTTCAGTTGTTTTGAAATGTATTATCTACAGACGTGCCTTGCGGCTTCCAAGGGAAAAAAAAATCCTGAGTTATTTCAGAATTACAAGATACCAAATTATCTCGTAATTACAGGATAACAATGATTTCGGAATTATGAGATAGCAATGATTATATCAATCTATTATATTTGCAATGACAGTACCTACAAGCTATTAATTGGTTTGCTGGCACTGTAGGTTTAGTGTTCCTGACAATGTGAAATGCTGCAAAATGGATGGCACTGGGGGTGACACAGTGATTGAAAAATCACTGTGTCACAGCTCATAGGTGGTTGCTCCAGTGTCCTCCCTATGGAGGTGCCTTGAAGATGTCTCTGTATGCTTGTGTATTTATAAGCCCTGTGATAGACTGGTGTCTTGTCCAGGGTGTGGTTCTGCTACTGTATGTACCCTGTGCTTCTTGAGTTGGCTCTGGGTTACTGTGACCCTTAATAATAAGTCCAGCAGCCATATCACTCTGCAACTCACAACTGGCAGCCCACTGAAGCTCAGCAGGTGTGAGCCTGGTCAGTACCTGGATGGGAGACCTCCTGGGAAAAACTAAGGTTGCTGCTGGAAGAGGTGTTAGTGGGGCCTGTAAGTGGAGCTCACCCTGTGGTCTTTGTGGGTCCTAATGCCCCAGTATAGTGACGGGGACACTATACTGTAAACAGGTGCCGTCCTTCAGATGAGACGTAAAACCGAGGTCCTGACTCTCTGTGGTCCTTAAAAATCCCAGGGCATTTCTCGAAAAGAGTAGGGGTGTAGCCAAATAGCCAAATTTCCCATTGGCCCTCACCAATCATGGCCTCCTAATAATCCCCATCTATGAATTGGTTTCATTACTCGGCTCTCCGCCCCACTGATAGCTGATGTGTAGTGAGGGTTCTGGTGCACTGTGGCTGCCGTCACATCATCCAGGTGGATGCTGCACATTGGTGGTGGTGGAGGGGAGTCCCCATTATCTGTAAAGCTCTTTGAGTGGAGTGTCCAGAAACACGCTATATAAGTGTAAGCAATTAATTAATAATTAACTAATAGGAGTTGATGGCTGTCTAGTAATGGATGGAATATCTTTCTTAGGCTTTCATGAAGTGACTGCCTCAGCAAGTTAAAGCAATGAGACAAGTTAAAGAACTTTTAATAAATGCAAGAAGATTGCACAAGGCAAAAGTTACACTATCAGAAAAATGAGGGTAGATTGTCTATTAGGAGGTGACACATTCCTAAAATATTTAAGATTTTAATCTATAAAACATTTATTATGTGGAATATAATTGCAAGGTTTTGCCATCTTAAATCACAAAACCTGGGGCATAAACCAACTAGGGAATTCAGGTGAAAATGATTGACAGTTTTCACATCAGATTCAGATGTCAGCAGTGAGCATCAAACTGTGAGTATCACATTGTACTATAGCGTGATTTATACTGTGGATTTATAAAAGATTCCCTAACCACAATTCTGATACTGTCTTTCTTTTCCCACTGTTGTTGTCACTAGGATTACAAGACACAGCTATGTATAAGACTTTATAATAAGGGGATGATTGTGTGCTTTGTACTTTTGAAGTACAGTTTAAACCTTGCACTCTTCTTATTTTACTTCCCAAGAATGGCGTGAAAATGTAGAATTTTGTGTATCTTTCCTAGTTCCCAAGCTGTATTGATTAAAATATTGAAATAAAGTCAGTTGTTGAATGTGAGTAAATAATATTTCAGGAACCTGTACAATGCCGGGGACACAGTGGAAAATGCTAAATAACATTTTTAACTAATACAACTAACAAACTAACAGAACTAACAACAAAATACAAACTTTAAGGATTTCCAAAGAGTTTTAAAACAGGATAACTGCACACTGCGACACACCAGAGGAAGGCTTCACTGCTGAAACATGTACTGTATGTTGCCTTTTAGTTTACCTTTTAGAGTGGAATTAACCTGTACGTGTTATCGGTAAAATGTAGAAATCTTTGCCCATCCTTGTAAAAATATAAGGTAAGTTGGCGTTATTTGTTGGAATAATAGTAATAATAATAATAGCTGGGTTGATAGGTTTGCATTGCCAAGCTTTGGTAAATTTTGTGTTTCATTAATTCTACATGTTTCATTGAGTTGTATTTTCTGGCAAAGGAGCTTATACATTGCCTTCTTCTAGTAGTGTGGAGTAAGGATTGGGGACTTCAGACTAGAGACTTTCGTGTTCAAATGCGTATTTTATAAAGCAGTTGAGTTCTTACTTGTTTCGGCTGTAATTCCCTGTTGTTTGTTTATATTGGTAGCTTCACCATGTGTGGTGCACTCTAGGATTTTTGCAATCAGCAGTTATTGATGTCCTCATCAATGGCTATGTTGTTATTGAGCATGATACCCAGGTAACACTGTTGTCTTAACAATTCTGATGCTGTCTTTCCTTTAAGAAAACATGAGTATAAATCATCTCCTGTGCTGCACAACCTCTTGGCAGCTTTTGTCAATTTTCAGCCACAGGGAAGCCCAAAACATCTACGGTAGGTAGCTGCAGTGCAGAGCCATCGCTGTTTTGGTCGCAGAGTAAATAGCAAGTGAATATCAAGGGGTAAGGGGGTCTGGCAATTGAAGAGGGACTGCATCAGAGCTCGATCTTGTTTTGAAGTAGTACATTGTGACTGGCCAGCAATCACAAAACTCCAGTCACACAAAAGAACATGAAATAAAAGTGTTTTAGTACTGTTGTAGTGTGAAAAATCCTGCTTAATGATTATATGGTATAGTGTACCATATAACAAATATTTAGAAATTTTAACTAGTGATATTTTCATCATGCAGCAGACTGCATTCCCATCCTGAATTTCAATAGGACCTACCGTACACGCAAAACCATGAAGCAAAACATGTACTAGTGGTTGATAGAAAAAGCCAATCAAAAAGCCTAATTTCTCCAGAAATACAGTATCAAGGAGTCCAAGACAAGTTTTGGATGTGACCAATTAGCCATTATAGATATTATGAACAATCTACTGTAGCTGCAAGAATCATATATTTTAATATTTTAATATTGAGCTAGAACTGTAAGAAATTCACAAACAAAACAAAACAGGGTGATCAAGCAAAAAGACAGAACCTGGCAGTTGATGTGAAGCAATGGGGTGACCAGACATATACTTTATGATAGTGCTCTTTACAGAGTTTTAATTAGTTGGCAGACCAGGGTGCACTATCACAATCAGGATGTACAACACCTACAGTAGAGTAAAGGCTGGGGTTGGATTGAAACAGGTGCTGGGCTACATCTCAGCCAAGATTTACATTTATTACCAACAGGTACAGGCAGGGTCTGATCCATCATGCACTTCCCTCAGGAATCATTTCATTGAGAGGGGATTTATCTTCCAACGTCACAAACACACAATATGGTACAACAATACCTTCAACATAAGGGGGCCTACAAAGAACTCACAAAGATACATTGGCCTGAGCAAAGTCCTGAAGTAAATCTTAAACAGCCTACTGGGGAATGTTAAACAGTAACAAAACACAGTGGATGACTCATGTTATAGGTAAGCATCATTGCATATTGGAAAACGTATTCCACAGTTCTACATTCATTCACATTGATTTCATGAGAGAATGAATGAGAATGAGAAAGAGCTCACTTAGAAAACAAAAATGTACTTTACATCTTGTTCATTCTGGTTTGTTTACATTTTATGCATGTCTAAGTTACAATTACTCATTTGTGTCTTCAGATTATTTTCCATAGAGGTAGCTGTTTTGAAAACCAAAGAAACTTTTGTCAATTGTCAATGGTAAAAAAAATATTTTTGTTTGTATTGTTTGTTTGATACTGTACATTGACACAAGTAAAGTTGCAAAAATTCCACTTGATTAAGTCAGGTGTTGTTCATATCAATCTCCCACCCAGACACATTCCAATAAAACCTGACCTTTCTGTTTTATACTGATCTATTGCATGGATCTAGAATTATAACCTGTGATCTGTGTTACTGATGCACAGTATGGTTTGGTGCTCATTTATTCAGACTCTGAGCAGCATACTGTATATTTTCTATCCATCAAATTACATTTTAAAGGTTTAGTTGAAAGCAAGCACATATGCACTATGACCTTTATTGGGGGGGGATAGAGCTGTTATCAATTGCCTGCAGTATAGTTTTCTTCTTGTAAATTATCATAAAAATATGTATGACTTTGATTTTTGACCTTTAACAAAAAACTTTGTTGCTTGCCTCAGTGCATGTAGAAACCCCATAATGCGTTATGTTTGCGCAGTGTGATAACCATGACAGCTGAATTTTACAAATGTTGCTGCTGCAAGAATATTCTTGACTTTTTCATATATCAAAGGATGTACTCTGCAATCAAATTGTTGTTTCCCACATTTTCATTCACAGAAAATGTGTCACATTTTATACTCACATTATTTATAATAAATAACAAGATTTATTGTTAAGAGTACATTCCATTAATGTAACATCCCTTCCCGTGTGTTTCCTGTCATTGTCTGCTGAGTTTGGCTCCATCTCAGCACAACCATGTATTGGACTAAGCAGTAATCAAAAACTGATTGCTAATAGTAATGATACTAACTAACTGATTTATATAGCGCTTTTTTATCTCAAAGGGTCACAAAGTGCTTTACATGTATGGTAGGAAGTGCAAAACCCTGGCTAACATGTACAGTAGCAGCCAGTATGCACCTGTGGCTTCACCACATAACAAACTGGAATCAGCTGAATAAAAGGGGAACTATAGGATGCCAAAATGTTTAGAAATCCATGTTATTTTTCAGTTTTTTTTCTAATTACCATTTCAATTACACTGTTGTGCTTTTTTAATATACTGCACTAACCTATTGTAGTTTCACTCACTATCATTAATTCCTTGAGAAAGTAATACTGAGTATTTCTTTTTCATTTACTAAAATCTATGACAAAACAAACAAAAATAAACTTTCTTCCATTGATTATTCACAAGTGTTTCTTTGGTTTTCAAAAATAGCTATGAAAAATAATCTGAAGACACAAATGAGTAATTGTAACTAAATTGTAACTAAACGAAATGTTTAATACCTTCTTGGATGATTACAAAAACAGAAAAGGCAAGAAAAAATATTGGCAGTGAAAAAATTCCAATTAATTATAGCCTGGACTTTAACCATAGACAAAGTAGGTTTAAATTACTCAGTTACAGTATAGTGTAATCAATTATAGTGCAATTCAATAAGGAAATATAATTCTCACCCCCATCCCTTCTCAAAATAAATGTTTTTGGCTCAGCACTGCCTGTTGTCAGTGTTAGAAAAGTCAGTAGGGGTTGCTGATCTCTGACCTTGATGTCTGTAACCCCTTTTCATCAACATAATCAAAGCAAAAAGCCGAGTCTTATTTTTATATATTATTAAATGTCTTACTCTTTTTAAGTGTAATCCCATTAAATAATAATATTAGCTGCAGAATGTATAAAGCAGTATTCCTTCAACAATGTTAACTGTTACCAACAGTTGAACATTGCAGCTTTACAATTAGATATCGGCAAAGCATTTCCTCATATCACATAATCTTAAGACAAAATACAGTGTGTATCACAACAGCTTCCATTAAAGCATTATCAATGCATAAAAATCCATTCAGATCACACGTCACAATTTGGTCTTGCTGGGATATCAAATACAAAATTCTCCTGCCCATTTAAGATATAGAAACAATACAGTACTTTCCATTTGTTTCTTACACATTATGAAATAGGCACCGCAGAAAGTCAGTACAATGCAAGACCTTCTAGATGGTACTGTATTTAATAGTGAGTTGATAAGGTAAAGCACACATTAATTAAGTCTCCAACAGGCACCAAAAATTGATATACAGTAAGCAGATAGGGTTCTATAAATGGTAAAGTAAAAAGGGGGACATCACTACATTAGTTTGAAGCTCTGCTTGTGGAAAATCTGTCCTTGTGCAGAACTGGCATTACATTGAAAGGCAGTGCAGGGACGGTCACCCTTGTCTTATGCTAAAAATAAAATGTATGTCCCATGGATATTAATTTTAGGTAACTCCAACCAATTGTCCTGTTCTGAAGTTTTTGTTCCCAGTTTGATAAGGAGATGTACCTTGGCTATTTGAATAGAAGTTCAAAATTAAAAAAAGCAACCTCTGCCAAGTTTTGTCTCAGTACTGTATGTATTAGAGCCTTGTATACTTCAATCAATAAGTTAACACTGATTTCTTGTTAAAACATTGTACAAATGACAGAGGAAACATGGCATCTTAGTTAAACAGAATATCTGGAACCTCCAGTTTAAAGTAATTGATGACTTTATGATGAAAATTATGTGTAATCGCCTTTCATTTGAAACTATGATACTGAACAAAGATGACAACGCAGAGCTCTATGCATTTTTACTGTACTTACTTCTTTTAAATCTCTGTGCCATATGACAATTAAAAACTGTTAGATTTCAGGTATTTCTTTTTTTCTCAGTTGTACTTAAATACATGTTAATCTAAAACTATTGAAATCAAGGCTATCCACACTCAGATGTGAATAACACTTCAGAATGAGTAATAATTCAGATACTCATTAAAAAATGATGGTAAGGAGGCACATCTGTACACATTCTGAAAGAAGAAAAAAAAACTCATTCTAAATCCTAAAAATTAAATGTGCTTTTTTGTTTCAAATTATGTCCGCTACTTAATCTTTTAGCTTGCAGAATATTATTTGATTCACATATTCAGCAGAGAATATAGAATAAACTGTTTGGCTGGAAGTAATCAATTATGCAGCTGGCACAAAGCAAAGGCAGGTAACACAGCTTTCAGAGAGCAGATGGAGACTCTTAACTCTGAATTAAAAAGATTAATAAATTAATGTGGCAGAACTATTCCACTGGCACAACAGAGTAGGAAGCCCATTTTTGGATTTTAAGTATCATGGTGACACAAACAGAGAATAAGCATACTTTATTCTGGAAAGAAGCCAACCACAAAGGTGAAAATAGATGACCTGGAAAATAACAATTTCAAATTTAGTATCTGACTGGATTTTATAATGCTCAAAACTTAATTATATAAAAAAAAACAATTATGTTTGCTTAGAGACTAAAATTTTACCAGTATTTGATCCTGGGTACATTGTAGTGTGGGTTTAGCTTAGGGATAATCATTCTAAATCACACACAGCAAAAACATTATTCATTTTAAATACTCATTTATTTTTACAGATTATACATACAGTATGTACAAATATGAGGTACATGAAAAGTGTTTTTCTTCTTAGTCTTCAGACATCTACTGTAGATCATCACCATACAGTTCTATTACTGTAGTAGCTGCATTAAGCCATAGTCACTCATTCCAGATTTCAAGTTACTTCAGTTTCACAAGCATTTTTTCCGCAAAGAAAACATAAAAAAATAATTGTAAACATATTTGGTGAAATATTATATATTATATGTGTATATATATATGTGTGTGTGGAAAATAGCTTTGATTTGTGTCTAGATAATATAAATGTGTACAGTTTTATCCCATTTTGAAAATATTGAACAGCACTGTTCAAAGAAGTAAGCGATAGTTGTTTAAATTATATGGTTGATGTTTTGTATTTAACTTTCTATTCAATAATGTAAACTATTTTTAAACAGAACTGGTAAAATGAGCTGCCTCAGGTTAGGCTGACATAATTGAAAATCTCACCAGAGATTTGTGTTAGGACTGTTTCTTTTCTAATGTGTATTAGAGTTTCATTGTTTTTTGTCTTTGTATCATAATTAGTCATCTAGATACTGTACATTTGCAGATGTTTCAAAAGCATTGTAGAAGAAATGGAAACAATTTGACATGCTATGGTAGGTCATCGGGAAAATGAAATGTACAGTAAATGTCTACTGATCACTACATCATAAAGCTTTATACATTACCACTAATCACACCATTTTCATATTATGCGCATCCCGATGCTGTTAATAGTTTGTTTAATCACATTTTGGAGCTTAATTATAAAGAAATGCAAATGAGACCAGTTGCAAGCTTCTCCAAAGATATCACTTTAAGGAAACTGTGCACAGCATTTTAACTGTATCACCTAAAAACAACCATTCTAGAATCTTAATGGAAGAAATTTCTGATGCACAATCCAGGGAAGCAAATAGACATTGTTCTTGGAAATTAAATGGAAGTTTGTTATTGAGGTTTGGGAGGTATGACAGACAAAGCTAATCTCACCCATGTGTTTTAAATCACAATCATTATAGACTTTTGCTTTACAGTACATACTGTATTTCTCTTGCACACACCTTCTCACACTTTTGTTGCATTCATTTAATACTATGTGTGGATTGTGACCCAAACAACAAAAAAGAAAAGAAAACTAGACAGAACCAAAGAGAAAAATGCTACTTATCTTGTATCCACCTCACGCATTATTAATCTCTACATTAAATGGACCGTGCTCTAAAGAACAAAAAAAAAAACAAGAAAAAAAAACCAAAATCGAACAAAAGAGAAAAATATGTTTTGCATTTGCTTCACTCATTATTCATTCACACATGAACCCTGCTCAAAAATAAAAAATATATATTTCATGTACTACCAGACTCTCAATTTGTATCATGTACGATACAAAACATGGACTGTTCTCCCTATAATTGAATAAAATAAACTATTTAAACTACTGTAAATAATCAAAAATATGGAAGAAAAATAAAACTTTTCTATGTGTCTCTGCTCGAAGAACTTTTGGACTCCAACAAGAGTCCGTGATCTCTGTGATCTCATAATCAGCCTGCCATTTCATCTTCCTCTGCTCCCACATCGTTCCCACTGCATTTCCCATTACGTCAATCCCTGACGTCAAACTCTGGACTGTAGGTAGATTTAAAAGGACGCCTAGAAAAGGAATACACCATTTTCTTTTCTCTCTCTACCTCTCTGAAGTCTATTGCAAGCAAACTCTGTAATCCTGCATGCAGTACTTCTACCTCCCACGATGACATCGCCCAACACGTAGCTTGACTGGAGTTATCACAAATGAGCCTTAGGTTGCCTCTACTACCATCCCCAGGACCAAGCATTCAATCTTTCCCCCGTTTGTTTCTCTTAACATTCCCTTTTCACAGTTTGGCACTGTTTTTCCTGTTTTTTTTTTCATTGATCCCTGTGTCTTCTGTTGTTTCTGTTCCCTCTTATTTTCCTCCTCCTCCTTATGCATTAATGTAATTTCAGCTTTCATCTGAGCTCTCTTCTGGTTCTACCTCTGACATTCAACACGACCAAATCTCAACATCCTTAGTGTCTACAGCCCTGGATTCATCCCTCTCAGCCGCTGCTGCTCCTGATACCATATCCTTGGACCCAGGTCTGTCTGGCGTCCTACTTTCAGCTCAGACAGCAGGCGTCCTACAAATTTTAAATTCTGCCTTTAACCATTACAAACATTCGCTTGTAACTTTTCCTATATTGAGCTGCAATGAAAACCAGGAGGAATAGGGGTCCTCTAATAACTTTCATTTAAACATACTGTTTTAATATTGTTCATGGTGAACTTGACCAAGGCAACAGTTTTACAAAATATGAATCAATACGACATAAACATTAGACTTCTCCAAAAATACAATAAAGTTTCATTACCCTAAGAGTACAGTATCCATTTATCAAGTAGAGAACAGAACTCATCAGTATGGAAAGCACATACTTGTCACACACATCAAAAAAGATACCTTTGTTTGATACTGATGAAAATGTATTTGTAGATTCAGGTAATTTAGCTGTTTACAGACAGATCAGAGTTTCCTGTTTAATGTTGCTTTTGGTTTTCCTTATATTTTGGGTGTATCTTTTTTTAATTACATTTTCTTCTGCTGCCAGTATTTCATGCTTTTGTAATTCAGCACCTGCCTGGAATAGCAATCCAAGATCTGAGTTTAGACATGGGAAGAAAACAGATTTTGTAGCATGAATCAAAACCGAATTTACTTTTTTGACAGGATATAATAAAGGTAGGAACTGGAGGAAAACAAAAACGATATTGAAATTACAGCAACTCACAGTAAGCTTATGTTGATAGGTTCTATTCTTTATTATTTATCACAGATGCATTCCAACATTTAATTTCCTGAAACGTTACATTATCTTGGGACCTCACAGCAAAGACATAAATAGTTTAGCTTACAGGTGTAGGGTATCACAATTGAATTTCAGTGTCCAAATTTATTGTTTGGTTCTTAAACATTGACCTTCAAAATGCAACTCACTTTTAAAACAATTCTGTATTTTAAAGTATACTTAAAGTAACTTGTGCTATGGTGCCAAAATCAAAATGATGGGAAAAAAAATAACTTTTTGAATTTAGCATTTTCTCATTATGACAGTAACATTCACTGCCACAACAGGAAACCAGATGGTAGTTTTTTTTTTTATTTTAACTTCCTCAATTAAATTGATTTTCATTCACATACATATTAAAAGCTGTGTTGCCTAATCATGCATTCTCTGGATGCAGGTTCTGCATTATAGTATATGATAATTTTGTAGATACCAGAGAAAGCAAAGAAAAGACAATGTATTTATTGATTTAGTAATTACATTTGGTACTGACAATGTAAATAAAAAAAGACATAACAGAATTTAAATGAATATTTTTAGTATAGTCCAAAAATAAAATTAATAGTCTTTCATTAGTTGTTAAGTGGCCCAAATTACATGTAGGAGATTTGTATAGTTGTCAGAAAATGCATTTAATTTTATTTATAATATCAGTATGGACTTTTACACCTCTGTCACTCAGATCACAAATTATTTTGGTGTTAATAATAGATGAAAGATAAAAATCAAATTAAAAAATGTTTATTAAAACAATTTTATATGTCTGGGTGCATCCATTTTAATATTCTGTCAATTATTTCTTCTAAAGTTACCACTGCAAACCCAGAGTATATGACAAGGCTTTTCTGTTGTAGTCATACTTTCTCTTTTAGTCATATTTCCATTTGTAGTCAAACATTTTTCTTTAATCCAGTTAATCTTAACCAAAAATCAAGATCATTTATTTGCAATCTCTAAGTGTTACCTGGCCATGACTGATTTTTAATTCATGTGAAAATGCAATGGAAATTTACCTGCCTTAAAATAATGGAGCCAACTTATGATGATAGTTTACTTAGTGCCCAGTAATATTCCTCATAAATGAGCTACTGTACAATCACATGGCACACGTGGGCATTATGGCCTGTGACAGGCATTCACTTTTTTGCTTTTTATGACTGTGAATGCACATATTGTACATTGATGAGTTTGGAAGAATTTGGAAACTTATTCAGCAATATTCTGCTACGAGTTCTAGAGTAATGTGCTGTACTTCACTGTTCCCTGCTAGCAGCACTGTACTGCTCGTGTGTGTCACAAGCTTAAAGCTAATCGAGAGAGATCATGTATGCTGCTTTATGCTGATTGGCTGCTAGCTTTGTGTTGGGTTCAGCGAGGGTCTCAATAGGATTAAACGGTTATTAATTATGGATGATTGGATTAAATACATCTTGATACTGACATTTTTTTAAAAATAATTTAAGAATTGTAAAGGTTCAAGTTAAAAGCTTAAAACACCTACTGTAACTCAAGTTATATTTCATCTGAGTAACTTTTAAACAAAACAGAAGCCTAAAAACAGTTAAGAGTACATTTACTCACACTAGAAGTGGCTTTTATTTTTTGATTTTCTGTTAAAGAGACATTTATAGTGAAATAAATAAGGATCTTGTTTGGATTCTAATTGTTATTTTATGAATTAGTACTTCAAAACCTTGAATTTGTCAGAAGTGAGTAATTCTATATTGAAAAACAAGGAAATGATGCAAGGGAGACAATCATAATTTTTAATTGACCACTTTCTTAAAAGTATTGAATATGACCAAATATGTTATAATATTATAAAATAAAAGGCAACAAAAGGGCTTTACATTACTGCAAATATTTACAAATTTAAGGACGATCTAGATTAACTATTTTTACAATTTACAGGACATTATTCTGTTCATAAAATAAAATAAAATCTTAAAAGAAGAAAGAGATACTGGCACTTCCAACCTGATCTAATCACCAGATGTCTTGATAATGTACCTGTCTGTGATACTAGTATTGCTGAGGTGACAGACGTTCTACCTACCCAATTGTGCAGTATGACAAAACATACCTGTCACGATATTAGTTCCCCCTCCTTAAGGGTGCTCCAGCCCTTTCACTAAGACTTTAACCTCTGCACCTGTTCCCTATTCCCAGCCCACCTTAAAAGCCAGGCGCTGACGCTCATGCGGGCTCTGCTCTGGTTTCCGCACCGTGCGAGTCCGGGACCTGGAAGCGCCTGGTCCCGTTAAGGTTTTAACCTCTGTTCCCGTTCCCGTTCCCGTTCCCGTTCCCGTTCCCGTTCCCCGTCCGCCAGTTCCGACCCGGCCTTCGTGGTTTTTTATTCTCTGTTCTGATGGATCTCCTGGTTTTGGACTTACCCTTGTGTTTTGGATTTTCCCTAAGGACTACTCTCGGATTGTTCGCCTCGGCCACACCTCCCCGTGCACCGGCGCACCTTGGACACGCCCCCCTGTCTTCAGCCCCGTTTTCCTGCATGACGTTTCCCCGGTGTTTCCCCACTCCGTCGGACTGTGTCGTCCGCATAGGGTCCGGAAAGAACTGTTCGTTACAATACCATTGAACATTTAACAATAACAAATATTTACTGTACATGCAAAGATGTACAACTTGACTGAAATGAAAAGAAAGAACTTTAGCTTTAGAAGCATATTTAGCTCCAAAATACTAGCTCTGAACTAATGTGTGTAATTTCAATTGCAATGTTAAGATTAGAAAGCAGACAAGTACAGATTGATTCTTAAGAAAAACATAATGCATGTGTTAATATATACTGCATATTCTGTACTATTTGTATTGGAAAAAATTGTGGAAAAACAGTAATTATGGAGGAAAATATATTTACAAATGTGCAGATAGCACATGCTAGAATATAACACAAAAATTAAATGCACTACACTAAATACTACAGGCACATGCTGAAATGATATGCTGTACTTGGCTGTAAGCAATGAAAAACCCAGGGCCACATCCAGGGGGAATATAAAAGTACAGACAACAATAGCAAGACCTTTGCAAAGATACCCTAAACTGGCACTCTTAAAAGAAGCAATTGAGACTGAAAGCCTAGTCTCTCCAGAAGTGATGTTAAGTACCTTAGGGTATATTCACTGTGTGATAGATGACAATCCAGCAGACATCTTTCTGAAAGCCTTGCTGAAAGTACAGCTGCTAATGTAACTTCTAGAAAGATAAGATATACCCTATAAGTGCAGAAAGTGGTCTCAGTGGGTGTGTAACTGCCCAAACTCCTTTGCTGAAGAGAGGTAACCCAAACAAAAAAGTCTGAAATGAGCCAAAGAAATGAAAGACATCTATTTGCTTGCTTGACAGGTATGCTATATCAGCTGTGCTAATGATGTATCTGATTTTAACAGGACAAATACTTCAACGTAATTCCATTATGTGCTATTTTCATTTTACACTTATTTTCTGTGTTCAAACTACAATGTCTTAATTTTTACTTAAATGTACCGTGTGATGCAAAACTAAAAGGAATACATGAATGCACCGTACAGTATACAGTATATAACTTCTAAATATTTGGTTGAGGTTTATGTAGTTTTCTAGATCCCCAGACATTAGAAGAAAATCAATAATACAAAATTAGTTTAAAAATGATTTTTTAAATAACTGAAAAATGGAAAAAAAATTAAATGTGAAATAATACAATACAGATCACATTTTAATGACAAATTCTCCCAGACACATTCTTATTCATTACTAATGTATCAAACATTCCATTTGATTTAAGCCTCTACATTCTTTTGTAGTTACTGATTGGGATGTGTTCTACAGTTCTACAACTTGTGCAAATGTAATTATGCCATACAATTGAATTTAGCTTTAGAGTGAAACCAAGCAGAAGAAAGAAATGTGTTACTAATGGACTTGCATGGCTACTGTTTTCTACTGTTTTCTACAAAGCAGTTTTGTTGTTCTGCCTGAAGGAGTGCAAAAATTCAACAGTGAAACTACTATGCAAATGACAATGTAACAAGACAGTATTTTTTTTGTAATTTCTTGGACTTTCAGTTTATCTGATATACAAAAAAGGGGTTTTTAGTTTTCCTTATGAATACACATTTTTGTTTATTTTCTGTATGCTCACAAGGGAATAACAACCAACAGTAACATTCTATAAGATCTCAAAAACTGCATCAAGCACAAATGACTTTATTCAGAAGCTACTGTATTTTGAAAAAAAAGTGTTATCTTTAGTCAAGAGAAAAGGTAAGTTACATTTTATCCAGTATGTAATAAAACTGAAATAGAAGTCCGTAAAGCTTAAAAGCCTGACAAGCTATGGTATTTTTTTGTATGGTGTCTTTATTCTCTTCAGATAATAAATTCCAAATGGACTGGGATAATTCAAAATGCTGCGCAGGTAGAAATCTTGCATCAAGTTAAAAAAAATAACTTCATTCAGTTCAGTCTTCTTGACAAGCTGTTTATGACTAAAAAGCCCTCGTTCTCATTTCCTGAGTCAAGGCTATATTTTCAAGGACTGGAAATTGATTAAAATACAAAATAACAACAACAAAATCACTGATAACTGGGTCTTACATTTTCAGTGCAGTTATTTTCCTAAAGACTTAATAAATGCTCTCTAAAAAATGAATAGTAAGTGATATACTGTACAAACCTTCATTGCAGCTTTATCTTATTGTCTTTACAATTATATATTGATATATTTGGGGAGTATTTACTTTCTCCCATCAATGGGAAAATATATGGCATTTACTGTATTTTGAACATTAGCACTTCTTCTAGTGTAGTGGTCAAATTAAGCCTATCTCATATTTATTTATTGGAGATGTGTATCAGAGCAACAGTAATTATTATTTTTATCATGGCTCTTAAGCTAGAGGTGCAATAAACAAGGCATGGTGCACATTGATTTTTGGTCATTACTCTGAGATCAAAAATCATATGTCCCATAGGACCTTACTGAAAAAGCCAGCCCATGTGATTGAGATGAATCTCAAGGGAATAGCAGAAATATTGGCTCATATTTCAGTTTTTTTGTGGGGAACTATAATATCTAAAAATAAACAAAACATATTGGTCTTTTGGCTTATAGTTTCAGGGGTCTCCAACCCTAGACCTGAAATCCACTATGTTTTACAGGTCACCTAAATCACTTATTTCTAAAGGTAGGGTAGACTTCAAAGCTATCAATCAATTACGCTTTGATCCTATAGGGATGAAGGTCCTCCAGGTTCTTGTGCTGGATAATCTCCAAGTCATTAACTTAAACAAATCACTTATTCATATTCCCAGATATTAAGAAATTGCCGTTTTTTTTCCCTATAGCACCTGGGGGATTAGCGATTACTATTTGGATAGGGATTGTAATATTAAATTAAAAAAACGATTTTTAATAAACAGACTTCAGATTCATTGGTTACTACAGTACAATGCTAGTTTTGGAAAAAAAACATCTGGGAGTGTTATTATTGAACAGAAGTTTAGGTGCAGGTCAAATTCTAATGTCGTACTTACAGTAGTACCTCTTAAGTGAGGGGGATGTGACAGCGCTAATCACTGAACAGCATTTTCTTTTCTTCAGCTGGACAAGTTAAACCCAAAGTACTAAGCACACTATCTCTTTATTTGTCAACTTGTTTGGTCATTATTGGAATGTGATCAAACAACCATAGAATATGTTGTACAATGTCAGGGATAAAAACCTAAGAACGATTACAAATGAGAGGAGGTCATGCAGCCAATCTAGCCCAATAGTAGTTGGTAGCATATTGATCCAAGGACCTCATCCAGTCGTTTATTTTGACAGAACCCCAATAACATGGTTTCTTTCATAACCCTGTTCATTTAGTTCATAATTTTACCTGTTCTAGAATTAAAAAAAAATAAGTTCCTCTAACCTGTCAGTGTGAGACATTCTTAGTCTTAGAGGACACCATGTGGGGGCATGACAGTATTTATACTTGTATCCATGATACAAAGGAAGCACTACAGGTGACTATTAAAGCATATACTGTATATATATATAAAATATATTTCATGGTCCTGCAACCATATATATGATAAAGCAGTTAAAAAATGGATTGAATCTTTAAACTGCGAATTTTCCAGATTTATTTTTTTAAAGGGTTACACAATTATTTGTTTTGCAGTTTTGCAATTGAGAAAAACACATTTGTGAATTGTTTTTTATCTTGACATTTTACATCATTTCACCATGTTAATTGTTTTTGACAATATCCCCAGGAGTCCATAAGCGCTGTATGTGTTTCCACGCATATACTGTACACACAAATACTGTACAAGTCATACCATTGTACTGTCAACAGGGATGTGAAATGTTACTATACTGTGTGGTTGGGTAATTACCATTTTGCAATGTTAATTAACAATGTCTTGATAACATCTAGGGGTATGCAAATTTAATTTCCATAATTTAGTCATTCTGTTTTCAGTTTTTTGAAGTACATAATTTCTGTACTTATTATCATTACCAGAAGTATTTGATTTCCTAGGTGGCATCATTCATTATGAAAATGTGATCAGTGATAAAAGTTGTTATTAATGTGAAAAGAAAATTTCTTTGAGTGTTTGAACTGGATAGAACACTACAAAAACCATTTCCATGTCACTTGATCTGATTCTATATGATTGTTATGTGGAGGGATACCTAGTATCGAGTAATCAAGGCTGACCTTGTGCATAAGTTATTTAAAACATTATTTAAGGCAGAATTCGGCCTCAGCTTTACCTAATTACATACTGTGTAGTTTGACAGAACACTTTGACAATGCTGTTCATAAGCTTTGTAACAATATCAAAATCACCCTTCTATGTTAATCAGCAACCAGGGTAATAAATATCTAATGGTAGGGCAAGGAATCCAAAATGGGCCAGTTTTGAATACATCTTTCTCCTGAATGGATGGGCACAGTCTCATGAGAAAGCTTATGAAAAGACATTTAAGGAAAGTTTTGTTAAAATAAAAAATGGTGAAATCAGAATTTCCTTTTGCTGATTGATTTCATATACAGTAGAATGGCCCTAAAGACAATCCCCTCAGTCCAGAATAAGCTCCAGAGTCGAACTGTTCACCATATTAATTTTTGTTGTAGTGCCAAAACCAATCACAGTATTTGAAATGAGGTCTTAATAATACATAGTAAATCTTACAAAAAATGTCGGTGGATTTAAATGCCATATTGTTTTGCCATGGACTCAAGCATTATGTTAGCTTTTTTACTGCTTCCCGACTGTTTCTGAATGTGGACATGGAATATTTTATATATACAGTACACTGTACAGTAGTTATATTTCCTGCAAGTCCTAATCATGTAAAAATGTAATACTGTATGTAGATGTAATAGTAATAGGTTTATTCCATGCTGATAAGAGAAGAAAGAAAACACAACATTTCGGCTGTGGAGCCTCTGTGTTTCTACTTCTAGTGTGAATTGCTTTGCACTTATCCTTGTTACATTTCCTTTGCCTTATGCCCACCTGCACTATGAATTTAAGTCAGTCTCTGTTCCTGTTTTTGCCTCTTCTACTGTATCTAGTCATCTGCAAGTCTGCAGGCAGTTTGCTAGGCTGCTATAGTTTCCTAACTATATCAGAATCTATATCAATAATCTCTTTTGAAAAATACACCTTTTCATTTTAACGCAATGAAAATATTTGTGGAATTTAACATAGAATATTGTGGAATTTAGCATACACTGGATGATGAAGGAGGTGTGTGCTTGTGTGTTGAAATTGTACTTGCTAATACAATTAAATTTACAGGATGAGTCTCTGAACCAACATTTCATTAACAACAAATATTATTTATTTGGAAGAAGAAAAGATTGGTTTATTGTTTTCTTTCTAAATTTGACAACAGCTAGGAATGTGTGTTTATAGCCAGAGCTCACAGCCCTCTTGCAGGTCTCCTTGGACAGCAGGTACATTCGGATGAGGAGTTGAACACCTCCTGAGGCTGAGGACGGGCTTGAGCTGATTGTCCCAGCTGCCTGCTGCTAATTAATGGGCAATTATTCCATCAGAGCAGGATATTTAAACCCTGATCTGCCACTGATCCGGTGCTCTGTCATTGAGATACTTTCCAACCAGGGTAGTGCTCATGTAAGAACTGCACAATAAGCCCATGTTTCAGAAAGACACCTTGCCTGAATCCTGCCTGAGAATATCTCCACCTGTCTTGAACCCATTCTGCCTGTTAGCTCCCCGTCTGTTCAGCCCAGCACTGGACCAGTGGCACAGATCCGAAACAGCATTTGACAGCCCTGTACGGCTGCACATACACTATGTCCAGATCATGTCCTTTCTCCTCTGCTTTCAGCATTCTCTGTCCTCCTTTGCAATCAGACTTGCTTTAGGAATCTTCATTAGCACTCATCTCTCTTCAAGCCTTCACTGGGTTCCAGCTCTTGGATTCTTCAGCCTGTCAGCAAGACGCGGGGTTTCTCCATCTGCTTGCTGTGTTGTAACAGTAGTTAGATATATTTAATTTCAGTTCTGTTAATGAAAATATAGTAACAATGTAAATTACTTGCTATATATATTGCTATATATTGCTAAATATGGTGCTTCTAAAATAGAATTCCTTACATTACACTGACATAATATTATAACTCCAACACTGCAAATCCATAAATCCTGTTTAAATCCATTGTTACATACCACATAACATTGTATTAGAAACTGAACATAACAAATAATTTATCTTTATTTTGTTGCTCTGATGTTGCTAAATACCAAAATGCAATGAAAGGGCTTCCTTAGTTATGATTGTGTTTTCTACCATACCATTTGGCAATTTCAGATTTATAGAATCTGAAAATATGTGGCTCGGAAGAAAGATGAGATGGCACATCATTAAAGGGCTTTAAACTAAGGGAATCTGAAAATGCTTTTACATGACGAAACCTACTGTCCAGTTTGATATGTGAGTACTGCATGTATTTTGTTTCAAACTAAGTAGTTGGAAAACTATTTCATGTCAAAGCCACATTCTGTAAATAGACTATCATATTTTCTTTTAATATCTATAATGGTACACTGGTTGTCACAATCTTGGAAACATTCATCAGGGTCATAGAGTACATGCTTCATGAAACAATGTTCTCTGTTTACTTGCAATGTGTAGCAGCTACTGATCTCTAACATTCATTTTTTTAAGTTTTAATTAGCTTCTAATTGAAAATACTTGGACACAGGACCTCCTGGATTGTAGCTTCTAGATTAAAGTTTGACTACTAAATTGGATGTACCATATGCTAAATTGGACATATACTGAAGCATGTGGGAGCAGAATGGAATTTCACAGCATTTTCATAGGACAAACATTATATTCCTATATTAGACAGAACGCACACCACCAGAACTCTGTTAGTTACAGTTAAGTGAGCTGTGAGGGACCTTTTCAAGAATATAAATGTTTGCACATGTATGCAGCAGCTGTACCATAGCTGTAATATAAAATACACAAATAAAAGTGGAAAGTATAGGAAAGGGAAATCAATTGTATTCTATATGCTATACAAATAATTGCACTATATAGTTTTATTACAGTACCAGAATTGCAGGTATAGTAGAATGTAGAGAAACTTAATATAATTCATGAGGTCTTGTCATTTAAGGAAATATTGTGTATTTGTCAAATCATCAACTTTTAGTTACTATTGCATATTTAATTTTGTATTACTACATTTTGAAAAATAATTTATGAGTTTTTTCATTTTCTTATGAGCCATTTTACTTGGAATAATTAACATTGCAGGCAATATTTCACTCAACTTCTTTAAATCATTATGAAAGCATAGATGATTGTCTTGCAGTTCCATAGCATAAATTCAATAAATGGAAATTACCATTGCGTGTCAATATTGAGAAGGTATCTCCTAAAGCAATCTCCTGAGCAATCTGATTTGAATGCATTTGAGTATTCATTAACAAACCATGCTGATGCTCTTTTTTCTTGAGCTTATGTTAAGACCAAACTTCATGGTTACTTGTTGATCTAAATGCACAGTTGGTCTAATTTTGAAACAGATGAATCTGTTTTATAAAATCTAAATCTGCAAAGTATAAATAATTCAGCTTGGTACAACTGCTAGCTGCATTCAAGAAGAAAGACTGAATATATATACAACGTGGTATACTGTACATGCACTACAGTATGTAAACTAATCAAAAAGGATCTTTCAGTTGTATTTGTGTTTAGGGTTTCAATGTATTAAACCTAAATCAAAAGAAAAAAGAAAAAAGAAAAAAACAAAAAAAGAAGTTCCAGATTTTAGAGATACTGAAGTTGTCATAAAAAACAAATATATTAAACAGCTCCGAAACATCATAAATTTACTATTCCTAAAAGTGATTTACATTTCAAAATTGGGCTACAGTATCTGCATCCTCTCTTGTACCCCTCCCTCCACCCAACATCATTGTTGCAGCGAACCCCCATTCCTTATCCTGGACGGTTCTAACATTTGCTCAAGAGCAAAAAGGCATCGGGTACAAAGGGTCCACTGAGTACATATGGTACATACAGTACCAAATCAAATCAAAATCAAGTCAAAATCAAATCAAAGTTTATTTATCAAATGCAAAACAATACAGCGTGCAGCAGTAGTTGCTGGCAATGAAATGTCTTTTTCCGCGAGCTCACAAAAATGACAAGAATCACAAAAATTCACAGAAACACAAAAATCACAAAATTGAAGTTACATTTTTGAAATGGAATAAAACTCAATGTGAGTAGAGCTGTTGTGTGTCCATGGTGTGTGCAATATATACATGTAGTGCAGTTATGCTGAATATAGTGAGAATTGTGTGTCCATGTAGCCATTACAGGTGATTTGCTAAGGAGCTACAGGTTGGCTATTTAGCAGTCTTTTTGCCTGTAGGTAGAAGCTGTTCTGTAGTCTGTTGGACTTGGACCGAATGCTTTGGTACCGTTTACCGGAGGGTAGGAGGGAAAAACGTTTGTGACTGGGATGACTGGGGTCCTTGAGACCTGGCCTTTTTCAGACATCTAGCTGAGTAGATCTCTTGGATGCTTGGTAGCTCACAGCTGGTGATAAGCTATGCTGACTTTACCACCCTCTGCAATACTTTGCGATCCCGTGCGGAGCAGCTCCCATACCAGGCAGTGATGCAACCAGTCAGGATGCTCTCAATAGTGCAACTGTAGAAGTTGGCCTGGATATGTGATGGCATGCCGAACTTCTTTAGTCTGCGGAGAAAGAACAGGCGCTGCCGTGCTGTCTTGACCACGGTGTTGGTGTGGTGGGTCCAGGTTAAATCCTCTGAGATGTTAACTCCCAGGAACTTAAAGCTGCTGACCCTCTCCACTGCATTGATATGAATAGGTGTGTGGTCTCCACCCTGATGTTTCCTGTAGTCCACAATCATCTCCTTAGTCTTACTGATGTTCAGAGATAGGTTGTTCTTCTGGCACCATACTGCCAGGGTTTCAACCTCCTCCCTGTATGCAGACTCCTCACCATCTGTGATCAGGCCAATGACTGTTGTATCGTCCGCAAACTTGATGATGGAGTTTGAGTTACGCCTGGTGACACAGTCAAGGGTAAATAAGGAGTAGAGGACAGGACTAAGCACGCAGCCTTTGGGGCTCCAGTGTTTAGAGTCAGGGTAGAGTATATGTTGGTGCCCACCTTCACCACCTGCAGACGTTCCGTCAAGAAGTCCAGGATCCAATTACAGAGGGAGGTGTTCAGTCCCAGGTCCTGGAGCTTGATGAAGAGCTTTGAGGGCACTATGGTATTGAATGCTGAGCTGTAATCAACAAACAGCATTCTCACATACTGTATATTCCTTTCTTATCCAGGTGTGAGAGGGCAGTAAGGAGGGCAGTGGCAATAGCATCTTCTGTTGACCTGTTCTGGCGGTATGCAAATTGCAGTGGGTCTAGGGTGTCAGGCAGTGAGGAGGTGATGTATGCTTTGACCAGCCACTCGAAGCGCTTCATGATAACTGATGTGAGTGCAACAGGGCGGTAGTCATTTAGGCAGCTGACTCTGGGTTTTTAAGGAACAGGGACAATGGTGGTTTTCTTAAAGCAGGAAGGAACTATAGACTGAGCTAGGGAGAGATTGAATATTGAATATACCATGTACTCAACATACAGTACATACAGTAGTACAGTACTGTATGTACCCGATGTACTCAATTTACACAATGTATCCAATGTACAGTACATACTTTAGTCAATCAATATACCCAGTGTATCAAATGTCCCAATACACCCAATGTATACAGTATACCCAGTTTGCCCAATGTACACAGTGTACCATACAGTACCTACTCAATGTAGTCTTTATAGAGTATCCAATTTTCCCAATGTACCCTATGAACTCAATGTACAGTATCCTATTTACTCTATATACTCTATGTACAATATGTACCCTATGTACTCAACGTACAGTACATACAGTAGTACAGTTCTTATTGGAGAATGCCTCATTCTCATTGGTTGTGGAATCATTCAAGCATCTGACAGTTGTGAAAAAGTAGTCAATTGTATGCATTTTTTTTAAATTTATAGAACAAATAACTTCTTGGATTGTTTAGTTTAAATAAATATTCAGTGATCTAGGATGCATTTTTTAAAAGTTTCTTTTAGCAAGTAAAAATATTTGTGACACTATCAATTAAGTTATTGAAGATTCTACATTGTTTAGAGTGTGATATAAAGAGGTATGACAAACTTTTATTTCAAGCATCTTATAGTGAAGTATTCTTTATAGAAATAATGTTTATAACTTGCAACCATTTGTGTTCTTCACACATACAAGTTAGGGTTAAAATGATCTGATCGAAAAATAATAACATCTATAGACACTGTACAACACACTTCTGGGCAAACACCAAAAACAGATTATCTTTAAAAATGCTTAAAAAAAGGACAATCTTTAGTAGCTTTTATTTGGTGTTTAAACCTTTATTTACAACACTTTCCATTTTAATCTGCTGAATTCAGTTGGCTGTTATTCTCTCACTTGAGATAAGCAGTGGTAACATCAAACTGTAGCATAAACACGCTGTTGGATGGCACAACTTCAAATGACCTTCTGCTCTTTTCCAATTTTAGCTGTATGTCTGCTGTCACTCCCCTTGACCTCTTGATGGTGTATGACATGATTTATAGTGGCATCAAGGCTGAATATTTTTAGACTTTACACTGCACTTTATACAGCACATTTGATGGTTTAAATCTTACCTGATCCATCAATGCCATTCTGATTCATACAGTGTTTTATCTTCAGAAAATCTGTGCCACAGGACCTTATTCCTTGAGAACATTTCAGTAGTGGCTACATTTCCCCTCATCTTTCATAAAATGTGATTTTGATCTTTTTTTAAAAAAGCTTTCAATGGATATGTTATTCTAATTGTTCTCTGTGGTAATAATGTGTTCCTAACAAAATACTCATATATATTACAGGTATTAGATTAATCCAATTTGCAATACATGCATTTTCATGTTTTTTAACAAAAAAGGGACAGTCATTTGAAGTCTGAGAAATTGCCAGTTTACAATTAATATAAGAAACTACAGAACTAGAGAAAACAATTTACAGGTGAAATCCAAGTGACTTTAGTAATTTCTCCAATGTGAAGGATTCTGAGTTAGTAGTTGGTTATGGTATATGTTATTGATAAAGAGGGAGGTTCCTGCTTACAAGTTTGTTGACAGTGGTCACCAAACTTTGTAAATCATGAAAAGCATGGATCTCTTTTTATGATTAAAATAATTAATTGATTTATTATTTCCAAATTATTGAATTATGGATTACAAATTGACAGTATTTGATGAATGTCTAAATTGTCATTATTGCTTTTGCCCTTAATATATTTCTGGTGTATTTAATTTGTACAATTGTAACATTGTTTCACCTTCTTGTACTGTATTTGTGCCACTTAGGCACTGGGTAATCAGAATGGTCAGCTAAAGGATGAAAATATCCACTGTGATACTTGCAAAGCTGATGCTTTTGACAAGATAATCAATCACCAGTTTAGGGATACAAAATGACAATCTCATGAAACTAACACTGTATTTTAAAAGACAGAGTTCATGAGAAGGATATGCAGTAGTAGAGCAGACAGACAGGAGTAAGCGAGTCACAGCACTGCAGACAATCTTCATCCCTAAGATTTGCCCTAAAATCCCTAAGATTAGGTATTGGGCACTGTAGGTGAACATCTTAAATCTGGGGAAAGGTGCTATAAATACTTAATGTAACTTATTAAAATCTGTCAGGGGAGGTTTTCTGTTCTTGTTAGTGTTTAAATGCATTCATGTATAAAGACAAAAGGGTGTCTCCTTTTAGCATGAACTCAAAGTATGGATTTATCTGGTTAGGATGAACTATTTTCTGAAAAGTCTTACTTTCCTACAGTATATACAGGAAAGTGCCTGTTCTGTTTTTATGCTTCAAATTTATTTTTATGCACCTGTGTGCATTTAATGGAGTGTAAAACTACATTTAATGCAGTGTATTTTTCTTTATTTCTTTCATCACCAAAATAAAATCTAGGATACTTGCAAACTAGCTGAAGAGCCCAAATGGTACTAATTACCCCATGTGGTCAGTCAAAACGCTTGGGCTTAAGTGCTTGATATGTTGATAAGGTCATGGATCAAATTAAGAAATGATAAGGAATGAAATCACATCTCAGATCCTGATCCTTTCTGTAGTAATACGAATCTAGTGCCAAATGTCCTTGTTATAATTGTGCAGATGGTTTATTATTTAAATGCTCAAACATCATTCTTCAATCAATCGCTATCAGCACATCCAGGTTTGTTGACAAGAACAACAACAAAAACAATAAATTGAAAGGCATTAAATATTCAACACATTTTATTGGTTCCAATAATCATTTGTTGTGTTCTTAATGCCCTTCAGTATAACAACACTTTTTTTTTAATATCAGGTTAGTTTTATATTTCAAAATAATTTTAACCAGGAACCTAATATAAATCTCTGTGTGAGCTTTCAGCATCCTGTCAGCATGCCAGGAATTTACACTTGCCACTACAGAAAACAAGAGAAAGGCGTTGTTATGAAAAACACACACTCTTCTGGCTATAAGAATACCACACAGATGTTGCAAACCATTGTACGGCTGCTTAGAGACTGAAGAAAAAGCACAACAGTAAAAAATGACCACAATGCTGAAAGTACTGGAGCAGCACTCAGTTATTATGATGTTGTTGAAAGTAATTCATATTTTAGATCTTTTTAATAACACACAGTTTGATTATACTGTATACTGTATTTAATCTTAAGATATACTCTAGGTGGTGTAGGTAATTTATGAATTTAAAAGTAAAAATGCTAAATTTATTAGCATACAGTACATTTAGAAATTAAAACATTTAATTGCTAAAATATACTATAACTAAAAATACTTCAATTGAACATTGTAGCTTAAAATGTGGTATGAATAGAAAATAATGTGAAAACTAATTAGGTCATTCATTACAATGTTGACATAATTAGCATTGCCATTATTATTTCTTAAACACATTTGTCTGAGTTTGAGCTGTATAATCTTGCATGCATATTCCTCATCTTATCGTTATACAGAACTTTTATTAATATTCGTAACAAGATTTAGGGAGGAAGATAAACTGCAGTTCCCACCAAATCTGCTTTGCTGGGCCTAACCTCGGACCTGGCTCCACTGTGTCTTTTGGTTTTCAACCCTTTGAGCTCATGTTCCATTAGGTTAATTGAACATTAGTTGATTATATAGCCTCTTAAGAAGTTGGATGAGATTAGTAATTAGTATTACCCACAACCATTTTCAGCTTTCACACCCACTGTCACTCTGGTGTGTGTAATGCAAGTAATTGGAACCCTGAAGAGCACAGATTGACTTTTCCTTGTTTCCTAGACTTTTTCCCACCTGTCTGAACTGAATTAATTTGCCACCAAATAAGGGCTAATTAGATGGAAATAAAGAAGCAACCACTTAATAAACCAGATGAATAGAGATTGGATTGAGTTTTGTTTGTTACTGTACATTTCTTTGTCACAAGATACAGTATCTGCCGCATAGTTTTCATAAGACACAAGGATCCGGAAAGACTTGGGCTGGGAAATTACTGTACGCTCCAGGTCTTAAACATGGATCTTCTGTGGACTGCTGCTGCTTTGCAAGATAACTTAAACAACTGTGTGTCAAATATTTGATTTTGCTTTGAGTGTGTGGAGTATGTTATGAATATCTACTTTAAAGTGTCATGACGATAAACTTTAAAGCGCCAAAATGTGAAAACTGTGCAAGGGTCTGAAAACTATGGCCAAGTACAATAAATGAACACTATGATGTTAAGTTGTTAGATTGAACAGTAAGAAAAAAACGACATATAAAAAAAAAGAGTTTCATCTATCAGGCTGACACAAAGTCATTGACACATTTGCACAAAAATCAACTTAAGAAGCCAGTCTTTACAGAGTTATCTGTGATCTGGTCAGAGTACTTTTTTTTTGGCCCAGAAGAGAGTATTCATGAAGAGAAAAGCATAAGAAGATTTAAAGAAGGTCCAAACCCCATCATGAAACTAGAATAAAGGAGTATCCGAGGAAGCAAGCTAAGAACTCAAAAGTAAGTTTCCCACTCCAAAAGAATTGAGATGCCAAACACACATATAAACTTATATGAGAAAAGAGAAGAAAGAGAACTGGATGAGACACTGCCTGCATTCACTAGGGCTCGATTCTACTGACTATTCAGGGGATGAACTAGGTTTCAGCATGAAAAAATGTTAAAATTAAGGATGAATTATGGAAGCCCTGCAAAAAACAAAGGAATAACAATAAAATAGGTATGGTATTATGACACAAAGTACTGTACATTGTAGGGTTTTTTTACTGTAAGAGTAAAGTCTTACATTATCTTAAATCACATAATTATTCTGCATCTATTTTTGTCCACAATTTTAAACACCTTGAATTAACTAATAATCAAGCTTATGAAAACACACTGTTTTTCCTTCTAATGTTTGTGGTGTTGCTTTTTTATATCAAGTACAAGAAGCTAAACTACTGTAAATATAAAACATATGTCCTATTTTCCTTTCTGCATCTGAGTTCTTTGAGAGACAATGTATACCTCACAACATAAACATAATTTGAAAAGCAAGTAGTTTTCAATTATTGTGTATTTTAATGTACAAGATTTTTTCCCTGTACAGATGCCAGACTCTGGAGCTTAATGATTATGTGCCTGAGCAATCAAACCTTACCTAATACTCTAGAGTGGTTTACACTAACACTGTCCAATTCTGATCCTGGAAGGCTGGTGCATCTGCAGTGTGTTTTCATTCTAAATCAGCTCTTAATGATCTTAATCAACTCATTATTGGCTCAACTGAACACATTTAACCACTTCTCCCAGCGTTTCAAATGTTGCTGATGTAAAATGACCCAGAAAACCTGCAGAAATAGCACTGCTCCAGGACCAGGATTGGACACATCTGGCTTAAAGCTAAACTGAGTTAATAGAATGCTACTGAGACAGCACTGCACAACAGAGTTTACCTTGTAAGTAAATTGTTCTCCAAGATAATCACATTATTTTTTCAAGAAAACTAAATTGCAGTGTTAACCCATTGTTATTAATTATGTACGTTTAAGATCCCAAAACTGACAAAAATAATAGATTGAAACCATGGACTGCAAGTAATTTATGCACAGTACTGTATATAATTATTCAAGCAAGCTTAAAATTTGAAATTGTATGCAGTGTGTTATTATATTGTTGTTATATAGTTTTTTTTAATGTATTGATTTTCAAAATCGAATGATTTCAATAAAAGTGTAAACTAATACCATTATAATGTAACATGTGTTGTTTGGACAAGCATGCTGTAAACTCTTAAACACAAAGTAGATCAAATAGAGTGAAAATAAATTATATGATATAGGGACCTTGAAAAGTATTTTCTGGGCATGTATTGTTAAATTATTCAGATATTTGTGTAGCTATGATGATTGATCATCACTGTATTTTCTCTGCTAACTGCATCATGACGGATGGTGATCGATAACTTTTTGCAAAGGGCATTCAGTAGACAATATCTGATCAAACCATTTATCTTCTACAAAAACATTCACATTAGAAAAAAAAATAAAGACAGGGGACAAATTAGAAAAAACAATCATAAAAACATCTGTGTGACTTTGTGGTTTTTTTTCATTTCTATATGAACAAATATGTAAAGAGAGACCAAGTTAGCCAGCATGTCAAATCGCAAACTAAACACATACAAAAAATAAGGAAAAGGAGATTAATCAAACAAGTTCCGAAGAAGGAAAATACATCTGGCCACGCTGTCACAGTTCCTACACTAGCAAAGTAATGGAAATAAATCCAGTCAAACTCCTTTCCAGAAGATCAATTTCCTCAAATGAATGCAACCAAGTGCAATTTAAGGGTATCTAAGTCCCCCAACCAACCTTGTAAAGTAGATATTTTGGCTGTCATTAAACCCGTGAACCAAAGAAGTTGTGTCTGAAGTTTAATAGTAACTTGGGGACTGTCATTGAGAAGGAGTAGTCAAGGGCTCAGTAGCACAGTGACATACTGTAACTTATCTAAAAATGCTCTATCACATGATACTCATTAAACAGACAGAGAGGGCTGGGTGCAGTCATCATCTGGAGCTGCACAGGTTCTGTGTGTCTTGAGGTTGACTACTAACTACAGTAAGACAAACTACAGTATGTCTTAAATACACACACCTAAAAAGCTCAATAATAAATGCTACAATTAGGTTGCCAGGCCAGTGAAGGCCATCTACAACTCCAATGGAAAACTTGTTATAATCTGTGATGGGCGATTGTGGGAGTAATTAGCTGTTCATACCTGTATGATCATAATGTATTTGGTGACACGTGTACTGTATTTCTCCAACTGCTTAGGATGGGTCTTTACAAAAAAATATATTTGTTTAATAACAATGACAGCCCATAACTTTCTATTAATTGCCTTTTCATAAGATGAAGCAAAACTAGAGCTGATTTTTTATTCTTGGAATTAGCCAGTATTAAATTCAACATTGTAAATAATATTTAAAGGCTAACATGATCCCTTTTTAACGAATCCAAGTTAAAGAGGGGTTTCTGAACTCCTACTACAGAAAGACATCCAAAACCAAATTTATTCTGAAACTAGGTTCTCACCTTTTAGCATGGAATAAACATTTAACCTCTTCCTATGATTCCATACTGGCATTTACAAGTCAGGTTGAATGCCATCTCAGAAGATTCCTTGCTCTGCACTTAGCCTTTAACTGCTAAAGAAGACCTGTCCTTTTTTGGCCATATACAGTACTGTACCTTTATTTCTTGTGAGTAAAACTTTGTCCTGTTTAGAAAAAAAAATAGAATACATCTGTATGTGGTATCCAGTTTCCTGCTACATACTACATACAGGTGTATAAATACAGTATGTGTTACTTAAAAGTGGCTGATATCTTTTGAATTTTAAAATGCAACAATACTGTGTACCTTTAAATAAAGCTATGAAGTGAATGGGCAATGATTGATCCACATTTGAACATCTACAAAGGAAATTCTGTACAGTACATGAATACAGTATGATAGCAACTCTGCGATAAAGTTAAAGAGAATGAAGGTACAGTATAGGAGGTGGTACTTTACGTGGTAGTATGGCAGGTTTGTATACTATGTTTATTGCTTGTATGTAAGAGGTGTACTGTATGTAAGTATGTAAGTACTGTATGTAAGAGGTGAGCAATCCTTGTTGAAAATGACAAGTCAAGTTTTAGGTCTGCGCTTGGAGGACTGCAGTGAGTTCAAATTTGATAAGCATCCCCAAGGGTTAGAAAGACACCTTGGACTGATTCATCTAATCCCATCAAAGACACTTTAAGTTAATTTAGCTCCCCTCCCACCCCCACATAAAAAAGCTTTTTAAGTGACTGAAGTCCTGCAGAAATTCAGGTCTCAGAAACCTGCGCTGATCTCTACAAAATGTAAAGAGGATCGGTCTGGTTGATGAGATCTTTTCTCTTTCACTTGCCTACTTCCTCTTTTGCTAGGTGAAACAATTGGTGAAGTTAGAATCAACCATTTAAATGATGCTGATGACTGCTTGTATGCCTGGTTAAATAGTCTTTTTTGTTCTTGTTTTTTCAAAAAGAATATAAATGGCAGAAAGCACCAAAGTAGTTAGAGAATCTCATTGTTTTCTATGTATAAAGTTAAAACTATGTGGTATCTATATCATATAGTGTCTCTAAAAACTATATGGTATCTACTACTGTATGGATGCTACCTTCCTCAAATGCCACAACTAATGAATCACTCAGACTGCTTTTATAATAATGACATCACTGAAGGTGTACACAACCTGCTACATAAAGGTGTACAAAACATTGTGTGCTCTACATTTCTACACCTAGTTATCAAAGTGTTTTAAAAATGAACATATAAACCTAATAAGCAATCCTCACAATATTCTTTGAAAAGAATATGGACAAGACTATCACACAATAACTTGAACAATACAAAACAAGTACACACGTATATTATTATTATTGTGTCCCCAGCATGTCCCATTTTGTAATTATGTGTATACAGTCTGTCAAGAATGTTTAAAAAGTTCTGGACTCGTTAGATACCAAACAAAAAACTTTTTAGAATTTATTTTCAACGTTTTCTTAAGTAGCACTGTCCTTAAATTGGACATTTTATAACACTAAACCTTCTTCAGATTGTCGGGAAAATAAATAATTCTGTTTCTCACTGTTACAACAGTTAGAGCTGTAAATCTCAGAAACTAGGGAGTATAAGGAAAATTCACCATGCAGAACTAACAAAGGGTCTTTGTGGACAATGCTGTCTCCTGTAAATGAAAAATATCGTGGTGTGAGCCTTTTTAAGTATGCAGGATAATAATTCTCACTTGTCCTCAGATAGCTGAAGTAGAAATGATGTTGATTTTCCTGTCATAAGCGATGTTCATTCAGGCAGGAAGAATTGGGAATTTCAATAAAGCTAAAGAATACTTTATTTTCTCTGTGTGAAATATGCTTGCTATTGCCCCCTTGGTGGTATTTTCAGAGGCTTAGCTGCAATGTTCGCGTTATTATACTGCCTAGCAGTTCCTTGTTACCACAGAGTTTATGAGGATTTAGGCTGCAGAATCCCAACATGCCCCATGATCAAAGCAAAATGCAATGTTAGCGTATAATAAACAATTTAATTTTTAATAAGCACAGCAAGTCTCAAGGTCGAGATAATTTTAAAAATGAAAGGTAATGATAAAACCATAACATTAAGAGGGTATATAAAAAAATAAAACTACAGCCTATTAAAGGTGTCAACAGCAGCCTTCCTAGTCAGTTTTAAAATTTCCATATTTTATGTCCTGCTGTATATCTTTACATTTACCTGTTAACTTGCATATATAGACATAAAACTCCTCCAATATGCTTTTTTAAACATTTTACCTCATTATTCCTTTTCACCAAATTAAAAAAGTTAGTTCTTCTCATGAAAGAATCGAAAGAAACTATCATTTATGTTCAAAATATGTTTTTTTTCTTGAATGGCAGCTCACTATAGTACTGTATCTACAGTATAACCACTGAGCTGCAATGCCCTATGTAGTGAAGAAACACCTTTTTAAAATATAAGGGCATAAAATGCATAATGTGGGGTGTTAACTTTTTCTACAGTATTCAACAGATACATAAGATTTATTATTCAATAAAATCTAATAATGCAACTCAACATCAGTGCCTGAGGAAAAGAAGTTATAATTTCCACTTTAAACATTTATTGAAGTCTGTAAACAGTATTTATACAAGAAAGCTACAAAAAATCTTTATTGCACAGCTTTCAAAAGCAAATACAGATCTTGATTTATAGCAAAACTAAACAAAACAATGTTTTAGTGATCAAACACTCTCTATGGATTTTGTCACCCAGATTTCAATATACTGTATTTATCCCTACTTTCCACATTCCCTTACCAGTTTTTACAGTTTCTATTCCTTGTACTTTTGAACATGGAACAAACCTTTTATTTTTTCTTTGCTTACCTCCACATTATAAACTTCATATGCTTCATATGGCAAAAAAGTCCAAATTAATACTGTATATCAAATAAAAAGAAAGCTGTAAAGAAATTAAAAGCATCAAATTTTCTAATTCAGTTGAAAAATTTTTCATCCTGAAAATACTCAAATTCCTTAGAAAACACATAGTAAATTGGGGAATAAGCAATGCACAGTAAAATGTTTATAAATGTATCATAGGTAGGTTTGAATAAAAGCAATAGGCTTTGAAATAAAACATCCAGCTCATAGTTTCTATAAGTAATGAAGAATACATTTGATGGAAAGTAATCACTGTTTGAGTGCAAGGATTGAAAATAATGCAGTATTTAATTAGGATTATTTTCTTAATTTTGTAGAGCATACTGTATAAATTAGGCAAAAATAAACTCAAGAAAATAACACATTCAACTCCAAGCCTAAAAAGAAGAAAAATATAATAAGTGTTAAACCAAAGAATACTGACAAATATTTCCTGGATAACAATATCCAGAGCAAAGTAAAAAAAGAAAAGACAATGAGAGCTATTTTAGCAAATGGGGTCACAAAACTGACAGTTAACTTCAGACCCATCAGTCGTTCTTCGATTACTTGGAAATTTCCAAAGTCATTAAATTGATAGATAAAGTGGGGTATTATTTACAGCATATACTGTAGTTACAGGATTCAAGAGGATGTTCAGCACAGGTGCAGAAAAGGTAGACCTTGTTTAAATCATTTTCGGTTTCTGGGATTTTTAGAATCACCACCTGGTAAGCAACACCTGAGAATTAGAAAATAGGAAACAAATATATTTTAGGAATTAGGAAACAAATATATTTAACATTTCTGGTTTTCTCAGCCATTTATCCTTTAGCAGGCTGCCAACCTCAGGTCATTACAGAAAAATGAGGATGAAAAGAACGAACAAAGAATCTCACTGCTGACAGCTCTGCAAGATCAACCTAGCATGTTCCCAAGAGTCAGTATTGCAAATAAGTCAAAGATATCCTGGCTGCCCTTTGCCAATTGTGTGCTGCTGGGACTCCTGGTCACAGCTGACTAATAACATAGCCCAGGCTTGAAATGACAATGTCTGGTCTACCAGTGGCACTGAACTTGAAGAAGAAACCTATGAAAGGGATTTAGGAGTTTATTTTGGTTCATCATCATCCTCCCTAGACAATGTGGAAATATGAAAGCAATAAAAAAAGGCCAGCAGAATGCTAAGATATATGTTCTCAGGTGCAGAATGTCAATCAAAAGATGTAATGATGAGATTATACAATGCATTAGTATGAACTAACATAGAATATTATGTATGGTTATGGTCAGTCACCATATTACAAAATGAAATTTGTTGCCTGTCTTGGGGAAACAAAATTCAAAGAAGAGCGATCAATTTCAGCTACAGAAAAATGACATAAACAGACGTATGCAAGTAATAGAAGGTCTCAAAGCTTTAACAGATGATTTTACCAAAGAACTTAATGCATTGGAAATATTACACTGCCTCTTGGAACTGGTCAGGACAACTAAAATGGATTTGGAAATTAATTATCGACGTATTATTTTGATACTGTCCAACTAAGCCAAATGTATTGAACAAATCTTAAATACAGTACGCATGTTGAGAGGTTATTTTATTTTTATGGCAACCACAAAGAAATCCATTACAAAGGCTACACATAGTACATCTATGTCAAAAGGCGTTTAAGTTATAAAGCCTAAAATAACCTGCTAGTGTCTGTATGTAAACATACTATCAAAAAATACACATCCTGTCTGTAACACTGTAACACATCTTTCAAAGAAATTCAGAATTGCTGTCCTACACTTACAGTAAGTCTCTACATTGGTTGCCTATAAAGTCACAAATTCAATATAAGATCTTGTTGCTGACTTTCAAGGCTCTAAACCAGGGGTCTCCACCCTTTTTTCCTTGAGGGCCACATTTGCTTCATAAGAAAAGCCGGAGGGTAGGTAGACAGGGAGATTTTATGATGGAGGAATACATAATAAACAACACAATTAACACTTATAATAAATTTAATGAAAACCCTTATGTCATATATTGATATATTCAAATGAACAAATAGAACTAAAATAAATATTCATATACTGTACATGTGCACAATTTTAATGCAATATTTGGATTTGCTTCTGTGACAGTATGACCTCAAATTCTGGTTCAAACTTTGTTGCAACCAGAATCAAAATCTGCTTGAAGTGCTCATCAGAGAGTGATGTTCGATATTTAGATTTTACATATTTCATCTTTGAAAATGTTTGTTTACACAAATACTGTATGTGGAGGCAAACATAGATAACATTCCACGAGCAAATGTTCAATTGTTCTTAAAACTCTCTTCAGGCAGTGATTTACAAGCTTTTAACAAATTATTTTCCTTAAACAGATCCCTACACAACTCAACCGCAGCAAGGTCAATCACTTCGAGCTGCAACTCAGGCTGAAGATCTTCATCTTCGCTTGCAAAAGGGTTCTGAAACAATCTTATGTTCTCTGAGATACTGTCAATGAAATTGCTGTTTCAAATGTAAAATTAAATTGAAAGCAAACAGAATCGAAAAAGGTTTGGTACATTCATTTCTGTACTTTTCACAAACTACAAAATGAACAAAATTGTTAGCTGAAATCTGTTTTTCCAAAAATAATTTAATTTTGTCTGAAGGATTTTACTTGTGAAAACAAATCTGAAATGATAGACTTTTCGTCCTGAAGTTTCACATTCAGGTCACTTACTGTATACGTGCAGTCAAATCCACAAGAAAGGCAAGCTTCCATAACCAAACAGTGTCAGACAAGGCATTCATAGGTCGTTTCCTCTGAGTCATGAAAATATCATTTTCTGTGCGTAATTAAAAAAATCTAGTACTTTAGCTATGCTCATCCAGTGAAGCTCACAGTGGTACAGGAATTCCAGATATTCACTCTCAATTTCAGATAGGAAGATTTAAACTAACAATGATTAAGGATGATCAGTTAGAGTACAGTATGTCTATATTTTCTTCAACTGAAGAGAAATATTCCCAGGTCTTCTGTGCGACCAGCAATTGTATAAACTGACAGACTTATTTGCTCGAACAAAGCAACTTTTTCTGGACTTAGTGTAGTTCTTCAGCAGATTTCATAATACTAAGCAATACTTAATAATAAGTTTTTATATACAGTACTGCCCATTAGTAAATGGTTTCCCTGCCTTAGCTATGACATGGGCTGTTTTAAAACTCGCCCTTACAATGGATTCTGATTGTTTTGATAGCTTTGTGAATACTTCACGCTGATAAAATGAAAAAACACTTCAGTGTTTCTGCTTACTCTGAACACATTTTGCCAATCTAGTCTGAGTCCATCTGTGCTTTGTATTGTAATGCCTTTGGATATTATACTCCTTGAGAACAGTGACGGTTTCTCTGCATATTAAGCACAACGCTTTGTTATTGCTTTCAACCACGAAATAGTGTTTAGTTCAGTTCTCATCAAAAACACGGCACTCTTTGTCAACTTTTTTCCTCTAAGCTCCTGACAGTTCGATGTAAAATAAATAACCTAACAATTGAACCTAAAAGTAAAGGTTATTTGACTTCTTGAACACTTGCATGAAAGCATGCAGTGGCGGTACTCTCCTCTATTCTTGGGCCGGATAACAATACACCGTGAGCCGGAGGTTGGAGACCCTTATTCTAAACAATCTTGCTCCATCATACATCTCTGAACTCCTCCATGTTTACACTCCCTGCTGTAGACTCTGTTCAATTGAGGCCGGTTTCTACTGACTGTCTCCAGGACCAAATCATGGACTTTTGGTGACCATGCCTTCTCTATCTCTGCTCCACTGTTATGGAACTTCATTAACTCTCTTCAAATCTTAGTTTAAAACTTATCTTTTTAGGTCTAGGTCAAGGTCTACATTAGATTGCCTTCATCTGTAAAAGCCTGTATGCTCTTGTTTTTTTTTTCTTCTTTTACTATTTATTGTACTCTTTTTGTATTTTCTTTGTTAACAATGTACAATGTCCTTGAGTTTGGAAAAGCACTTCATCAATAAAAAATATGATTATTATTATTGGTCACAATATACATATAAAAACAGTTAAGTGTTTGAAATTAGTTCACCCTCATGGTGCCATAGGCAACTGTACTGTAAATCTGTTTACAGTAAATCCACAATGGTCACTGCCTGGAATAAAACCGGCATTAAAATAAAGGGCTGTAGAGTCTGTGCCTGCTGGAGGGCATTTAAAGGGAATGGGATAAATGTCATCCCTAACAATGTTGGCAATTTCAAATATTAACAGCCACTTAACAAGTCACATCGCACAACAGAATCCACAAAATGTACTATTCAGCAAGTGTGTAAAACTTCATTTCACTGCTCTTCATCACCCCATCCAAACCACTAAAACTGAGCTACTTTCTGCTCCACACACAGAGACAAAAGCAGACAGGATGGCCACTGTGTTTACCGCTCAGGTGCATCTATCAATAATTCATTCAGTTAGCTTCTAGTAAACAACCCTGTTTGGAGAAGTGGCTCTGAAAGTGATAAAAAACTAACACTGTGTCATACATATGAACAAATCAACACACCAGGATAATAAATTAAACATGCTGATGTTAGAAAATAAATTATACAACAGGTCACTTTGGACTTTGTCAGTAATCTGTGAGGGAAATTTCAAAAAGAGACAATGTCTGGTGCATCCAATAAGTGCAGGAAAACTTGCAGCTGGTAGTTATCAAAATAGAAAGACAAGAACTGCTAGACTGGGTGTTAGAAAGCCCAAGGATAACCTACTGTAACTCAAATCCAAAATCCAAAGAAAATGAGCGAAGAGACACCTTTGAGAATGTGAAATAATTGTAAGCTGAAAGAGTAGTTCCAAAACATTGCTAGAGCAGGACAAGAATAACTGGAAAACAATAATGACCAACAAAGAGAAAGCAGATTGTGGACAGACTTTTAAGTGTGTAAAAAAAACATGGAGATGAGTTTGAGAATGTTATTACAGTCTACAGTGAACACTTTTTGTTGACTGATTTGCGGGGACATAAAGTATACATACAGTATAATAAAAATAGAAGACACAGTAGTAGACCAAAGAAGGTTGTTCCACTATTTGCTGATAATCCATACTCTCATGATAGCTTGTAAGTAAAGGACATGCTTCTCAACATGAAAATAAGAATGGAGCCAGAAAAAAAATTAAATCAGAAAGCATGGCTCAAAACATACACAATGGCCTTCCTAGATAACTGATCTTGATCATTCAGAAATGTCCAGGGTAGGCCTGTTAATAATCATTTTTCTTTAATTACTGCTATAAAAAGATCAGATTCAGTTTTATGTTATGCCTTTTAATCAACTCAGGAAAAGGGTGAAATTAAATTATATCCTGTTGCAAAAGATTGTATCACATTAATATTTGATTGAAACGTTTTTGTCTTGGTTCGGTCAGGCAGTGATGGAGTGCATTTAAATGTTATAAATGAATGTTAAAGTTCATATCAATTGTAATTATAATACAATACAATAGAAAAACATATAATAAAAATTAATTTTATTCAGATGCATTTTTAAACATCTATCTGATCATGATAAAAATACATTATTTTTAATTTATTTGGCTAACACTATTGTCCTGAGCAAATTACATTTGTAACGATGTATACAACTAGGCATTTTACTGGATCAATCTCCCTCAGGGGTAAAATAATAGTGCCCCTGTTGGTATTGGGGATTTTGAGGTTAACTGTTGTGATTATTAGAGATACAGTATAAAAGGTGTGTTAACAGGAGAGCATCTACCCTGAGTCTACTCTTAGTTGTGAAATGTTTTGCAATCCCAAGGTTGCTTAACTAATTAATTTCAATTAAGGTCTCCTTAATTTGAGATTACAAGATATTTCTTGGGTTTTTTTAGACAACAGAAAGTAGTCATCAACCGTGAACCACAGATGCAAACAGATTGATACTTAGGGATCATGCTTTGTTATTTAGGTTTATAAGTTCTCCAGTTTGCTATAACACAATCACCTGTAAAAACTTGTAAACTGTTGTTTATTGTTATTATTTTTTTTGCTGATAATGGATACATTTTTAATAAGAGTTGTTTTCTTTTAACAGACCCATAATATAGGACTGAATGAATAAACAGCTGTAAATGCTTAACAGTAATTCAATATAAGTATAGCTAAAATGTAAGTTTATTTCAATTTTATGTATTGTTAATATTATAGAATAACAATAATCCATAATATTGAATTACAGGATTCAAGTATTTTAAGACATTGCTAAACAGTATATTAATACAGTATTAAAAATGAAAACCTTAAACTGGAAAAAAATGTTTTTGGGACCACTGGTGTGACACTTGCAGAAAAGCATTTCATGAGAATGAAGAAACTGCATCTTTACAATCACTTCCCCAGTACTCATAAACACTCCCTAGACTTCTCTGAAAAATACAAGTTTGTGACTTATCGAACAATTACTGTACTGTATGTCTTGCTCCCCAAAACAATGCTGCTTAGGTGGGTTAACCAACACATCTGCAGAGATCAGATACAATGGACAAATGTGCTTTTCTCTAATGAATCAGAATTTAAATACCATTGAATTTCTTTCATTCAAAGCAACTGCAAACTCCAGCAGCACTTACAGAAGAATTCTTTTGGTGAGTGTAATGACAAACTCAGAGGTCAACTAAGTATGATTAGGTCAATGCAACTCAAAAATAGCAAGGTCATTACCGCAATGACCGGAATTATCTAGGATTTTGTTTTCTTTGCCTAATCTTGTCTAGGCAAAGCATATGCTAAATACGAGATGATGATTAATTTAGAAGCAACATTACAATTCTATTCATATTTACATACTTATTTAAAAATAAAACATAGTCATACATACAGTATAGATCATCTCTCTGTTTTTTGCTGATGGGTTTGTTGAATGATTCTTTGTATTTTGCATTTCAACAATACAAAGACAATAACGTCAAAGATAATAAGAAATTACTTAAATTATGTTTACCATTATTAATTTTTCACTCATATTCTCAACTTTATCTAGGCAAATTGCAGTTAACAAGTCTGAATACTCTGCTTATCTGAGCATACGAAAAATAGATTAATAACTAATGACTGGGACTTTTGACTCTTTTTTTGCCTACTCTTCTTTTGCTTTTCATGTGTCCTCAAACAAAAGTCCAAAGAATCCTTACTGTTATTTTCATCTTCATTAACATCATCTTGGATAATGTTGTAGAGAATAAATGCAGCGCTCACACATTTTTTCTAAAGTTAGTCATTGGACAGCAATCTCCCATTTCTTGCTGATGTACTGTACTCCCGTGCAAGGAAAGAAAACTACCAGAAATGCACAGCCTTAGCATGTTTCAGGTCCTTCTTTGTAAACCGTATTGGTAATGGAAACAGGAAGATACCCACATTTTCCTTGAACATAGAAAAAAACATATATTCAAAGCCTGCAAGTCACACAGACATGTGCCACACGATCGACAGGTATAAACTATGGGATATAAAGATTAACTGCAGATCCCTGACCAAACTTTGCCTGCATGCTGTGTAACCCAATCACATTCCAAATGTCCAATTCAAATTGCAACCGGCCAAGATTTTGCAAAATTTAAAAAGCTGAAATACTGTACAGTATTTTGACACAGGAAAAATTGGTTTGAGAACTCCTTAGTTACTGCTAATACTCAAGAATGTTAACTACAGGTTGAAGAGAAAGCCTTGGTTGAACATACACAGATAAATTTGGCATGACTTTGTTTTGCTTATCACACAATATTTTTTTCTTTTTTCCAAATTCATGTATACAGAGCACTCAAAACAATATTGTCTTTACTTTGTCACCCCTTGTTTTTCACAGAATTACTATGAATGAGTACAGTACTGTCAGAGGCTTATGGTCCAAATCCAGCAACATTTCCCAAAGGAATAAAAAGAAAAGTTTGCAATTAGAGAGCATTTTGAAAGTGTCTCAGTTGAAAGTAAAACCTATGGTTGCTTTACTTGATGTCCAGATTGGGTTTGTATTTATATACTATAAATATCTACTGTCCTCTCACATAATTTAACACTGAAGAGGGCAATATTAGGATTTAATAAATTGACTGTTATATTATAATTGTATTTTTCTGTGTGTGGTATAAACAAGGCTAAAAAGTTATAATCAATTTTGGTCAAATATTTGGTATAGGGAAAAAGTGTCCTTTTTGTTTAGCATCAATTTAGGGAGTGATTTGGTCTTGTGATGGATATTTTATTTTATAATCAGCAGGTTCCCACTTTTCCTCCTTATGTACCTCATTTTCAGGTCTGAGGTCTAGGCTACAGATCTGTAAAAGACTGAGCCCTGGAATTCACAGTTCTTCTAAATAATGGCAATTAACATTGTGTGTTTCTGCAAATATTTATTAAACATAATGGATTAATTACTGTTTAATTTTACTACTTTGTTCATTACTTTGGTATTAGATAAATTTGGTATTAGAAAAATTACTAATGCTTGCAAGCAAACTTGGCATCAGGATCTAACGTTTCTATTTAAAATACTACTGTGTCTTCCCTCCCCAACTTGTATGAATACATACTGTACACCTCCACACAGATATGTGGTGCAAATAATATAAACTATCCACCTGTACAGCAATTATTTGATTAATAATTACTAAAAAGGTTACAGAGAGAATCACAGTTTGGGATTTGGTAAAAAGATTAAAACTGCACAGTTTAAAATCTAGTGGCCACTTTATTTCTATGACATAATTTTCTGGATTATTAAATACATTGATTTACTGCATTTTTATTTATTTGATAAACTTTAGTAATACTTTCTGATATTTGTAAAAACCATTTGTGGAAAAGCTACCGAGAATAAAATCAATAGGAAGCGCTCAATAAAAATACATCAACGATACATAAAAATTAAGAACCGTTTTAGGAAATCCTTTAGGTTTGACAAGGCAGTGACTTCTGCTGCCATCCATCATTTCTTTAGGAGTAGAAAAATAAAATAATCTACAAAATACAGGCAGGAAATTGCAAACAATACCCAAAAATGTCAGGGCAACTCAGGTGTAAAGAAAATTTTGCAATCAAAGGGCAGCATCTTATGTCTCCAGCTTGTTAAAATATGAATGCATAAAAAATAACTGTTTGAGAGAATGCAGTACGTACTGTACACTGTACTATTGAAAGTCAATCACTAACTTCTAGTTTAAACATAGTCTAAAAGTCCTTTAATATTTTTACAGAGAGTAAAATATTGTAAAGGTAAAAGGATTAAGGTTTTTAGAAATTTAGTAACTCTAAATGCTCACAGTTTTACTTTAATGAAAACCATCTTAGTGACTGTAAAAATACCAATCTGTCCTCATAGCATATTTAAGAAATAACAGGGGGTCTGGAGAAATTGTTCGTATGGTTATATACTGTACAGTACCTGTTGTGAAAAAAATAACAAAGCAGTGTGTGTGTGTGTGTAAAGGGGGATATTACTGTGAAAGAAATGTGCAGTTACTGTACCTCTAAGTGAGGAACGGAAAAGGAAATTTAATTGATGTCTATGGTAAAAAAAAGGAAAAACATTCTCTGTTGAAGCCAATTAAATAAAATATAAAATTAACAAGAACAATTAATTAGGATCATCAAATACCTAGCTCGATTAAAAAAGGTTTTAATTGGATACTTAAGTTAAAAAACTAAGTAATTTATTATCATAAAGGGAGGTGTTAAAATCATACTTTATATTCTGGTTAATGGTCACATACTGACCTCTAATGGATTTAGCGACATTGGGTAATTCATGTGGGAGTGGGTCTTCAGGTTGTGTATTGATGGCCATTAATATCATTGTTATTAGATTGTATGTTTAATGTTGCATATAATTCAGCGACAGTTTTATTTATTTTGGAATGATTGTTCTGTATTTTCTTTTTCTTTGTCAACTAAAGTGAAAGGCTATGCCTTTAAACAAAGCTCAAAGAGACTTTGAATAGCCTACCCTTGAGCTTGAATGGGAGTGTCTCACAACTGTACAGCTCCATTCTTCTTATTCAACTGAGCATAATGAGAAATTTAAATTTTTCGGAGACCAGGAGTTGTAGAGAGGCTGATGATGGATCTTTTTTTTTCTTTTCAGTACACCTTTAAAAGTTGAAAAATTAACTTGTTACCCAAATACTGTAAATGACTCACAAAAATGAAAGCAGGAAAATACCACTGATTCTCAGTCCTCCTCCCCAGTTGCCTCCTTTAGATAACAAAAATATTTATTTTTACCAGTTATACAAAGCGGCAAAGAAGGAAAACATACAGCGAGTTGAAGTGTCTTACTTTGCTTCAAAATACAGCAGCAGACAACCTTTAAAGCCCAAATAGGACAACTTGTATTCCAAATGAAAGGGTGCACTCCAGCACACAGCACAAGATGTTTATGTGAGCTGGAAGACAACAAACCAAAGACAAAGACAATTACAATACAAAACCTGGCATTGAATTTCTGTAGGATTCATTAGTGAAGTGAAACTGTAAAGAGTACATGCAGTGAGGCCAGACTGCATTTACTGAAGTGCTCCATCCTAGTATAAATATGGTGATTCCCACCATAGAAAGGAAGGTAAGAATGCGATCAGATGGAAAGGCATGCCAAACAGCAGCATTTTATCATTTAAGGCAAGAGATCCTTATGAGTTTTTTATGCAAGAGTGCCACTGTGATTACCAGAGAGAAGAACCTCTGACGCTTCCCGTACAGGTTGCGAACAGGAAATACTGTACTGTACATAAACATGTGGGTCACATTTGGGCAAGAAGAGCTGTCACACAGACGCAAGGTGTGTTGGTGACAGAGGAGCTATCACTCAGACACAGGAGAAAACCTGGCAACTGCTTGCCCTTACATGTCCCCATGTCCAGACAGACAGTGCAGCAAAGACATCTGCAGGGGAACCCAAGAGTTCCATTAACGGTCAGGATTCACCTGTTCTCGAACCTTCTCTGGGGCCGGTCTACCACTTTGTCCATTCTCACAAAGCTCCACAGCATCTTGATTTTTCAATGATAGTGTTCAAGTGGTATGGTTGGACTTCTGTAAGGCGCAATAATCCCCTTGCAACCACTGCAAGGAGTTTAGGTATTCCACCACAATTATTTCTGTTAAAGGTAATTTCGATGGGGAGGGGAATGCATTAACTGTGATACTGGGGTCTCTCATGTCAATCAACAGAGTTGGTGCATAGCTGTTCCGCTTCTGGGAGACCAACAGAGTAATGTGAAACAGTAAAATGAGGTAAGATACTCTAAAGTCATGTTCTTGTGTTCTTGTTAATAAAATAAATGTTGCACTGTCCTAGAGAAATCCTGTGGACATTCAGGCTCTTACAGTGTGGCACCAATATAAGACCTTTGATCTGTACTTCTGGTCAGCTGAAAAATTAGCTTATAACTTCAGAATGAGTGCTGATAATATCATGGTTGGTCCTTAGGTTCACCCTCATGACCTCGCCTTTCCCTGACGTTTACATGGGAAGTATTCTTTTACTGTTACTCCTTACAACAGTGCACATAGGGTAATGTTTACACAGGAACATATACACTATAGGAAATCACAAGCACTCTATCAAAAAATGTTATTGTAAAATTTGACCTGTAAAGTTTATGTGCTAAACAGTTTTATAATTATGATGGGGTACTGTACAGTACAGTACTGTATGTCCGCTTCACCTCTAATAATTGCTACTTGCAGCCATAGATTTTATTTGCAGTGCTTTATGAAGGTACCATGGGACATATTTAATAAACTCTGCTTGACTGTGGTAAATATTATAGTAACAACAAGACAGCAGATAGACAACCCAAACAATACTGAACAAAGGGTTAGGTTTTTGAATGGGGTAAAATCATTTCATGCCATTTTTATATTATTTCAGCTGAGAACTCTAAATCTGAATGTCAGTGTAATAAAAATCCCACTTGGCAGGCATCTTTGTAGGTGACAAATACATAATAAAGAACATGCTGGTTAGGATCAATCTGGTAAAACTCAATCACACTCAACTACATGTGTTATGGCATATTGCACTCAAAAATAATTAGATCACCTTTGAAAGTAAAACAAGAGGATAAAAAAAAACAATACTGAAGTGCCGTAGCTAGAAAAGGTGACAGATTGCTATGTAAGATAAGAAATATTGTTCTTTTTTTTCTTTCAGTATGTGAAATAAACAGTCTATTACAATTTGCTATGCACATTTACTATATATGTTTTTTTCTATGTTATATTTGTTATAAAGGTACCTACTGTAGGTTCTGAGAAATGTATATGCTTAGATTAAATTATGCCATTAAAGAAATGCAGAAGAGTCATGTCTGGAGAAATTGCCTTGCGTGTTAGAATGCAATTATTTTCAATTTTTCATTTTTTCAGCATATGTTTCTTTGACAGTTTTAACATTTCAGAATAATATAATTAATGGTAATTGCTCCTGATATGTAATTTCCATTTTTTTTGCACATATGGCTAACAATCATATAAAGCAATAATGTTGTTTTTTATCATCTCCAAGTCACTTACCTCATGTCATAATAGTAAAGCCTACAGAATGCGAAAGGGTGCAAATTGTTATCTTTTCAGTGCCCGCCTGTGATGATCAGAATCAGAAAATCAGGTTGCATTTCTGAAAGAAGACTCCACTTGTTAATCAAATATATTCTCTGTCAATATAAAACCCTGTTCTTCCACACCTGCTGTTACTTACTTACTTTGTTCAAATATTATTTCTGTATTCTGTCTTTCTGTTTTCGTCATGTATTATGTGATCTTCAGACTTGCTCCAGTTTGTAATGTGCTCCCAATGTCTCTGGCATTTTGATTGTCCGGTAGCTTAGCCCAATATCTACAATCTACTGTCCACTAAATTACAGAAGCAACAAAAGCAACAGAAAGAGATAGAACTGCTTGAAAATCTGGTAAACCACCTGGTTTATGAGCTTTAGCAGTAGTAGTAGTCCATTATGGCATACTACTGGACATACTGTTAATATTCTAGTATTTTTTAAAGATTAAACTAAGATGAACATATTAAGGGTTTTATGGGCATGCTATATAGACTGTAGAAGGTGTGCAAGAAGTTTCAAAGGGTTAATAGTTATATTGTTGTTTAGTATCTAGGGTTTTAATTGGCTTGATAAAAAAATATTTTGTAGGCTAATACACATTTTTTTAACAACCTTGATTTTCTTAGAATTCAGATTTTTTTCTGGCTCTTCTTTCACCTGCTAGCATTTTTTTCTGATTCATGAGCCTCTTATGTGAACCTTGATTCCTGGCTTCCTTTGTCAGACTCTCTTACCTTTAATGAATTGTAATAACTGCCATTTCCAGATGTAACTGTACATGTTCATTCCATTAGATTTCAATTCATGGAATGTTCTATTGATTCTTTGATTCTTTCTATTATTGATCAATAGCTAGCATTCACAGATCTCTCATGTCATCACCCATTCTTTATATCCACTTTAGAAACATGTTGATAACATGTAAGTCTTATAATACAACACTACACAATTTATCTTCAACAGTACCTCTTAGATCAACCATGTACTTACAAGCTATCAGTTCAGATGTGTCAGTTCAGATTACAACTAGCAGTACTAACTTTCTGATAGTGAAGTGACTGTAGTGGCAGGAAAACTATTCAGTCCCCTAGGTGAGCTGATAAACAAGCATGTATTTATTTACATTTCACTAATTCCATCATTTTGCCAAATCTGTAAAGTCTGTGAATTTGTATTTGGGTCCAAAACTGTAGAAAAAATGTTCAGATATAAATAAATGTACAATAATAAATTAACTGTAAATCTGTTAAATATCCTTGTGTTGGTCCATTTATGTAGTAGTGGTTTCCATATTTTATAATAAATGTATGGAAAAGATTGTTAATTGTGAGCTAAAACTATGTAGAGGGGAAAAAAGGATATTATTTTGCTGATAGCTTTGTCTTCATGGTTTTGGTATGGCTTTTCTTGAATGTTTTGATTTGGCTACAATTCAATCCCTCGTTGAACAGTTTTATAAACATTTAAAGGTATCCCTTTTTTCTGATGCCTGGAAAGGACAACAAGAGTCTTAATTCATGGTTAAATCTTGTTTAAATCTTGTGATTTCACTGAGATTGAACTAAAATCGGAAAGAAAGGGTTAATTAATTTTGTTTCGTAAGTCAATTCTCAATAGTTTTTTGTGGAGTATACAGTCAGTCCATCACTCTCTTCTTTCTCCCAATTTTGCACGATTACTGCCTACAGACATGTATTCTAATTAAGTTGTTTTCTGGGGGATTATAATTATTATTTTATTTATTCTTTGTTGTTCACTTTTGTCAAGGGAGAAAACACTACTGAAATGTTCTTCCTAATTCAAGGCAGAAAGAATATTAATTAGTTAACTTCTTTCTCCTTGAGCGTGCATTGCAGCCCAGTCAAAGACTTACCTTTTTTCATTTTAACTTTCAAATTGTAATTTTCTATTGTAAATGTGTAATTGTTCTTTTGGTAGATTATTTAAAATCTAATATAATGAAAAAAATGAGGATGATAAAATTACAGTCAAAACCCATAATACACCAGGGTACTAATGACTGGGCTCAGTTTTGAGTTTTACTTTGAACTCCTGCTTACAGAAGACTATAAGTGACTATAGGTCTTGTCCTCATACTCGAAAATAGTCATGGCTAGGACAATTTGAGTGGCACTTTAGTGAATTAATCCACTAGACAGTGGTGTGTTCAGGCAATGTCAGCACATAACAGTCTCAAAACAACCCTGAACTCTAAAACTTCAGAAATATCCTTCTTGAATTATAGAATTATATTAAATCAGTGGTGAAGACAGTTAGTTTTATTTTTTTCCTGCCTTGCTTTGTGTACTTTTATACTGGGCGACCCTTAAGTCTTGATTCAGATTTATGATATTTTTGTTGTACATGATAGTAACTATACTGTACTGACTTATGACATTATAATGTGATAAATTAGTAATAATGGAACAAGTAACAGGTTTATTCCATGCTGAAAAGAGAAGAAAGAAAACACAATGTTTCGGCCGTGGAGGCTTCTTCAGGTGTGGGGGTGTATTATCAATTAGTAATAATGACCACTGTATTAAATATAATTTGTTAAAATGGCTTTGTTCAGAAGCGTACTTGTTCATCTTATTCTAAACTTTTTACTTCTATTTCTAGCACTTAAAATGAGTCATGCACTACTATACTGTATGTGTCATAAAGATATTTTAATGACCTGAGCCTAAAGATTGCTGATAGGGGGTAGCTAAGTGTAATTTGAACTTTTCAACAAAAGGACTGGACAAACGTACTCATAGCACAGACTCACAGGCAGAGAAATTTGCTGTAAGGAGTCACTGTCCTGAATGTTGTGAATGCTTTATCTATGTTCCCTATCCTGTATTGCTGCCTCTATTCACCTGGGCAAATTTCACTGTATGCTTTATTCCTCTAACTGAGGTTAGTGCTTGAACGTTCTGAAATGTACTATTTTTGCTTGATAAATCAAGTTATAATCCCATATTAAGTACTATATTTCATGAGAGTAATAGATCTGCTTTGCAACATCCAACTTACTGTAGAACTAGCACAGAGCTATTTGTTTGCCCTGATATTAATGAAAGCCAGAAAACCTAATTAACATAATTGTGTTAATAGTGTAAAGAAAGATAGAAAGTCCCATAATATATCATATTTGCTAAAATATAATGAGTTCATATAAAGTTTATATATGGATATGTTCCAAGTGATTTGCATTGACTAATATTTTATTGCTTATGTTCTGTACAATTAATTTATGCTAGGAAGCAACACATTATTTTTCCAAGGAAGAGCAACCAGTATTTTTCACATTCAAATTTCCCATATGAACACTCCTGGCAATGAAACTGCAAAACTTTTAAATTAAAAAGACCTTGAATTACACTAGGAGGAAAAAAATGTAGAAATTTGTGCAACAAAAGCCTATTCTTTTAGAACTGCATCTTACTATAACCCTACAATCTTATGGATGAGAATATTTACATACTACACATCTTAAAATATTGTTGCCAGCAAATAGTATCATCAGTGTCAAGAACAGTCACACAGATGACAGATGCAATATTTTGCTAAATTTGTATCCTTACAGCAACAGATGGCCACTTCCATTTAAACAGCCTAACATGATTTTTTCTGTATTCGTGTCAGGTTAGGCAAAGTTTGTGAACAGCAAAGTTGTGATTGATTATCTTCCCTCTTTCTTTTGTTTGAATGTATACATACAGTATGCACTTATGTTTATTTGAAAACACTCAAATAAATTTGCACCTCCTATACAAAACTTATATATGGATGGTTATTTATTAATACAGCAAAAAAAAAATGTAAAAATACCTGAAACATAAACAGCAAATCATTAAGAAAGGACAGGAAGTTTGCCAAGGCTAATTTACAGTAGTGTCAATATTCACCTTTATAAAAATGAGTAGTTTATTTCTGTATCATAGTAGGATGACTACCACCAAATTACATTTTGCTCAGTTTTCACAGAATTAAACAACCACGAAAAACAGGCTCAATGAATTGCCTGTGCTTTATGTACTGTACAAAGCATGGTGTGAATAGTCCTTTTGAATGACTATGAAAAGCTGGATGAATAATGCAAATTCACTTTAAAAAATGGTACACGATCCATCCTGAAAGAATATAATATATGACATCTATGAAATTGTCTCAAAATAAAATCTTACGACAACAAACAATAAACAGTAAATATACTACATAAATGTAAAAATATCTTTGAACAAATGTATCAGCTACCCAGATGATTCTAGCCAAAGAAAAGTACTAAACCATTAATGCATCAGGTTTCTTTTCTCATAAAAGCAAGAGCTTCTGAAGTGCCTGGAGATGCATTACTCTTTGTCATCCCAAAATAACCTATGACTCCCAGCACTCAAACCTAATAACACAGGGAAGCCAAGTTTGAGCTTGCACCTGAGCAGTGGTATAGGAACCAATAAACAAACAATTGTACAGTAGATTTGTTTTTTGGTACCTAACATTCAATTTCCATTAAACATACTGTATGTTGATTTTTATATCCTCTTGGAACAAAATACATAAAGACAATCATTCTGATCTTATAATGTGTTTAATTGCAATTGTTGTGAGATTTGAGATGATGATCACAGAAACAATATAAATGCTGCACTAGTTGTTTTTTTAATAACGCATTTTAATTTAACTAGATACTGGAAGAGGAATGCTTGTTATGACTGCTGTTCTTAAAGGCTAATTCACATTTTCTCACTAGATTTTTTTAGGTCTACAGTGCTCTCTTCTGCTCTGCCCTTTCTGCTTTCATTAGTTTACATAAAATGATTTTGAATTTTACAGGACCCAAAGTTTGAGCAGGCTGCTGATATTATTTGAAAAATAATTTAATAATTACATACACAAGCCATCTAAACCTTAAAGGAGAAAATGAAAGGAGCTTTGACAGCCACTGGGAAAAAAAAAATCAACTTACGTATGAAGAGTTTCATAACGGTGATTCTAACCGACTTCTGTATTGCTGCCTTGAAGTCTTTATTCAATAAGCCTCTTCAGTTCAAGAATATTGAGACTCACATTCTTCTCACTTGCACTCTCACATCAGAGCAGTGAAGTGCCACCATCGCACCTTAAAAACAAACACACTGTCGTGTCTACGTTTTCTTATTCTCTATTCATTAATATTAACAAAATACTGTCGAGCTTTCCTGCATCATATTATGTCTTTTCAGGTGCTTAAAAACGAGAAATAAAGATGGAATCTAAAGTGCTGAAGAAAGTTTTGTTCCCTTAATTCTCTGCTTTTAGTCTGAGTTTGGCTAATTACCACTGATAACCCCTTGAAACTACTTTATATCTAACATTCTGCACAGTTCTGCTCCACGTACCCAACTATGAGTAATTCTTGAGTCACGAGCAACATCAACAGTCCACTTTTTATAAAGCCTTCAAAATAAAAGGATTGTGTTTTTCTCTTTTTAAATTTGGTATGAAGTATACCACAGCATAAATATTCACAATTATCCCAGTTAAAAAATATCAAAATTAGAACATATTAGTACATGCCAGTATATTCTTAATATAAATTAGGATTTGCAATAATTTTCTATACATCTATCCATCCTTTTTTAACCAGTATACACAGGTTGCAGGGGAACTAAAGCCTATCCCAGCAAGCAACGGGCACAAGACAGGATATATGTATGACAATCCATCACAGGGCACACTCACACACAACCATAGACACACTCACACACTCACACCAGGGCCCAGATGCCAATTAACCTACAGTAATAGTACAGTATGTCTTTGTACTGTGGGAGGAAACCAGAGCACCCAGAAGAAACCCATGTGAACAAGAACTCATACACTTACATCAGATTTTTTGTATTTTTTATTCAATACTTTGCCTAACATTTTAATATACAAGTAAGTTAAGGGATCATCCTTTTTTTAAAATCTATTGGCTACCACTTGTCCTTTTGTTGTCAACTCAATTTTCCTAGAATTAGACATTATGTAAGATTGCAAGCCTAGATTTTTAAAATATTTTTCATTTAAAACTGGGAAAACATTATAAAGGACAGTAGTATTTTATAAGAATTCTTAAAATCCACAAAAATAGAAATAAACTGTATCTGTGTGTATGTTTGAATGTATCCTGCAAGACTTTAATAACAGATCATTGGTTTTGGGGCAAGATGTACTTATGTATCATAAATGACAGAAATTGCTTTTTATTAACTTGTGCCCTTATGGAAAATTAATGATAAGAGAAATCAGCACTCTGTGTGATGCTTCTTATTGGCAATAGATCACCATACAGTTTCAGCTCAATTACTGAATGAATGCCCAGGTTATCATATTTCACTTCTGGTCAGGAAGTGGTTTGATGACTTTTCTGCAGCAGCAGATATCATTGCGTTTGTCAGTACAAATGATGTTTAGTCTGATGACAAGACTGGCCAGGGAAAGTATCTTGACACTGCATGATATTGTAAATGCCATACAGAAACATGAAGAACTGTCTTTTAAAGTTGACAAAAGTGTATAACATCGGAAAAGGGCTCCACATCACTAGACCAAATATCACAGAGGTATGAAAACATGTTAATATTATGTATCTTGTTAAGCCTCACAGAATTTCCAAATGATGGTAGGGCACATACAGTAGCCCTGTATGTTGATCATCTCCAAAATAACTAGGTAGTTTTCAGAAGTCAATAAACTGTGTGATGCCTTTTATTGACAGTAAAACACTGCACGATTCCAAATTAGTATTGAAGAAGTGCTGAGGTTATCATGTTTCATTTCTGGTCAAGGCACATCACAGGTTTATGACAGCTCTGCAACAGAAGATGGCATTGCATTAAATGTCCACATTATTATAAATGCTGCTTCATCAATGCCATGTCTGGTAACAAGACTGGCCAGGGAAAGAGTCTTGACACTGTAGGGTATTGTAACGACAATCCATCCACATGCTAAGATCTGTTTTTAAGCTGAAAAATGTGTATAACATGTAATAAGGGCTCCACATCACTATACCAAAACACAAGAAAAGGCTATTCCTTTCCTTTGTAGTCTATTCATGTTATAGCTTTCATAGGGTGGCAGCTCCTACCTGACCCTGAATGCTTCATCAAATTGAGGGTCACAGGAGAGCCTAACTCATCAAGCAGCTGGCACAAGGTGGGGTACACACTGAGCAGGACACCAGCCCATCACAGACCCCTCGTTGTGTGTACTAGTAAGGATATTCAAACACACATCTGTGGCACTGCACCAACTTTAGAAGGAGATGATCTGAAAAAGAGATCACCTAGATTTTTGCTACAGTATATGAGGTACTGATACGACACCATGAGAGAATATAACTTTTGACTGCTCAGCTTATTGTTGAAGAAAAATATAACTGAAGGTACTGGATGATATGGAAGGAACACTGTTAGTCATCTGAATAGTGAGCTATCAATAAGAATCACAACATCTTGGGCGAAACAAGACAAAAGTCATAAAGCAATAATATAAAGCAGCCACTTCTATTTACCTTAACATAGCAGTCTGCCATTTATCTCATTTAGCAATGACATTACTGAAGAGAAACACTTCTGTAAGTGAAGACGGGTTCACAGTTTCAGTGGAACAGCAGGGATTATTCTGGCTTCCTCGGCTTGGTGTGTTTGAACTTTGGGGATGCCACTGTGCTGGTGATTGCAGACTCCTCGTTTTATCCTTTTGCACAGTCGCTCATTATTTTTACTCCCTAGAAAATAAGTAAACTCCCCTGTCATTTGGTTTTGTCAGATCACTTAAAATATGTATAGTACATAGCTGAGTTATTTTAGCTTTAAACCAGCATATTTTTGCAATGCTTGCAAATAACAGGTCATAGTTTGGTGGCTGCAATTTACTTACAATGTAATTACTTTGAAACATTTACTTCTTTATGCAACTTTATGAAAATGTAAAACGTAAATGTAAAATGTAAAATTTTAGTAGATTTGTTAAGGTGCGGAATCAAGGTACCTTCAAAAATATTTAAAATGCTGATGATCTCAGTTGATGGAAAGGAATAGTTTTTGCTCACTGACAGTATTAACGACCCTGGAAATATTTTCTACCAATTGAGTTGGCCTTTCCTTACACGGCCTTGCCTTTGTTGATTCAGACGTGGTCATTATTAAAAGGAATAGGTAAAGGTTTAATCCATGCCGACAGGTAAAAAAAGCACAACATTTCACTGTGAAGACTTGTTCAGGTCCAGAACAGCAGAGCATGAGACTCCACATCCTGTCCTGTTCTTTACACTTCAAGTCAATTTTTATGCACCTACTGTACATGTTAAGTGAAGCATAAAAACATGTAAATTAGCTATATAATGCAATACAAATATTTCTTATTTTCATTATACTGTCTCAATGTAATGTCCAAGTAACCCACTACCCCACAACAAATTATAGTAATAACATTATGAAGCAAAACAGCAATCATAAATAATAAAATTGTTTGGATACTGACAAGCCCAAGTGCTACTCGTTTCCCCAAGCGATCACTCAAAATCCTGTGGCTGAAGTGCTTGACCGGTTGATAAGGTCATGAACCAAGAAAACAATGTGGTATCAGATATTGTTTGCTTTCAGTGAAAAGTTTAATTCAAAATAATTTAAAAACACAGGCAACATAAAACATATTGAAATGGAGAAACTGTACAAAGTGATCTACAACATCGGGAGTTCTTTGTTCAATTGCCTCACAAAAAAGATATGGTCAGAAAGACCATTTTATCTTATCTTTACTTTGTCACACTAGTGCACAGTATGAGTATTTTATTTCATATATTGTTTATTATTATTAGACAGTATTGTAATGGAATTAAATATATTTTAATGAATTATCCAGTATAAACATTATGTTATATATACAGTACTACTGTATATTGCAAGTAATAAAGAATTTAAAATTGGAATTTTCATCCACTAATGTAAAGTATCATGTTTTTTTTCTATTAAATCAATCAACTATTCTCTGCATCTGGTGTTGTGTACTATGGTTGGTAACTAGATGTCTGACTTGCATGATAAAGGGTGATATCCTTTTACTATACAATTATGGCTTTTAAACTTACTCTGCACTTGACGTTACACATCTGAGCAACTCAACAAATTTAGAGAATAGGATCAATAAACAGAAATGAGAGCTGGACATTTGAATGGATTAAACCATTTTATAGAGGTTTTCAAATTATCTGATTGTCATGCAAACATTCTCTTTCCATGCAAAATCTGAACACTAGTGTAAGTACCATCAGTCTTTTTTTACTTGTTTCTAGACTCACTGAAAGCAACAGCTGTGGTTTAGAAAACTGTGGCATAATCTACAACATTGTTGTATTTGTTTTCAGTAGCTAAACGGCAAAAACAGAAAAAAAAAACATTAGCATTCCAAAATGTACAATACTTACAATACTCTCTAATTGCATTATAAATGTAGAAATTTGCATGAGAAAAATGTTCAATTACAGTTACAATCCTGTTGAAAGTAGATCACTCTGGTATTTTGTAGATATGGCAATTTAAATGTACATGATAAAAAACGTCTATAAAATTCAGTACACAGTATATGGTGATAAGAATCATATCTTTTAAACTCATCTGCCACGTATAGTACATGCAAACTTAACTAAAGTTTGTTAAGTTCTTTTTCCACATCTTAAGTCCATAAAAATGTACTACGTGTGTGATTAAGGATCATTTATCAGGTCATTTGTTTTATCTGCTTGTCTTGTTGGAATATAATATTCTCATACAGGGCAAATATGTGGTATCCAAAATACATACTGACATTAATATAAAATGTCCCTCTTAAATATAGTGCCTTGCAAAAGTATTCACCCCCTTGTAATGATGTCCATCAGCAATAATTTGCTTAATTGATCAAATAATATTATTATGTAGACAAATGCAAATAATAGGCCACCATATCGGACACATAAAGTATGGCAGTATTTTAATATTGATGTTGAATTACCAGCGTGATGATCTGGTTAGGGGTATCTGTGTGCTACAGAACTTCACTTGTAGTGGTTTATGGCATGCTGACTGTATGACACTATAATAATCAAGTTTTGGGACCTTACTTTTCTTTCCTGTGAGCTTATAAACTATAACCAGGAATCTCTTCCAGTCCATGTTAAGGAGAGAGATAACAGTGTCCAAAACTGACAGTTCTTTTGACTCCTCTTCCTTTGGAATGAAGCACCCGTCTACAGTTTAATAAATTACACAGATGAGCTAATCTGTCTTTCAATCATGCAACAGAATAGGGATTCTTATAAGTTTTGATCTGACGTAGTTTTGGGATACAATTACTAAATGGTGCAATACACAACAGGTGGCCAAAAGCCTTCAAAACAAATTGGAAGATAGGATCAAAATATCAATTGTCCTAACCTTCACTTGAGACACAAAATCCAGCACTGAGCCCAAAATGTTTCTAACTAGTGTGGAAATGATAACCCTAACCCTAGCTGACTTCACAACTGAGCAAAATATGACTCTAAAGGAATTAAAACCTTTGATAGTAGCTCTTGAAAACTAATCTTATTTTATGATCTATCGTGTTCATGAAATTTTTCAATCAGATGAAAAATGCTGTTATATTGTTATAGTACAATATTGAAATCTTTCAGTAAGATCACACTGGATTAAGATACAGTAACATTTAAGATTTAAATTCAACATTTCTCACTACATTTCCTATCTTTGCTTAACAGAGAAGTTTGTTTTCTATATTGCTTCCTCCAATATCTTGAAATTCTAAAAAATGTGTCATTGAAAACTTCTCCGTTCTTTAATAAGCAAGTTTGTATTGACATGCACTCTATTTAGGTTCAGTATTTCCTAATTTATAATAATGTTTCTTTCAAGGAATACCTTTCAGCAATTGTAATAGAATATACTAATAAGTTTTTAGGTTTTCCATTGCTAGAGTGTTGTACCATTACGTTTCTGCCGTTTGCATGTCACATTTTGCACTTCTTTACATTTAATATCTGCCAGGGCATGAATTATCAATCAGTTCCCCGACTGATTTTGAAAACACCATATAATTTCTTCTTTTTATCCTGTACTGCTGTTGCTTGTGACAGAATGAGGATCAGAAAGACCTACACTGAATTCATTTTAACTATATTAAATTATTATTACTATGTTTATTGACAGGATAAAATCCCTGGAGATGCATCATCTTGTTTTCAAGGGGGTCATGATAGATAAATACTTCTACAGTATTTATACACACTTTTTACAAAATGCATAGAAATAAGATGTGGTCTATAATTTCTTATCAGAATTTTGTCATCCATTTTTTGGAAATGTGCTACATCAGCAATTTTCTAATGAATGGGTATTACCCCTGTTTTAAGGGTCTGTTGGAAGTGGTTTGTTAAAGGTCTACAAATAGCATCACCAATTTCTTTCAGTACAATTTGTAGTCTTAAAGAGATTTTCTTAAGTGTTCTTAGTACTTGTGAATGTTTTGCAACTGTTTTGTACAGAAATGTGTTCTTTCTTAGCCTAAGGTAACCCTGTTCCTTGGAGAATTTCTGAGTGAAACAATTACTGAATTATAACTATTCCCATATTTATCATGGGACACTTATCTTTATAATTCAGTATTCTTTTGCTGTTGCAATTCTGGAGAAATAATTGTCTTCCAATAAAGTATTATTTTCTGATCAACTGAGCCACTTAGTCTTTGAGTCCCCAGCTTACAACTGGTCCTCAGGGACCATTTATTTACATACTACATAATTACATAATTATTTACATATTTACATACCATTTATTTACGTACCAAATGAGTGTTCTAGGAGATTCATTGGAAACTGTCTTTGTTAAATAAGACGGAGGTGAGTTTCTAGTTCCTGCTTTATTCTTGCTGGTACTTTCCCATACATATGATCTTGTTTTCTCATTGTACTTCTTTCATTTACAATGTCTCATGTAGTTGCAGTGATAGTAGTAGTGATGTTAAATACTGCCTACTAATAGTAATTATTTCCATCCCCAAGGATATAAAGGATCCCTTTATATATAGGTGAGGACCCACTTCATCCACCACTCATGTTTAACAGCCAGCCGGGTGGAGCAGATAATCTCCACGACACAGCCAATCAGGTGGAAAGAGTGCTTTGCCAGTTTAACTAAGGGTAAATGGTAAGAGGTGGAACTACCAAGAAAACTGATGATAACACCAATGCTCTTATGAACAGTAGCACTGGATCTTTAGTAGCCAAGCAGACAAAATGTTTCTATAAACGTCAGCATTAAATCTATTGCTGCTATCATAAGTTACATTAATACAGATGACATAGCCAGTCTCAGAGCCGGGCATGCATGACATTTCCATCTGCAGTTCCTCTACATTTAAATGTTTTATTGCTTTAGTAAAGTTACAGATCCAGCCGTTCAAAAAGAGTGAGGTACGCTGTGTTAAAATGCGGTGGACGTGGCGCAATATACTGCATCATACCGCATGTTTCATAGAAATAGGATAATAATATCTGGAAGCACCTTGTAAAACCAGCAGGTGGAGCTAATAAAGCTTAAAATCTCATGTACAGCATTTGAGCTGTCCATAGAAAATGCCTGGTTTTGAATCCCGGTCACTGCTGAGGGACAATCTTTTTCCAATTAAGAATTTAAGTTGTATACTCTTTAGACTTTTAATAATGTTAAACTGTGTATTACATCATCTTAATCATTAAACATTAAAAAGTCAGTATATTTTATAAAAGCAAGATTGCTCAGTTTGACAAAAGTACGCAATCTTCCACCTTCATTATAAATAATTTAATTATACATAAATATTTTATGCATCAAAGTCTTTAACTTGGTAACTTACAGTGGGTTCTGGTTTTAATGTGCTTGTTCTAACATTATTAAGCTTATATTCTGTACTTGATAAAAAGTTACAACGTTTTATCCTTTTCTAAGAATACATAGTAAGAACACCACTTGCTGTTATTGTAAAAAGATACATGATTTAACATCACTTGATTATTAGTTATATCAAGTAACTAAGCAGCTAAAATATCACAAGTGGATGTTTTGGAAACATTTTGACATTTGTTTCTTCTTTTAAAAAAACTTCTATTGTCCTTGTAGTAGTAATGAGCACTGTAATATAGCGAGCTGCACACAGGCGGTTCAAAGCACGATCAGAGCATTACTCTCAGTTTGTTTCGCATATAGCCGAATTCATAAAAATAGTCCACTATTATAGCATTATAAGATACAATTATGTGTTCCTGCCTAACTCAAACATTGCATGACTTTAAAAGCTGTAAAAAATCGGTTAGGATAGTTAAAAATCACTTTTTATGCGTGACAAACAGGTGATTTTTCTTCTTCGTGATCAGATTAGAATCTTAGTGTATACTGTGAGATTTGTACTTTTTAATAAAACATTTAAAATACTTGAATTTCATAAAAGTTATACTGATTTAATTCATCTGATGATTTACATTCCATTATTAAGTTTTAAAGGCAGACCATAAACACTGCAATCTGCAGAACAGTCTCCTTACGGTGCCACCTCTTCTCTGACTGGGCTCAATAGGCGATGCACTATTTTCTCAGGCACTTGCTAATTTGCTCCACACCACGGGAAGGCAGGAGAATGTGATTGTACTGTATCTGTACGAAATGCGTGTTGCAGTTACAAAAATAAAGTGTTTAAAATGCTCAATAAAAAATAAAAAAAAACTTACAGCTTACACAAAGATACTTAGCTAATCACAAGGAAGAAAAATCAGCCATTTTCAGTGCATTTAATGTTTTTAACTAAACCTGTTGTTATGGGTTTTAAAACCATGCAATGTCTATTTTTGGCATATAAATGTGTTTCATATGAATGTGAGTGTGATTTAAATATTTCTTTCTACCAGTATTTTTAAATGGACTGGGATGGAGTTTCCAAAGATAAGGATAACAACAGCTACTGTACATACAGGCCTTTGCTTGTACTTATTTTGGGAAAAACAAACACTGAGGCATTCATTGATGTCAGCTTGCAGCAGGAAATGCCTAATGTTCCTCTTAATAATAATTCAGCAAGACTATGAATGAGGTACTAAAAATCTGCTATCAAATATAAATCTACAAATAAGCCATTTCAATGATACTGTATGTGGACAGAAGCAATATGTTGGAAATGGGATGTTTAAGTAAGAGCTGAACTAATATACACCTTTTGAAGCAGATAACTTATAATCAGGAAGACCAACAAACAAAAAACTACAGTAATCCATGAGATAACAAGAGCATCACTGAAGATCTCAGCAGACGTTAAGGACTTTAGTGACATTCCTACATTTTCTTGTCATCGGCAATAGTATTCACAAGAATGCACAACCATATTTTTTGTAAAAGAAGAAAACTTCAAAGCTGGCCCAGTTCTGAATCTGTCTTTGTGCTGAGACCCCACACTGATGGAGCACTGAAACGAAGTAAACATCACTAGTCAGTAATACAAGTTTTCTGCATAACAGTGAAATCCACTGTTATATTAACTAATATTGGACTCCAGAGAGACATTTCAGAAATTACCAACAGTGGGTCAAGGGATTGGTCCCATGGAACTCCTTCATGTCACTAGTGTTCTTATTAGGAAGGAAAAAATCACTAATTCTTTTAAATCTAACTAAATACATAGAAATACAATGCTTTGTTCTAGAATCAGATGTTTCTTCTGTACACTACCAATTGAACTGCCTGACATTCATGTATGTTATTAGCTATGGCAATTTCTCTTGGACATGTATAGGAAGTAACATTTAAGGATTATTTTTCTACCAATGAAAATTAGAAGATCTTTCCTGGAAGCTAACCACAAATGAAAGGAATGAGTCTTTGGAGGTATCTTATACAGTAAATTGTGTGAAATAAAGGATGTCCAAAACAATTTCAAGCAAACAAACAGCCATAGAAGTATTTTATTTTGAGTGTACTGAAAAAGTGTAAGGTTTTAAAGAAACTGCAAAAAATAAAATGAAAACAGGAGTTGAATTTTGAGATATACTGTAGGTGTAGCTGTCATTAATTTCTATGCATCTTAGACAAATTAAGGAGACCTATATCTATATGTGAAGGAACAAGTAATAGGTTTATTCCATGCTGAAAAAAAAGAAGAAAGAAAACACAATGTTGGAGCCTTCTTCAGGTGTGAGCTATATCTATATGTGATTAAAATCAGATCATATGCAATCAATCAATATTATATCATTTATTTCAAGCGGGGTTGGAATATGGTGATGTGGGCACACAGACCGTGAATGTGCTTATTAATGAACACTCTTCATAACCTGGAATAATAATTGTATGTGATGTCAGAGACTATGCATTTGTTTGTATAATAATATTCCACAATAGCAAGGTTTTGTCATAGTTTTTTTTTTCTCAGCACTAAATCAATATCTGCACCCGCTTTTGTATCTACAGTATGCTTACCTCTGTCTTCTGAGATCCCACTGTTTTCTCCCGTCTCTATCTCTGGGCATCAAACACGATCTGACACTTTGGTGCCTGTGGCCCCGGTTTTCTCCCTTTTGACAGCTGCTGTTCCTGATGTAATTTCCTCAGCCCCTGGATTTTCTGGCATCCTACCTCTGGCTCAGGCAGCAGGTGTCCTTCTAGCAACATTTCCCCGTTTGAATTATACCCAATTATCATCACAAATCTTATTGTACTTAAATACTCAATAAACATTCACAAAGTATGTTATTCTTGGAAGTTGGTTATTTCTAATGAGATTGTATTTTTTATTTTGATAGAGGGAACTACCTTATTTCAATCAGCAACCAGCATTTGTTTCACATTGCCAGGGTAAACCTACTGTACAGTATAAGTTACCAGTGTACTGTACCAAATCTATGGACTGCCAAAATTAATCAAAACATTTTCAGTTTATAGTATTAATTAAATAAATTCCCACGCTTACAGAATTAAAGCTTGGTGAAACTAAAGAAACTATTAATTTAAAATTAAAACATTCAATAATGTTATATCACAAAATTAATGATACTCTCTAGATGAAAAAGATGTATATGAAACCTAGAAATCATTTAAGGTCTTCCTTTCAAAAGAACAAACTTTGATATTGCAAGAAAAAGATCATATCAAAGAACACTTTTTAAAACCCTGAAATATACACTATACTCATTTGCTAGTTTATACTTTTAAGTAAAAATACTGTAGTTACAAGGCAGATTGAAATGTTCTTATCGAGAATAAGAAATACCTGAAATCCCTCCTGGCTGTCTTTTAACTGTTCTAACAGAAGTGGGAATTGAATACCTTAACAGCATAGTTGGATTACCAATGGTTTGGCCAGCCTGGTTGTGTCAGGCTGTGTCAGTTCTAGAACTCATAATGTAGCATACGGTATCAAGTGCTTGTGGAAAAGCATACAGTATATTATAGAAATGGCTGATTTTTTAATAAATATCCCAAAGAACACAGTACTGTACTATGTCATTGAGTTCTTACAAATCCTGTAGCTTACAGCAGGTTTGCTTAGGTTTGTCTATTTACTGTACATTAACTGGTTACTTCCAGACACAAAGACGTTTTTGAGCTGCCCCTAACATGAAAAAAAAATATTTTATGCAATGTGAGCATAAATTTGACTAAATTGTCATTGCTGTTACTGTCATTAATTTGAGACAGCATGAATATATTATTACAGAATGCTTTATGATACTTTAATCATTCTTAATATTATTATAGTAATCAAATAGTTTTTTGTTTAATGCATTATGTTTTTATTTGTATACAGTATGCAGTGTATGTAATTTATATGTATAGAACTGTTACCAATAATATGAATTTTGTTTTGCCTGCTAATAAATAAGTTATCTTGATTTGCAGAGACTCTATTCCAGACATACAGTAAAATAATACCAATCAGCTGTTCGGTCATCGGTGGAAGATCTTCCTGTCAGAAAGGTAAATAACATAATTTATTTTGCTAAATTTATATGGCATTTGTGTTTCTGGCAAGCCAAAAATTGAAAACCCCAATGAATTCAAGAACCAGGAATTCAGTATCAGCAAATTCTGGAGGAGAATGTCAAACCATCCATTCATCAGCTGAGCTGAGCCAAAAGTGGGTCATGAACTGCAGGAAGACAACAATCCTAAACATACAAGCAGAACTACAACACAATGGCGACAAAGTAGAAATTTGGTATTTTGGATTGGCCATTTCAAAGTCCAGTCCTAAATGTCATTGAAATGTTTCGACAGGAACTGAAGTGAGCTACTGTATTGAGGCAAGAAAAGCCTCAAATGGCAATGGTTTGAAACAGATCCTTAAGGAAGAATAGGTCAAAATTCCTAAAAGCTGGTTCTGAAAGAAAAAGTTGCAGGAAATATGAAGTTCATATGTACCCATTGATACAACTGCACACACTACTGAATAATGCAGTACTGTACCTCACTCAATGGTACAATAACAGTGCCCCAACCAGGATTAGAATCTGCAACCATCGAGTTACAGTAGTCTTAATTTCTACTCCACACTGCTGCCTCAGGAGTTGTACATTTTTAATGATAGGAATGTTAATGCAAAATTAGATCATTTAGCAGCGGTCAATGGAAATTGACATCAGTTTGTGTGGCTCCCCAACATTAACCTCAATGCAAAAGGCTAAAATCATTTAAAAATAGATTTTAAAGAATTGTGTTTTTGTGGGCTCTTTTCACTTTAAAGCTGTTACTACTCATGGTAGATTTGTAAGCAACAACTCATGCCCAGGGTCCCTTATTTCACTCTGCACTGGAAACCAAGCCAGTGAGTATTGCTGAACTTTAAAGGCAATGTGGTTTTTATACAACAGCTTGAGGCAGAACAACACATAACAGAAACAGAAACAGAAAAAAACAAGTAAAGCAACAGTTACTGAAACAGATGTCTACTATAATAAACAGATCTAAAGACTAGTAAGAGAGTCTAGTTAAGCAGAAACATTCCTAGCAGTGATATTACTGCATATACTGTATAACATTCCAAGTGGTGATAATATAAAGTATATAACCTAGTGAATCAATGTTTCTACAGAATCTGAATTTTGTTTGGGATACAATGATGATCATCAAGGCTTTCAGACCTTCAGACTGTACAATTGTTATTCTTTATCCATTTAATGCTGCTATACAGTATTTTACATTTTAAAGTTTCCAGAACATATATTTTGCAAATTGTGGATTTTCAGATAAAATATGGAAATAAACATTCAGACACATCTAAGACAGGTTAAAAGCTGGAGAAAACTCACATAATGTAGCAAGGTACAATAGATATACGTTTTATACCGGCATTCACAGGACAACTGACAGTTGTAGCCAAACTTGCATGTAAAGGTAGTAAAAGGCTTGTTTGCTCCTGTGCTGTGCCACTGGCCCAGAGCATTCACATACTGTAGTTCTGCACTGATGCTCACTGCTTCAGAAATAAATGCTGGCCAACATTCCCGTCTTCACTTTTGCAGGAATCCAGCTCTTATATTATGGTAATCTAACTACCAGTCTTAGCTTTTACTTTATGTGACTGTTTCCACTGTATATCAGAACATTTCAAGATCTTATTTTGCAGTAGTAACCAAAAAAAAATCAGCAGCCTGACAATGTCTACTCAATTTCTACCAGATATGCCTACAATGATGTATTCCAGCAGTGTGTCAATTAATTTAACACTTGTGTGACTGAGTAAGGATATATTTGGCAAATCCTAGTTATTGTTAACAAAATCCATCGTATATTTGAAGATTTATACTGACAGGGATACATATAATTTAGTAGCGGTGGCAAAGGTTTGGATTACTATCTGGATATCTGACAACTGTGGCTCACATGACGTGTATGCCGATATATAATACTTTAACATGGTTAAGGTTATTTTTCTTAAATATGTTTAAGAATGCATATTTTTGTGCTGTTTTCATGTGACCTAGTGTGGAATTTACACACTAAGATGGATGAATGTGTGTGTATGTTTGTGTTCTACAAGCCTTAGAAGTGATAAGATACTGTAGATGTAAATTATTTTTGACTAGTATTACTTCACCAGTAAATAATTTTCAAACAAGTTTTCTTCATTCTTATTTGCATACATTTGTCCCTGTGTATACTTAGTATTTGGTATAAAAATGCCTTAACTTAGCCCCATTAACTAATCAAGGCTGGGCTTTGTCAGTACTGCAAAGGCAGACCTCTGTTGAAAGTGGTGTTGGTGGACAAGTAGGTGGCACTCTTTCATCTGGAGCCAGACGTTCCAAAATATATATTGCAAAATGTTGATTTTCAGATAAAAATATATGTAACGATAAGTTCTTTCTGACCCTATGCGGACGACACGATCCAGGGAAAAGGGGGGCATGTCCAAAGTGCGCAGGTTTCCAGGGGAGTGAGTCCGGGGCAAACAATCCAAAAGTAATCCAGAGGGTAATCCAAAAACACAAGAATAAATCCGTGGCCAGGTGATCCATCCAACAAGGGATTAAAAAACATGAACCGGGTCAGAACCGGTGGAAGGAGAACGGGACCAGGCGCTTCCAGGACTTGCACGATACGGAGATCAGATGCAGAGCCCGGATGAACGTCAGTGCCTGGCTTTTAAGGTGGACTGGGAACAGGGGACAGGTAAGCTAATCAAGTCTGAAATGAAAGGGCCGGAGCACCCTTAAGGAGGAGGGACTATAATCGTGACAATACAGAAAGAAACATTCAGACAGACCAAGACAGGTTAAAAGCACAAGTACTATATGGTTATGGTATTTTAGATTTCACTAAAACATGAATATCCATTGGAAATTTCCATTTCTAAAAATAAAGAAAAGAGACATTTATTACATGTACAGGATAATAGCTCACATACTGGCACTGCAGAACATCTCTGGTATACAGTATACTTAATGGCAATTTATGATAAAAAATAAACCACAACAGCAAGGTGAATCACGTTAAGAACAATTATTATTCATTCAGATTTTATGATCCAGCCTTTATCTAAAAATGAACGTTACTGCATGAAGTTCAAGTCAGTCTGGAAACTAAATTTTGACTACTTCTCTTAATTGTTTTGTTTTAAACATATTGTAAAGGTAAGAATTCAATGAGAAATCCACTTAATGTGTTGACTTTCAAACAGTACCTATATACATGCATTTTAAACACAGATTTACATAACTGCAATGAGCTTTGCATTTTTTGCTTCATTTCATAATATGAAGTCCAACAGTGTCTTTTGAACTTGCACCCACTTTTAGCATTTTTTCAGTGTATTACTGTATATACTGTATATATGTGTTGTGCAACAGTCAATAAACAAACTAACAGGCAGATAGTACCCACTGAAAAAACTAAGTTTATTTTATTTTTATTTTGCCATTTTGCACAACAGTTGGAAGATAAATGGAAGAAGATCTTGTTTTCATTTAAGGTTTATGCCCCAAATTAGCTTAATTAAAATAATTGAAATTTTACTTTGTCAACTGGATAAGTTTGGAAGATGCATGCAACCTTTTGAGTTGTAATAATGTATTTGTTCTTTTAAAGATCTAGACATATAATTAGTTGGCAAAACAGTTTTTGTACTGTTCAACAAGTATTGAAACATGCTTCTCTAGAAAGGCACATATTGAACAAATAGGCTCTATATCCCTATATGTCCAATTTATACCTAAGACTTAAATTAATAATGAGACAAAGAAAAATATTCCCACATAGAAGTATTAGCACATGACTGTGAAACTGCAGAGAATATGTTGTGATAACAATAGTCCAGTGATTTCCAGAACAGAAGCTTATGTTTTAACAATATATTGGCTGTAGTTGTATGTAATATACTAAAGTTTGTTTTAGACTAAAGATATAAAAATTATGGATGCCTTTGTCTGAACAACACAACCATACACTCTATAAGGGTCCTGCACCAAAATATTAGGAGCATAGATAAATTACCTGTGCTATAAATTACCTAAGACTTCTTGTATGCCCGGAAACATTAGTATTAACAGAATTTTACTTTTCACCGTACCTCTTTTGTTTGTATGAGAATTTTAAATTATCCAGGTTTATAAGATATTGTTACCATACTGTATATTAAACCAGAGATATCCTATTAGAATAAGTAAAACTCCATACCTTTTTAATCCAAAATACTCCTGAAATATGTAGTTTTTACAATTACATCCAGTCTGTTCTGATGTTGTTCCTGAATCAATCAAGCAATAATAAATTGCTTCAAAAATCCTAAAGATTGTGATTTTGATATTTTAAAATTTTAAAATCAAGTTAGAATTTGTACATTTTCTGCTACTTACTCAAGATTTACAGTATCGAAACAGACACTACTCTTTTTTAACAGGTGTTAAACAGTTCTTAGAATGATAATTAATTTTCTAGGTGTGATATTAAGACATAGATTTTTTTCTATAAATGTACAGTAGGCAAACAAATATTGCAGTTATGATACACTTACAGTACATCAAAATATGGTGTATAAAACTACTGGTACTGTAAGAGTTTACTTTCAAGAGCTGTACAGTACTTTATATTTGTGATATATGACACTCATTTCTCTGAATTAAAACTAGCATTTTAATATTCCAAAATATAAGATGAGACACACAAAGACGCAAAGAAACAAAATCTTCTTTAACGATGTTTTCCTCTAAAGATTCCACTAAGAATTCCTGAAAACCTGATTATACCGACTCTGACCTGCAATGCAAATCAACAGGCAATCACACTTGTTAAAACACTAAGGTTTTTTTTTATTCCACACCATGGGCCATTGTTATACATGATGACAATTTGCTACAAACCCAATTATTTTACTGGATTAAAGAAAAATAAACACTAGTGGGTTTTGCTTGTAACTGTTCCGCCAGCAGCTGCATTAAACACAGAGTAATAGGAATTCATGTGAACACCTTTAGATTACACAATCAAAGCACAGGGGCTGTTGCTAACTATGCTATGCTATGCCCTATTGTTTGGAAAACATTTAATACTAGAGTGTTTTTTGTAACGTTTACAAAGATATTACTGAAATTAATATATGTATATTATATAGCACTACCTCCATATAAAACCTAATAGTTTCTTCAAAACCACAATAGAAAGCTACTGAAGTAACACATTTCAGTAAAATTAAAAAATATAATGTGTTATTTTTTTTAGTAAAGGAAAATTTTCCGTCACTGTACTTGAAGGGTTAAACTAGATGCATTAGAGAGGGATGCTGTTTCCCTAAAGAACCACTGAGCTATGTGGTGCACTTGTTCATCATTGCTGGACTTGGGTCTGTATTCATATCACATTGCACTCCCTTCAGGCACCAGACTCTCTCTCTCTCTTGCCTACAGTCTCAACAGCTGGTAAAGATCTTTGCATTTCTTCTCCCAACTTCCTTCTCGTCAGGCTTACGGACGCTCATGAGTGAGCTTGGTCAAACATCCAGGGATGCGTCACAGCCACTTTGGATTAGAAGAGAGACTCGCAGAGATGTCTGACTAAAGACTAACAACAGCGGCTGAGGGGAGAGAAAAAAAAAACATATGCTGGTAGTTGCAGTTGCGAGACAGATGCTCTGTAAGAGCTTCCAACTTAAAACGCGCAAAACCGGCGTCCGGTCTGCAATACAACTTTACCTGAGTTGTATACAAATCTCACACCGTTGCAACAGCTGTAACGCGACACATCCGCAAGAAATGAGACTGATCTAAGGAGAGGTACGAATTTTATCATTTCGACCGTTATACTTGTTTGTAATCTGTAATGTGTTAATGCTGTCCGCGCCAGAATTAAAGGTTGAGCGTGACCACACACGTACCAGGTAAGAGGCAAAACGGCAATTTTAAAACCATCCTCTGCAGCAACTTTTAACAAAGTTTTAGTCTATTTATTGCAAGATGATATCGAATGGAGCCCACTTAAAAAGACTGTTTTTAGCAACGTTTAATCTCTTGTTTCAAAATAAGCGGGAGGAATTAATGTAAAGGTGTTGAAGATGTCTGGTGTTACACTTTTAAAATGTGTCACAATTAGGTTGTGGCATCAGCTACAGTATGTCTGTGCAAAAGAAGCTGAAAGACAGACGAATGTGTTTTAACCAGTATACCTTTGCGACCGCTATCATCTATCACTCAGGTTCCTGCACTTCGCTGTAGAAATTAGACAACTGAATGGATGGACTTGGAAACAATTAATAATGAATTAAACCCATGTACGTGTGTGTCTGTGCGCTTGTCGGGGATTCGTTTTCGTGAGACTAGCTAAAAAATACCTGTATTCGCGTTTTTATAGTTCCGTCAGTTTCCAAAGGTGTCGGGCGTTTTAACACTGGGTGAATTTGCAGTCCTTCAGCTACTGTACACAAGACTGGAAATATATAACCTGTTGATTTATAATAAAAGAGAAACATGATTTCACGAATATGGTTTAATTTAATATTAACTAGAGAAGGTATCAGACTTCATGCATGACTCTAGAATAAAGAGTACCTACAGTACGACGGTACACGGTAAGAACACAACTTTAATTTTGTAGTGACATTCAGCCTGCATTTTATAATACATTAATATAATAGAGATAAGATAGCGCATGATTATATACGGATTATTTAATTCATTATTATCTATTTACCAGGTGCTACAGTTAGGCAAGTATAGTATATAAACTTTTAAGAAAATCAAACGGAGGTATGGTGTAACTTTTACTGGCGATAAAGCTGATAGTTTATATACACAAAAATAACATCTAAGCACACACAGTTAAACACAGTTATTGAAGTCAGGCAGGGTCCGATTTCAGTTTGTTTTGAAGAATAGTTAAAAGCTTCAAAACAAACACGAGCATGGTCATAACTGATAGTGTAAAACACTTCCCATGCATAATACATTGATTTAATTTCAATTTAGATGGAGAGACACTAATGAAATGTGTACACAGAGTTTAACTAAAGCATAACATTCAAATTAAGCTTTATCTTGAGCAGACGTACATTTATTCTGGATTATAAATTATATTAAAATCGAAGTTCAGAACGACAATGTAAAAGTTTTAATCACTGTATTTTTTACGGTTTAACAGGCTCTCTGCCAAAGAAGCCCCTTTGCACTACGCGACTGCAGTCCGTTAAAATATTGTTATAATTACATTTTATGTGCATCGGACATATAATTAAATTCACGGACAGTAAAGTTTGAGGAACCTATTTAAAAAACAAATACCAAAAAAGAGAAAAAAAACTTTTGGTCCAAATACGATACTACAACTGACAGTTCCAATTGTAGTAGTTAATCAGCAGTTATCGTCTATACCCCTACACAACAGAATAGTTAATTTTCTGTTTGCTTTTGATGCCATGCAATTTGTGAAATTGGTTTCTTTTTTAGAATGCAGATTAATATTATCCAAACCAAAATGTTGCTTAAACATTAATTGTGAAGTGATTTTGCGGGAGCAGTTCAGCATCCATAATTGGACAGGTATTTCTAAATGTCCATTTCATTTTGTTAGAAAGTAAACAACTTATCAACAAAGTTAGCCCTTGTTACTTCATACTGTACATCTGTACTGTAGTTTAATGCATATTTCCTCAACTCGAAATCTGTGAAGTGACAGAAAGGAAAATGACTTGCTCTGGCAGTGTAACTTTTCTCTTTGACAACTTTTAATGCTTCTTCTTGTGTGAATGGCATATTAAATCAAATAAAATGGAATGACAGGCATCTATTAATGCTGATAAGACATTAATATTTATTCGCTAAGCTATCACTGGTTTTCATATTCTCCAAGAAGTGGATATCAGCTGTGATCCCAAATGTCACCGACTTTGACACAACTTTGACATATTTTTATTTCTTATTCATGGTACACTGTCATTGGCAATCCTGAGTTCTGAATTATGTAAAGATGAGGAAAAGCAGAGGAAACTTTAAGATGTCACAAAGCAGTCAAGCGAAATAATAAGGTGAACTTCAAAATGGAGAAGGTGAGAAAAAAAGTGTTTGCTGTGCGTTCTACCTTTAAATTGGATGAAGTAATAAGCACCAAAAATGGCATTCATTTTCAAATAGATTGTAAATATGTTTTTGTTTTTAGAGTGTGGTTTGGAAGTTATAAGAAAATTAATTGCATGTTCAAACAATTTGAGGTAAATGTTTTGCAAATTTCTATACACTATATACAGTACCTTCAAATGTAAAAACATGTGAGCAATACCTTTATAATAATTTAAGTGTACTTGTGAGCTTCAGTGAAGGTGCCACCCAATGCAGTGAAGTGATCAATAAAAGTCTGAGATTGCTTGGAAATCTGAGTAATAGGTGGGTGGGGCACTGTAATTAAGGATAAATTAGGACATAATTACATTAGAGATCATTTCCTGTTAGTAAGTTGTTTTATAGAATATGTATATCGACACTAAATGACTTCATGAAAAAGAAACTGTGCAACTGTAACTTAGATGTACCCACTCTGTGAACGTTACATATAAAGATGGTTCGAGCTTGCTGTTTTCATTCCCCAGTGATACTATTCTTTGTGATTATTGATTTTTCATGTCCTTCAACAGAGATGATTCTCAAACATGTACAGATGTGGAGCTTTCCTCACACAAAAAAGTTACAAATGTACATATTACAGCGTAATGCAAAATTAATGTGATAAAATCAGACTTTTTAAGTTTTATGCTGTTAAATTTGATTTTAATACCATGATATACAGTATTTGATTTCCTTCCCTTGTTTAAAACATACAAAAATGAAACTCTGGATGTGTTCTCAATTAAAGAAAGATTCCTCAGTAATGACATTCATGGGGAATTAAAGAATTTAAATTTTTATTTCACCCACAGGTGCTGTTCTTCTTTAGGACAGATATTTCTTGAGGTCATCTATTTTTTTATTTGTATTGACTCAGATACTTAAGGATGTTAATAGTGGGGTTGTCAGTGGGAGAGCATGTACTGTAGGCTGCACCGCATTTTTAATCAGGGGTATTGTAAAAATAGCTTTTATGCTATTATATGATAAAACAATTATAAGAGTAAATGAGGAAAAAAACCTCTCCCATCTGAGTAGCATCGCATAATATTAATTCAAAATTTGGGGGATGATTTATATCTGGCTCTTAAGCAAACTTTACTTAAAAGTGTATATACAGTACATTATTATTATTGATCATAATTTTTATATTCCATGATTATGTTTTGAAATATCCAAGTTGACAAATGCATAGGAAATATTGTATTAAGACCACAAACGGCTTTGTTGAAAAAAGGAAATACAGTATGCACAGTAAACAATTACAAAACGTATTCAAGTGAAGTTAGTGCAAAATAACTTATACTGTAGGTTAGGAATGTGTCAGAGAAAGAATGTGAGTGTGAATATGTGAGTTCAAAAGGTGTATTTCTGCATTTTTAAAACAATAACATTACTTTTCTTATGCTATTTTTAAATATTAGTGTTTGATACAGTATATACTGCATACATATTATACATTCTTATTGTTATTTTGCTTATATCATGTTATCCTAGAGGATCTTTCTGCTGTACCAACTGAAATGTTAAAGGGGAGAAAGTCTCAGAACACGATTTATTGCTATTTAAAAAGTAACTTCAAGCTACAGTATAAAGTTTTAGCAACTTTTTTTCAAACTACATGAGCAAGCAATTGTTGTTTATGATGATAAGATACAAACAAAATGTAAAAAAATTGCCTTCAGATCAAATACTGAAAGGGTGAGATTATAGAGCTATCTGTTGTTCTGCTAGGAAGAAGTTAGGGCAAATTAGCATGAGATGTCAGCTTTTTGTTTTTCAAAAGGGGACATCATAATATACATGTAATATACCTTGCTAATTTTCCCAACTCTCTAGGAGATCTAGGAGAAGACGTCTTCACAAATACAGTATTTTTAGCGATGTGGTATTACAACCGTTGATATGAAATGAAGAGTTAGGACATGATCTTTAAACTACATACACTAATAATATTTTAGTAATTTATAGTATTCTTTAAAAAGCCCCACCAGTACTTTCATTTGTTCCTGGTTACGGGTTGAGAATCCAAGACCTATAGCAAACACAAGCTGCCTTATTGACTGGAATGTTATTGTGAAAATTAAGGTTAAAAAATTAGAAGTGTTTTAACAATGTTATCGCAAGTTTGCATCATTGATAAACAATGCATTGGTTATTTTTTTATAATATCAGTTATATTTAAAGTAATGTTTTGTTTGATATATTGAACACAGAGTAATATGAGAAAGCATAATAATGGATTTGTTTAATATGTGTTAACTGACAATACTATAATTATGTATGCTTCTTTCCCAAACAGTTTCCCAAACTGTTACCTTAAGTAGACAGTATGTGTTGATTATGTTACATAATTTGATTTTAGACAAGTATTACTTAATCAGGTTTAGTCATTTGCATCAAAATTAATCATTTCAAATTAAAGTTAAAATGTGTAAAGATGGGCTGCAGTGGCTACATGAAAATATCTGCTGCTTCATCTACATACTGTAGAATTCATCTTTGTGAGCTACAGTACGACACGACTTCAAGATCCACGCATTAAGAATAGACCCACTTTCTTGGGTCCCTTTTTGTGTCCTGGAATCTAGAATGCATAATACTCTTTGTATTATGGCTATCGAAGTAAACCAAAACTGGACTTTTAAAGATTATGCAAATTCCTACATTAAAGTGCGACAATGAAAAGATCCTGCGGTCTTTAAGTGAAAAATACGTATTCGTTTATTACACAAAATAAAGCATTCATAACTTTTGAATTACTTACTCTGCAAATGTGTGCTGAGGTTTGAGATATAAAGCAAATAATGGCACGCACATAAATATTGTAATGATACATTGGTCTTTTACATTGTATTGTATATTTTAATGAATATTTCGCTGGCGGTACACCTTTTATTTCTAGTGCGGTGAAATCTAAAAATTATTTAAGGCTTAATCTTTTTTTTTTTTGAAGACTGTTTCCTAAAAATATGGAGGAATAAATTAATAAATACGATAAGCTGTCTCAGAAGGCTTGGAGGAGAGAAATATGTCCTATCCTTCTTTGCAGGCCTTTGTTTTTCTGCCTTCAGGGAAAAGGAATGTAAAGTTCAGCCTCTAAAAATTCTAGTCCCAATGGCATCAGCAGGCACTGATAGCGTAGACTGTAATTCTGCTGTGGCACCAGATTGCGCTCTGACATGAATCTCTCGGGTAAAGGTGACAAGGCTGTAATATTTTCACAATAGAGTGACTGATGTCTTTGGAAGTTTTGTTTGATTTCAAAGGGCACTTTACTTCTTTTCCCATGAAGATGAAGACAGTTCTAGGTTCTTGTGATGAAAAACACCTGGCTTGGTTAAAGATGAGATGCGGTAGAAAAGGTTAAGTTCTAACATTTTTACATTGATTGACTGTTCATTATTTTGGTATTGATAATTGGTTTAAAAAGATACATACGGTAGGAGAGAATGAGTCCAGACACAAATGACCTGAAAGTGAGGGTCTAAGGGCAAGTAAAAGTAAAAAGGAACATTTCACGTTATTTTTGTGTGTCCATTTCTACTTCTTATTTTTTTGCACATCATAATGTGTATTGTAATCATTTTACATTTTACAGCATGATGCATTCCAGAAATAATTTTTCATGACATACTGTAACAGGCAAAGACTTATCAAAAGAAACATGAACGTAATTTTAGGCCTTTTCCAAAACGTAACCTGAATTTGATTTGTTGTTAAAATTTTATTTTACTTAGTCCTCTTTTACTTTGTTCATTCCTTCTTATCTTTCATCTTAATCCTTTATAATCGCACATGGAAATACTCTACAGTATATGCGCTATATACTGTATATTTACTGTATAACACACTGTATTTTTAAACAAATGATAAACATCAATATTATTAATGCTGCAGTGACTTCACTCACAATTATTTGTCTGGAATTGCATTGCAGTTGCAGTTGTTTATATGAGAATTCTACATTTTTAATTAGGTCAATCATTTAAAGTTTAATGCCAGAAGAAATATACATATACAATTTTGTCTTATGGCACTGTCCAGCTATAGTTTAATGTACAGATGTATGTACGGTACAGTATGTGACCTCCTTGAGTTTCTAAGAGCTTCATGAGTGAAAAATCATTCCATTTATGAATTTTGTTTACTGTTTGGGCAGTTGCATAAAGCTGTCCAAGGGCAGATCATAAGATCCATCCATTTTAAATAACCCCTCAGTCCAACAGAGGGTGGCAGTGAGCTGGAGTTTAACCTGGCAGACAAAGGACACAAGGCAGAATAAACCCTGGTTGGCTCACTTGTCTCTACCAGAAACGTACAGGCACACTGCAGAGCAAGGCAGAGGTAATTTATTTACAGGAGGCAGCTCGCCTTTGGATTGCGGGAGGAAATCAGAACAGCTGGTCAAAAACCCACACAGCCTCAGGGAAAACATACAGACTCCACAAAGAAGGCACTGTGGACAGGATTTGAACTCAGGACTCAAGAGCTCCAGTAGAAGGCAACAATGCCGACTGTCGTGCTTCAATGCCACCGAATGAGTTTGTGAAAATTAAGATTATTGATCAGTCTGCTAATCCACTTGATTTGAGACTTTATATTGCCCTTTAATTGAATATCTCCCACTGGTGTGTTCTGCACCTCCCATATGTGAAGAATGGCATCTTGAGCATTTATAATGTTTTAAAATGATCTAAATATAATTTATGATCATTATTATGCATTAATGATAATGCTAAGAAAGAGACACATGCAGATACAGAAAATACAATTTTGTTTTGGATTATTTGCTAATCAGAATGAATTGAGGCTTTCAGATGCAGCAACAACATAGCTTTTCAATCAAGGCAGCAGTAATCTGATAAGGGACCCAAGAGACAAAATACAGGTATGATTTTTTAAATTTTATTTCCATAGAACGGATGTCTGTTTTTCAATGTTTTGTGAAAGCTATGATATATACCGTATGTATTCTAAAAATCTATATCAATATGCTGGATGTGAGCATATTGAAACTAACATGATGTGCATTTCAACTTACACCCTTGAATTGATCCACATGCACCTAAAATTCTACCATTACTGTCTGTAATGTTTACAGTTTTACAGATTTTATTATATAGTAGTACTGAAAGTGCTGAACATCACATATTTAAAAAAATCATAAGATTGACACTGATATTGGGGTGGCATGATGGCTTAGTGGCTAGCATTGCTGCCTTGTAGTGCTGGGGCCCTTGGTTCAATTTGAGACTTCTGGTTGTATTTGCCTGCGGTTTGTACAGTGTTCACTTGGGTTTTCTCTTGCTGCTCTGGATGAAGCAGTTAGAAAATGGATGGGTGGATATTAGTTTTGAAATACTGATAGTTTTAGTTAGATGACACTTAATCAACTAAGACTTGACAGCTCACATGTAAATGTATGTAAAAATAATGTAAAAATAATCAGAAGATAAGACAGTATAGGCCTTAGCAATGTCATTAATCCTACTGTCCAAATCACAAAATCCAGTATTTTGTGATTCATTTAAGCTATTTCTGTTGTTTCTGGTATAACTAATACGTTCAGACAAAGTCAGAGTTTCTCAATGGGTACACGTACATTGTAATCTCACGGTGTCTCTGCAAGTAAGGATAGAAAGACAAATCAGGCATCTAGAAATGACTGAACATATCAAGATCTCTCTGTGTGTGACAAGCACACAGTAAGAAAAGATCAATAATCCACTATACACCCTTGCCTTGATACGTGCCTAGTGTGGATACTGTAGTTGATTTGAGCATATTTTTTTTAGTAACTGTATTACATCTTTGTCCCTCTGCTTACTTAACAGTTTATTTTTAGTTTTCCTTCCCTAACCCATTGTGTTTCTCTCACAGGGTACTTTCCATACTTTGACTATGTACCTGTTTTCAATAGGCAGAAATTCCTTTCCTGCTGCTCTGATCACCAGAGTGGCAATTTGAAACTGGTGAAGATTGTGAGCCTGCCAGGTAATCAGTGCACCTGATCAAAATCTCTAACTTTCACCCCACGGCACAAAACTACCCAGTTTGTGATAGACCTCCCTCTGTTACAGCAGCACGTACTGTAGATGGATCAGTTTTGAAAAACATTATTTTGGCCTCAGTTTCCTTTTGAATAAAACTAACTTTGCCGCATTCAATTTCCTCTCCCTTATTTATTAATTGTAGAAAAAAATAGCAGTGGGTCAATCCAATAAGAATACTGAGCCTCCTTTCTCAGGCTTTAATATTCACAAAAGGTTAAGTTAATAACTGCTAATGAACCGTAAAGAACAATGGCAATCTACAATGGTTAAACAGCACAGTCATTTTAATTCCATTTAAACTCCAAAAAGTCTAAAGACAACGAATTGACACATTCACACTTTGGGCAAAGCATCAGACTATCGGTGGAATAAAACATACAGTATACCAGGTTGATCACAATCAACTATACAGTAGAACTGAAAAACAAGCCTTTGTGTCCCACAATGTCAATTACTCTACTTTCACAGTTGCTGCTCAGGACTGCTTCGGACCTCCCTCTGGCTGTACCCTGCCCAGACAGTTTTCCATCTTTTGGGTCCTGTCCCACCTGCTCATGTTCAACCTCCCCAGTGGTGCAGGCAAGACGGGCCATAAGGTATCACCTAATGCTGCAAATGGCCTTATTGCTTATTGTAGCTTCATGTGGCTTAAAGGATGGAGACTCCTGCTAGTCCTGTCAAAATGCTAGCATGTAAGGGAACCTGCATATGCCACACGTAAACCATCGACTTATGCGAGCATTTCGAAGGGAAACAGTGGTTATGTTTTATTGGCGTTTTCATTTAGTTACTCTCATGAAACTATTACCTCTTGTTAGAGTGAGAGTACTTTGCTCTCGGGGTCGATCAGCAGCTGGTTTAAGAAGGGGTCATGAAAGAGAGCAGGGGGAGAGTGCCTAGTGAGTGAGAAACCATGGTTGCGTGGTAGAGCTAAAATACAATAGCATGTCCATGATTAACCTTTTCATGGAAGAGTGGCCTCTAAGGGGAACTGCAAGAGCAGTCAGTGTGTTGTACAATTAAGTGCACATTACAGTCAACGGATACTAAAAACCTGAAGCTGTGTAGTTGAAATTGACCAAGACCGAAATGAGAAAACACCTGAAAGAGGTCATTGTGCCAACAAACAATAGCATTTGTGCACCAGTTAACGGGCTAAGACATTTTTGAAAATGTGTTGGTGAGGGTAACTGTCATTTAATTAGACTTCATAAAAAGTCACAGTGGATGCTAAATGTTTTAAAGGTAGTTCAGGACAGCAATGGAAGAAACATGTAAGATTTGTTATTGTCGTGCCAATTCAGAAACATGTTGCACAATTAATGTAAAAATACATTTGACCTTTTGTATGTCTGATAATATGAGTGTATGAGACACATGAGGACATTAAGTATAAGCTTATATTATTTCTTATTCCTTATTTTCTCAATTGTGAGGTAGTCTGAAGTTTCTTTCCTCATGCGCCGTGAGTTGTAGTTAAAGGAGTAAGAAACAATAAGATTTGTATTCTTTGATGGTAGAAGATAACTAGTTAGCAAAGGACTTCATTTCAAGATGTTAATCACTCTAAATGCACATACAATAGCAATATACTCTACTATGAACCATATAAAATACCTGTAAATAATTTAAATTGGGAGAACTACATATAATTTAAAATAATATGCTAGACATCCCAGATTTGTAGATTTGTAATTTTACTCAGTCTAAAATGCTATAGAATAATACTGATATGAAAAAAAAAATTACAACTGCCACAACAATTATAAATGGATGGGCATAAGCAGATGATAATATAGAACATACAGTTTATATTTCTTCTGTTAAATTATCTTCTGAGATGTTAAATCCTCATACAAATTAAATATATGCCTATTTGTATAATTTTTCTAATAAAAAACAATTCTTCACAAAACTCTGAGTGGTAGCAGCCATTGTCAAGCCACAGTGAGAATATGTATGTGTCGAAAAATGTCATTGTGTGCTCATGATCCTTATGAATAAAACAGTTATCCAAGTAATGTAAATGAAAAGTTTAATTTTACATGGCAGGTAGGAAATTGTAAAATCACATCACATTGCTTAAACAGTATTGAGGTCAACAAACCATTTTGCATTTCACCTTTATTTAAATGTATTTTGAATTTGATGACAGATACAAGATATTAAAAATATTCTGAATAGCACAGATAGCATCTTGTAATAAGTGAAATTATAGACTGTCCAAATTAAAAAAAAGATCAGCAGTATAGTTTTATTTAGCAATATAAAGCAGTTCTTTTTAGAATTATTAAATAAGTGAACATTTCATGTAGATGTTATGTACATAAAGGAAGGATGAATTCTCTTAACTATGCTCTGCGATGTCCATGGTAATGTGTGTGTTTTGATTCAATATACTGTACAGCTTTGTGTTTGAAAAGTGCTCCTTAGCATAACCACTGGCTGGAAAATAAAGTCATTTATCTTGGTGGAACATGATGATTGAAATTTAGCAGACATCATTTGGTAATAAGAGACAAGTACAACATTCTTAATGAAACTTAAAATAAATTACACATATTAAATATAGAATGTGTCTCTGCATTAATGCATCATTGTTATTGAGGAGCAGGTTAGTCCTTAATGTAATTACAACATTGTCCATTTGAAAGGGATTCAAAAACACAGAGCAGAGACAAAAATCATTCAGAGTTAACCCCTTTGTCGACGACCTCCATGTTAACCGGTACAATTTTGTTATTCTGCTGGTCATGTGTTTAATGATGAATTCTAGTTTGTGTTGGACTCATACGTGTCTTGTTATTAAAACAAAAATGAGAGATGAAAAGAAAATGCTTACCTATGCTAGAGGAAGGCTTCTGTTCTGCTTTTGATTTCTAACTTGGCCGGGGTGGAGGTTAACACTGCTACCTCGTAGTTCTGGGGCCTCAGATTCAGTTCCCGATGTGGGGTGCTATCTGTGTGAACTTTGTGTATTCGCATGGGCGCTCTGGTTTCCCCCCCAGTCCAAAGACATGCTGGTAGGTTAAATGGCTCCTTGGAAGTTGGCCCGGAATGGCGTGCGTGTCTTCGTGTCTGCCCTGGGATGGCCAGGGTGTGCTGTTCACCAGGATAGGCTCGGGCTCCCATGCAGCCTTAAACTGGATGAAACAGAAGATGGATGGATGGATTTTTAACATAATTATGAAATTGATTATAGTTTGATCCTCCTTTTTTTCATTTTTTTTAGATAAAAATGAAACAGCACATCTAATTTGCATGTCTTAGACACAGGTTTCACAGTCACTTTCAGGAATGCCTGAAGTAGCGAGTTACATTTTTTTTTTTAAGTATCACTTTAACTTGATAACTTTTTTGATAACTTGTAGGCCAGCAAGGAATAGCAATTGTGTAGCAGTTAACAGGCTCAGGCAGTTCAGTATCAAAAATGTGTTTGTGAAGGTTGCTAGTGTTAATAACATCCCCTCATTGAATTAAAATGAGGGTCCAGAGACAATATGTTGTTGTCAGGTGGCTTCTTGAGTAAAACTTTTATAAGCACAATATTAATTTTGATATGATAAATCTGACCATTGTAAATGCCTCATGCCTGTTTTTTTTTATCATCATCACCACTGACAAGCTGATGTATTGTATGTCACTAACAATGAACAGCATTTCAACTAATTAATCTCACCTCATTAATTGAAGAACACAAAAAAATGTACTTAGAGGCATATAATAAAACTGTCCATCTCAAGTACTGTACAGTAGATTAAAATGGAAGAAACACAGGGTTCTAGAACTTCTTGCTAGGCAACTGGCGTACATACTCACAAGGCTGTCTGAGCACAGAACAAACTTCTTACCATTTTCATGTGAAAATGCAGGCGTCTTGCATGTTTCATCACTCTCATGAGTACATGAGATTTACTTTATCTTATTTAGAATGCCAGGTTTATGAAGGAACCTACGCAAGTAAAACATTTTGTTTTTTAAACATGTACAAATGTTCATTCAGCAAGACTAAAACTTTTCACTAGTATTTTTCATGATTGTGACACTCCAGAATATCAGATTGTCAATTTTGTAGTATAGCAAACTGTTCTGCTTCTTGCTCTGCTCACTGCTGAACATTTAAATCCAGCTACAAGCCTGCTGTGGTAGACCTCCCCCGCAGCCTCACAGTGCAGACAAACCTGGTGAGCTGAAAGACCAGCCATGTGACCCAGAGGGTCTGTAGCACCTATGAAGCTCCAGGGGGTGATTTCTCGCAATCTAAGCTTCTGACAAAATAAGCAAAGGGTGCTGAAAGATGCACATCTGGCCGTGTGGATTTTGTGCTCTCTTTCGCTCTTCAAGTCCAGTGCAGGGGCTACATCTGTGGGTTGGGTTGAATGACCATGTCCAAACTATGGACAAGGAAAAGAGTAAGTTACTAGAGTTTGATTCTGTTTAAGTTTATTCTGGCTGTCTAAGGTGAAAACAAGCCCTTCACCCACAAGTTACATTTCTGACGGTACTACATTGGAAAAGTAATGGTATTTGTTTTTGATTGTTTTTTAGCCTTAAAGAAGTCACACCGATGGCACAGTTACAAGGTGAAATAAGAAGTTTCTTTATTCCACCCCCTCACTATCGTGAAATGGCAAGCTAATTTATATTCATTCTCATAATTCTTATTTATCTGTTGCATATTGATGGATCACTTATTATTTTAAAATGTTTCATTTAAAATATTTTCTTTTTATGTTTTAAAGTCATTGTACAGTAACTCAGAATTCAGCTTATACACACCCCACTTTAAAATTGTTGACCGAAAACTGTCTAATATGCTTAATACCCCAGCTGTTCACTTCACTTGAGTAAACACATATTGTTTGTGTTCATTTTGTTAAAAGATTTTTTTTAATTATTTTTGCATAGAGAAAATAACACTCATCAGGCAGTGTTATAGAAATCAGTCTATAAATTCATTAATAGTCCCTTTCTTTTCCCATGCCCTTCTTCCATCTCTGTTTCATCTGTCTTTTATGCGGAATACCACACTCTATTTCTTTCGACCTCATTCCAAAAAGACACTTTAATTTTTTTTTTCTTTACTGGTTGTTTGTTTTCATACCCTGTTTAACAGGAGAATGCTCAGAAACACAAACCTTTGTCAAACACGGCTGTTTGCTTCGTCAATGCTCAGAACCACTTCAAGACTTCGTAATTGAGAACATTGAAAACCACAATGTCAAAATACTAAGTCAGCCTATTTCACACAATGGTCTCAGACCTAGATCTAAAAAATATAACAATGTGTACGGTTAACTGCATTGATTATCAGCTTCAAAAACACGTAACTTAACAATGTAAACCATTGTGGCCTTCAAAACTGTCATTTAACTCTTCGTTAATAACAATCTTAGTGAGGCATTACACATTTCGCTCAATTATTGTAACCTTCAGATAAAATAGTATAATTTTTGTCTCTATAGAGACAATCTTTTTTTAGAAAATTATTTTATCCAATAGCAGATAAGCCATATCAGGCACCAGGATCTGCCGAAGTGATATAATGAAGGAGAATGTAACTGGCTTTAGTTTCTAAGGCAGAGGACAGAGAACCCTGTGTCTTTCCATTCATTCCACTTTCCTTTTATAAATTATGTAGAATACTGAAGGATAATACACCTATTTAGTATGAAAAAATTGAATTAAAAGTTATTAAATTATATTAATCTGACATTTAACTATTTGCAGGAAATTAATATTTTTCATACAGTAGGTGATAATGAAAACATTTCTTAGCATATGATAATGAAAATGAACCCTGATGCAATCGTAAGAATATCTGATCTTATTTTTTCAATGTTTGCCTACTAAGGTTGATAGATCAAACAGTTCAAGTCAGCTGTTTTTTTTTCTCTACAATATTCGGCCCAGCAATTAACTCCTCCCTTAATGCTGCCCCTTGATTAAATGCTACACATTTGTTGTGAGTTTTAAAATAAACACTGCCCTTGAGAAAACTCTACATTTACAGGCAAGCAGAATAACTAATTCTAAATATACTGTTGCATTAGTAGGGTCTGGAAATAGCATTTGTTAAGTAAGAAAAACAGTTTCGCCATACAAACTTAATTTTTAAAATTACAAGACAGAAAAATGCAGCTATCTTGGAGGGGTAGTCATTCCTAAATTTATAGTTACAACCTTTCTTAAAGCTGTTACAGAACACACAGAGTACTGTACCTAGCATTGAATTTTTACGTAAAAATTAACAATTGAAAATCCCAATGCATGAATGAGGTTGTGGTAAAGTACACAGTACTGCTGCCATAGCAAGAGTACAACTATAATCAGTTGTCAGTTACTATCTTTGAATAAGCACCATGCCCAATTTACACATTTGTAAGCTAACAATAAGGTCTTGATATGACCATCCAATATTCATTAACTGCAAGTGAAGTTTTCATTTTATAATTTTTTTAGTTCCAGTTTAGGTTGATTGTGTAGAATAGACTAACACAACGTCTCTTCTACTGTGCATAATCTACTGTGTAAACAAAATAAACAGAAATCCAGAAGTAAAGAAATAAACTGCGGTTCTATAAATATGGGAATTATAATTATGAAACCAAATTTCTCAAGTAGACCTGAACTGTGAAGTAAAGTCTGTCTATTAAAACATGCTGTACTGTAAGTATCATATGTAAAATGGACAGGGTATATTAGTAGAATTGTATCCAAACAGTAGCTTAATTCAATAAATGTTTTTCCTCTATTGCTGCTGTGCTTCAAAATCAAGCTCATTATTGATTGTTTTCATTTATTTATTGGATTTATTAATTTACAATCTTGATATGCCTGATAACTGCATGAGCAGTAACTGAAGGTGCTTGTGTTGTATCAGTCACCGAAGTAATTACTGGGATTATATTGATTTTTTGATGTTGATATAAAAGAGACAGGTATTTTATTCTCTCTGCTAAATATACGTTGTCAGTATGGAAATGTTTTAGTAGACAAAGGCTGCTGGTGATTATAGCTTTAATATTCTCAGCAACATATCCATCAGTAAAGTGTCAGATAAATTTGTACTTGTATTTGAGCTTAAATGGGCAAAAATGATGCCCTGCAGCATTCAGAGGAATGTTATCAATTATTATTATGTTTTTTTATTGCCTGCTGACTGCAAACTAAGAGGGTGACTGTCTCATCTATTTCAATACTTCCCCTTCATGTTTGAATTTCCACTCACGGATGAAGTAAAATAGATTAGCTGTTTATATAGGCTCAGTCGTTAAACAACATATATTTTTTATATTGATCATTCATTGTGTTTGCTACATATCTGCAGCAGCTCTATTGTGAAGTCTGACAGCTTTAATAAAACTGATAAAATAATTCACAGGAGAAGAGAAAGCAAGGAGATAAACACACTGGGCCAACATTGCAGCCTGACATTCAATGCAGTTATTTTTATTTTAAGGATATCAAGTCTTATCTGATTTCCTGCCTGATCACATGCTATTCCACATACTGTACAGTATACACACACACATATACATATACAGACTTCCAAGGTTAACCATGACTATTTCCTGTTGAATAAAACCTCCAACAGTGGAATGATCTATGCATATAACATAAATGTGTTCTGCAATTTATGATTTTCAGTAGTAATGCATGGTGCTCTAATATTGATACATCTGGACCATTCTCAAGCAATTTAATTTCCAGAGAATGTTTATCTGATCTGTTAGATCATGTCTTCCCGTGTCAATTTTAGGTGAAGAAGTTTAACTTTTAGTACTATTTATGATCACCCTTTGCAGAAATGGGTACTTTTATTGATGCCCCTTTGACGTAATCAGTTCTTGGACAAACTTCTAAAAAAGTAAAAAAGTTTACCGTGGATGGATCTATTTCTGAAATGATGAAGAAAGACATTTGTCCAAAAAGTACAGTACTGAAACAACTTATTTTTTTTGATAATTTAAACTTTGTGTACTACACATAAATGTCTTTTTTCTAAAATGTATATACACTTAACATCAAAATAAGCTTTTCACCTATATACTGCAACATATTCACAAAGTTACCATACAGAAAAGGAAACAGGTTTTGTAATAGGTGCATTGACATTTTATTGAACGTAAAGAATATTAAATAAATTAGTTTTGATGGTGAACATTTGTCATCAAAAGGGGTAATCAACAGGTGGTCTATTGTGAAGGACACAGGTTAGAAGTACAGTATGTTTGTCTTCTATTAAAAGCATTTAAAGCTGTACATTTGTGACGTATACTTCACACCAGCTTTGAAATACTGCATTGTGGAATTCTCTGGTAGAGCTTCATCAGGTAGGTGCTGGTTCACTGGTCTCTGAGCCCTAGGTGCTACATGTTGACCCAGCTTAAGTCTAGGAAGTAGGACATTTATGGCATAATTGTCATGTTCTCATCTAGCAAGAAATAGGTTGTTACACAAGACAAATAAGGTCATGAGCTGCACTGCTGGATTGTTATTATGTCAGGACAAGCCCATAGACAGGACGACAAGTGAAGTCCCAGAACCTTCTCACTGGAGGGCTGAACAGTCAGGTTTCTAGTAGTCACTTCTGTACATCACTAGACCATAACACGTGCCCATCAATTGCTCTGTTATACACAATCACTGTATCATTGTGCGTATCTTTGTACACTACAGTATCTTATTTCTATTAGATAGAGGTTAGACTTCTCAAAACCATGACTCATTGCTAAAGAGGTCTTTGCTCTATTGTAGTCCACCTGAGATGTTGTGATGGACTGGTTGTGATACTGATAAAACAATCAGTCGATATTGCATTGTTCTATTGATAGGCAAGGTCATTTTTGTGTTTTTCTTTATAGATTTTCACTATGTATTATATTCAACAGGTTAGGTTTCTTTATCACCTACAGTATATCTGATAAACTCTCAATCTCACTAATGAGGTGATTTAGTGCTTATTCTTATGCAATAGCCTGTCACTTGGGTGTATCATGACATGCATTTTAAAACTCATCTTTGGTTACACACAATTACTCTGAAGAATATCACTGAAACTTGAAAAAATGTTTTTAGGGTGAGGTTACAATGTAAAATTGCTAGTGGTCTTCATCAGTATCATATTGTTTATGAATTAATTAGACAAATATGCAGTTTTTCCTGTCTGGCAGCTACATATTAAAACTATACTGACAGAGTGTTACGACCCCAAGTGTCTAGGGGTAAAGTGGTGTAACATTTACAGGTGGGTTTCTGGGGGACTTAGGAAGCGTGACAACAAGTTTGGTGCAAAATGGATTTTAAAGTGAATAAGTGACTGGTACGTAAATAGGACCCAATAACCCACAGGGAAAGAGAACTAGAGCAGTGCCAAAGAAAATCAAACAAAATGGAGCTGGCTAATAATGTGAGGTGAAGCTGACCTAACTACCAAAACAAAACCTGAAACACTTGGTCTTCGACGTCTTCTAATGCTCTAGCTTACCTTCACTAACTACCCAAAAACCATACAAGACAAAAGGCACTCACCCATCCTAAACTAGTGTTACTAATACAAAGATCAGCTACGTGTGCACAATGTACCCGAGAACCTAAACTAACCCAAACACAAAAGTTCACACAAATACACAAGTGAACTATGAATACAAATAAGGGAAAACGAGAGTAGACACAAGGAACAGGATATAAAAGAACACAGAGGTTGATATAATACGTTTGGGCAAGGTCATGGCGAAATAAAGGATAAATACAAATAAACGAAAATACAAGAAGACAAACACAAACCAACAAAGTTGAAGCTATAGAGAAACACACATTAAGCGAAAACTAACGAAAACGGAGAGAAACGAAGGCGTAGCAAAAACAAAGCGAAACGAAGCTGAGCCAAGCAGAACCGAAGTCAAGCGACGAAAAGGACCCTTCATTCCGAAAACCTCCAAGTTTAATACTGAAGTAGTTGAGTTTTGATTGGTCGAGAGCTGATTGATGATGACGTAATATGGCAAGTTGGATGAATAAATGAACCAATGGGGAGGGAGAACAACCAAAGTCAGGAAGCGTGGAACATAGCAACAAAAATACACATGGACCACACACTGGGATGTAACAATAAGTATTCAACAAATAAATAAATATTAAACACCGTTATAATAAAATCTCAGTAGTTACATTCTAGTGTGATTATAGTTTGAGTACCTTAAATATATTACAGTATATCTTGTTCAGCAAGACTACAGAACATGAAGATCTACAATTAATAAAAATAACTAATTTATAACAAAATAGATGTTCTGTAAAATTATACATAAAGGTGAGGAAGCTTTTTTCTTTGCAAGTTCACAAGGACCTTAGAAATGTACGCTAATTTTTTCATAGTGTTGTTTTGAAAAAAAGTCGTAAAAGAAGGTTTAATGTTCTAAAGTAAACAAAAAGGCTGATTTGGACTGAATCCTGACTGAATGAATTACAATTGTAGTAACAAATTAATGGTTCGCCTGAACATAATTTATTGTTCAGCCACGTTGTCCACATCAGTCAGGATGTGTATACACATTATGAGTTCTAAATGCATGTACATGGTAGAGGTGTTTACATTGCATACTTTATTTCAATTGACACCCACCATGTTTCCACTGACAGCGTTTCTGTGAAGATGGATGTTCTCTGCCAAGAACTATTGCTTGCTTGCTGAGGTAGACTTAGATGAATACATTGATGGATGGCAAAAGTGTAGGGTAGAGTGCTCTCGGTTAAGTGTTTTAGTGCTTACATTTTTGTTCATAGTGCCCATGTGGTCTGAGTGATGCATTAACAAAGCTGTTAAAAAAATTGTGTTCTGGAAGTTTCCTGATTAACCCTAAAACTCTCAAATATCTAAATGAAGTGAAAGATTTTGAGGGCGAAGTGTGAAAAATAAAAAAGTAAAAGCTGCATATCTCTTTGGTGCAACGTACTCCTAGACTATCTGGTTTCATTTGATTGTATTATGTGTCTTTGTACAGTATATACAGTACTGTACAGTATGTGAGTGTGACATTTTTACTTTGCTGAAAGCACTTACTCCAAATAAAATCAAAAATGATCTTTTTTAGGTCTCCATCATCTGTATTGTGCTCGCTCATTTTGGAATAGCTAATTGGGTGGTTTTTTAAATTACATAAGAACACAAGGAAGCTTAGAAATGCGAGGAGGCTGGTTTGATAGTCAAGTTCTTGGCTTGGGGTCACGAACGCCACATCCAGACACGGTGGGGGGCTGAGGGGGAGTTGAGGGATTGTAGGCAGACTCCCCCTGCCCATCTCCCTTAGAGGCTTCCGTCTTTTCTAGAACACCCCAGGCAGCACAGCCCCATGCTAGAGGTTTGGCGCAGATAGGAGGAGCCACACATCCTTCGCCAACAGCACCTCTTGCTTGTGAACGCGTTGGGGGCCTCTGAGCAGAGGGAGCCCTGTGCCGCGCTCAGCTGATCGCTGCTTGGGGAGTCCCAGTGGCAGCTAACGACTTCAGCCAAGCTCCAACCCGTGATCACGGAGCCCAGCCTGCACCTTTTCCAGTTGAGCCACCATCACCACAGAGAAAATGAACTTCTGCTTAAATAGATTTACTTACTTGAGGCAGAAGCCAACCATCGGTTTTACAGACCCCAATTATCGTGAATCTTGGACTGCCTGATGTTCATTTTAAACCTTGTGCTGTTGGTTACCTGGGTTTTGTTTTAAACTACCCTGAAGGTTTTGCTTAGGAATAAATACAACTTGAATTAGCAACCCCAAATGTATATAGTTCCCCATTAAGTTGCAACCTCAGATGAACTCATGCTACAGGAATCACATGAATCAGTCTGAGCTTACATAATGTCAGCACTGCTGAGCAGTGATTATTTTTATTGATCTAAATCGATAAAAAGAGCTGTAACACATCTTTTATTCTGAAGATGTAAGCTAGTGCCTCTTCTTGCAGCACATTAGCAGCTAAAACCTGTAACACAAGATGGTATTAGACTGAACAATGATGAGCTTTGGCTAATGGTTTGAGGGGGATTATTTTCAGAGTAACACATTAAGTTTGCATTTCCTCCAGCATGGGAGGGTATATAACCCTTCAGAACCTGTGGTAAAGTGAGTTAGCCTTCAGTCCTACTGTGAATTGTGACAAAACAAAACCAATCAAGTCAGAAATGATGGAAGCAAATGTCACAGAAGTCACAATAAGTGATATTAGAAAATATCTCTTTATATCTTGCCCTGTCTTGTCAATTACTTTTGATGACACATTATACTGTATTTGCTGCTCAGTTGTCACCACCATAATCATTAATATTCTTATATTACTTCATTAATTTGCTTCATCCACCATTATCCAGGGTGACTTAGGGTATCAAAAAATTACATTTAGTGTACGTACAAGGAACGATTGCTCAGGCATAATACTGTAAAAAAATAAACTATTCCCATGAAAATACAGTATGGGTACCACAAATAGGAAGAGCAATGCACATGCAAAACAAACAAAATGAAGTAGTAAGAATTTAAATAGTGTACAGTTTGTATCACTACATGGCAGGAATGCTAACACCCTGTTTGTATGTATTTGTATTCAGAGTTTACACAGAATAAATGCAATTAATTTACATTAGAAGCCTAAGTATTAAAACATTAGTGCAATGCAGTTTGTGTTATTGAAGAAAGTTCTTTATTATTTTTCAGAAGTACTGTCAAGTATTTTAAAACTTAAAAAAAATATTGTTCATGTAGTGCTATTTGTGGAAACTCAAATTGAAAATTGTAATATAATTTGATGCAAAGTAAGCTGTTTTCATTTTCTTTGCTTGTATTTTCAAAGGTAGACATTTCAAAGCATGTGTTTTTTTATTTGTATCACATTCTATCATTTATTCACTTCCTAGACTAAAGTAGTTTAAACAGTCTTTCCATTTTGAGCCCATATGTATGTACAGTATAATGTCAATGAACAGTGTCCTTTCAGAATTGTTTTCTGAAAGTTCAAACAGAAAGCAAACATATCCGTAGGTCATGTATTCAAGACAAAATCAGATAAAGCATGAAAGGTTTAATTTTCTAAGACCCTGAGCTTAATTGGTGATGTTTAAAAAAATATCCAATGCAACAACGATTGCGATCAGGTCACAAATAATCACAAGTTGAATGACTGGTCACCTTGGAAAAACCCATCTTTTGTGCACTATTGATCCCATTTCAAAGGCTTTAATGAATTAAATTATAAAATGTAATATTTCAAAAAGGCCCTGCCAGCTTGTTACTACCAAAAAAATTAGCACATTTATTCAACAGTTTTACAAATGTGTGGAATCACTGTGTGATTCACTGGTGAGAGACATTATAACACTATTTCAGTTAATAACTCAAATAGGCAATAATTCTATTTCGATTAATACTTATCTGTATAACCCTGTTTCTAACCTGGACAACAAATATTTCAGTCAAGCCACAGAGTTTACATTGTGAAAAAAATGAAAAGTGAAAAATATCTGAAAAATATTTTAAAATTACATGCTGAAGAAAATATTTTGTGTCGGCAATGTTTCTTTGTCTTAAGGCCCAGAATTGTTGAAATTGTTGAAAGAAAATTCCAACCCAGATGCTAGTTGAAAAACATGACGACGAGTCTCAATTAGGTAACTAATGGTGAAAATGGTGGAAACTAAAAGCCAAAATCAAGGATAAGATCTGTAATTTGTGATTCATGGGTGGATCAACATATTGATTTAAGTTTTATCTAAATTTTGCATCCATCCATTTTCTAATTGCTCAATCCAATTCAGGGTCATGGGAGACCTATAGCCCAACCCAGCGTGCACCTGACACAAAGCAGCATGGGATGCCAGTACATTGCAACAAGTGAATTATATTCATGCATTTTGTGTGTGCTATGTTGAGTTCTGCATTACTAGTTTTATATCCCTTCTTGTCAAAAGCATACATAACAAAATGGTTCAGGTGAAGTTATCAGTGAGTAAAGAAAATGACAATGGGCTAATCCGTCACTCTGGGACCAAGAAGGAATGATCCACAAAACCCTGAAATTATTGAGATGTGGTGTTCTGGGCTGCCCAATCCCACTATGTAAGAAAGAAGAAACAAAGACAATTGCAACTCCATGAATAAAATCAAAGTATTAGTCCTCACTGTTTCTGAGTCTTGTCTCCTGGTAATCCTGAGGAAAACACAGGATTTTTTCTTATTCTGTATTAATCTGAAAATGCATTTATTGAAAAATAATCCTCAAAATCAACAAAAAGCAATACTTAGTTATCTTAATATTAATCAGAACACACTATATTTTCTCTTATTAAACCATCAATAACCCAATGGAATGCATTAAAACTATCAATAGCACTAAATAGAAGACCTTTGAAAACAGAATAGTTTCTGTACAGTATATTCAATGCTAAAAGTATCATCAGTATCTTAATTTTGAAAATGTCTGCACTGAACTATTAATTCCAACTTTAATATTTTTAGACCATTGTTGTCTTCACCTGAGAAGCAAAATAATGGTCAATTAATTTTAAAACTTAGGTCTCTGTTTTCTGACTTGTCCTCTTGTGCACAAAATATTAGGATTCTAATGTCTCTCACCTTTCATTCACTATTAATTAATTGTCATCTTATGGAAGCTGTCACGTTTTCACAAGCACAGAATTATTTTTGCAGGTCCCAAATAGTTTTTCACAGTATTGTTACTGTATCTCTTTAGATCTGTTAATTATGCTCACTGTTAAATATGACACAAGAGCTTGTTAGTTCCCACAGATCCAAGAGCTTTAATGTGATGACAGACAAAACTGATTTACATGTCATGTAAGGGTCACCCATTACCGTATAAATAATGTGAACAGTATTTTAGTTACTTCAATCATCAGGGTTACAGCTGTTTAGCAGAAAAGTTAGAACTGTGAATTAATCCTCATATTATGTCTGATGGCTGTGATCTACTTTGATCTACTTTGTTTAAATCAGAAGTCCTTTCACTTTATCTGCTTATCCACAATGATGAAGCAGGGATAGATTTGTTGATCAAAAATGCAAACATTTGAGTTTTATCCATAAAGACAGCTTAGTTTAATGTTCTCAATGATACTTTAATGAGTTATAGAGTCCAAAAGCTTATCTATCCGTCCATTTTCTAAACTGCTTATCCAGTACAGGGTCATGGTGGAGCTAAACTGAGATTATAAACTGATAGCAACAGGCATAAGGCAGGATACACCCTGGACAGGATGCAAGTCCATCACCGGGCACACACAGGCATCTGCTCACAACAGGGCCAGTTTTTACAGAAGCCAGTAAACCTACAGTACCAGCTTGTCTTTGGATGGCAGAAGGAAATCCTGTGATCACGGGTGGAGGACATAAAAACTCCATGCAGATAATACCCCAGGAATGGAGCCCAGGGCCCCAAGAGCTACAGGTCAGCAATACTGCCCACTGCGTCACCATGCCACCCTTCAAGCTTTTCTATTCCTTCCATTATTGGTGGAAAAAAGATTATTGGTGTTATTATGTATGTCAGGTTTTTGACATTTATTGGTACCTTTATTGGTACGGATTTTAATCTGTTTTACACACCTCAGTGTAAAAAAGATTGCATTTTGGCATTTACTGTACATTGGGAAAAGCTGTACAGTTAAAGTAGCAATGAGACTGACTTGAGGCAACAGTTAATACTGGTGCTTGTGCTCATTTTTTTCTTTGCCAAAAAAACAAACATGTCACACCTCAGTTTGGAGGAGAGTAAACAGCACTGATTTTGTGCTCATATTAATTTGTTGTTTTTTTTTACCACTATTGCTTTAAGTAAGCTATGTATGTGTGGAAATATGTGGATCTGTGAATGCATAGTATTCATTTTTCTTTTAGCAGCCCCATCATGAAGGAAAATCTAAAACAATGCACTTGCCATATATGTGTTATTAATGTTGTGGAAGCTAATGCTAAAATTAGTGATGTTATTGCCTGAGATAAATCGGTTTTAAATCTGTATATAATTCTATTTGCAAAATTTGTACAACTCTGAAAGCACCCATTTATTCTTTAGTATCAACTTACATGACCCCCATCTCTGTTCCTAACTTTGTTAGTTCTAAAACTAAAGTGCTTATTAAGGTTTTTTTTTAGTGTAATGCACAGTAAATGCTAATGTTTAATGATGATCCTTTCCCCTGTTTGTATAATTTTTCAGCTAGATAGCAATAAATCAAGAAATATTGTATTTTGAGGCTCATTAAAGAGACATTATACAATAAAATTGCAGAGCAGTCAGCATAATCATATGATAAATGCCTGTAACTATTTCCATGTAAATGATGTAAGCTATACTTGGTAGTATTAAAGCTGAGAACCACAATGTGTCATTGTGAACTCTCTAAGTGTTAGAGCTGGATGAAAGTGACAGATGTTTAATGTGAACCTCTCTATCATCATGGTATCATTAGTGCCCACTGTGGAAAAATGTCAATAAACTGCTAGATATATAACAGATAAATAGTGTTTCTGGAAGGTATACTTTTTTTTTTTAAAAAAGGTGATAGTAAGATAGAGCTGCACTTGAGACCTACTGTATATCACCCTGCCCACGGGTGGGTACTGGTTCCGCCCAGATATGATTATTCCATCTTCATGCAAACCTGAAACTGTATACTGTAGGTGCCGAATATGGGAGGGTAGCAAAATAAGACATAGTTATTCACTCCTTAGTAATAGGAAATCAAATAAAACCAATGGAACTCATTTAGTTTGATGGATAGACTTCACAATATGAAGTGGGTTTACTTATTAAATTTATTAGAATGCAGAGGGCTAGAGTTACTTGTGCAGTTTTCAGTTAACCTCTACATTAAATCACATTACATCCAATACTAACCTCTGTGATGTTTATCGGCTGTTTTTCACTTTTTATTATTACCCTTCTAATTCTTTAATTTCACAGTATAACCCAAGAAATACCTCATTCATTTTAATACCTTAGGTGAATGTTATTCAGGTGACATTTTAAAAAATCCCATGCAGTAAGTTAATACATTATAGTAATAGTGAAACTTCAGCTTGGTGAAATAAATATATCATTATGTTAGGTGTGATGTTTGTATACCATCAGGAGGGGCTCCACAGACTCTGAACTGGGGTTCATTCTATTCAGAGTCTGGATGTACTCCTTGTGTTTGTGTTGTTTTCTTTCCAGGCACTCCGAACTGCTGTTTACTGTGGACAGGTTTTCAATGAGACAATACAGGATAAAATTTGCAGAATGGCATAGTTTTTTTATCAAGTATCATTTTCGCAAATGAAATAAGATATTGCCACAGGCATGAGGGACACAGGATTACAGTAAGTGTTTTATTATGTATGTGAGTCAATTTATTATTGCAGAAGTAAATGTTTACTTGACTATTACTGTCTGGGTCTAATGTATTCTATTCAGAGGCTGTTTGACAGACTCAAACAAATGACTCGAAATTGGCTCAAACTATCAAACAAGTATGCAATCATTCCCAACTAGTGTGGTGAACTATTTCCAACATATATTTAGAAGAACTTTACAGTAGCAATATACAAAGTTTTTCATCCACAGTACATTACAGTGTAAACTACTGTAACCAAGTCATTATGTCCTTTCCAGTAATGGCATGCATGTACAGTAGATCCTACCACATTTTTATTGTTTAAAATCTCTTTTCATGACCTTAACCTCCAAAGCTGTAGTCTGCACTGGAGATTTGAAATTGCCCGTTCTGAAATCATTCTGCATCACAGCTTTTTTCAAAGAGAATGACTTTGCCAATAGATATTAAACAATTTATTTGTTTCCCAAAATATATGTATAGGACATTCTACAATACATCTACATGGTAATTCATTCAGTTTTCTGGAGTGACTTTAAGTATTACATACAGTACGCACTAAATCACTGCCTTAGTCAGAGTTAACTAAGGCTTAGGTGATGTCACATCTGATGAAAGCCATGCAAGCAAGGACCCAACATGTCCTGCTCATTAAAAGGACACTACCTTCAAGGCATTGGAATACTGCAAGATGCCATGCTGGGTTCTGAAGCCACCAGGTTTTAACCTGGCAAGATGTTACTTCCAAAAACCCTCACTAAGGGTTGATGTCCACAACACCTCACCAAGATGAACACATCACCGTGACCTACTGTCTTCACGGTGCCATTTCCATGGCATCGGAAACACAAAGGTGTTGCAAATGACAGAGCAGTCAGGCAGCAGTCAGCAGTCATTGTTTGCCGACTAGATGACCTCTCAAGGGTCCTGTTCATTGACCAATGTTCATTGACATAACAGACCGAGGTGTGCGAGGAACAGCACAAGACGACCCAACAGCAGTGGGACCCAGTTTTCTTGAGTGACCAATCGAGGCTATGTGTAGGCCACCCTGATGGGTGTTAGTGACTGTGGAGCAGATTTGCAGAATGATACTCTAAGGCTTATATTAAAAATGCAACCTGACTTCTTGGTGCTCCACTGAACAAATCTTGGAACCTCATTTACTGCCCTTTCTGTGGACATCCTGATGTGATAATATTATAGCAGGACAACATACTGTATAACCTCAGTTAGCTTGTGTAAAAGTTCCTGCTAGATAGGTTATGCCTTGGATTTCCCAGATGTGAGTTCCAATGAACATCTGTGGGATGAGCTGTATCAACATATGGCATCTAGGACTCAGAGACTAGTAAAGCATTTTGTCCAAACTCTACAAGAGGAATGGAAAACATTCACAGAAGTTCTTGTCTGCATCCTGATGCAACGCATGCATCATGTACAGCCTGTATTGATTCCAACAGTGTCCACACATGCTACTAGCCTGTGACATTCACAGTCGACCCCTGTTGATGACTTACATTAATCAGCTAGGTAAAGTGTCTTCAGTAAAATATCACAGGACCTACTCCAAAAATACTTTTAGGTCAACTTTGTGAATTTGCTGCACTATGTTTTTATGCTTAGCATATTACTTTAAAAATCTTCACATATAAATCCCCTTTTATGTTCAAGGAATACCATTATTCCTATAGAAAACACTACAGGGACAGGTAAAAAGGCAGTTTAAACTTAATATTGATATTCAAGGCTAAGTCGTGCATAAAATGCTGCAAACAGCATGTATTTATATATATCATAATGCACAATGCCTCAAAATGAACAAAGCACTAAAAAATTCCAAATGATCTACAAAGGCTTTGCTTACATTACATATTTCAATATACTGTACAGTACACAGCCTCTATAGATTTTAAAGACAGAGAGCATCTAAAGCATTTTGTCATTTTCTGGAAAAAATCCCTGACTGCCATATTATCTGAAAAATAAATCATATATAACCATATTATGTTTGCTTGCATTATTTAAAGAGCATGTATTTATAAAGTAAATACTTTACATTATTTTAAGAACTTGCCCAGTGAAACCACCTCAAGATATTTGATTATAAATGCACTGTGAAATGTTATTGTCTTTCACTGCTGGGAGATGTTCTGCATATCTTTTACTGCAACATGCAAATAGGTTGAGAATGGCATAATATGCTTTATAATCTACATGCATAATAGAGCGATACATTCCTGTCCAGAAAATGCATTTTTCATTATGCTATGCAGATTATAACGTGTCACAAGCGTGCCATAAACTTATTCTGATGTCTTCTGTGGCATGAAGAACCCAGTTCAAAGCTTGTAAACTCCACTTTATGTATGTGTAGTCTGTTTTATTAAAATTCAAGACCTGGATTTTAGCTTTACCTGTAGTCAGTTTTTAGAGTTTTTATTTACAGTGCTAAAGGTGCTATAGGATAGTTCCAATTCCCAGGTGGCTGTACAGAGTGTTTTTCTTTCACTTTATCCTATGTGTGAATGAAAAGATTAATTCAAACAGTCATTAAGTCAAAAAGTGCTTCTTCCATTGTTGGTGTTTTTACAAAGTGGGTTACAAAGCAATCACTGATGATTTTTAGTTGAAAATTGCCGTATCCCAATGTCACTATCTCTGTATTAAGCAGTAGTGGTAAAATTTCTGTTTTCCATTTTAACCCATATGAATTCAGAACTACTGTGTGCAGGGATTTCTGACTATGGTTTAGACTGGAAACTGTCTATTCACAAAACTTCTTTTTACCTAGAGAGTGGGTGTACAGAACTGAAGAGAGAATGTCTTTCTTTTTTCTTCCTACATAATCTGTGAAATCGTATGGCTCATTGCTGTTCTGTTAGTTTTTCCAAGACATTCTGGATATACTGTACGAACTTAAATTTTTTTTGGAAATGTGCGCATTGAGTTTGAGGATTTCAGTGTTTAATTTTTAGGAACATACCTGACTTCATAAAAATAAGCTTTTTATGTTGCCTGTGCTCTGAGTGAAAAGGGATATGCTTAAAAACCAAACTCAATTTTATCATTATCGATGCTTTTTTTAAATTATCAAGCCAGATCAAGTCATATTAAATTTAATGGGGGACTCAGATGATCAGAAATAAATAAATGCATTCCAAGCCCTATTGTACACTGTTATCTCTAGGTAAAGCTGAAAAAGCAGACATAACAACAAATTATATTCAATGGATAATGCATTGTGTGATGGAAGCTCAAATTATAAAATCTCGTTACACTCTGGGTAATTACATGCCCACATAATTTTCCACATAATGTGTTTTACCATGCATAACATTGAATAATATGACTGTTAACAAAAAAAGAACTGGGGAGACTGACAAGATCATGGATAAATATTGTCAGAAAATTCAACAACAAAGGCCACACCTTTCAAATATATTATAAAAATATATTTTTACTTTAATAAAGGTAGAAAGACAGCTGAAAATGTATACTAAGTGCAGCAACATAATGATATTGCTCTACCAAAACTACACAATTTTCAACTTAGTGTATATGCTGTTTCTGAGAGACCACAAGAACACAAACATTCACTATTGTTTTATTTATTCTGGAAAAGATGGGATGTTATAATTCACTCAAATTTGTTAGTGCTGAGAAACATTTTTCAAACTAATCATAGTTCAATGTCTCTGTTTAAGAGCTTTTTTAAAAATTGTATACATTCCATATCCTGTCACATTGTTTTATTTTTCATCAGCTAATGATAGAGCTCTTTAGTACAGTAGCTATCCCATGATTAAATATGGCTCCCATATCTTTTTAAACAGAAGTATCACACTAAATTGAAGAGTGCAAAAATGGAACATTGTATTTTTTTTGTTTTGATTTCCTTGCATAATTTTAATTGTTCTGCTTATAATACCCTGGGGTGTGCTTATGAAAAAACTGTGAGATCCACAGTCTGTTGTCTAAATTACTTTGGTTATCACTGTATTATTTACATTACTGTATGTAACCAGCAAATTCAGAACAGGAAATCAACTTTGCAATTTTGTGAGAATGACAATATCAACATATGTGCTGTGGGAAAATGGAAAATCAAGTAATAAATAATTTACCATTTTGCAGCGCTCTTTTTGTAAGTTAGTTATGATAGACTCAAATCATATGTAGCTTCAGTATCACTTTCTGGTTTGCTTCAATGATAATAAAATGTGAAGTGTATTTTTTGCAGTTGTATTGTGTTTGAAATATACAGGGCCCTCTGTTCACCTCAATGATTGAATCTGATCATACAGTAAGTACAAGAAAACCATATTCATTGTTTTCACCATGCTGACTGGACATTTTGAATCAGGAAACTGATTACAGCTGCAAGTTTATTTTAATATTTCTACTTTTATAGTATGTCTAACATGAATTACTAACTACTGAATTCTATATAAAAGTGTTAAAATTCAGCCCTAACAATGAGGAAAAGGAAAGAGTGTTGTTATACGAAACTACTGTAGTTGTTGCCAGATGAAACCTGAAGGACATACAGTATGTTTTCTTTTGAATGTAAAGTGCTATTAAAGACCATAGACATTTCAAGGAAGGTCATTATTATTATTATTATTATTATTATTATTATTATTATTATTATTATTATTATTATTATTATTATTATTATTATTATTGAAGACAACCGGTACTCTGCCTTCACTCTCAGTGCTTTTGAAAATTTGAAGAGAATACTACAAGGGCTTTTGAGTGTCCTATGACAGTCAAATTCATCTACTGTAGCTAAAGAGCAGAATGCAGGCATAAAACCTGATACTGGGTTCTCTTTCAGCTGGCTAGAAGGCTTGAGACATGGAGTTACTGGAAACTCCATTGCATTAAGCAATGAAGTCATGGGTTTCATGGTTCGGTGGTAATCCAGGCCCTTCTTGTATTTACCAAAATGTATTTCAGAGGGTCAACGAAACTGATAACACAAAATATTAGAATATATCCTGCTTGCTTTATGGTTAGTGTACAGTATGTGTGACTGCTGTGTTGGAGGTTTCAGTAATATCCCCCAGTTAGATACCTGTATATGAATTGGGAAAAGTTCTGAATTTGTACGAATAGGATCACTGGATCTGAGATGAAATGTTGTGGGTCACTCTACCACAGACGACCCCATTACAAATCTGAATGTGCTAGCTAGAGACACAAGTTTTAAAATAACTTGTTCAAATATGAAGAAAAAAAACCTTTTCGATTTTTCCTTTCATTCTTAACCTGAGGTGTCTGCTACTGTATGTTAGCAGTCAGTGGCTTATAAGGCTGAATGTTATCACAGTTTTTTATAGCATAAATGGACTTAGAAACCACAAGACTCCCTGTAGACAGACCATAGTCTGCCAAAGGTTAACCTCCAGTGTATCCTCGTAGCTATTTGAGCTGCTGGGTGGAGTGATGGAATTAGAGTATAGTAAATTGCTCAAGGATACAACAGCACTGACACCAGCATTGCACACTGTGCCTCAAATTACTAGTGCCATGAATGGCCCCATTACCATTTAGATTTTATGTCTCAAGCTGTACTAAAGTAAGAGTATTCAACTCTCAGACAGCTGCTTTATATGCAGGTAAAGGATTTTCAGACATATACATCTTAGGTGTCTGTACCCTTATTTTTAAATAAAAATAGTGTTCTGAGCTTCAGAGGATGATCTCTGATGCATTAAAGCTTTAGAATCTGAATTTAATAATAACAACAACAATAAGAATCGTTATCATCGTTTAACAAACATAATGGAGATTCAGTTCATGCTAGATCCACAGCTAGGTCATGAAAAATGTTTCTATTAGAATGAATTCTGCAAAAGAATGGATAAAATTACTCAAATCCTGATGCTTGCTTATTAAATCATTTCTGAAAAAAAAAGAAGTACTGTAGATGAACTACAGCAATTATGTTTCACTACAATCACAGCTAAAAACACAAATCTCTTTCTGTGTGAAAATCTGAACATTAAGAAATGCCTTAATATTTACTGCCGCATTTTTGAGTCTATATTTCTATTTGTTATTTTTGATGAATGTGTGAATGTTTAAGGAAAACAGCTTGAGTATACAAAAACATTTCTCCAACTACATTAACTTGTGTTGCCCCATGAAGTTTGCAATACATATCGACTCCATACTGTGAACATGTCTAAGTTTTCTAATTTGGATCATCCGTTTTCCTGTCTTAAAGTGAACTTAATATAATCACATTTCCAAAAACAGACACATGTGCATCGTTGACTTAAAGATCATTTAGCAACACAAGTGAAATGGCAACATACTGTATTACTCAGTGGTGGCTCAGATGTTGTGAAACAGTCACTTTAAAGGGAGGTCAAACTATACTTGCTTTACACATATTTTTAAGTAATTTCCACTAAATCGTACTGAAAGTAAACTGTACAAGGGCTGAAAATGAAGGAAAGAAGACTGTAACATATTGCTCACTGTTTTAATACATACTTGGGTGATTGATAGATTTTAAAAGAGGAAGACATTTGGAAATTAATTGGAAGATAGTACTGTATGTGCTTTACCTTATGAGCTTTGATGAGCTCAAATACTGGCACGTGCACATGTGGTCATACGAACATAACTAACCATGTTCCATAGTTAGGCCTTATAATCTTGAAACAAAGCATTCTTCAACCCAGATTATTGCCCTGCAGGACAAGGCATCTAATGATAAAAATGGAGGTAATTATGATCATGATCGTCCAATAAATACCTTTATTTCATTGGTATTGGATTATCCAATATTTCAGTAATGTTGGTTACTGTTTAACATTACCTATTAATGCCAAGTTTAGTTACCCCAATAATTGCAACACTAATCATTGCTATGACAAAACAGGACTCAATCAACAATCAGATATTGAAGTAACTGGTTTCCTCCAGTCACCAGCTGGCAAGTCTCCTCTCCAACAAATTCTAATATTACCATTCTGTATGATATGCCAGGTAAATAAAACACAAATGAGCAAAATGAATTACACATCAGTGTAATGGCATTGGTTATTTTCTTGAGCTATATTTAAGTTCATTACTGTGAAATAAGATTTACTATGTTTAGCTGTAGTCAAATGATACATCAGTCTTTGGAGATTCAGTGAAGCACAGCAAAAATCAGGATCTTCTCATATTAAACTTCTCATGTAACTTTGAGCGTACAGTAGCTATTCCACCAATAATTACAACCAGAAGTACCCATGCATCAGTAACAGGTTTTACCAAAGGAGGCCTGTGTTAAAAGCAATAGTATGGAATACCCTTGTTTCAGAAAGCAAATAATGTTATTTAAAGGAAACTTGTTCTGCAAAACATATTGTTAACACTTTTGAATTGTGCTTGAACATCTTTGTTAATCAAAGAAACTCAACATACTTTCTGAAATACCATGAACTCCCTTAAAGACTAACAACTTTCAGTAATTAATTAATATGAGAGACATTGACTCAATTTATTTCGCTCTACATTTGCTAATGTAGTTCAGGTGGGTAGCTGCGTCAGCATGCGTAGGCTGCAAAGGAACAAGTAATAGGTTTATTCCATGCTGAAAAAAAGAAGAAAGAGAACACAACGTTTCGGCCGTGGAGCCTTCTTCAGGTCACCTGAAGAAGGCTCCACGGCCGAAACGTTGTGTTCTCTTTCTTCTTTTTTTCAGCATGGAATAAACCTATTACTTGTTCCTTTACATTTGCTAATGTTTTGTTCCATTCTAATCACAGATTATGAGATTATATCTGGTGCTCTAATACACAATATAAGATATGTAATTGTCTTCATTGAGCAACTCATCCTCGATCTTCTACCCATTCTTGATACAGTACAGTATATTTAAATTTTATAAAGTTTCGCTGTCAAAAACAATTGCTGTTAAATGTAACTTGATGTCTTTTTCCTTCAGTGATCTACTGCAAAAACATCTGATCTGCCAGTGGAAGTAAATGCTTTCCTGACCCTATGTCCACTGCATATAAAGGTTATCCTGCATGCAGGCTTTTCAGAAGAAAAAAAGAAACTTCTGAGTTGTTGGAATTTATATGTTCCAAAACAACAGTCCTACACAGAACACTACTGCAGTCAAATATATAATAACTGGTTACTTTTTTATGTATTTAAGCGTAGAAATAATGTTGTAATATTTAATTATTCTGCATCGCATATATTTTTACTAAAATATTTAGCTATGAAATATCAACACAATTGTGATTTAAAATGTTTTTTGCTGGAAGAAAGGTCTGCTGTGTTCATATTGACTTTCTCTATGAGCATTGAGAGAACTGTACTTATCACATTTTAGTGTTGTTTATTGACCAGTATCACTGTGTGTTCCCACATACAAATATTTAGCATCTTAAAGCCCTCTGCTAAATGTTATACTATTAGCTGGGTGTTCCTGACAATTGATTTCCATTTGCATTATCTTGGTTTGACTTTATCCAGAAAACAACTTTATACATTTCCATTTCCTGATCATAGTTCCATCACTGCTACTGTACAAAGGATGGGAATATCTGCTCAGGTCTTTAGACTTTCACTACAAGAATCCACTTGTTGGAAATAAGTTGATTCAGCTACAATCTTTACTAAATATTTACTGTTACTTGCTTGGAAGATAAAAAGTATAGTCATTCAATATCATGGTTTATGTAAAGAACACTTAACATTCAGTTGAATTATGCATTAACCCACCTAGCTTTTGAATTTACTGTACGTTAGAATAATAAAAGTCCACTGTGCTCATTCCTAAAAACTGGATCCAAATGTAGAACATATTTCCATAAATCACAACATTATAAAATAACCATCTTTCTCTATATCAATTTATTTTTTAAAATGATCTCTCTATGAGTTCAAAAGACTGGTTTCTACTTTTTGTGTTACAGATGTTTTTTATAGGATTAGTCATTGTTTTTTTTCATTAAAGTGTAATTGATTTGCTATTGAACGTATTTAATTAGGCTTGCTTAAATGTGAGCGTAATTGGGAGACAGCTGTGTGCTGTCTCTAGCTTGAATGTTCAGTCTGTTTTATATTGAACCTTGAAGTTCACAGATTTGTGCTGAATTAATTATTCAGCAATTATGAGCAATCCATAAAGTTTTTTAAGGATATTGAAGTTTCCCCTTAATAAACCTACTGTATAAGATCTGTAAATAATGTAGGCACTCCTTTTAGTTTTATTTTCAAGGTTTAATAAAAAGTTTTCATCTAAAGATATGTGCATAATTACAAAAAAATCATTTGTCTTGTTACCGTTTAGTTATATCTGGCAGGTAGACAGGTGCTTTCAGATTGTAAACCCCTCATCTTTAATAAGCAATACAGTATGTTTCCTGGTTTTCACTGACACTGAAGCTGACTAGCTAGTGAATGGGAACAGAATACAACTAAATCCTTTAAATCTCCAGTCTGGGCTTTGTGACAGTAGAATTCTAATTATTTTATTATAAATTATTTCATATGTGTATTATTATACATACATTATGAAACTAAGCTTTGAGGGCTCAATTTTCATTTCAACAAAACATGACTCTAATTTACAAGTACAGTATGTTCTTTAGTTTTGCATATACCATACATAGTATTGCCTGTTCTATAGAAATAAATTATAAGGGCTTTTAAAAAAAATAAAGACTAACATCAGTAGCAGGGAAAAATCTTAATGGTTGTTGAAATCACTCTAATACTTGAAATCCTATATTTTGATAAATTGCTCTTTCGAGTTTTCATTTCAGTGTCTCAACATAATGATACTGTATATTTACTTCATTTTTTAAGAGTTTTGATGGTGCTGCAGGAACATCAATTGCTAGTTTTTGTAATGTTTATCGAATCAACATTATTTCTAGAGCCTCAGTTAAAAAGCGGGGTGGTGTGTCTGTGCATTTTTTGCATACTGTATGTGACAAAGTGTGAAGCACCAAAGATAACGATCTATGTAAGTACCCTGGGAAGGTCTACATCCGGTATTACGTTAAAAGGGTTGTTGATGATCACATATATCTATTAATCACACATATACCGTATATCTATTCTTTATATAAAATAAATATTTTTTTCGGGCCAAAAGTGTTTCTAATTGTAGTTACTTAAACTAATATTTAACTATCTAAATGTAAGGCACAAAATGCAAAATGAGTTTGAAACATCCTAGTTTGTTGAAATAAATGATGTGCAAGATGCACTTTATTGCCAAATGTGTTACAAATTAGCCTCATAGTTTTCAGCTGATATACTGTAGCATTAAAATATTGGTAGATACAATTGGGGTCATTTACATTTACTGCCTCACTTGGGTTTGTTTAAAAAATGGGATGTTTCATGTGTTAATGCATTTTTGGCAGTGTACAGTATAACAATAGCTTCAGTTCTAGATATATTTCACATAATTTATAATAGAGGGTCTTTAGAGTAAAACAAGCAGGCAGTGACTCCATTAACAAGAACTGAAAACCCATTATAAGAAAAAAGTGTACTGTGTTTATGAAGAGCAATTATACTTTTAGAATGAATAGATTTCATATCACTGTATTTTTATTAAGAAACATGCTCCATAGTCCTCAATTCTGGTAAAACGTTTACCCATGCATGTACAGTAAGCTCAAGCTTTTATCAGGGAATTGAGCAAAGTTACAAACAACAGTTACAAAGACAGGCAAATATTTACTGAAGAAATCACATTCAAGATAAAACTGAATATAACCAGTGAAAATCAAGCACTCAGTAATAATAATATAGCTTTGTCTAGGTTGCATACAGTAAATACCATGTTGAAATACCTTAGTAAACTTTTCTTTTCTCATTTGGTCCAACACTTATTTGAAATCAGATAGTACTTAAGTTTGTTTACAGGGGAAAAAAGTATTGATAAGTGTCTGTGTTAAAATTAAAAAAATGTATTGTTTTAATTTTGTCATTGTTGTTTTCTGTTCTTCTCACTATTGCAACAAATCTGCAGTCTTAACTATAATATCTATTGAATAAAGCAGCAAATGGTCAACATCAACATGCAGACGTTTCTGAGTACAGGGCAGCCTTATAGGCTGGCTTGAAGAAATATTATTTACTAGTTTCTAGTTGTGGCCTTTTAAAATTACTATCTTATTGGAGCACCCCCTGCTGATTAATTTCAGCTACTGTCCTGCTATTGATGACCTCTGGCATCAGAAAACTACTCAAGTAGCAAATCTATTGAAACCAATTTGTTTGGCTTATGTTTTCAGGAGCCAGCAGCCCAGTATGATAATTAGAAATAAATCAGCTGACCCATAAAGGAAGCAGTAGGAAACCTGGAGTGCAGGCATAATCCTACACTTCATGCTCTTTAGTGATGCCATTTCCAATATCTCATTCTACCTATAAATCATTAAAAACTTCACCGCGGCGAATTATGCCCCATTATGCAAATAAATAGTCTCCTCCCCAGTTTAATTAAGTGTTCTAAATGACAAACTCAACAGCTTTAACACAGGAGGGTACCTGAAGAGAGAAAAAAAAAAGCATTTTCAATTGCATTTTAAACTGTCACCCTTTCCAGAAGAGAATTTAATATTAAAATGACACACTGCTATTTCAAAGGGAATTTATTTCAATATTATTAGCAAACAAAAATTATAGCTGGAATGTTTCTCATGACATTTCGCAAGGCTCCTGGAAATGTGTTATCTATGCAGAGTTAAAATATTTTAAATTATGTACAGTATTCTCTGTCATGTAAGTTTCTGGACCACAATGTTATGGTTCTTAAACATTCATTATTTAGGCATACTGTAGTTCAGATAAGCATTACATAATTTAATTATGTTTTGGAACAAATACCATTTACATCTTGCATCAAAGCTAAAGTGGTTGGTACAATACATCCTGTCAAATTCTAAAAATTACACAGTAGTCTGTGTTGACTGTATTTTTATTATTATTGTATTATCCTTCACTTTTAAGATTTTGAAAACCGTGAGAAGTCAAGTGTTTTAAACTCTGTAGTTGTGTACCTCTGTCCTAACCTATACTGTAAGTGTATTACAGCACATATTCCTTAGCTTCAGTATAAACATACTGTTTTGTATCTCTTATCTAAGAACAATATCAAATTCTTGGTGAGATTACAGTGATAAAGCTCCTCTTAAACGTTGTAAAACTCTTTTTTGATTTTGTTTTATTGCTTACATTGTATTTCCTTCAATGAAATCTTTTTGACATACAGGGACTTTTGTATGAATAGCTGTAGCTGAATGAATAGATCCAGTCAACCCACAGGTATAGCACAATTCCCACAATAAACGTGCAATTTGTATGTTTTTACTAATTAAATTTTATTAAAAAACAAAATTCCTGATTATTATGTAGACATGTCACCAAATTACGTTGTCTTGGCCTGAGTTATTTGCTACTACAGTAATTCCATAAATAAGGATTTGTTGTAATAGTATATCACTGATTTCACTTATTATATCACCTCTATTGTTCTGGGGGAAACTTGCCAAAAATACAATATTTTGTAAAAGTACATTGTTTTCAGGTTCCTTGGGGTATTAATAATTCAACATGTGTCAGCCTCCTTATTTACCTTTTTAAAATCTTTCTTAGGTTATGATGACACTTCCATAATCTTTAAGGTGAGGAATTGGGATCTTTGGTCTAAATAAGGCTAAATCTGGATTAAGAAATGACATACAATCCTGAACACCATGATGTTTCCTGAGACCAGTTAATGGGTTTCTTCAAATATGGGCTAGCTCTCAGTGGTAACTAAAGGCATTCCTAGATAAGACTCAATGGAGAACCTTAAGTGTACTTGAACTCAGCTGAACATCATGGGATGGATATATACTGTAGCACCAATGTGACAATCACTCTGCCTGCAGCAAGGACTCATAGACATTGCTGTTTTATCTGTATCCTGCTGCTAATGGGACAAAGCATGCCACTGGCAATAACGCGTACAATTACATCTTAAAATCCAAAAATGTATTCTTAATTTAATTGTAATTGATAAATAATACCACTACAGATTATGGACCATAATGTCCACTCTGCTTCATTAATATTAAGTGTAAACATTCAAAGTGATGCATTTTATAATGATTCTATTTCTATTATTTGTAAAAAAAAATGGGTTAAGAATTACTGAGAAGCAGTGACCCTTTCTATGATTTTATACTAAAGTGCACCTGCAAGTACGTTACATGCTGCTTATTCCTTTAGTTATAGCACAAGCTATTTATCAATGATGCTACGCATTAAATGCAGCTGAATAAATGAAGGCAGTTTAAATAATGAAGACTAGAAATAATTTATCCAAGTTACAAAGTGCCTTTTGTTTAGCGTTAAGAAAAGCATACAAATTAATTAAACTAAAAAACTTTGAGAAGTCTGGGAGGGGATAGGAGTGCAAATTTAATTTAACTCTTTATGATCCTTTACCTATTTATTTATAAGAATTTTTATGAGTGTTGAAAATAAAGGACGCAAATGCAAGTCCAAATATTTAAAAACTTCTATTCAACAAACTAAAGAAGAATGCAAGGAATTGTTACAAACATAGCTCATGGAGTCCAGGGTGTACAGTCTGACACTCGCCTCTCTTATGCTGTATTATCGGATCTTCTTTCTTTTTGGATCACATTTCTTTTCTCTTCGTTCTCCCTACTTTGTTTTATCTTTCTGTGTATGATAGTCTTAAATAATTCCCTGAAAGATCTGGGAGTTGTTGAATTATACCTGACTGAGCCAGTGAGCAGTTTACACTTATTCTGTAGTGCTGCAGATGCACGTACTGTAGTCCTCATTAAAGAGAAATCACACCTGATAACTTTTGAATTCTCCAAACATAAATGTGCACATAAAGAAGAACCTGCTGTCAAACCTGTGTTAAAAAAAAACTTGGCCAGGTACAAACTGTACAGTAGCTACTTCTCTGTCTCCAGTTTGTCTTTTCTCACAACAGTTCTGTATTGGGTGGTGTCAGCTCAATCACAGTCTCATCTTGAATCTAATGAGTTCTGTGAACGTTTTGAGTCAGGATTCAGACAGAGACACAGCAACGAAACAGCCTTTGTTAATGTACTTATCAATTTGCTGATGGCTTCTGACTCTGGATCACTTAATATCTTTCTGCCTCTGGATTTAAGTACAGCTCATGATGCAGTCAATAACAACATCCAGGTTGATTGCACAGAAAATTCTTTAGGGATCACAGGGACTTCCCTTCATTTATCTTCCACCTGTGTAACATTGCCCAGTTAAGCCTTGCACTGGTTGATTGAATGCTGAAATATTGGAGCATGCCTTTTTATTTAATCAAGATTTGACTTCTGTAACATCTTTCTTGCTGAAGTGCTTTCTAAAGTACTAAATGAAATTCAACATGTCCAGAATTTAGTTGCCCCTCAACTGAGTAAAAGCACTCTTCATTGGCACATACTGTACCTCTTGTCCTCTGAATATTGCACTGGCTTCCTATGAAATTTAGAGTACACTTCAATGGTTTGGATGTGGTTCAACTGGTCATCCTAAGGACTTACTGTACAGTGGTATACTGTACAATTACTGTCTAGTCCATCCGTAAATTGTGTAACTTTAGAGCTGTAGATTCTGTGTTATGGAATATTAATGAGGACCCTATGCAGAATAATCAGCAAGAACTTCAGAGGCGTAGTGGATTAAACAGTCTGAGGTCCAAAAGCCGAAGGGATACAAACCGGTGCGAAAGTACAAAATCAGAAGCGGAGCCGTAAGCCGTGAGTCGATGGCAGAACGATAGTCAAAGTACCAAAACAAAATCAGGAGACGTAGTCGGAGAACAAACCAGGGTCAGGAAGCCAAAAACCAAGACGTAACTAACCGCAGGAAGACGGGGGTAGCTCTAGCCAGGAAAACCTAATACTGAGCACAGAAGAGAGTGTGAAGCATTAAATAGGCTGGGGTAAAAGGCTAATTGGAAACTGTGCTGGAAAGCAAGTTGGAAGGACGAGTCCTCCGGGGCCGTGGTGTAACATTCTGAACTTCATATTCTCTGGCCAGGCTCAACACAATGAGTGATAGAGTCTTCTCAAGCGCAGCACTACATCTAGTTTTCACTGCTTGCTGAAATCCATTGAAAACCTAGCAAATGTCAATATTGTCAAAACATAATAGGCTTAAATTAATAAAAAGGCTTAAACTTAACTTAAGTAACTTAAACCTACAGTATCTTCACTGAAGCCATTCATTCCTAATTTTAACCATACTCCAGGATTCACTTTGCAAATTTACTGTGCTTTATGTTTGCATTTTTCATTGCTTTGTGTTCTACAGTATGTTGTTCTATATTGAATTTCTTAAACAGAACCCATATATAAAACTGTAATATTTTTTTCTATTATTATAATTGGTACTATATGTAGGAAGTGGTAAAGGAAATTAAGAGTTCATATACATTATACTGTAAATGAAAATATAAGAGACACATTATTTATTTGACACATAGTAATCATTGAAGATATGTATAACAATATAGTATTGTTATAGTATACTATAACCATATATAGAAAACAGACTGAGGTGCATCTGCATATATAGGGTGTATCAGCTCATGTGGAACAAACTGGATTAGTTATATTTGACTCCAATATTAGTTATATTTGAATCCAATATTTTATTCAAGGAGGGTTTTTCCTGTGCCTGTGTTTGCATTTGGTCCTCCCATTGTGCTGAAGAATTTTTTCAGTGCAGGGAGTGTAGAAAACAGATTACTCGATCAATAAGACAACAGGATACATAATCATCAGTTTTCTAAAGGTTCAGTTCAAATACCAAATATATTCACAGATGCTTAACTACTTTGTTTTAAAGTATGAAATTATTTGTTTTAAAGGCTGTACTCATTTCATATGTATTTACAGTAGTATTTTTATATTGACTTTTTTTTCAAAACTTTTTTAGAACATGCTCACAATAATACTAATACTACTACTACTACTACTACTACTAATAATAATAATAATAATTGTATTTGCTTTGTTATTTTATTAAAAGTATAGGTGTCCCTTGCACACCAACACCAGCACTCATTCAAAAACACTGTACAGTATGTAGGAATTTGTCAGATTAATTTAATCTCAGTTTAAACATTGAAATCTTATATAATCTATATCTTAAACATAAATCTTATATAATACGTAAAGTGCTGAATCAGAAATGAGGTGCACTGTATTAGTGGTATCTGGACTCCTACTAGAATCTTTGGAAAATTAGTTCTGGCTCGGGATTTTTAACAGCCTTGGTGTTATTACCCCTCTACAGAAAATTACATAATGCCTGTCCTAATGCCTGTCCTTAGTCTGTCTGAGGGTTTCTGAACAATTGTGCCATCAGTATTCTCACTAGGTTAGTAAAGCTGAAATCATTATTCAACACATATACCTAATCATGTACAGGTCTTATACTAGGAATTCTACAGCTGCTGCTAAAGGAGTGAACATCTACTGGCCACTGTATTTTTTTCTTGTTAAATATCCTCTAACCACAGTGAATGTCGAGCTAATAGGAGACTTGTGAAAGATGTTAAGACCCAGAACATGTTTATAGACATCTAATTCATTCTTTGCCCGCATTGTTTTCTGTTCTGTAAACAACCATAATTCCAAAATGCTTTTTAAAAATATGTTGCATATACTGTACTGTATCAAATGGCCATCGGTTTGAAAAATGCCTCTTTACCATGTCCCATACAACAGTTTTTTTTTAAAGAATTTACCTGCATTGACTGTTTTTATTTTAGAATGCAAAGTGCTTTAATCTACTTATATAAAGTAGTGGTTTTCTGTGTATCCAAAGTAATTACTCCTGTTGTTCTCTCACTTAGAGCTCAAAGTATTAAGTTTGAATGCTTTATCTAAACAACTATACTGTACATTCTCTTTACAACAAACAGTTATATTACAAAGTAATTAATTCTCTTAATGGTGGTTTTTATAACACAGGTTTAATTGCAGTGAAACTCTGTAATTTCTGGACTAGGACTTTAAATCAGGACTGGATCAATGGAAACACATACTGTAGCTGGTACTGTACATACTGTATACTCCTTAGTACTGAGCATAAAAAGAAACTTACTAATGTGAACTGTAACAAAGTCACAAAGTTTGAATCACAAAAAATATAATATTTTTTATAGCAGATATGATTTCAGTTTATGAACAAGCAGGAGAGTAAAACTATCCGGTTCACCAGCCTTTTTGTCAACAGAGGTGATCAACAGGCCTAGTGTGAAAGTCACTGGCTGTTAAAATGCATGCCCACCACCAGGAGCAGTACAAGCTGTACAAAGTGTTTAGTGGGGCTTAGGTCTGGTGATCAGGGCATTCATGACTTAACTGCCACATTCTGGTCTCAGAAGCAAGCCATTGTTTCACAAGTATCATGGGTATGTGTGATGCCCTGCTGGAATGTTGTCACATCAGGACGAGCCCACAGGAAGCGATCAGGTGAGGTCACAGGATTGGATCAATGACTGTGTAGGCAGATTGCCACCAATCACTCAAGTGGAATTCTTGGTAACCAGCTTGATAACTTTGTCCAGGCCATCACACTTGGGAGGAGCCATGATGTGGTCTCCCAGGGTATGGGCTATCATTAACAGAGTTTTCTTGGCAGTAACATCTTACCAGGTTAGGATTTGCTGACTTTGAATTCATCAAGCAGCTCCTTGATTTTCACCAGGCTTCACATTCAGCAGGTTTTACAGTATTGCCTATGAGAAATAAACTTTTTAATGAAGTGAATTAGAGCTCATGCAACAGTCAGGCTTGAAATTATCACAGACAGTAAAGAATGATCCATATGCAAAATCTGTATGTTTTGTTTTTACTAAAGAGATAGGTCTATTTGATTTGGCATAGAGTATACAGTCTATACTCTTGTTTTGAAATTTGGTATGCTAACGTACATGCAGGGCAAGAGAATGTAGATTCATATAAAGTACTTATAACCTAAGCTTTTTCATTAGCTTTTTTGATGGCTATTATTTATACACACAGTAGACCAGAAGACAAGTCAGCACAGTGTATTTAGCAATCATTTAGGATCATTTCCCTACTAGTCACCCTTCAGTGGGTTAAACATCCCGTTATGAACTGTATAGGGTGTAATTTAATGGAACATCACTGTTGCTAATTTAATCTTTTCATCATGTTCAGTAGGCTGGTATCATTATGATGATTTTAAAAAGCTACCAGTATATTTTCAGGATTTGGTTTATACTCTATGAATTAATATATACAGGAACAAGTAAAGGTTTATTCCATGCTGAAAATTGAAGAAAATAAACACAACATTTTGGCCATGGAGCCTTCTTCGAGTGTGTACTGTATAATACAGTATGTACAGTTCAAGTATGTGCAAACCCTTTTAAGTTTCCCTTTACAAATGGCATAAAAATGTGATTGCATTTATTTGAAAGAAGGGAACTTTATAGTTAAATCTATTCACAGCAGCTGTACTGCAAGTATTTTTTTGTTGTAATGTCATGGAGGCAGGTACATTTTCTGACAGAATGTCTTATTACGTATTGCTCCATAGCATATGTGGAGTTTTCAACTTTGTACTCACTCTTTATTTAATTAATGCATATATATTTTTAATGTACACTACCTTCACTATTATAATGAATAGAAGGGAAACTACCCGGACTGTTTTTCAGTAGCACAGTACTGGTTGCCACATGGCTTTTTCCCATTGAAGTTTTGACTTTGGTCGATGGTGAAATCCCTATTGGAGATTTGTGCATTGTGAGAGAGCTGCTGGAGCAGGGGAGCTGAAGTTGTCCATCGTTAACATTCGACAAGACAGGAAAACTGCAGGCAGATTATCATTCTGTGAAAGTCAAATACTTGGCAGTGACAGTAGCATTCTGGGTGTCCAAGAGCTCATCGTGAGGAACAAGTCATTTTGAAGACATCTGTGAAATGGGTTACCCCACCGATTAGCATCAGCGCAGGCTTGGTGATAACGTGCCGTGTCTCCAATAAGGCACCTGCTGTACCTTAGGCAGGAGTTGACAGTCTTAGCCTAAAATGCAGCTCCAGCCAACACACCTGCTAGTCTTTTCTATTCCAGCCAGGAGTGCTGAGCTCCAGCCAAGTTCTCAGTTACACAACTGAACCCTTAATTGACTTTGGAATAGGTTTATTTTGCTCAATTTGCAAGTATTTGCATATAGGCCTTTTAAATGTTGCATTAAAATAAAATCTGAAACATTTGAGCAGAAAACAAAATTACAAATATTCCCCCCAAACAACTTGTCGGCTCATTGAATGCTACAAGTACGTGATTAAGCTTTGATAAATGAAAATCAGCAGGTGTGTGGACCTCCAGTTTCAGGATTAGAAACTCCTGCCTTAGTTATCCCATGCCTATGAAATAAGGTGTGATTTTTAAAAAATGTTTTAAATAAAAAAAATAAAAAGCAGATACATTTTGTTTTATTGTAAGTTTCTTTCTGAAATGTGCTTTCTATTTGCTGAAGCATTTGCATACTCTGAACATTAGGTTTTCTGCTTTATTTAAGTACAAATACACCAGTCAAATTGAAAAATTATTTTGTGGTTTGTATTTCTTTTTCTTAGCATTAAAAAAAATGTTGACTTCAACATATACAGTACATTTCCCTTTCCTTGTTTTTATTTGTTTATATTGTGTATCTATCTGAAATTGTTTGGAGTGGTCCAGCTGTGCAGGATTTGTGCATTCTGCACATCTGTGTGTAGAACAGCAGACTGCTATTGCTTTGTGTGATTTGTCAGTGGATTTTGATTTCTGGATCGAATTTACAAATTTACATCACTATTTCTTAAAATTATAAGTACTGTATAATACTACTACTGTCCTGCAGATAGTATTACATACTATCTGTCAAAACATCAAAGTTATTTTATTATTATAATTATTCCTATTAGGTGAAAGTTTGTAGTTAATTAATAATTGATATGTTGGACAGTTAATTGGAGCTCTGTGAATATCTTGGCTTTTGCAATCAGAGCTGATTTCCATTAGAAATGAGTGTTAAGGAGCTTGTTATAATTAATGTGTGTTCCATGGTCCCAGGTGATGAGTTCTGAAGTGTGAACAGCAATATTTATTAAATGGTTAGAGTCAGGTCTTTGTGGGCCATGTGATGGACTGGTGTCTCGTCCAGGGTGTATCCTGCCTTGTGCCTGTTGCTTGCCAGGATAGGCTCCCCCACATCCCTGTATTAGATAAAGCAGTTAGAAGGTCTGTGCTACTTTTACATGTAGATGTACAGTACACCACATTTGGGCTATGAATAATCTTAGAATGATTAATGGGGTGTCTGATAACCCAGTAAGAGTGCTGGTTAACTGATGGGTCTCAACCTGGGTGGAATTGAATGAAGTAAATCTAAATAAAAAATGGGAGGAGGGATATTTCTATATCTGCTGACCTTGTCTCTGTTTTATTTAATAGTGTTTAAAGTAACAAGTTTGATTTCACACTGTGGTTAAAATAGACTTTAAAAATTCATAAAAATGCTGAGCTATCAGCTTTTCTGGAAATGAGCGCAATAATTAAATCATGCTCTTTTTCCAGGGAGAATTCAGAGGTATAATGCCCATCATTTTATTTTTTTACTAGACAGCATGGGATAACATTGTGCAGAAGTGTCAAAAAGACACAATGACTAAATTAAACTGATGAGATTATGAGCAGGTTACACACTAATTAAGTAATATTATAATTCACTGTATGTTAACCTGAACATTATATCACTCTAGAGTCCTCATTGCTGTTGTTATTCTCATTGGTTATCACATTATTCCACATTCTTTTCAAAGTTCATTTCATTTTTAATGTGTACATTACATTTACAAATGTGGTCATGTACAGTGTGATTTGTTGTTCAGATATTAGAATAAATTGATTTGTTTCTTTGATTTTATGTACTGTATATACAGTATATAGAATTTAACACGGAAAGAAAGTGCCTCAGCTTACAATTTGTTTTATTTTCATCATGGCATTAACCTCTAATTACCTCTGAATTCATCTTTACGAGTGTTACACAGGACAAAATTCTGCATTTTAATTTGAACAACTCAGTTTGCAGGTGCCTTTGAATACTGTTTTACAGATCAAACCTTGTTATATATTTAAAAATAAAGAATTTATAAAGTGGAATGTTTATGGATGAAATCACAGAAATTACACATCTCCAAGTTATTGAGCACTGGTAAAATTTAATGTTTATTTGTATCACTGTTTGTGTTTTCTACTAATCTTTTGATCTTCCTTCAAATAAACAAAATTATACCACTTAGTTACTCATGGGGTATGGTTTTAATAGGACGTTTAGCTTTTTTATGGAAAAGGGGTGAAGATTTAGAAATAAGCCAATTTTATATTGATTATTGATTATAATAAATACAAGATCTCTTTTTCCTGATGATAATTTTTGATGAGTATATTATGTATGACTGGTATTTGAGATGTCAATGCTTATTCTAAAAATGACTATTGCATGTGTTTGTTGTCTGTCAAACAGATTATTATTTCAATTTCACAGTCACTAATACCTACCCTAGATCACATCAAATCAACTAACATGCAAGCTATGCTGAAAAAAATATGCCCATTTTTTTGGTTCCCAGAGATTTCTTGATTACTCTGATTTTTTATTTGTTTTCCCAGTTGGGTTAGAGTGTAATTGATTACTAAGTAGCTTACTTTGAGTAATTGTTTTATTTAATGTTTTCTTTGAATGGCAAGTGAATACATATAAACATTACATCATACAGTATATACTTGCAACAATTGTCACACCTTATTAATCAAGCAATGCTAGCTGATTACCCTGTTTGAGTATGAGGGCGTGATATGTGCATAAAGATAATATTAAAGCTTCCTCCAGGACTTTCTGCAGGCCTCATTATCTCCAAAGAATGAAATAAAAAGTATGACAAAATGGGCAGCACAGTGACTCAGTGGTTAGCATTGCTGCCTCTCAGCTCTGCGGCCCTGGGTTCAATTCAAGGAGTGATATACTGCACAGTATGTGTGGAGTTTTCAGGTACTGTAATACATGCTGGTAGGAAAGGTTGCTTGTCTTCTGTAAATTTGCCCGAGTGTGAGTGAGAGCTTTTTTGTGTCTGTGTTGTCCTGCGATGGACTAGCGTCACGTCCCTGGAGTATCCTGCCTTGTGCCAAGTCCTTTTCAGGTTAGGCCCGGGGCCACCGTAACCGTGAATGGGATAAACGGTTATTGAATGTCATGTGATGTGATCATGTGAAGTGAGAATAATAATAATACTGTACTGTGCATACCCTCTTACTTGGAACCCATGCTTGTGAGCTCGCACTTGTAACAGTGATGTGCTGTTGTACAGTGTATAGAGTTCATCGACTTGTAATCGCTCTTGGCTCAGTGAAAAAGTGGTAGAAATACCAGATATATTTTACATACTGTACAGTATGGAAGTCTAAATGAAATGCAATTTATGAAAAATACAGTCTTATCAGAAACTTGTTTTAGGAACGGTTAAATGTTTTATCACAGTGAAAAATTTAACTTCTTCCCATATGATGTTTCTTACATATCAGGAGCTGTGTTTTTTAAGCTTTTTTGTATATACAGATCTAGCCATTCAAAACGAGTGAGGTACGCTGCGGTACAATGCGGTGGGCATGTCGCATCTCAACACGTCATAACGCTTCATATCGTGTCATACCACAGCTATGATAATATTATCTGGAATCACCGCCAGGTGGAGCTAATGAAGCTTAACCTCTCATGTACAGTATTTGAGCTGTCGCCAGAAAACACCCATTTTCGAATCCCGATCACTGCCGAGGGACAATCCTTATCAAATTAAGAATTTAAGTTGTACACTCTTTAGGCTTTTATCAATAAACATAAAAAGTTGGTATATTTTATAAAAGCAAGATTGCTCAGTTGGACAAAAGTACTCAACCTTCTACCTTCATCATAAATATTTTAATTATGCATAAATATTTTATGTATCAAAGTCTTAACTTGGTAATTTGCATGGGTTCTGGCTTTTACATGCTTGTTATAACATTATTAAACTTATATTCTGTACTTCATAAAAAGTTATAACATTTTATTATTTTCTAAGAATATGTAATAAGAACACCACTTGCTGTTATTGTAAAAAGATAAACGCTTTTGTTACTTAACATCACTTGATAGTTTAATTAATATGGAATTGTGTAACTAAGCAGCTGAAATAACACAGGTGGACATTTTGGAAACATTTTTACATCTGTTTCTTTTTTAAAATAATGTATTGTCCTTGTAGTGGTAATGGACAAAGCGCTGCACCCAATGGTTCGATGTGCCATCAGAGTATTACTTTTGGTTTGTTTATGTACAGTATGTGAATACTGTACATAAAAATAGTCAACTATTATAAGTTGTTGTTGACTCTGGTGTGAATTTGTGAATCTTGATAAATTAAGTGATGGTTTTGTGATTAAGGAATTCTTCTCGAAAATCTTTAAGTTAAACAAAGGAGGGAAGAAGGGTTATTTTTACAATTGGCACTCCAAGATTCTGACTGATTTAATTTCCCTCATTTAGCTGAAATGGATAGCGCATCGCGTCAGACCTTACAAATATACCTTTTAACTGCGACTATATCGACAATATAGCAAGGCCTATTGTGACTTATTGCTTAAATAATTAAATTCTGAAAAGTATGGGTTTCTTTTTCTGTGACAACAAGAGCAACTATTCATGGAAAATGGTAATCACTTAACTTTGAATGTTTTGTGATATTTAGAAAGACCAACAAATTCAATATAGTGTCAATAATATTTATTATCAGTAATAACGACAGTAGTAGCAGCTTCAAATTATTTGTTGTTATTAATAAATGACTTAGCTTCAAACAGTTGTGATATTTGGAAATATGAATAGTGTCAATATATAGTAGTATCCATAGCATTTGCTTTTTTAGTTTTTCAAAGAAATGTTTCTTTGCTAAAAGAAAACTCATGGCAATAGCTGGGTTCAAACACCAGACCTCAGGCTTATAAATCAGTCACTTAAACTATCATGCCACAGACGCAGTCACATAGAATGCACTGAAAATGAAGTACACATATCCATAGAAAGTCTTATACTACTGTTTGAGCTACAGTATATAAATATAATTATAGGGTTATTAATTTCTTTAGATACACGATTCCATTTTATATTCCTTATTTATCAAATTCTAAAAATATCCTTTTGCGTACTCCAATACCGAGCGTATTCGCAGAAAAGGTTAAAACATTAGCACTTTTCACAAAGTATATAAACTTAATATGGTCAGAAGGAGCATGTAAAATTGTTTCCGGGATAACCACATGTAAGACTTTGATGCTTAAAATGTTTAGGAAGAAGGTGGAATACTGGTGTGTATTTTTTCTTTAAACTAACAATACCAGCGATATACAATTTACCTTATATGTTTATGTTCCTAAATGAATATCGTTTATGAGCAATCTCCAAGAAACCATTATAGGCATGGTGAATGGAGATTCTCAAAACGTACTTTGTATGATTGGAAACAAATATGAGACCGTATCAACGAAATGCTGTGGTGTTACTTTTTTGTCAATGAAAAAATATAACTTATTTTCGATACTATTAACATAACCGCGGTATGACGCGATATGATGCGCCATGCCCACAGCGTTTTAACACAGCGTACTCCATGCATTTTGAATGGCTGGATCTGTATGTCAAATACAATTTTAAAATATTTTCTGCCATTTATGTTTAAGGGACATTTGAAAACCAATGATATTACAAACACAGAACATGAAGTTATTTTTACCAATGATGTGTGTATCAGGTGTAACTTTTCTAAATTAATATCATTTATGATCATCAGGCGCATTATGCTTCTCATCTTTTTATGCTCAGCTACTAAAATTTCCCTTTAGTTGTAAAATTCCATATAAATATTCAATACTAAGCTGATCAAAACGTGCACAGTAAAGAGAATAAATGATTAAATCTTTTCACTAACGACCAATGCATCATGACTCCCCCTGTCAGTCATTTTGGCCAGCCAATCACGTGCCGCGGTACACCGCAGTGGCTTGTGGGTAGTTGCATGTGGTACGGGTTTGTAACGTGCATTTTGAATGGCTGCATCTGTATACACCATGAGTCAGTTTTGTGAACTATACAGTTAAGGATAATAGAGTGTTTGGGGGTGAGGATTACATTGTATCATTCAGCATAGTGATTGTAAATGGGTCGTATTTAGGGTAGCACTGAACTTATGAAATGTCTTGCTCATTTAAGGTTCCCCTGAACATGTGAAATATCTTGCACATTAAAGGCGTTTGCAATAAACTAACACACCGCCATGGGAGCAAACACCATCTTTGTTTCTGATTACTAAACGAGATACTGTAATACAGTAGGTTATTGCTAAAAAAAAACATGCATCTTTGGACTCTGAGGAACACAAAGGAAGAACACAAAGTGGTCAAATCTTTGAAAACAGTTTTACCCTTAAAATGTCTTGGTGTCTTTCAGATTAGTAGGGTAGTTTAAAGGAAGATTTTAGAAGCTAGATATGTTAGCTTGATCCCTTTAACTTTTTTACACTACATACTGTAGCAAGGATATTTTGGTATTTGTTAGTTTTAGGGAATGGAAGCATTTACTCATTTGCACCTTTCTTTTAAGCAATAGAAGAATTGTCCATGCTTCTGTGTATCAAAAATGTAAGAACATGAGATAGTAAATTCTTAGAAATGTGAGAACACCTTTCAGCCTGAGCTGCTCACTTGAATGCTCATATATTATTATGCCATGGAACTCATCATGCTGCTTCTTAAATGATCCCAGGGAATCTGCCTCAGCAGCAAGGCTGTGCAGTTTCTGTCCTATCACCAAATCTTTTAAGATTTGAAGTACTCACAAAGTTCCCTCCCTTTTAATAGACGGAACAGGTACAGTACATTTCTTTCATGCTGTCTTTGTAAGATTTCCCTTTAAAACTAGGAATTAACCTTGCTGCCCCCCTTTGAACTGATTCCAGAGCAGCAATGACCTTTTTGTAAAGAGGCGATCATAACTGGATATAGTACAATAAATTAAATTAACTCTTAGCGATGGAATTTCAAATATGTTTCCATTGGTTTGAACATATCCATGTTTTTGTAATAAAAATAATATTACTTTATAATAAAGAAAATCAAAAGGGTGATATTCTTCTTGTCAGCTTCATAATATTTGAGTATATTTGACATTTGAATTTAGTTCTATATGCAGTATGTGATCTGTCGAGTACAATTCATCTGTTTCCACAATGCCACAATACTACTCTTTTAGCATACCCTATTATAGCACTACACTAATCTAAATGTCTTTGCGATTGTGCTTACTGAGAAAAATAAATTGCTCAGAAGGACTGCAGAATCTGTGCTCACAAACATCGGTTTGGAATGGACCAAAGATGAAACAGAAAGCAGAGACATAAACACATTTCCGCTCACAGACAGGAATAATATGCAAAACTGATAATAAGCCATGATCTGTTGCGAGGCAGATTGTCTTTGTTCTGGCCAACTGCATGTACACAGTGCATTCATATACTGTATGTGCCAGAGCTGTTGGTTAACTCTATGTCATAAAACTGTATTGCAATGTACAGTACAAGAGGCTATCAATTCTTCACTGTTAATTGCAGGTAGCCAGGTTAAATTGGCAATCAGCCATACAATTTACCTTGACCGTGTTCTTACCTGGGTGAAAAACTATTGTATGTGCAGGGACCATAACCTTTTACGCTTCACTGGAGGGTTTTCCTGAGGGCAATAAGTTGTGGTGAATTGCTTATGCTATAAGTAACCAAGCAAGAGAGCTGCTAATATCTATGTATGCCAGGAGAGATGACAAGTTCTCTGTCTGCTATCAGGCTTAATTTACGGTCCATATGTTCCTAAACAACAGATCATCAGTACTGAGAATGTTTCTACCAACAGCTTTAGCAACGACTGCTGGGAGGAAAGCATGTCTCCCAGCCAATGTAGCACAGTCTGAAGAGCCTTGGTGTATTGTTATTCATGGAAATATAGTCCCAGTCGACCAAGACGCATTATTTGACCAGATGATGTCCATCTATTATGGATCCATTAAAGTATGCAGATGGAACTACTAATCTGAAAAAAAGAACTTGTTCATAAACAGTATGCTGATAAAACCGATGCAGAAGGAGAAGACAATTATGCATCTGTGGAAGGAAGAACTATGAAAAGCAAATGAATTTGAATGTTAAAACAGGGATACATTCATAGGAGAATCCAAACTAAACCATACTGTTTATACCACTTCTTGTGAACATAATATGTCAATTTAAGTACAGTAAATAAGCTGAAACCTATCAAACAAGTGAGATGAACTAAATGATATACTCCTATTCAAGCCATTTCTCTCAAGAATTAAAGCCAAAGGATAAATTATAATTACAGAAATGTAATTTGTATTTTGCATATCTTTTTTTTACTGTAATAAACTCCTGTATTATGACTATAGTAACCTTTAGTGATAGAAGAATAGATAGAATTGACCATTATTGTCAAAATTAATATAAGGATGCTACTGGAGAACAGGTTTTGTGCAATATACACCATGATACAGTACCTTTCTGGAGACTTATTGCTGATTGAAGAAGTGGCATGTCTCCACTAACATTACTGCTACCTTGCATGTGCCAGACAAATCACTGTTTTGTCAAAGGCTGAAAGGAGAAATAGCTACTCCAGTTGTCAATTATGCATTAGAGCTTGGGGAATCCAATCCACTACTAGTGACGTGATACAGGTTCAAACCTAAAATGTATGACTCTTCAAAATAAACATACTGTTTACTGTATCTCAAGTGAGTGCCTTACCGTTTGAGGCAATTACTGTACTGTACTGTAGCACTTTTTAAGTCTGATAAATAGAGTAGAGAAAAAATGAAGAATGTTTTCCACTTAATATGTTTTCCTAACCTTCTCCCTGAGCACTCCATTGTCTGCATTTTTTTTCTAGCCTCTCAATTATTTAATTGCACTCATAATTACCCTCAGTTTCTTTCTAAGTTTTCTTCTGTCCTTAAAAAACTGGTGACTTTAAGGAGTTACTATTTTTAGAAGTACTGTACTTTAAAACTACAAACTTTTGAATTTCCAGGAATTAAAAAAGACACATACAGTATTAAGACTTGTTTTAAATAGTTTAGGTGTGGAGCCTTCTTCAGGTGTGTGAGCAGCACAAAATGAAAATTCTTCCCACCCCTAATAAGATAGGATAGGACTGACGTCTTCACACACCTGGAGAATCTCCCCTGCTTAAATGTTTATTGAATCTTCTTTCTTTTTTCTTCTGCATGTGGAATTAACCTCTATCTGCTCTGTAATACAGTCATGTGCAGATATAGAACACTTACTGGCCTTAAGGTAAAAAAAATCAGAAAGTGCCATACAGTACCTGCAAAAAGGTTATAAGTGGTAAATCTGTTGTGGGTTATACTACAGTATGATTCTTGGTTAAATATATCACATGCTGAGTGCATAGAAATCAAAGTCGTAGCCACCGAAGGGTTCTTCATGTGACATTGAAGCCTCATTCCATTTCAGCAGGAGCTGTATGCAAGACTGTGACAAAAATACAAACCTGGTACTATTAACAGTAGGAGAGGAAGAGTCAGAAAACCCAGACTTTCCAGCACATCAGGGTACCTTAAATTTGTGATAGATAACAAAACAACACAGGCCTTGCTAATACTCTATCTGCAAATATGGGTGTTACTGTTAATTCTGCAGAAGTGAGATACACATATCACAAATCAGTCTCCATCGTTGACTTTATTTGTATTTTGTGTTCTTTTGGTTATCTACTTTTTCTCAGTAAAGGTTTTCTGGTAAATGCACACCCATTAGCTAGAGAAGGCTGCTCAAGATCCTCTTAAAGAGTTTGACTTGTAAAAGTGTGCCTCATTCTCCAGGGCAAAAGCAAGGCAGTCCAAATTCTAAATAGTTCATTACAATTGTTGGTTCTCTCTTTTTTACAGGTTGAATGATCAGGTCTTGTACTTAGATATTTTCAGAGACAATCCGAATGCAGGTTGCACCCACAATCTTGCACAGTCAACTTCGACTGTAACCAACTTCTGGGTTCAATTTGCTTCCCCTCATTTTCTGTCATGTACAATAGGATTATGCAGTTATTGACTCCATCCTATTATAACTTTGTGAGTGTATTGCTATTAAAAGTGTTCCAAAACTGCACACAAGTATCATTGTGATCTAAAAACAAAAGAAAAGTTAACTTTTCCTGTTTAATTGCATCTGTATCCCATAGAGATTTGATCCTTATAAATAGTTTTGGTAATTGAATTCATGCCTTTCTTAGCCTTGTTAGCACACTTATGATAAGCAAGTAAAGTTTTAATATTCCATTGTAATTGTCCTTCTAAATGAACCTGCCTTTGAAGATTACCCTTTGGGGCTTATGCCAAAATATCATAATATTATGTACCATGAATAAGTATACAAATCACTTTTTATTTTGCTATTAATTGAACATTTCTTTTGTGATGCAGCCACTTTCATTAATTAGAATGCCAAGGACTAATGTGTCTTGTAATATCTTTGAAGGAGTGAAATTATTCACAGGAGAGCACAGCCTGTGATCTATGAATTGACATTTGGGTGATTTAACTCTGATTAATGATTCTGACTGGCTATGTGCAATTTGGATTCAGAGTACTTCTAATCTTACCATCCAAAGATTGATATGATGCTCATTTAAAAAGAAGTGCTGAAAAATAATGCATCAAAGCTATCCATATAAAGAAAATAGCCTTTACATTTTCTGTGCTGTATACTTGAAACTGAATTCCATACCTCAAACCACACAATTTAATTATAATACTGAGGATAGTGCACTTCTGGGCAAAGGTTACTGTGTCCTGTGTGAACAATGGAGTGTACTTACCGAAATGCAGAATCATCTGTTATATCTTTGTTACCATGTTTTATGTAGCCTGCACTTTTCATTAACACTTTTAAAGTTTTACCTGAAAGGTACACAGTTAATTTCATTTTTTTTAAATTAAACTGGATGTTATATTTTTGATAACAGCTGCTTTACAGTGTTCGTCCAATATCAAAGCATCATATTATGTATTTAAAGAATAAATGTAGTTTGATCTGATGGACAGCACATGGAAACAGGGGGGTTTGGGGTCAGTTGTGGAAACCATCTGAGTGTACTCAAACTAGCAATAAGCCTCCCAGAACAACATAGATACTCAAATGTGTCATAGCCATGTGCAAGGAAACTAAGGGTTCCCACTCATTTACTATCTTACATCATCAACTAGGGGAAATGTTTTGCTGTAATAGCACCATACATGACAAAGAACCACTTACCATCTGTCCTAGTATTCTACAAATTTTATGATTGTAACACTGAAACAGCTTGTTGCCTGCTAAGTGTGAATAATGTTCTCTTTTGCATGAGAGAGATCATAAATCTCTTGTAGAGCCTATCGTTCTCAAAATCTTATCTTTCACTATTTCTAGATCTTAAATCTGTTCATTCCATCTTTTTGGATACTTTTTAACCATTTGACAGAATAATTTTAAATGGCATGAGCAGTGACGTGTCTGACAGGTTCCTGGAAACCATTGCAGGTAACAGAAATCAAAAGAAACTCAGCAACGTCATAACTAAAATGACTGCTCTGAAACATTAGATCTGTATTTGGCTTCATGTTGACTCATGGAATAAGAATGGTCAACTTATTCAATTTGATCATGACAATGTTCTAGCTATGGAAACAATAGTGTCATACACTAATGCACTCACTGGCTTAAACCTCAAGTCAAATTAATAGACCTCATCTAAGGCAAAAATGCATGGTTGGCTTAAACACTACAAGAGAGACTTCCATCTCTGGGCCATCCATCCCGATATAATTCTATTCATATAATATAAATATAATTATATCATTATTCATTTCTTTAGATACACCATTCCATATTATATTCCCTATTAATCAAATTCTAAAAAGGATACATTTTTTCACTGCAATAACGAGCATTAAGTATTCGCAGAAAAGGTTAAAACATTAGAACTTTTTACCAAGTATATAAACTTAATATCGTCAGAAGGAGCATGTAAAAACTTTTCCACAATAACCACATTATGTAACCGAATGAAAGACTTTGATGCTTAAAATGTTTAGGAAGAAAGTGGAATACAGGTGTGTATTTTCTATTTAAACTACCAATACCAGCCATATACAGTTTACATAATATGTTTATGTTCCTAAATTAATATCGTTTATGAGATTCTCAAAACGTACTTTGTATGATTGGAAACAAATATGAGACCGTATCAACGAAATGCTATGGTGTTACTTTTTTGTCAATGAAAAAATCTAAATTATTTTCGATACTATTAACATAACCGCGGTATGACGCGATATGATGCGCCATGCCCACAGCGTTTTAACACAGCGTACTCCATGCATTTTGAATGGCTGGATCTGTGTCAAATACAATTTTAAAATATTTTCTGCCATTTATGTTTAAGGGACATTTGAAAACTAATGATATTACAAACACAGAACGTTGAAGTTATTTTTACCAATGATGTGTGTATCAGGTGAAACTTTTCTATCTGTGATTATAGTTTCAATTTAGGGGCATGTTGTTTCACTGTTTAAAGAGCTGAATTAACTAGGTAAGCACACTGTATGCTGGAAGCATGGATAAGGCATCCATGTGTTTCCTGCTGCAGCTGCAGGTGAACAATTAAGTATGATACAGAAAGTCATTGAAACTAATTAAAATCTTGTGGTGTTTTAAGAACAGATTTGTTCTTTTGAAGGGAGAAGATGATCACCTGAATCAGTTTGTCAGCACAACAACAGAGCCTGGAGTAAACGGAATATTTACTTAAAGTCTTTGGTTTGAAGAATACTCAGTATCACAAATATGAATTACTCCTTTAAACACAATATTCCTAACCTGTCATGCTAAATTATTTTACTTAAAGAAATTTCTTGTGTCTCACATCACAGAATGTCAAGATAACTCGAAAATAAAGAACGAAGAGAAAGGAAAACTATATTTATTTTTGTAAATTGTACAAAGTGTGCACATTTCACAAGATTTAAATAAAAAAAAAACAATAATAAGGTGACACAAGTCATTGTTTTGTGATTAGTTATTTCTTATGAAACTATTATTTTGACCCTTCTGTTTTCAGTGTACTGGTAACAGGATCTGGGTGAAAGCCTTTGAACTGTCCAGCAGATAAAAATGTTTATTTAGCTATGAAATTAATACAATATTACAATATTTCTTATTTTAAAAATGCTAGAATGTTAATGAAAATTATATGATTACAAGCAGAATTTCTCACAATGTACTGATTAACAGATGCATTAGTAATTATAATAAACACTTTTTTTACTGCTGTTTGACATTACTGTAATCTGCTTTCACTGGACCCATCTTGATTTTGTTCGGATGAGAAAACGTTTACTCTTGAGAATGTTTATATAACCAGTTTAGAATCATTTCAGGTCCTGAAGAATGAGTGCCACCTGCAGGTCCACCAATGCCCTTTATAGTATCAACCTATTCTACCTTTCCAGTATTTATCAGGCTGAGCCTTATAGGCTGAGAAAAGGTCTGGTCATTGTTTTAATGTTTTTTAAGCAGTTAGTATCTTGTCCTGTAGAAACGTATAATCGATGCAGTAATAATAAGTTACAAAGATTTTTGTTCTGGGGCAATTTTCTACAAATTAACCTAGTTAACTACAGGTAGTATTATTGTTATTTCAGAAATTAAGAGAATAGAATTTGTTCTCGAAAAAAGCAAAAAGCCATTGACATTGCACTGTGAATGACTGAAAACAGTGTAGACATTGATAAATCCATAATATTCATCATTGTTAGCGCATTTCTGTTGTTATCCAGTTATAAGCTTTATGATTGATAAAGATTTCAGCATGCTATTGTATTGCCCAATATACTGTAAAATAATCTATGTTACCATAAGCATCCATTTTTAGCTTTCTAATACTTTTTATCGACTTTGCTTCAGTTATACTAAATCCTACAAGAAATCAAAACCCACAGTCAAGTTAGAATTTATAGCAGATAATTTTCTGTCTGCCAGTGGATTTCTAATTTTTACTTTGCAGATTGACCATAATTTCAGTTCACTTTAGAACTCCCAGTCCATGAAGATACACATTGTAGATGCTTCTTAAATTCCTTGTTATATGTGACATGGACACTAAGAAGAACACTAAGAACACTGGAGAAGAGTAATTACCAATATGTAATTTTACTGTTTTATGGCTAGACCTCTAACATTGCCCACCACTACAATGTATTTAATCTATATCAACTATGTTTAAAATAATGAAAATGAGAAATTATTGATGTACTATCATTTCAAGACAAGCATTTATATATATTAGGTTATACAATTCAGAAACCTAATGTGATTGTTTTAGAATAGATAGCAGGTTTTTACTGACACAAAACGATAACGTTTTAATGTAAACAAATTGTCAAACACAAAACTCTTTCTTTGTGCACAATTTTAGGTCACAATTATAGTGTAACCTTTCTGTACATACACTTTAGTATTTATGGATATCCTGATGAATACTTAAACTGTTTCCCCTCTTGCTTTAATGAGAAGTTAGATTTACCATTTTTAACTATCAATTTAATATTACATTACCACTGACATATGTTTTTTTTTCTGATTTGTTACTGACATTACAAATAACAGGAAAGAAGGGAGCCAATTTAATTCAACTTATTGAGAGGAAGGAGCCAATAGATTTGCTTCATGCTAGATTTCTGGTTCTTGTTTATTTCTGACCATTGTAATTCCTGCTTACAGCTGTAATTAGTCTCTATGTTATCTCTGTTTCTTAATTAAATCAGTGTAATATCTAATCAGGAAGATAAATGATGAAATATTATTTTGGCTATATATTCCTATATTTGCAGGGAGAGTAAATAGAGTGCAACAGTGACATTGAGCTTATTTCTATTTGCCTTGAGAAACACTAAACAATGACACATATATTTAATTAAATGTTAATCATTATGTACTTAGAACTGGCTGAAACTTATCACTCTACTTACTGTATAGATGGCTGTTTTTAGACAAAAAATAAAGATAAACATTTTGGATGTTGATTTAATGTTCTAAGTGCCGTTTTGATTAATTGATCATTGATGACTAATCATGAATACTCTTGCATAGTCACTACATTTCCTCATTCATAAGATAGTTGGTTGGGCACAGGTTATTTAACCTGTAGAATGTTAATGAAAATCACTGAAAGGAAAAAATATGCTCCACTTATTAAGAGAACAATGACTTAATGCCATCCATATGTTAGAGCAACACCTCAGCGGACCCATGAACAGTACAATCAAGTGCTCTTCAGCATTGATTCAAGGTACTGTGATGGACATAGATAGATAGACTTTATTAATCCCGAAGGGGAATTGATGTGTTTCCCTTCATCAGGGAATGTGGATGATAATGTACAGAATTCCACTTGCAGGGTTTGTTGGCAACCCCAGTCAGCACTACATGGATCCAGTTCTGGCTCCTCACTTAATGCCCTTCCTGTGTGCAGCAGGACCAGGCACATCCGCATGCTAGTTGTGTTCATTCTCACAGATGAGAATGTGGCATTAATACTGTGGATATCCTTTTGCAAGACTTGAGCTCCATTGAACGTGTTGGATGAGCTGGGATGACTTTGACATCTAGGGCTCTGAGACCAGTGAACAAGCAGATGTTTTACAGGTTCTAACATGAGGAATGTGATTGAATCCCACAAGACAAAGCCTTTGGCTCTTTCAGTAGATCCTTGTTAATGATAAATGGTATGTTGTCACGTTTTCCAGATGTTTTAATGAATTTACATTAGTCCGATCACCTGCTATAAAATCGATCTTGCCATTATCTTGATAATCTTTGTGAGTCTATTTCAGTTATAAATGATTGGGTGTAATCCTTCTGTATTTTACAAAAATGTCTTTATTTTGCACCAATAAGCTGTTGGTCTTTTCTGATCTCAGAAGCCTTTTCATTTCTAAGTCCTGAAAGTTCAGCCCCGACTACATACAGTATGTAATTTTAGTGGTCAATTATGTTGGTGATGTGCTTAATATTCTGGTCTTGCTTCTAGGTGGTTTTGTACCAAAGTCCTCATCTGTGCTTTTCAATCTATTTTTTATCTGCTCAGTGTGTCAGGAAAAAAAAAGTGGTGTGTGAAGATGAATTATTCTTCACATATTTTTCTCCCTGCCTGGTCTCCTGCAAGACATTTTAGAGGGTTCTTTCTTCCTGCAAAGATACAGTATGTACTCTTGCCATTACAAGATGGCAAGATGGCAAGTGCTCTAAACTGTAGCCCCATATGGTGACAAACCATCTCTTCTTTATTGGCATGATACTCTAGGTATTATCGCAAGTACTCATTTAAATCAGCTCAGAGTCCAATTGTATCAGAGAAAACATCAATCAGTGTGTGTATGCATCTTTTTGAAAAATAAAGTACAGTACATAGATTTTGGATCTTGATTAAAAGTTTTGGTGTCATTTTATATTAATCCATTGTCCATGACTGATCATGATACATTCAAGTACTAATGCAAAGGTCAGAGACACTTAATCTCAAACAGAAAATGTGTAAACACCATATTAGGCAGAGAGGTGATTGTGTACAATCGATGGGGTTATTCACCCTATCAAACATCAATTCCTGGGGAAAATCAAGAATAAAAAACAAGAAAGGAATTAAAAAAAAATTATATTTATCAAGATATTGAGTTAATACAAGCGGTATGTAGGAGGAAGAATGTCAGAACACTGTCACACAAACTTTTAGCATGTTTACACTCAGCAGTTTCTGAAATGGTAAGGCCTTATAGCCAAACACAGCTCAATGGGGTAGTGTAAGTGTCATGGACTGGTCAGGAGTGTCTAGCTTCTGCAGAACTCCATGTTTATATAGAGATCAAAGCCTACAAGTAATTTGTTTATAATTACATCAACAAGTGAAGTCTGCTAGAAACAGACTTCTCTCTTCTCTTACTCTTCTATGAATAGCATGGTCCTCATTGAAATCACCAAGATATCAAGCAAGATTCAGGATTGCCTGTTTTAACATGAAACCACAGTCAATAATGAGAAAAGATTCACCTCTTTGAACATTAGCTTTAACTTTGTATTGATTAATTCAAAGTATTTTATGATGCACATTTCAATCATGATTTTTATCTAATATCAATCGTTCCAATCTTTATTTCATTTATGAGAAACTGCCTGGAATGCTTTACAGGGTGCAAAACCTTACATTTATCTTTAAGCAGTCTATTATATGAACAGTGAATTTCTCATTTCATAGAATTTTACAGTAAAAATCAGACTAATATAATAAAAATCTATGATAGCAAAAGATTAGCTTACAATTGCAGAGTCAAAGAAATAAAACTAAATTGCTCAAAACACTATTTTCACAAATTTCCTCTGATTTTTTATTATAATGTTTCTATTAAAGTGAAGAATAAACATTATGTTATTGTTTTAAAGATTTGTCCTTTACATTTTTCTTATATCAGAGTTTTCTCTTCATGGAATCAGAGTAGTTGTTCAGTCTGAACATGATGTACACACATTATGTGTATTTAGAAAAATATCTAATAATTTTTCAATAAGTACCGAAATTCTTTATGTACATTTAACGTACATTGTGCAAGCAATAAATAAAAAAAGGAAACATACATGATACAGTATAGAGCTTATTTGGCAAAAGAAAAAAAAAATGTAGACCAAATTTTCCATGTAACAAATGTGAGTAATGAACTGAATTGTAAAAATGTGCAGTGCTATTATCAACAGAAATAAATTATTCCTTTGCTTTGTTTGTTAGAATTGCTCCTGAACAGATTAATTTAGCCCATTGTTATTATTCATTCGTTAACTCACGTATCTAAAGTTTCACTTTCTTCATTCCTTTACCCTCCAGCCCTTCTGTTTAATAAAGGCAAATACAAAAACAGGAGCACGCAGCATGGTGTAGGTTGCATTACTTCTCATTACTGTGAATTTTGACCCAGCATGTAGGCCGAAAACAGCTTGGCATTCAAGAGACCTAGCCTTTCTGCGATGTATGTCTTTTTCAGCACCATCACATATTGAAACAAGACTTCTTTATGAGACCTAACTATTCTTTGGAGTTTTAACGTATAAATGTGAAGTCAGAAAGGATATTAAAGTTGGCTGTGAGTGGAAAGGATCAGATCGTGATCACAATACAGGCATACCATATTATCATTTCCATTTCAAAACAGAGCTGACCAAAAAGTTAGACACTGAGTGTCTAAAACCATAAAATAACTCAACACTACAGAAATATCTGCATTAGAACAAATTAAATGAACTAATCTAGTATCCATAAATCCAGCATTGCTCCACATACTGCACATCTATTTCAAGAATCTACTGTTTTTCGTCAAGGCACATTTAAGTAAACCCCTTTACATTACCTTAGTGGTAGGGGTAATTTTGGTTTGAGAAGGAAACTTCCCCAGGTCCTGTGCTTTATTTTTTTAGATGAAATTAGCATAGTGGAATTTCCATGGCTTAGAGTGCTGAGTTCATATTGCATGGGCAAATCTACAGTATAACAAAGACAAAACTAGATCCCCAGCCTGCAGCTAATTAGTTGTTCGACACTTAAAGTACTTCCCAATGTCTCTCTTTTTTAACAATTTAAATAAGTCAATAGATTGTGCAAACAACAAAAACACATTTTGGGGACATGCATGTTGAAAACAGAAGCAGAGTATGTTTTCATTGTTGTTACACCCCTCATAGATACAGTATGCATAGATATTAGTGTACGATTTCTCATGAAGCAAAAAAAAACAGAAATGTTCATGGAGATGAGGGGGGAGACCAAATGCACAGTACTGTATCATGCTGCCAAGGTTTTCAAAGGTGATCAAATAGTTTTGATCTGAATATGAATTTTGTTTCTGAACTGAAGCTGATTTTTGTTTTTAGAAAAGTCTCTTGTGTAACAGTGTTCATTGCAGTGAGTGTGTTATAGATGTGGCATCACCCAACTCTGAAATCAAGACATTGTGTAAAACTCTGGCTCAGCAGAAGAACTCGTTGTTTGACACAATAAAATTCTCTGCTGTCCATAGGGTGGCGCTGTGTGCCCCTGGGCTTTCCTGGCAGAAGCAGAGCTGTACCTGTTAGTGGTATTGTGTAGAATTCTCCCACAGAGGAAGACCAGGTCTTTTAGTGTGGCAGAATTATCCGTCTAAGAAGTGGCGATATGCATGCTCAGAGCATGCTCTTGTCATGCTTAGACTATAATGAATGAGGAGTCATTGCCTGCCTTGTCAGAAACTGTACCAAACATTAATCCAGAAATAAAGTCTCAACAGTCTCAACCAAAGCAGAATGAGCATTTTCTATTTGACTTTTTACCAACTTCAAATAACTACAGTATAAGCGTACTGTCACTTTGGATTTTAAAAACCTTTTGTTTTTTTTTACAATTTGTTTTAATGGAAAAAAATGACGTAGGAAGCTTAATGTGATTTAATTTTTAGGTAATTTAATGATTTTGGTGGGTTTAACACTGGAATTAACAAATGTTGCCATTGACAAAAAAAATCATGACTTGCAACATAAATAAGACTTATGTCAATTAATGTTTCTCCACTTTATTTTTTAACTGATGTTTCCCCTTATTTTATTGTTAGTTATGTGCCAGGAAGGGAAAAGAAAACTCTATTCTCTCTGTTTATCAAAAAATGAAAATACTGTAAGCCGCTACCTCCAGTTCAGATGCAATGTTGAGAGATTTATTGTTCATAAGATTCAGGGGGAATGATGCTCTTGACTCCTGATCAGGATAAATGGAGGTTAAAGATATATAAAATAGAGGTCACATGCTGTATACTATAGCAGTGCACCAAGTGTAACATCAAACAGAACGAAACAACAGAGCAAGTGATGTTGCATTGCTGAGGGAGTAATACAGTGCTTGAGTAAGTAGAGTCTGCAGTGGATAGGCCAGAAGGAGGAAAAGACAATGAAAAAGTAATGGCAGCAGTAAATAAACACTTTTATCACACGAATATGGCTTGCAGCAAAAAGAATCACATGTAGGCAATAAGAGTGGAATACAGATTTATGCAAAGCCGTTTGCGAAAAAGTATTAAGTCTGCGGATTCAAACCCCAGTGGTTTTATTACTGCTGCTTTCACATATGTTTATTAATTTAATAAATGTTTCTCGCAGCTAAGTCCTAGATATGTTTTTTGGTGATATTTATAAACAAAAAAGATATATTAAAAACATAGATATTGAGCCCAAGCTCATTATTAACTTGAACTTTTGTTTAATTTATGTATAGACAGAATATGCACAAATACTGTACATACATGTATTGTAAGTATTCCCTAGGTTAATACTGTGGCATTCCCTAGCAGATCTGACTCCTCTTGATGAAGAAATTAACTCATAAGTGTGATGGTGGCAAAATGTATTTGTCTTATGCTAAGAAAGCTATAAAGGTGCAGAGAGTGTGAATCCTGCCTTATGTTAAAGTACATTGTGGAATTGTTACTTGCATGTTGTGGATTTTAAAAAGCATTATGGCAGTTTGAACAAAAGTAACTGTGTTCTGAGAAATCAATTTGATATGCAAAAACCTTATGTTGATTTAGGAGGCAACGCACAGAGCTCCCAGCTGGACCAGCTTGTAAAAAGAAGACATATTGGGTTTTCATGTGACTTAGTCATCAATGAGACATCAAAGAGAAATAGAGACAGGAGAGACAAACATATACTGTATAATTCTGTACATTTTCACATCAAGTCCTTTTTTCTCTCTTTATGTCCCAGTTATGAAACTCTTGCTTAGTTTTGTGCCTGGCCGAATTGGAAATCCTAGGAGATTTTTTTTAATTAAAGGGGAGAGAACACATTTTTGACTAAAAACTATAGGTTTTGTGTGTGGTAACCACTGTAAGAGCCTTCCTATGGGTTCCATGAAATTTAAACATTAAAAATATCTCAGACAAGGCTGTTCTGTAATGCAGTACAGGCGTGCAATACATTCTTCATTTTCAGACTGAGACTAAGCATCCAACTGTACACAACTGTAACAAGGACAGAAGCCAGTTCACCTGTCTGGTTGTATGTTACTGTACATTTGTCCATGTTTTGATAGAATATAGACATGTGAATGGGCAAAGAGAACTATTAGAATGTAATATTAGTTGACTTCTTGTTATTATAATTATATGTTATATTATAATTATATTAATATTAATAATAAAAACCTAAAGCTTAATAGGTTTTGAAAAGTGCAGTACTCTTTATCTGAGGTAAATTTGTAAGGACATGATTCTGATGGCCTTGTATAGTATGTAGCTTGTGTCATCAATACTGTATATTGTTAGCCAGCTAAAGACAAATTAAGGCTTTGAAACATGCAAAATAAGTCTTTCACTGGCTAACAATGTTCTATATGTTTAATAGGAACCTCTGATTTGGTGTGAAGTGTCACACTTTTGATTGCTCACGATGGGAATCCTTAAAGCCAGCACAGTGTCGCATTGCTGGCCTTGGGAGCCGGATTAAATTTAGGTTCTGTTCGTTTTGTACGGGTTTCCACAATGTGTTCCGGTTTCTTCCCAGAGTGCAAAAACATGTTGGTTAATTAGGTTAATTGGATTCTGGCCTTAAAGTATGAATGTGAGCGCATCTGTCTTTGTGTTTGTGTGTGTGTCCTGTGATTGACGTGTTTCCTGTCCAGGGCGTACTCTGTCTTGCATCTGTTGCTTTCCAGAATAGACCCCGGATCAACCACACCTCTGAATTGGGAGAAGCAGTTAGAAAATTGATGGATGACTGGAATGCTTAAAACAGGAAAGATCTTTGGGATGTTCTTCATGTGTAGCCTTTTTAAAAAGTTTATTGATGATATTTATGCCCAGGAGCACTGGGTTGGAAGACATTTTTCACAACGTATAACTATAATTTAAACACTCTAGGGAATGCTAAAATTATTACTGTGATCAAAGTATAATGACTTAATTAACGAAGTTTGATTCTTACTACCCTGGACACTGCATATATATCACACCATTGCTTTAAATCACTTTGTGGAGAACTGATTAGAAAGGAGTTTGAAGACAACACTATTTACAGTACAGACAAATATTAATGGCCACATAAAAAATTTAACTATCCATGAGTTTTCAACAAATAAAAAAAAAATGTTTTCAACAAATAAAATATAATTTAATTTCTTATTATTTTAGTTTGGTAAAACTTAACAACATGGTACAGGAAAATCCTCAGTAAAATACTACTTTGTGCTGTAAGACAAAAGTATTAGATTAAAAAAATGTTTATGCCAGCAGTTGTATGCTCTCCTCTAGTTTGAGTGTATTACTACTTAGAACAGTGCATTAACCTGATTAATCCTGTCTAACAATCAGAGCTAGCTGGACACTTATCATCTCTCTACAGTAATGTATTTATTAACTATAATACATATTTGTTTTCTTATCATTTGTTCCATTTATTAATTCATATTTGAAAACAGTCATTAATGATTGCTGAAGTGCTCCTAGCACAAATACGGATTTTGCTTATGCTCAGAATATGTTTTGTAAGAACACTTAGGCTACATTGATTTTCCTTGTGGCAAAGTGAACTTTGTGGAAGTTTCACATAATCATGATTCAAATTAAGCGTAACCTTGTGCCACTAAACTGAAGGTATGGTTAGTTTATGAACAGTACATTTTTCCCTCAAGTGTACTTTCTTTCTCAATAGTTCATCCTAGTAGCCTTACCATTACAAGAGCAAAATACCATGCCAGTTTGTACAGTACAGGATGTTATTTAGAAAAAAGGTTTGTTTCTCACATTAATGTTAAAAGCTAATTCCTTATAAAGAATTCAAAGTGAGGCCAGAGTATGTGAAAATGCAACATGATTATAATTAAGTTTTATGATATGAAGGGTCATCACAACAATCTTGGACACATATTTCTCTTGTCCAGTTTACTTCTCATTTGTTAATTGAAAGCTTGCTCTTTAATTGATCAGAACTATTAAGCTTCTTCTAAGGTAATACTTTCATGTCAGTGTCTCAGGTTCATTTTTTAGATTAATTCAAGGACTAAATTTATCTTAGTTGAAAATGTTTAGTGTTGTCCTTCCGTATATGGAAGTATAGTATGTTTAACGGACCGGTTTCTTACATTAAGAAAATTAAGATCAAACTAAACACTCAGTTTAAATTTGACCAATGTGTAGTATACAACTGTGTGCCAGTTAGAAAAATGCACTGATACCTTAACCATAAGGACTACTCACACTAATATACAGTATTGTTAAAAATGGGGGTTACGTAAATGGTGGAAATCAAGAATTGACAATATTAGTCAATAAGTAAAATAAACAGTCATAACGTCCAACTTGTACAGTAAGTGGTTTCTCCAGAATATACCTGAGTGGTTGGTATAATTAAAGGCACCTGAATTCTTTATTCTCTGGCACAGCTTTTGTGAGAACTGTAATAATCCAGGAACACTTGGTTAAACAAATATTTATTACAATGTCAAGACAAACACTATACTACACAAGTTACTATATTTACACTACATACAGTACAAGCAAGGCATTTCAGGGGCTTAACATTCTTATTACCCAGAAAAACCCCCAGACTTCTACTTAGTATTAAACTCTTAATGCCTACAGTACAGAGGCCAAATAAGAGATGAGCTAACTTTCTAAATACATGCGATACAACCTGCAGTTAAATCTCTCTCAGCACCCCGGATGCCACAAAATAAATGGACACTATGCAGGAGAGATGTTTTATAACTGGGGTATCTTTTACCCTGGAAACTCAAATTCCCCTAAAAAAAGCACAATGGTAAGCTATCTGTAGCAAGGTTCAAATACTTAGCTCCAGCCAGGTTTTGCCTAGTGCAGGCTTCAAGTTCCAACTCCTCAGTTCTCTCTGTTCTTGTCCTCCTCCTCTTCTTCCTCGCTTCTTGTTCTTCCCCTTCCTTGTTGTCTCTCTGTTCTCCTAATGTAATCTTATATTGTGGGTTTCTGTACTGCTCATTGACAATTATCAAGCAACAACTTACCTAGGTACAGTATACAGAACCAAGGTAAACTTTACAATAGTTTCTAATCAAGGGACCCACACATCTCAACAAACATCCTGTCTACTTTGAAGCCAGAAGTGTTTACTCTGTCAAGTGTCACAAACTTCATCTAAAATCTAACAGACACTTCTCAGTCACCTAAAGCTGTAAGTATATCTACACAGCATATACTGTTCAGTATTTAACTGGTATCTTTTAAAAATGTGGGTAACAATATAACTTTAAGGACCCATGAAAGGGTTGCACTGTACAAGCCTAGTGTAGGAGTCCCCAGTCCTTGGACCAGGGACCCACACATCTGCTAGTTTTCAGTGCGAGTGAGGTCTAAATAAATCCATAAATGAACAGACTACAGTAGTTGCTTGGTTACAACCTACTCTGGTTATTATAGCCACTTTAATCCAGGTTTAATGTGCCTATATTCCTCTTAATCCAGATGCATGTTTACAGGTAGCCATAGACTTTTCTAAAGCCCTGTTTGAACAAAGCTCTAAAGTAACAATACTGTAGTTCTCTATAAATGTATGAACTTGATTTAGCTAGTTGGTATATTGAATATATTTGTGAGTGTCTCGTTTTTCTCTCTTATAATTTTACACATTTATGCATTTTGCCCAGTAAAATCTAACATTTTGGTAAAGAACTAAGTGTCCTTTTCTTTTACAAGATGATATATTTAATGAAATGTGTTCTTATAAAGTTCCTAAATATAAAGACGTACAGTAACTACTAGGTATCTATGATAAGAAGAGCCTAAACAACATTGTAAAAACAAACAACTGCAAAGTTCATTCTTTTTTTGATAATCTGCTTCCTTCAAACTTTTGGAATTTTGAAAGTAACTTGTTAAAATGTTGATTTATTAAGAAACATATGCCAGCAATAAAATCTGTAGCAATTCCAAAATACCAAATAAATTAACTGTTCTGACTGTGTCAACTATAAGACAATGAGACACACTAACAGCTACAGATCTGAAAAGCTGGCTGACATGAATAATTTCAATTTTCAGTTTAGAGACAGAGTTTGGATCACAAATATATACAGTATATACTGTATATGATATACTTTATTTAATTATTAACATATTTGTCAGCACTCTTTGCATCAAAATTTAAAAAGAACTATAACAGTACTCGAAAATAAATGTCATGTTTCAGATGGTCATAAAAATGTTCAAACATTTGTAAACTAAAGCAGATATCACTGTTTTAATATTTGCCACATTTAAAAACATGCTTGACACCAGTGTGTGGTGATGTAATGTACTTGAACTATCTTTTTTTGGGGAAAATGAAGTTATTTCTCACTGCTGCCATTCCATCTGTTGTTGTTCCACACATATGGTAGTTGGAAAGTTGACACACAAAAGTATTGAATTAGTGGTGAGAAATGCACTGTCAGCTGATTTGACTTCTGTCCACTGAATAGGAGTAATGAAAAAGTATTAGGCCATTTGAACGGGGGTATCTGGTTCCTTATGAGCCACTAGAGAGTTTTGTAAGATGGTTATCATGGCACAGAATGGATGATCTCGGTCAGGCTGAGCTGCATAGAGTGTTGGAGCCATGTTATCAGTCTGGATTGGAAAATGTCTCTCAGGGCACTGAGAGTAACTTTGAGAGGGGAGATGAGAGGGGGTAGTGGACCAAGTCTAATTTCATTAAAATATAAGAAAATGTTAATCCTAGAAGTCAGAATTAATGGACGGAGGAGAAAAACTTAAAATGCATTTGCTATTTTAAATAACAAATGGACAGAGTTTTTAAACTTCTTGTAATTTGCATATTATGCTTTCTTTTTTGCTTTGCTGTTATCCTTTTGAGATGATGATCCACAGTGCCAGACAGGACAGTCAGCACCAAGTGTAGGAGTGGCATCTCTCGCACGTCTCTGCCAGTCTGCAGCTTGCCCTGGAAGAAGCTGCCTGAGAAAACCAAGATTTTAGCTAACTAATCCCAACCCCTAGAAATGTTCAGCTAGTAACGTGTAAGTCACAGGTGGTATATGATAACATTCAAGCTCAAATTCATGTGACACATTCATATGTCATTATTAAAGACACAGTGTTCAGCCTGCACTTAGAACAATAGTGTACAAGAAAGCTTGAAAACACGAGGAGGATAAGCAGCCCATGTAGCCTGTTAGGTAGTTAGTAGTTAATTGATCCACGGACCTCCTACAGCAATACTGACATCATGTTGCATGTTGAATTACAAGTTAATGTTATTTTAGAAAGTGCTTCTAAAACCAATGATCTCAAAGAGCTTTATAGTACAGAACATGCCACAATAAAAAATAGAATTGAAATGACAAAGCTAGATAAGTTTTCCTTACAAAAGTATGTAAAGAATTCTAAGAAAATGAATTCCAGAAAGCTGTTCATTCAAAATGTTTGTAGCCACATTTAAAAGTTAAAAGCTAGGATCTTGTGACTAAACAAAAGAGAGATTTACAGTAATGTTATATGACCCTGAAGTAATTATGAATAGAAATACCTAACTAGCAATGCATAATTGTTTATATTATTTAGGTCTTTGAAAAACAAGATGCTTTGACATAAAGTTCAGATTTATTAAAATTCTAGGATCATACCTCAGAAAAGACGTTTCATTATTTCCGCACAAAGCTAAACTGTGGGCTGATAGCAGACTCTTGTAAGCTTTTTTATTGAATGGGAAGGCTGCTTTTGAATCGTAATGCTTCCAACTGTAAGCAATTAACAATGTCCTCCTGCTGTGGCTTCTCAAAACCATTTCTAACTGTATACATGACCTGTAACTATGTCAGGATATTATTCAATACACCTCCTTATCTATCTTATCTATCTTCTTATCTATCGCTACCATTGGAAGTGGTAGGTTAAACAAGGTACTGTTAATATACAGTAAAATCTGCCTAGTGTATGTAATATTTTTAGCATGGATTTCAAAAAGGACAGAGTGAAAGGAATAAGACCATCAAGTTTTTTAAGTGAAAAGAGTAGGTAATTTGTGATCCATTGTTAACCAGGCCACAGTTTTCCGGTTTACTTAACCGATGTGGGAAATCAATTAGTATAATTGGAAATGAGACAGGTGGTAATCAATTGCAATATCAAATAACACAGCCATATAATCAAAATACCGAGGTCAAGTACATGAAGTTTTGAGACCCCCATGCCACAGAAAAGAACAAGCCCTAATATGTGGTCACAGGAGCAAGGACATTAATATACTTCACAAACAAATACAATTAAAAATAAAATTATCTCATTTCTCATTACTATTTACTATACTGTATATACAATTACCAATAATTCTGTATACTGAATGTAATTAAAAAATAATAATTGTACTGGTGTTATACAGTACTGTGACATCGCTTTTGAAGTTGTGGTAGCAACATGATAACAACATCCTACCTCAACAACGTAATCACTGTATTGCATAAAATTGCTTATCGCTAATACACCTACAATATGATTAGCTCAGGAAAGCACTAATGGGATAATAAACCTAGTAAATAAATACTGTAAAAAAACTTCTGACAACCACACACTGCTGCAGTACTCTAATGACTCGTTGTGCAGCAAATTGCAACATTAATCATTTCAGTCATTTGATTAGTTTATAGTCAATATAATTCAGGCTCCATTTGTGGCATGTTACCTTTTCAGGAAAAAAAACTCTACATCCACATTACATTAAAATGGTAGCTAGCTTATGTATTTAATATGCTTACTGTACAGTATATAACATATACTGTAAAATATAATACAGTATGATATATTAAATATGTTATATTACCAAGAAATACCATTGTTTGTCTAAGAAGAAACAGTAAATTAAACCTCATTTCTGTAGCATCTAATGCAACGCAAGTTCCACTCATTGATCTGGTTTGAGCTGTGAAGAGCTGAATTAAGCAGGTTGAAAATTACTATGTGTACCACAGCAAGCTTTCTGCTGGTTTTTGACACACATCCTAGATGGCTGCATCTGTAATAAGAATAAACCTGTTGGTAATGGTATCTTCAGTCAGACATAAAAAAAATCTACATTGCAAAAAATGAAATCAAGTTAATCTTCATAGAATTAATTAATTCAAATAACTTTAAAATCAAGACTTGAAAAAGGCAAGACTTGAAATATGTACTTGTATTTTAGAAACCACATAATTGATTTTGAGAAATAATTTCAGTGTGTTCAATTCATCTAAAGGGTTTCTGTAATGGGAGAACTTCTGAGTCCAATGTTGAACAGTTTGATAAGCACAAGGTTAGTAAAATACAGAGCTGACAGGTGAACTTGCCAAAAACCTGCACAGCTGAGTTTGGAGATCTAGCAAAAGTCAAAACCCAGACACAGCATGGCAACCGTAGCTGATAGAGACAGAGACAAGTGGGATCTACTGTATAATAAGTAGGCGGCAGAATAAAAAACAACAAAATAGAATGAAAACAGCTGAGCAGATGAAGAGCACAGATATAACTCCAACTGGCTTATTAGAACTAGAATGATAGCCATGTTCAGAATCTGGAACAGCAACATTGATGATGACCCGATATGCAAAGTGAGTGATGGAACGATCCAGGTCTGCTAAATCCAGTCTGAGCAGACAACATGCAGGCAACAATTTGAAGTACTGTGTAGTAAACATTTTAAAAAAATGTAAAACTAAGTAAAAGTTATACAGTACATTAAAACAAAAACCTCAGATACAGTAGATATGTACTGTAGAGATGCTAGAGCCAGCCATATCAGAATACTCCAGTCTTAGACATAATGCTCCCTACCTGGTGTTAAGGCCTTTAGTTTGTGAAGTAACAATGTTTGAGGAGTTATTTGAAAATCGTACAGTACAGGATTGCTGAAAACACAATGAAGCTGAAAACACAATGAAGATGTTAAAGTTTGAACTTTAACAAACTACAATATTAGAGGATTGAAGTCCTTATTAAAGTATACAGTAGATTCACTATATAAAACATTTGTTTCTGAGTGCATTAATAATTCATCAAAGCTTTAACATTCTGCTGTAGATGGCATTAAACTACTTCTATATCTGGTTTTTAGATGGTATTAGTCTACTTTTAACAGCATGATATAAGTAGCTGTCATAATAAAACTAGATTATTTCTGGACTAGTAGATATGTACAGGGATTACGTATGCCACTGTAATTGTAAAAGAGCAAATACTTTGTGTAAGTTTTTTTACTAAGAAGATAAGAGATACAGCGGGAAACATTTTAATGAAATTCTGCAAAACTTTAAGTTTTTTAATAATTCAAATTACATTATATTGAATAAATATACTGTACATTCTCACTTACTGTAACTTGGAGATCTGAACTTGGACGTTTTCTAAAGGAGAATGACAACTGTTAAATATCAAACATAGACTGATAAGTGTTACAGGTTATTATGGGTGAAAATACATGGTGGACTTATACACCATGAAAATATTGAATTATGTATATTATTACAAAGTTATTGCCTGGATATATTGGGTAACACCTGACTCTTGTCAACATTTCCGGCTTCAAAGCAAGGGGATGCTTGCAGAGACTTTGTGGTCCCAGATTCAGTAATCAAAGCAATCGTGAAATATGCCTTCACTTACCACAGTAAATTACGTTCTGGGAAATGATAAAGTGTTAATTAACAGTCCAGGAACAGAGCATTAAAAAGCGAAACAATAAGGGAATGAGAGGAAGAAGAAGGTACTGTATGGAAGGTCAGTGCTCTTTATCCAGATCATCCAGAAAGACCCAATTGGAACGGGATATTTAACCAAGTTGAGAGAGCTTGCTATTTTATTGTTGTTAGGATCTTTGATTTCCTGTGCAAAGAATCCCTTGGTTAAAAACGTTCTCTCCTGGGTAGTGGGTGCAGTTTTAAAACAGGGAGATTCCCATTCATTTTGTGGCCTCTGGTTTGAGAGAGATAGAGAGAGATTTAACCACAGGTTTTATTCTGATTAGTTTATAAGGCAGTTTATCTCTTCTTTTGGCCATTGTAGGAGTTAAGTCAAATATTTTGGTAGCAGTCCGCGGTTTTTCTGGGTGGTTAGGATGTAAGGCCTCTGGGACGCCTTATTTGTAAATGTGTAAATAGCGTAACTTGTGTGTTAGACAGTATAAATAATGTATGTGAATCTAATTATACCAACTACTTGAGTATATTCTTTGTAGAAATCTTTACAAGTTGCGGGCTATGATCATTTATTTTTGTTATATATGGAATGCGCTCAGTTATTTCCTGATATTTCACTATTTTTGGAACCCGCTACTTCTAACAATATGAGCTGTATTTGTATCGATGACACCTAAGAGTTAAGGTTACATTGCTAAAAGGCTTCAGAGAATAACATTGCCAGACCATATACGGTAGTAATATAGTACAATTACCTGTCTTTCATAGTAAAATACAGCATGGTCGAACATAGAAAAGGCTTGTTATCATATCCTGAAACCAATTCAGGTAACAATATTACCCAGTTAATTAATGATTGTGTACAAAACTTGTATGCACATTACATCATGCATATTGTAGGCCTAATTAGCATTAATTCAAATTTGGGTATTGAATACAGTCTCAGCTCATTTACATTATATGCCCTGATGCCAAAAGATACATAATATAATGGACTTGACTTCAAATTTAATCAAAATTATTCACATGGAACAAGGTCTTAAGCTGCTGTCATTGATAGATTACAAGCTTCTTATTTTAGATTTAATTTGAGGTACAATCCTCAAGGGTTCTATTGCAGTTCGTATATGATGGGCCTATGAGTCGAGATTATTTCAAAAAAATCTCCAGACACTCCAGGACTGGGTCTAGATTATCCATTAGTTAAACAGTGACTCATTTCCCCCAGGTGGTGATGCACAGTTAACTGAATTCTTCCAGCATCAGGTGGGCTTGAGTCAGCCACGTTATCCTCAGATGCTGCTCAACACTGACCCCTGTGACACAGGATCTCAGCCTGGTCAGAGCCTGGATTCAATTTGTCGTCTCCTCAGAAGCTCAACATGCATAGTTCAAATGGGCGGTGGACTAGTCCTCTGCACCATAAGTCCGCTCAGTGTAGGAGACATGAGTCTACCTAGGAGGCTTAGGGAATTATATCACTGTAACAGTCTCATAGTTGCATGAGGGGCTCTGACATCCACATCCACTGTGGATGTGAGCATGCAGTTCTTTCACTGGCCCTACCCCTCCGGTCCATACAAACTCTGCTGTAGATCCTGTGGGTATAACAGTGTGAAATCACAGAGATCTCTGACAAATGCACATTGAGGTAGGATATCCTCATCCAATCCCCTCTCGTATCTATAAAAGGAAAGGAAGAATTCAGGGGAGAAAAGCGGGGGGGGGGGGGTTGTTTTGTTGGTTTTGCAAACACAATTCTCTTTCTTATAATAACACCAACAACTAAATACATATTTTGCTTTTGGCTTTATTGTATTCTGTTCTATTTTACTGCTATTTTCTGACAGCTAGAACCTGTTAAAGCTGTCTGCAGTTTCATTAGGAAGCGCTTGGAGGCTGAAAGATTGACAGCTAGTTCATAAACCAGCACAACCATGTAATTCCGCCCTCGTCAGACCACCCTGGACAAATGAGTTCCCTTCTGACATTTACTGCTTTAATCCTGCATATGAACAAAAGTAATAGAAAACCAGAAGGTTTCTTTGATTCGGTCAGTAAAGCACTTGAGGCCACTGTCTTGTATTATTAAAAACTTGAACCAAAACAAAGAAAACTGAATTCTGGCTGATATACTGTAGTGTTCTCAAAATAAATGTTATTTGAACTGGTCAAGAGATTTTGGCATACCCCAATAAATATCACTTTTGAATCAATTTGCAGCAGAATCCTTATCTGTGATGATGGAGTCAAATATGTTTATTTCAGTCTTATAATGTAAACACTTGAAAATGTTATTTTGAACCTCCATGCTTTTATTTAAATAGTTTATCATATTTACTCTAAAATACACCCATTTTAAGAATGGATTTAGAATTATTTTGCTGAATAAGGGCAATCAGTCTTTTGGAAAGTGAGTTAAATGATAATACAGTACAGTACAGTTTACTGTATGTTTAAGCACGTGCCCTTTTGAATCGGTGTAGAATGTCCAGGATTGGCACACTAGAAATGCAGTAAGCACTGCTGTCTCACATTTCTAGGAACACAACTTTGATTCTGCCCTTAGTTATCTGCTTTTGAAGAGCATGTTCTCTCTGTTGTTTTTTTCTTGCTGGTTCTCCCATTTCCTTCCACTTCACAAATACAGGCTGGCGAGGTTTGATCTCCTTGGTCCAGGGGGAGAGGAGTTGTCTCACAGTCCTGCCTTGTGCTTTATGCTTCCAGGATAAGCTCCAGTTTGCTGCAATTCTTGACAGCAGCTTTTCCATAATGAATGGATGTAGTATGTCCTTTGCTGTAAATAATAGTGAGGAATGTTTGAGGAACATTAGTGTGACAAGTGGCACAGCTCTACAGATGTGCATAGTGTATTACGTTTTGCAAACAAATTGCATGACGTGAATTTATTTTTCTTGTATTTTTTGCTTAATAGAGAGAGAAAGGGGGGAAGGGAAGGAGAAAGAGAAGCATTACAATGATGCCAGCCATGTTAGAATAACATCTGGAGTAACACTGGAGTGACTATGTGTTGTAAGTAGCACCTGGGGTATTGCACTCTTCACAATAACACTTCAGATTATAAGAATGGCTTAATGTCTGCTTTAAATTAAAAGAGCAGTCAGAACTGATACAACTACTGTTCCTTCACACTAATTGATCCTCTTCACAAGTACTTCCTTCAATTATTAATTCAGTTTGGCTGGTTAATGCACATTACGCCTATGTGTTTTATAGCTACACCACAGTGAATTTCCTCAACAAAAGTAAAGTAATGACATCTTTATTAATTGTTTGAATTTTTTTTCTTTATTGAAAGAAAAAAAAATATTGATTTGTAAAAAAAATTAGCCTCAAAGAAGACATTTTGTTATGAGGGCAGAAGATAACTGATTTTTTTAGAAATGTAATTAAGGAAAAAGTGATTCGGCATTATTCAGATAATGCACTTTACAAGGGAACTTTCTATTACGATTATCTCATCTGCGTTTTGGAAATGTCACCATCTTGTATTGTATCAAAATTATACAGTATGTTGATTGTGACACTTAACGTTTACTCTGTTTTTTATTATTTTTATAACATGGGGACAGACAAATAACCGTGTTAACATGAGAATGAAATATATACAGTATGCAGTATACTGTATATCCGTGAGGCAGGTCCGTAGTTGGTGGGAAGGGAAAATAATCCAAAGTAGCAATACAGTCAGGCGGCAAGTGAGGTTTAGCTCAGGCGAGTAGAACTCAATAGTGAGCATGGGGAGGTGTGGTAGAAGGATGTAAGTAGAGAAAAGGGGGAAAACGTGGTTGGATAACAGGTTATTTGCGGTGAAAAGAGTGCACTGGATTGTGGCGGCGAGTGTGTGGTTGCGTGGCAACTCTGACAGTACTGGTCAAAACAAGAGGTTTATTAATGTGTACTTTGTTCTTCATCGGTTAGATTTGTTGATGGTTAAAAACAAATTGTAAGATTTTAAAGTACAAATTATTCTGGAATAAATAGAATAATGCAGGGACTAGATTGTTTTTACTGTAAATCATATCAGCTCATCCTGTTTGAACTTTCTACTTACTGTACCTGGCCCGATTCTAAACCCCTTCCATCAGAAGTCCAACCTAGGCACTTGTTACCTACTGTATTTGAGTACTACTTTGAATGAATAAATATCCCAATCAAAACTGTTTTTTAAAAAGGTATACGATGTTATTTAGCCACTAAGTAAAAGTGATCCAATGGTTCACTGAGCTACAGTACTGTATACAGTACCTGAGTCACTTGGTCTTAGACTTGGTTATAAGTCACTTCTGTGTCTGCTGGTTTTCATTCCCTTGGACCCTGCATCACCAGAGCAAATTGATGCCTGTAAAAATGATCTGTTTGCTTGATTGGACATTTTGGTTAAAAAAAATCCATAGTCACAGCTTGTCACCATACATAGGTTTATACAGGCTCTCTTCAACTTATCACCTCTTTCCTTACTTGACTAAATCCTCTTAATAGGCTATCCATTTATGAAAAAAACATATTACTGTACAGGTTTGAATAGAAATATATCAGGCATCTGATAATGAGTGTTTTTTTCCCTTTAGTATTTTAGTCCAGTTGGTCTAATTTCTGAAAATACACCTGAATGAGAAGAGCTCTGAAACACAGGAACCGGCCTAGGCATAGAAAACTCTTTTGAGATCTGAGAGAAATTGAAAAAAAAACAAACATGAAAAACAGAACATCGAAATCAATTTGCCTGCAATTAATTACTTGGCTGAAGCAGAAGCCAGAGGACACAGTGGTCCCTCAACATCAAAACTGAGAACCACTGCTCTAAACCATTACACAGAATTAGTTCTCAGTCTAATCAAAAATAATTTACCACATTATGGAAAGTATATTGCTGCTCTGGAATCAGGCCAGAGAAGCTACATTCTGGGGCTTAATAGGATGTCCTCCACTGACAGATCCAAGGAACTAGACCACTTTAGTTTTAAAAAGAGAAGATTACTGAACATCCTCAAAGGCAATAACAAAGGCTACCAAGCTGACCTCTTCAGAATTGACAGTGAAATGCAAATCAGAGGATACATGTGAAATTGATGTGGAAGTGCGTTTAAAACTGAGAAAAAGAAGCATTTCCTTACCAGAGACATTGTAGGAGTGTGGAAGAAGCTACCCAGTCATATTGTTGTCATACTTTCAAAATACAAAGTATGAATTCATTAACTACTAACTATGAAATAGACAGTTTGTTCTAATGTTCTTTTAATCACAACTTACTTACTCTACAAATGTCTAGAACCCTTAAATTGCAGAATACATAGACTGTGAGGTGGTAGAGGGCCCTGTGTAACTGCTAAGAATGCATATCATATTTTGTGTAGTTTTGATTTTGTTATTCACAAATTAACAATTTCTGTTCTAACAATAGTTCTGCCTAGTTCTAGAAAAACAAAGCATCCTGGTGGTGCTTCAAATTGATGTTTGAAGCACAAAATGATGTTTGCCTTTATAGGATTCTGAGGTTATGACACATGGTAAACATGACTTTATAAAGCATGCCTCTCCAACATGTCTTATTATTACAGGAAATATAAGAGCCTCTATGGTTTCTGGCTGTTTTCCAAAGGGTTCTAAAACCTGTCTGGTTTCTCCAGTCCTACAGTACTGATCCCAATGGACTTATGTAATTATCAACCAGTGTCAAACATCCTATTTCACAGAAGTCTTAGTGGAGGTGTAGGATAGACAGCTTAAGGCACATCTTTACCAAAATAACTTAGCTTTGTTCTGACTTTTTGTCTGGGGGAAAGAGAGGTGTAGATAATATATTGGTCTATACAGAATGGCAATGAAATATTGGTTGAACTGCTAGTAATTCATTATCTGTTTGAATTAATTCAGAGTACAGAATAATTTACCACAGAAAAATGGCATTTTACATTTGTTCACAGATGGGTGGGTATGGATTAAAAAGCCTTTGAGTGTTTCAATAAGGAATTTATAAAATACAAATAAATATGCTTGATACAAAACTTCTCCATCTTAAATAAAGCACAAATAAAAGTATGAAAATGCAAAACATTTTTTTTTTATTTTTAAGTCCTGATATGGACCAAAGCATGACCAACTCAATTACAAATGCTACCCTCCTCCCGGAATTTACATAAACCTTATCATGTTTATTACTGCTCTTGCATTAATGGGTTAGAACTCTAATACATTTTACTGTATAAACAAGACCTACCTTTTCTGATCCAGACTGACTACCCCATTGTCACGCCCCCACACTCTCCCTCACAAACACCCTTGCATTCCCACCGTTTCACAATTTCACTCCTAATTGAACCCATCACATTCCCACATGCACCAGATTCCTCACATTCTCACTCCCAGACCAATCATCCAACCACATCTCTTTTCCTTCAGTATTTAAAGTTCCCTCACACCAACCCCTGCTCATTGTTGAGAAGTCTTCTGTAGGATTGTGATTGATCTCCTGGTACCACATCTTTCTGTCTGCTTTTTGACCACACTTTTTGGATATTGTGTTTTGGATTTCCCTGGTTACTGGACTCATTGCCTCCCTAATTGACCAAGACCCTGGATTATGTTTTTTGGATTGTGCTTGTTCTCTTGTGCATTCTGTGGGGTTCATGGTTCTGAAGAAGGATCCTCCTATTCTACCAATTGGTTTCCTGACAGCCATAGTGTATACAGTACTGTACATGCTCCTTGTCCTGCAGTAGTTTTGTGTCTTGTGGCTTTCATTACAAATGAACTCTTAAAATGAACCAATTGATTTTTTTTTAAGTGTTTTTGCTCCCTGGTCTAAAAAATAACTGTTATTTCCAAGAACTCCAAGCAGAACTGTTTCAACATGGTTTGAAGGTGTTTCTTCCCAATAGATTTCTAAGGATCTAATTGTTTAATGATGTGGAAATGACACTCTTCTATAATAAGCATTCTTTGTGCTGCTTAGGCCTATTGATTGAATTTAACCCAGTCATTGAGAGACTTGTGTGAGAAGAGAGTAGAAATGTGGGACAGTTTACATTCTAACTTCACACCTTGTTCAGATTAGTTTGAGCTTGAGGAGGCAGACTCAGTTGGTGAAAACTAAAAACCAATCTCCAGTAGTTGCATTTTTTTTTAAAGTCTGCAGCTAATGTTATGCACTTATTACAGTAAAATACTCCAGTCTTGAACAGGCAGTGTGCACAATGCAGCACATTGTTCTATTTCCCATTTTACACTTAACTAGGTTTATGTTAATACTACATACAGTAATTGTAAACATGATCCTTTGAAGTCATCCAATGTATATATTTTACTTTTTCACCATACTGTGCCAATGTGTCGCAGTGACCCACTGTTCTCTAGAAAGTTGCAATAGCACTGAGCAGACCAATTGCCACCGGATTGCTGTTATTCAAAGGTGTGTGGCTGAAATGCATAATGAGGTCAAGGGAAAGAGTAAACAATTAATGGCAAGCACATCATGGATCCAATTTGAGTGAGGTGAAAAGTTTAGAGTCTTTTATAAGATAAATTACTTAAAACACGGTATTAGTCAAGAGGTACAACAAATTCCCTAATCCCAGCAGTCCCTTCTATTACGGAATTATGAAAAGACAAGGAATGGAGTGCAATTTCATCTTCCCCCAGTGCATAACGTGAGTATTGGATCTAATGAACTTCAGTTTGTTAGTAATGGTATTAACATCAAATGTGATAAATTAAACAGTATAAGGTGTTGTTTTATTGAAAACGGCATTTGGTTACACAGTATGTTGGTTTTTGTTCCATATAATTGACAATCTATAAATGAGAAGTTTGTGCGATAGACTGCAGAAAAAAAAAACACCGGTAAAAATAATGCCATAAGCATAGAAAGAGCTACACTAGCTGAATACACAGTTTCTGGAAGCAGGGTAGATTTGGGTTTAACACACTCTTGTACTCCAGGAACAGGACTGAGAAACAGTGCCCTAGAGTCCTACAGATAATTCTGTAGTTTATACTGTATCTATTTATTGTTTGTATAACCTTACATGTAATAGCAGCAAGTCGTATTGGTCTACCATTACTTGAATTGGCTTTGTCACCCTTTTTATGGATGGGCAGTACATTAGCAATTTTCCAGTTAGTGCATATTTCCCCTGTCGTGAGTGACTGCTGGGTATGACACCGAAACTGCTTTACTTGTAATGATCTGCATCTTGCTGCAGGTAGTGGATGTTTATTCATTCATGTTACACATCTCAGCTGCATTTTGACAGAGGATTATGTGATGGAATTGTAACACTTCTCGACATGGAGTCGGCAGTGTGAATGCTTTTTTTTCTTTCTTTTCCATCATCAAATTCACATCTGAGAATATTTAACTGATGTCTGGGGGGCTCTAATACCTTGTCATTCAGTATACACCTTCAAACCATCACGAGGTTGCATTTTTAAAAGGTTTGGCGTTTTGGGAAGAAATGTCAAAATCACTGAATCTTTCCTCCATCTAATCCATCAGTAAGTTTCATCCTATATTACAAAGTTACCCTTCTTTTTATCCAGAGATGCATAGCATTTCATGGACAATTACTGTGGTTTTCAGAAATAATGAGCAATGTCAGAAGTTTATTTAGCCCAAATATTGGCAATACAGCAGGTACAGTACCTGTATGTTAGCTGTCATTGACAAACTATGGTAAAAGAGCACAGAAAGTAACTGAAAAGTAAAATACAAACTGATCAAAAGGCAAAAAGGGGAAAGTCACAATGACGTTTTCTGTCCTCTCTCCTCTTGTGCTTTCACTTCTCACATATTGATTAAATAAGGTGGAAAATCATCTCCTAAAATTATTATTGTTGCTGTTGTTCCTTGCAATTACAGTACCTTCAGGTGGAGAAGAGGGGAATTGTTTCATCAATTAAGTAAAGGAAGGGAAGTTAGAGAGGTCAGATTGTGCAATTGTAGAATTTGCCCCTGGAGACCAGGGATAACACACCTGTGTTCATAAATATTGCAAAGGGATCTTTAATGATCAGCCAGGAGCCTGGTTTGATATGTCCAAAGGATGGGACAGCCTACAGCACAGTGTCCCATGGCACCACGCTGAAGCATTACTTTATAAATTGTTTCATCGACACCACTTACAGCAGAAATCTGGTTTAACAGCCAAAGAGTTACACCCCGTATATGAACACGTCTATACCGTACATCAGTGTATGAAAAAGATAAATATTTTGAGTATGTTGTGGACTTTTATTCTCTATTGTGAAGTGCCATTCTTTTAATTTAAAATGTATTCATCCAGCAACATTATAACCAATACTTTACTCGAATAAACCTATAAATACTGTAGTTTAAAAATCAGTAGAAGTGGTAAAATAATTACCATTTATGTTGTGTGGTATCCTGTCTTAACTGCTTAAGTTTGCATGAAATAAAAATAATTTGAAATGATTCCTGCAAATTCAAAGCCACTATCCAGATTAGAAGGGGCTAATGTATTAAACTAAGAACTGTTTATACCAGTATATTTTCATATAAAAATCATTTTAAAAAGCCATCAGCAGTTTTGCTAGACAGTAGCATCTGCTTTCAGCAGATCGGTGTACAAATATAATAATATACATAAATACAGTAAATTAAGTTACTACTTTAAACATTAGCATAGCAAATACAATTTGAAGGAGTAACTGCATTATAAATTGTTTTCTTGTTAGAGAAAGTGAAAATGAAAAGATCATTCTTATTTCATTTCTCATACTGTAGCATTACATTACAGCATTACAGAACATCTAGATTCTTGTGAAATACCTTTTTTCTGTTCATCAAACTAAAAGGCTCATTTCAAGTACCTTTAAAAAACCAGTCTAAACCAGACTGTTAGTGATTGTTGTTTGACAATTTTGTTTTCAAAATTCAGTGTCTGAAACATTTAGGTGCTGTTACCGTTATATTTTTAAGAATTCTAACTGTTAATAATGGATCAATAGGCTTTATTTAAGAGTATTTCCAGTTTATTTTTGTATCTCAAAGGTTTTGTTCATATTGTACTGTAACTTGGAGTTAAGTGAAACAACAGGTGAAGAAACAAAAGCAATTATAAAGAAAGGGATTGACTGACATTCTTATGAGGTATTTAATTTTACCATTGTTGTGCTTTGTTTAGACCATGGTTGTCCAGTATCATGATTTATTATTAATTGACTCTGTCATCTTTAACGATGGCTTGCAACAGTAAACATTTATAAGAGCAGTAACTGAGCAGGAAAATAAAAAAATATTGCTAGTGAATTACACACAGTACATCAATAAGCAATATCACTCTGTCTCTATGGTCATGCTCTCCATACCATATATTTGATAGACTTGAAACACAGCTTGCCATAAAACCTACCTGATGGAAGGTGGGAGAAAAAAAACTAGGGGGCAGTCTTAGTTAAAGTACTTGAGATGTTTTTTCTTTACAGTGTATTCTTATAATAATCAGATGTTTTTTTTCTAAATTGTATATTGAATAAAATCTTTTTTTTTGTAAACACGCTCTTTTACAGTGTAAAAGCCCTTTAGAAAAGTGTTAATTTCAAGCTGCTGCTCCAAAAGGGTTCCTGATAGAACCGATATTAACGACAAACAGTTATGCCCATTCACAGTGTTCTGGAGAGGTACAAGCCATCGGGATGTCTGGGTCGGTGTTAAATCAAAATGTATTAAAAACTTGGAACAATTTTCTTTTCACCACAGGTATAGTTTTTTTTTTTCCAAAAACAATTTCTTTCAAGCAGTTGAATAAGGTTTAGAGATTATTTTGAAATGTTTAATCCAATGCCTATAGCTCTTAAGGACACAGGTTGGCCATTCCGAAAGTCATGGAACTAGTTAACGTAAAAAATTGATCAGGACTCCCTTGTTTTCCAAGCCTTTATTAACTGATGATTTAATGGTATTACAGCTCTCCAGGACTGAGCCGACTACCTCTGAAACACACATTTACTGTATGCGATGACATTTCTTACATAAATAGTGCAAGGAGTTAAACAAATACCCAGATAACTAACTTGGCAGAGAGATTCCAAAAATTCAATTTTCTTAGACCATTTTAGCATTTTTGGTCCTATGTATTTGTTTTACAGATAAGTTGATAAACTGTTTTAGATTATTTTATTTATATTAAAAGCTCTAAGTATTCAATAATTTCTTAAGTTAAGGATACAATTAAGTACAATTAGTATATAATTAAGTACTTAATTATATAATTAAGTATATACAGTAAGAACTTAGATGGTATTAAAAATTAAGACATACAGTACAGGCACACCAGTGCTGAGGTTGAAACCTGTTTTTCTATAACATGGACAGTGCATTCACTCCTATGTCTGTCTTTTAATTAATACTTAATCTTGTAATATAAGCAACATAAGCAATCTTGGGCTCTGGGGTCAATTAACTAATTAGGAGTCAATCACAGGAAAACAGTAATAGAAAGAATGAACTGAAAGGGATACGTCTGTCTGTGTTGTAGCCCACTTATGCAGCTGTCTGCTATGTAATATTAGCAGTTTCAGGAATACTGCAAGCTGAATATGATGACATTTTTTAAAAGCACTTGCTGTGGTCAGCTTATTTATGAATTATTTTTTGAAAAACACTGTAGTTGTGCCATTGCATTATAACTTTGCATTAATTGTAATGCTCTGCGTGAAGCACACTATAAAAGTGAAACATGATTGTTTCCTCCTCATGTCAATGATTAGGGCTCTAAAATAATAGGTTAGCTTCTGCATACAGTTTTAGTCATTTAATGTCATTGTCAATGTATTATCAGTGCTTTTTTTGGGTGCAGGATAACTACATGCAATATACTGTACAATAAAAAATAAAGTCTTCACTTCGCAAATGGACTGTATTGTAGAATATAATTATGTGTTTGTTTTATAAGTGTCTGTTGTACTTGTTCTAATTGTTTTGCCTCACACTTGAAATGTTTGTCCTTAAAGCACACTCTGATAAAAATTTACTGCATGAGAATAAACTGTCAAGGGCAAGTATAAAGATGCTGTGTCAAATCACATGCCATGCTCTGTCCTTGAAAAGTGTCCGCAATTTACATGCAGTGAAAGTTAGGGCTGCCAGAGCTTAATTTATTTTAAATTTTTTTTACATGACATTGGAGCTGCAACGAACTGGTTTTTCAGTAAAATATACTGTATTCGTTTTTATGCATGGTGGTCCCTGTAGATTGGTCACAAATTAATTATTTCACTAGTTGTGAGATGGTTCATTCAATATTTTCGCAGTTTTCCTTCCATTGGCAAACCATAGTTCCTTAATTTTATTCTCATGTACGGTATAAAGCTACTTGGAAGTAAAAAGGAAACTTTGTATCTTACATTTGCAATCAATACATAGGAGATAGTCAGACATTGAGAATACCTGTTTCCCCTGGGTATTACAGTATGTCAATATTAGCATGTTCCTTTCCTCCTAAAGACAGAACAATTGAATAAATGAGGATGTTTTCAAGACTTGCACTATTTTTAAGTGAAAGCAATTTTGGAATAGAGGAATTGATTAAGCTACTGTACGTTAGAGTGAGTAGTGGTTGTGCTTTTCTTTTGTGTTTTGGGACACTCATAAATCTTTGTCATGTACAGTATGTACTGTGGAGTGTTTATTGACAGTAAGTACTGAAAAAAAATAACACTTCAGCTTATAGGGAGTTTTAAGGAATCTGTCTAGAGCACTAATAATGACTATATACTGTACTGTATACTGAATATGGCTTGCTCATGGGAACAGCCAAGAATCACTATCTTATAAAATTTAAATGTTAATAAATAGGAAAGTTTAAGTAGAAATGTGATGGTCAGCATCACCAGGAGAACTGTCCAAAGTGCTGAAATACGGCTATGAAAGGAAGAATCAGCATTAACGATTGTTCTGTAAGAACCTTTATCATTTTCTTAAGGAAAGTGTTTGTCTGCATCACAATAGTCACCCTTATGTAGGCCTGTGTGAATGTATGTAAATAGTTTTAAATGTAAATCTTTTTGTTTTAAGAAAGTTTGTGAATATAATGTTAAAATGATTAATGATCAGGTGCAATGCAAGTTATTTTGTAGTTCAGCCAGGTGAAGTACACATACTGTACCTGTATGTACTGTGCTTATTCGGCAAGAGAAGGTCCGAGACTACGTTTCCCGAGATTGAGAAAAGACGGAGAGTGTGTATGTGTGTATACTGTATATAGTGTGTAGCACTATAATGGAGAAACCCAGAGTATGAGTACTTGGCTCGGCTGGACCTCGAGGAGATGGATTACGGCTAATAGGAAGGAACGGGGATTAACGATAACGGAGTGTGCTTGGAAGACGTCCAGATAACGTCAGGCTCGCTCACAGTAATACACTGAGTCCTTATGTCCCAGGAGAAAAAAATCGATCCCGGCAACAATAACTTACAGTATGTCCTGTCTCCAGTGTTCTCAGCTGCAAGTTATCAGGTTCGCTCACAACCTCAGACGATCAAGAAATGTTTTTTATTTACTGTAGAACCAACGTGGATGCCTCGCACGAATGTTAATCACCCGGAAGTCAGTCAAGTGTATCCTTGTCAATCACAAATGATAAATTAATCAAAATCATGCCAAAAACATTTAGTCAGTATTGGTATACTTAATTTTTCCAAACATGTACTCTATAAATAAAGTGATATTTCTTTTAGTGATCAGTTTACATTACATTTTACATTTGTGCTGGAAATCACCATAACAGCACTGACACCAGTAATGATGGCACTGAATTCATTTCTAATCAGTTAATTAAAATGAAAGACAAGTTGTAGACTCAGTGAACAAACTGCTGCTGTCAAGAAGATGCAAATAATCATCCAAAGCTTGCTTGTTTCACTGCTTAAAATGCATAATGGTCATCAAACGTTAGAAAGCTTAAGCTCAAGAAAACATTTAATTGTTTTAAAAGGGTAATTGCCATCTGTTCATGTCAATTATTGTATTTCACAGCAAAGCTTTTTGGAGTGAAGAGATCTAAAGGAACATGCTATGTTAATGTTTGTCAAAATGAATTTGTCATTAGAATAAGGCATGGTTGAAATATGTTCAAAGAAAAATAGTCTGACTTGGCAGTATTTGCTAAATTGTCTTTTAAACCATTTACTTATAAATATTTAATTGTGCAATTCAAAAGGGTATTAAATGTTAACAAATCTCCAGTTTCGGCATCTGCATCTCTGTACTTCCAATAGTAAGAGGTTTTATATTATCATGATAATGTTTTGTTAATAAATTGAATGAATAGAATATTCATGAGCACTGTGAATCTGTATTTTGGAAAATTAGATATGTTTACTAGGGAATAATACATTTTCAGGGTAAAGTCTGTTGAAACATCAATAGATACCTTTCACCTCAAACCATATAAACTGAATGGAATTCATCTTTTCACATACCCCAGCTTGCTCTCCATGAGACACACAGACAGGGAGAGAAGCTTGGGGTCAGAGCACAGGGTCAGCCTTGACCCTTAAATTGGGGTTAAGGGCTTTGCTCTGGGGCCCAACGGAGTAGGATTCCTTTGCTGGCCACGGGATACAAACCAGCAACCTTCCAGCCACAGGTGCAGGTCCTCCTTCGTGTACATATTTCAATAGGAATGTGAATTTCTTTTATCTACAGTACTGTATGTTCCTTCTTGTAGAAAATTACTGTATATGTTTAAGAAAGGGAGCCACATACTGTAGTTCAATAAGCAGTGACTTTCTGAATCTGAGTTAGATTCAGGTGTTTCCAAGAAGATAGAGGTGTTAATAATGAGCAACAATGTATTCATAATTTCAGTTTTCTGATTCATTTAGCAGCCTTTAGAGTTTCCCTTTCCTAGTTTTGGTAGTGTCTTTATAAAAAGGCATGTGGCTCGAGTTTACTAAGGAACTGCACAATATAGGAAATAATATGACCTTTTTTAATACTGAAGTGTTGGTCCATGCATGTACACTTACAGTAGAATTAATCATTTTAAATTCAGTTTTCAATGTCAGTGTTGACTTTTATATTTGCACAATTCTGTGGTTCAGTAATTTTTAATCAACATGTAATTTATACATGTATTCTATAAGGCTAATGTACTGTACTATTAGCAACAATATTCAAATATGAATCTCAGTGCCAGGGGAAAAAATACAAGCAATCAGTATACAAGGAAAATGTATTACAAGCCATTCTCCTGAATTGTGTGCATCAAAATTCAGTCCTCAACACATTTGAACAAGTGCCCTAAGAAATAAAAAAATGTATTAGTAAATTTAATCTCCAGTTGGATGGATGGTTATGGTTTTAAACAGCTACAGTACATTTTGAGTAACAAATTAAGATTGTTAACAAAGTTGCCGTGTCCAGCAAAGTGCTGATATTGATACCAGCAATGAAAGAAAAAATGTTTTCGGCTATAATGTCAAATGGCTATACATTACGTATTGTGTACATCAAGACTTGCAGGCCGTTTTGAAAATAAAAAAGCTGACTGGAGGCTGTGAATAATCATTTATCTCTATATTGATATTGTTTTCCATCTGCATCTGACACCAGGTTACACAATACCTTAGCAACTGGCTATAGTCACTCTGATCATTCCGGTATGCAGGCTGTCAGTTCACCTGCTACTGGCTGTATACGAGCAAGGCTGTAGGATTTTCATAATCAATAATTTTGAAATAAAGAACTGTATGTGTTTCTTAAAACTGAAAAGGTCATTAAATGTGCTTAGAGTATTCAATTATTAAACAATGGAAAATGAGAATGATGATTTTCAAATTCTACTCATTAAAACGAGTAAAGTGTCATCGGTTCTGTTCAGATAAGAGATAAGGCGTTGTAAGACATTAGGCATAGGATTTGATATCTTACCAAATAAACACAATTGTCTGAAACTATTATTACATCTGTTTGAAGTGTGAAGCATATAGGATATTTCACAAAAACTCCCTCATATTTTTTTTAACTGTGGCATGGCGAAATAATTGGCATTTCTGAGTAGTCCTATAACCAAAAATAGTTGGAAGAGAAAGAAGCACCAAGGCCACTTCGCTCATGAGCAAGTAATGAGATGTGAGCCCAGCCAGCTTCCTCATGGGGACAAAGGATCTGACCCTGGGGCAAAATAATTGGTAGAAAATTCATTATTCAGTCTGTTCCAAGTAAGATGTACTGTACATGATTATATGTAACCTGCTTTTTCAAACCCAGACTCTTTGAGGTAATTCTCCACAGTAGTTACTCCTCTTACTCGACAATCTATAAAAGACAGAATAACATGTCTATAACCAACATTGTTTTGTAATATGTACAGTGTAATCTTACACATCTACTGTCATTGACTGAAGCACCTTTGCAAGACTATACCTAATCCTGAGATGTAACTGTGAAGGGTTTGATATTTGGAGAGCATGTGATGTACAGTAGTTCAAAATCTTGATATTAACAAAACATGATCAAAATTGTTTATTATAGACTGAAATGACTAAATATAATAAATTATATACAGAGGTCTCTGTGTATGTTGGAGATGCAATATTCTAATTATAGTTAGAATGCAGTTGAGAAGGAAAGATGGAAGTTGATATACAGTACAAATAAACATTGTGTGGACTTCATGTGCTTTCTGTGTTGAACAAAAGGTAGGAACATGTGCTTTTGCATACTGTACATGGGGCATGCTTGTATGACAGAATGTCTCCAGGAATAACCATAGTTCTCAGGTTATATCCTGTGTGAAGTTGTTCAAAGCACATAGTTTTTAGTTACATTAATTTTCCCCTATTTTCAAGATATTTTCAAAGGTCTTTTGCTACGTAATGTGTTGTTTGTAGTGGATATTATAGCTAATTAGGCCCAAGACTAAGACTATAATGAAACTGCCCAATCCAGGTAATTCTGATTGCCATTTGTGAAAAGCAGGTGACAGGTAGGATTATCAAGGTCTGTGCCAGTCAGTCTCCAAGGATGCTCTTGAGTCTTTCAGATGAAATGCTGGTTTCCAAGTGAAAATGGCGGGCTCTGTACCAGGGGCACTTGGAGGAATGATTCCAAGTACGGTAAGCCACATGCGGTGGGGATTCTAAACATTACACTACATGCAAGAGTTAACTTACTGTAGGATGATAAAGTTAATGTCACCATGACTACCAAATAAAATTATTCCTGTGATTGTTTCACCTGCTGTAGAAGGCCAAACCAATAAAATGGGAATTGTTTTGAAGACAAAGGAAGAATAAATCAACACATATTCTCAAGTAAAATTACATCTTTAGAAATAGAAATTCTTCTTGGGAATTAATCATAATTGTACATACGGGATAGGCTGTGAGAGTTTCGAAGTCAGCATCACAATCAAGGTAATGGAATTACACTGTAATGTGTGGCCAGTCTGGACATTATTGATATTTGTGTAAGCACAAGCTAATAGAACTTTAATTTATTTTTGGCATGAGAGTGGCCACAAGAAGACCATGCAAGAACAATGCACCCTTAACCTGTATTTTCACACATCTTGCAAATCAATTAAGTACCTAAACTACAAAGAGCTGAAGAAAATAATATTTGGTAAACTGTTGGTGATCTAAAACTAATGTCCAAAGGAAACACATGATAATAAAACATGGAATAAATAACAAATCTCTGAGCTAAAACCCAAAGGGTTTGCAATATCTAAAATATCATTATACATGAAATTGGATTATGCCAAGTCAGTACTGCACGTGGCTTCTCCGAGCGAATAAAACAGGCAGCTGAGGGAAAAAAATGATTATTTTTAAACTATTTCCAAAATTTGTCTTCATGTCACCAAATATGCTGATATATTGGTATGAATTATTGAATTGAATTGGAACTATCATTGTCTTGTGTACAATACCGTACTGTTTTATTAATTTGTAACACAATAGCTAGAAATGTACCAACACCTTTGACTCCCCAGTCACGAAAATGCCTGTTTTCCAGGTAATATAGATTGTCATGTTCTGACTGACACATTGCAGAAATTACTGACTTTGACTGACCCTCTGAATGGAGGAATTAAAGCATGTTACTCTTCACTTCAATGTTCAGATATCTGTGCAGAACACAAGTCATCTTTAAATACAGTAGATAGCTCTAATTAACTGAAGATGAAGACAGGATTTGGTGAAGGAATATTTACTGAAAATGGAGAATAATATGAATATCCTGGAAGAGTTCAGATTCTTTAAGAAAGCTACAGTACATGGAACTTTAACAAAAATTGCTTTGTGAACAGGGTTGTGTTGTCAGTAAATTAGAGACAACAAAGGGGATACTACTTTATAGTTGTAACTCTTTTGTAGAAGTAGATAAATGAAGAGGACAGTCCTTTAGCATGTGGTACTGTATACCATGTCCTGGACAACCCCCGCAATGATGAAGTAAGACTGCCTATAGCCATTCTCTAACTTACTGAGCACTGTCATGTATTCTTGCAGCATGATTTAACCATGCCACACAATGCATGACTTACCCAAGCATTCCACATTCAACCATAGGACAGAACGTAGCCTGATTTAGATACGAAATAAACAGGCCAACAATACAGCCAGTGATCATGGATCAGCTGCAGCAGGCATTATTCGATTCAATGGCTTAAAAACTACACTTCAATAAGAAGACTTTGTCTTTCCATGAGTTGATAATATGCCGCCATCATGCCCTGTAGGAGAATTCACAAGCATTGTTGATCAATAGTTTAATTTTGGAAATACTTGATGAATTGCAATAATTAATGCAATATATTAATCATCATATTACTTATAGTACACAATTGGCAATTTACAGAGGTTATTAGCATCTTGATATTCTCCTTTTTCACAGCTGCAAATACTCAGAGTTCTGTCACAGCTTTAGAACTTTATGATCTACTTTTTTTAAATCAATCCTAGTCAATCCTGTCTGTTCTATGTGAACAACATATGTTATTCTTATTTCTTTTAAAACATGTTGTTGCTTCAGATTTACAGGTAATTCGGGATTTGTCTGCCATTATTAGTCTGAATGATGTACTGTAGTACTTCAGCATTGTTCTTCTCCATTTATTTCCAGGTTTCTTATCAATTTGGCTGCCAGTGCATAGACAAATGTTGAAATAAGATGGAGTGGCCTACAGTAGTATCTTCTTTATCATCAGTTTCAACATGAAATGACAGGAATGCTTCAAAAACATACAAAGAAGTGGGCATTTCAAATACAATAGACGTGTCTATTTTATAAACTCCCTGCTTACTCTTTAATTAAAATATGATTTAGTCTCCCACTATTCTCTTGTATCTCTTGTATTTTTTGTCAAGGTTAATATACTATTCCCGAGCCTGGCTGTCTAGAAGCAGATAAATGCTTGGTTTGATCTGCTCCTTCATATTTACCTTGAAAGACCTCTGGGATAATTGGTAACCGCTTCTGTAGAAGTTGTTTGCTGGTAGTCTTGGGATGTAACAGACCAAAATTACTATAAACATGAACCTCTGTTGCTTTGGGCTTCACATGAGTAGAATCTTTTGTACTATATTAGTATTAGTTCTTACTTTCCTTTATGGATTTTAAACCATATTCCATTGAGGTTAACAATTTATATGAAGATGAAACTGCAGTCCATCAATAACTGTTTTTTTATCTCTGTGGATACATTTTTCTGAACTGTGTTCTGAAATCTGGACTTCAATATTGTGCAGTTTGAATAATGATATTTTCCCCCATTTTGTATAGTAGTTCAGCACAATTTAAATGGCAATTTATAATTCCAGAAAGGAAGAAAAGGTACAGGTACAGGAACTTAACATCCTGACTATAGTGCCAAGTCATTTATACAGATGCTTTTGCTGGTTAGAATATTAACACTGTGAATCTTTTTAACATTTTAAATGTGGTTAGCAGTATGCTTCACAATGGAAGGTACAGTACTGTACAGTATATCCAGTGACAGCTTGGCACAGTACTCAACTTTTCCTATCCTTATCAACCTTGTGCCTACATTTGATGTAGCTGTCACTTATCTGACAGAACGTCCATCACATTGTCACTTTCACAGTTTGATAAATACAGACAATGAACAAGTCCAATAGCTGGAGGGTTCTGCCCTCTGCCTCACTCTTTTATAAAGTGAGATTCATTATATGTACTGTACGTGAACAAATGATCTCAGTGAAGTATCATCATTTGGATTCTCAAGCTCAACTCTTACCTCATTAAGAGTCACCCAGTCTTGGTTAAGTTGTTTGAATTTACGGTCATTTGGAGAAAGAACTTAGTCAGCATTCGGTAAATGTGTATGAAGGACAAGGGCATTAAGAAACTAAATTTGTTTCTGCCTTAACCTGTAATGCCTGCCCTGTCAGCTTTAATTACTGTGATTAAGTCACCTTGGAATGTATGCCAATACAGGGTGTCTCTTGCTGCTGCTTCAAATTGATTTAATTAGTAACAATAAATCCATTTTCTGTTTTGGATAATATACAGTACTGTATCAAATCAAAATTATTTTCATAAAGCTTTTGTCTAGAAGTATTATTTTTATATTTGTATTAAACATGAAACAATTTACAAGTAGAATGTATACAATAAACAAAATCATTTTCTGCCTTCATCTTCCATTTGACAATTACAGAATGTTTACATATAATAAACTATTTTTATAATGCCAACATTGCAAGGTGGTTACATATAGAAATATAATTAGTAAAAACACAACAAACAGGTAATGATCAACACAAAAAGATTGCTTCATATTCATTCATAGAGCAACAGCAGGTCTCAATGGGGTCGTACACATATAATTATTTTTATGTAAATACATAGGTTAATGAATATTCAAATTAAGAAAAGTGCTGATAAATCAATAAATCTTTCAGCAGACAACAGTATTATAGATGAATAATTTCTACTTTTAGCAGATGGGTAGATTGATACAGATTGATAAAAAGATTACATACTTTAAGATTTGAATGAAACAAAGATTAGATCAAGAAGAATAACTGTATCTAGGTTGATTAACACAATGCTTTAGTTTCTTTTTGTGGATAGACAATGAACCCATCTGCAGTATGTTTTAGAATTTTACACATACTGTATAATGTTTGCCAAAACGTGTATGTTATTGAGTAATACCAATACTGTACATTTAAAAAAGTAAAGAAATGCATTTCTGGCAAAGTATTATTCATAGGTTTAGCAACGTGGGTTTGAAATGTTATGTGCAGATACCATGCATGATAAATATTAAGAAACATACAGTGTTAGCAGGTTTTTGTTCATTATTTTCTTCATACCAAGTCATGTAAATTTGTGCATGATGAAAAACATTATTTACATTTTACTCAGCTGTTCTGTGCTGTCCTTGTCTCTCATGTACTGTATAAGTGTTTGTAAGACAACTCTATTCTACATATCTGATATCATACTGATGTGCCTTACAGTATACTGTATGTACTTTAAGAAAAAACAATTGTTTCATTTCAACACAAAATGCTTTGAAGTCAAAGACAAACATTATTCACCTTATTTTAACATTGTAATCCTTAAATCTCAGGAACATTAAAAAATGATTATCTTATATGCTTAAATTAAATTTAACATTATAGTTCTAACAAACTCTAACAAAACTAAATTTCTAAGCTGAAACCTTACTTACTTACCTTACTTAAGTATTTACACATTTCTTGCTTTGAACATAAAGTAATACAGTATATCATTCTAGGGCTTCTGTCATCCTTTGACATCCTGTGAGTTATCAGTGTTACAAAGTGAAATTATTGTCCATTTAATTTTATAAATCTCAGGTGTTGCAACGCTTGTGTGAGACTTGGGTGAGATAATAGAGTATGAGCAGTTTGGATCTTTCCTTTTTGTTACATGGAAAGAAAATGCAATTGCTTACTAGTAAATGTGTTGCAGTTAATTATCTTGGCATGATGTTTATGGAATTGAATGCATCACTTAGTATTTTATCAGTCAGCAGGATGCTTTGTAATGTACCTGGATTTCCATTAATGCTATCCTCTAAAGATTTTTATTCCCTGCACAGCTAAAGCCAACCCTCATTACGATTGAACTGCCCACTCTGTAGGCCTATTCCTTTTTTGTTCTGTATAACAATCTAGGTTGTTGCAATGAAGCACAGTTACAATAAGAATTGACAATATAATAAATCATGTCGTTTCCCTAACAGTGCAAGCTCAACATATTGTGTTATTTCCTTGTTCACACTGTAGTGTACATAATGATGTAATACAGTAAGTGATAAAACAGTTTCGTGCTGGACATTAAGATGATGGGTAATGTTGGAGTGATATAAGAGCAATGGGAAGAAATAGAACCGAGTTCTAGTTCTGCTAATGTAATGTACAGTATGACATCTAGAAAGCTGAGCAATTCGCATGACATTATTAAGCTGCAGTATAAATTGACAGAACCATTACAGTTTTGTACCTGATCTTGTCAGATCTTTGAATCTAGGCCTTCAAAGAAAACAACATTGCTACTGTGAGTTGTGGTGGTAGTGGACAAGGTGGTGCTCTTCTCTCTAGACCAGAATTTTCTAAATCAATATGCCTCAGTAGAGTGACAAGGGACAACTGTGCTTTAGAAGATTGCTTTAGAAGATGAGGTGTTCGGACCCTCACTCATGAATACTTTATCATTGTAGATCCCATAGAAATCTTCTTAAAAGTAGGGTTGCTGATTTCTGTGTCCTGGCCAAATTCCACTATGGGCTTGCCAATCTGGCCTACACGTTCCCCTTAATGTAGTCCCCACATTTCCCCCTAATCTGCTACAGCATGTTTGGGAGCTGCTATTGTATAATGCCTCTGGCGTGTCACTCAGGTTGAACCTGCACTTGAGTGGTGAATGAAGAGGATCCACTTCAAAGTGTGTGAAGTGCTTGACAATGAAATGTGCTATGTGCATCCCATTTTTATTGTTAAACATATATTACTGTGATATTAAGTGTGAAACACAAATGACTAAGTTTTAGCTTCTGCACTCTACCTTATTGTTTCTCTGTTTAGAATATACATTTTCCCAGGGGCCTGTCGTGTTTCTTTTTTCACATTGACAGTGTCACCTCTGGAGCAAATACTGGTGCCGGTTTATTGTTTGCTCTTTACCATTTCATCGTATGTGATATAAATAAGCCTCAACTCTCTTAGGCATTGGAGTAATCAGATCAGAAAGGAAATCCTTAGTAGTGTGGCAGGGTTTTTTTAGCAGCTGCATCTTTTCAGGAGGCAGTTGTGGAAACAATTAATGAGGTCGTATAGATACCCCAAAACTATCTTGACCTCCCAGCCCTCAAGAGTCTACTGAAGTACACCTTGGAGTAGGGTGCTGAAATTTCTTCCTCCCTACAGTAATTGTCTTGCAAAATGACTTCTTTGTTCAGAGCTTTGGAAGGATAACCTGAATGTTGAAACCTGTTGTGAGGTGGTGGCTTTATAGCTCTAGCCAGAAGACGGATATAATTTGTACTGTATGAGGTGCACTTATGAATCTGTCTTCAGTCTATGAAGGTTTATCATTTGATGGTTACAGAGTCACTTGCCTCACCATAAGGTATACGTGGTCAAGAATATATGATGATGCTCAAATTTGTTTATATCACAATGCAGTTTTTCACTTGCACTTTGTAATATTTGCATGCAAGAGAACCTATTTAAATCTGCGCACACCATATGTACTGTAACTAAAGGCATACCCCGTCACTTACGAACTGCACCTCGAGAAGAACAAGAATTTCACGGTTTTCTGTCGTTTATCCTATAATCCTCCTGGTTTATTTTTCCTTGATCAATTTCCGTTTCCATCAGCTTTCCCTTATGGCTCAGTGGTGCTCCTGTCATTATGAAAGACCTCTTGCAAGGAGAGATCAGGGAATAGGATTAATACACTTTAATGTTATCCTTCCACTTCTAACTTGAGTTCTACACCAGTGAAGCTTTCTTTTGTCCATTTATTTTATGTCCTCTGTAAGTGCCCTCTGTTCCTGTTCCGTAGGATGCCATCTGAAATGGCGTTTTCTGCACTTTTTTAAACAGAGTTCATTGTTATTCCTCCTTACATGTATATATATAAAGCTTGCCAATATTTATTCTGCAATCTCATTGCCTCTGTCATCCTTGTCAATCAATCAGAAAATAAACAAAGTTTCATCTGTACAAAGATATTTTGAATCAGCTCTAAATTGTCATCAGTGCAATCTTTCAACTATATGCACTTTTAACAACACTGCCATACCCTTGCACAGAAAAAAAATCTCTCTTCATTTTTACAGATCAGTAACATTGCTATTTTCCAGCATGCATGATAAACAAAGTCTGATGTAGCTCTCATTAAAGATGGATGCTATCAAACAAAACTACTGATGCTTCACTCTGAAGTCTTGGCTGAGAAAAGGCTAATAAATAAATTACCATTGCAATTTATTTTGACAGAATTATGACCCGTTTCTATAAAAAGGTTACTTTAAACATCCTCTACATACTGTAGCTTCTTGAGTTCAAGAGAATGTGTATTAAAAGTCGAATGAATAGTGTTTCCTCTTCTTCACAGCTAACTACTCTGAGGCAGAAAAGGCCAGATTCTATCAATTAAATATAGTAAAACTATTAAACAAGACCACTATACTACCTGAATACAAAAGCTTTCAGAGAATCAAGTAAATAGACTTCTGTATTTCAAAGAACATAAAGTAGCATCTCAATAGTTTGATACAATTTGATTGAAATAGCAGAAACCCATTTAAAGCAGACATATCTGGATATATTAATTATTTATTGATTCAGACATTTTTTATGATTAAATCACACATTTCAGAGCCTGGAAACAGACTTGAATGGCTTTATGAGACCGTTAGTCATAAAACATTAGTTTTACAAAAATGGGATACCCATACGATTGTTTCAGTTCAATATTTCAGTAATAATAATTGAAATGAAATAGATTGTATGCTGATGATTTCTCCTAGTTTCTAAATTATATTTCAAATGTAATAAAACAATTAATTTGAATTTCATTCAAAGATAAGTTCATACAGTAATAGGGTAATTTAACCAATATTTGTTTTCAATCAGTAAATCAAAGAACACAACTGACAACTCTTTGGACGCAATTCCCAAAACAATTCAAAACAAAAATAAACAATCTGCAACAGGAATTGGTTTATTGTTAGGAAATTTGTGTAATGTAAATGGTTCCAGGAATGTTAATTCAAGGTTTCCACTAAAGAGACATTTGGATTTATGCATACACTAGCACAAAAGATGTATGGAAAGATGGCAGTTAATGCTTGCACTGATGTAGCAATGACGTTTATGCAACCCTGTTAGAATTGAAGAACTTTAAATGACCCGAAAATGTAATATTTGCTATAGTAGAATATCTTACAATTCTCTTCCCCTGAAGGGCTAGCTTTATCCATCCTGTACTTGTTCAAAAATACATTCCCTTATTGTCATTATGGCTAGTTTATGGGACAGTGAAACAAGGCGGCAATGGGATGAGCCGTGGCGAGCACCAGGGTGGACTTACCCTATTTTGCGGGGTCCAGTCTGGGAGAGAAGGAAGTGAGCACAAAAACTCTAATTGTGGCAAAAAATGTAAGTCTGTCTCATTATAGACACAAGACAGGACAGGCAAAAAGAAAGAGAAAACTGTCGGCGTCACGCTTGGGTACAATCCCCTTCCGGGACTGCCGGTGTATGGATCCTCCCCTTCTGGGGCTAGCCCTGCTCGTCTTCTTTGGGAGGTCTCAGTGTGCCTTTAAAGAGCCCTCGCAGCGGCAGCTCATCTTTGATTAGTGAGTGCAGCTGTGATTACAAAGGTGAGGCATCACCCTTCCTCCAGGGCTCCGCCTCCACACTGGACACACCCCTCGAGTGTAGTGCCACAGCGTGACTGCAGATAATATAATAAAAAATTATAATTATAAATAATATAATATAGAATATAATAATATTATATTAATATAGAATATTTTAGATTTTTATTAGATTATTTTTATGTTGATAATACACACTCTTAGCTTTAATTAATTACAGTCTACCTATAGTGTTTTAAATCCTCTTGAGATAAAGGCATGCTTCACAACCATACACATTTTAAGTGCATTATATTATAATCACAATACTGATTAATGTACAGTATAATGTCTTGTATAATAAACATTGCTTATTGCTAAGAGGCAGCTCCAGATGTCCAGAAGTTGACATACAGTATAGATGGAGTGTTTCCAGTAAGTGTTTGAACTGCATGTATAAAAAAAGCTCTAAAAAAACTCTGTGATGGAGTTTCCATATCTGAGGTATTAAATTTTAGCTTTGAGCAAACTCATCGACATCAGGCCCTACATTGTACAAGGCCAAACAACATTGATTGTATGTTAATATTTGTAAAATGGAATTGTTATAGGTTAGCCAGAAAAAATATTTTACAGTACATGCTGTTCACACACGTTTGCATATTTGTACTTGTCAGACTTCACATTGCCTTCTATTTTTATTTGTAACTTTCCAAACACCCCTCCTATGAAACTCCACATGAAATGAAGACAAATCTAAAAATACTGTTTATGGTAATTTTAGATCTGAAAGAAGAGCAGCTACTGTATGTTTATTTTTTTTAACTGTCATTGACATTGTGGGGACATTGATTATCAGGAGTTATTATCTTTGTTATTATCGTTCTTATTATTCCCACTTTGACACTAATACGTGCCCCTCCCCCCCCCCCCCCCCCAGATTCACACACAAAGAGGAGCCCCTTTTTATTTGCCTTATTAAAATTCCTGGGGTATAACAATTACAATTTACCGCCAGCTTTTGCATGGCAATAAAGCTACTGTTAGGGAACAATTAAAGATGTCTTAGAGGTTTATAAATCAGATGGTGTTTATGGTGCCCTTTGCTCAGGTTATAAAGGTAGTAAACAAATGCACCACATTACTGATTAACACAAAAATCATTCTGGGGACAGATCAATGAAGTAACATTTAAATTTGATATAACTAAAGGTACTGTACAGTATGGTTTTAATTATCTACATGATACATACTGTAGCTGATATGATGTAGATGCTGTTGTTTTGTGCTACCTTACAAACAGCAACAAAGTTGAAACAAGGTTTCCCAGAGAGCTTTAGCACCACGTACAGTATATGGGTAAATGTTTGTACAGGTGTGTGTTCACTAACTTTAAATTTTTTAAGAATTAAAATAGTATTGCTGAGAAGTCCTGTGTACAAATACTGTAAGCTACTTAAACAAGCCACCTGTATCAATTGTCAGATCAAAGATTCAGGTTTTGTGAGTTTGAGTCTTATTAAGAACTCAAATAAATTTCTGGCATACTTACGTCTGTGTAGTGAAAGCCCAGTGAAAATCTACTTTAGTGTAGAAATGTTTTCACAAATTATTTACAGAATAAACTGTTGTTCTAGCAGGAGTTGTAGAACTGAAACATTAATGAAGAGGAATATGAAGGAGTTGAGATAATGGGTAGTGGTTACTACAGTAGATCCCTGTATTGCAGGTTTTCTCCTTATCTATACTTAGCAATTGTTAAGCCACTTTTAAGGAAACTAAAAAGTGGAAAAGCTAAGGTCTGTCTTGTTGGAAGCTAGCAACAATCTGGTGTCCAGTGTTCTTTAGACTTCTTCTTTAAGATTAAATTCTTATAGTATTCTTAATAGTTGTATCAGGCAGATTAGACTTTCCCCCTGCTCTCAATAACAGACTGATTTATCTATAAAATCACTACGTTCTTTTACAGATTTCATCTTCACACCTCTTCCCACTGATCTCTCACTGTTCGGATACTCTTTCTCACCTGCCCTGCTACCATCCACTCCTGCACTCACACCTAAAGAAGACTATTTTACATTTCTTTATGCGGTTCATAGTGGAATTAAGCTCTGCTTGTTTCTTTGCAGCCAACGCACACTGACACAGTTCTACCACTCGAATATTATTTTACCTATTATTAAAAATTTTATTCTATTAAAATGCAAACAACATAATTGACATACTCAATGAATAAAAACGATATATAAATCAATAAAATAATAGATAATTACTGAGCAGATAATAATACAAGATCAGTCATTTGAGAACTGATCAACTTTGTATTACAAGCTAAGATAATAAACACAAAAATAGTGATACAGTATGTAATGATGATTCTTTGCATTTGTACAGAGCTTTTTATTACAGAGCTTCAGAAGGCTCATAGCACGTAGAAAGGGAGACATTTTTTACACCACTTGAAGTGCAGGTGAGGACGTGGGTGACACTCTGAAGGTACTCTGTGCCAGCAGCCCCACTCCACAGCAGATCAGATGAAGTGAGAAATTGCTTTACCAATTGAATTTTAGGGAGGCCAGATTGTACAAGTCTAGAGTGGAATTTTGCCAGGTCACCAGGGTAACCTCTTACTATTTAATTTAAGCTCCTACAAACTTTAATAGGATGTTTAATGACCAAGCAGACAAGACCTGAGTTTCATGTCACGTCCGAGAGATGGCTCCTCCCACAGCATCACCATGCATTTTACCAGCATATTAATGGGGAAATTGAGAGATAATTTATTTAGTTAAGCAGATGCCAAACCTTTAGAGTGCAATTCATTTACAGATGAGAGGTTTGGGTATGACCACATGAAAGACTGCCTTTTTCGATTAGAAAATCCTCAGTGGTGTATACATTTACCTCACTGCAAGCAAAAAAACAACAACAAAAATATTTTTTGGGGGGCGGGGGATTCTGACAACAATTGATTATAAGACGATCTGTCAAAATGCAATGAAATACTGTAAAATATGCTGGACAGAGAGGTGAACATTATTATGAAGAACATTGTTCAGTTACAAAAAGGCTGCATGTCTCCTACTCCTCTGTTAGGTTTGCTGTATTAAATTTCCTAACAAGCATTCTGACAGAGGAACACCTGAAACATGAACCTAAATTCATTCCTTCTGTCTGGAGCCATAACAGATTTCAAGGGAACCAGATGTCCAACATTGACCACTACTGGTGAAGTTACAGCTATAAAACACTGTCGCCAGCATGGCACTAGCCTCCTCACAGACATTTTAAGTTGTTTACCTTTAAAGTTACCTGTAGTATTAGAAGGTATTATATAATTCAGATTTAATATTCTAAACTCACATATAATTAGATATTACAGACACTAAACTACAGTTAGCCTGTTTCTAATGCGGTTCTGAGAACTGAGATTTTTGCCCAAACTAAATGGAAGATTCAGTAGAAAAGAACCAGATTAATGCTGGGTTATCAGTACAGTCTCGCTTCTGAAAATGGGCTTGTAGTTGTGATGGGTTAAGAGTTGTGAAAGGTTTTTCCCAATGCATCTGTGAATTGTAGGGTTTATAGGTGTATTTCTAATGGACTTTAAATACTGTAGATGCAGTTAAAATTGGGTATTTTGACGTACCGTTTGGTTGTGATCTTAATTTAACAAAAGTATTTTCATGACAATAACTACCAGATTAATGCAGTAGCTACTTAGTACTCAGTTTCAATATTCAGAATGGCAATTTAATTGCAAACACGACTCAAACTTTTCAACCTTTCAATCACTATAGTGGTTTAACAGTTTCGGAACTGTTTTTTCAGCCTAATTGTTGCAGAAAGTGATATTATCTTTCATTGTAGAAGTGTGCTGATTGCAACATAAGAACATTGCATGTGTGTAGGTCATCGTTCCGTAACATCCGATTGATTTTATATCAATGATGTTTGTTATTCTTTTATTTCATCCTGGTATAGATTTTCTTGCATTTTGCAGTTATTTTATGCATCACATATGGTTCATACTTTTACTGTTTTTTACTCCATACAGTCTGGGCAGGAGTTGAAGTTTGCAATATGTATTATACAGGGGTCAGTGTGCTCACATGACTGGAGAAGATCACCTCTGGGGGGCTGTTTGGGAACCTCTGATTATTTAAACAAAAGCTGGCAGACTCATGTAACTCTGGTTCCAGGAGTGATGCTGGCCTTATTATGACTGAAACAAAAATAAGCGCATGTTCAAATGCAAATCCTATACTTAATGTTTAAATTAAGTGGTGCACACGACCTCGATGGTCTTTGGACTTTACTCTGGCAACTATATACAGTCTGCTGGCCATAACTTCAAACACCTATGTGGACAAATGCCTGTTTTAAGTAGATCAAACCTTTGAGAAAATCTCACGTTATAAATAATTTCACCTGGTCCATCATACAATCGATTACCTTTTTACAACTGGCCTTGAAGTGTTGCTTTGGCCCGACCTAGTGGCAGAGCTTTTGTCATTACATCCTTTCCTGAATGTCAATGACTTCAAAATTTGTCTTTTGTTTGGAAGGTTTAAATGACTAAAAGCATTTGTATCTGTGGGAAAAATTGCACTGCAAATACATTTCTTTATCAATGTCTGAAGAAGAACTAAATATCCCGAAACAATTTTTTAACTATTAAACCTTGTGTACTGCATACACATTTCTTTTTCCATTTAATATAAAGACTAATTAAAAGACTAAACATATTTATACATCATTTAAAACATGTATACATGGTATTTGTTGTTTCCTTTATTTCATACTTTATGTACTCTTTGTAGTATAGGGCATACATAAACCAATTTCCTGTGACATTTTTTAAATAACCTAGTAATGGTTTGAACAGTTGGCGGTCTTTGATTAAAAAAGGCCTTTGGGTCTCATGGAGATGAAATTATCCTCTCTATTAGAGGTTGGTCCCACAATAACATGGTTGATGCTCATTTGTAGAGCTGTGCAGCAGGTTGGGGAGATCGTACCCATCTGTGCTGTACAGTAGGTCTTGGATTGAATACTAATCACTTTTTAAAGGAAACAAAGCCATAATTATTTTCAAATTTATAAAAGAGAAATAGTCACATCTAATAGTTGAGGGGAGGACTGTTTCCAGTATATTTTTTTCTGAAATAAAACTGATATCTAATATGATGTTCCCAGTTGTTATTCAATAATAGCACAATGGAATTCACAATATGTGTCTGTGATTAATTATTGATGAAGCGTGACAAAGTGCAGATTGGTCTTGACATTGCTGAAAGTTGTAGCTTTTAGCATAATATACAGTATGCAATAAATTTTGTATTAGATGATTGATGTTTTCATGTACTCCTTTACATCTGCATGAGCCAGGGTATATAAAATTCCCCTTTCTTCCAGGTGTCAATTTTCATGGCATAAATGTTAGGTTTTAAAGAGCTGCTATTCAGTATAGCTGTTTCCATGGTTTTTCCTGAACCAGTCCATTTTAATTGTCATTAATTACTATTACTGGTATACATTTTAAAAAAATAATATGACATATGACCCTTGCAGTTTTGATTCCTATTTGCAAACAGTTCTGCAGTGTAAACTGCACTACAATATCCTACAGTACACTCATAATGCTTGCTTAAATTTCCGTCCCTTCCTGTAGGGATTTACAGTGTGCACCTCAGTGTTTTGAGTATAGGGGACAAAAAGATTACTGTAAGTCATTTGTCTTCTTTTGAAACATTTAACGTCGACTTCCTTGAAAGCTTTTTGACAAAATGTCATGTGATACTTTATGAAATATTGTTAAGATGAGACTAAAATTCTTTAAAGAGGGTTGATTGGCACTGAATTTGTGAGTGCAACAGTAGGGTCATGTTTTCAATTAAGTTGTATGAATAAATGCTTGATGAATATTGTAGCATTAATCAGTTTACTATAAATGGAGGTTCTATAGAATTGTAATAAATACTCAGAAGTTATGAGGTCAGTTTTAGGGTTAGGTTAGACTTCAGGTTGGTATTATTGTACTGTGTATCTGTGCATGCTTTCTAAATTATTTACTATTTACAATTTACAAATTGTTTATAGTATGTTGATTATGAATAGAATATCCAGACAACCCACTAATAAACAGAGCAACATAACCAAAACCCAATCCAAGATGCTATACCAGTAATGGAATTACAAGGGAAGAACAAGTTCATGTACTGTACATCAGAGCACAGAAGAAGAGGACAAATTCTGTTTATGAGTAGGATTAATTTTTCTCGCATATGCAAAGTCCACTTTGTAAGAACTGCAATGCTTTACAACAGACTTACAATTTTTAAAGAGACACTAAGAATGTACGGTTGTTGTTCCCAATACTTCTGAATGCATTTTCCAACTAAACACCAAATTATGTTATTGAGAGTATGTTAAAAATCTGGTAAAATATGTACAGTAGATTGAATGCTCAGCTTTCTATACTACATGAGCTTTTATTTTTACAAATTTACAGTGAAGGAGTGGTTTGTGAGTGGTTCATATGGGATACAGGGATGTTTGGTGTCTTTTCTGCCATGTTTCATGATTTCATGCTTGTGTGAACAAAGGCCCTCATGGTTCAATTGGCTTGTAGAGAGAACTGACAGCAGCTTGCAGTGCCTACTGTCCGGTTTGCTATTGGATGCTTATGCTACATTTTTTTTTTCTTTTGAGTCATTTCAGTTTCTACTTTTCTTGTCTTTCTATCACAGGGGGTAATTGAGGAGGGCTGAGCATTCAGCAGAACACTTTGCTGACTTTTTTGTACAGCCTCATCGCTTTTGACAAGGTACAGTAAAAGTCACTTTAAGTTCATATAAACCAAAAAAGCAACTTAAGTTCTTCAAAATTCTTTTCCCTTTAATTTTGTGCATTGGAACTTTAAATGCATGGAATAGCTTTGGTTAGTTCTCAAGGATTGGTGGAAATGAAGGAGAAATCAGGTGTACTAATTGCTGGACTGGTCCCTTGTCACATTAAATTACTTGAGGTGAACTTCATGTTTTCACTTTTCTTTTGTTATACTGTACCATGTTGAACAGTGTTCCTTTAATCCCAGGCATGTTTGGATTTACTTGGACAGATCTTATTTTAGAAAAACGCTTTCCATTTTTTTCTTCGTGGTTCTGCACAGCAATCCAAAAGCCCAAAACTGCAGTATTATTTTGTCGAGGGGTTGTATGCATTTCAATTACAACCCAAATAATATTCTAAAAGCCTAGCCGAGCATCTCAAAATGTTATTTTTTTTACAGCCAAGTAGTGATTTTCTCACTTTTTTATTCATGTGTCAATCACATTACACAATAGCAACCCTTACCACCTACTGGCTGATTCAGTCCATGTAATCACAGACACGCTTCACAATATGTAGCTTTTAAAGATATTATCAGCTCTTTGTACTGGCCTGTATTAATTTTTCCAAAAGCAATTTTTTTAGCATTTCCATTCTTACCCAATCTTTATTTGTCAAGTAATTTAAAATTATGTGGCATTAAAAACAGAATACATGCTATTACCCTTTGTCCTTATGTTTCTATGGGAACCAAATTGCAGTGCATTTCTGAAGTCAGAAATAGAAAGTAAAATTTTCATCTTATTTGTCCTAAGATGTAAAAAATAAGCTTTTCGTGTTCATTTTTCTTATCTGTTGCACTTATTATATTTTTATGCAAAGCTGATTAGATTTACTGTCATTAAAAAGTGATTTTTAAATGTTTTTGCAAACTTGACAGTTTAATTGTGGTTTCAAATAAACACAAGCCATTTGAAACCTATAATCATTTTACTGCTTGGCTTTTTACTTCGGTTTATATAAAGCAGAATTGTCAGACCAGGATAAATGCATCTGCAAATACAATTTGTAAATGAAAGTTTCATCATCCCCCAAATAATGATGCAAGATACAGTACATTAGAAAAGAAAAGTGACATTTTTCCCAAATATGAAACCGATAATAGTTACAGTTTCAATGGCTTCCGATCAAATCAATTTCCGTCATGATTTAAATTTGAAAAATGATTCACATGTCCTTGCATCAATTCTTTTCATCATATATTTTTCATTCTCTCCACTGTACCAGCAGCCATTCAAAACCTGTCCCAAAAAATAGGTCCTGAACCTGACTTGCTTCATGACTGTTAGCAAGAAAAAGGACACATAAGAAAAAAAAATATCACAGAGAAAGCAGATGAAGAAAGATTAATGCCTACAACTGAAGAGAACAAAAGGATATACAATCTGAATGTCAAACTCTGCAGAGGATGGACAGTCTCTTTGTCATTGCAGCTGCAACAAGAAATGCCTTAAAACAGAATATGTATTTTCTTACTTTAAAAGCTTGGTCGCAACAGTAAATCAATACTTGCCTTATTTAAAGCTGTTCTTCTTTGAAGGACACTATTTTCCGTGTTGTTTATCAAACTTATGAAAACAAATAAAAAAAACATTAATTTAGGTGCAAGTATTGCATGCAATTTCTTAACTAAGGTATGGGGAAGGATAAAGACAGACAGGCCAATCTCATCCAGCTGTTTTAGATTGCAGTCATTACCAACTCTAGCTTTAGATACATAACTCCTGCACACGCATCTTCTTGTACTGTATATTTTTGAATTCATCCCGCCTTCACTCCACCTCTCCCCTGGTTAATCGAGTGGGTTAAGATGAACTTATTATACTTCAATTCTCAAACATTCACAAAATGTTATTCTTGGATTATTCATTAGAAATTAATTTAAAACAACATACAAAACGTAATAATGAAATGCATTTTTGTGCAGGTAATCTATTTTTGATAAACATTTAAAAATGTAGAGCAACAGAATATGGAAAAGTGCACTGGGAGAGGTATCACAGAAGATAATGTATATGAATTTCTGCTTTACAAATGCTGTTCTGCATCATTAAAAAACTTCTGCTTTTCATTACATGAAAACTTTCTGCATGCTGTGTTTCATATCTGCAGGAACATAAACATACACACAAGATTTTTCAATGTTTTAAATTTTCCAAAGTTTCATCCTGTTCATCTTGTTTCCGAATGAAGATCAAAATAATTAATTTTCTGGAATACAATTCACAAGCTTTATTGTATTACCTTTTACCACTTGTTTTTGATTTCATTTGTGGTGCCCAGCATGTTAAGCACAGCAGAGGATAATTTAACCACTATGAATTTTAAAATTACAGGGTCACAATAATAATGCAACAGCCTGTGAAAACGGTCTGAGGAAAGGAGTGGTTTCTGAGTAGAAAAGTCTTTCGATTGCTTAGGAAAACTGTGGAAGATGTGTTAAACATTACTTCCCTTGACAAGGATCCCTTTCATATGAAATGACAGGCCTGGCCAGGCAATGACAATGGGTAAAGGTGGTATTAACTCTTCTGTATTTTTCATGTATACTGTACTTAAGGTATTAACATCCAGGACCAAGAGCCAATGTGGGTGAGCTGCTAAACGTTTGAGTTTGGATTCTTCAGGGTTGATGGTAGAGGGGTGGGGGGGGGGGGGGGATTTAATTTGTAAATTTAATTGAAAATAAGTAAAATTAGAAGAAAATAAATGTCCCATTTTAAGTTGCCAGGTGAAATGTACTGTACTTCTTAATTTTTCTTACATGTGAAAACATAAAAAATATTTTAACATCTCTTGGAATTTGGACAGTTTTATGACTTTAACAATGAAACGCTACAAAAGACAACCTAAACTCAATCCTGGATGTATGTTCCGGTCGATCCTATGGACAGCCTATTAATGGATATTTGTCTTAAAGAGTGTAATGCAAGTGAATGTAACTGGTGCATTTAATTGAAAATTTTTCATAAGCTGGTCACATCCTGCAGTGAAATTTCGTAATCTGTAATATTTTAGCATGACAATTGTCATTACTTTGTTTTTGCAGGTTTCTTTCCTAAGAACATTAATTAAAATGAAATAAAATATCATAAGCTTTCAAATCTAAAATGCCAAATTGCAGTGTGCATAGCTGCAGGATACGCAGACCAGTTGTTTCAGCAATTAACTTGCATAACCAAACAGGGGATGGTAATGCACACAACATGATAAGTGTCACTTTGTGCTGCTCCAGATGACCCCCCTCTGGGCACAATCGAGTGGAACCTGTCTCAGCTGCCACTTTTGTGAGATACAGCTAAGCCTTCCAGCCTCCTCCTGCAATTGCTGTAGCTTTATGGCAATTAAAAAAGCTTTTTTGTAATATTGGCAAGATGGGTTTCTAGATTAATGCTTTCAGAAAGATAGGTATATGTATATAGAGGGACAGGGCAGTTGTAATCCATTTTGAGAAAAAAAAAACTACAGTATTCAATCCTTGATACACATATACCCATAAGATATCTAGACTGTGTAGATATTTTATCAAATTTGATATTAGATGTGTAGATACTCTCTAGAATTTACTGTACTTTTTGTCATGTACAGTATGTGATTAATGTGGTGTTATTAAGTTTTAGTGATATGTCTTCAGTAGAGTTTATAGGCCATTCTCTCTGTTTTGTAATCTATTTTACATCCTGAGTGTGTACAAGCAAAAGGTTTGGTTGCACGTGGATTTTAAGATGTCCCAGATTTGATTCTGGGCTGGGGAATCATCTGCTTTGCCACTATTTTCTTGGGTTTTATTTGCTTGTTCAGGTTTCTTGGTGCATCTAGGTCTTATGATACCTCTAGATTTTCACTCTGAGCGTGTGTGTCAGTGCTCCCTGTGATAGATCAGTGTTACACATGCGTTTTCAGGATAAGCTCCAGATTGCTCTGACTCTTCCCAGCAATAAACAGCTTTCTCATAATTGATGTTTGGGAGTTTTGAAACCTATGCTGTACTCACTGGTACAGCCACAGCAACATTAATTGTAATCCTTAAGTATTTCAACACAATTGTGCTTGTCCGCACAAGGGAGATAAGATCTCTACTCAGTCAACCCAATGGACAGAATTGGGATGTAAAAGTCAGACTTAAAGGGTGAATATTTTCATTTTACTCCTTAATTTCTGAATTAGCATCTCAAATGTCTTTCTTTCTAAAGTTGTGAATTATATATCTGAGTATCTACAGTATGCTTATATTGTCTGTTTAGTTTTGGAGGACACATTTACAATAGTTTGAGAGAACTGTTTGTTGTACAGGACTACTAATTAAATGTTATGGTATGCCAGTTTATGTGTATGTTCATTTTAAGTGCCTAGACTGGCTTCATCTACTTTACCATAAATATACGTCTAAAATAAATTTGTCATCTATTCTTGTCAATCCATGTGGGATGTCAGCAGTGCCTCCACTGTGAAGAAGCTAATTAGACTTTCACATAACAACTCTGTCATAAGAAATGTTTATTTTCTAAAGTGGGTTAAATGAGCCATTCTTTTTATCTGTATCACTGAAATCTATGATGGGCATCATCCTGCTAATTATTTTGTGAGGAAATTTAATTTCTCAGATACAATTGCAAGCTCTGATATTAGCATAATTATTTTTAGATACGGCATGTCAGCATTTATCAGATATGGGGGAAAAAAGCTGGTAATACAGTATGTCTTAATCCATCCACGTGTTTCCGGCATGGGTCAAGTCAGCCACCACTCTGACACTGGTGCCGACAGCTATTATTAAATGAATTGGTTCGTGATTCTACCAAAGCAAACTTTCATTTGTATCCATTTCAAGTAGTAACTGGGCACTTGTCTAAAGCAGTCTGATGTACTGTATGTACCTTGCGTCCCACCTGGGATTTGAACCCACAACCTTCTAGTAATAAATCCTAAGCCCTAAGACTCTCTTTTGAAATACTGACACTATTTTACTTATTTTTTTTCTCGTGGAATTCCAGCACAGTACCAGTGTGTAGGGATTAATCAATTACTTTCACAAGATGTATAAAAGTTAGTACCAACAACACGTCAACAGGAAGCTCCTTTCATTAAGAACGGATTGGGAATTAGTAACAATATAGTTTCAGATTTTTCCCGGTTTAGAAATGTTCATAGAATTAATTAGTACCTTTACTTTTAATTAACAACATAGTTAAGCAGATGGAGGGTAACGTCAACACACATCTTTCATTTAAAATGTTCAGTTAAGGTGTAATTTTTGCGTCTCCCAGGTGTGGAATAGTTATTTTCAGGAGGTAACAGAATTTACAAAGTATGAAATGTAAGGTGGACTCAATTTAGATGTCCAATGTCAGATTTATAATTATTCTGTACTACAATGTACTCCATTTCAGTTTTTTTAAAATTTGTGAAAATTATATACAGTAAGTGTATTTTGTCCAATGCAGGAATGGCATTTACTGTGCATAAACACATTAAATGCTCATTCTGCAAACTATAACTGAATTCTATTAAAATTAAGGGATTGAAGAATATTATATATTATATAATATTATAATTTCACTTTATTAAAAACAAATTCAATTTTCTTTACATACAGTATCTACATAAACATCTAAAATGAACAAGAAGGGTTAAAATAATATACCAATATTTTATTTACTAAACTCAGTTTCCTCATAAAATCCCTAATGTTTTATGTAAACTCTTAAATTTGTTTCCTGCCAATTAAAATAAAATGAAACTTCTTAAATGTAAAATTCACACTTTCACTATAATTGTGGTAATAATTAAACTTCCAACTATAAACTTTTAAGAAGGCCTAAGCAATTTTTAAACTACTGAAACACTTTTACAGTCAATAGGTGTAAAACTAAGTGAGACACTTGCTGAGCTATCCTTCATTTACATTGAATTAAAAAAAAACAGAATGGAAATTTAAAATGACTGGTTGAATATTGTCTATAGCTCTGCAGTGCAGTCTATTCTTTATCCAAACAGGTGATACTCTTTACTTATCTATCCATGGCAGAAATAACTTTATCATTTCTGTTTCTATCCTCAAGAGCCCACATTGGAAGTACTTTGCAAACACTGAGTTTAGTACAGCTTTTCCCTGGAGTCATTATTTTGTTGTGTCTGCTTTGAATAAACATGACTGTATTATAGTATTATAACCAACACTTATACTGTACACTTATAATGTACTGTATGAAGCATTACAAAATCAGTGTTACCCATATTGGATTTCTAATTATTTTATACAAATATACTTGGTGTTATAATAATTTGTGCAATTTTCTGGGCATTTATTGTAAACGTTTCAAGTTTTTATATTTCAGCAATTATACATACATTATGCAGTAGGGTTTTTTTTCTGAGTGAAATCCTTTTCCAGACCTATCTGTCACCTAAAACGTCATTTTCAATCAAATGTATCGTTGAGTTAGACAGCACATTTGATTTGTACCATTTTTTTGAACCCAGCCCTTAAGCAAATGAATGGGATTGCTACCGCCACAGAAACATTATTGTGATTTTTTTTACTATCTCCCAAAGCTGAAAAAGAGAGACTCCAATGAATTCTGAAAATAAAACATAGCATTTCATCTGTATGATAGCAGTTTTTTTTTTCTTTTTAGCATGCGGCTTTCACAAAAACCTCAAACGCATAAACAAGGCCTACCGAACGGCCTAATCAACATAAATCTACAGTACAAACCAATAAACAGCATAACCAATATAGTAATCTCCAACAGAATTTGAGTTCTGTGGCTGGTTGAAGCCTAGGTAATTCCACTAGTGTTATGGTGACTGGGATTCTCTAAGTGGCAGCTGTTTTCTTGACTCTCAGTGAAACAAAGACTGTTGCAACTTAACCAGATTTTTACGGGCATGCTGAGACATCAGATATCCTCCAAACAGTGCTAACTCTCCTGTCAGGTGTTGTGGAGCTCGCACAATATCTATAGACAAGTGGTTCAGTGGCTGGCTGGGCCGAAGGAGCCTGCAGTACCTGCCCTTGCTCTTTCAGTGTAGTACATGTGTGGTCGTGAGTTGAGATGTACACAAATTCCAAAATTGTTGGAAATAACATAGAAAAAGACATTTAAAAGACAAAAATAGTGAAACTGCCATGCTACTTCTTTTATATGCAGTAAATTGATTTAGAATGCACTAGATTTGTCTGGATATGCCCTTCATTCCACTTACATACCAGATAAATTGAGTCATAGATCTAGCAAGTCCAGAAAATCAACTTTAAAACTTGATTTTGTTCGTAGCAACGAAGCTATTAAGCTTAGTCTGCTGTGAGTTTAGGATCCCTTTCAAGTAAAAAATGAATGAGAGGTCAGGTGAGATGCACCTAACCTTTTTAGAAATCTAGATCATGAAATCAATTTTAGAAATTTAGATTTTATGCATATTTATTATTTATTTCTTTATTTTTCTATATCATTTCTTTTCTTTTAAACTTTATTGTGAGCAAATACTGTACATCAAGATAGCCTTGCCTACTCACAGTGCAATGTAATGGTTTTTAATAAAACAATATCATTATCAGGGGGCATCATATTCTAATGCATGCTTCATAATAATGCGAATCTTAAGAATATTTAAAATTCTGTTCTTTCAATGTCAAACATTTGTTGTACTAAAAAGAAAAAACATCCTATCCAAAGAAAGTTCCCTTGCCTCTTTAACCTACTGTAATGAACATGAGTCTAATTTCTCAAACCCTTCTTCTGACATGCCAAGCCTTTTTCAATTTGTCTTTTTTAGAAACAAAGGAATAATTCTAACTGCAGAACTCAATTTAATCAAAACCTTCATATAGACAGCATCCATGCCACTGACTGGCATTTCAGATATTCAGCTGAAGGCTGATGTGAACAAAAAAAAACAACGCATTGTGCAATGCTTATAATGCTAGGAATCAAACGGTATATCTTCAGTGTATACAATCTAGTCTGAAATATTGAAAAGAATTATTTTGAAATGTAATGTAAGGTCTTACTCCATAGGCTTGCAAAAATGTTGCCTCAGTGAGTCTGTATCTTTTATGTTCAAAACCATAAAGTGTGTCCAGTGAAACATGATTTGTGTCAGCTGAAACTGTTGCCTGCAGCCATACTTTGTGGGTTATTACTTTAATCTGGTTACTTTAGCCTTGAAGTGAAAGTTAGCAAGTGGAGGGTAAAAATGTCAAAAGCACAACTGAGACTGATCATTAAGGATTTTCTTTCGACGGGAGATGGAAGAATGTGATTATGGCTGCTGGGCAGAATGAGGAAAGGATCTAAAGTAATGTCATTTGTTAACCTATTTGTTTATTATTCCATTTAAAATTGTTGTTTAAAGTTACAGGAGAAATGTAATCCACTCACACAAACCACAAGCACATTAAAATTGTTTCTATCGACAATGTGAAAATCGTCACTTTTGAAGATGTTTTTTTCCAGTGATTGTTGTGTGTCAATATACAGTAACTGCTGTCGCCTTCTCATTGCTGTAGGTTGGCTACCGAATATGACTCAAACAGTTGTTGCCCACTGGATGCCTAAATTGCTTTTAGGAAAGAGTAGTGAAATAATAATAGATAACAGTGAAATAAACTGAATCACTTTTATTGTCTGTCTCATCATTAAACATTAAATCTGATGAGAACATCGGATCAATTAGCTTCTACCTAATGGGAGATGTCATGTTATTGAAAAACAAAATTTTATAATAGAAGTAATGTTTACTGTAGTATTAGACAAGTTTAGTATTTAATGTTTAAAAGGTTTAGTATTAGACAGTACAAAAAACACAAGGTTAGGAAATTTAACATAACACAATTATACTGAACAACGGAACTGAACAACAATCTGAAGGTTCTAATCGTACATGTCCCTCTCTGGCGGGAACTTGTGTATGCGGTGTATTTCGTGTCACAGTGTAGCAGAATCCCACAGCAATTGACAATATTTCACAGCAACAGTTGAGGAAAATATAAACTCCCACTCAGAGAAAAGAAACCTCTGGGGATCCCAGGCCTAATAGTTGCCCCCTTCAGGCAAAGGGTTTGTGTTCTGCTGTCTATAACAATACTGTAAGTGTGCAAGAGGCTTCCTTAGAAAGAGGCACTGTTAAACTGTATGTGCAGTACTGTAGCTGTGCAGTTACAGTACTTTCCAATCTATTACATTCTGAGGTGGTAAAACATTTTATTTACGTACCTTTTAATACATTTTTAGCTACTGTGGTTTCTTAGTTAATAATGGATTTATTTAATTATGTTACACAAAGGAGCCGTAGGTTTGGCGTCAATGATGCATAAGGCAAAGTTAAAGCAGCATAACACATACAGTACCATTCGTGATGTTATGAAATAGTCCTGTGCTACTACAAATTAAAGTAGAACAGAATTAAATATATGAAATACAGAATAGAATCAAGCACCCCCCGTCTATTGAATATACTGTATATATCAAATGCTCTCTTCAGGCTTTAAAGTTTCACCATTTGTACTCATACAGTAGTATAGTTTACAAATTTGGTTAATATCTGCTTAACTAATTAAGACAGGGAAAAAGGTGAAGGATTACCTTAAACTTATGGTTTGTAGGGCAATATTCTTTCAATTTCACCACCGAATTTGTTAAATCAAGAGTTAATTTAAAGAAATTCAGTTTTATAAGTTAGTACAAAACACGTATCAGCATGCAGTATCAGCAAATATGTTTGCTAAAGCTTATAAGACTATTGTACATTTCATGGTTTTGGCTTTCGATTTGCTCTACTGTAGCCAATACACTCAAAATAATTTGAATTTTTTCCCACATTAAGCACATATCAGGACAGACCTTTTTTGCAAAGCCACGTCAAAATTGTGACAGAACCTCTGTGTGAACATATTTCATGGCAAAGTCCATTTTCAGTGCATTTGAGAAAATTTCAGAATAGCCTGAAGTAAATATTTGCTACCGTTATAAAATAAAACCATTTGCAGTATTTACTGTATCTTTTGTAGCTTGTGTTCTTACTGAATTGAATGTCTTGTTCTGACAAAAAAAAAAGTTGGTACCAATTTGTATACAAATTCATGTAGAAATGTATTTAAACCTGTAATACAAGAGAACATTAATACAGTCTGCAAGCCTGGTAGTAAGTAGCCCTTACTAATGATACTTTGTGTGGCAATTAATTGAAAACAGATACTTAACATTTATAACCACTTAACCACTTATTAATGACTGTTTTATTATTAACTGTATTGTGCACATATTTTGTTGTGTGATTCACACCTTCTAGATATCCAATTTGTAAGTTAAATGAAATGATATACTTTAGTATCACACACATTATCTGAAAATGTGATCCTTACAATGATGTAATGACTTAGTTCCAGATATGTTTCTAAGAAGTATTATATGCAATTCCAATGGTTTTCAACAAGAGTAATGGGCTTTAGTACTATAAAAATGGGTTTATACTGTACTGTATATCAGAGATTAAAGAGCATCTACTGCCTTTTGAGCGCTTATACATTTTAGTAAAGGCAAGAGATATGTCCAGGATAAATTATTCATGAAACCATAATTTGAAAGTGATATAGCCAAAAACCACATGAGTACATATGTAATTGTATTATCAGAGATACTGGTATTCCTCTAATTTTATTTTGAATTTGGCACAAATACTAAGCAGTTCTATTTACTTACAGTATATTTAGTTCAGGTCTTTTTTGTTGCAGCAGCCAAGTTTTTAGGTGACAGTTCTCAAGTCAGAGCTAATCTTTCTGTATTCTTAATCATTGATGTCTCTCTTTGTAATCAAGGAAAATGTTTTTGTAATGCAAATATGATATCTTATGTAGAACGTCCTCCAACACAAAAAACAAAACTGAACAACAGGAGTGACACATCTCTGCAGTGTTGAAGGGGAGCGGGCTACCTTAGGTCAACAGCAAACGAGGAAGTGGAACAGCAAGTATGTGGTGGAACAAACCAGGAAGGGAAGAGCTGTAACAGGGTTGGTCCAGCCTCAGCTGATTAAACTCTTTCTTGTACAAAACTAGGGGTTTATGTACTGCTCTTAGGTCATTCAGACCCAAATTCACTGTTAGGGTACCCTGCTACAGTGCTCCAGTTACAGGACCTACCTGCTACCTCCCAAATACCGTTTGCTAGTACTCTTAATCGAGTCTTTCCCTTCCAAGGGAATTTTATCCATGGATGGTTTGTTCCCAGGAAAGCCAGTCTTGTCAATGAAATTCTCTGCATGCAGGATAAACCCTGCATTGTTGTTTTTATATTATATTATAAGTTACATATCCAAAGTTTATATGCTGAAGAATTGTACGATAATGCGCATACTGTACAACATGCTGTTGGCAAATAACTTGCACATTTTGCAGTTTTCTGCTCAGTTTCCATGCCTTGTAAAGTAACAGTTTGTAGTAATCTATATTGTATCTAGATTTTGTGGTAAGAAAGGTAGCTTTTAACTTTGAGTTTATAGAGAGGAACACATAATGCTAATGTCAAGGAACACCAGACAATCAGACAATTTGACATGACTGGTAAATGTAATGAATTAGCTACTGTACTACAACATTTCATATTGACTTCTCATTTATGGTTTACATTGAGTTGTTGTGATCAATTTGAAGAATGCTAAATGTCTCAATTTCTTCTCACTCATACTAAAATGTTTTAATATTACAGCTGTCAAAGCTATAATAGAAAACACCAGTGGTAGCTTTTTAATAAACTGGAAATGCTCAAAACATACTGTACATCCTATATATCGTGAACCCTAATTGTGCCTAAGAACTTAATACAGTAGTGTTTAATTGATTTATTTTGTAATATAAGATACCACATTCGTGATCTGTATTTTTCCAGTTCACTAGGCAGTAATGGTTTTCATAAATACTAAAGAATCATTCATAAAAACTATTTTTTCATACAACAGGAAAATGATATGTTAGTTTATAATTGCTTCAGTGAGCAGATATAAATAAGAGACTGAAAGCCACAAATACCGTGCACTAAATGGAAAACTAAAAAATACGAAAAATGGGACTACTATGAAATGGAATTATGCATTATGTTCAGGTACCTAATGCTATGGGAAAAGAGACAAGACAGCTGCTCACAATGTATTTAATTTGGATCAGGCCTAATTTAACCTTACTGACTGCTGTAGTCCCTGAAGGGACATTTTCTACCAGCTTTTGATGAATAGGCACGGAAAATTTCTTCCCAGCAGTTTCTAGGGCTATGGAAGAACCTGGCCCCTTCCTAATTGTCTATGCCATTTCATCCTAAAGTTAGTCTATCACCTTGTTCTAGCATCCTGCAACAATCATAAAATGTCATTATTCCTGAAAATTATACCATCAACATTTTGAAAGTTTGAGCCTAACACATGGTCTTGTTACCTGTCTCCACTCCACTCAGGCTGATAGCTGAGCTTGATATCACTGTAGAGCCCAGTTTTTATAGTGACCCTAGATACATGGGAGCTTGGGTTTGGCCAGCGGTAGGATTCTCTTTTTTAAAATAAGGGGATCTGATTATTATAGACATTTTAAAGACCTATTTAGAACAGCTATATTATTGTTTATTTTTCTTTGGTGCACAAAGTAAAAGGAACGTGTTGAAATGAAGTAAAAATCTGTTGGCCCCACTAATCAGATTCCTTGATATTGTCACGTCATCATGATGTGATTTCAGGTATTTTTCTTTTCTTCTTATTTGTGTCCCATTGCAAAAATGTAAGGATCGAAAGGACATCTGTGTAATTTTTATTTTAGTGTATCATTCTAAAAACATCAGTGTACTGTTTTTGATATCCTCAGCCAAAGGCACTTTAGTGTTATTTTGTAGTTGGCAAGTACTGTCTTGAAATAGGAGGTCGTTTGAAATATATTAATGCTGAATATATCTAGATAGCTCATTTTCTGCCCAATTGTGTAAAAGCTGTCAAGAAAAGTAAAACAGGCCAAAAAAGTACCCACAGAAAATTAAATATTGATAGTACCTTTTGGGCAGTAATTACTGATTTATCTCTCATGCATTTCTAAATACTATATGTAGCAGGCAAGTCATAGAGGCAATTAAATTAAACCAAGTATCAGAAGCTCTTAATCACAATTTCCCCGTTCACCATATCCATTATTTATTTAACTAGTTTAGTACAGTGACACTCCATTCATGGTAATATTTACAGTAAACATGTTCCTTACCTTCAGAATTTTCATGGATATGGATATACAGTAAATGGAGATGGATATACAGTAAAGTAGTCATTTTTAAGGTCCAATTCTAGATCTATAATTTTTTGTAATACTAAATTAAGAAAAGTAGTTTGGTTATGCTGAATGACTCAAATGGTGCAAGTAGAAAACAAGATAAAGAAAGTAGTACTTTACTACTGTATATGTGGAGAGTCAGTTCAGATGCTGCTTCTCCCATGTAATGGAGCCAGCCTAAAATTACAAAACAAATGTATCATTATCCTTTTGATCTGCAATTACCTAAAATGTTTAGAAGAGGCATATTGCTATGCATGTAAATGTGGCAATGGAAATAAAATGCATGTATGAATTATTTGCAAAGGAGACTAACATTTTTTCTAATTTTTCAAAGTTAGCTTCTTAATAATGTACTGTATGTCAAAAAAGGACATTAGCTTTGGACAACTAATGACTACAATTTTGCTTTCTTCAGACAATACCAGCCATCAGGGTCCTAAAAGAGTGAACAAGGAACAAAGGAACAAATAAAGGTTAAACGGTTTGTTAAGCTTCTGTTTTGTGCTGCTTCTGCGTTTTTACTTGTTGGTAAATTGATGTCAATGTCTCTTTGTAGGACTGAGTGATACATTGTGATTCCCTCCTGTGTCTGTTAAGGGAGCAGAGTTTTAATGACCAAGTTGAGGAGAGACTGCATGAGGTTTTGTATGCTGACATTGCTGGAAATAACATACTTTGAACTGGGTGAAGACTTAGCACAGAAAAGAAACAGACATAAATTAGCACATACAGTATGATTAAGGGTCCTGGTGAAAAAAGAAAAACAGCAGATACAATCATCCCCCAGGACCAGGACTGAAACCTCTGTAACAGATTTTTCCTCCTATTACACCTAGGTGCAAGCTGAGGCTTTATTTTGTGGGAGCTTTCTACTGTAGATTCTCCTTCAGGGATGTGGAACAGCTGTTGTTAGCAATCGTTTTTGCTACAAAATAAATACCCTGTGCAGGGCTCAAGTTGGTGATTTCCTCACACTGTTGCAGGAAGTCCTTATACAAAAAGATTTTAAAAATGCCTAATTGTCCTAATAATCAAAAATCAATTGGCAGGCGAAAGTCAGAACCGTGCTTGGACAGTTCAACCAAGAAAACAAATCCAAATCGCAAAGGCAGAAACGAGGTCCAGGAGAGTCTAAGACAAGACAGTAACTGTTATGATATAATTATTTAACTGGTGCTAACAGTTTTATGGAGTTGGCTTACTGTAGGCTTCATGAGCATTTTTGAGGGCCACAAAATCCTTAATCTGCATACCATATCACATACACTGTACAAATAAATTAAAATTAATGATATGGGGAAGATGTTCATAGCTCAAGATTTGCTACTGTACAGTATATAAAGTAGGTTAGAATTCAAAAGTACCAATCTGGGCTTCATCACCAACTTCTGTGTTCCAACAGAAGTGTAAGTTTTGTTTTATGTTTTCCATAAGTTGCTAATATAACATTTTCTTTAAGAATTATAACTCTGCAAAAGAATTCACTAGGTTTTTGAAAGTCTGGCACCTAACGTGGAGTGGAAGATTTCTTCAATCCCAGTGACAGTTGAACTTATGTTCCTCTATACTGCACATGATTTGCTGGAGAATTAAGTGACATATGAATTTGTTATGGAAACTGATGATTTCAGACAAGCTAATTTCACTTCAGCTTCCCCAAGTGCACCAAGATTCAGTCATATTATCCCTTTGAACTGTCAGTTGTACAAAATAATCTATGATATTGCAGTCACATTTTTTTTTATTATTAGACAGTATGAGGCATATTCATTTTATTTCTGAACATGTTAAATGATGAAGGCTAAAAAAGAAATACAACTTCTTATCATGGTTAAAAATGAAACATCAGATGTGCGCTTAAATCTACAACTGCTGTATGTACATTATAGCAATATGATAAATGTATAGCCCCTCAAAGTCAGAACTCATTATTATACAGTATATAGAAATAGATGCAGAAAGAGGTTTTATTTCAAGTTTAACTAAACAACATACAAGCTTCACGGTAAATCAGAATATTGAGTTGCAGATCTATTGCAATGCACCACATTTTGCCAACTGATCAGTACCTGGTCAGTACCTGGATGGGAAACCTCCTGGGAAAAACTATGGTTGCTGTTGGAAGAGGTGTTAGTGGGACCAGCAGGGGGCGCTCACCCTGCGGTCCATGTGGGTCCTAATGCCCCAGTATAGTGATGGGGACACTATACTGTAAACATCCTTCGGATGAGACGTAAAACCGAGGTCCTGACTCTCTGTGGTCATTAAAAATCCCAGGGCGCTTCTCGAAAAGAGTAGGGGTGTAACCCCGGCCTCCTGGCCAAATTTCCCATTGGCCCTTACCAATCATGGCCTCCTAATAATCCCCATCTGTGAATTGGCTACATCACTCTGCTCTCCTCCCCACTGAGAGCTGGTGTGTGGTGAGCGTTCAGCTGTACTATGGCTGCTGTTGCATCATCCAGGTGGATGCTGCACAGTGGTGGTGGAGGGGAGTCCCCATTACCTGTAAAGCACTTTGAGTGGTGTGTCCAGAAAAGTGCTATACTGTATAAATGTAAGCAATTATTATTATTATTATTTATTAATTGTACTTGATGACAATAGAATTGAACTATCATTAAAAGCACAATGAAATTAAACGTAAAATAAATGGAAAACATAATCACAAGGAGATCATTGAACTGTTAAAATCAAGTTGCAACTAGAAATAATAATTTGAAAATGGATTGCATGCAAATTATTTGAAAATTTTAGTTTGTTTTTGAAAATAGAGGGTAACTCAACCATTGTTTAGTGGAAATGTTTCAGTTTTGCATTTTAAATTCAAAAACATACTTTTTTATAAAGTTAAACTGAAGCACTGCCACAGTTCAAGAAATGCTCTATAAGAATTGGGTATTTCAATGATAATTTTTGAAAGGACAAAATTTAGCAATGTGCAAAAAATTACAAAAACATAAATTTTGAATACTAATACATTAAAACTTTTATCTTTTTGAAAATTGTAACCAGTTCTCATATATTAAATAAATGTGTATTTGTATTTAGGTGCCTTGACTGCAACTTGAAACATTCTGTTCTTAATTGTATTTGTGATTGTGCTGCAAATTTTGTAATAACGTTACTGACAAAATCTTATTCCTAATCATAATAAATGGCAACAGACTACTATGCTTGTATGGCAGAAATCAATTTAGATGAATGTTCTTGCACTGTAAGTGTTCTTGAGTTAGTGAAATGGTTTTCTCAGGAGAAGATGCACTTTTCAATGTCCTCAGCACATAACTTTCCATTAGCATTTTAATTCATAGTTCATTATACTGTAAGTACTTTTTACATCTCTGTGAATACAATATATTATAAATGCTATAAAGTTTACAGCAATATTATTCAGCACATTTGTTTTCATAAAAATAACCAAAGAAAGCTTAGCACCATATTGTCTGTTTTATTTTACAGATTGCAAAATGAAACTACAGTATATTCACAGTTAAAAAATTGCACCTTGTTTTACTGATACAGCAGTAACCTCATGTATGATGCAAACAAGATTATTCAAAAAAAATATTACAAAATGTGAAGAAGGTTTTCTACATTTTTTACACATTTTTTAAAGTGTTCAGCAAGAACTATTTTGTCTTTTTCAATTTATTATTCTAATCATGAACAACCGTATCACTATAATGAAAGTAATGACACCCTTTTCTGAGACATCATTGTTCTAGTTTCCCACTACGTTTCCACTGACTTGGAAGCATCGAGTGTGTTTATAAAATCTGTATCTTGGGTGATGTTTCGACCTCATAATGTAAACAAAATTGACTGCAAATTACATAGACGGTATTCAACACTTTTAATACACTGATTGTGGCATTGATTGCATATTCCTATGGTACTGTATATTTTTCCTGTGACCTGCCAAATAGCACAAGAATAAATACAAATCTTGAGAAAGTTCAATAGCATTATCATAGAACAGAAAAGGAAGAGCTTTAAGTAGGAAACTCCCCTTGTTTAATATAGCTGTTTGCAGTCGATGGGTTTTACACTTCACAAGTTAAATATAATTAATTAAATTATATACAGTATACAATAATAAATGGGGAGGTGGGCTGTCGTAATATTCACCCTGTTTTATGCTTTGAGGAACATTCCTGTGGTTGCAAACATTTTTGATATTGCAAAATGCAGTTTCAATTGCGGACACATTTCTTATATTAAATATTTGCTCTGTGCCTTTAAGATATTATGTCCAGTGACTTCTGCTCAGCCTGTTTTTACAGTTTCACAGATCAGAGATAGTGCTTTCTCATTAATAAAAGCAAATCTATTATCTTATAAATAAAAGAACAAATTTGACAGTAGATTTATATTTTAGTGGGTTTTTTTTATTTGCTTTTATTTAACACCCAATTTAATGTTTTGTGTACATACAAATGCAGTCAATATAAACTATATAAACATACAGTATGAGCATATGAATGTGTTCTCAATGGATTGAACCCCATTCAATATTAGTGTGTTGTACTTCAATCTGGAATGACATGTGGGATCTTGGGCTCAGTGACCAATGAATAAGTACCAGTGGATAGCAGAGGAGCAGGACAGAATCCCACTGGATAGAATGCAACCTGGTGCAAAGCAGACATCACAGATGTATAAATTGTATTGCTGCCAACAGTGGCCACACAATACTGTGGGCTATGACTTTCACTGTAGACCCCCTGGGGATCAATGTTGTTGATGGCATTTGTTAGTAAACATAAAAAAAAAATAACTTTTGCCATATATTTTCAATAAAATGCCAGTTCTCCAGTTACAAATGATTTTGCCATTTTCTTTATAATAATTATTTGTTGCACTTCAAAGTTGCTTTTGATACTGTACTGTATATAATATACATATATAGTCCTAAGCATTTACTGTACATACTGTACTGTATATGTTCTTATACATCCAATGTGTACCTCTTTGTACTGTACTGTATATACAGTGTTTAAAACACAGAAAAATGGGTAATCATTTATCCAAATTAACAGGGGGAAATTAATGAGAACGTATTCAGAAACAAGTGGAGAGTCCAATAAATTTAGATTTGGCATAATGTGGTAAATGATTAGAAGATTGCTCTCACATTCAAAGTAAGATAAATTAAAGCAATATAAGATACTATTTATACAGTGGTCATGAACTATAGTAACTTCAAAACAGCCAGGAAAATTCTACTTGGCCAATAGTTGATCCAGCAATAAATTGTTTGCGGAGCACATCTCCATTCTTCATGTCTAGTTTTCATTTTGTGCAAGTACAAAATAATTTTAAAAGCACCTTCTTAAAGCAATACGCAGAGGTCCTGTACATGTATCTTTTAAAACCAGAGAGGGAAATGCCAGTGTACTGACACACACATAAAGTGCCTCACGGGTTTGTGGGATTCAATATTTGTTTTGCAAATTTAATTAAAAAGGTCTTTATTAAAACTGTATTAATAAAATATCTACAGGAATAACAAGAATTCTAAATACAATTAAGTTTAATACTTTTGTGCAAATAACCTGAATATTATACCACTAGAAAACTACTGCATGTCAGTCTTGTAAAGTAGTGTACATTGACCTGAATATATATATTCCTGACAAAATGATTTGTGACATTCACAGCTATAGCCTTCAAGATTGTGTGGTGTCCTTTCTTCTGAACCTGGGCTTAAATGGCATTATATAAAAACTGTTTTATTTGCCTGTAGATAATTTTAGCAGACTTGTTTCAGTGACACTAATGGTTCTCGCAAATAGTTTATATTGTAGGTCTGGAATAAAGGTCTAGACCACAAAGGATCTTTGACAAGAAAGGATCTTTTCCTTTGAGTAAGGGATTTAAGTCTCGAGAAAATTACTTCTTTGTTGGTATTGGATATATAGAGCGATTTAATGGAGCAATGCTGACTCTAAGCTCTGTGAAAGCTTCAAAGACTCAAATTACAATTGCGTTATTGGTAAAAACACCTTCCTGATGCATTCCACAAGGACGCTCTTTGTTGAAAGTTTTTATTGTATTTTTTCACAGAGTGATTGATTTTTCTTCTTCATAAAGGTGACTCCTAATATAGTCGATTTGCTATTTGAAATAGTTTGTCATAGCTTGTTCTCTGGTGTTACAAATACTTTCTGCTATGGGATTTGATATTTCAGTTCACATTCATCAAAGTTATTCGCTTTAATAAATGTCCAAAATCACAATATTTCTGTCCATTTGTATAATATTAACTTTGTAATGAGAAATGTTAATAAAGCCTGTTTTATGTTCTTTAGAAAAATCTTAATTTTTCCATTTATATTTTTACATTATTTACAGAGATGCTTCCAAGGGTCTTTTAAAGCTTTAACTTTCATTCATCTCTGTAAATAGATATAATGGGTTCATATCTATTAGGTTGTTTTCATTAAATCAGTTGTAGAAGGTGCAACAGTAACCTAGTTTAGGGTTATATAGCACGTATATGACAAAAACCAATTTTCTTGAATGTGTACATTGAGGCACGTACAAACGGTGTGAAAATTAATGCAGCGCAACTGTAAAATCCAGCTGTGTGCTATGGAGCAATGAATTTTGGTACATACTGTATATAAATGAGACTGTGGGGAATACATCCCCATGGACAATACCAGTCTACTGAGTAGTTCCATGCGCTGTCTATCATTTCCTTTCACGCACTGGAGCCACCATGGACACATTATGATCACCTTCAGCTGAATCGGAGCTCTCTTGTATGCACCATCGTTGTTAATGGAAACGCATACTGAATTTCATTGCTTCACTTTTGTGACTTTTTCACAACCTACTCTAGTTGTTTTCCCTGGTTTACATGGCACACTATACATACAGTATACTCTATATTTTCTCTCTGTTATTTTTGAATTGCTATTGTCCATTAAGCAATACATACAATAGGTCATGCAGAACTGGTGAAATTGAACAAGACAAGCTTGGACAATATACTATAGGCTGTTTTGTTATTTTTGCTAGCTAAGGTTTGTTATTTCCTCATGTCTATGGGTGGGCCAGATGGGCTGCTCAAAGGAAAAGTTACATGAGCTCAGCACAGAGCTGTTCAGCAGTTTGGAAATGGTTTGTTTAGTTATCTTTTGAATCATGGATTACTTTTGCTAATTGAAGAGATGGGGGATGTGTGAATGTGTGGTGGCTGATGTAGGCTTCTGTGGGGGGAAGACCACTTCCAGTCTCAGACCCATGAAAAATACAATGTATCAGTCATCAAATGTCTTTACCTGTCTGTCTATTAATTGGAAACTGAATTAACATTGGCAGTCACTGTGATATTCCATCTTGCTTTGTACTGTATATACTGTAGTATGAACAGAGAGATGGGTCCTGAGGATGACACATGTTGTAGTGATGGATTAACATTTGCAGTTGATCACCTTTGCATGATGCAGGTAAGATTACAGGTGCAATCTATACTTAAAGACTAGAGGGTGTGCTTTTCAGATAATTAAATGTTGGAATGGACCGTTATACTAGAGCAGTACGTAAGCAATACACCATGAATCCCTCAGAGGTTTAGCTATTATCTTCCATTAAGCAAAATCAGCTGCATGCTCTCCTTCTCTTAATTTTAAGTAAAAGTGCTCCAGAAACGAGAAATCCCATACTGTTCTGCAGGAGATAAATGGTTAATGCTGATTTGGTGATAGAGGCTTTCTGTTAAAGAATAACAAATATGAAATCAAATTTTCTTTTGATATTGGATTTCTGTGTCCACTTCCCAGGGCTATTTTATTCCAGGTTAATCGAATTCATACTCTGTCCAATTTAGTTTGTTGGTGGATTTTGAAGTGTTTGTAATTTTAATTTTTGCATCATTACCTGTGTGCTGTTCCTTCAGAAGATTTGTTTCTGACTGCACATCTAGTTCCATAGTAATCAAATGTTTGTCTCTCTATAAATCTAAATGAAGGTTTTATGAAGGTCCTGCCTTCCATGATGACAGACGCAGATTTTTCAAAAGGTCTAAAATTTAGACAGTGCTTGAAACCACAATTTTGACGTTAGGAAATATTTGTTTGTGAGATGATATCGATTACAAATTTGTCAAAACAGGCTAGCCACTGAGTAACTCAACACCTATTTTAATTGCTTAATATGGACTGCTTATTAATGCTTACCTAGTTAAGTTGTGTAAATTAAAGGTTTCGCAAAAGTTGTTGTAATGGAAATAAATGTTACCTTAATGTATTTACAGTATATTTTAGCTATGGGCTTCTGTAACTGTTAATAAGCTATTGTATGGATACTGTAGCAGATACACAGTACACGCAGTATTTTCTTCAGTGAGCATTTTGTTAAACAAATAAACACAATAAACAGTTTATCTTTTTATATGTAAACACATTTAGCATGTTAAATTATTAGTGCTTTTTCTCCAGGATGTGAAAATCCCATAATTATATTCCAAATACATTAACATTGTTGAATTAAAGTATAAATAAAAGTGCAGCCTTTCAAAGATATTGTAGTCAAAACAATTATTTTAACACTTGTACGTATTAGTTTCTGTCATTTTTCTTGAAAAACAATTAAACCCTCCATTATTCAAATTAAACAGAACACTGAAACTTCTGCCATGTGACTTGTGCTGTCTTTCGAGCCCTTTATTTAACAATTTATAATACAATGTTTCACAGAAACAATAGAAGTGCTTTAATGAAACAATTGAAAAGCTTTATTCATTTTTTAATTAAATGTTAACTGTTCTACTTTTTTACTTTCATTCATACCCATTCTGTTAGGTATTTTTAAGCACAGTCTGTCTAATACAAACAAAGTGATGTATTTTTTTACAAACAAGGTCTTTTGTATTATTTCACAAAACAGAGAGCAATTCGGAATCAATCTGATTCATTATTTTATTAATAAGGATAATAAGTTCCTTAATTTATTTTTAAAAAAATTGATACCCGCAGGAGATTTTCAGCACAAGTGAGGAGAAAGCAGCATTAAAACAAACTTTTATCATCGTACAGAAGATGTAATATGATGTACAGTAATATGAGCCGATTGTTGTTCATGGCTAAAGTGAACCTTTGCCAATTCTAATGGTTAATTAAAATAAATCTGTTAATTATCCAAGGACCCAAATATTAGTCATGATTATCCATATTTACAGAGTGTACTATTTTAAAAAATGCCAATATACATTACCACTAAAATATAAAACTTTAAGTCATATATTTGTGATTCATGAGCCTTCGTATGTTGAATCCCATTCATCATGTAATGCTGGAACTAATATCCCTGAACAGCTGTGTTGACTGAGAGAAAACTACAGATTGTACATACAGGTAAGGACTTCTCATCATCATTGAATTAAAAAAAAATATTACGGAAGTTTTTAATTAATAAATTGGATTTAAGGTACATCTTACTGTTTGTTAAAAAGTCAAAGTTTTTATTAAACACTGGTATTGTTTTTTCATAATACATTACCTCAGAGTGATTTACATATACTGTACAGATGAATGCCTAATAAATTAGCAAAAATAAACATGGAAAAATGCATTCACCCCATGACATTATAATGTGAGGTTATTTAAAAAAAAAACGTATTAAGCACACTGCTGAGAAGAGAACACAACTGGCATGCCCTTAACTATTTACAGTGTGGGCTCAGCCCAAATGGATTAGAGAACATAATAGCAGGTATTCCATGTTCCATGTCCTCAGGAGTTTGCTGCTCGTTACTTAAAGCTTCCCTGGGGAGACAGTGCCGCAGGGCTATGTCCAATTCTGCCACCAGTTGCTGCCGCGTTCCCGCTGGGGAAATAGCAACCTCTACAACACATATATAAATATCACTTGCATATAACCTAGTACCCTAAGGAAGGCAGACTTGGATGACATGTTAGATTTCTTCACACTCCCAGAGTCACGCTAATTACGTACATCAGAGAGATGTAATGGATGGGAAAGCAGTGAGCGAACCTCCCCAGTCCTCTTCCTTTGCCTCACTGAAAAACCTGAGAGTCGAGGTTTACACTAGAGGGAAACCTGAAAACTATAAATACACAGTATCTCTCTCATTGTTCTCTAACAGAAGGCCATACCACGGTGAGGTGACTGAGTGGCCGGATAAGCTGATTTTCAAGACAGTGATATCCCAGCTTAGAATTAATTACCTCATAAAAAAGGCAAGCAACAGGTTTTTTAAACTGCAGCACTTCTCTCATTAGTCCCCTGACCTTAGCACCACTCAACTGCTGCAGTTCAGGCTCTGACAGGACAGTGAAAAAGAAGACAGCACATATGCTCTGGGAGATGATTACAGCTGAATGAACAATAAAAGACAGCAGTAGGCTACTTACTGTGACAGAAAGCCTAGAGTATGCACGGCTGTGATTTCTAACAAGGACTGCACATTGGATGGCATTTAACTCGAGCCATACATTCTGAACAGGTGAGTAGTCTGAACTGATTGAAGATGTTAGAGTGGGGAGCTGGATGAGCACACAAGCTGCAGAGGACTGAGTGGAGGTTAATTCCATTCTGAAAAAGCTAAAAGAAAAGGAGAGAAAACATGTTTCAGCCGTGGAGCCTTCTTAGCGCATGCTGAGAAAGAAAGAGAAGGCATAGTACTGTATGTGAGGCAAAGGGGTAAGGTAGGGAAGACAAAAGAAATAAATTGTAAGAAAGGATAGGGGAGCTGTACAGGACTAAAGAGATAGGAATCTGGTTGATGAATTCCAGGTGGAGTATGGAAGACAGCAATCTGCAAATGAATGGAAAGATTAGAAAGAGACTGGATGCTGGAGAATTCTGCAAATTATATTTAAGCAGATGTTTGTTTTCTGATCTTCTGGTAAAGAAGTATTGGAATCCCTGTGGAAGGACAGAAAGGGGGCAAGCGGCTTGGATAAATCTTTGATTCTTACTGCTCTGACACGTTTCCTGCAGTGGTCAGATAATTCTGTTTCTGTTTTTCGACTACAATACTAGGGAACTAGCCTGATTGAAAGGGTACTTTACGGTGTGCGTTATCATCTCTCGTTTGTTCTGAATGATCCTTTGCTAATCCTTCGGTTTCTATTGTTGTATAGAACGTCATCATACTACAATAGATTAATTAAATGAAAAATTTTGAAGGGTATAGTGAGGAAAATTACTCTCCCCAAGCTCATTGAAGAAGCATTATAAAATAATTGCAATTATTTGGCCAATTCAAACAACTTATGTTGGGAACTGCTTGCCACAGAGTGATGAAATGGCATTCACACTCTAATGGGACCAAGTGGAATGTGTCCATGGCATATACAATATCCTTCCACCCCTGCCAGACACAAATGATAGCCACATCGCGCCAATGTAGCACCTTCTGTTGCTTAGAATGAGTGCGCACCGCATTTCACTGCTCCACAACGAGCACTTTTCAGGGTGCAGTTAAATAAGCCGTCTCATTTTAAAAGAGCTTCATGTACATGGCACATCTCATGCAGTGGTGACAAACTTCCACTTGACATCCTCTGTTTCAGTTGCGGCGAATGATTTGAAACACTACACTTTGCTTGAACATACTATATAATTTAACATATGTATTCATGTGTGTCTGCTGTGCATATGCTAGGAAATCACCTGGATGATATTTTTATTGAAAGTAAAAACCAAATTTTAATATTGTACGAAACTTCTGTTTATTTGTAGTACTACTGAGACCATTCAGAGTATACTGTACTGTATGTCAACAGCTTGCTTGATGGTTATTCTAATTTTATAAATGGATTTAGTTTATATTTGTGCATTTTCAGAACACATTATCTTGCACATGTATTTCAGATTGTACAGTGATAATCTGCTGGATGTTAGCCAGGAGATTTAGGAGACCAAATGAGATTTTGTTAGCATGTGATGTGTGGTAAGGAGTGCTACAAAGATATAATGGGTCTTCAGAGTGAACAGAAACAATTTATATGTGAAGGGTTTCAAAACTTTTTATAAAATTCGGATAGGTGTTAGAATTCAATTTCTTCCCACTCAACAAGGGCTGGTAAGTCCCGCTAAGTACTTACACACCCAGTCCATTATGCTCCCGCTGCCAGACATGTCTGCTGTCAATGCAATCAATGCAAATACAATCCATCTTGCCTCATTACAAAGACAGCTGCAAGGGTTCCACAAACCTTCAACAGAAAGTCAGGATTGAGCAATAAAGGGGATTCTAAAATAACAGCCTTTTAAAGCATTTACGGGATTGATGAACCAGTATTCCTCTTTTGCAGCCTGAGCCTGCTATTTATGCTTCTCATAAATTTTGTTATCTGACCAAAGCACCATCCCTAAGGGGTCCACGTCTGATGCTCCATTTGCTCATGTTCAACTCCTTCTTGTACATTTTCACCAGTCTTTTTCCTTTATTTATATCCCTTACATTTATCTTTATCGTTAAACCTTAGCTCCTGGTCTGGACAAAAGAGCTCCAGCTGGAGCTAGAGTAATGCCGTTTTAGGTTAACAAGTCTAGTACTGTCACTGTTATGAAACCTGCTGCTGGACATCTGATAGTGTAGAACATGGTATTACAGGATTTTTTGGGGTGTAGATTTGACTGAACATTAGATTCATTACATCTTTTTTTTTGACTGTTCTGGATCTGTGGACTTGCAGTGATATACTGTGAAAATAATTTTGTTACTTCTGGGTAATGCAGGTCGAATAAATATAAAGGTTCACAGGCTATAATAAGAACATAGTCACTGAGGTGGCTGTGTATCGTGGTCATTATTTGTGTGTAATTTCTGTACTGCAGGTTATTATTTTTCCTGTATTGTACTGAACTCCCAGTTGGCTTGTAGCTTTATCTTGCTATTGATCACCAAAACTAACAAATTCTAACCTAAATGATCGTTCTTTATAGTCAGAAAATAGGTCTTTTGGTGGTTTTCAATTTAGAAATGTGTAAAATATCCATTTTGAGTTATACTTATGGTAAATGTATTAGAAGTTTAGATTTCCTGACAAATTGTAATTGGACACACCTTTTGTAATTTTTTTTTTCCTTGTGTTAAGCACTGGTTTTTACAATAAGTCATCAAGAACTAACACATGACTATAGCACAAGCCTAAAATTAATCTCTCCATCCATTAAATTTATTATCAGAAAGACACTTATTCAATGAAAGGACCATGGCAAAGGATCATAGGATCCAGAGCCATCATGAAGGGTGCAATCTGGGACTACACCCTAGACAGCATTCCTGTCCATCACAGGATGCAAACAGAGGAACAATTTAGAGACACCAATTAACCTGCTCAGTTTATCCTTCAAAGATGGGAGGAAGGTCCTGAAGAAGCCTTCTCAAGAGGAGCATGCAAACTCAACAAAGCAGGAGCCCCTGGAAGGAGCTGTGGTGAAGCAATGCTAACCCCATACCGCAGTACCTATAGTACCATACAACAACATAGTACAGTGCCATCGCTTAAAATAAAACATAGATGTAGATGCATGCTATGGTAATACAGTGAGACTTTTTTTTTAATCAAGGTTTTATCAGACACAGCAACCTATTTAAAATTAGGTCTAGTTTGTAATTAAGTGTTTTTGCTGTTGCACACACAGCAGGCTTAAATGTTCATTTTAAATATTTATCAGAGAGTTTTTTTTTCTTCCGTACATTTGTAATACCATCCTGTTATTGACCAGGGATTTCTTTGGTCATTGAGTCTATGCAGTCTGTATTACATAACATCTAAAAAAGGATTTTATAGAATGCTACCAAGGGATATTCTAGTCCAGTTTTAATGAGGTTTTTATCCACTACAAATAATGAGGCTATCTATAATGTATTAGAACAGACTGCGTGTCTCCAAAGTTTTAGTGTCTAATGGACCTTTATGTTGCATTTCATACTTAAAAGTGAATTTAAGAGGTTATTATTAAATTTTTATCCCCCTAATCCCCAGAGATTGAGGGACATTTAACAGTTTTATTGGCCATAACAGGACTTGATATTAGCCTTAAGAAGTGTGACTCTACGGTTAGATCCATCTTCAGACCCTAAGAGCTTTTATTGTAGAATTACACTTTCTTGCAAGAGTCCGATGCACTGCTTGATTACAAATTGTAGACTAATACAGAAAAATTGCACAATTTGTTGTAAAGAAATGCTGTTTGTTGTATATAATTGTTGGCTGCTGGGTATTCTTCTGCCATGAGTACAACTTTAATATTATTAATGTAATTAGCTGTCTGTAATCCAGGAAATTTAAAACAAATGCAGTGCTAAAGTCAAAAGCTCAGAGTTACTTACTTTTTCAGAATCTAGAACGAAATGAATCTATTTCAATTAGTTGGATTCATACAAGATTGGTTTTTTACATATTTAATTTGATTTTATTGAAAGTAGCAGTGTGACACTGGGGAATAGCATATTCCACCTGAACTGAAAATCTATTCAGCAAAAAAGTCAGAAATATGTTTGAAATGTATGAAATGTGTTTGAATGGGTATGAATGCCATATAACCTAAAACAGCAACAACAGTGACATTGCAATAACATTTCTTTTACTTAACAGAAAGCACTTTAAAATCACCTTTTAGCACACTTTTTTCATCATATTAAAACTTTTCTTTTTCTTGAAGTGGAACATTTCATTTTTTGCTTCAACAGACCGTAACACTTAACAAATTGCCTTGGCCAAACTTAGACCATGGACCATGCCAATGCTGTTGTATCTTTACTGATGTTCTGCCACTCTGATCATAGGTGAAAGGAAAATAAATGTAGAGAATTATTGGTAAAAATATCCATTATAAAGTTTTACAAATATTCATCTTGAATTATATTATAAGTAAGATGTTTGGTCATTAAGATGAAAAGGTTAGAATTCTGTTTAAATTTACAGAAGCTTTGATTGTTTAAATTATTAATAATACTTATGTTGTCTGATTAGAATGGCTTGCTGATATAATACTGCTATACTAACAATTAACAGCTATTAGAATCTGTTAACTTATATAAACATTATTTTGAATTTAGCATGGATAACACCTAAATGGAGGCTTTGCAAGATACATTCAAAATTATTTATGACTACTTTTGTTCCAGGCGACATACTTATTCCAGGTGCATAAGTATTCATAATAATACATAACATTTGTCACAGCAGACATGACCTCTTTTTTTAAAGACCTCCGTGGGGACAATCACAAATACAAATACAAAGGCACCTCATGATGGGTATTATCAATGTGGTTGATTGTGCACAATATCATGGAATAAAAGAATTGCTCAAATGTATACAGTACGATATAATTCAGGTAAAGAATACATGAATCCATGCAAGGTTTTACGTTTGCTGCCACTACAAACGTAAATTATATGAACTAGGGCTTCAAAAACACATAGTTACAAAATTCTATTCTGCTACCGGACAAAACAAGTAATATGAAAGCATTGAGGATTGTCACAGAAAGTGGTTCTGACTCCCGTGAATGGCGTAGTTAAAGACCCTATGCATGACGGTATAATCAGGAAGAGTCTGGAGGAGGATACTCAAATGTAAGACCTACAAGATTCTTTTAAAATACTTTTATTATATGTATCCCAATCTTCTCATTTCATGCAGTGATCAGTGAACATATTTTTGCATGTTTCTCTGTTCTTAGTTATATCGTACCTCAATACTTTCCTCTTTGGTTGTTATTATTTGGTTGGTCAACTAGTATCACAATTTAGAGATATACATCAATACAGCATGTCAATGAGTCACATCTAGGTCAAAGACACATGCTGTTTGTAGTACGTGTAAATGGGGGTGTGGCCTGAACCTAAAAAAGGAGCAATTTAAACTTGAATTTAACATTATCAGCTAAATATCAGAAACACCATGCATTAACACTTACTTACTATGCCAGTGTGGTTGAGTGTTATCATGAGAGTTTGCTGTTGTATGGTCACTAATTCCAAGTCACGCAAAAAAAAACCAAATTAAACATTTACTCAAACATAGCACAAAGCAAAAGACGTCTCTATGGAACATATGCTAATTAAGTACCAAATGCAAGTTGTTGTCATTCTAATTAAACTCTAATTTGTTTTTTCAATTCTAATTTTCTTTTTTTTTTTACTGGGAATGTGAACACTCACAGCTGGATTGTAGGGATCGAAGTCTATTTCCTTTTAAGTCAGAAAATTAATTTCTGATTTAAATTCTGTGCATGTGTAAGCTTATATATATTTATATATATATATGTTTGTGTGTGTATGAAGTATGTGACATAGGCCTCTCTGCCAAAATCCAAACCACATCAAATCTCTGAATCAGATTTCAAGCTTCCCTTCAGAGTGTGGTGAAATCTACCCTACCAAAAGGCCAGAATTACATAGAGTGTAAATACCTGACTTGGCAAGACCCAGTTTGAGGCAGATTGCGTCCATCTAAAGCATGTCTAAAGGCTGCTATAATGATCTGCCTTTATATACAGTAGGTGTTTTGAAACAGATGATTATTATAGAATGAACTGACTTAAGTTTGAACTTTAAGGCAGTCTACAATATGTTTAATTTTCAGACTGTTAATGAGGTGTTCACTTAAATTGTCCTGTGTTGTTAAGCTCTTCTTTCCATTGGTCTCGGTGTAGTTCAGAATTTCTTTCAGTTCAGGTACATGTACATTATGTTGCACATGTTCTTCACAAGTGATGAACAACAATCATAGAAACCAGCTTGAAGCATTTGGTTTTAAAATTGTCAGGCAGGCATATAATAGTTTGCCCACAACTTTCTCAAGTTTGCAAACATATGTAATGATGTGGAAAGAGAAACAACAGATTCAGAAATATTTAAATAAGCCTATTTTTAAGCAACAGTGTTGTACTGTTATGCCGTTATTAGGAGTTATAGAAGTTCTTCTAAAGTACTGTAACGACTGTGGAGTTCAGTATGGAATGTAGAAGGCGTAGGACTCAGGGAATGGGGTTGAACAACACATTTATTAACCAGAACCAGGGTAAGGTACACCCTCAGGGACAGGGGTTACAGCACTGCTAACACAGAAGGGAGGAGACCGCCTCACAGCCCCACCCCCTTATATATAGTCCGGTTCCCCCAAGTCCAACCCCTCAGGAGCTGTTCCCTGCATGCCCTGTGTGTGCATGGCCAAAGGGAACTGAGCAACCATCAAGTGCCTCATGTGGGCACTACAATGCTATCAAAATCTTGTGTGTACCAAGCTGACGTTCATCCAAAACTAATAAGGAATTAAGTAAAATGGACACCTTAGATCACTGGAAAACAGATTTGTATTAAGTAAAGCTGTGCAATTAAGAATTAGCTGTTTCAATTTACCATATTCCCTGAAGCTAAATAATGACAAAACTGAAATTTTACTGGTGGGCAGAAAATGTGAGCTGGAAAAGCAGGAGAACTTCACAGTAATGGCGGTTGGCTTCCCCATTCAGGCATCAGCTACAGTATATCAGGGATTTGGAAGTCACGCCTGGTCCTCTCCTCTCTTTCGAGCACCAAGTGGAATATTTGATTGACCTCCTTCTTTCACTTTAAAACTATTGCCCGTGTTAGTCAATTTCTATCAAAGTCCAATGCTGAGTGCCTGATTCGTGTATTTATAAAATCGAGGCTAGACTTCTGCCTTGTTGAATAAGTTGCAACTGACTGTACTGTCCAAAACTGCAGCTAGGCAGACCCTAACCCTAACCAGACACTGCCAGCATATCACTACACTTAAATCTCTAAAAAATTGGTTACATTTTCAATATACAGTAAGATCTTGTTACTGACTTTTAAGGCTTTTAATAACCTGGCTCCTTCATACATTTCTGAGCCTGTTCATGGTTACACTCCTTCCTGTAAGCTCTGTGTAGTTGAAGCCTTTGCTCATCGTGCCCAAGACTTTCGATGACTTTACAGTACCTTTATCTGTTGCTGCTCCATTGTTATGGAACGTCCCTTCTCTGATTCTTCAAGAAACAAATTCTTTTGACTCTTTTCAAATTGAAACTCAAAACGCATCTTTATACTTAGGCCTATATCTGACTGACCTGCAGTTTATACTGTACACTACTGTACTGTATGTTCTTGTTAGTTTTTTTTTCTTTTACCTTTTCTTGTTTTTTTTAATCTTTTTCTTTCTTTATCACTACATACAGTGCCCGTGGGTGGAAAGGTTCTCCCTCTTCATAGTATTATTATACTGCATAATTTTGTGTTTATAATTAAAACAAACAAGTACAACTATGAGGATCACCTTTCAATGTGACCCAGCCTCATGAAGTATACACCACAGGTGGTAATTTCATTGGGAAAATATTCACACAACATAGAACATTCACAGATTCATTTATATATTTAATAATTTTAACACATTGAAAAAAGGTTTTTATTTCATCCAAATTCGTTTTCCCAGTTTCTTTTATTTTTTTCTATAAACTGTGTATTCACTAAGTGTTTTTTAAAAATTATTCATGCTCAATTATGTAAAGTGATGCAACAAGTTATGACTCCGATTATGACCACATCAGACTGAAGTTCATGTCGATTCCATCTGATTCCACGTAGATCACTGATTACCAACTAAATGCATGTTTTTACTAAGCCCACCTTATGATCATTAGGTTGAAATATACCTGTTCATTCATTAACAGGTTAAAGCTCTTGGAAAGCCATTTCTGGTCCTCTTGTTTAATTTTGGTAATTGCAATGACATTATATAAGGAGAGGTCACTTGTAAATGAAACTGATAGTATGATTTGCAGTTAATTTTTGATGCACGTATTTAATTAACATCTGTTTCTGCCTATGCCCTTTCATATATACGCCCATTTAATGTCTATTTCATTAGATTACTTCAATTTGCAAATACAGTAGGATATATCTGAATGATAAGAGGTTTTTTTTATAAATCCAGCTGTTCATTACCATATTTCTGTTTCTATTTCTTTCCATTTTTTCCCAATATTTTTCATTGCATATTTAAGCATTCAAAGCATTCAAAGATTTGAACATATCTGAAACCTGAAATCGAGACTTTTTCACTTTCTGAACAATGAGTTTCATAACAACTAGCCCAAAGGGTAATGACCTCAATCAAAATTAATGTGAAGTCAGAAATGGCATTTTTTAATAAAGAAATTCCATCATAAATTGCACATTATCATATTCTCAAACAAGTTGTGTCACTGGGTTTTGAATAAATATATTATATTGTTTATTTTCAGCCTAATCATAAAAGCTATCTGATTTTAAAACCTCCCTGTTGTGCTAAAAGATTCCAACATTCCAGATCGACAAAAAGCTAAAAACAACACATAACAAACATCTCTTTACATGCCCCCAATGTGATAAATGACAAACTTGGAATCACTGGTTCTTCCAAATGTTTTTTTTTTCTAGAGCTAAATTAAAATTCTGCTTGTAATATAACATGCAGTAATGCCACAAAAGAATAACTGATTTGACAGGGATCTCCTCCAAGCGTAAGTTGATACTGTTAATTTGAAAAAAGGCAAACATAAGCAATCATACTAAATAAATAACATAAGGCCAACTGTCTGTTAAACAGATTGCCTATTTTAACATCACATAAACATCACCTCAGATTATTAAAAAAAATGGTCCTTAGTGCTTCATTAAATTTTATCAGTATTTGTAAATTAAACCCTGAGGCTACAGGATTTGTGTTATATATTACGGTGCCTGACTGTGTTTCTGTATAACCAATGTTATTACCTTACTTAATAATTCAAAAACTGTATTTAAATAACAAAATAAAAAATATGAAGTTACCATAAAAATATCTAAAAAATAGAAATAGGTATTACTTGGTTAAAACGGAATTTGAAATTATGCTGCCTTTAAGCTACCTTTTCTGTCTTATTTTTATCATGATAACATTTTAAGAATGTTTTAAATATTTGTCATTTTAATACGTTAGAATACATACACTTTTCATTTCATGTATCTTAGCATGGGAATCGTTTTGCACTTGTTTTCATTTTTAATTACCTTTTCTTTAACAAAATGAGTTTAGTGTCAGCTGTTATTCAATTGCATTCACCCATCTGTGCCATATGTCAACAAAAGTAAAATAAAAACATAATGTTCTACATTTTTTTTAGCATTTCTTAATGAAAGTAAATTAGTCACCTCCATCTATACAGTATGTACAGTATTTACTGCGTCTTGCTGCTAAACAAGTCATGTTTGGCGTGCACAGCTGTCTTGACATGTCAGACTGTAATCGTCAGGTACTGTATTCAGGGAATATTAACCCAAGATGATGGAAAGGCGCTGCCAATTTCACTATACCGGATTCCTGTTCATGGATCTTGCAGTATCTCCTCAAGCTGTAGCAACATACAGTAACAGTAAGTAATACACCCTACAGTTCGTGTTCCTGACAAAGACGGGAACTTCGGTGAACCTGCCAGCGGAGTCAGTGACATTGTCTCCGCATTGCACGGCTCGTGAAGTAATGTTACTGTACATGCCGTTATAACTTTACGTGCTGGAAGCTCGTCCCTGCAGGTTTCTGCACAGACGGAGCCAGGAACATTCCCCCAGCGTCGAGCACGGTGCCTCTAAGTCCGGCTCCAGCCCTCTGGGTCCAGCTGTCACATTCCGGCGTTAGCAAAATCATGTCCTGGGGATTGCCATATGCACTGTGCTAATTGACCACTGAATACTTATCCCAAAAAGCCCAAACAAACTGGTTTTTAACAGAATTACCTTCACCGTAGAGCACTTTGCAATCCCATCGGTGCATTAAATATTTCAGACTGGCATTTATCATTTGTAGAATTAACTGCAAAGCTGCAGTCTTTCATTTATACCGATATGCAAGACATGAAAAACTGTAAGAAGCGACTTCGTGCTAACAATCCTTGGAGAAATAGAATTCAGACGTTTACCAAATCAAAGACAAACGGGCTAACTTTGTAAGAAAAAGAACTTGAAGCAGTTACAGAAGTGTGTGAATTTTAGAAATTGAATGTTGAGCAGAGCAAGAACTATTGAAAAAACAAAAGGAAGCAATCACATTAATATCAAACTATTTTTTAATGAGTGAAGTCCTGAGGTTAGAAGTATTTTTCATCTTTTTTATGAATATAATACTTAATCCTCGTTTGACTTTACCATTTTATCCTAATGTCATTTCTATTATGATTACATTATTTATGACCTCCGTTAGTTACCTAATGTGTGGGATGCAGCTTAATATAATGATGTTACCAACCCCCTGAAGCCTAATTGCACCTGGTGTTGTGCTTCCTTTCACCTGAATCTGCTTTTATCCCGACAGTTATATTGATTGAGAGAAAACATCAGCAATGTTAGCTGTAAATGAGCTGCAATGAAGGGAAAATGAATTTGACTTCCTGGCTTTCATTTCACCTTTATCAGTATGTATTTCTTTCAGTGTTAAGCAGATGCATTATATAGCTGCTATGATAAATGCTCCTTTGTATACTTGCAAAATGTGTTAGTTACAGTCAACTATTTTAACAGAAATTGTATACTACAGTATATATAAACCGGGTAACTTGGTAATTCAGTGAAACTCCTAAAATGCTCCATCCAGCTCAGGGGGCAAGACACTATGAAATTGCACAAAAATGTTTCATTAAAAGGAACCTGGACTGTCATTAACTAATGGAACCAGGCCTCAAAGCTTCAAAGCTTGATTGGGTGTTTATGTGCTTCAGAATCTCAGGATTTGTATTCAGTGGTTCGAACTCCCCTGATGTAACTTTTAGTTAGAAATAGCAAGTTCTGAGAAATTCTTTTAGATTTTTATTAACTACCATCACATCGCTGTGATTATTAATGTAACTGCTGTAACCATAGTCTTTGTGAATTAATTGCTTTGTCAACACAGTTAAGGTATGTCCAACTACTATGTGAAAAACAATGTACTGTACATTTTGCAAAGGCAGTAACACTCTTAAAAGCAACTGCTGTTACAGTAGGTGGTGTAATAACTCTCTGAGTCTTGGAGTTTGTCTCTAGTCAAACAACTTTAAAATAATATGATCTGTGATTGGTCAGAAGGTCTTAAGACAGAATAGCATTCACAAATGTCACTTAAATCAAGATATTGTGAAAATTGAGAAACAGGATTCAATAGCACTCACAAATGTCACTTAAATCAAGATATTGTGAAAATTGAGAAACAGGATTCAGATTAAGGATTTAGTCTAAAACAATATTAGACTTTAAAAAATTGTGTGCTAACAGGGTTATAATACTACCTATATAATCTACAGTATACCTGTATTGTAAATTAATACCAACAAATAATTAAACTTAGGGTTCATATTTATGATACAATATTTATCATACTGAACAATAAAATGTTAAGGAACAGGTACAGTTTTATTTCATGATAAAAGGAAAAGAAAAGAGACACAATGTTTTGGCCGTGAAGTTTTTACCTATGCCTTTGCAGCCTTTGAATGCTGATGAAGCTACAGTACCTACAGTACATAATCTTCTTTAATAAAATATTAATTCGTGTACATGCATCATCATTTCTTTACAAGTACAATTATGTATTAATTCCTGTATTGTTTGTCTCATTTTCCAGTTCTTCAGTTTTTTCTCCAATCTAGCACTCAATACAAAAAACTCATCTTATACTGTATTTTAATTTTGTTTTAGCATAATAGACAAAGGAATTATTTTTGCATACAGACCATTTAACTTAGATGCCAAGGTTGTGTATATTTCATACAGAATGTATTATATGAATAAAGTATCTTCTATATCGTTGAGAATGTATCAGATTCTCTTTTATTACAGTAACTTGAAAAGATGCAGAAGTGTTCTTTAACTCTCATAAGTAGAAGCAGTCTTTTTCTGGAAGTGTTAGTCTTCACATACTGTACATACTAATGTATCTCCCCAATAGCAGATTACACTCCATCTTGGATCAAAACTTGTTTTTCATTACAAAGCCAATTTCTTGTATTAGGAATTTGTCTTTTCGCATACCCCAGCTTGCTCTCCATGAGACAGACAGACAGGGAAAGAAGCTTGGGGTCAGAGCGCAGGGTCAGCCATTTATACAGCACCCCTGGAGCAGTTGGGGTTCAGGGCCTTGCTTAGGGGCCCAACGGAGCAGGACTCCTCTGCCAGCTGCAGGATAAGAACCAGCAACCTTCCAGCCACAGGCGCAGATCCTGAGCCACAGAGCCACTGCACTGCCCCAACTTCATAATGGTTTGTGTTAGCTTGTTGACACAGCTAATTCACTATTTAGACTGGAATTTGAACATTGAGGAAAGCTGTAAAATATCCTGTAAAAGGAAAAAATGCCATGAGATACTGTAAATTGCATTTTAACACACAGTTACTGTACTTCATTACTCAATAATATGATCTAAAGACTAATGGTGGTCTCTCAACATTTATAATGCCTGTTTAAGCATCTCGTAGGGTTTCAAACATCATGCAGGAGCTGGGATTGCAGTGCAATGGGACAGGAGAGGTAGACTGGAGAAAGATTTCCCCTTAGACTTTCAGTGATGTCAGCACTGAAGCCATCTGTAACATCTCACCGCATGATCAAAACTACATTTTGGCATTCAGGCATATTTTATATGTAGTGGATTATGAGCCCTTTAAATACTGTACTGTATCTTCTTTTTGCTTCTTGCATTTTGTATATTTTCACCTTCCATAGTAAGTTAGGATCAATATCCCATTTACTGCAAAGGCATCTCATTTCTGTCAAGGTCTACTTAAATACAAAACATGCAATACTGTATATACTGTAACATGAAGTACAATATAGCAATTAGCTAGATCTTGTATTATTAACACTTTACTGAAGCACTGCAGTGCAACATAAAAACTTAGCTGACCTTGTGATGAAAGGTTACGTTCCAAAACCAATGAAGAGACAATGGTTGCTCTGGCTAATAAAACTTTTTTTTTCTGCTCTTGTTTATAGGATGCTTCAGTTGAATTTACTCACATTTTTGTTTCCAATCTTAAATTCAAGTGTTGTTTTTCAAATTTCATTCTGCAATTTTTACTTAAAATCTGTTTTGATTAAAACAAAAACAGTGAAAGGCACCTTAGTTTACAAATACAAATAAAGAAAAATAAATTTTATGACTACAAAATTATCCAAATGAAAGGTTCTATTAACACAAACTTACTGGTAAGTCCATATAGAAAAGGTTTTTACATTTAAATACCAAAGGTACAAAACAGTAAATGAAGCTATTTGTACAATAAAAGATACAGAAGTCTAAGAGAAGATATAGTTAAAAAAAATCTGTGACTCAAATATTTCAATTAAAAAAAATATTTGTAAGACTAATAAGATTGGTGCTGACGTCAGAACATTTTTGTTTGCCTCAGAAAAGACAGAAAGGGATGCATAACTAAATGGAACAATGCCAATTAGACTGTATTTATGGGCTGTCTTGAAGGGTAACTCAGTGGGTGAAGAAATGATGCTGAGCTATGAACGGTACTTTGGTACCTAAATACCATACAACTTAATGATTTGAGACAGTGGGGATATTTACATGGGCAGTACAATCACATAATATATGATTTCTCAGAACTAAGTGAAATGCTCTGCAACCAAAGACAAACACATTTTTGTGTTAAATTTGTTAGGCAATGAAACAGCACATACACAAACGGCATCATAATTTTACTCTAATGTATTACGAATATGGTAATACCACTTTGACAAATTCCACTGTCAAATGTATTAAATTAATGAAAGTGTGTATTGAAAACAGTATTTTAGAGAGTCCTTAGTGGGTACTTACGTCACCGACTGTACTTTGTGAACTATGGATACTGTACTGTACATGTGGCTTTGAATGCATTCACACTGGCTTGTGTTTTGTCAGATACTGTATAGTTTCCTTCAGAGATGCCCATTGAAGCTAAGCAGGTGTGAGCCTGGTCAGTACGTGAATGGGAGACCTCCTGGGAAAGCTAAGGTTTCTGTTGGAAGAGGTGTTAGTAAGACCAGTAGGAAGTGCTCACCCTGCGGTCCGTGTGGGTCCTAATGCCCCAGTATAGTGATGGGGACAGTATACTGTTAACAACAGCGCTGTCCTTTGAATGAGATGTAAAACCGAGGTCCTGACCTTCAGTGCTCATTAAAAATCGCAGGGCACTTTTTGAAAAGGGTTGTTCCCCCAGGTGTCCTAGACAAATTTCCCCCAGGCCTTTACCAGTTATGGCCTCCTAACAATCCCCATCTATAAATTGGCTTCATTACTCCTCCCCACTGAGAATTGATGTGTGGTGAGGGTACTGGCGCACTACAGTATGGCTGCCGTCGTATCATATACAGTAGGTGGGGCTGTGCATTGGTGGTGGCGGAGATGAGTCCTCATTACCTGTAAAGTACTTTGAGTGGAGTGTCCAGAAGAGCACTGTATAAGTGTAAGTAATTATTATTTGTATTTCTAATTGATGCACATCAGGTCAGTGCGATGCTAGGGCCAATACTTGCAATTTGAGATGCTGGCTTGGCTCTGTATTTCGTGAGATGACTTGTGATCATAAGTCCTATAAGCCTGTTCCCACTGGATGTAAATGTGCTAAGAGCTACTGTATGTTTTGTTATATTGCTGCATTAAACTCTTTGTATAACAAGGTATTATACATGGACAGTGCAGTGGGGTGACTTAAGGTTGAAAAATTTAAATAAAGTGCAGGAGAAAAGTACAATAGAAACAATCAGGAATCCAAGAGACCATAGGAGAACATACTTCAACAAAATATACTCATTAACTGACCTTCATGAGTTTGCAGTGTCAATATCATGTCATAGAACTTTTATTTCAAGAGTTCTTCCTTGATACAACCAGGGCTGTTACCTGTTTCCTGTTACCTGTTACGTTTCCCAAAATCTTTACAGTATGCTTCGGCCTCTGTGTTTTATGAGTGAGAAGAAGCAGTTTCATAAAAGGGTTTTATAGCACTTGAAGTACGCTAGCCTGAGGCATTCTGTTATTTTGCGCTCCATTATTATTTTGTCATTTGTTCCTATTAACGATCATAGTCTAATTTAATAATTACAAGCTTCATTAGCATTTTAATGAGAATAGTGGCTATCTTTAACAATAATTAAATCAGTCCTAGACATAAGATCTATTTAAAGCTTTAATTTAATGACTTCTGGCACTGCTTTGATGGGCGAACCTAAGCGAACTGCTGGTGTTAGTGATCTGTTACAGTAGTTGAAATGATAAATAATTTAATATTATACAAACACATATGGATAGCGTTGCATTACAGAAAGATAGATCAAGCTCTGTAGTTCAGAAAATGGTAATATATAATAGTTGACTAATGAATGAAAATGAACAGTCACTTCACAAATCATCTATTTATTTCACATTATTACAGTTTACTTTTTAAAGCTTTACAGATCGGTGTACTATGTATACATTGGAGATTGTAGAGGCACTTCAAAATTGAAAACTTTCAAAATATACCATCATGGTTTTAATAGAGTCAACAATATCATTGTTATGTCCATTATTTAAGGAAACACAATCTGTTTGGTAGAAACTGATTTAACATGAAATGTGTCTCATTTTGTTGTTCCCGTTGAAGGCATTTGACTTTCCAAAAAACAGTTATTTTTGAAAGCTCATTCCTTTGCATGTTTAGACTGACTAAATACAGTATATTCCTGTTTCAGTATAAATATGGGCGCTCACCTTTTGTGGTACAAGGTTTGCAGTTTGAAGCCCTACATCTGCTACAAGGGCAATCTCTGAATGCTTCCTCCCAGATGTAAGAGAATCTGTCTAAGCAATGAAAATGTACACCGATATATTATTCTAAATTATTCATGTACAGAAATTCACACTGGAGATTTAATTTAACAGATCAACGGTAATAGGCTTTTTCTGACCTGATGTTTGTTAATAATAGTTCAGGGAATGTAATGTTTTTGTGCATTTGTTATACATGACAGATATTGTATTATTATGAAAAGACAAAACTGAGAGATTGATTGCAAAAAGTAATTTAAAACTAGTAGTGTCAGATAAATACTTAAAACAAAAGAAATCTAAAACAGATTGTAGTCTAATTGGGTAAACATGTGAAGCTGCTGAGGAGAACCTTTAAATACAATAAGCTGAATGAAGCTTTTTGCTGCTGTCCTTAAGTTTTGGCATTATTATCACTAGTATTTTAGTATTTGGAATTTAGTATTAGTATTTGTTGTATTACAATAATAACTATATTAAATAATTGGCAGTCCCAACAGCAACAGTAATAATTCATTTTGCTGCAAGCTTGGGTGATTTCATTTCTTCATACTTTTATTAAACTTTTACCATCTTTTGGCTTTGGCAACACCTGTTTATGTAATAGCAATTCAGAACACAAATTAACTACATTTTTTAAAGAAAATAAAATCGAAATTCAAACAAATGTGTGCTATCCTTATTTACATGACATTGAGTTGAAATGGGCTGAGATCTGATCAGTAGATAACAAACAGTACGTGATCTGTTAATAGGCACGTAAGGAGCTAAAATGCTAAACAAGGTTTTGTGTAGTTCAGGTGGGTTTTGTGTAGTCTGCTCTGGGGGAGGGGAGAACACAATCCACTCTCCTACCAAATACAATTTACAAACCATGCAAGGAATGAGCCTGTTTACTTCTGAGAATGAGGTGTTATTTTCTGTAATAATTACGGCTTATTGACTGTATTTCAGTATGATAATGTGGCTAAATTAAACAGGGCACAGTGATTAATCTGCCTTGCCAAGTCTGCGTTACCTTCTGGGTCTCGTGAGGCTGCTCTTACAGCACACCCGGACGCTTTTGTGTGTGAAGCTTAAATTATTTCTCTATTTACCTCTATTGTATTGGTATCCAGTTGTTTTGTTGTAGCCACCTCCAGAGCACCAGAAAATGAGATGAGATGAGTAAGACTTTCAGAGGTCTTCAGGGAGAAGAAGGGGTAATGAGAAAAAGCAACCTCTGTTCTAATGTAGTTTCTTAAACAAAAATTATGTTGACCCTTTAGACCTATGACTGGAATTGGATTAAAAGCTGTCCCCTGGCCGTGTGCTTTGTAGGGATATTAGCATTCTAGTAATAAAACTACTTTGTTGTGATACTTCACTTACAACAGCACGTAGTGTACATGCCTCCTTGTCTTTGTTATAGCACAGAAATAAATGTGCTTATATTTTCTGATGAATTGTAAAATGAAAGGTGTTTAAACTCAATTAACGGCCACATTTTCTTCAAATTACTGTGTTTGTGACATTTAATACAATATAAAATTGTTTTACATTTTATTTTAGGTTTCAGTGAAGGAAATATACCAGTAGATGCAAAAACATTTGCTTAAGCTTGGAAAAATGTGTGGTTGCCAGACCGGTGAAAACTGACCTTCATGAACAATTTATATACAGTATGTGGTTTAGTCTGTTACATGACATTAAAACTGCAAAAATAATGTAACCCATTTTTTTCAGTGGAGTTGGCAAAATAAAAAAGTTCACTTCAATACCTCTAGAAACAGTAATAACCAAAAAGTAACAGGTTCTTAAAATAGGTCCCAGAGCAAGACTCTCAGACAGTTTTTTAGTTACTTCTAAGTTTTATAAATCCACAGTCTCATTTTAAACTTGTTTTAGAAGCAATGTGTGCCTGATATTCTAACAGATAGAGATTTAATTCAAAACATTTGGTGTGGAAAAATTTTAGACGCTCTGTTGTATAGTTCTAGATCACAAAACCCTTAAAATATTCAAATAATTTTAAATTATTTTGAATGAGCACTACACGTTAAAGGAAAAAAAACCTTTAGTTTCATGTCTTCAGGGACATATTTGTAATCTAAATTATTTCTAGAGCCAAATATAGTTTACCTAAATCAAATTAAACCATATTAATTTGTTATTCATTATATTGTTAGTTATGCATCTTATAAAATCTGTCAGAAGTGCCATAAAGAACTTTATAGTGAAAGATTAAATACCACTACTGCTTTTTCAAATGAATGTTGACAAAATGAGGTCCATATGATATGAGAGTCTAGATGCCGAACAATGCAATGGAGAAATAGATTTGTGGCAGTAACATTCTCAAGCAATGTATCATTCCTGCTGTTAAGATTTTATAATGGTCTGGCTTTTTGTGGTCTCGTGTGGCGCACGAAGCCTTGAATTTGTATGCCATACACAAAATAAACTGAACCACCTTTGAGTAGCATTAAAAGCTACTCTTTACAAAGAACAAAAATGACACCATGGGTTCGTAGTGATTTATGCATTCAAATATAACTAATATCTCAACCATATTGGAATAAAAATTCAAGCAGCTCCTTAGAAAAGTTCAAAAAGGTTCACAAATGAAAAGATCAAGAAAATTTGCAGCCATCATAACAAACAACATGAAATATCAAGACATTCTTTAAAGATGCAACAATGAAAATAACATATTACAAGCTCTATTACTTGTCTTTAGACTTATCTCTACAGTTGATAGTATTTTATCATGTAATTTTTACTAATATATTGTATTAGCCCATGCAAGTAAGTGGGATATATTGTCAGAAGACATGCACAGTGTCCTCTTCTCTCAAATTTAATGAAAGTGCATTGTGACTTGTATCACTGTGATGTTTGATCCCCTTTGATTTTACACAGAGCACGCTTTTCTTCACAATGTTTGGCCATACGCTAATTTTGTCATCTAATGATTATTGAAGGAGACAAATATACATACCGTATTTGTAAAAATTGTGGCATAAAGAGATTTAAAATAATATTTCACCGTGTTTTTTAGCAGAAAAGAGTGCAGAACACACAGACACTGTTTTTTCTTTTGTGGAACTGTTTTGTGGAAAATTTGAAAACTGAATCAAATTGATTTTGACAGCGAATGGAAGTCGGATTTGACGCTTTTTATTGGCTCTTTCTTCAGGGGAGAGTAACTGCCAGGTGGGTGCCACCTGTGCTGTACAAAAACTCAAGGTTGCTGTAATAAACCTGAGAGAGCAAAATATGACTGACATCTTGTACGAAACAAGGGTTTCACATGGGTTTTGGGAGACATCAAACCAAATACCTGATGATAAAAAATAATGACATACAGATATATAATGCTTTAGGGCAATACTTCAAAAAATAGTTTATTAATCGTTACAACTCCTTTAAAAGAAAAAAAAAGCATAACACTCCCAGCTAGGTATAAATAGCCGTTTGGATTGGATCTTTATTCAATTTCTGTTAATTTTTCTAAATTTCATTTTACCCACAATGTTATAACTGAAACCAGAAAAGTAGCTAATCAGAGGTATCCAGGATGAGAGTGAAAGCAGCAAGTAATATATTCATGAATAAGTATTAATTAGCACCACTTTATGTTCTAAAAATCAGCATTTAGATTTATACATTTAGAAATTTGGATGTCAGGGATTGCCTGTTAATCCAAAATCAAAAACATTTAGGGAACAGAGATTTTGCATGTCACAAGGTTATCATTCTGTTGTTTGTATATTGTATTGCATATAGCCAAGAATTGTTGCACATTATATATGATATTATAACCTTTACCTGTGTAAAACACTAAAATAAAATGTTGCTTATATATGTTTTACATTGATATACAGTACTGTTATGCCTGTCATGTACTGTATATTTCCTAATGGAAACCTAAAGCAGAAAATAACACTCAGCAAATTACTGTACATCACAGGAAATAAACTTTTTATATACAGTAGGCTCCATTGATGTTTTATTTTCTCTCAGACGGTTTCACATTCTGTAAATATTACATTTCTTATAATACAAATATGGCATATTCTCAACACTATCCACACCTTAATACAAGTTACTATGTATTTTTATACTGTAAGTAAATGTCAACTAAGATGGCATCAACATAGTAAAGAACTGACATAGACGTAACAGATCTTTCTTGATCCTACCAAGAAATATTGTGTTTAATATTGTTCTAGCTTAGGGAATGTTTAATTTCATTAAATTGTAAAGATACTTGGTAAATGTTTACTTGTATATAAAGTATGTTAGTAAGACAAATGTATAAGCGGAAAGAATAACTATTCGCAACTTTCACTTGACATTCCATAAAACAATGAATATGTTTGTATGCTACAACTGTATTTTAAGTATGCACTCATTGTGTCACATTAATCCAAATAACCTATTCAAATACACTACATTGTCTGTGGTCAATTAACTATTGCTTTTTAATCTATGTAGCAATCACTCATTTCATTTTCAAAAGGTACTGATTGTTAATGAATAGGATTTAAAAAAAATGATTGGATTAGATATGTAATGCGAGTGTGAGCACGTCTCCAAATGGATTTAGCTGAATGAATGTTAGTGTAATGAAGCGTTCTTTCAGGACCCTATGCAGACAACACAATCTGGGGAGGAGTGAAGAAAACTCGGGGAAAAACGCATGCAAGGGGGCTGGAAGGTAAACAGGGGGCGTGTCCACAGTGCGCTGGTGTTCAAGGGAGGTGTGGCCGAGGCAAACAGTCCAAGGGAGTCCATGTAGCAATAGTCCAAGACCAGATGATCCATCCAGACAGACAAACAGTTCAAAGGTGGAGCGGGATCCGGCGGTGGGACGGGGGAATAAAAGAGGGGTAATGGGACAAGACACTCCAGTCCCAGGTGGTCAGCCCAGATTCGCAGGAACATCTGGCTTTTATAGCACGGGGGGCTGGAACCGGAGGCAGGTTCGGGAAATGAGTATAAAACAAGGACGGGCTGGAGCGTCCTTAAGAGGAGGGGTTTATGATCGTGACAGTTAGCTATGCAGAACATCTCAGAAACTAGACAACTAAAATATTGATTCAGATTCATCTGTAGAAAATATTGTGACAAATAAAGCATCTTAATTTTTAGCTGCCTTTTTTACACCATGCTTGTCATAAATGTTATTACCAATCCAGAAGAATATAAAATTCAAAAACTGAAGTGTTAGAAACCGAAACATTTCCAAATATTTGAGAATTTTTCAGTAGACAATACTCTGTTTATTAATAACTTCCAATGCAGCTAATATAGTACTGTAATTTGCTTTCACAATTGATTGATTTAATGAAAACATTCAATTGAGACTTTATTGACACCGTCAAATGACAATTGAAGCCTTAACAAATTGTATATTGACAGTGAATGATTTTATTAACCTTTATGTTTGCTTGTTTGTTGAACTCACACCACTCTGTTAATTTTTACAGTTTATGCATCCAATGACGATGATTGCAATGAATGGCAATGATTGTGCCAACAGGGACCTGCAGACAAAGAATATCCACATACACATTATATGGTACATACTGTTCATACTGACCAATAAAAGAGAGGGATAACTTGAACAGCAGGCTAATTACACCTTCAGTAGCAGTTGAGTTACGCTGGATGACTTTGTGGGTTCATAAAGATGTACTGTACATACAGTAGATCCCCTTAGCCAACAGCAATTGATATACAGTAGCTCTGCATGAGGTGTGGATAGAGCTTCTTTCAGCCTGCATTGCATGTCTGTTGTTTTTTAATACAGTATGTCAATCACTGCCTGTTAACCTTTGAGGCTGATAGACTCTAATGATGGTGGATTTCCCAAAGTGTATTCCCATTCTCTTTTATTGAACCGTGTTGCAATCATTGCATATTCTGTTAACACTTACCCTGTAAGTACATACTGTACATTTTGTACTCATTACAGGCTTGAATATTAACATTTCTTACAGGCATGTCTTAAACCCTCGAAATACTGTATATTACTCATAGGGGTTAATCGGTAAGACCGCTGTAATTAATAACTGGGGCAGCTAGTGTTTGGGGAGTATAGATATTTAAAAAAGCCTGCAGTATTTAAAGTCCCATTTCATCACAAATTTAAAAAACAAAGGGTAAGACTACAGCTCCAGTCTAGCATGTTTTATCGTAACCAATGAATCGTCGAAAGTTTTTGAATGATTTGATTGTGAATGATTAAGGAGGAGATAAGTTAATTTGCATTATTTAGAGAACATTTTGTGCATTAATGTGGATAACTTTTGTCCTTGAGGTGCAGAATTACTTTAATGAAACAGTTAACTTGCTTAATTGATCAATAACATATACTGTACAGTACTGTAAGTGTTCAAAATCTTCAAAAAAAAACAAGTGATTTAGGATGTCAATGTAGTTACTGTACAGTATATAATCCATGACTGGATTTCTGCTATCCAGGACCAGCACTGAAGATTTTGTTCCTACTGAAATCACTAATGTAAAGCAACAAATCAGTATTTGTTGTTAACTTTTCCCAAAACTGAAAATAAGTGCATCAGGCTGTATATAATGCAAGGTTTTGTTTTAAACTAGAATAATGCAGTTGTAGTTCTTCTTTGTACCACCAATACGCACAAAACAAGTTACTTTCCCAGTCATGTTGAAAATAAACATCATAAAGTTTTTTAAAAAGAACAACTTCAAATAACAAAAAAACACATCCTTCCTTTAACTTTAACACACACCCTTACCTATTATATATTACCTTATTATATATTATCCCTGACTTACCTTATACTGCCATTTTGAAATAGCTGACATCGTAGAGAAAAAAAATATCCAGGCTTGTCAGTGTGGTTGGAGTTTTGGTAAAATGAATCCCAGAACCATATCTCTAATTAGAAGGAACACATGTAGGTTATCTGCTCATACTCTCTGTTTTTGCTGACAACAACCTCCCTCTCTCTCGTGGGAATCACGAGATTAAAGTTTCAAGTACTTTCAAAGAGGGATTTTCAACTGTACCATTTGCAGTGTCTTTCAGTCAGTTCTCAAAAATCATCTCACCTCTGGTGTTTTAAGAAATACACAGGAAAGGAGAATATTAAAATAATTTGTTATGTTGAACAAGTTCTTTATAAATGTATATAATGCTATAAAACAAGCAGAGTAGGACTTGTAGTTAAATTTAATTTCCCTTATGCATACATAAATGCAGTTTTTCAACATGATGCAGTTGAGGGCATAAATATATTTAGACATTTTATTTCCCTGGCAAGTTATTGTGTCTCAAAGTGTAAAACCTATCAATCATCAGAAGATTGGTAATGGGATTCAGGGATATGTTCATCTTTTGGGACCAAGAGTTTTAAGTATATACTGTACAGTATCTGAAGTTATTCCCTGTCAGCACATGCAGTTAAGGCATTGTTGTTATTATACTTTTGTATGTGTGAGGCATGCAAGTTAATTAACATGCAAGATAATTTATTAATCAGTTTGCATTTGGTCCATATTTTAAGGCACTGAGGACAATGGACATTTCTGGGGTTCATTCCATCTGGGTCTCAGAATCTTTCAGATTTTAAATGGGTTTTGAATTAACAAGACAATCCAAAGGACCTTGATCACTACAGAAAATAGTTTTAAGCTGCAGTATCCATAATCAAATTAAGATGACCAATAACAAATGTAGTATACCGCATTTCACCAAAGGATTAATTTCAGGAAGGGGGTTACAACATGTCCTTTTTGACTGTTGTGCCAAGATATATTTTAAAGGTTTATGTGCAGAAATGGATCCGTTGCTCTTGATCTTTCATTAACTAAATGAATATATACTGTAGGTTAACATATACAAATTACATACTGTATACCGTACAGAACATGAAGTAAACACAATTTCAAAGCACTGGACTTGTGACTTATGGGATTGAATTTACTTTTTGCTTTACTAATGTCTCCTATTAGAAAAAAATATCTGAAAGAAATAATGACTTCCTGTATAACTGAACAGTCTTGAGGAACAAAATGTTATTTTGAAAGTTCATACTGTGTTTTTACATCTTAATTCAACACATGTCCTACAGTATATGGCTGATAGCAGTCATGTTGCTGATTCACACTTTTTTTTAAAAAAAACCTTGATAGGTTCTGTGTGCTTGTTAGTTATTACCGTGATCAAATATTAACACTTTATTCTCATTATTTAGGATTAAGACCATGGGTTTTCACAGGTGCATATGAATAATTGACTAACCTAGTTATACAGTAAGTCACAATGTCACTCAAGTGACTCCAGTATAATTTCTATAACAAAAAATTAAGTGTTCAAAACATCATCTGCTGTATAGAATAATTGCAAATAATCTCCTCGTAAAAATGGATGGTTATATATTTTGACTAAACGTAATCTGCAGTGTTGTGGCATTAGTAATATTAATTAATGTGCAATATCTAAATACTGTAGTACAGATGATCTAAGAGCTGCATGGTAAACTTATAGATACTGTATACAGTAGGTAAAGGTTTATTCCATGCAATAAAAAAAAGAAAATGTTTCGGCTGTGGAGCCGTCCATGCACAGTCGAAATGTGTCTCTTTTCTTTTCTTGGAATAAACCTTTACCTGTTCCTTTGCAGCCTGCACATGCTGACGTTTTACACTTCTCATATTATATTAATCAGTGTTCTTTAGAATCCAGTGACTACCTTCAGGTGCTCAGGTGACCTAAAATCAAATTCAAATGTATTAATTCCAACTTTCTCATCCGGCAGGATCAGCTTTGCAAGAGGGTGCAGTACTGGATTGGTTTTGTGCTGTTACTGTACATTTTCATTTTCCAGACTCTTTTTGAGTGTTCTTCAGTGGTTCACTGATTTCCGTTATGTTCATTGTAACGGGTTGATAAATACTGTACCTAGTCATTTAAAGACAACACTCACTTAAGCCACTGTTGACTGTTTTTGCCTTCACCTTTTGATATACTGTACTTGCAGTTGTGCCTCTATTTGCAGTTCGAGATTGTGTAAATTAATACAAATACAAATAAAACTTCCTATTGTCACATGCCATTAACATCATTGTGTTATCCAAAGTAACATCCAAAGGATATATTGCTTGTTATAACTCATTATAGTGTATACTGAAGTTCTAGTGTTTTAGTGTTCTGCATAGTGCTCATGAGAATTGGTTATATTCATATTATGTTGTACTCTTTTCTGTGTAAAGCAAGAGTGATGCCATTCATTTCGGAATATTGTAAATATTTAGGTCCACTTGTTTCACACACTGCTTTTTACCTTCAGTAAATGTTTCTAAGCACCAGAGTGCTAAAAATAACAACAGTCCCTTCATTGTAGTGTGCTTCTGAAAAAGGTCAGGACTTCCTGTTAATATTTAGCCCACAACATTATGTGACAGAGACCCTGTCACAACTTTATTTTTGCTCCTTGATTCTACTCAAAAATATTAATTCACATTAAGGATTGACTAATCCTTGCTGTAATAAAAGAAAGGGGTGTTGCACTAAATCCATCCTAATTGTATTATGTATTAACCGCACACATTTGTGGGAGTTACTGTACCAGTACAAACTATTCAGGAATTCCCAGTATACAGTAGGTACTGTACATGTTGCAGCTCCTTTAAAGCAATTTTGAGGCTCAAAAAGACAGAACACATTTTACTTGACACTTTCCTCTTTTGTTATTTTTCCATTACTTGATGTATTGACTGTTCCCCATCAATAGGCAGTATCATCCTTTGCAACTTCTGTTTACTTTTTATTTATATATACTACAGGGCCACATTCTTAATTAACCCAAGAAGAAAACATAATACCATATGTGCAGCTAGACTTAAATCTTTTTGTGTTGAAATTCATCATGGGATGCTGTCTGTTTTTAATGACGGTTTGACCTTCAAATTTCAGAAGCTTCAATAATAAACATTATATCTGCTGTGTTTTGATCATTTATTTTGTATTTTGTATTTATTTTTTAAAGATATAATTTGTGTAATTTTTATTAAAGTTTTTTTGATTTATGAGAAATGTACTTATTTCTGTCCAGTTTATAACATAATGTTTTCTTGTGTCTGAGGATGATTTAAATACTTTCATAATTTTTGTTTGGTAAAATTATTTCTAGAAATGATATGGAAAGCATAAATACCTATGTTTAACAATGTTAATTATAGTAAATCCAATTTATAACAAGTTTAAATGCAAATAAGGTCTTAATATAATGATATGCCATTGCTTTAATCTTGATCAAATGCCATTAGTAATCCAGTTGAGAAATTAACCTTTTGATACAAAATAATTTCCCTTGAGTATATGTTTGCACAGTAAAGACTCATGAATGAAGATGCATTGGTAATTAAAATAATCATGTTGTCATCAGGCACAAATACATTTAAGAAAGAAACTATACAGTATGTTCTAACATACAGTATTTATTCTTTATACTGAATAACCAAGAAAATCAGAAGAAAAAGCTTATCAATCATATGGCGTTCTTTATGAACACTGATAAATCCAAGTACGTTCAAGAATACCAACTGTATAGTACATAAAAATGAAAAGTAAAAACTGATTTGTAAACATAAACCTAAACCATACCAAGAAGCAGTTTCTGTGTTGCAAATTGTGACTACAGTACTATTAATCCAGTCATGGTTATTTCCATAGTCATAAAGAACAAAAACAAAAATTTCTTAATTAGCATTAACAGCTATAATTTGAGATTTCCCCATAGAGATTTAAATGTGTGGTTATTTGCAATTAAATATTCATTAGCCAATAATGCCTCAATAGTGTCAGATGTGAAAAATATTATACAGTACTTACATATATGTCAATTTTGATTGCTTTAATGTGAAAAGTTTTAAATAGAAAATAATAACGTATGTTCTTGAACCCTTATAAAAAAATAATGTAATGTCATTTTCTGTTTGTTGATGTATAAGATAGACAATGTTTGTAGACAAGGTCTTAACATACAGCACAGCTTAGTTTAACTTTAATGTATGTTGACATTTAGATGCTCAGCTGTAAAAGCTTTTAATAAAATGAAACACAATAAAAACCTTAAAAAGGGTCATTTGCAGCTGTTAATATGCAATTTGAATGCAAGTAGGTGTCAACACTAAATAGTCTTGTAGTAAATTTCACCCATTCTCCCCATTAGTTTTAATAATACAACAGCTCTAATGAATAAACAAAATTAAAAGGAGCAAACAGGGTATTGCCAGATCATTTCCAATTAGGACCCTAACAGCGATTTAAATGAACTTGTGTTGTTGGTCCTGCAACCCAAATTATTTTAGAAATTAAGGGTCTTAAGAGTGCAGACATTGTGGTTTACAGTACGACTACAATTACTTTTTTATTAGTGTTCCTGTCTCTGCTCTGTAGCAGGCCTCTGCTCTGTAATACACACTGTGTGTATGCTATTTCTGAAATCCAGTTTGTACATTTCTTTATAGAAAAGTATTTTATAGTGTAGAGTATGAGCATTCACTTTCCATACCAGAACCAGCAATATACAGTTCATGTATATTTGTTTTGAGCTCTGTGTTCTTCTAGCATATACATATTTAAAGCAAAATATTGTTTAAGCTAAACATAAACCATAAAGTAAGCCAGGTGATAGAGAGGAAACAACACAGAATCAACATCAGAAGTGTTCAAATAGAGATTCAAAGAGAAAGAAATGATACTCATTTTGTTGTTGTTCTTCAAGCATATATTTTTTTTAAATGTTGAAAATATCTCCCTAGAACCAGTGTGTGATTGAAATATGAGCAATGCTCCACCATAGTATTGTAGTATTTCTTCTCTCTCGCAGGGATTTCATTGCAGTGCTTAGAGTATACTGTAGGAATCAGTCGTGATTAAATCTGACCATTTTGTAGAGAATCTCATCCAGCTATTTTGTTCCATACACACAAGATACCTTAAAGATCTTTAAAGAGCTATTGTATTCTTGCTGTTTTTCTTACTGTGTGTCAATAACACTCATAACTGTTATCACTATGGAGCTGATAAGCTAACATCAAGAGCTCCTACTGTACTGTATATCTCATTGACAGTGCAAAGTTGCAGAACAGATATACAATGTTTGAAGAGGAAATATGATGATAAGGTGAGGAGCAGATTTTACTAATTTTACTAACGCAGGTATGTTGATGTCCATTTGTGCAAAACAGGAGTTTTGTAAACTCTTTGAATTTATAGCCTTAGGTATCCTTAGGGTCATTGCATGATGCTAGGCACTTTCTTTGAAAAAGAAATGTGTGCGTGCAAATATGGGGCTAAAGACATGTTTTGAGCAGAAAAGCCTGAATGATCTGAATCAAGTTCCTTTTCTGCTTCTGTGTGAGAGAGAAAAATAAACTAGTGTCAGACACAAGCAATGATAGGGATAGAAAAATTATTCTATTCTTTTGGGGAAGAAGAGCCTGAGGGTAAGAGTTAAGAGGCAAGTAAAAGCTGTGCAGTAGTGAAAACAGAGGATATAAATATAAAAAAGTAAATTATTAATCTGAAACCCACCTGATGTGTTTGATTCTCCTGAGGACAGTAGAGATGGTCTCTTCCAGAATACTTAGTATAAAAGTATGAAATGTCTGGTCTGTTGATGTTAAACTAAAACAAGGCAGGATTATGTGCCGAAATAGTTTAGTGTAGTTTGGAAAAGAAAGTGCTAATCTGTATGAAAATAGACTAATGCCCATTTTATTACCAGGTGGCAATATAGAAAAGAAAGACATAAACTATTTATAGAAATAAGTATGAACAGGAAGAATTATATGAGAAGAATTCAGTGATTTTGATTCAAAATAAAAAGCTAAATGAATGTAGACCAAGGAATAAAGTAAGCCAGAATAAAGAATGTTTTAATTTGACAGAGTTATTTATCTTTGATAACATTTCCCTGAAACTACAAAGAGAATGCAATATTCTGAATTACTCATATAGACAGTATATTCACCATCTGTGCTGTGAAACTATATTATGGCAGTGTAATGTATACATTGATATAGTATCTAAAACTTAGATGAACTACAGCATGAAGGTTGTATAAGATCCATGAGTTTCATAATTAAAATGCATCCCTTAAGCATCAAAACATATCTCTGCATATGATTTGCTGAAATAATCAAATTTCTCCCATTTATGAGGGATTCACATTGCATTGCATTATTTTAGTTTTTTTTAATGTTATTTGTTTAGAAAACTGCTTCTTCCTTTTTAGAAATCACTGTAATTTGCATTTTCATCTGCCAGGTTTCCGCCATTCTAGAGATCACAGATTTTAGATGACAAAGTGTAATGTGTTTCACAATGTCTCCTTTGAAAGGTGGCTGTTAAACGTGTCTACTGTATGTTTTATGGTTTTCTACAAGAACAGCTGCCTAGTGGTGCTGCTTCATTCCCCAATAAACAATTGCCATTTTCCCATGGACCGCCTTTGTATCTGTGACACAGTGTGAAATAGTGGGTGTGGGATGAAAGGAGTCTCGGGCTGCATTGGTCTTAAATTGTCGCCCTAAGAGTTGATGCAGTTCGTGCCTTGTTCTCTGAGCTTCCTAGCCTGATTAAAGGCCCTCTTAGCACAGACATCAGGCAATTGCCACACAGTCCAAAGGTGACATGTGAGGTTGCCATCCATGTTTAACTGTGTCTGTAACAGGGATGGGGATTAGAAGAGAGTTTCAGCTGTGGGGTCTTCTTCAGGTGTCACGACATCTGAAAAAGAAATAGGAGGTGGTAAGAAAGCCTCGTCTTGGAACAGATCGTTGCGAAGAGACAAGAATGCTGGTTTGGTGAGAGAAGGGAGCAAGTAGCCCAGGGAGGTGGAGAAGGAATAAGGAAGAGATCTGGTAAACGATTTAGAAGACATAGTGGGTCGCAGCAGGAGTGGGTTGAAGAAATTCAAGTAAGCAGCTCCTTCAGCATGTGTAGGCTGCAAAGGAACATGTAACGGTTTAGTCCATGCTGAAAAGAGAAGAAAGAAAACACAACATTTTGGCTGTGGAGCCTTCTTCAGGGACCTGAAGTTAGTTGTTCCATCATCCAATTGTTGCACTTGATTTGTCTCACGAATAGTAAATCACTGGCTATGTGATGCTAATGGAAGAAATACTAATAATTTATCATTTTCCTAATAATTATGAATGTGCTTCTAAAGCAGATTTCTAATTTGAGATAGTGTACTTTTTTTTCTGATAAAATGACTGAATATACAATATGTTGTACAACTAAGTTTGGAACAGAAGAGTAAGTGCTATTTGTAATTGTGATGCTAAGATGCATCACAGGTTACTTTTAGTTTTGGATTGTTTCAGTTTTACTGCATGTGACTGTTCCTTTAAGCACAGGAAAGACCTGGCTTTACAGTACTATTTTATTCCCTATTAATAAAAGGAGAGATTAAATAGTGATGCTACTCCATACCTTAGTGCCAAGATAAATGTTCTTTTTTTTCCATGATTTTCTTTCAAAGTGTGATTATTTTTACTTTTTAATTAACTTGCAAAGTAACTTGCTATAGGTTACAACACGTTTGAGCCCCTGATCACTGTGTTCTATATTTTAAGCCTGTAATACAGTAGGTAAAAGAGCTAACAGCTGAACGTTATCATTAATTGAATTTCTTATGTGTGTAAAGGAAGAGGAAGTGAAGGCTGTTATGGGATTGTCTAGATGTGCAACCTCTGTGCACTAGCCAGGTACTGTACTTCATTGAATAAAAAACACTTGTATTGATTTAAGTTGTTTGAGGTTAATATACTTTCCAACACATCTTCCAAAGTTGATATAGTAATTTCCAAACACTTCCTTTTCATCCAGGTAGATGCAGTCATTGACAAACGCGGGCCCTACTAAAAACTATGCTTCAACTAACAAAATAGCGGCCAGATACTGTTAATAGGATCTACATTTAGAATTCCTTTCTGATTTCCATCTGGGTCAGACACATCTATGGGTCAAACGCATCAAACTTTTTTCCCTGTTGGAAAATGGTAGCTTAAAGCGTGGAGAGATAAGGGAGATAACATTTTTACGATTAATTTTAAAACTCCACAGTAGCATATATTAACTTTAAACATATTGCCTAGCAACCTAAATAATAGACAGAAAATATATTGAAAAGTACAGTATATACAGTACATCACTCACTGAGCTGAAGAAAAAGTAATTAAAAAAATGATTATAGGACACATGGTGCAATATATGTTAATAACCAGAATGCTTATTTATTGCAGCTTGTTGTTTGTATTTTTTATAATAAATATATGTATGTATTTAAGATACTGTATGTACAGTAGCTCACTCAGCAATGGCATTCTGCCATTCTGCCAAAATGTTTGCATGCCAGCATTGCATCTTTGAAAATCTAGTTAGCACACAGGCAGTTGGTGCACATAATTTTTCTACTTTATATAGCTCATCAAGTACAATGACTTTTATGTTAGTTTATTAAGTTGTAGTATTTTTGTAAATATAGTAAGCCATGCTTATGTACAGTAACTGCAATAGTGTTTGTAATAAATAGTAGTGATCTACCCCAAGTGAATTTTGTTTAAGACTGAAAAGAAATAATAGACATGTTTATCATTAAGCCTTTTTAATGTAGTTAAACTCTAAACAAGTATAACAATGGTTACTTTGCTAGTTTCATTTTTATTGTATTATATTTGTGCATACCACTTATATGATTATGTGTATGTGTGATGGAAACTTAAAGCAGAATCCTGAGCTTTTTAATATAGGAGTGTTTCAATAGGTCCACAGAGAGGAGGGTGTATTGGAGTACAGCTGTATGTTTATTTTATTTTACAAAGACCTTTCTTCTTGTTGACCTTTCTTTAGCTCTGGGGGTCCTTTTGTCCAACGTGGTTAGTAGTGTTGTAGAGCTTGACAGATCAGTGGGGGATCACTTTCCCAGTGCTGAAAGAGAAATAGATTTCAGTTGTACATCAGCGTCTTGTGTTTACTTTTAATTTTCATCTCTCAGCGCAACAACAAGAATGGCTAGGTATCGGTTCACATTGTAGCAGTAGAAAGCCATTGCAGGCGTTTGCATCCACTTAGAAGGATTACATTTTTAGTAACAGTGTTACTTTCATGCAGGAATCCTTAAAGGGGGATATTTACTGGCCCATCCAAAGAAGGCACTTTAGATTGGAGGTTGGGCTCTATAGCCAAGAGCTTATTGGCGCCTTTACATATAGCCATCTGAATTAATGTGTTTGATCGCAACAGGAAGTCCTAAGGCTTTGCCAGGCACCTGTGAATACTATCTGTGAAAGTTGCATATGTCCTCTCTTCAGTGCCTTGACTCTTCCATTGGCTCTATGTGCTCACAGGGTGAAAAGGAAGAGGGTGACCTGACTGTGTGCATTTGGAGGATGAATGCATGTTTGTTTTCCTCTCTCCTGTGCTACAGTGAAGGTTAGAGAAATAAAATGAGTTTGTTATTGAAAATGCCAAATATGGAAGACACAAAAATAAATGACCTTATGGAATTCATTAAAGGACTTATACTGTAACTGCAGTTATAGAAACAGCCTATAGTACCAATTTTATACTTGACTGTTTGAGAGAACTGTTCCAATGTACTGTATTGAAGAAGAAGGACAGAAGCTTTTCAATTTTTCTGAAACTGGCACAGAATTTCTCTGGCACTGCTCTCCAGGGACAAATCATCACATGTGCAACGTAAAAATTCCTTTGCCATGCTTGGACCCTTTAGAATATATCAAATAAAGAAGACTTTGAACATTGAAATTCCTTAGCTGAACATTCATTAAACTTTATTTGGTAATGCATTCCACTCATATTTTAAACACCACTTATTTGCTCTTTTGTCTTCTTTTTCATTTGACTGTATCCATGTGTTGCTTTTCCCTGTACTGATAATCAAATTCAGTTCTAGACATTGCCATCTTTCATCTTTGTTAGAAGTCCCAGTTGATTTAATTTTAAGTCAGATGAATGACTTTTCCTCCACTTCTCATACAGCCTCTTTGAAAGTAAAGGGGGTTTAAAGTGCTAATCTTCAAAGGCTTCATCCCTAGACTACAGTGACCAGAAATAACTATTTTCAACCTTTTAGAGACCGTTCAATGGGACACATCCTATTTATTCCTCTGCATAAGTTGCAAACTGTGTGTAAAAGTGTAGGTTAGTGAATTATCAAATATAGTATATGCAGAATCTACTTTATAAGGATATGAAATGGCATTCAAACAGTTTTTATCTTTGCATACTGTATATCTTTTCACTATTGTATTACTAGTATGCTAGAGTCCTGTTTTCAGCAGTTTTCAGATATAAGGATTGGTGTGCATTTTTTTTAAATTGTTTCACGAACCTTAAGTACCATGTCAAATGCATTCATAAATTTAAACCTGTTTTAATTTAGTGCATGGGCAAAATAACTGTTGCCCTTTACTACAGCAAATGCAAAAAAGGAGCACTTGGTAAAAAATGGAGGTTCTGGATTAGAGGTTCAGAAAATGGAGGTTCAGAATGACTGCGGTCTTGGTCCAGAATTAGCACCATGAAGTTATGGTTATTAGATTTACCAAAGCAATTTTGCAAGGATCTGTCATATTTAGCTTATATGTGTTATATTAGGTTTATATTCAATGAATGATGGAGCTATGCAGGGATTCTCTCCATCGAGTTGCATAGGTACTGAGTTTGTGGGTTGGTATCTTCTCTTTCCTCTTTGGATAGTTGACCATTGTGATAGGCAGGCAGAAACTCTTTCTGAAGTGTTGGTACTGTATATTGTAACAGGCAGTGATAAAATTATATTCAAAGACAAAATATCTGTGTGCAGGGATGACACCTCATGCTCTCGGAGACACAAAGACATATTTGGCAGTCTTTAGAAACAGCAATTGCTGGTATTGATCACAATAACAATACAAAACCATACTACTACAATCTATGATTTTCATGTGACCAAGATTTTGTTTTACCAACCATTTGATGTCTCCCATAAAATATTCACAATAGTTTACCATAGACAGTGGTTTCTTACGTCTTTTTATCGTCAAATAAGTGTAGATATTGTCAAACTGAAGTCATGTGTAAATCATAACCAATGAGTCATGCACCATCCTAGGCAAAATACCAGGGAAGTACATCTTATCTGATAATAGGACAATACACAGAACCTGATTCTATGAGAGTACATCTTACTTGATATACTTACCTGTACCTTGTCCTGCAAAAGCTAGATTGGTATTGATCATTTTAGTAAATTTTTGCTATCACTTCTGCTGAATGTTTTCAGCAATAAACAGGAATATTTTCTCACTGACAATGGTTTAATATAAGTGGGCCAAGCTAGGAAGTTATTGTTAGAATAATTTATTTTATTCAGCCAAATTTACGTGTTATTTCGTGTTTTCATGTTATTATCTTAATGTCTATGCAATTGCAATACAATTGATTTCCTGCTTAATCTATGATAACCATCTGATCACCATTTGGTTCTCATGTTGATATTCAAACCACAAACTGCTACTAACCAAACATTATTCAATAAAAGTTAAACAAACTAAATAGCTATCATTTTAGTGGCAATGCTACTTTATAGTGACATTAAGGGATCCTACAGTATGTTTTGTATAATAGGACTTTATTATTACGGCCTCAAACAAGAGGCTCTCAAGTTATCAAAACATGATTTCATTAAACCTTTCAATTAAGATCAAGCCTTGCATAACTTTCAAATGCCTACAGTATAACCTTATGTTTTGGTTTCTCCAGCTGTGAAACCAACAGTGAAAATTAATAAGCAAAACGTGTGGGTAATTATTAATCCTGACTCCTCATATCCTTAGTGCCCGTGGTAGAACAGACTTTCATATTTCACAAGTCCACGAGTTTTAAAATGTATTCTATCACTGATAATCATTCATTGAAACAGGCTGTCTCTGGCGAACAGAGGCAAAAACAATATAAGGAATATTCTTACATTGACTGCTTGTCAAATTTTCACTGCCTGAAAATATATTTTCTGTAAATGAATCCAATTTGTGTTGTATGCTTCAAAAGCGTTATGTGACAGGAGCTGGTCCAGGCTCCCGTGAAGCGTAGTTCAGGACCCTATGCAGACGGTATAATCCGGCAGTAAGTGGAGAAGGGCAACAGGGAAAAAAAAAGAGAAGGACAACAGGGAAGAGACGTAGAGGATCAGGACGGGTTGACAGACGGGGGGCATGACAGTGGTGATCCGGTGCTTGGGGGGGCGTGGCCCAGGCAAACAAATCCACACAGTCCAGGGGAATCCGGGGAGCAGTCTAGAGTCCAGAAACCAGGAGTTCCATCCGAGACAGACAAAGTTAAAATCTGGAATGGGATCCGGAACAGGAACAAGGAATAAAAAGAGGGTAATGAGGCCAGGCGCTCCTAGCCCCAGACTCAGATGATCAGAACACCATGATGAAGGTTATGCCGTTGGGTCTCTCCTGGACTGGCTGGTAGGTGGGCTTCCAGGCATCCGTCTCCCAATTCTGAGCGTGGAATAGCGAGAGCACCAGGCTTAAATAATGACGGACAAACAGGGGGCAGGTGCACATAATGAACTAAAATATGAAAGGGCTGGAGCAACCTTAAGAGGAGGGACACATTAATAATAGGGATAATTGACTTGAGTGGAAGCTTTTTTTCCAAACGATTGTAAAACTGTGAAAATAAAAAAAGTTACTGATGCTACAGTACATTCAAAGTATATAACCGTACAAATATTATCCTAGAAAAAAGAGAAGAAAGGAAACACAACCTTTTAGCCGTGGAACCTTCTTCGGGCGTGAAATGGCAATGGTTAAAATATGGCAATTAAATTTGCTTTCAGAATAAGGCACAGTGGTACTCTCAGTTCTAAACCTTGTTGCAGTGTATTTATAATCTGCAAATCTGAAATTAATTCTTGCCAACGATAGAGATTGCTTCCTGGCAATAAAATACGTGGCCTTATTTCATAAGCACACAAGGTATCAGCAATGGAGGGGCCTAAGAAATTGTCTTGCCGTTGAAAGGTTTTAAGTTTGGCTCTGTACGTATTTATCTGGCAGTCGAGCTGCAAACAAGAGCTTCAGGAGATGTAATGGTCTTTGAAAGGGTGAGCATTGTCAGCCAGTGGGACATTGGCAGAAGTAAGCAGAAAATCTCCCAGACATGGGATATGTCACTGCCAACTGCTAACAAGGCAAATATTGAGCAAAAGGGGAGCCAGTAGGGGACCAATGATGAATGGCCTGGAATTGCAAACATAATGGAATGGACTCTCTGGAAAAGAAGATGAAAGCTAAAGCCTGGCAATTAGCAAATGCATTTGAATGCGTACAGATGTTCAAAAGAACTTCACAGCATCAGGTCCAATGGAAGGGCAGCAGGACACAAACTGCCCCTGCCACTGTATATAACTCATTGACTGCAAAAGATAATTATTTATTGCGATTATCTTATTTAAGATGTCATTATGCCACTCAGTGTTTTAGAAAACTTTCTTTTTTGCATTGGAGTCTTGGTGTTCAGTGATTATGATTAGATGAACATATTGTGAAGAGTTATAACCTCAGTACCTGCAGTATCCTCACTAAGAACACTTACTGTACAGATGTCACGGCCCATTTCAGCTATCTAGCTCATTTGGTAGGTGTAGAAGTTTATTGATCCATGGATCTCATGCTATTCATGAGCATCACTCCAAAAAAAAGTCTTAAAAAGGACTTATGTAATATCCATTAGCAAACCCTTTGCCAGCCTCTAGACAGACCTAGATCTGCACCAATCTTGGACATTTTAATATTATTTTAGGTACTGAGAGCCAGGACTACCGTAAATCCTAGTTTGTGAAACTAGCTGTTGAAGTTACAAATTTGTCCCTACAAAGATTAAAAGAAAACCACAGGCTGTAGAATGCAATGTATTTTAACATTGATTTCCAGCACAGATTGGATTGATTTTGGGAGTAGACTGTTCCAAGCTGATCATCCTCCAGCAAGTACTACTGTGGGCACTCAGCCAGTTTTGCACTGCTGCCTGTGATAGGCAGGCACTCCCAGATATGAACCTGCTGCTGCAGGATAGAGAACTCTTTAGGGCTGTTACAGGATGTACCACTTGGGAATGATTTCAGATCGCAATTTTCACTTTCATTCAAATTGCAATGTTTGGGTTACACTGTGTGTGACAGTGCCTTAGGCCTTTGACTGTTGGGAAGCTGTCAATCTGAATGACTTGTTTGCCTGGGGCAAAGGTTATTATTCTAGCATCTCTTACCTCTTATTCTCTAACTCAACGTGTGTATCATCAACAAATATCTGACCTAGAGGTGTATTTTTTCCTTACAACTCTTACTTTACAGGGATGCAGGTTTTTATGTTCTGTCGAGCTGTGTTTATGTCCCCGTGTTTTTTATTGTTCAAACTTTTTAGAGGTTTCATTTTCCTTCTGGCCAGTCAACAGGAAATAAAGGCGGTTTTGTATTCTAATGACCGATACTTGTGTCACCAAGGAAGGCATCTAGAAACAGATAATTAACTTACTAAAATAAAGGCCAGCACTTCAATCTCAAAAGACATTACAGTAATATGAGGAATGACAAGCATGCTTAAATCTTTGTCTTAGGCAAAGAATGAAAATGTACTGAAGCCAAACATGGATGCTCTACAGAGAAAGCAAATATAAACTCACTAACATTAAAATTATGTGCAAAACAGTTAATGGTAAATGTAAAAATCGGTTTGTGTCAAAGACATGTACCTGTAAGAACATCTTTTCATTCTGTACATTTTGTAAAATGTACTTTTTACATCCATTCCTGCAAAATATACATTTGTAAACATGAGTTATGCAGTATAATAATACATTTATTGCATTCTTAGTAATACAGTATACAGTATACTGTATATTAAATTATCATGTGTTTGAATTAGCAGATGTTCAACATACAGTATTAGAATGTATTTTAGAATACTGTCAGCTATGATGAATCTGCCTTCAAAACTTTTCAAACAATATCATTGATTATTTAATTTAATAAAATATATAGATACTCAATTCCTAAATACATATTTATTAAAAAGTACCTTGTATACAAACTTGCATTAAAGTAATTTGTTATGCTTGTATATTTACAGATATTACTGCCAATATTCACCCTTCAGCTGCAGAAAGGAATTCAGTTGAACCCTACCATTTTTAAATGTAGGACATCACTAATTTTTTATATCCCAGAGGCCACATTACATGAGTAAAGAATAATCGATGCATTTGACGGTGATTCTATGCACGTTCTGGTTTTCTGAAAAGTGAACAAAGAGGATGTTTACAAACCTCTTTTGCTGTTAAATCTCAGAATGCTAATTGGGGCTAACTTCATTTCAGCATTAAATAAAAGCAATTCTTTAAAATGAATGATATATCTTATGTGAACATGATTCACCATCTTCATAAACAGCTTCACAGAATGATCTTAATACACTGGATTTCTGAAAATCCGAGGCAGCAATCTACACAGAACTTTGGTCATGCTTAAGAAAGAAAATTAACTGTTAGTCCTGGTATCCATCAAAGAAGTATATTCCCTGTGGAGCTGTTCGCTGTGTGCCCTGCTTATCATTGGAATCAAGAACATTGGAAAGTGTTTTTCCCCCATCTTGGTCATTTGATTGCATGTTGCTAACTGATCCTACTGTAGGTTTACACTCAGTCGTTCTTTGATGGATACCAGAGACTTGGCAACATGCTTACTTCCAGACACATCTAACCTGCTTTGATGTCACCCTTTCGTTATTTGTGTACCTGTAACATCTTTGTACCTATTTATGCACGTTTCTGTCCACATGTGAAAGTCTTTTTGACCCCAGACTATAGACCAGGCATGCCTCTGCACTGTTCCAGTGGTTCTGGCTGTCCTGAGACAAGCACTCCTCGGTTCTGCACTGTTGATGGCACCGTGGCAGGGCCCTACTTCACGAGAGAAAGCAGCTTAAAAGTTTGCATTACAGCACATAGCACGAGGGCAAGCAACTCCATGAAGTGAATTTGCGAATTATTCCTCAAATCCACTGCTTTGGTTAGAGTGAGGCCCAGGTGGTGGAGCACGTGCAGCACTGGGAACCCCCAACATCATTTCATTACGAAGGACACCCCTAACCTCGTGAGGCAATGGCAGAAGTGCACAGGCATGCAATGTGTCCACACTTCAAATAACTCCTTTCTTTACCCTGTCTGTTGGAGAATCTCCTTTCTTTGTCACCATGGAGGTTGGTGTGTCCTTTTAGACTGAATTCTAATAAATTCTTTAGCATTAATTGTGTTTCTGGGTCTAAACAAATAGGGGAATGTGGTGACCACTCCATCAAATTTAATTTTCCTGACTTCCAGGTAACTCCCCCCATACCCAATGGTCTATTTCTTTTTTTGTGGGTATCCAGAAATTCACATATCCATTCTCCAACATGTAAGGATTCGTAGTGGTGTCCATCACATTTTAATGCCTTAAAGTACAGTAAAAATATCACTCAAAACTTGATTGATGTCATTGTTGTCTGGTGTCTGATGATGCTTAAAAGCTATAACAGAATAAACCATGCATATTTAGTCATTATCTGAAAAAAAATTGCCTTCAGGGTCTTGTTAGTCTGCTTCGAAGTAATGCAAAAGTGTGGTTAAGTTAGTCCTTATGTCTGTGTTTTTTTCAGTTAAAAAATATGCCAGGATTTAGGGGGGTATTAACCTTTTCTGAGGATGAAATGATCATACAGGTGCATGTTCAATTACAAAGTTTTCCTTTTTGGTACTGAGACATTATTGAAACTACTGCATTAACAATCTGTAATGCTGTTATTTATGTATAACTCCTTTACTAATCTTCACTTATATAGTTTTAATACATTTAATATTTAATACATTTATAACACTAGACTACAAAAGGTCACTAATCACTTTGGGTTAAAAAGAAACAAAGTCTTACAGAAATAATAGACTGGATATTATCCTAGTTTTGATTCCCAGGTTATGACATGTTTGCCTCTCATTTTTCATTTAAGCTGCATTACAACAATGCCCCAGAGCAGGCTGAACATGTTTAAAAAAATTTGAAGGAGACATTAGCACTATCACTTAGTAGCAATTTACCATTAAAGGTACATGTTCCTCTGTTCTCTAGCAACAGAACATTGATTTGTGATCATTCTTCCATCAGACATACATAAGGGAAGAAAAAACAAAATAGTGACTTAGCTTTTTGAGTGAACTATAATTTAATTAAATGCAATTTTACCACTCTTGTGTATTTTATATATAGTTTACAGCACTTTAGAAGTCTGCATTCCCTTGGTTTCTAAGAAGAAGTACATACATGCAACTAAGCTCCACACGTTTTTAGTCTGTTTTATGTGTTTTTAATGCATTTGCTGCTTTATCAGCATTTTATAAGCAAGATGAGCAAAGGTGTTGGTTTCAAATTGTGTGCCTCTGCGTTAGAATTTTTCAAGTAACACAATGGATAAACAGAATGATGTTAATATAAAAAATGACAAAATATATTTGTAATGATTGAAATTGCTGGATTAACTCAAGGTAAATGATACTGAAATACTGTATGTTACTGTTACTATTATATGGGGTTTTTATTTATGGTTCCATTAAAGATGAAAAACAAAGATCACTCATCACAGCAAGACATTTTCAACATGTTTATTATTTGGAATAGATATTTTTGCTTAATAAGGTGATTTTAATTAGGAATTGGGGGATATTTAGTCCTGCAGTCTGTAGGATGAAAACAGCTGTATTAATGCACGACATGCATTTTTCCAAAATCAGTACTGATGCAGATAGATGAGGAAAAAACAAAACATCACCTTGAGAGAGTAACATCCCATTATTCTTTTACAAAGTTGAAATGAGTCTAATCAGTATACACAATGCGGAGGCATAATCCAAGACAGAATTCAAAGTCGAGAGCCTAGCTGAAGAAAACTCTACCACCCATGGTTTCTAAGGCAAACAGCAGGAATTGTTCTCCCCCTTTCACCCCAAATAAAAAGCAGCACTAGAATATACTGCAGCAAGTATCCTAGAGTGCAAAATGCTCCTGAATCACAGATACAATCATGGTTCAAGATCATTAAGAGCCTTTTGAAGCCACATGTAGGATTTTAAAATCAATTTCACTGCATGAGTAATCCTTTCTTTCTTCAGTATTCATAACATTTTTTGTGCCTTTATTAAAGTGTTAAACCCATTTAGTGTTTTTACCAATCAAAGCGTCTTTGGCACAGTAGTTCCTGTGCATTATGCTTTTCCTCATGTGCTTTCAAACATAACAAAGAAGTAAAAGACAATGTTATGTGATAAAATAATTTATATGCGGTAAGCTATCGTAATACAATGGCTTTTACAACCCCTAGACTGTACTAATTGCATATGGTAGGAATTAATGGTAATTGTTTATGAGAAACAAACATTTTGCTCACAAAGGTGCTATTTTATTCATCATGCGCACACCATTTGTAATAATGCAGCTGAGTTTTCGTGACTGACATCAATCACATTAAGCGTGGGCAAGTAAACAAGTCTCCATACATGGGGAAGTAAGCATCAACGCAAGGAAAACAGGTGTGCGAAATAAAAAAGAAAAAAAAGAATCAAAATAGGGTTGGGGACAACTAGGACAAGAGGAAATCATCCATTATACAAGCTCCCTTTTTACACAGATGGGTATAAAACCTGGATTCTGAATTCTGAATGCAATAAACTACAAGCTGCAGAAAGAAGCTTAGAAAGGTGTAATTTATACTTGAATCAACACAGTGACACAAGGAATTGTAGTAAAGGCCCGTTCTAGATAATTTATACATTAAATTAGTATTAGACCTTTTGACCGGCTTTAACTTTGCCTTTACTGGTCAGAGGGACAGAGACACAAAAAGTGACATTCAATATGCAGTACACCATGTCACAATGCTGTAAAATAAAACAATGAATTTTAAATTTACTTTGTGTTTTCATTTAAAGAGAAATATTTTTTTTCTTTAAATTATGTTATAGCACTTCAGTCTCATTCATATGCTAACATTTTAAAGTTATTTAAAGCTAGAAGTCGAATTTACTGAAACGTTTACTGTCGTAACAATTGTATTTACATAAAGGCTGTGTTTGGATTCATCTTTCCATGTACCACTAGAGGGAGCTCTTTTCACAGTTATTAGAATTATTGAACAGCGGAGCCCATTTAAAGTTGTTCTGGAACAGTAGATGTACGGAAGTGTGAACAAATCAAGTGGAATATTTGTCATAGCTAGAGAATCATTCTGTCAAGGTCATTAGAACAACAATTGTTTGACCCTGTATAAACTAACAGCTCTAAATTTTTTAATTGTTTCGTAATCTTGGCAGTCAGACAGATTTTTTAACTCTTAAATGTCAATAATTTTATGCACTGTATATTAGAAGCTCCATTTACAGCATGGCTGAACAAATTTCAGCCAAGTATTTTTGGTTCACTCATCACAGCAAGACATTTTCAACATGTTTATTATTTGGAATAGATTTTTGTTAAATAATACCCATCATCATGAATTTCTATAGTACATTCAACTATATGCTAATAATCTATTCTGATTATTAGCATATAGTTGAATGTACTTTAGAAATTCATGATGATGGGTATTATTACTTATATTATTGTGTGCCAGGGCTCTATCATTGAGCAGACTCCAGGATGGAAAGTTGAGGCACTTTTTATAGGAAGCTCTAGGAAGTCTCTGGTTGACACTGGCCAAAAGAAAGCAGTCTAAATGCACATAAGGCCAATCACCCGAATGTTGGACCCCAGTACCAGCTGGCTCATTACTTTTCTTGCGGCAGTACTGGGCATGTGACAGACAGACTGTGCTCTGGGTTGGCACAGGAGCACAAGGGTACGCAGAAGAGCAGCAGATTTTGAAATTTCACGCACTGGCATGCAGCCCTCAGGTTCCGTTCACTGTCATGAGCGTAGGATTTCTACAATCCACTGGGGGCCTGTGATTGAGAGGACCTGAGCCAAGTGTGTACAATCCTCCATGGCTCTGACAAAGCCCTGTTAGCCCTGTGGATTGCTTCAGCATGAAACGTGAAACGCAAACCACAGGACACAAGTGGAAAATATGTGGTAGAGCAATTAAAAATGAGAACAGGAGGCACATCTTTATCCCAGTAGTCACTGGGAGTATGGAACAAGCTACCCAGCCATGTTGCTGAAGGCCAATAGGTTTTGTTCAAGAAATCGTTGGATAAGATCCTTGGATCAATTAGATAATAACAACCAAGTGGGCTAGTGGGCCACATGGCCTCCTCAAATCTGCAACCTTTCTTGTTTTCAAAGCTTCCTCGTTGTTTAAAGTTACTGTTCCTTCAGGTGGCTCCTGTTCTCCACGAGGTGGCACCACATTATAATCATGTTGTAATACCGATGGGCAAGGAGGGGTTCAGTTCAATATACTGTAGGAAAAGTACAAAGTGAAAAAGATACTGTACTTCGGCTGTGGAACCCTTTTCAGGTGTGTCGGATGTGACAATATGGGGTTTTTATTTATGGTTCCATCAAAGATTAAAAACAAGGATCACTCATCACAGCAAGACATTTTCAACATGTTTATAATTTGGAATAGATTTTTGTTAAATAAGGTGATTTTAACTAGGAATTGGGGGATATTAAGTTCTGCAGTCTGTAGGATGAAAACAGCTGTATTAATGCACCTACAGTAAATATAATGTCTAATTTTGTATGTTCTTCTTTAAAATTCTGTTGTGTAGGCTAGTGTCCATAAAAATCATTATTTAAACTGATTATGTTTTTAGAGCATCAAGTTTCCAAAGTTGCCTGTGTTTGCAATTAGGTACAAAATTAGAATTTTACAGCTTAAGTAAAATCAATCCTAGAAAAAAATAGAACAATCTGCCATGTACTGGGAGAGGACATGCATCTAGTTTTTTTCATCTAGATAACACTAATAATAACAAGACAAAAAGCAACACTAAGCACAAACCCAGTACCTACAGTACCATGCTGCTACTTTATTTAAACAACTGTTTTTTTAATAGTCAGAATCAAATAAATAATGTTTTAGTTCCTGGTAATTTAGAGAAATCGCTTGTTTTGTGCTATTACCACAAAATATTCTGCTGAATATTAAAAATAAAATAAGTCTTCATCATATTTATGCAGTATGTAAATGTGGAGGGTTTGTTTTTCAGGGTACACAATTCCTTGAACAAGCCACAGCCATAATCTCTTTGCTTTTGAGCCCCTGCAGCTTCAGTGAAATGCCTTTTATGGTGTGTTTTTGCCAATGTTTTTTATCCGGTATATGTAAGGAGGAATCCAATAGAGCAGTAATGAAAGAATATATCAAAGGTAGCCCATTCCAAAGCACTGTACAGCATACTCCCTTCCACCCTAACCACAAAAAAAAGGAAACCAGCAGGGATCAGGCCCACGTACAGCAATTGAAACTTTAACTGTAACACTGTGCCTAGGACCACAAGGCCATATTAGCTGTGAACAGGCCTACATAACACAACTGAATATTTAAAGAGCTTGTTCAGGAATGGACAAGATAATTATCTTATTGCAGATGAGAGCTGATGCATAAGTCTTGCAGGTTCCTACTTCTAAGCACAAACAGTATAGTATATACAGTAGCCCCTGAAACTTGTTACTTTCACATTAAAGTTTAGCACAAGTTATGTATTCGCATTACCTGGTAAATTGGACACATTCTCTGTCCTTTTATGGGTTTAGAAGTATGCTTAGAAGACAATAAATGAGTGTGAGTAAATGTTATATTTATACGGTATACTGTAGGTAAATCATAAACACTGTTACCCAGAACAGGAATTAGTTGATACGGGACTTGAACTATGGTGGGTTGTATCTTTTGATAATGTCCATTATTAATTGAACTAAAAACAATTTCTAAAATCCTATTCAAAATGTTAACATTCTATGAGATTATTTTAGAAAATTACCAAAAAAGCTTTACAGTTACTCTGACTCTTATTGCTATAACTAGCCCTATGAAAACACTCTGCTACACTACAAAAAGTATCTCAGGTGTTGAATGAAAAGTGTTAAAGTTTTTTCAATTAAATAACTTAAACTTCAGGATATACTGTAGTGTACTTCTGATTTAAGCTCTGGTATACCATAAAGCTACTTGATGAAAAAAAGGCTTGTTAGAGAACAAATGCAGCACAAATGGTTATATTCAAAGCCTCATGCATAAATGTAGTGCAAAAATGATAACTTAATATTGGTAAATAATATTGTATACAAAATTCAGCCCTTGTCAGTTTTATTTATGTAAATGCAGTCATTGCTTCATTCAGTCACGGCCTATTGTCATGTCGTTAAAGTTGTAATCAGCTCTCACATGTTTGAAGGAGAGAAGCATGTCATGGTGTGAAATTACAATATGCAAATAATTCACTACATTTCAAAGCTTTGCTTGTTTACAAAATGCACGCAATATAAAAAACTACATTGGCTCTGTGGTTGAGTTTCCATTAAAACAAATCGGACATTATTCTACCGTACAGTACTTTCTGCAGTGTCTAAATTGAAATCCAGCTAAGAGCCTCCTTTTTACACTGTTCGCTTCAAGGTACTTTTTGGTTCAGTTCATAAAATGACATCCTCTTATTTGCAAGCTTCCTCATGTACTTTTGTCCACTTTTAAGCTTATTGATTTAAACCAAGCCCCCTGTGGTATTGTGCTGACCTTGATGAACTGAACTGAGAAATGTGTCCAGGTCTGATATGTGGAAATGGTGGCAGCCCGAGCATAAAGTACCTGCAGTAACTGAAACTCTGAAACTCTGTAGCAGCTACGATCTCTTAACCAGGATACTACATTATTTCCACTGCGTTCTATTGCTGTCTGTAAGTTGCTTTCTCTGGGCCTTACTTATCTATGTATTTAAAAAAAACAGCATTAAAAAGCAATTAGAGTGAGAAGAATCTGTTTGATTACCTCAGTCAATCAATGTTGAATCAGTAAAGAATATGTGCTCCTGGATCTGTGATCTAGTAAATACTGCATGAGCAATTCTGAGTTTCAGGTTTACCTTCTTAGGTATTGTCCATTTTCCAGTGTTAACAATTAAAATAAATCCAAGTGAATGATTCTGGTCTTGTAACAGTAAGATTTACTCTACGTGTGTGGACAGATCTCAAAACTTGCTATAGTATAAGAAATAAATTATGGAGTATACTCCTGTTAAATGTGAAATCCTTCAAAACATTGCAATTTAATATGGAATTCTCTGTATAGGTAGAGAGGAAGAAGCCAATTCATTCATAGCCTACTATAGGACAATTGCGGAAGAGACCAAGCAGAAAGTATTTTGAATTAATGCTATAAATTGTTTTTGTAGGAGTAAAAATGAAGTTCAGTAGTTTCTTTAAATTGTAAATGTTTATTCTTAGAAAAAAAAACGTTAATGCCCAGAACAGTTAATGGCCAGTCTTTAACATAAACAACATAAAAGAATAATGTACTTACAGTATTGTATATTCATCGCGGAATAACATATAATGGTGTGAAATGGTTGTATACACATAACAAATAACTAAATAAATCCCAATAACAATCTAGGCAAATAAAACAGTAAACCGGATATACAAGTCTTTATATGGTCCTGTGTTTCATAGGAAGAAAATCGCAAGAAGCATTGGTATAACTCTGGGCCTGCAGAGAGACACTTACGTTATTTCTTCCATGTAACATGTCGGACATCCACAGTGGCTTTAACCTTGTCAGTGATCGCTACAGTGCACGCGGCCCCTGGTTCAGGAGGAACAGGAAGATCATCTGTATCCGTTGCCATATCTTGTTGGAGTCCTGCCAAGCATCCATATGGCCTGTTAATTGAGTGAGCATATCACACATCTGTGCCATGACTTTGTGACACGCTTCAGCTACAACACCGTTACCCTCTTTCATAGCTAGAATTAACAGAGTTTGTTGTTTTTTCCCCTGTATGAATGCACTAATTAGCGTATTTTGTCTTTGGAGCTCACCAATGTACTGTATCGCTCCACTTGACAATGAAAGAATTGTACCAAGTACTCTCTCGGCAGATGTATTTCTGATCCTGCTACCTTAAGTGTCTCCACTGACTGTGCTAAGAAGGTGAAGGGCGTTCAAGTTCTTCCCTTCATCTCATCTTCATCTTTTGACACTCCCTTGATGCTGGTGCAGCACGTACTGTAAGAAGTAGGATTAGGCTGCTCAAGTCTTCCTTGAGGTTGAGAGTTTGGGTGACCTTGTAGTTGAGCGTTTGTCTGCCAGGACATTTTAAAACTCTCCAAGTGTTGCATGCACTTATGTTACTTTTGCTGTCTTGTGACTTCTCGTCCATTTGTTCCCCAACATCTACAAGCTTTCATCTGTCTGTTCTTTGGCTGTTTCCTCAGAGGCAAACAGCTAGCTGCTGGAGAAGTATATGAGGATCACAGGGCTTCTGGTATGGGGTGTGTTTCAGGAATCCTGACCTGGTGAGGTGACAGGATTTGTATTTTTGGATGCAGCACTGGACTGCTGATGGGTGTCCAGTGGTGAATCCATATATAAAAGGGAGAATCTATTTCTATCTGTTATTTAACATAAGTGTATATTCAAATATTAAAATATTATTAAATAGTTACATCTAAATGGTTTTCTATTACTAAATCAATACGGTTGTATATACAGTAGCTGTAATTTTCCTCTGTAATAATGGAAATAGACACCTTTATTCCTGGTAATTGGGGTATGGCCCTATTTATTGAGTTAGCGATGAATTCAGACAGACTTAACAACACCTTTATATAAGTTTGTTTCTTAAATATTACAAACTCATTTTCCACTCTGGAATTTACGTAATTCAGTTCTTGTGTTGCATTTCCTTTTTTTTGTTGTTGTTTTCTTAAACTGGTGTTTGTATTCCTGTATGGATGTACCTGTATGTCAAAGGGAACATGATTACTTCTATATATACAGTAATCATTCTGATCTTCGGTACAGTATATCAGGGACAAATGAAAAGAGTTGAAGCATACTGTTGTAGTGTGGTTAAATTTAAGCAATTTAAGTCTGAGTTTCAAATCCTGAATGGTAATTACTTTTAATTATAGCTATATAATGCATCCTAGAGCCGGTGTTTTTTACTCCAAATCAAAGACTTGAACTTTGATTTTAAAGTTAAATTTAAAGAGTTAAGTTTCGTTCTGTGTGGTGGTGGTTCCATGATTAGATTATTTCCACTATGGACTAGGCCTGGAAGTCTCTTGAAAGAAGCAGTTGAAATATTGAACTTTGGTACCTACAAAACCTACAAAATGAGTTATGAAATTACTTATAATAGCACACACAGCACAAATAACAGCTTTATTAATTCCCCCCAGAAAAAAAATAATCCAAATACCGTACCATTATACCAAGAGTTATAAAGGTCTTTAAAATGTTTATTTTTTTGGAGTCACATTTTGGAATCAATACATACCATAATTACTTTATTTAATCTACACTAGGGTACTTGCTGTACCTTGAGCACTGACTGGAATTCCAATAATTAGAATTGAAAAATTCATTTTCCAAAAACCATTTAAGCTAATCAGATTGTTTTACTACTTCTACATTATCAAACAGGACAGTAATGGGCAGTTAAATAAAAAATATGCTCAATGGCTGAAACCAGTTAGTCTCCTGGATTGGTAAAAACTGCATTGCCTTAACTGGATCCATATTGTAAATTGAAGTTCTTTTAAAAATGCTAGGAATTTCTTTTTTGGTAGTCTTAGTACAACACCAGTCTTTGGAAAGCCACACTATTCCGTACATCAAACAAAACTATCATTTGGGAAGAACTTTCCTCTTTACCATTTACCACTGTTTTTTTATATACTTATTTTAATTGTTTTATGTCTGGGATACTTTTCAAAAGCTGGTATTTTCAATCTCACTCTTTAGCCTAACAAAATTAAATGTATGCATTAAAATTAAAATTTAAAAGCACAAGACAATCGCATTTTAATTTATATGAAAAAGCAGGTATCATTGTGAATCATACTGTAAGTACTAAATACAAAGCTGATGAATTTCTCTTTGCAGTTATTTAATGACTACATTTTTTTACATTCAATGACTACAATGTATTTAAACAGCTAAGTGAGTTATTTTCATAGACAGTGACAAGCCTGATAAATATTCTCCCTTATTAAAAAAAACTAAGATATGACAAGCATCAGGGGGAAAACGTACAGTATGATATTTCAGTAGAAAATAGGTCCCCTTTACCTCTAGAAAAAGTAGTATTGAAGTATTGTAGAAATAAAAGCATAGGGTTGTGGAATGAAATTAGTTTTTATTTAATCACGTTATACTGTACCAACTAATTGAAACAGTAATTCAGTTAATGCAATAATTTCTAAAATTGTAAAAACTTAAATTTGTATTTTATGTTGTATTCAGTACATGTTTTTGCAGATCAAGTGTACAATGAAAATCATGTACTTGAAACACATCCTTGAATATTCCACCATTCTACAAAAAGGTAAATTATTGCTGTGAAAATTGTGACCATGTAGCAGCTATACCACCCTGAAACTTAATCTCTTCAGATCTTAGCTATGCAAACTAGGCTCAATCATTACTCATCCCTAACCATAGATAAGGGAAACTAAAAGGAATGATCCAATAGGTCATTGTACTTTACCTTACTGATTCTCCGAGAGTTTAGTACTTTTAATTTGTAGAAAGTACAATGTAAAAGGATGCTAGTTCCATATCGTCTCTGTAATCTGTAAAATCTGCATTTGACCACAGCACAAACAATCCAGTCAAAAAATATATTTTTTCTTGCAGAAACCCATAGTTTCTATTCCTATCCCAGAACCACAGGCTTGCAATGCAGTAGCAGTGTTTAAATATAACAGCTGTTCAGCAATTATTACAGCTGTAAATAATTACAGTCCCTAGACAATTTTCACAGAGAATCACTCGTATCCAATCAAGACACTATTAGAACTACTGACCTGTATCTCAATTAAACAATAAAATAACATGGTTAAATCAAATTGTCAGTATGTCAAAATAATATATCAGTGTTCTTAATGATAATTACAAGTTCTGAATTCCTTAGAATGTAAATAAAGATGTACATTATACTGTATGTAGAGAGAGATTAATTTAAATGACAGAGTAAATCATTTTGCTTATGTCTAAAAAGAACTGGTTGCTGCTGTATGTCATGTTGGTTGACCAGCAGGTGGCACTCTTTCCTATGGGTCAGAAATTCCCAACCATTACTCCAGTATAGTGACATACTGTAGCAATTGGACTTCAAAGAGATGCTGTCTTATAGAAAGGACTCTAAACTAGGATCCTGAATTGGATTATCCCAAGTAATAAGACACAAAGGGCTCCTTGTTGCTGGGGTACATTTGGGTGTAATGGACCGAGGCTCTCTATGCATCTAGAGAAACAGAAGCCCCTGCAACTTTCCAGATGGAAGGTGATGTCATGTAGGAGCACTTCTCACATACAGTATATTAGCACCGAACCGCCTGTGCATTGCTGCTTGTAGCCTGTCAAAAGATGAATATGGCTCGATAGGTTGGAGGAACCTGTCTCCACATCCTCTGCAGCTATGGTATATGGGTTGTACTGTAGCTGTGAACCAAGACATGAAGACACAAATTGCAAATGCAAATTGGGTGTGTGATAATACATTAATTGGTGATTCTGAATTTATGAAAATAAATATTATTTATTTTGCTAACTTGTGAGTTTTGACTAAATTCCTTGGTATCCAGCCTACCTCCTTCTGTTTTGTTTATCTAAGTGTTTAACTAACTGTGTTGTATGCCACTGCACAATGAGTTATATAAGCAATGCCAGAACCTCCTAACTTTAAAGTGATTTGGAATCCTTTGTGATGAAAATAATGCTAAAATACAATTATCTTTGTGATACCCCTTGTATTTGTGTAGTTTGCTATGATATTGCACTAGTAGTTACATTTGACGTCCTTGAATTTTAGACACCTCATAGATGGTGGGACTGCTACAGTACGTCACAGCTCTTGAGTTCTGGGTTCAGTTCTTGCCTGGGGTGTGAAGTTAGCATGTTCTCCCAGAGAACAGCTTGTCTGGGATAATTTGTGTATCTGTGATAGACTGGTGTCCTGTCCAGGTGTACAGTATACTGCCTTGTTAAGTTCTGGCTTACCAGCCCACCACACACATACCTGTACATGTTCAAGTAGGTATCTGCATTAGCATGCGTAGGCTGCAAAGGAACAAGTAAAGGTTTATTCCATCCTGAAAAGAAAAGATACACAACACTGCAACTCTGGAGTCTTCTTCAGGTTCTTCACACACCTGAAGAAGGCTCCACAGCGGAAACACTGTGTCTCTTTTCTTACCTGTACATACAGAGCACAAGATGCCAGTTAGCCTTGGCAGTGTGTCTTTGGTGGTGGTCTATGGGAAGAAATCAGAGCACCCAGGATGAGACCGATTACCCAAGAGCTGAGAGGCAAAAATGTTAACAACAGTACCTCCCTAATATAAAAAAAATAGTTATTATAATAAGCCTGTAAGAAAGGTTGAAAATAAAACAGGCTACTTTCCCAGTAAAGCTTGTCTAGTTGCTAAAAACATACTGGTGCAAAAGCTTAATCAAATACTGTAGCTTCCTGAATAGTCACAGTGAATTGCAGTAGCTTCCACAACTAATTGATCAATGAATTCAAAAGAAACCTATTATAATGTGTGTCTAAGCATGACTTGATGCTTAGACACAAGGTACAGTATGGTGTGAGCATGCACCAAGTAGTGCAGATCAGTCTAGCATTTTGGATCAATTATACGGACAGAGTAAAGGTGTTTTCAGTTGTTTTGGGGTTGGTGTTCAACCTTTGAAGTACACCTGTGTCAATTCTGATCCAATATCCAATAACCTTGAAGCTGCAAACAAAACCTATTCAGTTAGGCGAAAAACACTATAGAAAGTCCAGTAGCTCATCCAGGCGATGGACTTTTGTATATTTTCTTCTTCTACTTCTAAACTCAATACTGCAGAAGGTTTTGAAGTTGTTAATGTTATATACAGTAGATTTCAGGGGTTAATGGCAGGTTAGACTCACTGATGGACAAAATGTTCTCTATTCATACTGTCATTCAGAGCGTGTTTCTAGCTGCTATTGCTGCAGTTTCAATTACACCAAGAGTCACAAATATTCCATGATTCATACATACTGTATGTAAGACATCATAAGAATAAATGCGTCCATCTTAAACTTTTAGCTAAGAGAGAACTTTTTGTTCAAATAATCCATTCATCTTGGTAATAGGTTGTGACGCACCTAACTTTGAACTGGTAAATAAAGGCTAAGATACTTTTTACATAATTAATTAAATATACTCAGATTTTGCAATAATGCTTTTTAAAATGTATGTCAAAAAAGAATGCTGCTGCTGCTTTAACAGTAAAATAATTGGTCTGTGTAGTGAGCTGATTAGGGTGGTTTGATAGTTAATTATCTCACATGATGCTCTTTTAATCAGCTTTACGTTATTTTTTAAGTCCTTAACACTGAAGAAAAATGTAAGGAAATAATGATGTTTTTCGCCCCACTGACTTTGGGATCAGACAGTGGTGACAAAAGTCTCCAATTATTTAAATTGTGAATAATATAAATTGGTAATACTGTTAAACATGACTATGAGAGTGCAGATTTAGAGTATATGTGTGTGAAAATTGTTTCAAATAATATAGTGGGAAACACGTGACTTCTGGGAAAATAATGAGGCCTTAATTCAGAAAACTAACCCGAATTTTATTAACTCTTCTTCTGCAGGGTCTGTTTCAAATGAAAAAATCAGAATGTTCCGTATTCCTTAGTTTTTCTGGCGATGACAAAGATTTTAACTAAGAGGATGGGAAATGCATTATTTTTCTTGCACAAACATTTATCACAACATCTTTTTCACTGTATTTTGTATTTTCACTGTATGGGCTTTAGGTTGCCATTTGAAATAAAATAATATATTGACTTTTTTATGTTTCTACAAATATTTTGCAGGTACAGGCATTGCTGCAATAACGCAATAGTTGTGCTCCTGAAAAACAGTGTTATAGAACACAACGTTGTGTTTCCTTTCTTCTCTTGTCAGCATAGAATAAACCTTTACTTGTTGGATCAGATTTGTACAGTATGTCTTTCTTTGTTCAGTGTATAATTGTACAGAGCATGACACCTCCCATTATCTATTGCTCATTAGCTCAACTAGCAGCTATCGAAGTAGTCTTGCGTCCCAAAAAACTGCAAACTCAGTGTGGTACCCACCTCTACCATCCACTTGGCTAGCCTCCTCTAGCCTTACCTGGTAACCAATAACATGACAACTTTCATGAGATAACAAGCAAAGGATGACACCTCATCTCCACTCCCCTTCAGCCACATGTACAGTTACAACAGTAACAGCATTTAAGAAGCCCAAATGGTTATAGTTAACCTCTAGTTGCCAATGACTAAAGACCTGCAGTGTTAATATAGACCAATTAAGTGAACCACTGATTATAATAAAGTTAACAAGAGTCCAGGGAGGACTGGAATCTGGATTGAGAATCAGCTCTCCAGGATCATTCCACAGATCCATGTTTTTGACTCAATCTTTGCATGACATTCATTAACGTTTAGTTAAGATTAAACGATATTCCTTGAATATTACCTAAAGCTTTCTTCAGTTTACCTTCTCTTCTTTTCTTAGTCTGGTTTAAATCTCTTTACTCCGACAATGATCCATCCTTATTGATGTGTCAATTGGCATTGTAGTTTGTTTACTGTCCCAGTATTGTCGCAAATGTATCATTATTCAGACATTGCTTAATTTAATAAGAATGTCAAGTTACACATTAAATCAGATTATTTATTTTTCATTGGAACTGACATGATCTTTCCAACAGAATGCATTTTTTTAGCGAGTTCACATTATTCAAAAGTAGTTAATTGCAGTATTTGTTAAATTGACCATTGAAAAGTGATGTTCACATTCTCGGTTTAAACAGCAGCTCAACATTCTTTCCCCCTTGGTTTTAAAAATCTGAATGATTATCTTACAATGAATGTAAAGAAGGATTTGTTTCTGTAATATCATTACAGTATGTAATAATTTGTTATACATTACGAACCCCATGTACAGTAGTATTCAGACAAATGGGGGTGTTGAACATAACTGATTAGATAAAATAGTCAAAGAGAGTAATGTGCAATTTTCACCTAGGTGTTGTTTAATACAGATAAAAAACAGGAACAAATCACGAAATCTGAAAAAAGGTTAAAATGTTGAAATGGCATTATTCATAAAGTAGAAATGGAAGAAAGGATAATATTGTTTCAGTATTTATTTTTAGCAATATACTGTACACCTGTTTCTTGAGAATACAACCAGAAATACTGTGCTTTATGCATCTACTGTACTTTAAAATCTGCTTGTAAATGAATTCAGTTTGATTGTAGATGTCCTTGGTTTTGTCATGTAAGTTATTCGTTTTAATTGTTTGTACAGTGACATTCCAATGTTTCTAAACAACATGTGCGAAAAGCTTTGGGCAGCAAAGCAAATAATATTGTTCAGTCTTCTGCACTGTAATCCTTAAAAATAATAACTGGTGCCACTTTTAAAATAATTTTATCCAATCCAGTTCCTTTTACGAGGGAATCAGTTCTGCTGGGTAAAGTGTGTTTAGCATCTTGTAACAGTTAATGATTTGCACATTTACAGTAATTTGGATTCTGTTGGTTTGGTTGGAACACACAAACTTTCTCCTAAAATTTAAACAAAATCTAAACCTTTATATTATTAAACTTAATTAGTCCCATTATGCTTAAAACCCTACCTGTCACTGGAGCCGGTCCAGACTCCCGTGTAGTGCTTATTTAAGCCCCTATGCAGACGGTAAAATCCAGAAGAGACTGGAGAAGGGCAACAGGGAAACACGACAGGATCAGGATGTAAAGATTGACAGAGGGGCGTGACAGTGTTCCAATGCTCGGGGGGCGTGGTGCAGGCGAACAAGTCCAAAACAATGCGAAAGGGGAAACCAGGAAGTTAAAATCTCAATTTTTGCTCTGCTCCGAGCCCCGGACACAGATGGTCAGGACGCCGGGGAATAAGACCTGGCCTCAGGCTATCTGCGAGCCTGGGAAATAGGCAAGCCTTGTGGCAACCATCTTTACAATAGGGAGCCCTGAAGCCTGCAGACGCCAAACTTAAGTATGGACTGGAGAATAGGAAACAGGTGCACGTAATGTAAAAACTAAAATACAAAATGGTCAGAGCACCCTCTAGAGGAGGGATGACGAATGTGACACTATCCCATTGGCTTTAAGTATTTTCATGAAGTTTCCAAACATCAATATCAAGGGAAACGTGCAAAGAGAGAATAATGTTGTTTGTGCACCATTGTCTAGTGCAGATTATTATGTAGCTTGCTAGTAAATCATACTCCACATATTGTACAGTAACTACTGACTAATAATCACAAGATAGTAATCATTTAGTCTTACTAAAAGGCACAATTAACATGAATGAGAAAATTACTCACATACTGTAAGATAAAAATACTGATTTGTATTAGAAAAGGTATTAAACGCTCTGAAAACGTTGCTATTCATTACTCATAGATGAAGTTATCCGAAAGGTAAAATTCTTAAACTATAATTACAAATACAGCAAACATATTGTGTTGATGTAAAAAAAAAGAAACAGAAACGGACACCCATCCCCTCATCTGGGGAGGAATGTTCATTAACATTGCCAATTACAGACACTTCTCAAATATAACCTCAAACAAAAGAGAGGTGTTGCTGCTGCATTTCTCAGTATTGATTTACACTGGGTTATTAGTTTTATGTTCATTATAGTAAGACAGAGAGAGAATGCCAGACACAAGAGGCATCATCATCAGGCTTAAGACAATTTAAATCCTCTCTGCCATCAAGTGCCTGCTTTTCGGTATGAGGGACCCAATCTGCAGTCTCTTGTATTTGGCAGATAATGCCTCCTGAGTATGCAGGAGACTCTTCCAGCTGTTGGCACACAATGTTATTTCCTCCCTGACCTTATTATCCTTGACATTAAGCCATTGGCCAAATGCTTATTCATGGATGCTCCCATTATGCTGAAATAGTATTAGCATACCAGTTTTTCTGTTGTTATTTTTTAATTATCTTAGAAACTGGAACATTACTGGAAATGTGACTTGTGTCAGCTTCTCTGTAAATATGCAAGGATTTCCTCAGCTTGTTAGTCAATTAATTCATTATTGATTTATTTACTAAATTCAGTGGTATAATAATTTATTTGATTTCATTTATTCCATTTGTGTTGTATCAGTGTCTGTCACTGGTACAGGTACTGTATTAACATTGATGAACAAATGTTCCCTCATCCACTTGTTTTTACTTTCAACATGGACATGTTAAGGCACCGTAATCCAAAAGGATCTCGAAAAGATTGCATGACTCTTTTTGCATGTGTGCTGCATTTTAAAATAATTTCTTTACCCAGTCTATGTGCAGAAATACTTAGTCATACTTGGTAATAGTTATATCTTTAAAAGTATTGCTAACAATGACACCATTACAAATATTACACATTACCTGTAAGTATAAACTACACTGTAGAGGCATACACTTTCTTTCTAATGAATTAAGATTCTGCGATATTGTGAGCTTTAAAAGTTTGGCTCCCTGATACAAATGCCATATTACAGGTTGATTTGTTTTTATTTCTCAATACAAAACTGTATCCATACAGCTCTGGATACAGTTATATGCAAAAATATATTTAGCATTATTAAGTAATTTAACCTGAAATCATCATTTAATGATAGATTGAACTAGATGTACAGTATAAAGACATTTATGACATCTTTTCACCCTGCTAAGGTAGAATGCCATTGGAAAAATGTGGAACCTACCCAGTGCTGGTTGGAATTAGTGCATTTTTTCATTGCTCTCACCGGCACATTGGTGCATAAAGTTAAACACTTAAAGTTATTTTCCAACAAGTCACTGGGACTCACTTGGCATGGGTAATGTATCCAGAGACTTGCAGCTGCTTTGACAGTAAGCAAAAGCATGGCCTCAAGGGAGAGTCTAGAAACCAAGCGTCCAGTCACAAGTTGACACTTCTGTAGCATTTTCTGTGAAACAATGCCTAGATAGGTGAATATGAGTTGTACTTAAAGCATTTATTCTGTGTTGGTCCATTACCCTAGCTGCTAAGGTTGTTGGAACTGACAGCCACTTGGCTTGGCCAGGAACACTTTTAAATACCCCAGGGCACTGCAAATTCCCATAGCAGCAAGCTGTACTCAAACACTGCAATGCAATGCTGACATCTATTTACACTGGTTTAGATATGATAACTAGGTATTTAAATAATATAATTAAATATAGTGATGTGCTTTATGCCTCAGAAGTAATGCCCTTAATCGCTCATCATTATTCGTTTTAATTAATCAAAAGACCTATTCTGTGCACAGAAATTTCTGAGATTTCCAGTTTGCAGATTTGTTTAAGTTCAAGGATATGCTGAGTTTGCTACACTATTAAGCATGATGCATTTTGAGCCCAGATAATGGTGCCAAGGGCAATATAAAGGGTGTTTTTTCCAGAATGAAATTAATTTATCATGCAATATACTGGTGTTAGTTGTTAATTTTCTGTTCATTACAGAGAGAACCAAACCATTTACAGTTCCTAATAGCTTGTCTTTCACTATTTTTAGTGGCATTTTAAGGTGTTAAGTACTGTATATCAGTCTTTCTCATATGTCCATGTATAAGGTTGCTCTATGCTTTTGAAGAAGAATACTAACTGAAACAGTAAAATTATTACTTAGACAATGAAAAACACAATTAATTGCAAATATTATAAAGAAATAAGTAAACTAGATATAGGATGATTTTAAAAGTGTGCTGCTCTCTTCTATAATATAGAAAGTGCTTAATATTCATTATTGTATTGTATAACAATAATGTGTGACAACAATGTGTAATACCATCCATTACAAAAACATTTCTGTATTTTTCAATGTTTTTTTTCAAGACTTTTGGCATTGAATTTCAGAAAAAAAGTATTGTCATCCTAAAAAGAATTCATTAAACTTTATGTCATACAGTTAACAAAACTTAGTTTTCGGCTGAAGAAATTTAATTAATTTGCTACTATAGTATATATTCAAAACCCTGTAATGAATAAAGCCGACCTACTTTTGAACTACTTCAGGCAAGCAGACCACTACACTACCTAAGAAGAACCAAAAGAATTAAAAGGGGGCATCTATTTGCACAAAGTGTTGTAGATATCTTGAACAAGCTAATCAGCTATTGAGTTGAAACCAGTCTTTATAAATTGGCTTATGACAAAACAGGAGAAACAAAGATGACTCTTGTTCCCAACCTTTCTTATGTTCTTACTTAAAGGATTTGTTTAAGTATTGCCCCATGTAAAAAAAGAATAGAAGACAGTAAAACAGTACCAATGAGGAGGTGGCAATTCAGCACGTTGCCCATTTGGTACAGTAGTTAGCAGGTCAATGATCTGAGGATCTCATCCAGTCGTTTCTTCAAAGGCAGCCAGGGCATCAGCTTCGACAACATGGCTGAGTAGCTTAATCCATACTTCCACAATCCTTTTGGTAAAGAAATGTGTCTTGTCCTCACTGGAGGATCTCATCCAGCCTTTTCTTGAAATAATCCAGACTATAAGCTTCAAGAGCATGGCTGGATAGCTTGCTCCAGACTCTGAAAACCCTCTGAGAAATATCATTACAAGTTAATAATCATCATCATCATCATCATCACATACTGTATCTGCCAGTTTCCAAATCTGCTTTCAATACCCAGGTTCACTGGATCAGATTTTAATGTTGTGGAATTTGGTTTTGAAAGTTTGATGAATGTGGAAATATCTATCTCAGGACAAAGTGCTTTGAAGTACCCTGCTCATACTCTCATTTGTCTTTTTTGTTGTGCAAACAGTTAGTCCTGAGAGGCTCTCATGGATACCCTGGGAAGACTTTACATTCTGCAAAATCACCACTTTCAAAAACAGAGGTTGTTGCTTATTAATAGAAATGCCTCAGCTATTCTTTTTATGAATGTGTTGTATCTTATTTTTTTCTAACAGACAAAAATCTTTGTAAAAGTGCTATACTGTAGTTTTGATTTGCAACGAACAGTCAATAAGTATCAGAAAATACATCCATCAATGTTGTTTCTCATGATACAGATAAACCATGTTCCTAGAAATAAGATGTCTTGTATTGTTATCATGATGATCCAGTATTTTATTTCTTCTTTGTCTCTTTACGCCTGTTACCAAATATGTTTTAGTTTTCTTATTAGATCTGTCCATCTGCATGAATGTACTGTACAGTATATTAGATCAATTACCTGAAGTGAATCCAGCTTTCGCAACTCAATCCAGTGTATTCTGTAGTTTTTCTGGGTAAATGAGGGAAGGAAAGAACATATAATTACATAATGAATTTGTACCAAGTTTGAAAGCGTAAATTGCTTTACTAGCAACTGTGAGCTGCATGTGTTTTAAATCACAAGGTCCTTTTACGTGAGAAAAAAATTAAGATAAATGATTTGTGCACAGATGCATAGCTTGTGTGCCCTTGCAACCTCTTCCTCCCTAGCAAGAAGTTCTTCATACCTGCTTGACAGCCCTAATGCTGTGACATAATGTGATGTTTAACTAGTGGAGTCCATCAACCTCACACAAGAGTGACTACGGCCTAGTAGTATGAGCACTTGATAGATTGCAGTGATAAACTTTGCTTCAGTGATTGCTCCTCAGTTGGAAACATTCTTCGAAAGAATGGCATCTACAATGGATTTCCATTTTCCTCTCTAGATTGACACCAGGAATTGCTTATTTACCCCATGCTGAAAAGAAGTCATCCATACTTGAAGCAGATGACCCTGTAAATGTGGTTTCAGTACACTCAAGAGTTTATTTTATCGGAGTGAAAATGTATTATTTTACGCCTTTGTTTTCCAGCCAAAACTAGAAAGCATTAGGGGAAACTTCTCACCTGGTTGCATCTGTCCCCATTGTTGCCAAGAAATAGTGTTATGATTAATTTGGATCCTATTGTGTGTCTCTGACACTGACATTAGCAAAACTGATCATATTTAAGATTTAAAGGATTTAGAAAGCCATCTAAAATACTTTACCTAAAAGCCTTTAAATAATTGTTCCCTAAGATATAAATATTTTGTCATTTGACTAGCAGTATTATCATAGCTTATCAAACAATATAAATATTCTCTAATATCTTGTTAAAATAGATACATTATATCTTATTAAATACTTCTCAGATAAATGCTAGCTGTAGTGATTTCACTTGTGTTTATAGAATTGTCAATATTATTATAGAACTATATTTTAGAATACAATACTGTAATTATAAGATAACACATAATGTTTGAATTACTGAAATGTTAAGAAAATAAGAACAGTTAAAAAGAGAAGGCCATTTAGCCCATTAGTTATTTTATTCTGGTAGTTCATGTTAAAAAAATTAAATACTGTATATAAGTATTTCACTGTGTTTTGTAACACAAAGCTGTAGTTCTATATTATCAGTAAAGGATGTCTGATGTTTTTCTCCACAAATACATTCAGAACTAATCCAAAAGATTTGTACTTTTTTTCAACAGAAAAGGAAAAATATCTTAAATACCGTACATAAAGTGAAATCACATCTGCGTAACCAGAAAACACTCTAGCACTTTGTTACTCATCAACTTTATTATATACAGTAGTAAGTTCCATCATGTCACATTAAAAAAAAATACCTAAAGTACTGTATGTTCCATTTCAGATCCAGCTTCGTGTTTTTTTTTTGCCATGATTGTAAAATATGCTTCCTGTGTTTCAAATGTGGTAAAGGGGAATATACATCAAATTAACCGTACATCATTAGATAGATGGGGATATGGGGAATAATTATTTTCCAGCTAGAGCACTGCTTCTGCATGCTTCCCCAGTCTTTTATTGTTTTCTGCAGACTTGCCATTTTTTCATGCTTTATCAGACACAGAATGGCAGCACTTTTGCATAAATTTTAGAGCCCAACCAGAGTTTAACCAACATTTTCAAGAAGAGAAAACGTACTGAAGAAAAATAACATTATCCCACATAGACCTGAGGCACATTGTTTGCTATAAGTTGCCTTAATTTGATAAATGAATCTATCAGGTGCCACAATATTAGCGTTTCATAGCTTCTTCTGAAACAAAATAGGATTAATTGCTGTCAACTCCTCATTTTTTATGTCTTTTATTTTTTTAAAGAAATCCTGTAGCGGTATTGCATATTTATGTGAGACGGTTTATTTTCAGAGTTAAACTGGAGGCGTGTACTGTAGATGTCTGCAGATGGAATCAAACTGTATTGAATGGTTTAGTGAGGTACTGTAGATCCACATGTGTTATCTTTACAACATACAATTATCACTATTATATGCCACAAAGACAGACTGAAATCTTCACTTTGGATTTCGGAAGTCTATCATTTGCACGTTTTCCCTATATTCACATACTGTAGCTTTTTCTTGCTGAGCTCTGTGATTTCCTCCCAAATCTCAAAGACATGCTGGCTAGGATTAAGTTGTGGTTACTCTGTCCCTGGTCCATTTCTCTGTGGACAGTGAGTGAGCAGAGGTTGTGAGAACTTACTGTATGCCCCAGGCTTCCAGGATTGGCTTTGACTATCCTTAGCCATGAACCACCAGGATAGGTGACTTGCTGATAATGTGATAGATAGTGTCTCTCCATTACTTGTGATGTTTTTGAAATGAGGTCAGGGACTCTGAAACTTTGCTGTATTTTAAACCTTTCTTATTCATTAATTGCTATCTATTTTAAGGTCCTCACAGTTACAAGGGCTGTTGTATTCTACTTTGATATACTGTACCTCCAGTCTCCAACCCATGCGACAGCATGTATCAGATCAGTCAATCAGATCCTTTTTGGCCTGAGCATGGGCAGTGAAGTCAGGAAGCTACAGTGAGGTTTGCATTATTCAAACATTTAAAATACCACACAAAATATACTGAGCATTCTATCAAATGTTAAATTTACTTCACAATTTATTATATTATAAACACTTTTTAACAGTGTTGATACCATCATATTTATATTTGCTGTACAAATTCCATGTTTTATTGTTATCGGTAATCAAATCAGCCTTTGGCGAAGTGCAAATTCAGACCTGAGAACTTGTTGAAACCTTGTGTTGCAAGGCCGAACTACTGATATGAAAAGTGACAGATGCTAATTGTGGCATCTGGCTGTAGCATGTATCATATGAGCCTAAATGTATTCCACCCCATGTGCCCCCCAACTTCATCTCATGTGCCTGCAGACATTCTTCCAGTCAATCAGGGCCCTCTGGATTGAGCATGTGCAGTGATGCCATGAACCCTAAGGTAAAATGTGCTGCAGTATCAGTCCTTCAAGGTGACTTTGTTTCACGCTCTGCTGCTCCTTGCATTTACACTGCTCTCTGAGTCCCATCTCTCCTCATACCTAGCTGGATTACACAGAAATTGGCCATGATTTTAGAGAGGGATACTGATCTTCCCGGGAGATTTATATTCATGCAAATACATCTTTGAACCACAGTACACTCCCTAGGGTGCTTTCTGCATAAATAACTAAATGTGTTGTTTTATGAAACAAGTTTTAGAAAAAAGACTGACATAAGTACATATGGAAAATAGCTATCTATATTCAGATGTATCCTTTATGCACTGTGTGGCATTTATCAAACACGCATACAGTTGAGCAAAGTTTGAGACTTTATATTAAGCAGCCCAGTGTTATTGTACACTTCGTGAAGGTTAACATATATATGAATGTCAGAGTTTTTAAAATATATATATATATTATAAGTACAATTGATGTAAAAATTTGTATCCTAAGCACTTTTAATGCAGCAATTATTAGGAACCTAACTCTACTTTGTGGCCCAAAATCTGTAATGTTTTCAACTGGCCTTGGGATTAAATGTCATCCATCTTCAATCCTGAAAATATACCATCAAAAGAACAGCCCTGTGAAATTGGGCACACAGAATAAATAACCATAAAAAAGAATAATAATAGACCCACACTCTCACTTGGCTTATTATTGTAGAAGTCCATACTCAAATCTGAGACTTGGGCAGATATACAGTACAGTACAGTATGTAGTTTAGAGTCAGTATTAATAGGATGTATTAATTGTCCTTATGGAATGGACAATTCAGTGAACACCTCTGTTGAACATTTTAGTTACATTAAAAGCATATACTGTACAGTACTGTAGGTTTGGAAAGTTTTAGATTCTGTTTTTGCATTTTATTAATTTAAACCACCCTGCCATTTAACACAGACCACATAGTTTAAACAAAACAGATCCTCAGTGGTTTCCACCTGATCTAATGCAATGAAAAGAATTAACCTACAATAATTATTTTAATTGTACTAGTTAAGATTGGTTAGGGCAAAAGAACAGCTGACTGAAATAAAAAATAAGAAGTTGTTTATGTTTTGCATTGTTTCTGTTTTACAGTAAAACATGACCTATTTTTTCCTAAATGGAAACAATTTACTGTACATCTAATAACATTCTATTTGATTAATTTGAAAGCAATCCCAATACTATTGCATTTGAAGGCTTCTCTCACACTCAAATACCGATATGAAAACAAAGTCCTTTGATGCACATTTCAGTAATTAAATGCACAGAATGACATTCTATTGAGATTTTCTGGATAAAACATATCGTTACTTTATAACATTGACAATGTTATGGTGCTTATGTGAAACATGGACGAAAGAACCATTACGCCAATAGTTCTGTTTGCTCCATCTTACGTAGTGCATCTGGGCAGTTAAAATTAATCTCTGTGGACAAAGAAATTAAATATTTATCTCTCAACTTATCAGAGACGCTGATGTTCAGCACAGCTTAATGTCATAATTTAGTCATATTGTTAGTGTGTTGCTTTTGTTTTATTAAAAATTTAAAAAGCCTTTATGGTGAATCCAAAAGGCCAATAATAGAAATGCATTAGTGGTATGGGACTGTGTGTGCCTCTCTAATATAGGAAGTTTGTAAACAAGGTTCTAAAGACAGTTTGAAAGCTATGATATTTGCTGTGGTAATACAGGCTCTTATAGAGCACCTGGAATACTGTTTATTGAAGATGAGTAACTCAAATTTTATTTTTAGCCTTTTTTAAGGGCAATGGGATTACCACTATGATATTGTAAAGTGCAAGTTATTATTTTTTTTAATGTTTGACTGCTGACATTTTGTAATTCTGTGTTTCTGGGGAGCTTAATACTGGTCAAGGTCAAAAGACTCAGACTACCAGGGTCCTGTCTTATTACGTACAGCACATGCTAGCGTCAGACTATTTTACACGGCATAGCTTGCTTGACTCAGGTCTAAGTGAAAATCATAAGTGTGAAAGAGATGCCTGATAAGACGTCCATTGCTTGCAGTGTCCTAGTCAGAACCTTCTTTGTTGTTGCAAGCTCTAACTGTAGTAGGTGATGTCAAACTGAAAAGCTAAATGCTTTCTCTATTATCCTTAAACTTTCACTTTCAGATTGTACTCGCTTAATGTAAAAACAAAACAATGGATGTGTTAAACTCAAATTTAAATGAAACTAAATTCTTTCAGAGCTGTTAAAATGTATGTATGAAAAGTGAAACAGGAGGCATAAACTATGGATATTATAAAACAGGATTATACTATAGGATAGCTCTCAGTGTACAAATCCAGGTAATGGTATACCTTTTTGTAGCTTGTAGTCCTGGAAGATTTTATCAATTTACTATGATTTGTACAAATAAAGGACATTGCTTTTATTATGTGTTATCAGCTTAACATCTTTTTAACTTGGTCACGCTGACAGAAACATGCAGTATCAGATTGCAATCGTATCAGTTTACAGTTGTACACTTTTTTAGTTGGTCTGTTTTACAATGGTTTATACTTTATGATTTCAACATCATGTAGTGTAGATGCAAATCCTATTTTTTGCTTTTGCCATTTCCCAAATCAGGCTAGTGTATTTTTTTACTCCCCTGGTGCAAAATATTTTTTTTTACTTTGCATAGACTTTGGGAACTGATGGCGGCCAGTGTATCACTTTTATAACATATGTACTCTTCTTTCTGATTTAATCAATTTAGGTTTGGTTTGACACTGTGCTTAAGGTCATCGTAGTGTTGAGGAACACTTTACCCTCAAATCACCTTCCTGAGGGTATTGCATGACTTTGAAGAATGGGATGATATTGTACCTTCACAAAGATACAGTATATTCTATTTTTGGTAAAGGTCCTGTTTGTGCATCAGAACAATCTCAGTCTTCATTTTACTCTCCTCTATGTTTCACTGTAGACACTAATCAACGTTCTGACAAATGTGCTCCTGTTTTTTTTCTCGTGGGTGTTTCCTCTTGGAGCTTAAAGTTTTCTTGGTCCATAAAACACTTCACTATTGTTCCTTTAAACAGCTTTTGTTATATTGAGGTTTGTTGTAGGTATTTTGGATAGCATCCTCATCTGAATAACTAAACTGCAGCATAACCTGTCATTTCTGGATTCCTTTGCTTTGTTGTTATACAACAATCTCAACCTTGGACTGTCAGGAATTGGTCTGTCTTCTTTTTTTAGTCGTTTTCTGATTCTTTTTGTTTGCATAGCTACTAGTGTTTTTGTATCTGCTATCCATTACATGAGCCATCTACTCCCCTTTCACTCCGATAACAACCTTCCTTGCAAAGCGGAATTGTGTATAAACAATCATTATTTTGTATCACTTCAATATTTTTCTTTTATTATGTCTGGCCTTGGACCGAGTGAAATATATAAGATATAATGATATTTAATAAATACACAACCTAATGGTTTGTCAGAGTCTGCTTCCCTCAAAGCATGTGAGGTCCCTGGTAAGATCAATATAACTTTCTGTTTTCAAAGATGTGTTAAACATGGCACTAGCTGAAATAGTACTAAAGTAAATAGTCTAGAATTCAGGTCTTTTGTTCTTTCCTATATGTTTTTCAAATTCAGAATTTGGAAATCCAAGCCAAATAAGAAAGATTTAAAAAAATATACGTACTGATGTTGATTACAAATTTGAAGATCTTGTATTAATAGAGAAGTGAAACAAAACTTCCAAATCTATTGTACTGTATACTGTATATCCTTATAATAAACAAAATGACTCATAATCAAGATTTATTTTGCTGTTTTTTTCTTTGTAAAATATGTTTACCAGGAAAATAAAATTTTTGTATTACAATATCCTGGAATTATATTGCTTTTGACCAAACAGTGTTTTTTTAACAAAGATGTCTATCTTAATTTGGGAAAATAAACTTACAGTATTTAAGACTATAAGCAAATTCTGAAATGGAATGTATTTTATAAGAAAATAAACTCACAAATGTACAGTATAGTTTAAACAGGGACGGAGGTCTGTAAAACAATAAACGTAAGCTGAAGCAAGACATCAAGTTATTAAAATTTTTTGAACATTGGTTAAAGATTGATTTTTGGTTAAAGGGAGGAATTGGAGAATGGAAATATCTAAAAACAAAAATATACAGTACATGCCTGAGAATTTAACCAGGCTTACAACTTCACCTTAATTATGATTCACACCCAATAATGAATACCTTGTTCGATACTATTTAATTCATGTCATGATATTCAGAGCAAAATTACATATCAAGAGACTTCATTAGAATTTTAAAAATAAGCTGAGTAAATGTACCTCAGAGAATGTGTTTGATGAATTTGTAAAACTATTTAAATTAGATCTGTAAAATGTAATGAATAATCCACAAGGGACGCACAACAAGGTGATTAAGCTGTTCAAGGCCAGAAGCTGTAGGGCATTTTTCATTGTCTGCTTTTTTGATGTACTGTTTATGTAAACCACAATAATGAAAAGAGAGGTATTGAACAAAAATAGCTGCAATTACAGGTCAAGGGAAAAGTTAATAAGGAAACAAAGCATTCATGTTAATTGACATAAAAGAATTGTTAAGCACCATTATTGAATTTAATTGAAAAGTGACAGTAAATGAATTATATTGTGTTCCAATTAAGAAATTCTTTAAACAGCTTGATTTCTCTTTGATACATTTATAGTTTATATGGTAAATGTGTGTATATACTGTACATGTACAAGTCTCAGAAGAATAAAGAAACTTTTATTTCCATAACTCTGTGGTTTGCACTGTACAATTAATTTTGTATAAGTAGTAAAAAAAAATTAATATGGCAAACTGGCACGTAAAGAAAGAGTTTGTAGTTTTAATTATTTTGTACTTAAATAACTGACAAATTTCAAATCAAGCAGAAAATCGAGAACTTTGTGAAAGTACCATGTTGTCGCATGGTCTCTCCATGGCTGAGAGCAGGGAGAGAGTTGGCAAGGATTCCGATGTGATGCAGCTCTTCCTGCTCGCTAGTCACTGTAATGACTGATGTAATGCGATGTGCTAGCAAATAAGTACAGGCTGTGCTGCAGACATTTCACCGCAGAAGTGTTGGAATATGATCTGCATGTAGAGATAACAAATAGGCAAACCGAGAGCAATATTTCTATTGGATTAAACGAGATGTATTCACAAGCTTGCTTCTTTACAATGTTATAGTGCTGGTTCATGTCACCAGAAGTGTTTTTGCCTCATTCTGAATCTCAGGATATGGAGCTGTGCATACTGTACCTGGAAATTTCTTCTTCTGATGTAAATTGGAGGTTTTACAAGTGACTGTGTACATTTTACTTTTATTGTGGTCTGAAATGCACTTATCAGTGGTGATTCTTTCTAATCCTGAAATATAAAAATAGCATTACAGTTCCCTTTTAAAATCCATTCAGCCCCAGACCTGGTGCTCCCACACCCATTATTCCCATTAGCTCACCAGAATGAGGGCAGTCCTGAACCTCACTAATTAGTACATAGTTCATACCCATTACGAACCTCATTCAGCTTTTTAAGAGCTGAAAGCAAATTAAAAAACAGAAAATTGAAATAAATTAGCCAGTGATCTAAGCTTGGCTGGAGCAAAAAACAGCAGACAAAGTTTTCTAGGACCGACTTCAAAGAATGCACAAAATTGATTGAGAACCACTTCTTTAGAGATAATTTTCATACAGTATGTAGTTAAAATGCAACCTAAAATGCTACTAACATATTAAAATATACTGTAGCAAAAGTAACAAAGTGATAGTGTCATTTTACTGCTAAGCTTTTTCTTATGATCGTGCATGTACCTGTATAACAATGCGTATCAATTCAGTGCTACAAACACACCCACTGTACTTGTTTAAAGAACTGTTTCCTTTTTCAAATCGCAAATGTGTACTGTAAGCAGAGGAATTTCCACTCAGATTGTCTCAACAATGTCTCAGTGTGTGGTCTGGGGCTTTCACTCTCCGTTAGGATATAGAGTTCATATTTCAATGTCTTTTCTTTATTCTTAGCTAAAGAGGTTCTGCACTTTTAAATTCTTCTCACGACTTCTTAAGTTCAAGGTACTATTCTGGTTTCTTTTTCCTGGATTTTTACAATCATATTTTACTTAAAATGTCAAAAGTATGGAATGCATTTAAGGTCACTTTATATTTAAAAAATGAATCTTTATTTTTTTAGATTTACATCTAACCACACATACTATATGCCACAAATACATGCTCCTTTCTTAAGTACACCCAAAAGCTTTACTGGATCATGGATACAAAGAGTCTGCACAAAATATTTGCTTCTTATCGCTTCTGTTTAATTGACCTTAAGCTGGAACAACAACAGAAAACACCATGCCCTTCAGGAACTGTATTTAATTGGGCTTAAAAGTCCAATTTTCTGTTGTTCAATTAAAATGTGAATAGTTCTCTTTTTAATAATTACATATTTAATCCAATCAATTGTCTTCACATTTTTTTTTTGGTTAATTGTTTAGACAGGAAAGGATGCTACAAACAGAATATCCTTTTTTTAAGAGACAAGCATTGTGTACAGGCATTGGTTGAATATGTAAAATCTTGCCATCAGCAGATATTAATGATTTAATTGGGAAATTGTTGCACCAACAGTTCTAATTTCCATACATGCAGTATTTAGAAGGACTGAAATTTGATTTGAGTCAAACACCAGGCTGGTATCCATGATTATAATGTGAGATGCAGTAGTTGAGCTATTATGAAATGAACTGCATTTACTGTATGTGCATTATTATTAATAGTATTTCATATTTTGCTTTCAATTATACATATTTACAACACATTACATTGCTGCTCAAATGCAGCAGTTTTCATTTGCATATTTTTGTATACCACATTTTTACAATTTTAGATCTGGTCAAAATCCATTTCATTTCCTTATTGAAATGTTTCACAAACTCCTAGTTGGGCATCATTCACAAATTTAACAAAAAAATACCAATTCTTCTAAAAACAATTTCAGTTGCTAGATTACTGTAGATGTGTAGAATTATAAGATTTTCCTCTATTTTTACTGTAGTACCAATTCACACGTAAAAGGAATTATCAGGAACTATGGGTTTTATCTTCACAATGTAATGCTACTGTACAGTATATTGCAGGCTAGTTAGCTTACTGTATTTAAAGTGAAAATATAATTTGAAAGGAAATATCCTTCCTTTACCTTTATGATTTAACCGTGTTATATAATTCCAATTAAAGATTTCACATTAAAGTTAAAAAAGGTCTGCTTTTTGCATGTTTTTACATGGTTTAGAAATAGAGCAGTATTCTAAAATGCCTTGCTCTAATACATTATTAATAAAGTTATGTATTTATAAACTAAATTTAGTTTGTTCAGTTTTAGAACTGTGTCCATCTTCTGATGGACTAAATATCCATTGTTTTTGTGAATGATTGTGTGTGTGTGTGTGTGTGGGGGGGGGGGATTGAGGGTGATGGTTCTGCTTCCTAATGATTTTCCGTGCCTGTTTGTTCATGCATTCTTTCTTTCCAATAGCATTTTTACCACACCTGTAAAAATGTGAATGCGGTCACATTAATATATCAAAGTAGATTGTGAAATCTGACCAACTGTTTTAGTTTTAAATTTAAGATGTCATGCAAATGAGTGGTGTCCTACATAATCAATAAGCTATCAGTTCAATTTCTTAAAGCTACTGTATGTCACACCAGGCAGTTCTCTATGATACAGAAGTATTTGTATTCAAAAAGGTAAGTGACTTTTGCTCTTAAAAAAGCTCCCATTCTGAGAGATTGAATGTTGAAATCTCATCACAGGTACCTGGGCCGGCCTAATTATAGTAGTTTTGCTACAGATCATCTTGACAGGATTGTTGATAAGTATAGAAGATAAAAGAGAGAAGCATAGAAATAAAAGGTATTGCTTGTAAGAAGGGTGGAGACAGAGTGAAAAGTACAGAGAAGCTGTTGATCTCTTGTTTCTATCATCACTACTGTATATGCCACAGACAGTCCCTTCTCTGGCTTTGACTGTTCACTTTGTAGAACACAATACTGTAAGTCTCATGTTATACTTGATGAGAAGGTCATTACTCTGTTAGCATGGACAAAAAATTCGAGCCAAATTCAATAACTTTAAATTACACTGTGTTGTTACACACTTATTTTTAACTTTACATGAAATCTCGTGATCAAAATAATTCTTACACACCGTTTTTTGATTTTTCAAAGGTTGAGAAATTATGTGTGCCTGACACTTCATTGCTGCATTAATAAGAAAAAATGTGTGTGTCACAAATACTGTACCTGTTTACCTCTCTGTCAAGGTATCTAATATTTATTTTATTTTATGCACCAGTTTCTTTGAGTAAGGAATTCAGTGATCGTTTTTTTCCATTTTCATGAAGTATTTAGAAGGAAAATGTTAAATTTCTAAATGGTCTCTGTCGATATACTGTAGTAACACCTTTTAGCTGTTTTCAAAACCATTTCAATGTTGGTTGTCTTAGATGTTTTATCCTAGTTTTATATGTATTTAATCTATACCAACTAGGAATTTATCGGTATCGTGTGATGTGCCCTCATTTGTTATTCTGTAAATAGAATTGGCAATTAAAAAGCATTATGAATATGCAGGAATATGCAATAATAACAATAAGAACGCATTGCATTTATATAGCATGTTTCATTCCAAATGGATCTCAAAACCTGTTGCACATGAAAGGTAACTACTGTACTATACCTGTATATTGGGGCAGAGCAGTGGCACTGTGGCTAAGGATCTGTGGCTGAAAGGTTGCTGGTTCGAATCCCACAGCTGGCAGAGGAATCCTACTCCGTTGGGCCCCTGAGCAAAGCCCTTAACCCCAGCTGCTCCAGTGGCACCGTATAAATGGCTGACTCTACACTCTGACCCCAAGCTTCTCTTCCTGTCTGTGTGTCTCATGGAGAGCAAATTGGGGTATGTGAAAAGACAAATTCCTAATACAATACAAGAAATTGTATGGGACTAGTAAAGTGATCTTGTCTTATCCACCTCTGAGGTGCAGCACCCATTTGCACCCATTCTTCACCAGCAGCCCACTCCAAAACAGATCAGGAAGGGAAGGCAGAAGTTGCTTTAGAAATAGAATTAATTATGACCTTTAATGCTCATATAATGAGGACCTCAGTTTAAACTCTCATCCAAAGGATTGTATTTCATCTTGCACACAGTATCGTGCTACAGGGCACTGGCTTGAATAACACATTCTCATTCATAAAGGTCTTCCACCCCAGTACTGACCAGCCCCAAACATGTTTAACTTCAGCGATCTGAAAGGTTCAGGCTACGAGATGGCAATGCAGCTTCCACTAATAGCATTTTTGCTGCTCTTTAAAAGTTTTCTTTATGTCCAGTAAATGTGCTGAACCGGGAGCACTAAGAGTTTTAGAGTCAGCAGTTTAACGGATCATTTTAAACCTGTTTTTTTTCTTTGCACAAAGTTGATTGACTTGCAGTATAATTATAAACATTAGTGTTAAACCTATGAACCCTCATTGAAGAATACATTTCATGGGTAGTGGTTTGTTTTTTTTATGTCCCACATTATTAGGTTAGCTAATTTTCTTTTAACAGTTTTAATGGAATCTGTGAAGTTCTCTTTGTTGTGCAGTCCATGACAGAATAATTAACGCATTCATGGCTAGTTCTCATAATCAAGTTTCCCTTGGTGGATTGTGCGTGATGACCTGAACATTCTCACTTCCTTTTTAAATTAGTTTTAGGTAACAGATAAAAAGGACTCCCTTATCAATTACTAAACACATAGAAAAACTGTCTTTTCACCCCTTACAGTGGTACAATGAGATGGTTTGTTCATTGTACCACATTGTGATAGTTTAGAGATCACCTGAAATGAAAATACAAACACCCTATAATTCTCAAGGATTGAAATCAGGCATCCGTGCCTTCATCAAACCAGTTATCTTGCTAAATCGATTCAGACTCACGTGAGTTCCATGTACTGTACTGTATTTATACATTGTTGAGGATGATAAGAGAGATGTGTGAGATCTCCAGGATTGACTTTCTGTGACCAAGAGCCATTCTTTCACTTGAGTTCCATTGCACCTGCCATATTCCTTTTTCTTCTTTCAATTCCCTTTATACAAATTCAGAATCTCCTTGTTGCGACATTGTTGTTCTGTGTTCTTCAAACCTGATTTTGTTTTCTTTTAATAAAAAAGAGAGAAATGTATTATAAAATAAAAATGAATACAAAAACGTGTTTCCAAAAAAAGAAAACTTGCTATGCTTTCCTTTTACATTCACTAAAACTGGAATTCTACAGGGAATCTTGCATAACCTTAAATGTCTTTTCTGAAGAGATGGCTTTTAAATGTCATCCACGAGAACATTAAGCAAAAGCTGTTGTCCATTATGCAGTGAATTATGTCATGTAGGTGCAAGATGCAATGATTTTTCCCCAGGGGTTTGTTTCAAGGAGACTTGCATATGAATATGAATAAAATGTGCTGTTTTACTAAAGTTTTAGATTTTATACAGTTGCATGATGTGTTAAATGAGTTCTGAAACAAGACTTTCCATACAAATTGAGAATCTGAAGATCAGCTCTGTAACTCTGATCACTTACAGTTGGAATGCAGATGTGGAGGTCTTCCTAGGTATTGTCATCAATAAACAGAACATACAGTTCTTTATTGAATTACTGCCTTTCACATTTTGGAATATGTGTACAGAATATAAGGGTTATTTTTTCATATGAACATTTTCACAAAATCCTATTTATTTCAGACAAAGAACTAATTTTGATAATAAAAATAAATATTGTAAATACAAAAGATATAAAAGCTTCATGCACTTTATTAATACTAGCGATCTTTACCACAATATAACCTCATTATGATCTTTATTTTTGTTGTTCTTATTATTGAACTACAGTACTTGTTTTTTAATCAGTTCTTCAGCTACTCCAGTTTCTTCAACTTAAAAGGTCTTTTGAAAGATCCTGTTACTGACAGTAACGGTGCCAAAAAAATAAATATACTGTAGGAGTCAGAAATAAGAAAGTCAGAAAGACTCTCTTCCTGTGTTATATAACAGTTTTCTGTACATTTCACCAACTTTGATTTCATTTGTTTTTTCTAGTTTGTTTTAATTAGCTTAATACATATAATACATAAGACAAATGACAGACTCTCACTGAAAGAGAGTCAGATGTTAAATTACATTAATACATGTAATTTCCTCTTTAAAATAAATGAGAAAAAGATAATCATGGTTGATTACAATTTTGCAGTTAGAATGTCCACTATTGAGAAATAAACCCAACTAAAAGTCAGTGATCATTTACTAATTCTAAGATGTGTACAGTATTTTTAAAGTAATATTTAACTTTATGTACTGTACTATTATTATTATTATTATTATTATTATTATTATTATTATTATTATTATTAATTCCGCAGGTGACAGTGTGACAGCATAAAACCTACAGTAGTTTATTACATTATAATATTATTTATTACATTATAAATTGGAATATTACAGTACATGAAATTAAAGTTTAAATAATGGGCCCGTGAAAAGACAGTTTTTGACCCTTTATACAGTAAATAAAATATGGATTTATAATCTTTGGCAAAAGCCTACACAATAATTTAAATCTGTCCTTTACACAATTTACATTTATTTTAAACAAACTGATTTTCCTTTTGCACCAGGATGAAACAACCCCAGACTAAATACAAAACGATTCTGGCTTTCAAAAATTTCAGAGTAGCCCTGATCTGACATGGCTGTCCTAATTTGCTTATTATTTCAGCTCTTTGTGATCTGCTGTCCCAAAATGTTGGCTCTCTAATTTTAATGTCATGGGTGTTATTAATGTTACTGACATGCTCAGAAAAAAAGTTCTAAAGCAGTAATAATCAATGTCAAAATATTAACAAGAAAAAAAATAGGAACTTAACCTTGAATAACCTGGCTTCGATAAAGGACATTGAAAGTATTTGAAAATTATTCCTGGTGCTAATTGTGAGTGTGGGTACTTAATGAGCATAGCAAAGAGAAAAATGTTTTTCATTTCCAGATTGCACTACCTCATTTATGTGATGGGATGAGTTTATGTAATCAGCAACTTTAACCTGAGGCTTTTGAAGTTCATAAAGTATTAAGTGCGACTTAAAAACTCATCTATAATTCAAAGTGCAATCATGCAATTTGTAGAAAACTAAAGAAACTATGAAGTCAAAAACACTTAATCTGTTGTTCTTCTGTGCTATAATGAAGTAGAGGAACCAGATTGTTTGTAACCTGCTTTTCTCTTTAGTTTACTATAATTTGTTTTCCAGAAACTGATTCAGAATACTTGATTTAGTTTGTTATTTTTTGGGGGATAAAATACTATAAATAACTGACTTGTAGCATTTTTTTTCACATTGTGTTTAATCTTAAAATCCAGTAGATGGGGCTAAAGTGATACTTCTGCACCACGAAACAGCAAAATTGTAAAACTACTGTATATGATTAAATCAAAAATGATTACATGTAATTAGTCAACTTAGGATAAGCAATACTATGGTGAAATTTTGTATATAAATTGGTAATTTTATTTGGAATTGCTGTTTTCTAAAATGTAATACTTGTTCATTAGCTTGAAATTCTAGAAGAAAATATATGTTTATACTGTAGCTCACACCTGAAGAAGGCTCCAAGGCCAAAACATTGTGTTTTCTTTCTTCTCTTTTCAGCATGGAATACACCTATTACTTGTTTATGCTGTAGTTCTATATGGATGTACAAGAAAAATAGTAATGATTATAGTTGTTTTAAAATAGTAAAAGTAATTCATAATAAAAGTTTTCCATAATAATAACTAAGCACAGAGACAGGTTGCCTTTATTTTAGATTATTTTGTTATTTTATATTCATAACAAAACTTTTATGAAGATTTGGTGAAAAAGAATAAATCATCAACAATCCAGTGCAGTGCAGTTGTCTTTGGAAAATAGAGAGAGCACAGTTTATCATACTCTTTCATTACATTGTCATTTTTTGTTTTTATTTCATTGTAGGTTTCTACCAAGAAGCTGACTACCATCAAACGTGAGTAGCTTTTTTAATCTTGATGGTTTGAATGAAATAATTTGCTTAATGTCTGTATCCTAACCTTTGACTTTTATTTGTATTGCTTAACTGGTATCATGGATAGGTTAGGATAGGTAAGGCAAGGTTAAAACATTTTTTTGGCAGTTTTTTGGAGTTACCTTTTAATTAAAAAATAATTTAAGTGCAAAAATAAATAAGCATTTGTGCTATCAAAAGATGATGTTTGACTAATAAAGCTGTTTGTGGATTTGTGAATGTATCTACACTATGAAAAAGCTTTTATTTTCCCTCTAAAGTTTCACATCACACTTACTGTATACTGTACACTTCTGTACTGTTGACCTGTATTTGAACTTAAATCCCAGGAGAATATCTCTGACCTTTATGAGTGCTATGGCAACAGTTATCTTTAAAGGAGAACAAAATCCCTGTGATTACTGAATCAAATAATTGATTATTTTATACCTCCAGAAGTGTGACTGTCATACCTATTATTTCTCAGCACTATCTATCTGTATTTGCTGTCATTGAAGAAGAAAATAACTGTTTTTTCTGGTTCTCTCCTCATTTTAATTGTGTGCTACTCTTCGTTTTTGATTGGATCACAATTTTAACCACTGTAAATGCTTGAGCAAACCTTACACTTACTTTAAGTGACTGTTTAGTCAGGAAGACAAGTGCAAAATACAGTGTGGTGCACTGCTGCTCATGTCAATCATTTGTAAAAAGAAGTGGGTGCATCTCTGTTGATCTCCATGCAATACCACCTCATTTGAAACAAACTATACTTTATCCAGTTATTCTATTTTCTCATATTTTAAAGTTTTATAGTATTGTTATTGTTATATTTCAGTATATTGTTATGTAGTTGAATGGCGTATCATTCTACTAAACATATTTTTCTTCCTTGAATCATTCTGGTTTCTGTTACTGTTTTGTAGTACACATTGTAATTCATGTCATGGCCTGCTTGACAATAGGCGTGCTTTAACCCACAATATGGGGATTAAACTGGCCAATATTGTAAGGTTAGCTTGAATCAAATTAGTCAGTTTAATTGTCATTGAAGACGCCTCACCAGCTGAAAATAGTTAAAAGCTTATGTCATGGTCTTGCTGAATAAGTACAGTAGGCAACTTGTCAAGAAAAAAGACAAAGATCATTTGAACATCTTAACAGATCTGTGACTGGTCTCTAAAGGAAAGGAACTGAAATGGCTTAAAATCTGTCTTTTCATTACAAACTAATGGTTCATATGAATTCTAAGACTATTCATTTCCTAAGAACAAACAGTATCGCCAGTCCTGTTTCTCATAGCTATTTATACAGTACATACAGTATAAAATGTTCATCGCAAGATTATAGGGAATGAATCAACCAATATCTATCAGTCACATTGGATGAAGCATGCGCTGTGCAAGGTATGTACTACTCAATAATTTCTAACCACCAAGTGATTTAATTTTTATATACTGTGTGTTCTAAGGATATAAAAAAACTGCTTGTTTTTTGTAGTCCTGGCTTGGGTGAACATGATATACAGTAGCATGTACTGTACAGAATCACTTGCAATAACTCTGGCTTGTCTGGCCTCAGATGACATTGAGTGCACTAAACTGAGCAACTGTACAGCGTTACAGACCAACACATGTGGGGTAGAAAGAAATGGTAGATTTATAACTTCACAAGGGTCTTCGTTAAGATAAATTGCTAATGATCTCATCTTAATCAGGCTTGAATTACAAACATCAGTAAAGATTGTACCTAAAACTACTGTTTTTACAGTATCTCCTTAAGTTGTAAATTTTGGTGGATACCAACGGTTCTTTTCATTTTATTTGTCTGTATCTTATTCTATGTCTGTGTAACATCATAACCTTTTCTAATTAGAATGAATGACAGAAAATGTGTTAGCTGTTGTTTTGCAACTGTTTTGCAACAATAGTGAATATTTCCAAATGGTATTGTAGTTCAATTTAATAAATGATTTGTGAATGACATGTCAGCTGTAACTATAACATTTGGTGAGTTGCATACTGTACTGTATGTGTTCTAATTTAATCAATACATTTTACTGGAGGAAAAGGAACAAGACCTTATACATTTTGAGTTTCTATTGGTTCAGTTTACTTCACTTGAGAAGACCTGCTTTTTCTCTGACACCATGGAAACGAAGGAGAAAAGGGGGTGTTTACTGTTCAGACGTCTCCCCAAATACTTTTTGTACTGTTTTCTCAGAAATGCCAGGAAATGTTGACATCTTTGCATAAGAACATTTGCATAAGGGAATCTCTGTGGGAAATACCGTACATGGGAATGGGACTGTGAATAGAGCCATTTGCCCTTTTACATTTTTTTCAAGGTGTTGTGCTATTACCTATGTTTAACATAACACATAATTTATTCCATGAAGAAGAAAAAATATGATCTTTTGGTGCCGCAGGCTGCCTAAATCAGGCAGAAATGTAAAGCTGTATGTCAGGTATCTTTCATGTAAATCATGGGTGTTATACAGTATAATGAACTAAGCACCATTTTCTTTATGAAATGCAGTATTGATTCTTTCCTCTGGTTTTTCGGCATTGTATCATGCACACACCATATCTAGAATAACCTCACGGAAAAACAGCCACACATACAGTACAGTACTAGAAACCCCTCTACTGAGAGACATTTACTGTCGATGCTGGATGTTAGGAAAGATCTGCTGACTACAACTGAGAGAACATGACGAGGTAGAGAAAGCTCTCAGAGGCAGTATTGTGCTTTACTATACCCCTGATTAGACTAAAAGTTGCAAGAGTTCCCAAATTGAGAAACTACAGTATAAGGATCTTTTGGTTCAATACTCTTATATCAAAAAGCTATTTGGTTTCTTCTTCAGATTCTTGTGAATGGAAGTTACCTTCAAAGTTACACCACACACATCTGAAACTTCCAAATGGCTGATGGCCGTTTCCAGACAAGACAGCATTTCATATCACAACGCTTTTAGAAAGTCACAAATCTAAATAGTGTACACAGTATACAGTACTATATACTGTACATAAACAGAACGTACAATACCTGTATTTTTGTACAGTGCTCACTGACATCACCCATTCACCACCTTCTTGATTTTAGTTTTATAGCAACTAGCAAGGATTATTAAGAACAGGCGATTTGGTTACTTGTTTATTTACTACTTTATTTTTAATCTGTCCCTCTGATAACGGGATGTCACTGCTGTGGGTGCAGTCGAAAGCACTTTCCGGTGTTGGGGGTTTATTGCATATGATAGCTGCACCTCTAACGGACAGTGTACATTGTTCAACAACAACTTCATGGAAAAATACTGAAACGTTTCTGATGTATACCATTTCTGATGTATACTCCATAATCCAAAATCTCAGGTCTGTCTCTTGCATATTAATGTTAACATATGATACAGAGCAGTGCACTAAAATTCAACAGAATTCAGCTTTAGAAAATGATTATCAAGCAGCTGTATTTATGTGTTCTGTAACGTTATATGTCATTAAATCTTAGTACAGTAAGTCTTAGTAATGTAAGAGTTTAATCATCTAATATAATTTAAATATCTTAGACAGATATAGATCAATAAAATAATTTAAATATATCCATGTAGTATTTTACAGTGATATCTCAGAAAGTATATAAATGGAACACTTAATTAGATTTTTTTATGTCAGCTAAGCTAGAATATAATGAATGCCATGACTGTTCTAAAAATTAAATGGGGATGTATTTAAAATACAGAATACACAAGTACCACAAGCATTGAAAATGATTTATGTTTCTGGGGATTAGTATTTGCATAGTTTATGAATAGCATGTACAAATATTGCATGATATTACCATGAAGGTCCTCTTTAGGTATTATCAATCTGTCAAATAACTGTGAAAACTGGAATTATTACTTTATTTATTGGATTCATGAGGTATGGACTTGGGGTGGGGATTAGCACTGATGGAAAAAGAATTTTAATAATTACCTGGCTTACAAAGATAATTTTGATGAATGTTTAATTATTATTACAATGAAGCACTGCCATCTCAGAGTGTAGTTTTATACATGCCTTTAAAACCTGGAGATACACAGATTAGTCTCCATAACAACACAGAGGGTTGCTGTGTCTGTGAAGATAATTGGAACAGATATATAAAGTTTTGCATAACTGCAGTATTTACACTTATTTTAAGTGAAATTAGGAAAACTTTAAAAGATTAAAAGATTAAAAGGAGTGATTGTTGAGTTTTTAAATTAGAATGATAAAAATGCTGCTTACTTTTATAAAGCTTTGCAAAAACTGAAAAAATGTAATAAATATACTATTATACTAAGTAAGTACTTCAGTTGTAAAATGTGTCTTCACCCCAAGTTTAAAAAAGAATTTGGAATCAAAATAATGGCTTATTTGCTGGCTGCATACAAATGTTATTTTAAAACAATAAGGAAACAGCAGATAGATAAGATTTAATGAGTAGGTTAATTTGTTTTTTGTTTTGTTTTTTTGTAATGTTTCAGTAATTCTCATGCAATTATTTTTTTGGAACAATTGCATACTGCTGATATTTATGATTGTGATAGTATTGCAATTTTGTTTAAGATTTTGAAACTAAAGTGGTACCACAATTCTGACATTTTTGTAAATTCCGAGGCTGACATCTACTACAGTATGTAGAATGGAACAATTTCAGGGCAATGTGTAATTGAACATTTCTAGTGGTTCATTGAAAACAGCAAGCAAGGAAAGCATTCATCCATTAATGTACAGTATGTAAAGACAGATGCCACCTTGTCTACAACAAATGTATTTAACTATTTTACTGTATTTCTGTGATGACCACATTAGTTGGCGTTTATCACATTTATTAAACTATTTTACTCTCAGTTAAAATAGGACTGTTATTAGCTTTAATGGCAGCATGACAAACAGCGCAGAATAGTTTCAGATGATAGTTGCTGAAGTATGCCAAGTGTCATAAATTGTTTACTACTGCACTGAAATCTTTTCACTAACATGTTTCTTACTGAAACCATTTTAATGGCTTTTTGTTGGTTGAGAACACTGCATAAGCATTTATTTCTGTCTACATTCTTGGTGATGAGCATTTAAAATGGCGAAATAATTTACCAGATGATGTTACTGATTTTTATAAATCACTTACACTTATCTGTTAATATCACGCTGATGTGTTGCTTGACAGCTCCTGCTTGACAGTCCTTCATGTTCATTATTGCTGTTGTGAGTACACCTAAAATGAAAAGAATCTTTATATTTAGAATATTCAGAACATGACTGCATAAATACAGATGTGCAAAAATGATAATTTATCTTTAAAAGGAGTCCCCCCAAAAAACAATATGATTAGAATAAAGAATTTGTTCATTTTATTGCATTATGTGTAATTGTCTAATAATTACCATTTACATCTCTTTAAATTAAATTAAAAATGGAAATCCTTCTAATTAAAATACACTGTGAAGATGAGGAAATTAGAGCAAAAGTTTCCTTCTGTTCTAATTAACAACTTTTGTTATCAATTAGAGTTTGTGGATTTTGAAAACTGAAAGGAGGTCAACTTTAGAAGAAAAGTTTGTTAACATTCATGTTAATTACTCACTTAATTATTTCAAATGATTACTATGTAATCCAATGATGTAAAGGTTGAGTAGTTTATTGTGAAAATCCATCATACTTCAAATATTTTAATTAAAATAAATTTGCAGTGATGGAAGTGTAGTATAAATACGTTGTTAATTTCTTATCAAATTAACCAGGCCTTGGTTAAATAAGAAATTAAGACTCCATTATGATGAGTACTGCAAAGACTTTTCTTAACATGGAGTTTCAACAAAGCTGTGCTGAATCACTGAAAGTGAAGATATAGAACTATTACCACTAGTGCTTTTTGAAAATGATTATTACAGTATGTGTATAATTCTAGGTCATAGTAAGTGAAATAAAACTGCAGGAGAGAAGACATTTTTCCTCATCACAATAGCATTATTCTTTGAGAAAAATGGGTACAGCCTGTTTCTATATATACAGGGCATTTATGGCAAACAATGTTTTTTGTACAGTTAAAAAAAATCAAAGAATAATAATATCTACAGTATACATTATAAATGTGAGTCCTGTCTGGGGTTTAGTCTTCCCTTGAGCTCCCCAAATCCAGGATATCTTTGGATTCCCATGACCCTTTCAGGGTGAAAATCATATTTCTGATAGTAAGAGTATTAAGATGTTTCTTTAATTACAAAAGCAAAATACTTGCAATGAAAGCATTTCTAAATACAGTACATCATTGTATTAGAAATGGGATCTGTATTATGAAAACCCACTTTTGATAATAATTGTTTATTGATGGTACAGCTCCATGGTATATTTCTCTCATTAGGACACCATATCAGAAGAAGATCAGATCAGAACAAAAAAAATACAAGCAGAACACAATTTAAATGATCTTTTCAGGCTCGCAGAGCTCATTCTCTACAGTTAAATTACTCTAATGAAAGTAATTTTGGTGTGGGCAAACATTCTGAAATTTCAATTTACAATTTTACCCACATAAAACCGAAATATGTAAAACACAAAATGTTGAAAATCAATAAAGCTCACAAATTAGAACAGGCACTGAAAAAAAATGAAATTAGACAAACTATGTCACCTAACAAGATTCAGAAATCACAAAAGAGCTCGAACAACTTTCTGTGACTCCAGATGACTTTCAATATTTAAATTTGCTTCTTTAGACCCCTGGCTTCTCATTTAAATTTAATTGCATAAATGAACTGAAAAAAATCCTTTGTGGTTTCCCCTTTGTAGATGAGTCCATTTTAGGTAACTAATTAGCTTTATGACAAGGCAATGAGAAGTCACATTCCAAACATCTCAAGCTGCAAATTCAGACAACTGTACATGTACAGTAAATTCACGCTAATGTATTAAACTGAATCTGCAAAATGTTCATCTTCAGTTTGCACAGATATTAATTTGCACAAAAACTGGCAAATCTAAGTACAGTATGGACCTGAGGGCAAAATGTGAAGTTGCACAACTGTCTATGCTTATTGCTTTCAAGTTCTGAGAGAACACAGTGATGAGCAGTTACTGTATATACTGTACAGTAACATCCAAACTTTACTGGAAACGAAAGTGGGGTTTTCTTATGGGGTTTTTTCTAATAGTTGAAAGATCAAATTTCCACTTGAGAACTGAATTCTGTTTCTAAAGCCAAAGAGCAAGAAAGACTTTCTGTATTCTATGTTTACTACGCACAGTCAATAGCATTGCTTTTTTACCAAAGCCAGCCATCTGCTTTCGGCAGATAAGAATAAGATGCATAAAAGATGAAATAATATACAGTACCTCTAATCACGACAGACAACCTGCACAACAGTTGTTGAGTGAATATTTCTTTTACACGATAGTTTATAAACCAGTATATTCTTTTCGAGATTATCTGACATAATTCTTATGTTTTCAGATTTTAATTTCATTTTGTAATTGTATTTTTTGTAAAATAATTGTTCCCAATATTAATATAAATGTAGATTTAAATACTTTTCAACCATAAGAGTTGCTGCATTGTAATTTAGAGCATGACATTTTTGTTAAAAATAATCTTTGTTTTGTACAGGGTATTTAAAAGAAATAATCCCAAAGCTCTTAGTTGCTTTCTATAATTATGAGATTTGCTAATAATGTAAATGCGTACTTCTAAAACAATTAATCAACATTTGAATAATATAAGCTTTATGCAAACACACACACAACGAATGTGTTTATAATAATGCTATTTACAGTATCAACTTTATTTGCTAATCATAGTTTATTTTGTTGTCCTAATTTCATTTTCATACAGAGTTGAGAAAGGAATTACTGTACATCAAAAGGTATGTCTTGTAATACTTGTGAAGTTTATAATTAAGAGTAGTAGTGTTTGTTGCAGTAATCAGGATCATATTATAAAAAATAAAATAAGTCAGAAACACTGTATAAACCTCTGATATGAAAGTAAATGTACTCTATTTCTTTTATCACGGTATTTTCTGTAATGGACTGGTGTCCCATTGCTTGTCAGGATAAATTCTGGCTCCACTGCAACCCTGAATTGGAGGAACTGGCTACAAAATGGGCTGTGTGGATGAATAGATGGGTTATTGTTTTTTAAGCTGCTTTATTGTTTTTCACCCTTTCATTTCCTGTTTATGAGAGATGATATACAGTGTATTGATACATTCTCTTGCAGCCACTGTCCCTGATTATTAGCATTTAATGTGATAAACACATAGATTATTACATAATGGGTTTGTTATCATATAGTAATGTAGAAATCCTACATTTACATTTCTATTGACCAGTTAACAAAGATTATACATAACAGTGTCAATTTCAACAAATAACATATACTGTATGAACACTTGAGTATATACAGTACACAGTACAGTACATTTTTGCACATAAGTATGGCCTGAAATCCCACACTTTAGGGGCAAGTTGGAACACCTAAGCAAGTCAAATTTATTCTTTTGAATCCTTATCAAATTTATTCACATGTGTATAGTCATCCAGGTCTCGTGTTAGTCTGCTTTTACACTTCTCTTTTATGACTTTTTGTATGTTTAGGTATTTTCTAGGCTTTTTCGCCAGAATTAATAAAAAAAAATAACCAGGAGAATTGAGTTTCATATTTTTGGTGACTATCATAGGATGCTGTCGCCTGAAAGCAAGTTATTTAAAATTTCCAATAGCTTTAATTAAGTTTATTTGAGAAACTGTAATCTTACGTTTTCATAATCTTTTAAACTTTAATTATGCCTTTTGATTGGAATTTTCCCATCCCATACATATAAAGCCCAAAATTTAAATGATCTGGGTTAATTAAATGTTTCCTTGCACTCCTTTAAGCGTAGTTATTAAAGGTTGTATGATAAATATCAAATTTTTATACCACTACAATTTAAAGAAAAATAACTCCTCATTTGACATATTAGTTTTAAAAAGTGGAAGGTCTCATTTAATTGATGACTTATTTTTATACGTTTGGGATTTGAGATCAGAATGTTCCCTTTCCTGAGACAGGTGTGTTCTATTAGAGTATTTGGAAATTTGTATTATTCGTAAACTACCAACGAAGCATTTCAATAAAGCAAGGGCAGCTAATTTAATGTATCACAAATAAGACCACAATGAGGGATTTGTGTTAAGACAGCTTTAAAATGAAGAGATGAAATGTCAAATCTTTCTCTAACAGCAGACAAATTCCGAAGCAAGTGAATTGAAATCCCATCTCATATTCATTACATTATTAACATCACCAAGTCCGTATAGTAGTTTTCAATACAGCTATACTGTATGTAGAATTCTTAGCTCACTTTTAAAGTAATTTGAAATGGTTAATGACTTTCTCATTAGAAATCTGCATGTTAAACTGGTGAATTTACTGTAGTGTTAAACTGGTGACTTTTTCTGTTTTGGCCCCTACAGCTACAGAGCTTCTAAATTAATTCCCAAGCTGCAGTTGTTCTGTAAATGTTTATTGTTTCTGAAGACAATTCATTGGTGTTCTATGGGTTGTATCAATGCTGGCTAATTAAGATCTGAAATTAATTTGAAAAAGGAGCCATGAAAATTTCCAGCAATATGTATTAAACGTGTTTACAGTATAGTACTGAAGTAAGCTGTTTTTTTCCAAATAAATACGGACATTAAACCACCAGTATTTCAATTTTACCTTTTTTATCAGAGATGAAGTTAATAAAATGTTTTGATTACATCCAGATATTTTTCCATTAATCAAAATAAAAGACGGTGGATATAAGGAGGGTGGTACTGAACAGGTGAGCGATGTAACAGCTCTTATCTTTCAGCATTCAACATGTTTAATTCAGAATTTGTATTACATCTACAGTACATGTGTTTTTATTTTATGCTGCAGGAAAAGTTGGCGGCCTTGTACAGTGACAGAGAGGCCAGTTTGTGCCCATTCTGTTTATCATTCAGTCTGGTCCACTGAGTGGGTGTCTGCCCAGCAAGGCCTTGCTCTCCACTCTGCTTGATCATCTGTGTGCTTCACATGGTTTCAAGCAAGTTTAAAATGGCAGCATCTCCTCATTGTCCTGTTTCGCGTGAGATTAGAGATTTGTATAGAAGAGGCAGCATTCCAGGATTCTTCCTTGTATGGAGCTGAGACATTGACATGAAGGTGAAGGATGTTATACTGTATTACCGAAAGCTTGGGTGTTTCATTGTTTCTTGATATTTTCTGTAAGCTCGTTTGAGCAGTGAAGTCCCCTTTGACAGCTGTGAGGGGCTGAAGGTGGATTGGCTTAGTGATGCCACTGCAAACTCCGCTGAAGGTTTTCACATTCGGGGTGGTGCATCCACTTTTTGTCACTGGTGACTGTGTAGTGAAAGAATGCATCCCCTACCATCACCACAAATCTGATGGTGCCAATTGGTTTGGCATTCCCTGGGACACAGCCCACACAATTTTCTTGTTTTGCAAATGCTCATGGATGATCTTCCCAGCAGAATATATGCCTTATGGTTTGCAGTAATTACAGTACTGGTTCATTTTGCTGACACCAACAGAGGATCAGTGTGATTCTCTAAGGAATTTGAATATGAAAGCCATATTGCGTATTTATTTAATGTAACGAAACAGAATCTTCTTGCTTTGAATTGCACATACTGTGCATGCAATTTTAGACAATTACAGGGAAAAACAGCTTTGTATTTTATCTTTTCAATGCATTTGTCCTGATTTTTCAGCAGAGATGCAGGGAAGATTTAATTTGGACCTAATAAGACAATGGAAGCTGTAGATAGAGGACCACAGAGCTTTGTTATAACACATGGATGCTAACATTTAGATCTTTTTCACCAAAATCAGGTAAAGAATATAATAAAATGTAGATTTTCTTTACAATTTTCTGAAATTAAGCAGTTAGTTCATGTCACAATTATAAATATAACCTCTGAAAAAAATAAAATGCTTCTTTTTATATGAAAAATGTAAATCTTATATTTTATGAATTATTTTTTTAAATTGAAATACTAAACATTACTGTTTTATTAATGTATACAAAACACTTGTTTATGTCTTGTACATTAATTCATGGGCTACATGAAGAGACATGTTATAAATCTTCAATAAGCCTGGCAAAGATGCTGTTCTAGGTTCTTTATTAAGTAATAAGTATCCAGTGCACAGCTGTCAGTGGGTGACTTGTCATTCAATATCTCAATCATATATCTCACTGCAAGTTGTGATTTGTCTTGATTGACACAGGCCTCTTATTACTGTATATACTGTAGCATGGCGAAAACGGTTGTGTGTATGTTGAAAAACAGTGCTTGTGTGCATGTGTACAGTATTTGTACAGTATATGAATAATTTTAAGATACTTTATAATGCAAAAGTTGTTGTAAGCTGGAGTTAATATAACAATGCCTAGGTGGTGCTGCTGCTTATCGTTTTATTAAAGTAGCTTTTACAAAAGGCCTTGGCATTGTGATAAAATGAGTGACGCAGAAAACAATTAAAGCTGGCAGTGGCATGTAACTAGTCTTGACTTAAGTGAATATAAAGAAGATCCAATGTGACATTTAGATTTTTGCCTTATCCTGTTCTGTGAACTCAGCTGCTGTACCATATTGAAAATAGAAACAAGCTGATATACTGAAGATCTGCCCCATCGTTTATATCTGTTAACCTTATTGCATGCTTCTTCAGTTTAGTGAGGAAGCTCAATAATTAGGGTCTTTAATACACCACAGTATTTTAACCTTATAAAATTCAGCGAAGCAGAAGATGAGGTTTATTTAATAGGAAGATGAACCACAGAAACAGTCTGAGTTTATGTTCCATCCTGACATTTGGCAAATGGCAGAAGCCTTATAAAACCAAAGGAGACAGGTGTGACATCCTGTTAATAAGATTATTTCACTTTATACTGTTCCCACCTTGGTTGCTGTAATTCTGAATCACTTGCATATCCTTGACTTAAATATTCCATATCACTCCATTGAATACAATTGTGCAGTATGTACAGTAGAAGTCTATCAGTGTAATATACTGCCCAGATGTCAACATGATACTTGCCTCTGAACAAAGCAAACACAGAGCATAATCTTCATTTCATCTGGTAGATAAACTCAAATTCTCTGAAAACTCCATGATTTAAAAATCAAGTAAATACACAATACTACAAAATGTCTAAGTTTTCGTCTTTGTAAAGGATGTAGGAGTGGAGCTATAGCACGATATCAGTTGCATAACTGGGTGAAAAACATTTTAAGGCGTAATTCTTTGATAAGGTAATCGTTTTTTTTTTAAATTTGAAGCCAAAGCGTTATGTTTAAAATTAGTGACTTAATAATAAATCTGATTAACATTTCTTTTTAATATGAGACATTTAAAAAATCACAAATGACAATAAGGTTTTTTCCTGAATTAGATTTATTGCAAAACTTCCCACATTAACTTTTAATACCTTCAAGAAGTGAAAGTCACGTATGGCCATCTGTAAACTGCTGTAAAAACTCTACGCTATGTACTCCTTTGAGAATCTGGACTTCTGTAAAACATCTGGAGACAGCTTCAGGCAGATGACAAACATGCTTGTAAAAACCCCCTTAATGCCAACTGAGTCAAGGTCAGTTTTAAATATCTGTGTTATCTGTGTTATCGTGCACATTATTATCGTTTTAAGCATTTAAAATTGACATAGCACTCCATAATGAAAATACTTTCCCCCAAACTATTCATAATGAATAAAGCTAGGAAGATTACAAGAATATTAAAACATGTTCATCATAAAGAAAATTTGCAATGTTGCTACCATCCTATATTTGGTACTTTGTCAAAAAAACAAAAAGTAATACAATTCAAATTTGTCAAGGACAACCATCTGTATGTGATGGACATTTGAAACATTAGAACAATATACAGTATAGTATTTATTTTTTCCTGCTTCATTTAAGCATAATGAGATCAAGGCAAGCAGTTGACATTAGTATCACTGTGTATTTTCTTTCAACAGGCACATGAATGTTTGGGAAAAGATTAATTGCACTTGATTGTACTGCATTGTCACAGTATTTTACAATTCTAGTGTGATCATGTAGGAGGGAAAGCTGTTCTAATGAACAGTGTTCTGGTGGGAGCCTGTAATCAATACATTCACAACTATATTATACAACTCAATCAATAATTTCTCAATTTCCTTTTCACCACGTTTCTGCATTTTCTAAAGAATATCAGGATATGTTAACCAATTAGAAGGTCACAGCCAAAATGAGTTATCCATTCCATTAAAGGGTGGTGACTCTAAAAAGTGTCCAATGACATGATACAGAGACGGATCAGGGCTAAGTAAGGATGATCTACAGTACAGTACTATTGAATAGTCTTGTGCTCTGAGGCAATTACTTCTTTTCTGCTTTGCAGATTTCAGTGTGATTTTAATTTTTTTATCATTAGCTTTTGCTGTGATTTTTTTTTTGTTTTAAGTGTCCCTATTTCCCGCAAGGTGGTTTCTGATATTGTGTTCCACTGTCTCATTTACAGTATTCCTGGTATTTCTTCTGGGTTTTGAAGAGCGCTGAATACATTGTTGACCTCTTCTTGGTCCTATTTTTCGAAGGTGAACAAGATTTTGAAGTAGTCTTTTATACTTATGTTTTCTTAATTGTTGGACTCATATGAACTACTGAGAAATTCTAGAAATTGGTTAGCACTGCATAATTAATATTTAAAACTTAACTTTTTTTCTGTTTCAGTATTGTGTATAAGGCATACTATTACCTACTCACAGCTATTTGTAACACTACATATATACATTATGTATAATTATATACCGTTATATATATATAACATGCAGTACATATATCACAGTATGCCTATAAACTGTTTAGCCAACATTTTACTTTGATTAACCCCTGCAGGGGTTCTTAAGTCTTCTTAAGTGTTTACATTTTATCACCATTTAGGCTATCCTTTCATCAGTTTTTATTAATTGCAACGCATATGACAATATTTGTCACTTCTAGTTCATGAACACCATACGGAGCGCACAGTAATCTACTGTATATCCACTCACCGATAGTCCACTACTGCAGTAAAACTTAAAATTATAGTGTACATGAGAAAAATGGTAAACTAGTGGTAAAACGGTAAAACATTCAGACTGTTTTGCAAAAGGTGGCATTAACTCAATTTATACCAACCCAATTAACAGAATCAACAGTGAAGCATGTGCTAGAGGAGCCAAATAGAAACAAAGAGGAAGTACATTCAAAATGGCGAAAGAAGGCAGTTACTGCAATAAGATGGTAACTAAAAAAAAATAAGAGTCCTAAACATGCAGAGAAGACTGTGCAGGAGGTCTCTGGAAACATAGGGAAAACGCTCACTCCCAGTTCTAGGAAAATATTGTGTCAAGTCAACACTCCCGAAATCCAGCAATTAATTGTTGCATAATTAATAGTGGCGTGACTAATGTGTTTAAATTTATTTTTTAATAACAGGGGCTATGTTGACTGTGGTATCTTCAAAATGGGTCCCCCAGAGAGGAAGGTTGAAGTGCAAATTCTTGACTTTTTAATAATAATAATAATAATAATAATAATAATAATAATAATAATAATAATAATCTGTATGAAAAAAAATGGTACAGTGAAGCACTTGTGCGCAAACCTAGATACATTCATACCACTAATTTGCTATATTAACAATATAATTGCAGTAAAAACATAATCAGAATGTCTTACATGAAATGTGTACCTGCTCTATAAATTATGACTCATTTATTGCACTTTTGCTAGACTGATTTTGTATTAAAAAAGAGACCAAAGCAATACTTTCAAATTCTAGTAATCCAAAGTGTCCAAGAAATCGTTACAGAATTTAATAGCTGCAGTATAACATATAAGTAACATACTGTAAAAGAAGAAAGGGATGTTACACTAAATGTACTGTAGAATTACTGTATATGCTTTAAAGGAGATAAAAAGATCTGTTGTAACGTGTTTAGTACAGTATTTCCCATCTGAAAACTACTGAGAAAAAATGTAAAATCGTGATACATGATGCAGAAAATCGGTTATACAGTACTTGTACCAATCATGGTAAACTCAGTATGAACAATTGTGCTCAAGAGGCAGGCATATTTAGATAGACAAGAAAGGGGAAAATATGCCATAATAAATCCGGAATAGGAAATCAATAACAGACTCCTAACATCAAGGAAACTGGTAAAAAGGGGCTGTACAGAGCTGTGCTACAGAGAAACAAATGCATTTCTCACTGAGTGAACTCTAAATGAAGTTACCACTGGAAATCAGTGGACGTTAGAGGCTATTATTACTGTGGCAAGGCTGAAATGTGCTGCTGTGGCTGCATGCAGGCCTTTAGAATTGCTGGGATGGTCCAGCTAAGACTCCCTCTCCACTTACACAAGTTCACAACCCACAGGGCTCTGTTTAGCATGTTTTAGAGAACACTAATATTCAGTCTATAGTAACAGTCTATACCCAACCCGCTGTTTCGGTTAAAGACAGCATAGGATATCCTTTATTTTTTCTTTTCTCATGAAACATTATTCAGGATGTACTGTATATGCATATGCTGTAAAACAACTGTAAGACTAGGCCTGCAGGTCTATACATAAAATTAGACAATTGGCGAGAAAATCTGAATGTATAAAAGGAATATATTCTGTTTAAATGCTCTGTGCTCTCCATTTTGCAGATAGTTGCTGCTTCCTTTCTTTCATTTTAAAACTAAATGTATTGAAAATGAATGTGATACAGGGCATCATGGAATATATAACCATACCCATTGGGGATAGGAAATTGGTAAACTGATAAATCAGCTACAGGCAATTATATCTATATTTTTTTATTAAGGCCATACCAATGAGTGAAATATCTTTTTTTTTCTATAGCTCAAAGAGTGTGATAGGTTTCCTTATTATTCTTTCTAAATACTAGTTGATCTTTCTTAGAACTATTTATAGATTTATTAATTGAAAAAGGTACTTTGTGCTGAATTCATTTGTCACCCACCTGAGTTTACTAATTACATTTTTCAAATTTTAATGAAAAGACCTTCAATGAAAAGAGAACGTTTTGAAGAAGTCAGCTTGAAAATTTCACTTTTATTATAGTATTTATCTTTTCCTTGGGATCAAATGTTATTTTGTATGTGACACTGTTTTGTCACTTTAAATGCTAAGCGGCTGTATTTTTGCCATCTTTAGACAATAATTAATATTGTAGGAAAATGAAATGGTGAAAGTTATCAGCTCCTATATACAGTACAAAGGGGATTTATTTAGTTATACAAGCAATGCGTAAATAATTATACACAGTAATGATCAGTGCTTTACATATGGAATTTTCAAACTATCAGAAAATAATTGTAAAATAACAAATTTAATCTTTACTATCTCCCAGGGTAGTTGAGCTCTTATACTGTATTTCCTTTGCATCTTTAAAATGCAATATGATATAATAATGTTGTTGTTGTTGCTATCATACTTCATTAATGCCAATTTTCCTTAACATATTTGCAGATGTTAATGAGACCATATTATTACTATATTATATGCTACAAATAGTATTTCCATTTTTGCATTCAGTTTATTCATTAGCCATTTTCTCCTGAGTCATCAGCACTATGTAGTTTCCATTGCAGTTTGGAAAAGATTGATTTCATCTAAAAAGCTCTTTTGCCAAGGTAGATTAATAGTGTCCAATAATAAATGTGCGAAATACAATTTTTTTTTTTGGCAGGTTATCCTACTGTAAATGTATCCATACAGTAAGTTTACTAGCACACAACTCAATATTTAAAATAAATAAGAAGCTGTTATTGTATAAACATATGCTGTACATACAGTATTATGTAAGGTTTACTGAGTTACTCAGTACTCCTATGCATCTTCACCAGAACTCAGAAAGTTCTGAAAAATCATGAAAGCTTACCCTTCTTTAAAAAAAATACATTTTTACTCTGCATCAATGTCCTGTTGCCTGGTATGAAGGAAACACATTTTTAAAGCAAATCCTTTGGTATTCATCGGATGATAATTGCAGTTAAAGATTCTATAACTTTCCCTAGCCCGTGTTTCATATCACAGACAGTAGATTTTGAATTTGCTTGTACTGCTGCTGCTCTACAACTATAGATGTGTATATAATTCTGTGGATTAAGGTGCCCAGTGACTCAGTACTCCACAGTGGGTATAGTCCAGTGATTTGGATTGGGTTTAAGGGCTCAGTTCTGTGTGGTCTAACTGTCCTGCTGCTGTACTGTCCAGAAGAGGGTCTCCACCCAAATCCCTTGTCATCTCTGTATAACTGGTCCTGACAGCTCTTTTGGCTGCATTGCTGGCTAAGACCCACTTGCAAGGCTGCTTATTAAACAGCATCAAATCCATTGAATGGGGTGATTAACTCTACAACACAAGGTGGTGGCTATTCCACAACAGAATGGTTTTTTGTTTGTTTGTATGCTTTTTTGGTGGTTTGTTTCTTAGGCATAAATCATGTTATTGTACAGCCTCCTTTGTCCTTTTGTCCTGTTTGATATTTTGCCCTTTATAAATTTTGAAGAAATGCTCATAACAAATTTCACTGTTAATTTGATTTTAAAATAAAAAGGTTACAAATGACTAGTGGCCATTCAGTTCATGTAGCCTGTTAGGTAGTTCTTGAAAGAAGCAAGCTTCTTCCCTCCACCTTTTATTTAAGGAAGTCTCTCCTGTTCTTAGCTTTGAATGCACTTCCATGTAGTTCACACCTGTGTCCTCTGATTCGTGTTTTAGTGTTACATTTGAATAAGCCTAGGGTGACCTTGTCGATGCCTTTGAAGATTTTGAATACTGGAATACCTCCTCATACAGGTAGTCTTCTCTGCTCAAGACTAAAAAAGTTTGGTTCTTTTAGCCTGTCAGTATACAGTAAAACATTCCTTTCTGCCCTGGAATGTATCTGGTTACTCTTTCCTGGACTGATTCCAGAGCATCAATATATTTTATGCAACACTGTATCCAAAACACAATATTCTAAAACAGGTTTTACCACTGGATTGTAAAACTTCAACACGACATACCTTGATTTAAAATTTAACTACTGCATTTATTCCAGCATTTTATTTGCCTTCTTATTGCTTCTCTGCATTTCTTAAAAGATGTAAAGGAGGTATCAACATATTTATTTAGTCTTTTTCATCAGTTGCCATTTTAAGCTCGGCATATTTCCAATTTGAATACAATATATACAGATTTTTCCTGAATCTAGCACTATTTTCTATTGCTTATCTCGCAACAAGACGCTGTAATGTGTGGTTTTATTGTGGTATTGTTAGACTTCCATAGAGAGATGTTTCATTTAGTCAATCAGCAATGGAAATTAAAATTGTGTCCTGCAACCTCAAGTGTTGATCACAAGGGAAACATGAAGCTTCTAAGAGTATATCCAGTGCATTAATGTTAAGAGTTAATTAAAAAGAACAGTGGAAAGCCATTATAGAAACTCTGGAATGAAACAGTCAATCTTCAAATAAATTGAATTTCTAGTATGCAACAGTTCTCAATGAGTCTTGTCAGAAGAACCACCTCTGCCCCCCCGGGTTCAATTTGCAATGGGGTGAAAGCGAGAAACGAAAACACAATGAAAAAAAGCCAATTTAGAAACACATCTTATAGAATCCAATTAAGACTCTTAAGACAATTTTCCTTCATGATAATGAAAAAAACCATGGGATTTTTAAATGGGTATTACTAAAAGAAAATAAAAACACGTCTTCCTTATATGTAGGAAACAGGTTTTATTGACTTCAGGTTGAGATTAGAATTTAAAAATCTTGTCAAGAAATTAGTTTAAGAGGTTTGAAACATCTATTAGATAGGCCTGATAATGAACAATGTAATGAACACCTTGTTAAATCTCATTTGTCTGCATTATTAAGGTCACTGGAGATGAACATTCCTTGGCAGACATGAAAACAATATTGAATTTTATTTCAAAAACTCCAATGCATTGCCTGCCATCATCAACTTAAATGCTTTATAATAGCTTGTACTCTCTAAACATTTATGTTAATGAAAAGCACAAGCTTTGTCAAATTCTTTTTTTTTCTATTGACAAGATGACATTATTAGAATTGATCACAGTCCCTACAGAATTAATTCCTTCAGAGCTTGGTGTGTCTAGATAATAATTTAATTTCAGGTATAGCTAATTCACTTTGAAAGTTAAGAAGTGTATTGCTGTATCTCTTTGGGAAGAAAATTAATGCTAATCCTTTAAAGCCTTCTTTTAAGTTTAGTTAAAAGCAGAAAAAAAAGTATACATTTTTAATGTATTGCCCATAAGCAAAAGGTTCTGCATAAGTTCATTGTCTTTTAGTCATTGAATTTAATTGTACATGCTTCATTCAACATCAAAGGAATTGTAATGGACACACACAAAATGTCAGCTAATACTCACTAACAAAAAAGAGTGCATGGCATTTAAAGGTTATCATTTGAAATACTTGTCTAAATCAGATTATGGCACCATTTTTTGCCAGCAATACATTTCTAACGATTTCAGCTTAGATCTGGGTTAAAGTTTGAGTAGACCTGTTTCATTATCCTTTTGAATTTTTTGCTCTCGGCAGCTTCACGATGTCTGTGACATAAATGTGTTATTTGTTGTACACTAATGGGCTTAATGTTAAGTTTCACATTTGCAAAGTGCCTTGTTCATTTTTTTTAAAGATACTGCACCCTGAAGCTCCAACATTTCAAACACAGAGAAAAAAACTCAGCTATAACCAACTGCTTTAGTGGGCACTTTCTTTTCAGCACACTGATTCCTAATTATATGGGTGAAGTAAAGATACAGTCACAGCAATCTCCTATTAGGTGATATTAGTTTACATAGGGACTTGCGTGATTTAACAGGATGTTTATATCGTGCTTCAGTCAGATGTGTCCATTTACGGGGTGATGGTTGTGGTCTTTTAGCGTGTCCATTGGTACACTAGGGTGTGTTTAAGTACCTCTGAGTAGCAGCAAATGTAGCCCAAAAGACAGAAAACAGATGACAGTACCATAGAGGGCAGCAATAATCCATAAATCCTGCACAACTCATAAACCAAATTCTGATTTCTTTGTGTTATACAAACAATACACATAGGTTAATGTGAAATAAACAAAAGCAAATTAACATCAGTTATACATGTACATGTACGTGCACAATATTTCCTGCCCTGAACTTAATCAGAGTTTGCTACAAACAGTATGTTAATTTACTGACAAAGTCACAACAGTATTTGCTCATTTTTTTGGATTGTGCACACGTGTCTGTGAGGAGGCATAGGAGTGCAGATGCACTCAAAAATGGGATGTCATTACATTTTTCTTTCTGTTGAAAATAAAAGCGAAACCAGCTTCCCCTTGCTTTTGTTTCTATTTATAAACCAGGGGTAAATTCTATTGAATCCTTTTTCACTTGATTCTCCTTAGACAAAGAAAACGTTACAGAATGTTGCTTTCATGAACTCCCAGTTAACATGGTGGAATTAGGTAGCAGTGTAATTGAATTTTAACAGTATAATTAAAAATATAATGGAATGCCTTGATATTACATGTTCATACAAGTAGAGGTAAGAAGAAGCAATATTTTGAAATCAGAGCTCAACACTAGAATGAATTAACAGTGCCTCTCAATATCAAATACTGTTAGTGTACAGTACATTCTAATATGCTGTATTATACATACAATAAATACAGTATGTTGAGATTTTCATTTAGTCCTTATTTTTGTCATCGATAACTATATTGGTCAAAATGAACACATTGAACATAATTAGAAGCAAATGAAATGATGGTAATATTATCTTTTTGCTTGTTTTTAGTTTTCCAAAAGCTTTTGCAAACTAAGTCATCACACCATGAGGGAATGGGTTTTGCCCCAGTTGTGTTATTTCTTAAGGTTTCTATCTGGGGCGTCTTTGGGACTTTGCTTCCAGATCATTTAAAGTCAAATGGGATTTATAATTGGTATCAAACCTGTACCAATTTTTGTGTTTTATAACTGCCCTTAATTAGATGTGTTGCGTAAAAAATAACCAATTGGTCCTCTGTGGGAGTGTGTTTGTCATCAACTAATCACCTACTACTGTTAGTTCTGATTAGTCAGAAATAACAACATGGAAGGTGAGGAGAGGCTGGGTTAAAGTTACAGTATGTACAGTATGCTGAGGTGGAGATTGGTAGAAACATATCCCTTAAAACGGGGTATTTTTTAAACTAAGAACTAACTGAAGAAACAAGTTAAATTAATGTCTAAACAAGCAAACAGATCAATTAACACATCAATTGGCTCTGGAGATGTAGAGCTCACCTGGAATGAAAACCAGCAGACAGTGTTTCTTCATGACCAGGTTTTGAAACCACAGCAATTAGGATGTGCTAAGACTTGATTATATGTTACCCTGTTGATCACAGTGAGTAAATAACTGATTCATGTGACAGAGGCCATGTCTGATTATTTCCATTTGCCATTACAGTATAATTATGATTATCTGTATATATTTCACTTTTTTTCCAGCAAAGTAGATACAGTACACAGGAAAAAACACTTGTGAACTATCTATCATTTTTGTATTAGTGGCAATATATGTTATTTCAGACCAAAGGCAATCTGCAGAGAGAATCCACTAATTTAACTATGATTTCTAGATGGGGACTTATAATCCAGGCCAGTGCTGAAAAATTATGGTTTCCTGGCTTTGTAGACAACACTGATATGCGGTACCACTTCAGTCAGGGTAATTAAAATTACTGAAAGTATATACTGTATATACTATAAAGGCTGTATTCCCAGAACAAAATGTACCTGTACCAGACTTGTTTTCCCTAAATGTCACTAGGTAATTCAGATGCCCGTTGGTGCTAAACTGGGTCTGTGAAACCACCAGTTAGTGTCTAAAACAAAAAATAAAAATATGTGAATCATTCACAACACTTAGTACAGTTGTAGTCTGTGAGTAGTACGTGCTGTTTGCAGTTTTTATTGACAGCAATATTTCCATTTGCCCCACAATATTTGGTTCATCTTTCTCCCAAAATGGCAAACAGCATTTGTCATTAAATTAGCATTTGTCAGCACTGTTGTTCTTACAAGTAGTGCAAATAACTTCCAATTCAATTTCCTATTTTTGTTTTCAGATTTATTGAAAAAAAACTCTAAACAGAGCTCATTTGAGTCTTTTCACAACAGTGTTGCACAAGATTGTGAAGAGAATGTCCATCTTGGCACTGTTATGTCAAGGAACAGACACCAGGCTGAAGTTTTTTTTGTAGGAAAAAAGGTCAAGCATCAACACAAGTTTGTATTATAAGCCAAAGTAGCATGAAATGCTAGCAGCACTGGATTTAACCTTATCAGTGCCATGTGGAAACATCACTCATACTACAGTGCACTTTAAAGCAAAACATTGCTCATCATGTATTGGAAAAAGTTTGATTACCAGTGCAAAATAGGTTTTCTGCACAAGCAAATTACTGAATTAAATATACAAAAATGTCAGTTCTTTATGAAAATAATCCTGTAATCATGTAAATATGAAACATCAAGCAGGTATTTAAACTGTACCTTTTAAATTAACCTTGTAATCAGTTAATTTATACCTGAAATCATTGTCAGTTACAGCATGTCCCTGCCCTGTAATATTGGAGGACTTTTTTATGTATCCAGAATGTTATATATTGTATACAGAATATATATATATATTGTATTATATATTATTATATAATACAATATAATATATTGTATTATATAATGTGGTAATTCAGTTTATCATATAACTAGCTCTTTCCAGATACATTACTGATGATTTACAGTATACAACTAAATTAACAGTTAATATATTTCTGTAACTATGGCTAAATTGTATGTATTTTTGAAAATCCCAATTTACACGTTGTTGCAAATATCACAGTGTGTACAAATCATGCTTCCGAGTGCATGCACTGAGAAATATGGTGAATCTAAAATGCCATAAAAGCATAAGTAAAGTGAGCAGAAGTGATTAAAAAGTGAGCAGGCCACTCAGCACACCAAGCCTGTTTTAAAGTTGATAGTTAATCGATCGATAGATCTTATCCAACTGTTTCTTCAAAGGATCCGAGGTTAAAGCAGGTTTAAGCTGTTTCTTCTGTTTCAAAGACATGCATCACCCACAAGAAACATGATTTTACAGTACGTTCACTCGTCCTGGTGAGGGTCACAGGACCATCTTGGTGTTTCGTGGAAAGTACAGCCATATCAGCTAACATGTTTTCAGCTCTGAACTGGATGTTCTCTTTCGCATCAGAAAGATATAATTGGGAAAAAAAAAAGTTTTGTGAACACATTCTTATACTTTGGAGGGTGATTCCAGACTGTAAAGTAAGCATGGCATTTTGGTTGTGCGGAAGAGGGCAGAAATTTGAGGGAAAGTAGTAGAAAGCGAGACAAAAGCGAATGTAAGAATGGGTAGAGAAATGTGAACGGATGAGACGGAAATCTTGGCAACAAGTTCTAGAGAAAGTGTGGTAGGCGGAAATGTGTAGATGAATGAAAAGATTACTTCACAGCTACCACATTGACACAGCTTCCTACTCATTATGTCCCAGTGTGGTCTGTGTGTGTTTGTTTTGATGCTATGTTCCACACTTCCTGACTTTGGTTGTTCTCCCTCCCCATTGGTTCATTAATTCATCCACTTTGCCGTAATACGTCATTCATAATCAGCTTCTTGGCCAATCAGAACTCAGCTTATTCAGTTTTTAACTTGGAGGTTTTCAGAATGAAGGGGCCTTTCGCTCAAATTTGGTTCTGCTCGGCTCATCTTCGGCTTCGATTTCGCTTCGCTTACATTTTGTTTCGTCTCTCTTAATTTTCGTTCATTTCGCTTTGTGTGTGTGTTTCCGTGTAGCTTTGGCTTTGTTGGTCTGTGTTCGTCTCCTCCTTGTACTTTCGTTTGCTTTTATTATCCTTTTTTCACCATTATCATCTCTTATCAACTTCTGTGTCCTTTTGTACCCTGTTCCTTGTGTCTACTCTCGTTTTCCCTTATTTGTGTTCATAGTTCACTTGTGTATTTGTGTGAACTTTTGTGTAAAGGGTTAGTTTAGGTTGTCGGGTAAATCATACACACGTAGTTGATCTTTGTATGAGAAACACTAGTTTAGGATGGGTGAGTGCCTTTTGTCTTGTGAAGGTTAGCCAGGTCGTTAGAAGATGCCAAAGACCGAGTGTTTCGGGTTTTGTTTTGGTAGATAGGTCAGCTTTCCCTCACTTCATTAGCCAGCTCCATTTTGTTTGAATTTTCGTTCCTTTGGCACCACTCATCTTTCCTCTTCCCTCATACCAGTCACCTATTCAAATTGTACATATTTCACTCCTGTTTACCTATTATAATTCGTTACAACTATCTTTTCCCCACACCAAAGATTTCTTCCTGCACGCCTGAAATTCCCTTAATCTCGCAATATACAGTACCCCTAGACTATCGGGGTGCATAACATTAGTCTTCCAATTCTAGTACTCTAAGTAGTAGTTGTCCCTACTTGAACACCATTCTCTTATGTTGCACCATACATTTTATTCCTAAATTTAATTTTATTTTCCTTAGAATATGCATGCATTTAATATTTTGAGGTAACTTTCTTTAAAAGGCTTTTTTTTCCTTTCCTGTGAGGTTGTAGCACATCGCTCAAACTCAAGTTATTTCATGGTATCAGTGGTCACTTGTGACTGACTTGGTACATCTTTAGGTTCCTCCTCCCACATTTTATTATTGATCATGTATACTGCATTTCAAGGGATCTCTGTTTCTGAGACAGAATGCTGAAATGTGTGATGGGCCATTTTTCCATGTAAACTTGACCATTAAAATCCTGGGTTTCTCATCCAGGGGAACATTCCACTTGGTACAATCGTGTCTTTATGGCAATCTTTCCAGTCATAGAGATATCATAATATCCACTTTGTCCTTAGATGCTCCTTCCTTTGTTGACCGCTGCAGCCATCTATAATGGAGTCAAAACCTTTGAAGATTTAAAAAAATTGAATTTTATCATGAGGTAATCTACTACAGTATGTTGAATACTAAAGAGGATCTGTGTTTTGTAACCCAGTGTTGGGCAACCTAAACTAAAACCGATTGTCATCTATGGTCCTTAAACAGTATTGATGCCCCCAGCCAAAGTATTTATTAAGAACTTGTAAAACTTTAACTGTAAATAAATTAGTTATGTATTGTATTTTAATAGTCTAATCTGAAACATTTGAATGTTTGATATTCATTTTTTTTTTATTCCTAGAGGCATGTTCAGTGGGCCACAAGAAGTATTTTGTCCAATTTGTGTTTGAATAATTATTCTTGTACTCAGATGTGCTTGTACAAAGTAATATACAGTAGGATATTTATAAATTAGAACTCTATATTTAAATAGGCAATAGTGCTGTTTCATACAGTATTTATTATTATAGTCCCTATGATTTGATTCTTTAACATTTCTAAATCATATCAATAGATCACATTCTGTTTCTCTTTTCATTCTGTCCACCAAAACATTAGTCACGATAAATATTCATATGAGCATTATAAGGATATGCTCCTTACAAATGCTGTATATAAATCATGTAATTTAATTACAAATGAAGGTAATGGTGAGTGTTGCAGCACATAGTTTAATCATAAAGGACAGTATCTAGCACTTTTTGGAAATGTACGATACATTTGGACATTTCACGGTTTGTTTGATGAATACTGTAGAATTATAGTGATCTTTTCTTAAAAGTTGACCTTTTCATTTTTTGCTTAGTTTTTGTTTCATTATTTCTCTTTTGTATCACAGCGTATTTTTCTCTATATGTCACATTTTTAAAGACACTGAATTGTACCTTCCTTGTAGAAGAAAACACATTACTGTGGGCTTCTCTGAAGGTGATCTGGGCAATATTACAGTGCTAATCTAGCAACTGTCCAAGCTCATAAATCATGAAACTGTAATAAAGAAAGTGAGTTGAAAAGGTTAGAATTTGAAGAAGACTGACTAATTAGGGATATGATAAAGAAGTAACTAAAATCTGAAGATGTAAGACAAGAAAGAATATGCTGCTTTTGAGATAAGTATCAATTGCCAATAATTTCTAAATTCTGGCTGTGGAGAGTACCTATATTTTTTCATGAATCATGTGGGTTATTTTTTTAAATAAAGCGATTCTACCTTGGTGACTGAAAACAATCGGGGTATTTGAAATAAAAAGACATACAAGGTTTTTCATTTTCATGTACATGTGGGGTTTGGGTTGAAATAAAACATTTAAATACACAAAATGATAATTATGACTTTTACTGAAGAGCAGTATTTTCAGCTAAATATCTTTTTTTTTTTAAATACAGTAATTTTGAAATCAAGGGCATAGATCACCAATTCCAGCATTTGAAAGATTTAGCTTTATGTTCACTGTCATCAGCTACATCACCCTGCAACTCACAGCTGGCATGCCACTGAAGCTCAGGAGGTGTGAGCCTGGTCAGTACTTGGATGAGAGACCTCCTGGGAAAAGCTAAGGTTGCTGCTGCAAGAGGTGATGGTGGGGCCAGAAAGAGGTGCTCACCTTGCGGTCTGTGTAGGTCCTAATGCGCCAGTATAGTGACTGTATACTGTAAAAGGGCTCCGTCCTTTGGATGAGATGTAAAACCAAGGTCCTGACTCACTGTGGTCTTTAGAAATCCCAGGGTGTTTCTCAAAAAGAATAGGGGAGTTACCCCAAACTCCTGGCCCAAATTTCCCATTGGGCTTTACCAATCTTGGCCCCCTAATAATCCCCCTATATGTATTGGCTTCATCACTTTGCTCTCCTACCACTGAGAGCTGATGTGTGGTGACTATGGCTGCCATTGCATCATCCAGGTGGGGCTGCACATTGGTGGTGGTGGAGGGGAGCCCCCATTACCTGTAGAGCACTTTGAGTGGAGTATCCAAAAAAGCACTGTATAAGTGTGACAAATTATCAATTATTATTCTTCTGCACAATTGCTGTTAATTATTTATGTATCTTAAAGTAACACTGTATCTGTAAAAACCAATATGGAATATTATTAACTTCATACCAAATTCATCTGTTTTTTTGCAGTTTGTGTCTAATCTTTAACTGTAATGCTACAATGATGACAGAGCAGCCCTAATGCTGAAAGTGGTTAGGTGGTAAAAGCAAATTAGCTTTACAGCCTGAAAACTATGGCCATACATACAGTATATAATATCTGCTACCTTGGAAGTTTTTTTGTTGAGCTTTTTAAGGATCCAAAATGTTTATCATTCCTACATTAGATTGTCTTAGAAGTCAATGGTAAATGGTTAATAAATGGAACAATTTCACTGTGACCCTAAATGTATTATTCACCTTTTTGAAAAAGAATTGAAGTAATAACTTTAAAGTATGATGTTTATGTGTTTTTCTGGAAACCTAAAATTGAGAACTGCTGAGATAAATGATTTACAGTCTCTAATAATTTGAGTTATTCTGCTTCAAGGCTCATGCCTGGGGCACCATAACTGTTGCATTAGGATCAATAGGTTGGCTGAAAGCCAGTCACTGAGGCACATACAGTACTATACAGAGGGGATAAATACTTTAAGTAGATGGGGCTGCTCTACATCGACTGTCTCTCTCTTGTAAAATATTATGTCTCTTACCTCTAAGGGGCTTTTACTTTTCTAAGGTGATGAGCATCTAGTGCTCTACCAATGTGAAGCAGAATAGAAAAAAAATAGAAAATAGAGCGTCATTTCTGATGGAAAAACAAAATTATCCTAATATAAGTATAGAGAAGCACAATGTTATTATTTTTCTTCCAACAGAGTACAACTAACCCTGGCCCGTTCATATTCTGTACATGCAGTACATGTTCACTTCATACAGAAATCTGATGTACAGTAGCTACAGTAGCTGGAAACAGCATTGTTTGTCCACAAGGCTAAAAGAACAAGTAGAGTTCAGTCCTGTCGTGCAAAGTAAAAAAAAAGAAAACCCAAGGATCATTTCTGCTTTCTTTTTATGTTCTTCTTGAATTAGCCTCAAGTGTTTCATTTCTGGCTTTCCACTTTTAACTGTGCTAAATTACTCACTATTTACAAGACTCCATAGCTGTGGCAACACATTTTTAGTGAAGTACTTCAGGGAGCAATTGTTTGAGAGAGGAAGATTTTCAAGAAACGTTAAGACAAATTAACACTGAGATTTTATTTTTTCTTAGGAATGAATGAGCAAGAAGACTTCTAAACAAACTGGACTAAGCCATCTGTACTTTTTGGTGTTTAGCACAGTTGTTTTACTTGCAATTTGTTTTTGCTTTCACTGACATGCTTTAAAAGTTAATTACTGACTCTATTATAATGTTTGGTGATGGAGACTTTTGTATTAAGGACTAAGCTCAAGCCTATGACAGTACACAGAATTTGTATTTAAATGTAATAGATTGTTTTAATTGTATTGATGTAATAGACTGTTTTGTACTTACACAAAGAAAATATATTAATTAATTATATCAAATGTCCAATACACCTTCTTTTAAGAATACAGTACCTCTTTTACCTGTCACTGACAGTGTACAAGCAATAATAATGTCTGCAAATTACTCATAAGAGCTAAGCATTTTAGTCTCATTATATGTAACTCTGGAAAGCTACTGTATATGTCAAGTCTTAGAACATTAGGCATAGTAAGATAGGTTCTGTGAAATAAACAGAAAAAAGAGCTGTGCTTGATGACTATCTAGCATTTGGAGAATCTGAGCTAAAACTACAGATTCAGAAAAAGAAAATGAAAGAAGATGCATTAGATCAAATACACAAGCAAGAATATAATTTACTAATGTCATGCTAGAAACACATTTACATTATAAGAAACTTAATGAACATTTACACGAAAAGAAACACCTGATTAAGAAAAGTTGCAGGTAACTCTTGAAAAAGATGGGCAATAACAGGACAGAAAATATTTGAAGCACACAATCTCAAAAATAAATGTTGGGTCATATTTTTAAAGAACATGTTTAAACATTATCCACTCAACAACTGGCATTAGGAGCTCCTAAAGTAAATAAATGGATGTATTATTTTTGCACCCTTTTTTATGTTAAGGGTTTAACACTCTACAGTGCAATCCTACAATTGTTTGCTTTAAACGAAAATTAATTGACAAATAACAGACTAGGAAATGTGTTAATTTGAACAAAGGGCTCGATAGCATTTTTACTGTACATTACTCTTTCTAAATAAATATATTTAATTTTGATCCATTTTCTACAGTGCTCATAGGAACATTTTTTTTTTGTTTCTGATATTGTGTGCAAATGATCAAATTACAATACAGAAGATGTATTGTTTTATTCTATGTGGGGCTGTTTTTTTTTTTCTCCACAAATTGGCTTCCTTCCTTTAAATTATGCAAAACATCAGGAGTATCTGTTTGATTTCAATAAGGCAATCAGTACTAACTTTTGCTTTTAAATGCCTTTATTCGCATGTTGTGCTAAATTTCTGTTTGAATGGAAAAGAACCCACAACTAACAATTACACTAAAAGCTAAAGGCTGTGCGTATCTTTGTGAGTGTATCTGTCCCTATATCTTCATTTAATTGTTACATTTCTTTTGTGTGAGGCTTTAGAGTCCTACCCATGATGCATTAAATATCCCTTTCCTTTCCCATAACCTACTTTCATCCCTGCTGTGGTCATGTATTTTAATGTGTCTCCATTTCATATGCATGGCCTAAGACTCCTGTCTGACTAAATACTTACTGCTGATATACAGTATTATCCTTTTCTTCTGATTAACGGGTAAGAGTTTTGTTTATTAGGCCTGCTTTTTGTTTCCTGATGGAGCTGCCTTGAGTTTGTGTGTATATGAAATTTGCTTTAAAGTGCTCTCTTCAAAAATAACTTTCCTAATAATAACACTACAGCTACTGGTATTACTATTTATTAAACCAATCAGTCATTTAGAATTTTACTTTTACCCAATGCAACTATAAGGATCTAGAGAATGAAATATACACAAAAACTGCTGAAGTCCCAACAAGGTCTCATTTTCCCATCCAATCTGATGTTTAAAGCACGAGGAGGTTATGTAACTTGTTGAGGTTAAGACAGAGTGAGTCAGTGGCCGAATGACAATGCAAAATGCATCCTAAAATGTATACACTGTATATGTAAACCAATTCTATATTTCTTCAACATAGAATTGTTGAGCGTCATCACTGAGATTTGTAATGTGCCCTTAGAAATACAAAAATAAAATAATAGAAATAATGAAATCCCCCCAAGATGTTGCCAAGGAAACCAAGCCAGCCTCACACCAATCTTGGCTGAAAGCCACATGCTGACTGGGTTTAGGCAAGGAAGCGTTGATGGGGAAGAGGTGCTTAAGGCAGAATACAAAGATCTCAGTATTACAAATAATGACTAATAATAATAGCTTGCGTTTCTATAGCGCTTTCCATTCCAGAGAATCCCAAAGTGCTTTGCATATAGAAAGGGGGTCTCTTCATCCACCACTGAAGCTCAGCTCCAGCCCCTGACAGCCGTTATAAGATCAGGGCCGAGAAGAGAGAACTTGTATTGAACTTGTATAGAGCCAATTGTATTAGTGCAATGTGAAGTTTAGCCTGGGAACAGAAGCCAACATCCCACAACAATGTCATGGGATCTTTAATGACCTCGCATCTCCGTTTACACATCATTCTCATCCTGAGGACTGTATCTCTTGCAGCACAGTGACCACTGTCCACATACCGGCTCACTTCGGAAGAGCGCCACCTGCTGGTTCATCATCACGTTGCAGCCCGGGTTTCCTTAGAGGTCTCCCATCCCAGTACTGACAGAATAACTACTGTATAATGACATGGTGAAACTAAAAGGCTGTTGACTTTCTGAATAAAGAAAGACTAGAGGGACAGCATTAAACTCCAAAACATGAGTCTTCAATATTGGTAATGTAGGCCTTTTTCATTCTGTCATTTGCAGCTTGCATCATTACTAAACCTGGCTGAAAATAAGTAAAATAATCTGAAATTTCCAAATATCTATTAGACTTCCATGTCTACCATTGCTTTAGTTGTTATTTTTAAGTGTCTGCCTGATCATTGTTGCTTACAGTACAGTGTCTCCATGAACTACTTTAGTTAAGAAAACATTTTGCTATTGAAAGTATTGCATGATCAATCAAGAGAGACAATATGCCCCGACACTCCAAACAAATAGCTCTTTTCTTTGACTGGAAATCCATTTCTTCTGCCTTAGAACCGACAGAACTCATGACTGCTGAGACAAATGTTTCCTTTCTGTTAACATACAGAAGTGATTTGGGTTTGCTGATGTTCTCAAGCTGTGAGGCTTGATTTAAGGGGTCATGAACTTATTTATCATGAGATGTTAATGCTGAGCTGCCCTGTATTATAAGATGTCCAGGATGCTATCCACACACATGAGGTGACAGGTACAGTTACCGAGTAATACAAAGGTTCAGTATGTTGAAAGTATCAATGTTTCGAGTGAAGCTGGTGGCATTAATGCTGACCATTTATGAACAAGCAAAACACCCAGTCAAATATCACTCTTTAATTTAATGTCTTTCTGTATTTTCAGGCTTTGACTTCAGAGTTTAGAAGTATTACATTTGGTACCAATTAGATTGACAGTTTCACAGATAATCTAGGATTTACTGAACTGAAAAAATATGAATCAATGCTGTCAGCCCAATGTAATTGAACAGAAAGAGGAAGCAAGATTCATACTCTTTATTTGATCATTGTCAATTATTTCATGGCTGCTTAACTGCTAGGTACCCATGGAAATGTACCTTATAAATGAAAAAAAAAAAAATTCACATAAGGAATTGGAAATTATATACTTTTCAAAAGTAAAATGGTAAAATCAGATATTTGTAATCATGAAGCTGAACCAAACCGGAACTACAAAATTATTCAAATCATGCATTATTTGCTCTGAACTGGAATTAAACAAAAGAGAAATATAAAGCAGCCAATCTGAGAAGAAAACAATAAGGACTAGTTTAACATTTTTTACTTAGCATGATACATAATTTACACTTATTCTAATTAAATATTTTTTGCTCTAGTGTTGCGGCAGACCACTGTTTTATTTTAGGAAATTAATTTTTTTGCCTCATCTCATAAATATCTGTCTTAATCTGTAGTAGAATTACATCTGATCATTATATACATATTGATTTATTTTACAAAGCATTGTTCCACCTCCTCTGAGATGTGTATATGTGCAGTGTGTGGAGGTTTTAAAAGCAAGTTCAGAAGAGAAAGAAATCTCTTTATCACCTCTGTCTAAGCCAGTGTACACTGCATGTCTCCCCCCTCCCTATAACTACTCTTTAAACAGCTTCTCGGCTCATTTGGCCTTATAGATGGGGTCCAACAGCTTTGTTCTCAAATTGAGGATGTTGTTCCCTCAATCAATCAGGTAAAGGCCAAAACAGTGTTGATAGCTGCTAAGCCAAACTTTCTTAGTATCTTTAAAAGCCACCAATTAAAGATATTGAAATGAAGTATATTTTTGTTTGCCTCTTTGAAGGGAAAAATATTGTCAGCACAAACTAGGACTCCTTCCACACACACACAACAAAAGTTTTAAGTTTCTTCACTACAGTAGAGAAAGTTTGAAGCTTGGGAAGCTGGGAAGCTTGAAATGCTTGTTTGTTAATATGAGGTATTAGAAAGTAAAATAGAATACAAGATAGTATTTACCTGACCTATTGGCCTATTCTGGGAAATGTAGTTCACAATAGAGCTAAATGGCAAAAACTCCATCCCTTCACAATATAAAGTAAATTTGGGTAGTATTTTAGCGAACCTCAACCTAAAATGGAGATGGATATTGTACTGGGGTTCTCTTTCTTTGATTATAAAACCATTTTTAGAATATAGAAAATATCTTAGTTTGCTTAAGATTCTGTTTTAATGAATGAACTATAATATACAGATTCACACAAGGGCATTCAAATGCATATTTATTATAAATGTAAATATATAAATTTTATATAGCTCATTTGCAGCTTGGGAATGACAGACAAGCCTCACATGACAGACATGATGTATTGCAGTGTAAAAACAAACCACTTAAAGGGACTTGACCTTTATTCCACCTCTTTATAATTGAGCAGCAAACTAGTTCACCACCTTTTTTATTTTTATGTTTTCAAACCTCTCTTTTACTTAAGCTGCTCAAAATGCATTTTTTTTCATTAAATGACACAGAAGAATTCCAATTATATGCTGGTTGAGAATAAAGATGCTGTAGGCTTTATTGCCTTTTTTTATTATGGAGGCTCTTAAAAAACAAGGACGAAGCTCCCCAGCACAAGGAGAGACTGTAGAGATAGGGAGATGAATTTAATTCTGCAAGTTCAGAGAGATTTCTTAGTTTGACGTACACAGCAGGGGGTCTTTGAGAGCTTGGCAATTTTTCAGCACTGTAAGCTTTGAAAGTCTTTCCCTGCAGCAGGACGGGTATCAAAAGCCAAGGATAATATTCCCTGCAAGGTAAAGCGTCCTACTGAAGATTTCTGGAGCTGTTTATTTATTCATCACAATTTCTCATTCAGAACTTATCAGGCATCTTAGTGATAATGCACAAAAGGAAAAAATTAGAGAAATGTAAAATCTTTAATCTTTTCTCCCTTCTGTTTACATCATATCATTTTTTGTGCTTCTGATTCAGAGAATCCAGCCAAAGTCTTCACTATTTTACATCATTTTCTTACCAATCTGTTAGCAGTAATTTTTACCATTAATAATTGAGGTGGGCTTCACCTACACTGCCACCCCCTGTTGGGCATGGAAGATGTTACTGTACCTCATATTCTCAAGGTGATTAATTAACTTCACTTTAAAATTGGTTACTTGGGTTTAAGAGGCAAAAGGAGATTGTGAAATTTATTGCCAATTATTTTTTAATTAACTAATTCGGATTTAGCATTCTTTGTTCTTTTGCTTATATTTAATTTTAAAGTACTGCACATATTTAGTAGTACAGACTATAATGTACTGTATGTGCACTTTTTACACAGCATGTTTATATGCTGCATTTTATCATTTGGCCTTGGAAGTAATAAATACTTTTTAATCCTCCTCTATTCTTTTAATACAGGACACTCAATATGTAATATAATGTGACACCAAAATTATATATAATTTATAAATTGTATAAAATTTAAAGAATATTGAATTTTGAGCGATAATACCATATATTTTGTTTGTAATTAAAGGTGAAATATATAAAACAATGCTGTGGCCACAACACTGTTTATAAAATGTAAGTGTTCTTTAGGGGTTTTCCTTGTTTTGTGGTAATACTTATATTTTCTAAGTTTCTAGGTGGTTCAGTATATACTGTATACAAACACAAATGAAGAAACTGGTCAGTGTGAACTCCCACTATGTTGTTTTTCTGCTACCATTAAGCTTCCATCAGTCATTAGCCATCATTTGGTCACATCAGCTCCTTTTTGTATTCTTCCTGCATTGATTCTTTAGAGGACTATATTTTTCTTTTGAAATATATGCACACAAGTGGTCAGGATTGCAGAGAATCTCAGAGAAAAGGTGAATAAGAAAGGGCATCCATGCATAAACCCTATTATATTTAAAATACTTTTCAAAGAAATTGTGTATATTGTATTTGTGTTTACGTTAGATGCTTCTACAAAACTACTTTTGCTTGTAATAAAATGGGAGTCCCTTTAACAATCACCGTTTTGGAACCTGAATATATTGAAAATAGAAAGGCAGATGAAAAACAGAAAAACATTGGCTTACTGTCTGTTTTCTGATTTTTTCAAAAATATTTTCATCCAAAATTTTTTATGTTTTTTTCCAAAAATGAGATCCAGGTGAATACATTATACAGTATGTTTAGCGGAGCAAGCTCTCAGAGCTCCAAGGAATGAAATAAGGCATTATAATGACGTAAAAATCATCATCCTTCACAAGGAAGGACACACTGTACATACTGATGGCTAGGCAGAAGCCCAACAACCCTAAATATTAATTGTACTGCCTCCATAGTGTCCAGAGTTGAGTGGAAGCATCTAAAGATATTTCTAACTCTCGGAAGAGTCATGTTGTTAATCCTCTTCTCTCTTAGCCTAATACTGTAACTCATTTGTAGGAGTCACCTTTCATATCTTTCCATTCTGGCCTGTCGCTAGGCAGTGGCTGATTCTGGGGTAACTAATACAAAGAGCAAAATATGCATACCATCCTATGGTTCTCCTCCAGTCCTGTCACCTCTGCTTTGGCATGGACCGCTGAGAGGAGAGGGCATTGTGATCTACTCTTACTGTACCTGTACTGTTTAAGAGAAATGCCAGGATTGCACACAGTCATTGTCAGCGTGTTGAGAATACTGGTAAATTTGTTTTTCCTAGAGTGCTGTTCAGAAAGGGCCTACTGCAGCCTGCCAAGAGTGCTGGTAACTGGTGTTCACCTGATTCATAACCAACTTTTGAAATATTGCTCTTTACGTATGTAGGCTTCTGGTCATCTTTGGGGACTCTTTTTGTGGTATTTGATTTTATCTGCTGTTTAGTTTACAAGGCTCTGTGCAGAAAGCACTTCCACAGACTTAGATTATAGTCAACAGAGTTCTCCACCTGTAGACGTTCCCTTTAATGCAAATCATTTCTTTACGCAAGATTTTCTTTCTGTCAGCTGTGATTCATTAAGGGTGTTCAAACAATTTCAACCATTGTTTCTAATATCAAGATTTTTTTTCATCCCATAAAAATGTAACATGATTTAATAATTAAGATAGTCTGAAATATATTAAACAAGAATGCAAACAGGAGATTCCATGCTTAAAGAAAGTGTATCATTTTGTTGAATAAGTCTTGAACAGTTAAGTTAGTATCGGCTGTATCTCATTTTAAATTCAATGCCTGTTTTTCAATGTAAATGTGAAAAGAGTGTTGCTTTGATTTGGTTCTTAGTTTGCTTACTAACTAGCTTGCTTTTAGGTAGCAGAATAATAAATAGAAACTATAAAAATGTTTCATGCTTAAAAATGTATGCTCAAACCATATACATTGAACGGATTTCAGTAGCAGATGGAAGGCAATTCATTATGAAATCTAGGTTACGTGTAAGTTCATACCTCAGCAGTTCTTCCTTCTCTTTTTTTGTCCCTAATAATGTCTGATTGACATTCCACTGATGTTTCTTTTAAAGAAACTGGATAGTTCCAAGCAAAATGAGCCACAAGTGGCTCACTAAAACAGTAAGCGGTCTGTGACCAGAAAAGTTTGACTGACGGCCACCAACAGCTGACTTTAATGTTATTACTGCTCAAGTCCTTACACTGCCTGAAGCACGCAGAAAGGGGTGCAGTAATTACAGATTTTCTAATTAAATAATCATGAAGTGAAGCTCTTGTGCCCATGATACAAAAGATAATATAGATTAAATTAAAATGTAATGTTTTTTCCCTGCTTTGAATGCATTTCCTGCCCAACAACACGGTTTGTATCTGTAGTACTTTGTATATTTATGTATCTTCTTGTTAATACAGAGCATTCTTCACAGGAGTTGCTTACAGTATAACTGTGCAGGTACATTTTTCAAGGATGACTTATGTGATATTTCAGAGAAAGCCTGTTATCATTTGCATACCAAAAACTGGATAGAGCTGTCGGGACCTCACAAACCCCAATTAAATGATGACTTAATACCACAGGAGCACTCATCCCACCTCTATCTTCTGTACATTTGACTTGATACTATTCTCTTCATCTGTGCTAGCAAGATTCTAAACATTTTGTTTACATGCCATTGATACTATTATTGATGTCAATAATAGGCCAACTTACATTTTGATTAATAAAAAATTAATGTTAAAATCTAGTAATATCTCAAATTAATTAATGAATATGCACATCTTACCATTTAGTGTGATCTGTGCCCTTTCATTGGAAAGTTGCTGTGATCACTTTCAGAAGCCTCAGGTGTGTTTCACTGTTCCTGGAACTTTCCATTCCCTAAATCATTTACTGTAGCTGCATTTCAAAATCCTCAACACCCATCCACTGAATTACAGGAAAAAAATCATGTTGCTGCTAGCAGAGCTGTCTGGTTTAATCAGAAAAGAAAACATTGGGCCAAATCTATGGTAATCCTGAAATCTAATGCCAGTTGTCACAGGCACACTCCAAAACTCAGCAACACGGATTGTGCAAAGTTTTGAAAAGTCTTTAAGATGCTAGAAATAGCGGAAAGTTGAGGTGTCAATGTCCCGAGAAAAAATAGCACATTTTGCACCAAATGCCTTCCAAGTTTTGAAAAGACCCATAACAGTTTAATATGCACCCTGCAGACAGAGGTTGTGTTTATTTAAATGCGTGGCCATGTCTCCTAGAAACATTCGTTTTGCAAAACATTTTTCATCATGCAGTTCAGGGTAGTTTTGACCTTTTTTTTTGAGAAAAACATCTTGTTTTCATTAAGACAGTCCACAAACCATACCAAAACAACCCCACACTACTTTGTAACTTGCTCCTGTGGCTTGATTTTTACTAACACAGAAATTAGTAATGGTGTTGCTTTGTTCTCCATTCCTCACTACGGTGTGTTTGATAGACTCAGCCTTGTCTGCCTCATCCTTGAAGTGTTTGATATGTTTGTCATGTTTTGTCTGAAAATGTCGTTTGACACTTTATGAGCAACAACCAACGCTCTCTCAGCATAGAGCACAAACAGCACAGTTTTTATGTTGAACAAATCCTTATTCATCTCTCTTAAAGGGATGGAAACAGTGGACATCTACAGTAACTTTAATTTCTTTCATTTCATTTTGTCTAAAATGTTTGACTTTACACTTAAAAAACGTTAACAGCGGAACAGATTATGAGCTCTGAAAAAAATGGGGTAGCTCCACTAGAATTAATGCAGTAAATAAACCAAGTGAAAAGTTTTTATTCTGTGCCGAAGAGCTTTCACTGGGAAGTATGTTGTAGAGAATTACAGAACAGTCAGTTAGAGTTTTTTTTATCATTTTTTAAATTTACTTTGTTGCTTTTTAAAGTTTTAATGATCATGTCATTTCCGTTGCATGTGCTGTTAAAAATCCTTTGCATGCCAGTAATAGCATCTGTGCAGTACTATACAGTAGGTTGCTGATCCCTGCTCTAAAGCATACAGATGTGCTTTCTTGTAGTTCTATCCAATAGACACAATACAGAACAAGTTGCTTTTGTTAATTCCTAGATTGTTAGAGTTTGCACATAATAATAATTGTGTATAATTATTTTGACTGTGTCTTAACAATAAGAGTGCAATACCATTTCTAATTAATTTAGCATTCTCTCCTTGGTTTTTCTCTCTTCATTGAAAGCAGATAAGTATCAACTTGATTTAATATAAAACTGAATCTCTAATTTATATCTTTTAATAGGACAATTTGAATTTGTGGAAATTGTTTTGCAGAAAAATACTATTTTCTACAACTGCTTCTTTTCTGCTTCTTTATAAGTTTTGACCACTTTTTCTGATCAATCTCACTGAATACAGCAGTTTTTTTCTAACACTGAAACAAGCCATAAAGGAGTGTTGAGTATATTGCAGAAGACAGAATGTTATCTCTTGAGAGATTTCTCAGAGAATGACAAAATTCTGACAAATTCCAACATGATCTCTTTCTGTTAGTGAAACATTTCCAGAGGAGACTGAAGCAGCTGAGTCAATTCGCAATTTATCACCTCACCCATTCTTTCTAAAAACTAGAAACAGCTGACTGAACCAATTCAGTAAAGGGAAAGTTACTTTAAAAAAGGAAAAAAAGTTACATCTACAACATACTGTATCTATTAAAGGGATTATATTAAATGTTCAGACTTTATGAAAATGATACATTATATACTGTACAGATATACTGTATTTGTATATAGTGCATGGTGAATAGGCAAATTACTGTAATTGGTGCACATTAATTGCTTAAAAGCATTTTATCCCAATAATTGCTACTTGTAAAATGCAATCCCACACACGAAATCTTCTGTATAACTGTCCAATTACTTTTTAGGGGTAACACTCCCCCAAAATATGAAACATTGCAAACAGTTGTTAACTTAATTAGTCAGGCTTCAGTTAGTTTTTAGAACCCAAATGGCTTCATTAAAAAAAACGTTCCAAGAAAAGATGATGAGATGCCAATGGGACCAGCAATGCTTCTCTCAACAGCTTGAAAACTGTTTATATCCATATGCCAAAAACGTGTGTCTTCTAATGGTACTGTACATTTTAAATGAGAAAATATGATTTTTTATTCATTTGACCATTACACATTTATAATATTTTTAAAGGGGTGTTCCAAATTTGTATATTAATGCCATTTTAAGAGTCTAAATGGGTTTAGAAAAGGAAAGTACTGTATTCTTTAACTAACTTGCTAGAAGGCTTCAAACAAGCAAAAAGAATAGCAAGATGACACAGTACATTGATATATCAGAAGACTTTTGCAAAAGCCTCTTGTAAAATTTTAATTCTCAAATTAAAAGCCGTATGGATGTGAAAGAGTAAACAGCTCATTATGTGAAAGTGCATAACTTTTAATTACGAAGACATAAGCAGTGGTCTGCTGTAGGAATCGGTTTTGATCTTATTGCTCTTCCCAATCTATATCCACAATTGTGATTCTGATATAATTAGAAAACTACTTACATTTACACATAGCACAATAACAGAGTGAGAACAAACAGAGATCGTGACAGGGGAACTGTATCATGGAGCGGGCTAACAGATAGTAAATGAAATGTAATATCAATAAGTGCAAGTGACTCACACTGGTAATAGGAACATACACTAAGCATAGTTCACAGATAATTAGAAGAGGCAGAACATTCTATACTAAAGGGATCTGGGTGGTTATGAAGATTCTTCAACTTTCCAACAAGACTTGTGTGCATCCTGTCGTCCTGGCCAAATTTTCCATTGGCCCTTACCAATCATGGCCTCTTAATAATCCCCATCTATGAGTTGGCTTCATCACTCTGTTATCTTCCCCACTGGTAGCTGATGTGTGGTGAGCGTTCTGGCGCACTATGACTGCCATCGCATCATCCAGGTGGGGCTGCAAACTGGTGGTGGTGGAGGGGATCCCCATTACCTGTAAAGCACTTTGAGTGCAGTGTCCAGAAAAGTGCTATATAAGTGTAAGCAATTATTATTATTATTTTTATTTTATTATTATTATTTGAATAATAATAATGTACTTACAGTAGCTACAGTACTAAACTACCAAAAAAGCTACATGGGCCAAATAACCTCCATTGTTTGCATCCTTTCTAGCTACATAACCACTGGAAATTCAAAACCTCTTTAAAAACATGTTCATCACGCCTAGCTCTCTATCCCATCCAATTGAGACAATTTCTGACAGGCAGAAGCATCTTGGCAAAGAATGACGAGCTAAATTTGAGCTTGATTGTTGCCTTTAACCCATTAGTGGCACGCAGAGTAATGTGTAATATTTGATCCCGCACATTGTACCGGCAGGTAAAAATAACATGGATTAATATTCGGAGCCAATACAGTTCTCTGCAGTGAATGTGTAGAAGCATGCCTTTTGTGACTGCATCTCGCATTTCAAACTCTCTGCACATTCACAACACAATCCCCACCGCTCAATCCCACAGTCATTCTTTACAACAAATACTTTTTATTCACAATGGTATGGCACCATCTGGAAATATACTGTATAGTTTCCTTTCGTTTTTTTGTTTTTTAGTTCCATGAACTGTCCATCCTCCATTTCGGTTACCGGATTATCCTCTATAGGTCGTGGTTAATGGCCTCAAATAGTAGGTGAAAAGTGGCACTGCACCCTGGACGGGATATTAGTTCAAGGGAGGCGCACTTCCTGTAAATCATGCCATTGGGACTTGGACAGAAATCATAAATCCCTATAAAGGAACATGTGGCCTTGGGGGAACTCACAACCTCTGTTCTGAAATAAAAAAAACAGTCAAATGACTGAACAAAAACCCTGTACTTTACTAAGAGAGTAGATGCCTATTTTAGAAATTAATGGTTAATCTTTGGAAAAGGTACAGTAACCTTCCAGTTTTATTTGAAACTTTTAGAGAGCTAATTTGATTTTAGTCATCCTAAAACGTCCCCCAAAACTCATAAACATTGGAACTCTAATTACCATTTTAATTTATATCTTTTTAAATTAGAAGAAAGTAGCCACTTTTTTAACTTTGTCTAGATATTATTTAGCCCGAGGCTGTCAAAGATAAGCCACATTAAATGACACTCAGCCGCCACCTCAGAACAGAGCCCATTATCCACCCAACCACTAATCTTACATTTTTTAACAAGCTTGTTTCTCTGCAGGTTCCTTCTACTGTGCAATTAAAATCATAACACTGTAGAAAAATGTAACATCGGACATCAAACCAATTTTACAATACTTTAGCTGACTTAATACTGAATCTGGCTGTTTTAGGTGGGACTATTGTGGTCAAAAGTTGTCTACTAGGTTTGCATACAGTACCTTTGAGAGAAGTCACACTACAGTTGTATTTTAAAGTACAACATAACTGTAAAGTATTCACTTTATTTCTTATTCACAATATTCAAGCACATTGTCCTTTAGCATAAAGTTGTAAAAAATAATGCACTTGTAGTGAAGAAGACCATATATTTGAAAAGGAGATAGACACAGTAAGGTCTATAAGAGTATCTGATCGCCCAGTTGTAAGAAATGTGTATAAATAAAATTAATCATAATGGTCTCTGTGTACTGTACATCATTTTTGCTGTAAAAGCATTAATGTTTGTGAATGGGCAAGAGTGTCTTGTTAATATTTCATAGCTGGCTATGGCCCTTAAGATATATTGCTAACTAGAAAGATGAGGTTGCAAGCTAATTAGTCATGGTCTGATATTGGAGCATAACATCAGCAAAATTTTGAAGAGGAACTACAAATTACCCCTAAGCCCAATACTGTTCAAATTTTAAGCACAGATATGACATACCCATTTATTTGAATGCACTCACAATCAATTAAGATTGTGTTAAACTTTTGGATGGATGACGGTTCATATGAAGTTCATAAATAAAACAAATAGCAACAAAATAAACACTTGCACTTTCTTTTGGTTTCTCTTATAATTTAACAATTTGGAGTTTTGGTGTAATCATTGCCTAGAGAGACAAACACTAAAGATGGGCATTGTCTGCATAAAAATCATTCTTACAGTGCCTTTTGTAAGACAAACAATGGTTGCATATACATATCTTTAATACATTTCCAACTTTTGCAGTAATTAACAAAATGTGAAAATTGTAATAACAGCAGGAAGTAAGCACCATGTCATAAAAACAATAAAGAGCAAGCCACGTTTTCCACTCCAGATATCATTTTGGACATGTTATTTAAAATAAGAATTAAGAGAAAGATTTACTTTCAGCTTAAGATTGGGAGTTACTGTAGGTTTCTTCAAACAGAAGCATTGACCTGTTAAATGACATTGTGGTTTTTATTTTTGTTACACTGTATTTTCTTCATTCTCTATTGTACATGCAGGGAAGCAAATGCAATTGTCTTCACCTGTATTGTAGAGCTGTGTCTTATTTTAGCAATGCACTGAATATTCAAAATAAGACAAAAATATTGTATTTTCGTGGTCCTATGTGCAGGTGAAATCCTTAAAGAGGCAAGAACATTTAATACTACAGTATTTGATGAAATGAAGACAAAGAACTCACAAGACATAAAAATGTTCTTTACAGGCAGGAGAATGATTGGCTTCTACAAATATGTCGATCAAGATTATTTTCTGTCAGTTATCCGACACTGAATGAAGCAGTCAACATTTGACAGTAGTTTTAGAAGTTAGGTTAAGGAATTTAGATGCAATACTGTAGGTTCAGAAACACAGAAATGGTGAAAGATGAATCACTAGAAATAACATTTTTGGCAAAGGAAGATGTAAAAAACATGTGGGGTTTCTCTGGCACTACTGTAAGTAAACAATATTTAGAATGAAATTTCATCCAACAGAGTCGCTGCTTGTATAGACTTTAGGAATGGTTTTAGTGGCTCTTTTCAAAGGCGATTCCAGAGCAATTATATCTTTTATGTAATGTGGTGAACACAGTTGTGTACAGTGTTCTTAAGGAAGTCTTATCAGATTTTTTAAAGAAGTAGTAAATAACTCTATTCAGTTATTTTATTGATTATTATTGATCTTTGTCACCTCATTGTAACAGTTGTTAAAACCATACCAGACTTCACAGCCTGTTTTCACTTAAAGGACGCTTACTCAATTATATGATGCTTTTCATCTTCAGAGACCTTTCTACAATTTTAATCCTTGATTAGTAACGAGTGCTTCTCAATATAACAGAAGCCTGAATTACTGTAGAATTACATCATCTTAACCCTTGATTTGAAATCAAGACTGGTGAAGCAGTGATTAGGGTTCTGCACTCATAACTGGAAAGCTGTGGGTTCAAATCCCAGGTGAAACACTGTTGTTATACCCTTGAGCAAGATTCTTTACCTGAATTTGACTGGTGAAATGCCCCCGGTGAAACACAGTACCCTTATAAATGAGTCCCTGAAATCATGAGTGAAATAAATTAGCAATAGGCAGGCTTCTCAGTATAGCTCAAGCCCTTGGCTGGGCCTTCTACCTTATACTGTACTTTAAGCTTAAGGCTAGGGTTTCCATTGGTTAGAAGGAGCATGTCCCTAACACAGAAAACAGTGTCTGTTAAGCATTGTGATTTTTGTTGCAGAGTTCTGAAACATCCATTTTATCTGGGCCCAGAAGCTGGACTCCTTTTCTTTATTGCTTTTTCCATTTTGTATTTCATTACATTCCTTATCAATGAGTTTTTTTTTTAAATTATCTACCTGCCAAGTACTGGATAATGTCTAAATACCTTTGAATTTTCTGTGTTTCTGTGGTCGAGATTGCATTAATTCCTAGTTTTGTTATGCAATTTTTACACATTTCCTTTAAAAAACAGGAATCTATGTTATTACACTGATCATTAGAGTGCTCCTCTTGTTATTTTCAGAATCTTGTCTTGTCAAGAAATGCTTCGTTGCTGCAGGATCCTAGTATTTTCAATTTCGAGATTAATCATCTGGAAAACTAAACAGGTCATGTTTTAGCATCTGATCGAGTTTGTTGCTTTCCCAAAGAAATAAAGTAGGACTGTTGGACAGAGCCTTCCTTTTAAAAACTGCCCACAGTGATTTTTCTACAAAGTACATAATCTTGCAGTTTAGCACAAAATAATGATTCCATGTTCATACACAATGAAGTTTTCCATGAATCTAATATACTGTATGTCAGTTTCATGTTTTTTTGAAGGTTTGCGTTTTATATTTTATTTACTGTAACATTCAGTATGTCAGGACGGTATGCCCTTGTTATTTCTTAATCTAATATTCTTTGACTTTCCTGATGCATTTAGTTCAAATACCTGTATGCCATATTGCCTCCTTCTTCGTGTAATTGAAAGATTGAAAAAAGCATTTTTCATTCTTTAAATGTTGTGTACAACACAGGACTTTTTTGTACACTGCAGTTCAATCTACTCAGAAACCTGTTTCTGTTGACTATATTGTTTTTATTTGTTTTGAACTTGGGGCCTTGTAAAGCTTTTGGTTCTTTTCGATTTTGTTCTTACTTTTCTATTGAACCGCTTTGGCACTTTGGCAACTGGTCACTAGACAAGCAGCTACAGTACATAGCTCATCATGTTTCCCTTTTGCAACTTTTTTTGCCAGATGGTTCATATCAATTGTCTCATCCCAGTCTGCTTTCTTAAGTGTCTCATTTCAACTGTTATTGAATGTTACTGGAAATGACAAACAGTATTATATTCAAGTATGAATATGCTATAACGACATTCACTGTATTTTCTGTATATTCTGTATATTCATCTGATATCAGTATTATTTTAGAACAGTACATCTAAAATCATAGAAATAAATGTCAATATACATGTCTCCATGAGTGTTTTTTTCTTAATATTGCAATTTCTTTGTTGATATGTGGTATGCAAAAATAAAATTAATTAGTCACTGAAATGACTAGCCCCTGATGTTCAGGAAAATCCCCGAAAAGCCACAACTCAAAATTAAATAATTGTAAATTTTGTATTATTCTAAAAGAACTATAGTACATTCGGTAACATGAGGTTCATTTAGAAAAGCTTCAATTATTCTGTCCTTTATATTGAGAATCACAGTTAAGAGAAAACAATTGCATTAGTCCTTCTTGAATGACCCAAACAAATGTTTGAGTTCAGTGCATTGTGTCATAACTGTTTGGAAATCAGCAATCAGTGGAATCTAATGGGAAGCAGCACCAAAATGCAGACTTGCACTTTTTTATGTGAATCACATCCAAAGATGAAAGGCAAATAATGGATGTGATCCTACTGACTGAAAGCATTTTATTTTCAAGGCGAAAATTACTCATGTGTTTTCCTCAGTCCTGAATAATCACAATATACAGTAGATTATACATATTGTTATAAAATATTTAGAATGTATTAATCAAAACAGTTGGATTTAGAGTTGGCCTGAAAATAAGGTTGCCCAGAAAGGGGTATTTTTAATTAAATATTGTGGTTAAATAAGTTAATCTTTTGTTCTTTAACAGACGCACAATGGTTCCTTTATTTATATTGCATTCATGAGTGTTACATCAATTCCATTATGACTGACTATTAAGACATTTTGAAATTTTTATCTCTTTGCAATATACAGTGTATTCTTTTAAGAGGGCTTGGCTTTGCTATACAGTTTTTCAAGGCTGTGTTGCTGAATTTTAAAGCATGAATCACTGGTGACATGTTAAATCTAATGCTGTAATTATGTTTTCTATAGTGTTTGCACTAACCCATTGTTTTCTAATATTTATCCATTTTTTCAGCAGTTTGTATTAATTCATCGTTTCTTCTTTCTCTAGACACTGCATGAGTCCAATATAATCTAACAGCAGGTTAGTGCTGTTAAGAAAAATATTAATTCATGTTAATTTATTACAGATTCATTTTCCCAGCAGCAAATATACCACTCTACTCAGGTGGTAATTCACAGTTGTACTATATAATTTTATATATTAGCTGGATATTAAATGGCATCATGTTGGACTAGAAGCTTGTAAGAAACATTGTGCAGCCTCGTAGTGCTGAAATGCATTTACATTATTTCTTCAGGGAATAATACAGATAAGCTCTGTATAATTCAGACATACGAGCTATAGTTTTGTAAAGTCAAATGTCATAATTTTGTTTAAGTTAAATTGAATTGCACTTTTTAAAAGCTATGATTCTGTTTATAGGCACTGCAGGTCAACTACTGTATGTGGACAGATTAAATGTAGATTTTGTTTTACTGTGCTCAGAGAAAGGTTATGTGCATGAGTTTGTATTATGTGTGACCACCTCAAGGGCCAGTTACAAACATGCAGGCATGGCCAGTGCCTGGATGGGAGACTTCCTGGGAAACACTGAGGTTGCTGCTGGAAGAGGTGTTAGTGGGGCCAGCAGGGGGCGCTCACTCTGCAGTCTGTGTGGGTTCTATTGACCCATAATAGTGACGGGGACACTATACTGTAAAAAGGCGGCATCCTTTGGATGAGACGTAAAACCAAAGTCCTGACTCTCTGTGGTGATTAAAAATCCCAGGGCGTTTCTCGAAAAGAGTAGGGGTGTTACCCTGGCATCCTGGCCAAATTTCCCATTGGTCCTTACCAATCATGGCCTCTTATAATCCCCATCCATGAACTGGCTTTATTACTCTGTTCTCCTCCCCACTGAGAGCTGGTGTGTGGGGAGTGTACTGGTGCACTATGGCTGCCGTTACATCATCCAGGTGGGGCTGCACATTGGTGGTGGTGGAGGGGATCCCCATTACCTGAAAAGCACTTTGAGTGGAGTTTCCAGAAAAGCGCTATATAAGTGAAAGGAATTATTATTATTATTATTTTTATTTTTATTTTTATTTTTATTTTTATTTTTATTTTATTATTATTATTATTTGAATGGTGCTCATATAGGTTTAGGATTTGTTGTTTAGTAAAGATGAAGTATGCTGGGTAACATTGTCCATGCTTGAGTCACATATTGCCCTCCTCACCTCAACAGTGATAGGAGCTCGCAATTTCTGAACTGATCACCATAATATGATATGACAAAGCTTCTCTGCTTTCCATCTCGACATCACAAGATCATTACAAGAATTCTGAAGAATTCTCAACAATGCCATTCCTCTTGCTACAGAATTTCTCCCAGAATCCTATTGTGGGTTCAGATTTTCTAAAGGAATGGCTGACATTCTATTTTTTAACCCCTTCATTCAATTCAGGGTTTCAGGGGAGCCTTTCTCAGCAAACAACAGGTGCAAGTTGGGATACACCCTGTACACTACACTAGTCTTCCATAAGGCACAGATAAATGGATACACACACACCAGTGCAAATTTTCACAGAAGCCAATTAACCTGTACAGTATGTTTGTCTTTGGATTGTGAGAGGAAACCCAGGCACAAGATGGAAACCTCCTCGAACACAAGGAGATCATAGAAACTCCACCCAGTATGGCTGACATGATTCTTACAGTATAATATGTTAATTACAGGAAATATACCGGTAAAAACACCAATTTCTCTACTTCGCATTCTTTGATGTGACAAAGGCATTTGACCTCTGTGAATCATAAGGCACTCTGGAAGATCCTCCTAACATCTGGGAATTTTAATATTCAGCAGTTCTAGTCCAAAACTACCCCGACATCAGTCATCATACTCAAGTACTGTATGTTGATGATGTTGCATCTTATGCCTTCACGGTAATTGTTCTCCTGACAGTTGATATCTTAGCATAGTTTTGAGGTCAATGAAAAGATTTAACTTTCAGAAGACTAAAGTCCTCCCTGATACACTACTTGATAACATACTGTGGATTCAGATTAACAAGGAGTGTCTGGAGAATGTAGAGCACTTTCTACACTATGGGAGTTTCACAGAATCTCCACATGCAAGTGCAGCCTGGTTTGAGGACCATAACTTAAGACTGAAACCATCTATCTACTATGCTGTCATCATTCCTAGTGTCATGGATGTCGGAAGGGACGAGCCGTGGAATGGCAGGAGAGTGAAAAACTACCCTATACGTAGCGGCGAGACGAAGGTTAGCCCGGGCTCAGCTGGTCAGACAATGTCGGGTAGAAACCTATGTCCTCAGGCCGCGGAGGAGACGACCTGGTGCTACGTGGGTCTCAAGACATCTGAACCCTCAATGCTGAGCCAGGAGGAAAGAGTGAACCAGAAATATATATAGTAACCCCAGACAAAGACACATGGGAAGGACAAGCAACGCACAGGGTAACTACGGACAGGGAAGAGTAGGAGCGCCCTCTAGCTGTAGAGGGCGTGACACCTAGCCTACTGTATGGGACAAAAACATGGAAAACACATACTGTAGGGGATACATAATCACTGAAATTCTATCAGCATCACTGCTTGTGGAATATTTAACGTATCAAGTAGGAGGACAGATGCACAAATCTTACTTTTAACTCCCAAGTGGGTAACATGAGCATTGGATCTGTAATCCTCTGCCATTCTCTCTGACTATGTTGGTCTTCTCATATGGTTGTCAAAATGCAAACAAATGTATCCCAAAAAGGGGAGGACAGACGTTTTTCAAAAATATGGTACAAATATGGAGAAATTTTACACTGATCTCACCTCCTTGGCAAAGCACAAGAGTGAGGGAGCTCACCAAGACCTGATTGCACAGGAGCCTCCCAAGACAACACAAGCTTTGAAAGGAGTGCGCAAATCCGGCTTTGGTCTTATGATTCACCTCAATCAATGCAGGATCTCACAGTTATGACCACGGCGAATACCAAGAGTAATGTGCCTCACAGGGTATTCAGTGGCATATTCATATTCAGTGGCAAACAGCAAACTACTGTATGTACTGTCTCAGTCAGAAAATTCAGATCATATTTTATATAGGAATATACTGTATAATATACTCTCTGTATAGTTTAGAATATATTATATAATCCAATATACTTTTTAAGATGCATTTAATTTATTTGATATTAAAATACATAAAAGTAAAACACATTTTAATTTAAAATATTTAAGATATTCCAGTAGTTCCTACAGTATAACTGTTGTGTTTTTTGCCCATCTTTTGCATGGGGGAAAATTAAAATGTAAGTCAGTTGCAAGTGCTGTAAATTAGGAGTAAACAGTTCTGGATGTTAGTACCTTTTCAGCAGCACATGTATTGAGAACCTCAAGCACATATGGAGTGAAATAGCCCGATGCCTCAAACACGTTGCATTGCAAATAAATCAGAGAACTATTTTTGATACCACTAGCTTATTAAATATAAATAAATGCATTTTCATGTAATTTTATCTGTGTGACTGAGAAGTGCCAGTTAGCAATACAGTATACGTTTCATGTGAAATATTAGTGCAGCTTGTGAATCCTCAATTCTTATTAAAAAATAATTTCAGGAACCCACAAGACAAAAATAAATAAATCAAAAAAAGCTTTCATTATCTTTTATATGCCTGTATGTTTATTTTATTTCAAATCGAGTAGGGTATCTTTTTGTGAAATGTGAATTCAAAGCTGTGAGCATCTTTCTTTTGCTTCAGAAAGAATGGATATGTTTTATTCTTATGTTCTGCTTTTACAATAAAGGTTCACATGGTATTCAAAAGCTGTTGTATGAGTCCCACATGTTCAGCCATGATAGAAGCCTGGATTTTGTATATAGAGTAAAAAGGAGCCTCCTGGTGAGTCATTCGGGCAGTATTTCTAAAAAATAAAAAGGTGTCAAGCATCACAAATTTGTAATCATAAGCTTTTAGCTTGGAGTAGCTTTCTTCTTTCCTTTGGATTGATTTTCACTATGAATAGCAATAATAAGGTGAGTTCATAAATTTCAATATGTATTATATAAAAACTATAAAATGCAGTTTTCTCATCATACATTAAGAGATTTTTTTATTATTTCGTTAGGTGCCATGTGCATATTAAACACTGCAGATGAAATTCTCTTGACTTTTATCTGTTCCCTTTTTCAAAGTGTGTGTATTTCTTCATTTAATTCTCCTGTTCAGAAATAGTAAGGCAGAGCTGCCATCCTTGTTATAATGTGGGCTCTTTGCTCTTAAATTATGCTACACTTGATATTAGATATGTATCAATATATGTTAGATAATGAAAAAAGGCTTGCAATGCTGGTATGTTCGTTCTCGTTTGGCAATTAAAAATATTATGAAGAGTTTCAAAGTGGAGTCTGTTGTCACTGGTGATGGTCCCCTGAGAATTGTACTGTATGGTTTGTCATTGTCATGCTGTAGCAGAACACTTTGCAAGTGTTGCAGATTGATACTCCAGTGCCCTACAGCATGTAGTAAGCCTCTCTCTGTAGTTTAGCGTGTATGGGACACCTTTCAGAATCATGACTTTTCGCTTACTGGTGAAAAAAACTATATTTATTTGTCTGTTTTCAGTTTAACAGCACTGAACTGTTTGGGTGGGTGTGTTGTATTGTTGTATTTTAGCTGCTGTTTTCTTCTTCAGATCTTAAACTCCAAGCCTAATGTTTACACATTGCTTCACATTTGAAGACTGGGATTATTTATGCTTTTAACCTGGGTGCTAAAAAGTAATTTCCAGGGATTTGTTTCTGCCATTTAATGCACATTTCAGAAGTAATTACAAAGATGCAATTTTCTGGTCTGATGTTTTCAGGTGTATGTCAGAAATATGCATACTGTACACTGAGATGTTGAGTTCAATGTAATTTATTTTTTGATCATTGACTTTAAAGTTTATTTACTTAAAGATTATTCACTCATGTACTTGCTTTTTAGCTTTTAAATACTTACTGTACCTAGAAGATAGCAATTAATACAACACTACTGTCAGTGTTAAAACAATATTACATTCTCATAAATCTTCCTCTTTTTTATTTCTGTAAATCTCGATTTTTTCAGGGAGTTTATTTGTTGTAATATCATAGTGCCACATATGAAATATATATTTTTAAAATTTAGACTCTATTCAGCTATCCTTTGGAGGTGATGCATATATTCCTTTAAGTGGTGTAATTAAACTGCTAGCAGTTAGAATAACATGAACCTAGATCAGGCTGTAGTTCTTAAACTTGTCATGCCTATGCCTAATTGGGTTCACGTTCTACATGTCACCCATTGAGAAAATGACAAATATTAATGCATATTACTCTATCGTATTATATAATTTTTTGGCTAACGGAGTCCTGTATAATCTTTCCAAACTTCACAGTGCCAAGCTATTGAGAGATTACTAAAACTCATTGGCTTAATCAATGCTTATCTCCAATGGCCAGTATCCTTCTTTAAATTAATAGCGAACTACTTAGTGCCACAATTAACATTACAGCAGTTTCATAAGTTATACCTACAGTCTATAATAATGCAATAGACCTTCTAGGGGGCTTCTGGGACATTGTCTAAAATATTCCCAAATAGAGTTTCAAAAACACACAATATAAAAATGCTACATTTGCTGTTACTATAAGATGCATCTGATTACAGTGAAAAAATAAAACGTGATACAGCAGCTAGTATGAACCCTTAGGTAAAATGGCATCAAACTTCAAAACACTGGGATCCTGAGCAGTTCAGCCTCCAAAGGTTGGATGAGGCCAAGTTGAACTCTGTGATTACGGGTTCAAGCCTGGGTCATAATTCCCTGAACCAACAGGTGCCTTTGACAAAGCGCTCCTGAAGGTAGGGTTGGGATATGTCTGCCAAGACTCTCTTAACTTTTCTGAAAACAATTAACAAGTGGTGTTTAATTCTACACTGAAAAGTACAGTAAAAAGGAGGAATCAAAATACAGTTTACAATAAAGTAAGAGGAAGTTATGGAATTAACCACTAGTTTTTCTAGTCTGTACAGCATCAAGTATGGGCTATTTATTCAGAATAGTACAGTAGCTGAACCCACAGCACATTAGTAACAACATAAGAAGCAATAGTCATTTTTCACTGCTAGTTGCAGTTTCTTAAGTATACTGTCTAAAAAGCTAATAATTTCAGGGTTTTTTTTTCACTCTGACTGGTCTCTGATCTGCACAACTGCAGTGTAAACCAATATAGAGCATATACAGCTCAGAGACACAATAAAAAAGTATTGCTTTGTTACAACATACTGTAAATACATACTGTACTATCCATCAGTACATTCATGTCACTGGTCAGACATTAGCTATATCACACCTAGTGTAACAGTCTTCTGTATTGTGGTATTATCATAATAATCCCATATATACAGTATCATATACAGTACAGTACTGTATATTCAATTAGATACAATATACTGTATCACCATCATACAATAATTGTGATATCAAGAGGCATGAAAAGATAAAACAGATTCTGGAGTAATCATTGTTAACATTTATTTAATTGTTTTTTTAAAAATTAATTTATTTTTATTTTCTCTGAAATTAATGGAAAAATACTAATACTGTAGTAACAGCTCTAACTCTGTTTCCAAATACTGTAAATTTAGGATGTTGTGTATGGTGGTTTTATTGACCCTTACAGTACAATTAATGTAAAAAGATAAAGCAAGCGCTTTTGTGTTTTACAATTTAGTGTTATCTTTATATATCTGCTATAGGTCTTTCAGTGTCCATTTAAAAAAATGATTTAAATAGGCTGCCCTTGCAATTAACACTTCAATTACTCTTTATACACCAAAAGGACTGAACTTTTGGTGAATTACAGTAGCTACACCTCAGTTACACTCTGATGAATCCTTGCTTCTAAATAAATCTGAACACTCTTATGTAATTATCTTTAATTTTAGTTGCATTTTTTAAAAATGTTAAGATTCGTTGTCCTGATCTATAGTTGACGGTGCTGTTGACTTTACCTGTTTTTGTTTGGTGTTAACTAATACAGTAGTTACAGGAAGCCACAAAGCAGTGTAGTCATTGTTCTTCAATTTTTTACGAAGGTTTTATACTAATATACAGTAAGTTTAAAACATTCTGTGGGCATACTGTAGCATATTCTACAGAAATATCTGAACCAAAAAATGAAATGGGCTTGTGCACAACAGCAGCAGGATGTACTGTATATAATTTTGTAAATGTATTTTCAACCATTTTTAATACTTTATATCTCCTTATGGCTGTTAGGGGGAATGAAGAGGGGAACAGAATTTTCTCGTACTCACCTGGTGTAGCCAGACAGTAGCTCAAAAAAGGCTTTGCCTACAAGTTAGCTTAATGTACAAGTGCGAATACCGAGTGAAACCTTATTTAATCTAGTGTTTGAAAATGTCTTATATACAGAAGCTCAAGAGGAAATATGCAACAAGAATGTTGAAACATTATTTTTCCTCTAGTAACTTTATTAGAGTATGGCTGACCACAGCTGTTATTTTGTTAAATCGAATCATATGGTCAAAATCAAAACAAAATATTTTTTTACACTGAAACATTTTCCATATAAAAAAGATCTAATATAAGTTAGTAAAAGCACAGTCTGTCATTTTAAAATGTCAAGACTTGGAGTTTTGTTTTGACTTGGAGTTGTCAGGACTTTTTAGATTCAATATTACAAATTAAAATATGACAAAATCTAAAGATGAATAGCTATGGTGTACCAAATTGTCAGATATTATATATTGTACATATTTTTGTAGATTATATTGTTGGAACAAAAATAATATGCAGTAAACTCTTAAATTGCAATGGATTAATTTACGTGTTGTTGGGTTTTTTTTTTCAGAATAAGAAAGGCTGTCCTGATTTAAAATTAAATAAATGTAACATTTTAAAAATTATGTATTACATAAAATTAAATACAGTATATTTGAAAAAGACAGAGTTCTGTGCTTTATACCTGTCCTTTAACATCTCCTCATCTCTATTAAATAAGCTTTTAATATCCTAGAGCACTGCGAACAGCAAATTGCAAATTGTTCCTCACTACCATGCTATCTTACAGTACATCTCCTGGGAAAGATGGAGGATTGGTGATTGCCTTCATTTTCATAAAAGTGACCTCCTTCCTTCTATTGAAAATTGAATAGATAGAGAGGAGCGCATAGGTCAGTATATCTTCATATTTCAAGTAATTTGGTAAATCATAGCAGCCCATTTTCTTGGGAAAAATGATAGTGTTCTGACACGTCCTTGAACAGACACTATATTCGGCTGCCTACCGTACAGTGTACAGTATGCAGAAAAGCATATTAATAAATTACTTTTTCATTTTGCTGCTTTCATTTGTGTAAGTTCCATAAGTTAAATCATTAAGTCCAGTCCTTAATTAATAAAATTAATCAAATAAAATAACCAAAATGAAACAGAAAAAAAAAGCTCTCAGTAACCGTTTTAAATAATTTACCTGAAAAATCTGTCATTCAAATATTTTTTTTTTTAAATACGACTGCCGTATCTGGATAGGAGATGACATGCCAGATTTTTCAAGGGATTTGCACTGTTGCACAAGTCAAGTTTGATACGTATATCACCTTGAAGTTTTATACATATAACAATAACTGAAATTCAGGAAAATGCTGTCTGGGGAAGTAGCAGGATCACTAGCAAGCCAGGTGTTGTTTTTCCATTTTGATCATATTTCATTTAGTAATGCAAATTGACTGAATGTTATTTTTATATTTTTCATTGAATGTAAAAATACAGTAGCAAAGCATGCAGTCTCACTATTTTTTTCATAACAATGCTCCCTACAATTATTATATTTGTAACTGGTGCTACTTCATGAGCTGATTCCATGGTTAATATGTAAATACATAACCCAGAACAGCTAGGCTAAATTTAAAATGTGAATGAAATATCAAATTGTGGGTCATTTTTAGTTGTATTCTGAATTTTGATCTGTATTAAGATCCTTGGTCAATTATAATTGCATATTGCTAATTAATGACTTAACCCATGGAATGTTGGTAACTCAAGAAATATGAATACAAAAAATGTGATAATCTTTTTGTAATTCTGTTTTTCCCGTGCTTAGTTTCAACTGTACGGTATTTGTCCGTCTGTATACCACAATCAGCAGATTTTATTTCTTTATTTTGTAATGTATTTCAATTAGTACTTCCAACACTTTTATGTGCACTAGATGTTGTTAGCTAAATAAGTATTTTAATTAGACAGAAAAAATGGATAAAAGGAAAAGCACAGCTTAAATTTAAAATTCTCTTTGCCTGTGGCTGAATTATGTGAATTTGTCCATTTTATAGTTCCAGTGCGATTTACTGTATTGTGACAATAAAAAAAAGTTTATCAGTATGACATCCTTTTTGGTGGAAGCATGCCTTGTGAAGTAAATGACACTGTATGAATGTAAAGTAATGGTATTTACAGTAAGTGTGACAAAACGGTAAGAAAAATTCTGTCTTCTTTTAATTTGGCGACATTTTTTTAAGATAGAACAATGAGAAAAACATAAAAATGGTCTGATAAGATCATAATAAGCATCTGGCTTTGCATAGGTTCTATTACATTTTGAGTTCTGAGAAACAAAACACTTTAATAAAAACAGTTAAATAGAGGTAAAGAATATGTTTTACTGTGCTTTTGTTTTTTGCTTCATCTTAACGGCATGCATCTGCCAATGTCACAAAATTATACTTAATTCATGTATGTTTCATTTAAGTGTGTATGGAAGAAAGACACTTTTTGTTGTCAAAGTACGTTTTTGGTATTTGGGTGGCCAGTTGTGTTCCCTTAACCGACCTTTTAAGCTCACTTCATTTCTTAAGTGTTCTGAAAAATTGAAACTAAATGTGGTTAAACTGGGTAATGATACAGTAAATTATAATTGCGCTAGATTTTCTGTATGGTGTACAACCTGTGTATCTGTATTTTCTACCAAGAGACAGAGACTTTGGGAATTTGCTCATATTAAAATACAAAAATAACTTAATTTCTAATTTATGAAAATTATACTATGTGCAATGTTTTGATTCCTAGATATATATAAGCAGCTGACAGCTATTTTACTCTTAAGCGTGCCCTCTGGAGTCCCAACATGGGGCTCTCATTTCTCTATTTTTAATCAACCAGCTGTATTTAACAGAACAAATTTCCATTACATCTGTTCTGTGGATCAAAGTTCTCTATTCCTTGCCAAAGGGTGGCAGCTGTGCTGAAGTGAAAAACTGGGAATGTGCGAAATCGTTGTTTCCAACAGTGTGAAAATGACATAAGCTGTAATTCACCAAAATGCACTAGACTACGACTCTGCAATCTATGAAGTGTCTTTTGCTTTGATGCTTTGTCATTAATGTTGCTTTCTACTTAATTGTAGAGTAAATGTTTTCTGTTACTGAAAAAAAAACTATATTGCAAGGCAAAACTTTCCTTCTTTAAACAGAAGACAGAACTTTGGAACTCTGATTATTCATCTTAAATTAAATTATGTGTTACCAGGTTCACATTATTTTCCAACATGAGAGAAATTAATGCGAGTATTTATCAGATTTGTCTGGAAAAGAAAAGACCCTCTTAGTTTTGCATCAATGCTATGCATTCTTTACAAGAGCCTTGAGATCTCAATGAGTTTTATGTGTTTGGTCTTCAAGGTAAACCTTATCCAAATAATTCTAAAATAAAAGTTCATTTCACTAATCCTCTTTGCCAATTTGCTTGCTTTGTGCTCTGTTTGCTTTAGACCAGACAAAGCCACTGTCACGCAACACAATTAAGGTGGCAGTGTGAAGTAAACTCCGTTAAAAGTTTTAACTATGGCTGTCAACCCAATGGATTTCAGAACCAGCCAGTAAGAGACATGCAAACAATGAAGACCTTAGGCTGATTTGTTCGGCACAGACAAGGAATCATGTTTTCTTTCTTTTTAATGCAAATAAACTAAGATCATCTCTCAGAATATTTTAAGGCAGCACTTGTCTCACATGTGACACCATGCATCTATGTCGATATTTTTATCACTGACTTTTTTTAACCAATGAAGGAAAGCTTATTAACATATTTTTTAACTGGGTAAACTGATATTATTTATCTTAATCCATATTATTTGGTGCTTTATAATGTTAAATATAATGAATTTGTTTTTCTCATTGCTGTATATTGCCAATATTGAAACTGTATTTGATACGTCTCCTAATAATTTAATAACTGGTGAAATACTGTATTTCATAAACTCAAAAGTTGTTCTTTTTTTAAAAAAAAATTGCTTTTGCAATATTATGAAACCCTGCCTCCAGCAACAATAGTGTGAGGTTATGTGTCATGTGCTTATACAACTAAATACAGGTGAACACTCTTTTTTTCAGATCTTTGACATGTTTTAGGTTGTAGTGAAATTCAATCACACACTAGATTGGCTATAGCAGTATGTTCATCTCTCTGCTAGGGGTATTGAAAATGAAGGGCACCAGGAGAACATGTGATTCAGTTGTATAACATCAAACATGATCTGGATCTGTGCTTCTTGCTAATCATCTGATCAAGAAAAGAGTGAAAGATTCTAATGTTACAGCAAATCCTTTTTTTCAACTGTTGTCTTCCTATGTGTATAGCAGTCCAGAATTATCAAAAATGGGAGCTTTGCTAACCTTACCAGCTACTGTACTGTACAGTATGTGAAGCAGGAAAGAATAAAGAATTGAATAAAATAATTGATAAAGCCCTTAACAAACACCTTAATTGATCCCAATGCATTGGTTGTTTTTGCTATTAAATATACAGTTTTTCATGAGGAATAATGACATCCAAGATTTACAGTACATGTGTTTGAGGGTATTTATTGAGTATTTAGGCTCAGTGAAATGTGGCCTAATGCACCTGGCTGAGGGCCAGCCTCCTGGTCATAAGACGAAGAGGCTGGGACCCCCATGGGGAGTGTTAACCTGGAGATGTGGTGGAGGAAGAATGGATGACATGAAATGTGAAAAGATATGGATTAACATATAATATATACTGTATAAACAGCCTTGTGGATGACTTTGGGAACGATAATGATTTATATCAGCTGCAAAGCCGGCTTGGTTGGCGTCATCCCTACCGGACATAAATCAATACCTTCCATGTAGAGCGTTTAAGTCCAGAAAGTTTGACCATGATCCAGTGTTTACAAGGGATTTTCTTCTGTTTTCTTACTATATGGAGCTCTTGTCGAAGGCCGTCATTTAAAGCCATTTTCACTTAGTTTTATTGAATGCCCAGCACCTGCAGTCAGATTTCATGATCTGTATTTCTGTCTTTCCATACCACTCATCTGGAAGGGGTTTGAAGAAGCATTGTACAGTACATCTACTGGGCTAGAGATTTGATCCAAGGTGTTTACCAGACATTACACCACGATTGTGCCGGCAAACAGATTGCAAGTCTAAATCTTTCTGCCTTACTCCAGAACTCAAGCACCTTCCACAGACAGGAATGAGCAGAAGTACGTGGTGGGTGAGGTTTGTCTACTGCGCTGGCTCTCACCCATCCGCCCCTTCCTCAGCTCAGCTAAAGGCGTTTTCTGACCAACAGTTTCCCTCAGCTCAAGCTGTCAGCTAATCTCACAGGCTCACAGGAGACAGAGCTGGTGGTTCCAGGGTTGCCTTTTCTTGGTATTCGGAACCAGAAAACACATAAAGACACTTTCATCAAATATTTATTAGCAGTATGCATTACTAACTGTATTGATATGCTTTTGTTGGTCATTCGGATTACTATTATAAATGTATAAAGAAATTTTTAAAAAATCATTCTAATCTTGCACTCGACATACTTCCACAGTAACAGTACAGCATGTTACTTGCTGCATTAGTTTAACTTGAAATGAACATTTTACCAAATTTTATAAAGCTAGTTGATTATCAAAAACTGAGCTGTGAAAGATTAATGTTAAGGGAGAGGTACTGTATACAGAGAAATGGGTTTGAAACATGTGAGGCAAGACACACAAACAGAATAACACATTACTCAGAAGCTTTTATTGAACTCATTATACTGTACAGTGCATACAGTATTATACAGTATTTTTTTTATTTCAAATGTAATGATTATCATGGGATCAATCTTAATTTTCATCAGTTCATCAATGCTTTGAGACATACAGTACCACAGTCTCTGCTCAAACAGTATTCAATCTGAAGGCAGTAAGAAAACTATTTTGTAGATTTCCTAGCAGAATGAGTGCAATTTGACACATTGACAGTGACACCTTGTATGCCTTCACAACAGAGCAGTATTTATTATTAAAAGACTAATGGTGGCAACATTGCCGCTCAAGAAGATCTTTCAGTGGGGATGTTGAATTTTTTTGGAACTTTTTTTTTAAAATTACATTTCAAACAAAAAAAATGTAAACAACAATCAGGCTCAAACTATAATCCACTCACTTGTCTTGTGCTCTGTCTCACTTGAAAATAACAGGTAGTAAAAATAATTTGCCAAGGAAAGTCAAGACAAAGATGCAGTGAAGCTTATTAATGTTTTTGAAATGGGGGTTTCGCACTTGTGAAACATTGATATTGGTGTCACTCAGCACATTGCAAGAACAGTTATCACAACAAAAAAGACCTTAACGCTCTTTATAGCTGCCTAGATACACACCTGGCATCATTTTTAAAGGAGCGAATGTCCAAAACAAAAGTATAATAAACTTTATGGTTGCTATCACACGTTAAAACAAAAATTTGAGCAAATTAGTGGAATAAGAAAACTAACTAGTTAGTTTGTCTGACTAAAAAATGATACCAGTGATGTTACAGATATTTTGAAAACTAAAATCTATTTTTTTATGGAAAAATGTATTTAGGCCTTTTGGTCTGATAAACTTAGCCCTTACATTCAAAAAAGCAAAAATATAAATTTAGTGAAGACTTACTCATTATTTTATGTGTTAATTTAAAGAAATTCTCCATGACAAAATGTTCTGAAATTCTTTTGAACAAAAAAAAAGAAAATGAAAAGTGTTCTAAAATTCTGGAGACAGATGGCAGCCCTAAAATAAATAAATCTAAAGTAAAGTCAGCAGAATCCACGTCTGTAACACAAGGCCTGTGGCAAGGTGAAAACACATGTTTTTTTCTTGTACTGACATACTCTACTGTACATTTGCACAACGGGATGCCAGACATCTTAACAAACTTTTTCTTTTTTTTAGGTTCTTTTTAAATCAAGATTATCATTCTTTTAGTGTGTTATATTCTTAATATTATTTATTTTTTCAAGGTATTAGAGATCAAAGCTATGGGCGCATTACAGTATATACAGTATACATATGTATTTCATAGTCAATATCTGACATGATAAAAAACAAACTTTATTTTAAATTTTAGTTATGTTTTTTGTGACATTCTTGGAAATGAAAGTCCCTGGTGTTTCTGAGGTGAATAGATTCAAAACATGTATTGACAAAGATATGTCATAAATGGACATTTTGTGGTAGAATACTTATGATTATATTCATATATTAAATATGATTATATACTGTAACATTATATTATTATGTATTATTATATTATTCCCAAAACAGAAGAAACTATAATTCAGGGCTCTAGATTGAAGATGCAAAAGTAATTAATATGGTTAGACAGTTTATTTTGTAACTATTTGACCAGTTAGCAGTTTTAGTATTCTCCCCACATAATTGTTTAATGCTTTTTTAAGTCTATTTCTAATGTGATACTAATATAATCAAATGTAGCTTTTATGCCTAATTCTGACAATGATGAAACACACTTTACCCAAAAATATTTTAATATACAGTAAATGTTTTCAATATATTTGATGTTTTTTAAAAACATTCATTTATCACAACAAAATTTAAGAAGTGTTATCTCCCCACAGCTAGTTTAATATTCATGCAGCAAAGGACTATATTCTTAAGAAATCCATTCTTCATTCATTCAACCAGAGCAGGATGAACTAAGTAAATTTGTCTTCATTGAAGGAATACAAACAAAGTTCTATATTTTAAAACATACATATGCTGTAGATATAATGAAGATAAAGAAACATCATAACTGATATATCTTTTGTATGTTTTGCAAAACATAAGTCTGCATTTCTTTCATTATTTGTTTCTGGTAAGAGGGAGTTTTACTTAGGAACTGAAGTCTGGTGTGCTGTTTTTAGTCTTCCAAACTCAAAATGTTGTTTTACTCAACATGGAAAATATTTTTGACACAGTTTTTCGCTCTGTAGATCACACATACAGTATGGTACAATTCAGAAATGGCCTTGACAAAGTTTCATTTCACTGTATCACATTTAATAATCAGCAGGGCAAGAAACTGAATTTTAAAGCAGAATTTAAATATATCACCAACTGCAGAATTCCTCAGCTAAGCACCTGCGCAAATCATTTCAGGCGGCAAAAAGAAATACTCTGGTGACGCCCAACTATTAGGCCAATCAAGACACCTGCTCACTTGGAGTCGCTGTGATGCAGTGAGGCAATGAAGAAACCCAGAGGAATTTCTTCCACGAACGCTTATGGGAGCACAGAAGTTAATTTTATGCTTCATAAGGGTCTCCAACCAAGACATGCAGCGGGGACTCAAGCTGCTGAAATCCCAGATGTCGACCTCTATTTCTTATGACTCACACAATTGTACTAGAGATGTATAGCACAGCCCTGGGGACTCGCAGTTGCCATTTTAATATTTTAATGAAATTAGGTGAACAGGAGAGATGCAGTATAAAACAGTGTGGAAACCTTGAACACACACACAGTTCTACCTTCAACACAGGGACTTTATTCAATGTGTAAGTGGAAGCAATGTACTGTATTCATGACAATAAGGCAGTAAAACAGATTTTTTTGGGGGGTTTAAAATTAATGGAAAACATGGTGGTTCATAATTATCTAATGGTAAAATTATAAAATAGTATTTTTTACTTACTGTATTTGTACGATTTTGGTCTTTACTAAAACTACACAACAAGATACAATCAGTTTCAAGAGTAATCAGACCCTTGCTATTTTAAGATTATACTGTATAAGATTATATTACAAAATCAGTTGATATTTCCAAATTGTTCCTCCTCTTCTTCACTGGATGAAAGACCATTTATTGCAATTGATATACAGTATCTCAGTTAAGATTAATTCAACAGCATTATAATTCACATTTTTGCTTTTCAACAGATCCTTCCAGGATTACAAATTTCACATAGCAGCTGCAACAACAGCAGCGATGGAGTAAAGCAGTTGCTTGAAATGTTCTTCATAGTCTTAAATTTTTAGTTATGTGTTAGAAACATCTGAACTCAAAATTATTACAAAGTATTACAATGTAAAAAAAATCATATTTAAAAGTCAAATCCTCATTATTTGTGCACCAGTGTCGCTAAATAGCACCAAGTCAAGTCCGATATTTTTAGTGCGTTTAATTGGCTTTCTTAATCTGATTTCAGTTTGCTAAACGAGCGTTCAGCACTGACGACAGCAACTGGAAATGTTAAACACTTGAAATGCTATCACTGCGTTTGGAAACGAAAATTTCATATCTTTGTTAGCCAAATACTGCAATCCTCAGACGGAGTTTTGACTTCATTGGGGAGCAAATGAGACAGAAACTTTTAATTCAGTTGCCAAATCTCCGCCATGAATGTCTCCTTAAAACAAGGCAAGTTCGTTGCAGGCTTCAGTTGAATTATCTCCGGTATTTTTTATGTCAAACAAAATGCCAAAAAGACGGCTGAATTTGCCCAAGAAAGAAAAACGTTCTTCTGCCTCATTGATGGAAGTGTCCAGTAAGCAATTGAAGAAGTTCACTATAAAATATTCCTCTATAATTGTCTTTTCTGTGCTTTGCGTTTCTCGCTACCCGACTTACAATACATTTCTGGATCGCTTTCATGTTGCACACTAACGAACATAATTTAGCTGAATGTAAGCTTGTCATCCAGTTCTACATATTTTGGAATTAACGCGCTAATGACCAATTACAAATTATCCGCACAGCCGTGTTTTCCAATAGATCATTGTGTTTTATTTTAAAATGTGCCAGACTAATATTGTTATTGGATAATTCACCGCGTTCCCCGCCCTTGACGCACGAACTTTCGTTCGTTTATTCTACAGTCGGTCTTTTCTAAAAAAAAAAAGTCATTTTAATTTAGCAACGGGCCCTCCCTTAGATCTGGGCAGGGTGCACTTGTACCCACTGCGCCAACCCCGTAGCGCCGGCCCTGTTGAAACGTACAGTACAGTACAAAGGTGACACTGGACGTTGGTGTGAAAAGCTGCAAGTGTAATCACCAAGGAAACCGCAGACTGCTTGCACTGTGTATGGAGCTGAAACAAGTCTCAACACCCCAGGTGAAAACAGATTGCCTGACTGGTCTCAGTTGTCCCAGTTCTACCATATAGTGTGTCAGTTTCAGATTTTGTTTGTCAGCTGGTCATCAGAATGCTTGACAGGTTACAGCACCAGGGACGCATAAGCCTAAAAAACTATGTTAAAAAAGGCTCCGTCTAATCACCTAAGCCTTAAATTCAATTAATGTAGTCTAAAGGCATTTTGCAATCTCAGATTGCTTGAATTGACTTTCAGGCAATGTTCTGAGGGGCTGGTTCCGTGCAGAGGAATAATACCAGAAGCTTATAACTATGGTATTAGTTTAAAAATAACACACATTTTATAATGTCAAAGCTAATATGATTGAGCAGGATGCATTTCCTATAAATAATTTCCATTGCCGGCTTTTTGCAGTCTTTGAACGTTTCTGTGTGCATCAGCTAAGACATGTACTGTAACTAAGTAAAAAAAAAAATAAGACAATTTTTATTTGACACTTTAACTATGAAAGAAAAGGATGAATATTTTTATTGTTTTTATCATAGTGTATATATTTGGTAATGTATTTAATATTCCTAATTTTGGGGTGATATTCTAAATTACCTACCGTAAGTACTAACTATAGCCATTACATAGCATTTTGTGTTTTGGGTGTTTATCTTACAATGAAATATGTCTGTTTAAAATGTAATTATCAGAATCTACATGTTCAATATATGCCATTTACCAAAACGTACTCATTATTATCTTAGTGCGAGATGTTTCTAGCTACGATTTATTTACAAGTTACGATTGTTAACCGTAATAATTTAAAATATCATATTTGTGATTATTGTAAACTATGTACTGTAAATCTCTGTTCTATTGAAAAGAATATTGTTGGAACATCTCCTTCAATAACTATTGAAAATACATGAGAAACTACATGCACCCCCTACTAGTTCATGCTCGATTCATATACATCTTTGCTACAACGAAGCATGTAATTTAATTTCCCTTTTTTTTGCTGCACAAAACCATTTTCACCACAATAAAGGTGTTTCACGTCTTAGTTTTGTGATTGCTCTCACTTTTGAGGTTAAAATAATGTGTTAAAATGATGTTCACTTAGTGTAGCACATCAAAAGGCAAAGCACTAATGATCATACAGCCACATTTTTTATACAAAGGTTTGAAGGTCTGAAACATGCTGCCCCACAACATCATACATACAGTACCCTGTGTTCTCTAAAATAAGAGCTGGATGAGATCCTCAGCTCAATTAGTTCCTTGCAACCCAGAAGCAAGATGGTGCAAATGACCTCCTCTCATGTGTAACTTCCTTATTCTCTAATGCAATATATGAGTGATCAGCAGGAAGCCTGTGATTTGGGTGAGACCTCAAAGCTTGTTAGGAAACCATTTCATGTGCACAGTAAAATGAACAATAACTGTGCAGTGCAGCTCTCGGTAAAATATTGCACTTTGCTTAGGAAGATTAATTCAGCTTTTTACTAGAAATACTCTTCTTCATTTCTACCTCCCCCCCTTAGTTCAATGTTAGTGGACCGCCGGTGGAGGTTCTTGGATTAAAAATAATGTTTACACTCCTGTCCCCCCTGTTCGGACCGGAGAAGTAACCATTCACACGAACGTCTCTGGCAAACTTTGATTTCACAGGTACACCAATCTCACCTGCATGAATTAATTTCTTTTAAAATGGACATCATTCAATGACAAAGATACATAATTCATGTAAAACACTACCTACAGAGATCCCTGAGCTGGAATAATTATTGTTTAAAGATACAGTACTGTATGTACCAAATGTTCAATGTTGGATACCCTGTAAAGCTCTCATGAAAGTAAAGTTGTGCTAAAAATAATCATATACAAAAGTGTGCAAGTCTTACTCTAGATTCCCACATCCATTCAGCCTTATTTTAAAAACATTCTTATGATCAATAATTATTTATTTTCTCAAAGGTCTCATTATACTCAGATCCTGGGTTCTTTTATGCAACATTTTCCATGGTGAAAAAAAAAAATGACAAGTTTCATCGTTTGAATTGAAGCTCTGTGATAGCATGTTCTGACAGCATGAAATCACATTTATTTTTTAACCTGTTTAGTTTTTAACAGTTTAATCCTAGGTTGGGGGTTTTAGGGTGATATTGCAATTTTCCTGAGAATAGTCCTTAATGCCTTTAGATTTTTTCCGCGATACATTTTTCAGGCCTTATAAGATATATCTAAAGACTATTATATCATTATAGATGCCAGATGAGTTCCAGTGTTTTAATAAAACTTTAGATAGGATAATGCGGTGCTGCATCAGGCAGATTTCACCAGTTCCTGATTATTTAGGCCAAATTAATGGGTGCCGGGTGAACATACAGTATGAGTTTGAGGAATTACCTGTCCCCAGCTTTAATCCCAGGGTTGGGGTATACAGGTAACTGTTAATTTCTAGATTTTAGTGACAATGCATGCAATATCTGCTGATGGAAAATAGTTGACAGTGTTTATGCTGTAGTACATACATCTTTTTGAAGAGTAAAATAACATGCATGAACAGTGGGTGGGCACACATCTGTCAAAATAGCACTTGATTGAGCTGGGATGGAGAAGTAAACCATCTCTTTTTCCCAGCTTATTTCCATTTTCTTAATAATGCCCACAAATATCATGCCAGTGAGAAAAGGCCATGGAGACAATATGGATTTGGACTGCAGTTAATTATTTTGCTGTGCTTTTCATTTTGTTTTGTTTAATTATTTTTGCTTTCTCTTAAAATTTACTACATGAAACCCAAATGCCCAAATGCAAATTTAACAAAAAACAAACGTTTATATCAGTACAAGTTACTTTTAACAACAATGTATATTTTTAATTTAAACTACACTGGTAAGTTGAATTACCAATTAAATAATCTATTAAATTGTTTGTAGCTTTTATAAGCTCGCTTCAGTACCTGAAGCTTTAATCTGTATAGCAAAGTAAAAATATTGTATCTGAGGTTTACCTTATTTTCTATTCATTAAAATACCTTTGGTCTAAAACCAGGGTGGTTTCAAAAATGAAACTAAAGAGGAAAGTAATTCACTTATACTGTATGTACAGTATATGTAGAACTATGTTTAGTATACTGTATAATAAGTATTACTGTCAAAGTTATTCAATATTTATCACTGTGTATGTCCTTCATAAATCTGTTAGCATAAGCCGTTTTGTAGTTTGGAAGGTTATTAGTAAACAATGCTTCTATAAATAGAATATGTGCTTTTTGTCTCTGTTTCTTTTCCCTAAGCAGAAAAAAAAATTTATATTTTTTTAATATCGCTTACCACAGGTGACAGTCATACAGTGAAACCCAGGATAATAACACTTCATCCAAAATACTGGCACTCCAGCAGAGATTATGTTGTATTTGTTAGACTGTCATACCAAAAGTGTGATAGAGGACATTGTAGATATCTTAGAATCCAGGCTCTGATTGACTGTTTACTTCACAGTTTACCTTCTATAAAAACATACAGTACCATGGTTTCTCACAGGCTGGAGAAAATAAATGCATTAGTCACTAAGTTTTAAGTTATATGTGATTTAGAAACTAGGTATAAATTCACCTGTGTATAAGGACTTAATATAACAAAAAAACTCAGTTCCACACTAACATAATATCAAACATGTTAGAAAATAAAAAAATATCAATATAATATAAATAAAGTTAACCTACCATACCATGGACAAGAAAATAATTGATAATTTTATGCTAAAGATAGACATGGGTAGTTTCCCAAAACTGCACCAAGCAAGTCTGGCAATAATGAGGTTATGAAGATCATTGGTTCTTACATTTACAGTTAATCTCTTGCATTTGAATCTGAGAGAAAAGTTATACAGTAAAAATGATTTACAGGAGGGGGCTGCCAGAATTCGAGAACCACCCCTGGCATATTCAGTGACATTGTGATCAGATGACTGTGCTGGCAGATTTTTCCTGTTAATTCCTGTCTCCAGGGAAGTGGTCAACCAAGCTTGTTTACTAATGACAAGCACAGTATTCCACTAAATCAAAAACAACTGCAGCAAATGATTGATCGATGGACATACAAATATTCTCCATGTACAGCTTTATTGTGTCTCAGTCAAAAATATCAATGTGAGCATGGCCACCCAGTGATGACTTCCAATCATATTACAGTATTCAACCTTTTTCTTGTAAAACAGGGCTAAAATATGATGAGGACCATAGACTTCCCAGTGGTTTGTAAGGCTCAAAAGAAAAAAAAAACATTCCTTGATTATATTACTAAACTTAATCTGCAGGACATTGGAATAAAGAAATCTCTTTTAATAATGCAAACATGACAATTCTGTATGGTGACAGAATTAAAATATCTGAAGCGGTTGTTGATTATAAAGTAAACAGGCATAATGGACATTAATTGAAAAGCCATGTGGACACATAACTTTGACAAATGTTTTACGAAATAAAACTCATCCAGCTGGGATGTGCTCAATTTAGCCCCTGCAGAATTATAACTAATTGTGTAGAGTACTTCCTAGTAAAGAATTCAAATGGTAGGTTTACAGTTCTGTTTTGCAGCATGTATAATGAAAGAACTTCTGGCACTAATTATTACTGTCATTTGTGAAACTGTCATTATCATTTACTTTGCCATCAGGAGTGATGGTAAACAGCGGAATCTCTTGCTAATTGGTAAACAATGCCGACTTTAAGTGTTGCAGATTATTGGTTTTAGAGGGTCTAATTTGTTAAAAATGTAAGATGTGTGAAACTGCAGTCAATACTCTATTTTGATGTTGTTGTTGTTGTTGAGTGGCACAGTGGTTAACTTAGCTGCCTCGCAGGGCTGGGGCCCTGGGCCCAATTCCGGACATGAGGCTCTATCTGCATAGAGCTAGTATGCTCTTCCCATATGCGTATGGGATTGTCCCTAGTGCCGTGGTTTCCCCCAACAGTCCGAAGACTTACTGTACTTCCAGCTCAATCGGCTTCAGGAAAAATTGGCTCTGCATGTTTGTGTTTGAGTCTGTGCCTGACACGCGGTGGTCAGGCGTCCCATCCAGGGTGTGTCCTGCCTTGTGCCGATTGACCTCTTCTAGGCACAAATGACCTTAAATTAGAAAGAGGATATGAGTTTAACTGGTTGTACTGCATGTGATAGAGGAATATCTGCCAGTGCAGGGGTGGAGCCTTTTTAATGTCGCCTGCATTTGTTGAATGGTAATGGTGTTTTGAGAAGAGAATGCGTCTATCTACTGTATAGATGTCGCCACTTATTGTAACAAGGGGAATTGTGATTTCTCCTTATTTCCTCTATAATTTGAGCCCTGTCCTGTCTGTAAAGAGATTTCACTATATTTTGCTCTTCTCTACAGTATACTGCATGAATTTAGTGTATATCACCAGGAATACATGTGATTCATATTATTATTTTCAAATAAAATCAGACACACTGATCACTGATGAGTGCTCACAGGTACTGGTGTTAAAAAATGAAGCAAGTGGACATTAGCGTCTACAACTCAAATAAGATCAGTTTTGTTTTATATGATAGTCTGAAAACCCAAACTGCAGTATGTTGAGTGATATTATAAGAGATTTTCACGTACTGTACCTACACGAAGTATGACTTTTTGGCTTCAGCACTGCTAAATCTCCGACAGGGAACTGTATCTGTTGACCTAGTTATAATGGGGGCTTTGACATTTTTTGAGACGTATAGTTTACTGGATGTCAAAATGGCTCAATGTGCATTTCAGTCTTGACGGTTTTTCTGTAATAAATTGTGTAACTATAGCTTCTCCCAAATTAATCTTTAGAGGAGATTTGTTTTTGGCAAGCTTGATTATGGATTCAGTCATTTACACTTCACAAGTAATTGAACAGCTCCAAGGCCTGAGAAAGCTATTTGCACAGTATGTGGAAATCTCAGCCTAAAATGCTGTCAGACAAATGGTACCCTCTTGTTTTTACAAGATGTAATGACGCACACCAGACATCTTGCATATTGTTGCATTCTGTTTACTGCATAGTGGTAAATTGAAAGTGCAGCTCATTTTGTGTTTGTTGTTCCAAAAGAAAGCAATGATATTTGATGGAATTTGTTTTTTTAATGAGTTTGCTGCAGGTCTTGAACTATAACAGACTAGGATTCCCTGCACCTATCTAGGTAATCCTACATGTGCTCTGTCAGAAATAAATCCAGGCTTTGAGCAACTCATGCTAATTACCAAATACTTTGATCTTCTTTTCATGCTTTAGCTTTACTGACTGTGGCAGTGCACTCTATGTTCACGGAAAGTACTTTATTTTTTATCATGATGAGAACAATAGAAGTATCCCCTTGGCTAAAACTTTGATGTCCTTTTTGGCATTCGCTCATGTTATGGAAATCAAAAGTCATGTGGTTTTCCTTTCCAGGTCAACTCAGTGGTCATTTTCACTGGGTTTCGCATCATCAGGTTTCTCCATCTATTTCCTTTGAACTAATCTCATGACGTCTATGGGAGCTACTGACCAAGAACGTCTCCTGTAACAAAGCTTTTGTGCCCTCATCCCCATTAGTTTTAGCACATCACTGTATTTCTGCACAGAAAACATAATAGATTTGAGTAAACTATGGTGGGAGGTGTCTCTGTTAGATCAGTTCTGGTGTTTTTGTTTTCATAGACAGTGATTAAAAATCCTTTTTAAAATCAATGAGTGGATGTGCAAAAATCCCCAAGTCTGATTTTCTCCTACTTCAGATTTTTGCTAAATGAATGATGGTTGGTACAAGGGGAGTGGAAACATGTTGGGGGAATGTTATCAATCAGTCAGATCAAAAGCCATCATCCATATCAGAGACAAGAGAAGCAAAACGTGTTAAAAGCATATTGCAGTTATTCCTTTACCAATCAGTATATCCAGTTTAATTTCTTTGTTTTATTAAATGTAATATTGTTATGCAAATATAGATATTACCATTTCAATTTTATTGAAGGCTCTGTAGTTTTAATAATTAATTAGCTAATTGGGCTTGGGACCTGTGGTGTACTGCGGGGATCTATTTTATGTGTACTGCTATTCCTTACCTAAGTTTAAATGATTAAGATTCTAAGATCTAGATTCTAGATATTAAGATATCGTGGTGAGACATTTTTCATGTTGAAAATTTCAGTAAAATTAAGTTGTGTTGAAAATGTCTTTGTGCTTAAAATAATAATAAATAACTTGTTCTGCCATTGACTGACTAAGAAATCAATTTAACAAAGATCGACAAGTTAATTACACCTTATATTAAGGTCATCAACATCAGTATACTGTACATTGGAGTACACTGCCTGTTACTCATATGGATCTTTGAAGTGGTACGGTTTTTAGTGCTCATAAATAGACAACCTTGAAACTGAAAAGAGGTTGGCAAATAACATGAGAGGTGCCTCCATCAATCATTCTGAAGGTTTGCTCAGAGAAATTAAGATTTTGGAGTGAAAATTCAACAGTTGTGAATTTGTGATGTGTTGAGTAACGTTTTTAGTCATGTGCTGATTATGAACAATAAACTTCCCTACCAGGTCCTGCTGTGGATGCTGTTCTTTCTAGAACTGGTTTCCTGTCCGTAGTGCAGCTTTAAATGTCTTTGTTCTTGAAAAAAATTGATGATGAATTAATTTGTTCTGATAAAGTATCTCTATCAATATTACAATTTCTTTTGAGAACGTACTGCACAGTACTGTCTCCATCTGTCCTTAAAAGAAAAAAGTGTTCCTAGCATTAATTTATGTTATGTTTTTGTTGTGTTGTTGTGTTTTGAACACAAAAGCGCATAGATTTAATTATGTTTGGAAAAGGTAAATTATTACCACTCTCATTACATCAAAGGAACACTCGTTTATAGCTAATTCCACTTTCATTAACATTTATTTTTTCATGAATCAAGATTGACAGACAGTACTCCAGTATGTTGGAATAACATGTACTGTACTACACTTCACTACAGAAAATTCCAATACCATAGACTCACGTGTCTTGTAGCAGTTCACTCATTAACACAGAAGGACAACTAGCCTGCATTGATCGAGTCTTACTCCAGTGACCGTCACTTTGATTTCAAGCCAATGAGAATCTTTTATTTTTATCTTCTTATACAGTAGCTGGGCTACTCAACTTGCAGCACCTCCAGTGAGGTCAGTAGCTGTATTTTGAAACCAGCTCTTTTGTTGCTGTATTGATCCTTCTAATTATCAATTAAATAATTAAAGAGCTGACCATAGCAAAATGGTCTAATGAAGCAGACTGGAGTCTGTTCAGTTTTCTTTTAATTTATATTGGTATAAACAGCACCAAGACAGAGAGGTTTGGTCTACAATACTGGGTAGTATGATCTCATGCTTGAGCTCCATAACACTGATATTTCTATCTGAAGCTGCTTTCCTAGATGGTGTTAAGATAAGTTTTTCTAATTTGATTGAGATGGTCTCAATGGCAGGGATCTTTGTTTGTTTTACATATAGTATGTGATTTCAGTAATACAAATCCTGTATGTAAGGAAGGTGTTCATACAGTATACTGTAACATTTATAATAATTTCTAGGTTGAAAAACAGACACAGAAAAAGATTTTGAATTGATCTTCATTGTCAGATCTGGAATATACTGTATCTAAATTCTGAATGAAAACATAATTACTAATTACTAACAAAGGCATTCTGCCAATGTCTTTTCTACCAATTGGTTTTGTATAGTTTACCATTGTATCATAGTATAAAATGATCTGTATGTTGAAGTCTTTTATGGCTGTTTGTATTTTACAGCAACATTTTAAATAGATGTTTCTCCATATTATGGATGTATTATGGAGATGTTTGTGTATTTTATCACTGTATCTACTTTCGACTAAATTCTTTTCATATCCCATCTATAACACATCTTCATTGTGCTGTCTGTTAATACTGTAAGTATGGTACTTGAAAATTGTTCTGCTGTGGCTCGTGCACATACTGTACTGTACAGTAATGAATATAATGATGCCAGGCACATTTGTAGAATCTTTTTTGTTCTTTTTTCAAGATTAGTTTCAGTTTCAGGAATAAAGTTTGAACTCATGCTGTGACTGCTACCTGGAGAGGTCCTTTAAACTGGCAGCTGATAATAACTGATAAAGACTTTTCAGTGGCTGTTTCAAGCCCTCAAAGTTTTACGTAACTTTGAAATTTCTGTACTTCAAAACCAGAAATATAACTGGAAGCTCAGCGTACGATAAAACGTATTGAATATTTTGTCACTGTGGCATCCCTGAGATGTGAGGTACATTACGAATGAAGGGGCCTTTGGGGTAATGAATGCTACAACAGTGAACACGGCATTATCTGCTGATTTAGCGAGGCTGAAAACTGCTGAAAAATAATCCTTGTTCTGCCCTTGTCAGTGACTTCAGCAACGAGTGAATGAAAATTGGTTTTACCTGAGTCAGATAATCATTACAAAATGAATTTGTTCTTGGCCCAGAGAAATAATTGGGGGGGAAAGATAGCTCAGATGAATATAAATTTCACTTAACTAATGAAAGATTAGCCAACAGTTATTGATTGTTTAGGCTATGCTTGCAGAAGTTACACATTCTAGTTTAAACAATGCCCTGTTTTACAATAAAATTATGAACATATAATTTGGCATCTGTTTTTACCTTCCAATAAAACATGAAGTTCTCCAGTTGCTAACTGAATTGACCCATTAACTGCAAAGCTGAGACTGAGAGGCTTTTGCAAGAGGATGAGACAGTTTATGGTAGAATGGAAGGAATATATTAAATTAACTCAGTCCAATCTGGACTTCATTTGCAGCTACTGCCACACTCACATGGTCCTGTACATGCTACTTTCTTTATAAAAAAAACAATTATAACCAGAAAAAAAAAATTGAATTGACACTTTCAACTCTACGGGCCTGTATCAGGCCTAAATAAGTTCTGAATAATAATGCCATCATTGATTTTTGTGTGAAATTAAAAAAATTAAAACAATGTTCATTTGTTTCCATAATTATGTCTAGCACTGTTACCTTACTGAACCTTATTCCCATTATTTGTATGGTTATGATATGTTGTCATGCTTCTCTGTATTTTTTTTATTTATTTTTATGTACAGTATGTAAAGACCTTTGAGCTGTTCTTTGCTTGAAAGGCACCATACAAATAAAATTTATTACATTTTTATTGCTTCCTAACATGCACTCAGAAAAACAGGAATATAGAAACTCACAAGAAATTGCTGAAACCCACTAGATGTAAATCTCCTCCACAGTTTCTCCTCCAACAGTTTCTGCTTTTTGTACTGTATATAGTGTGTTCTGTGATTTAAAAGTTGTTTGAGGTGAAATGGTACATTGATCATGATATGTCATAATGGTACACTGTATTTAGACTTGAACTGAGAAGGGTGAACTCTGATTATGGACAAGACTGAACTTGTGAACCTGACAGCTTCCGCATGGTTCTCATGGAGATTTGTAGGTCATAAGCACCTTTCAAAATGTGTGTGACTTTGTACAGTACTTCTTTTCCGTGTTTAATCTGTACTGTACTGCATTGCATCTGTGTATTGGATATCCGTGCAGAAACGTCATTTAGTGGGTAGAGGTAGAAACATTTCAGTCAAGGGTGTGCATACAGTACTCTTCGAACAATATGTTCAGTTAAGAAGAGTACAAATTTCTGCTCATGCAGTTTGTAATTTTTACCTTTAGAACAGAAGCCACCTATGTGTTGTAGCTTCAGCGCCCTATTGCCCTCCTGAATTAAAACCTTTGCTGAAAACATATTTTTCCTGTCTATAATTCTTTCAGAATTGTATTACTTTTCAGTGTATCTCTTGAAATAGCTTAACTTTGCAAAACAGTTTGCTACCTACCAGTGCAAGACTCTGAGATACATGCCTTAGACTCCATCACTAAATGGCATCACTGCCACACGAGCCTGTTATAATGATCCTTATTTTTCCCTTCATAGCTGTAGTGAAGTATACTTTGTGCCTCATGGATATTCCAGAATTCCCTTTATGTTGCATTTCATTGGCCAGTCTGCCACACGCTTCGCTTTCTTCTTTCCACTCATTGTTCTCATCGCAGTGGCTTTTCAAAGGCTGTTTTCCAATGTGTGCTGTGAGTTAAAACACCCAGTTTTCACTCCGCACTGCTCACCACGGCGCTGGCCGCTCCTTAAAGTTGCCCCCTGCTAGGTTGCAAGTGCTTTTGCTAATATTTCAATAGCAAGATGCAGCTCATCACTGGATGGCACTTTGTGACGTGCTGTCAAGAAGCACAGCACACTGAAGGTCTCAAGGACACCTTCAATATGTACTATATGCAAAAGTAGAAAGGTAAAGCAAAGCAGTGGTTATTTCACTCATGTTCTGTCTACAAAGGCTCACACTCAAGTCTGAAAGGTAAAGTTTACTGATCATTAGATTTAAGACTAAAGCCTGCAGTGGTGTTTGAGAGATATTCGGTTGTTTTCCTGCATTGTGCAGCATAAAAACTTCACACAAAAGTTAATGTTTTTTATTCAGTTTGTAACACAGAATTATAACATGTAATACAATCGTGTTGTTTGCTGAGTAATGACAATAACTGTTACCAGGTATTATGGCCTACACCGGATGGTATTGAAGACTGAAATAAAGTTGGGCATGCTGACTAAAACAGTCCATATCGTCTGCTCATGTCCAATGTGGACTTGTCCCTGCTTTTATTTTTAACGTTAAATGCAACCTCCCACTTAATCCCTATGAAAACAGCCGAAAACAAAATTTCTAAAAATATCCTGTTGTCTGAAATCTGAAACAAAATTCTCTCCCTTATACAGATCCAGCCATTCAAAATGCGCGGAGTACGCTGCGTCAAAACGTGGTGGGCGTGGCGCGTCCTACTGCATCATACTGCATGCAAATGGATATATGATAATAGTATCCGGAAGCGCCTCATAAAACCGCCAGATGGAGCTAATGACAGACTGCTTTAGAGATCTTGTCCAGACATGTCTTGAAGGACGTCAGCTTCAACAACATGATGGGGAGGTCTTGGAAGCTTCTTCCAGACTCCCATAACCCTGCAGTAAAGTAGGGCTCCCTGTTCTCAGTTTTAAATGAGCTTCTCCGTAATCTCATTTTTTTGTCTTCTGGGTTGTTTCGGTCTTGATTCGGGGTTGACTTGTGTTCTGAATTGTCTGCTTTTAGTATTTTATTTTCCAGACCGAAAACATTCTTTTAACTGATCAGCACAGTACATTCCTTTTACACCAGAAACAACTCTGACTTTTGTACCACTTCCACACCAATACAGGAATAATGTATAATGTAATATAGGAAACATACTACAGTATGTGTACTAAGCATCAAATTAAAACAAAATTAAATCAAGTTGTTACAAAAGAAAATTATTAAATATTTGTATCTGGTAATATATGAAGCTGTGGAAGCTCAGATGGCAAGGGTGTCTGGTTCCTGACCAGAAGGTCCTGGGTTCAATCCCAGGTAGGGGCAAGTGATGGAGCTTGCTCTAATTCCTTCCAGATGGTTCCCAGGTCCACTCAGCCTGCTTTCCAAATGCGTACCGGGGTTTAATCCTTCTGGGGGTTATAGGCTGACCGGAGTGTGATGCTGACCACATCACCTTCATCTCCAGTGTTGGATGGTCAAGAACAATGGCTCTTGCCCCCCATTCCCCCATAGGCCCCCATGTCATAGGTAATTAAATACCTAATAACAGGTCTATTGCAAAAGCAACATATTAGAAGTGTGTATGGCCACCACTGGAACACCTTCTGTGATTCTGTCCTATTCCTGTGGTGGAGCCCCTCAGGCACACTCCAGTTCATTGGTTTCTGAGCCCTACAGTAGATGCCCACATTGTCCCATCTCATCCTCCAGATATTGAAGGGGTTTCACATCTGGTTAGGGCATCCCTTGCACAATTGTTACATTCTCTTGTTGCAAGAAAGACTTTGTTACACCAGCAGCAATGAAGCTGTAATGTCCTGGAATCTCATCACATCAGAATGCAGGAATAGCAGCACAGCAGCACGTGAGGCCCCAGGATTTGATCAATATAGCCCTGAGCAGCCAGATTGCCATCAATTACCGCAAACAGAATTCTGTACCAAGTAGACACTCCTTCCGTCGACTGTCACACTTGGACTTCCCCATCGATTGCTCTGTTGTTCACCACAATTAGTGTATAATTTTTCACAACTGCACCGCACGGTGGTCCACACAAAACCTCGATTCATCACTAAAGTGGGCTTGTCTGCACAGCAGGAAAGTACAGCTGAGATGTTGTTCTAACAAATTGATGGCATAGTGGTGTGTTCAGTAGGTTATTCTCTTAATAAGTGGGATACAGTATATCAGTTCCTATCAGTTCTATATTTTGTTCTCTTGATTTGCACCAGTCTTGACATTCGACAAGTTACTGTACATCGATTCATTAACTGTGCCCCATCAACCCTCTCTCTAATTAAGTCTTTTAATGCTGGTCAGACACTCATTATGGTCATGGAGTCATGGTCACTCGTACATGTTTAATAAATCAAAATGAAGTAAAATATTTTTTCAAATTCTGTATAAGAGCATACAGTGCATGCAGATTTAATGATGCTTTGAATGATTAGTATTGTGTATATGTTTAGGCACAGTTTTAAATGTAAAAGATTAAATATTGCACAGACTAAATACTGCACCTTTGTGACTTAATGTCTGTATACTTCCTTTCACTTTTCCAAGTAGTTCCTGCTATGATAACAATCTGTGAATTGCATCCAGCCTTTTATTTCATCGTGACTGGCAAATCTGACTCTCAGTGGTTTATTTAATGCAAAGCACAATCAATTCTATTGATTTCTAAAACTTTCATTTCATTTACATGTCTATGATTAGAATGCAGCAGACCATAAATTTGCCATATAGTAATTATTGCTTTGTAGAAGACACTTAAGGCATATTGACTTAATAGATTGTGTTGCTAGCATTAACTATTTAATTGGTCATTTACTGCCCAAATGAACCATTACCATTAGGTTTTATGTGTTATAATTTTTGCTTGGAATGCCAGCAAACTCAAAACAAATATTCTAAATATGTCCACATATTATAGCATTCACTTAAATTGATGGTACTATTTAATCAGGAGTTTACCCAGTGCATCTAAGGATTCATTTACATGGAAACAACAAAGACAAATCACCTTTAATATGGCTTCCAAAAAACAAGATGAAGATCAAAGAGGTCCAGAGTGCAAATAAACAGAGACAACTGATGCAGAGGCTTCCTTGTTATTTTGCAATTACTGTATGGGAAGGTGTTGTGCTTTGCTTGGCATATCATAAAAGGAAGACTTGGAAATTGTTAAATAATGACTTATCAAAAAACTTAACAAAAGTCTTGGAAACAGATGGCATTGTGAAGGCAAACATATCTTTGTTAGTTTGTGGGAAAAGGCCTTTGTTAGATATATACATTATACAAAATCTTCAGTAGCTCCTGTCTTATGTCTTTGTACAGCATGTTGTATACTGTATAGTATATACAGTATCTTGACTAGAAGTGAAGGATACAATATCTCTTTGTTGTGAAAAGACACATGTTGCCAGAAGACCTCTTTCTTGTAAAATGTTCTTTTTACAAAAGTGTGGACTGTACCTTTTGCTTAGCATCAAAAGCACTTGAACATTGTCTGAACAAGACCAGCTGTCGTGGTGTTTGTGATCCCAGCTCTTTTTTTCTGGCACAGAATCTGTTTAAATGATTCTTGATAAATTGATTTACTACGATGGGCTATTTTTTGCAATTAAAAATAGTCTCTGCATTCACAGCTAGATCTACAGTGTATATCTGGTACGGTTGGTTTGTTTTTTTTCCATCTTTCCACTGTGTGATAAGCAGGAGGAGATGTCAACTGTACAGAACTATTTTCAACAAATGACAACTGGTGTAGATAGTTCCTCTTAACATTCTACTGAGGCTTATCATACTGTGATCTGTTTTAAGCCCTTATAAAATAAGGCTTCCACATAGTAGGTAGCCTCACACTTGTTTGTATTTCACCTAAACCTGACGTATTTAACCTTACGTCATCTTTTGAAAACAGCAGTGACAGAGGAGATAAGATCCCACCGTTTCGCATCTGATATTGGCAGGGATTCTGCACTGGTTCAGTGCACTTGCATCACATTTACTATTGGCTTCCATACTATATATATGTCCCATTCTGAGAATGGCCATCTCAACACGCAATTCATTTTCATTTGCCATGTTTGACGAGTCACACTAAGATCCAAGTGTAGTTATTGTGTCCAATAATAAATATGCCGAATACACAAAGCAAACTACAGGATTGTGTTCTCACCGAGCAATAGGTCAGTGCAACAACTTTGAAGATGTTTTACCTCCTACATTACTTCCATTATTTGAAATTAATTAAAGAAGCTAAATCTGGCATGTAGAGCACAAATACAAATTGTTTCAATTGCCCCTGGTACAAGAAAAAGCATACAGTATGCTGCTATATTTGTTTGCTTTTTAAACCAAGAGCAATGAAAAACTCAAAAAGTACCGCAAGGATAGGTCCACCCAATTACTTTAAACTATATTGACATCTTTATTTTGATTACATACTTTATTAGTGCAATGGCATAAAGCTTCTACTGTGTTCGTTACAATTTTTAAACATATTTTAGAAAAATAACTTTCCCTAAATTGTCCATCTAATAATTAAGCAATTGATTAAAAAATAAATTTACTTTTCTTGTTAAAAATGCTAATGGCCTTATTAAAACAGTTTTGCTAATACCACTTTCTCAGTTAACATCAATCTTAATCGCACTCTTATTTTCTAGTTCTCACTTCTGCAGTGTTTGAAATACTTGCAGCGAGGAATTGTCATGGGATAGAAAAGATTAAATGCAAACTGTATTTAAAGCACTTCTAATAACAGATATGACCAAATCACTAGGGCAAAAAATACCCTGTGAGACTGTGAAATGCCTATTCTCATTGATGTTGCTGCCATGCATTTATAATCCATTACTCTTTAAATGCCAGTATTATAAAATATTTCATTTCTAGGAGATTTTTTGGAAGATTGCATTTCTATGTATTTGAAACATTCGCACATACAGTATAAGATAAAATGGGAGTGTAGAAAATGAGTTGAAGCATTTTACCTAAAATTATTCAGATAGCCCCCAGAGAACCTGTAAATTACACAGCTTAAATTATTTGTACCAGTTGGATTAATTAAAATACAGCAGCTAAAAGTATAAAAAAATATTTGTGGGCTGTAGTATAGGAAACTGTGGTTAAGAAAATAGAGAGGACAGGTACAAGCTTGTTTTTTAAGGATATTTCCAATGCATTTCTAAATTACTGAAGTCCAGCCGTCCTCGATATGATTGTCTCTTAATGACATTCTTCCCACATTCCCACCCCGCCATTTCACCACAACAGCCCTGTCTGGTAAATTGAAATTACATTGTCTTATTGTTGGTCCTCAGTCCTCAGATATTTAAGGTCAAATCTGCACAATTCTAACAAGTGCAGTTTTACGTGATACCGATCGATGCTTAAATTATTTTTCAGCTCCTACTTATGGTAACAATGCAACTTGCCGTCTACATTTTTTTCTTACATGTACTGTATATTGAGACATTGCAGTGTTAATCTCTTCAGAGGTTCTGTGGGCTGCTCCTTGAATCAGGCTTCCAGTATTAGAAATTTCAAGGAACCATTTTTGTTCAAAAAAAATATTCAGGCTGCCGTCTCCTAGGTTAACCCCGTTTTCCTGTTTTGTACTCTTCAAGAATTTAAATTGTTACCGTTTGTTTTATACAGACAGATTTTTGTAACCCAAGATATCTCTAATTATTGACTCGTGCCCTACAGAAAAGGCGGTTAAAATCTGCCTCTTTTTTGTTTTTGATGTAGCATTCATTGAAGAAAGAAATAGATTTCTGAAGCTTCCTGGTGAGATGAAAGTCTAATTATCTCAGCAAATGAAAGGAAAGGCTTTAATTGGGCCTGAACCAAATCGGTGCAAAGAGAATTTGTGCATTGTGATGGATGGAGCCTGCATCTCCTTAGTGACTGCAGATAAAATAATGAAGGAAGGAACGAGGTAGTCCGCTCCCATGATTCATTTGGCAGATCCGAGTCAGAGGAACGCCTCAGCGAGAGAGAGCCCAGAGCAGCTGCCACAGGCCCTATTTTAGTGCAGTGGATTCAGCTTTTTTCACAGCCTCCTCTGGAGCTTTGATCTTGTCTCAGTCAGCAGGGGTCCTAACACAACAAGCTTTTAATTTTCCTTAGCTTCACTCCTGTTTTTTTCCGCGCTCAAGCTTATAGGATGAGTTGCAAAATAACAATGAATGGTCAATGGATGGCCATCTTTGGAAACGTTCTTTGTAGTCAGACCGTACAGCTTGTCGCGGTGAAGAGCCATTTGGCCTAACGGTGGCATAAATGCAGGTGACTTTCAAATACTAGACGAAGAATGAAGTTACTGTCAGCGGACCGTGCAAAAAAGGCTTACTATGTTCTGAGGGCATTTGGGTGTCAGTAAATGCATATGATTGCAGTGGTACCCTAATGCTTCTTGCAGATAGCCTTTCATCTTGAATTCACACTAAGCCATGCTTTTTTCCTTCTCTGGGAGGTGGTCTCTTGGGAAATATGGCATAATAATACATTTTTACCCGGCTCTTCTTTTCAGATAATGTGAAAAAAAAACAACAAAGATAGGAATGCTTTTGTATTCTTGTGGGTTTAGTTTATAAAATCTTTTATGAAGCATTAATGGATATTGAATATGGAATTAGGCTCCATAATAATATTGTTTAGCATTTCGCTAGTAAATATTGCTTTCATTTGCAGCTAACCTTTTTGAATGTACAGTGTATGGCTTCCCATCCCAAGCAGGGGATTAGCTCAAACCCCAGAGCTTATTGCGGTTTTCAGAAGGAGCCTTAATATAAAACATAGATAGTCCTACCATTTTAAATAAAAAAGGGCTTAATGCAAAAACCTTCTTTATTTTCTTGGATTCATGATAGTGTTCCATTCCGTACATCAGAGAGATATAAGTTCTTAAACAAGTTATTGTCTTAGCATTAACAAGTGGAATGTACATTTGAATCTGGAGTTAGAAAATAAAACAACTCAGGAACATACTGTATGGGTGACTGTTTTAGTTGTTTTTTTAACCATTTGCATCCTTGGAAATGATAGGAAGTTACAGTACCTCCTGCTGACGTGTCAATTCATACTAAATCAAACGTACATCAGTAAATAATAAGCTACTCACTTAAAAAGTTTGTATAGTCACATACTGTACAGTAGTTCCAAAACAGCCTGGAAAGGTTGTGTGAAATGGTTGTGTCAAGATTTTCAGGTCAGTTCTGAAATGTTTTAAAAGTGTTTTATCTAATTTGATGAGTGTATTACAATATCACATTGGAGAATTATAAGTCAAGACTAGATCCGAACAGTTTATTAATAGCACTGAACAAAACATAAATGATGCTGAGTTTATCGTATCACCCCCTTGTTTTATTTTGACACTTTTGTATTTTTAGTTTTGAATCCACCCATTTCGTAAGGTCAGGTGTATTTAAAAGTTATCCCAAGGTGAAGATTCATGGAACTGGACTGAAATACAGTATACCAAATAGTGCATTCACACAGTATCTTAACAAAACCAATTTCAGATTACTATTATTTTCGTAATAGTTTCATGTGATTCCAGTCAGATTTCCCTGAATTAAACTACTTTAAGAACTTTCTAGAATTATTCTCAAATCGATTTTGTTACTTATTGAGTGTGGGCTGTTATTTTAATGGATGTTAATTTTATAGTAACTAGTCTGATGAGACACTGGCCTTGTTACCTCACTGGTGAATACAGTAATCCAACTTGCAATTCAAGCCGATTGTAAATCAATAGTTAACAATTTAAACATTTTTCATCCAGTTTAACATATGTGGAAATTAGTTTACAATTTCTAACAAAATATACTGTACAAGCGATAGAATAAAATGAGGAAGTGCGAACACAATGAAATAAAATAAGAGGAGCTCCAACACTTACCACCCTCTCCTACAGTATAAAGAGGTGTCTTCTGAGGTTTGGCTTTGGTTTTTCTATTTTTTGGTATATGAATAATAGAGTGGAATAAATGAATTTTAATGAACAATATGCCTTCAAAGTCTTGTCTACTCCTCTTAGTCATATATCCCTACAACTGAAATGTTTAACTGTGTCAGCATACAATAGCTCAACTCAATCCATGTGAAAGTTGTTTCTCCTGTCATTTTGTGTATCAGGATAAGGTATTAAAAATAAAACAATTGCTATAAACTTGTGACTACATACTGGCCTCCCTATTACTATCTTGCTGTTCATTTATAGCATATCTTGCATATTGCTGCTGGGCTGATAGAGGTTTTGCTTGTGTAAGCTTCTTAACTAGTTTTCTTGTACTGTATAAGAGGATATGCCTGCATATTCGTGATTTAATTAAAGATAACAATTTTGCAAAAGACTTAGGTTCCCATTAGTGTCCACTCCTATGAACAAACTTTTAGACATCTACTGTATCACATTTCAGTGGAAAGCATTAAGATTAACAAGTAGTTTTACTTCTTCTGTTTCAGGGATAGGTCATAAGTGTTGATTTCTTGGGGGATCATGCACATAATTTAATAAGTCCCTAATCTAAGACGGAATCACCTGTAGTAAAAATATAAATAAAAACAAATACCAATCTGTCTGTACACAGCAGATTTTCACTTTTGAGTTTAAGTTGACATATAAATTAAATTAACCCAAAGTCACATTCTACTGTACTGTATGTTACACAAATCCAAATACACCTTGGCCAATTGTGAAAAAAATAAATTCTAGGACTTGATTTAGAATAAGAGCAATAAGTTGTCAATGTAAGGGAGTTTTGAACTTCTCCTTTTCTTATGTTTATCTTTTTTGAAAAACCATACCTAAAATGACACATTATTGGACTGTTTAATAAGAGCAATGCCTACAATACTAGTAAAATGCATGTTTCCATGTAAAATGTTTTGTAAACAGGATATCACAAATTTTATTATTTTCTATAAAAATGCTAATTTTTATATTTCCTACAGACCCTTTTTAGGGGCGCTCTCAGACTCAAAATCCTTGTATCCTTTAACTCATCATTTTGCACATGACATTAGTGATCAGTAATGAGCTGGCTCCCCATTAACAGCTGAGTTTCAAGCCTCATCAGAGTGAATCCAGCTACACCTGAGTGAATTGGTATCATTCATTAGAAAGAGCCAATCATGATCCAGTGACACTGTTCAAGACATGCTTCATGGATGGTCTAATTGTCATCTTTAGACATCAGGTTTAAGGGCGTTGAATGAATGGATATGGGAACAGTATAGTGGGGGAGATAGTGACAACACTTGCAAAGTGACTTTGAGCATTGCAACTGAGAAACCTACTGTATATGCAACCACAGTACAACCAAAACAGAAAGTTGCAATGATCGTGGCCACACTGTCTTGGTAGCAGTAAGACACAATCCTGACAGTTCTGCAGCATAATTAATCCAGTCATGCCATTTCTACATTACATTTATAATTGAGAAACATTACCGATGCCTGTCTGGCTTTTACAATGCCACATTCCGGCACAGCTATCCTGGAACTCGTCAGAGAACATATCAAGTGATGTTAATTAATTATGACCATAGGCTGTCATTAATTTCATCCACACAAGTCTGTCAATGATTTTTGCTGTCTGGAATTGAATAGGATATGGTAGCAACACTTAGACTAGATGTGTGGAGATGTTATGCATGGTTACAGTAAGTGTACAGGTATGTGCTTTGTATGTTTTCTGTTGGGTGTAAATGATTAATACATACCTTATTAGTTAAGGTTAGGTATGTATTATTTATGGATTAGTAATACAAAATAATAAGCACCCAGCTAACCGTGATACAATTTATGTCTGTCGTCTTTTAGGTTCTTGTATGCCACACATACAAGAACGTTTTGAACTGACACATGCAGTACAGTAGCTTATTCTTGAAGTAAATGTTTTCACATTTCTTCAGATTTTGCAACTTTGATATGCTTGTCTTATTGAAACTGTACATATGATCATTGCATCTGACCTTCAGTTCTGTGTGCATTTAAAGTTTAATGCTGGCAGGCTTACAGCAACAAAACAAGAGACATTATTTCAGTTATTCTCATGGGACCAGCTCATTTCCAGTTTGGGATGGCAAGAGCTTCACAACAGGATTAGGAAAAAAATAATTGGATGAGAAATACCTTCAGAAAAATGGATGAAATAGAGCTAAGAAAAATATTAGCCTCAAAATTGCAATTGCACTCCCACAAATAATATAGGACAATAATTGTGGCTAGATTGTATAAGTTATATACAATAAGCTACAGTTAAAGAGAATTATGAATATGGATGTTTCTAACTAGTCCTGTCTCTTCCTTTCTTTCTGTAATTATTTTAGTTTCTTTTCTGGGGGCACAAGTGACAGCAGTTTATCTATTTCGTCCTCCACAACTATCCCCTTACAGTATTTTCTGCGTGAAAGGTCTTTTTTGAAAGTAAGAACTCAGTTTTAATCTAATCTAATGTTCTTTTAATGGCCATTAGTTACTTTTATTGCATGAATCATTACTTTGCATTTGGTCACACCTGTCAGCATTCATATTCTTGTTCTTTACACTAAGATCTTCCAAGAGAAATTCAGTAAAGGGTCCTTATGAAAAATCCACATTTCACAATCAGTTGACATTATTCATTAAGTCTTTCCATAAACCTTGTAACTATCTTTTATCAGATCTACATTTCTTAATTACCTTTAATGCCTCATGGCTTTTTGAGAGAATTTGAGGCTTTTTGGAAATGCCAGTCACAGGCGCAGATCCTTAGCCACAGAGCCACCACTCCGCCCAATTACAAATGGGTGAAATTTAGTCCACATCTGAAAGATTATGGGACCTTCTCTGATTTTGACCATCTGAGGCCGTTGTGATTTGTTCTATGCTAATCATGCAAACATGTTGGATAGGAAGAACTGCCATGGTCAGTTCCAGAAAGTACCTGAGAAACTGGTGCCTTCTGCAGTTAGGAGATAATATCCCTGTTATCTGTCTACCACACAGTATACAGTATAATCCATATACTTGTAGCAACCATTAAGACTGTCCTCCAGTATTTATTACAATAAAACAGTCAATTGTGATACAACCCATGTGCTCTGTAGCACTTATGTAATAATTACAAACACGTGTTTGTGTGGCATATATTATAAAACAAATGATCTTGCTAGTCACACTTGTTTTACAGGGCCAGATGAATTGATATCGCAACTAATATAATGTGCTATTTTTAAAATTGCAAAGGTTTCCGAAGTAACAACTAATCAATTTCTGTTTTGGTAGCTCTCAGCTCTGATCACCTGTTATTTTTCATTTTCTCATCCCTACTACTACTACTACTAATAATAATAATTGTTTACACATATATAGCGCTTTTCTGGACACTCCACTCAAAGCGCTTTACAGGTAATGGTGATCCCCTCCACCACCACCAGTGTGCAGCCCCACCTGGATGATGTGATGGCAGCCATAGTGCGCCAGAACGCTCACCACACATCAGCTATCAGTGGGGAGGAGAGCAGAGTAATGAAGCCAGTTCAGAGAGGGGGGTTATTAGGAGGCCATGATTGGTAAGGGACAAAGGGAAATTTGGCCAGGAAGTCGGGGTTACACCCCTGCTCTTTTCGAGAAATGCTCTGGGATTTTTAATGACCACAGAGAGTCAGGACCTCGGTTTTACATCTCATCCGAAGGGCGGATATAGTGAAGTTTGTATCAGATGGAAGCTTAATGAAACTGTCCCTCACAGTACAAGACCAGTGTATGAAAAAACACTAGCCCAGTGGTTTATAATCCCAGTTTTGTGAAACCTAGCAGCAGCTTCAATACAAGTATATACACCATTAAGGAGTGTTCCCCTAAATGTTTTTCCCTTGTTTCTGACTAAACGGCTCTTAAAAGCTGATCTGTTTATGATGAACAGACCGTCTCCATAAAGCTTTTTTTCCTTAGGCTGTGGTTCTGTTGGTTACATTTCAGGAACACTTCCACAAAGGGAATTCTGAAACTGCCCATTTGACCTTTTTACAGCTGAAAGTAAATAAACAGGTCCCCAGTTGAAGAGTGAAATTGATTAGCCCGGGAGGGGTTTTATTTGAAGTACATCTGCTTTAAGTTCTGTATTACATATTTTTCCCCAGATCTACAGCACTTTTTGACAATTTACCATGGATCTTCATTTATTAGCAGCATATACTGTAAATATCTATTTCTGGTACAGTATTTCCTGAGGATGTCTTCTTCAGTCATATTGGGTTACCCTGTGTAGCTGTAACGCTTTAAAATGTTATTTTAAATGTGATGTCAAAGTGCTTTACAGTTTCAAATTCAGCTTTGTGGAAACATAATTAATACAACAATTCTTATTATTTTCTAATTTTGGTAATTATAGAAGTCACAATCGCTCAAAGGTGCATTATAATTCTATGTATTATAATTTGCCTTATTAGGGGTACTATTATTATTAATACTACTGTTACAATTAGTATTTCTGAGGCTAGTTCAAAATGTTACTTTTCACTTAATAATAGCTGTTCATCATTTTCCTGTCAGAGGGAACTAAGCTAATAGAGGATTGCAGTGCATAGTAATTTATATTTCTAGATCCAATAATCACCTTAGAGATACAATTTTAGCATTATATTAATCATAATTTCCTTTGGCATTGAATAATAGAGTAATTTTCTGGTTGTTCACCTTTAGAGCCTTGAGATCACGTTCTGCTTAGGTCATAAGTGAAATGAGTCTGATGATCACAACTCCTTCACAAATAAGATTCAAGACTGAAACTTGCAGTCAGTTGAGCAGACCTATAGCTGGAGCTGGAGCTATTTAATTCAGCTGAGCATCAACAAAAATGGCAAGAGAAAACAAAATCATTTTTAGTCATGTGTGAGATTCCCGTATCAGATTAGAAAAACCTTTACCAAGGGAAATACTCTAGTGTGTTAAGTGGCAGAGTTAAGTAGTCCAGTGTTAAGGAAGAAACTTTGCCAAGGTTAACAATACTGTTTTAAGTGACATTACCAAGACAATTTTCTAAGATAAATTCTCTTGCATTTCGTGACATTATGAACAAACTTTACCAAAGTAGGTTTAATTTGAACTGGAGCTATTTTCCAGGAAATTAAAATAGCATTTTAGCAATGAAAACAGATTTTTCTTGAAGTACTGTACGCATCTTCCCAATTTCTAGAATTTGTATTTATGTATTTCAAGAGTGGGGTGTGCAACCTGCTGTCTTAAGGCTTCACTTCTCTGCAGACTGCTCTTCTCTTAGGAAATTGCTTCCCCATTCGGGAAGAGATCACTCACCATGAGGTGTGGAAACCGTCAGCTTCAGGGTGAATCTAAAAACCGTGGAGCGAGGAGGCTGGGGACTGAAATTTACTTGGACCACAATGATGTGCCGCATCAAAAGCAATGCCTTTCCCATGTCCTGTACGAGCAACTCTGAATTGCATTTTCTGCATGTGGTTGGTGAACTGTACCACCCATTTTAAGCAGTTTCTTTTTCTCCTGAAATAGATGACATTATGTCATGTTGCCACAATAGAAGAACGTTTCATGAAAAATGGCCTAAGCCTGCAGCTTCACTCAACACTGTCACTTCTTCGTATAATTTATCACTGGCAATGGCACTTTCCTTTCTCTACTAACTGATTCTTTGCTGCTGCATTACTCATGCTACCTCTGAGGACCTGAGATTTGAGCAACACCGGTGACACACAGCAAGCCATCTCATGGGTAAAAATCTTGAAAGTGTCTCGTTTCATTGAGATTTTAAAAAGAAACAAGTGAACTGTTTTCGGCAGTAAAATGAAGTTTTTGAAGCCCCTCTATCTAGCAAAAGAATAATAATAAACCCCCTCAGTTTTATTGGTTGCAGTGGCTTAGGAAAGTTGTTTTTTTACTGCCAGATCATTAACAACATACATTCTAGCGGTGCGAGTAATTATGCCGTTTCTTTTAAGTCACTTGTATTGAGTTCATAAGTAATAATTGCAAAATTTGATTAGTGAAACGGCATGGCGCAACTTCTCATGCTGTGCCTAGGCCTTCCATGGCTAATTCCTAATGCAGAAAAAGATTTTTGAAGTCAATCCCTTTCACACCAATCCTTTCACTCTTACCCTCAGGAACACAGTTTGGAAAAAGGCTGTGATTGGCTTTATGGTATCAGATCCTTCTTGTATTTACTTCACGGCCTCAAAAGAAGATGGAAAAGTTTCTTGTAAAGGATCAATCATTAGTGACTTTTCTATAAACAGTTTGCTAAAAGGCCTTATTTGTCAACCACAGCATGGCGTTGGAAATAAAGATGGACCAAAAACGTCTTTGGTCCAAAGCACTTTTTCTTTTTAAGGTAATGAAGACCAAAGGAAAATTAATTCTTGTTATTTGAAATTTGAGATATGTGAGCCTCTGGCTTTTTATTTCTTTGATTTTTTAAATTATTTTCATGGGTGAATTGTGTATATACTGTATAATGGGATCCGCTGTTTAGAAACATGATACAACCAGACGTCTTATTAATTACAGATTAGCTAGGGAGATCAAATGTTTTTTAAATGTTCTGCAATCCTAAAATACAGTATGTAACTGCTGAAAAGAAAACTCAGAATAGATTTCAATTGAAAAGACCAAATTTCTTTCGTTACTCAAAGTTTATTACACTGATTAATGAAAGGCATTGGTAAGCATTGTCAAGTCAAACAGACACGGTCAAAAAAATGTACAGTAAGTGAAACAGTGCTTACCTAAAGTATTAGGCCAATGTAGGGTATGTTCTAAGGTACTTACTAAGGAACATGGAGTTTTCCTCTGCATTTAATTCTATTCAACCATATTTACTGGCAACTAAGCTATTGCCTAATGTTGGTCTTGATCATCATTTTGCCAGCTGGGTTACTTATTTCCTTACAGATAGAACTCAGAGGGTAAGAGTCAATGATGCTTTGTCAAACAAACTGTTTTCTTCATCTAGTCCCCCCAGAGATGTGTATTGTCTCCCTTACTTTTTGTTCTGCATACAAATAATTGTAAGTACTGTATTATCTACCACTCAAGACACAGAATTATACTGTATTTGCAGAAGACTCTGCCATTGCTAGTTTGTTGCACGCAGATGAGTGGGGCCATGAGCCAGTTGCAGATTAGTCAGCCACTTGGAGTGAACAAAGCTACTGTATTTGAAGTTGAAGGTCTCGAAGACAAAGGGCAAGGCTCTTGACTTCAGGAAGAAACCTCAGACCCCCCCACTCAAATCTGCATCAGGGAGATTCAGTGGAGATGGTGGATAGATATAAGCATTTAGGGACTCTTTAGACTACACGTTACATTTTGAGGTAAACAGTGATTCTCTTTTGTAAAAAAAGGGTGAAGGCATTTATTTTTCTTAAGGAAATGTAAACATGTTAACGTTTATACATTTTAAGGTTAACAATCTTTTGTTGATTTTTTGCAAACTTTTGAAATGATCTGCTAATTTAAGAATCTGAATCAGATGAGTAGCAACAAATTGAGGAGTATTGTCAAATTATATCAGAAAGTTATTGGTGCTGATCTTTCAGCCCTATCCCACATCTACCAGTTATGAGTCTTATTTCAACCTAGAAGACCCTTCACATCTTTTGTTTAAATTCCAATTACTCCCCATTGATTGCAATAGTGAACTAACAGCTCACTGTTAGCTCAATACAGATTTCCCCATCTAAAAACAAACAGGTTTTAGTTCTCATTTGTATCTGCGGGCATAACCCTGCTCAGCAGATCATTCTCTTGAGTGTGTATACTGTATGTTTACTGTTTATTTGTGTGTTTTGTTTTATATTGTCTGCTGCTGTAAAACAAATTGCCACATGAGGATAATAAAGACTCACACCTGAAGAAGGCTCCACGGCCGAAACGTTGTGTTCTCTTTCTTCTTTTTTTTCAGCATGGAATAAACCTATTACTTGTTCCTTTGCAGCCTACGCATGCTGACGCAGCTACCCACCTGAACTATGTCTATAATATCTATTTACAAATCACAATGCTTTGTACTGTCTACAGTAACACCTCATAACACCTCCTGGAGGTGAGAGGTACAGTAAGTAGTAAAGATAATGAGCTATAATAATAATAAACTTTATTTTATATACCGCCTTTAAAGGTGGCTTCTCAAAGCGCTTTACAGAATGACAACAGCAACAACAACAATTAAAAATAAACAATAAAAAATACACAAGATAAACACAATGAGAATACACAGAGGAGACAGTAGATGCTTGTACTAAATACAGTAGGAGCAGAGGGGTAAAGAATGGAACCAGTTAGGTAAAGTCTCTTCTGAAGAAGAAGGTATGGATTTGAAGGAGTTTAGAGAAGGTGACTCTCTGATATTCCTGGGGAGAGAGCTCCAGAGCTTGGGGGCATAACAGGAGAAGGCCCTGTCACCCAAAGAGTGTAGACGGGCTTGGAGAACAGTTAGGAGACTAGAATTAGAGGAGTGAAGGTTGCGAGATGGGGAGTAAGGCGATAATAGTACAGACAGTTACTGAGGTGCCGAGCCATGCAGAGCCTTATAGGTGAGCATGAGGATTTTGAAGTCAACACGAAACTTGACAGGAAGCCAGTGCAAGGACTCCAGGATAGGAGTAATGTGATCACTTGCACTAGACCTAGTCAGGATTCTGGCTGCCAAAATGTGGACATAAAATATTAAAAATATTTTACGTCATCCAACACAACTTCAAACAAGTATCTAGTTCTTCAAAATGACTAAATAAGAAGATTTAATCTACAAGCATCACTTTTAAGTACCAATCATCAGTGGAAACAGTGGTAAAATCACTTGGAAATCTGAAATTAAACTTCTGTTTTAATAGTTAACCAGGGCTGTGGTTTATTAGCTGGATCTGAATCAAGCTTCGGTTTATAATTATGCTCATCTTCTGATGACCTGGAATATATATTTTCTGTGCAGTGTTTAGATCATTATCTTTGGTGGCAGGAAGTGATGTTGTATGAAAACCTATTTTATCATTAAAAAGCAAAAAAGCCATGAAATTAATCACACAGCATGATCCATAATATCTACGACAATCTCTGTTGATTGATTATCAGTCTGTCATTAGAACACTTTTGCATTAATGTACTGTATGTTGTTTATCAGCACCAAAGTCATTAAAACAATTACAGTATCCAACTAATGAAGGCTATAACTTTAATATGTATTCAGTTGTAAACTGCAAATTGTCATCCATTACTTTCATTTTTTGTATTAGCATATGAATGTTATTTTTATAGGTTTTTTGTCATCATTTAATTATTTTATGTGGCTTTCAGATACTATTTTAGGTAAAATCAAAACAAATTCTAAATACTTTTTTGTTTGTATCATTATTTAATCTTAATCACTTTAAAGAAATATTTTACCATTCTAATATTAAATAGAATCTGTGATGAGATGCATACATTAGATTTTAAAATACATTTATACAAAAAAAAGAACTATACTGAATTTATTCCAATTAAAAAGTAATCCGAAAATTTAATTTTCTAGTGGCTTAGGCAAATAGATGTACTGTATGTGTTTTATACAGTATTCTTCTGATTGTGTTGTTATTTGTATTATCATGCTAATAAAGATGCAGCAAACAGCATTTTTATAATTGACTTTTAACATGTTAAAATGTTAGTTTGGATTGGAATTACAATCAAATCAATGTTGTAGTGTGTCACAACACTTGTTGCAATTTAAGTAAGTAAAACCTTTTAAGTTAACGTCTATCGAGTAAGCTTGGTTCATCTTTGAGAAAGTTTTGCAATATCTTATGTCAGGGTATAGGTTTATCTGTGCAGAGTATAAAGTGGATCATCAATGCCTGTGGTTGTCAAAAAAGACTCATTAATGAGTCCTTCTGATCTTTCACAGGATGGTTTTACACCAAGAGGAATGTCTCTGACTCTGGTTTCAGCTAGACTACTGAAAGACAAGTGGAAACACCTGCAAGCCAATTTTTTCCATTTTAGTGTTGAATTGCTATATTGTCAACAATGGTTTCATAACTGTTGACAGGGAAAGTTACCGGAAGTTAATTCCTAGGAATAAGTACTACAGAAAGTGTTAAACCAGAACATACAGAATTAGGAGTATATGGAAGGTCATTTTTCTGACTTTCAAAAATAAAGTGCGTACTCTATACTGTATATATGAAAAAAAAGATATTTCATACACAACAGAAAAAAGAGAAATTAGAATGTAATTATAAATTCTATTCTATTATATTATATTATAATTATATTTAATTTAATTATATAATTATATGTTGTTATGATTGTTATATTGATACGAAATATCTAAGCTACATTCTAAATATAAGAAACAGTGAGTGTAGAATATGCAGTGATGAAGAGAATCGGTAAAAAAATTACAATGGTGACTTTAGATGTCATCTATTACAGTGTTCCCTGTGCAGTATTAGATGTAAAAAGTAGAATTATGATTTATACTTTTTTATGATAAACAAAAAATGAAGATTGATTGAACTTCTGAAGATAATTCTTTTCATTGGCAAACCCAGAAAGAAAATGCATGCCATTTCTTCTTTGAGTACAGTCGTTCTGTGTTCAAATTGCTAAAACCAAAGTGTGAACCATAATAAAAATCCTTTAGGTCATAATTCCAGAGTTTCTTTTTGTTTTACATGAGATCTCATGCACCGAATTTCAAGACAGAAGTGGCATTGGTCTGAAAGGCCAGCTGCCAGTTCTAACTGGCTGCCCTGAGCAGTTGACTTCAAGGGCTTAAGCAGAAAGGAGAAATAATTGTGGCGTCTCACACGGTCAGTATTAATTGCAAGCTTTAAGTTTAAGTTTAACCTTGTCAAAACTCTCCTTTGAATCTTCAGCCAGGGGAGCCTGCTCCCCTGTACTCTTTTTAGGGTTATCTCCAGCAGTGATGGAGGTAGTGTTATTGTATTCTGTTTGGTATAATAAACTAACAGTTATGGTGGGTATACAGTATGCATGTAACCCTTCATAAGTTGTTTTTGGTAGATTCATTGCAAATAAAGGACATTTCTTGGATACTTTACAAAAGTATATGTTTTACCTTTCTTTGGGATATTTTTCTTGTCCTTTCAATGGTTCATTTCTTTCTACTGTTTGCACCTTTATGAAAAAGAAAACAGGTGAAAATAGTTGTTCCCCATAAGGAATTCTGTAACGCTGATCAAATATTGACACAGATTGGATTATTCCTTTTTTAAGTCAAACAAGATGAGCTAGGATTACATTTTCTCTTTTGAGGTCAGAAGCATTTAAATATATAACCATTTCTAGCATCATACATGCAATGAGAAATTATAGCACGCAAAACCTGAGAAACTGTTCCCTTCATTGTATTCAGAATTATTACAATAACTTTAAAGGCTTTCTTCTTAGTGTCTCGTGTAAAGTCTTGCTTATAGGTTTACAGGATTAAGCCACATGGAAGTGAAAAAGAATGATGGCCGTTAAGATATTCATGCTCCCTTATTGATTTAGTTAAACAAAGATTGAAAGCAAAAAATGCATAATTTAATATGCAATTGGTGTATTATTATGTGTGAAATTAATGTTGCCATCTTTTACTTTTTACAAACCTTTTCATTTTAAAATCAGATTTTTGTATCAGAATACAGTATACTAGAATTTTCATCACATATAAATCAAAGGCAAAAGCTAGATTTCTTCACAAATTTAGAGTGAAATGTTCTGGATTGGAACAAGTCATGCAAGATGACTACATAATTTATGCCTGCAATGTACAGTACATAAGTTTGAGAGTTATTCACACCCATCAGGCCTAATTGTTTTTAAGTGGTCACAATACTGGTGTCAAGTGTGAAACCTTCAGTCTCTTGGTAGTAGACAAAATTAAGTTTTTCCTATTCATGTTCCAGACAGAAATCAGGACATCAGGGGCCTTTTCTGCTTATGGAGTTCAAAAACAACTCTCTTTTTAAAATCTGTATTACCTTATTATAATCATTTTTATATTTACTGTACCAAAACAGGTGTGGATCTTTACATCCCAGTTATATTAGTTACATTTATAAAAGTTATATTTATAAAAAAAACAATAAAACAGAAAAATATATTCAAAGACTACATCTACAGTACTTCAATGTAACCCTAAAACAAATCTTATAGCATTTACTCTCAAATACACCCTTGGAGTGCCTGATTGAGGCTGAACAATGTTAATCTGCACACATGAGTAAAAAAATAACTCTTATTTACAGTAGTCTGACTGTGATTGATGGTGGTGACGCATATTGTATATATCACAGCTAATATCTGTTGTTTGGTAAGCATAATATAAAACAATTGAACACTTTATTTCACAGACATTAAGGTTGTGGTACAGTAAGTTTGTGTGAAGACAAGAACTTTCTTGAAACCCACCAACTGGTTTCATAAATAAATGCAAAACACAGATGACTTACCATCTATCTCTGTGTCAGCAATACAATACATTTTTTCATAATACCAATTGTCACAGCTTTATTCACTGTTTTGAAAATTTTCAGCATGAGCTCTGATGTTTACCAGCTTAACAACAGTTTGCCATTCTAACGAAATGTGGATATGGGCAGGTACATGAGGACATACTGTACTGTATATTGCAATAGATAATGGGGCCTAAAAGTAATTTACAGAGTTTTAGAAGGAAGACGTAACCTATCTATCACCTGAAGTGCAAGAAAGCCAGAATCAATTCTTCTCAGATTTGAATGGATGAATGCATTCATCGTAGGGTATAGCACTTAAAAACTGTCCTTGTCATACTGAAGCTGTCTTGGCTTTGGTAACTTGTGATGTCTCTTCATAGGAAAAGACAAAGAACAGGAGGGAATAAAAAAGAATCCATCCTTGCTGAATGTGTCAACAGCAAATGACAACGTACCAGAACTTAAGATTTTTCAAACTGTACAAAATTTTCTAAGGACTGTCCAAGAATCCCCAGTGAGAGACATTTCAAAAACAGAGCTGACACTCACCATGACATATACTTCTACTGGGAACTAAAGCATTAAGCATTTCAGGGCCACTTACTTAAGATTCCTGCTTTGAATAGGGTGTATACCCCCCGTTCTTTTAACAACAGAAATCACATGCATGCTAATCATGTACAAGAATGTAGGTAACAATATTCAGAAAATACAATATTTAATAACTCTGTGCTGTTTTGGAAATGTCCTTGGCAAATGTTTATATACTGTATATATTTTCCTTGTTGGTTTCCAAAAGATTTCTAAAAAGAGAGCTGAATTAGTTTATCCTACAGTATTTCATTTCATTTTGTATACTGTAGATACTGTAAGTAAGAACAAAAACATACTGTAATCTACTGTACATTTTGTCAAAGGGAAAGATAACCATCAAAACTAAAAATCAGCAAATTAACATCAAATTAACATCAGCAGCAGCTACAAATATTGCAATATACTGTAATTCTATCAAAATACAAATATTTAAAATATTTTCATAAACATAATAATATGTTGCAAATACTTATATCCAAAACAGTTGGAACTACTAGCATAATTGCATACAGTAGCTTGCATCTGCAGATACTGTACATAGCTACTGGTTAATTACTGACAAAATTTGGGAGTTAACAAATAAACTATTATATAAAGAATGACAACCTATCATACCATAACAAAATAAAGAGGTAGAAATAAAGAGCTTGATAAAAAAGCAAATCATAGTGATATTCAAAAAAAACATATACATGTATTTAAATGTTGAAATTACAGCAAGATCCATTGTTGAGATTTGCAAAAAAACATTGCAACCAGTGCCAAGATGACAAAGACTAAACTTCATCATACTCACTTCCAAGCCAACCTGTGCTCCTGCTTTAGACCTTACTGTAGTTCCAACCTTAGCTCTGAAGTGATGGAAAGGTTCCAGTAAAAACAATGATTGGAACAACAGAGCCCAGTAAGCAAATTGAAAGTGCTGCAGTGGCCTCATTATTACCTGGTCTGAGTCAGATCTAAAGGACGTCATGGCTGCCATTTCGGCAAATAACATTTTTTAGCAGTTATTAGCACGATTTTCGTGAGTTACAAGCGACATTACATAGATTACAAGTGCAATAAATAATTCATTAACACTATATACAGTACTTTAATAATCACCATGTTGTAGACTACCAATAATAATAATAATGTTGCTTTATTAGCCCTATACAATTTCTTGCATTCGTCTTTTCACATACCCCAGCTTGCTCTCCATGTGACACACAGACAGGGAGAGAAGCTTGGGGTCAGAGTGTAGGGTCAGCCATTGTACAGCGCCCCTGGAGCAGTTGGGGTTAAGGGCCTTACTCAGGGGCCAACAGAGTAGGATTCCTCTGCTGGCTGTGGGATTTGAACCGGCAACCTTCCAGTCACAGGCACAGATCCTTAGCCACCTCATACTGGTAGTACAGTAGGTGGTGTCACGATCGCTACTCCTCCTCTTAAGGGCGCTCCAGCCCTTCCTCGTTCTTTCCCATTACCTGCACCTGTTCCCTATTTCCATTCCACTTTAAAAGCCAGACGCAGACATCATCCGAGGTTCCTCATTGAATCCCATTTCGTGAGAGCCCGGGGTCCTGCTGTGTCTGGCTCCGTTATGGTTTTAACCTTCTGTTCCTGATTCACCGCCCCGCCGGTCCCGACCCGGTTCATGGTTTTATTCCCTGGATGGATCCCCTGGCCTTGGACTACCTTCTGTCTTGGATTACCCGTTTGGATTTTCTCATGGATTGTTCGCCCCGGACTCACTTCCCCTGGACACGTGCACCCCTTGGACACGCCCCCTGTCTCCATACCCTCTCCTGCATGACTTTTCCCCCAGCATTTCCTCACAATTCCGGATCGTGTCGTCTGCATAGGGCCCAGAAAGACCTGTTCGTGACAGGTGGGATTAGAGGCCTTCTGGTTGGTCATTTGTGTGTTGTCACATGGGAGCTCATTGTGCTGAGATTGGAATGGGGTAACATGCAGGTCCAGAAGCCACATTTGGCAGGATGTGATTGGCAGTCAGTTGCCACAAACAGAGGCTGTGCTGTGTTTGACTTGGGTCCTGACAATCACAATTCACCATGTCAGCCCCAAAGGCCCCTTTCCTGAAAAATGTACTGTACTGTACTTGCATACAGTTTATCATAAATGCAGTTTTGCCTTATTTAATTGTTATTTTGCCAACATTTTAAGAGCTGCACAATCCTAGCACTTTTAATATAATTGAGCAGGTACTGTATAGCCATACCGCTAAATAAACTAATCTTTTAGTCACTTCATGTTCTCATTGTGGTGGAATGGTATTTACTGTATATTGACCTTCACAATTGGCTAAAACCTGTGAAGCCAAATGATCTCTAGCATGGCTGTTATTATCAAAAATCACAAATATTATTTCACTTTTGAGAATAATTCAACAGTTTAATGTCAAATGCCAGTGACAATATTTCATGCAGTTTAATTAAAACTGTTGTGTGTCTATACTGTATGTGTATATGTACTGTATTTGTGTATTTATTTTTGAAATGGTCCTTAGTATTATTGATTCCTGTTAGTTTTTCATGAAGAAGTGCAGAGCGTGCAGTAAAATATGAATTAGTGAGTGATACCTATGGGAAAGGAACAGAAAAAAATGTAGTAGTAGGGATCTTGAAATGAGACAATATACAGTTCCTAATTATTCAGACTATATTGTTTTTTCCTGAAATACAATACTATGCATTTTATTACATTGTTCACTCTTTCTTGGGAGTAGCTACTTCAGAAAAAAATGACAGTATTGTCAAAGATATTATATTGTTATAATTGACCTGTGAAAGAGTTAATCATAGCTGAATCTTGACTCAAGTAATTGATATGTAAGGTTGTTAATGCATACTGGTATACAGTCAGAGAGTGTGTCAGAGATAAGTTGGTCAAATTGAAGATCTATATGAGCATAAATATGCATTTAAAAGCTAATGCGCAGTCAATACTAGCATTTATTTCAAAGAATGGAGTGCTGATAAAGAGCAAAGGCCTGCCATTTAAGATGGTCCAGAGGTCAGAAACTGGCTACAATATTGATTGCTTTAGTGCCCATTATGAAATCTGGTGAATGAACAGTTGCTTTTCGTCAAACCTAAAAAAGACCATAAATGGTATTTTTAGCCACTGTTTAAGGTGACAAACAAGATCTCTAAATGTAAAAGGTCTTTTGGTAATTACATTTCTGAGGCTTATGATTGTAAAAACATGTTTTTCTGCTGGTACAAATAAGACTATGACTACTGTATTATGACTAAATTTCACATTCATTCTCCAAGTTGACAAATTCATTAAAAACTCTGATGACAAAGGCAATATTCTCTTTTTGAATTTCTAATGTTAAAGTTTCCTCACAGTCATTCCCAAAAAAAAGCTTTGATGATCACCATCTCTTATAATTTGTTTCATGTGCAGATAACTGAAAAAAAAACATGACACTAGAAAATTTGGGGAATTTAATTTACTGGGAAAGAAGTTTTATACTGGAACTAGATATGTGTAGTTCCTCACACCTGAACAACGCTCCACAGCCGATACATTGTGTTTTCTTTCGTCTCTTTTCAGCATGGAATAAACCTATTATATGTTCCTAAATATGTATGTACTATATGTAGTATAGCAAGTGGTTAGTTGATAAGAAACACTACTGCTTTGGTTGGTGTTCCACATCTATCCATCCATTTTCAAACCGCTTTATCCAATCCAGGGTTGTGGGGGAGCCGGAGGCTATCCCAGAAAGCAACAGGCGCAGGGCAGGATACATCCTGGGTGGGACGCCTGACCGTCGCAGGGCACATACCGATACAAACAAGCACACGCTCGCACCAGGGCCAATTTTACCATAAGCCAATTAACCAGCCAGTATGTCTTTGGAATGTGGGAGGAAACTGAAGCTAGTATCCGATAATACAGTATACAGTACAGTGTACTGTATGGGTAAAACGTTCATACTTTGAGTTTTGCACATGTGAATGAGTGTACTTATTCAGATGGAATAGTGAATACTGTGCATGCTGGACCGTGAGCTGAGCTCAGACTGACCCGGCAGTCCATACCTGAACACTAACATTTCCATTAGATTATAGTCAAAGTTCTGTGCGTGCTGAAAATACACAGTATATAACAGACAGAATTTTCCCTCTATTGGACAGTGCTTGGTCAGGATGTCCTCAAAAATTAGCCTATCCAATGAGATAACTTTAAGTTGGCCTTTCTAAATTGTGATTTGCTGAAAGCATACTAATAAAGCTATTAATCCGAGTTAGGTATTAATGCTGAAAATTGCAATAGATCTATTTTTTTAAGATTCTTTCAAATATTTATATTGCAGGAAATTCATGTTAAAATTCAATTTAAAATTGTATAGGTGACTTTAAGTGAGTACTTAAAAGATGATAAATGCACATTTTCCAAAATGATAGTTAAATAAATAAATGTGGTGACGGTGAGAAACAATCCTTGCAATACAAGTCTTATAAAACATTATAGAGCCTCCAGCTATTAAGGTTGCATCTTCTGAAGTGAAGTGTACTGTACAGTAGCTCATTATATTCAATGGCTAAAAAATATACTGCTTGTTATACTTAGTGAAATGGATCACTTAATACTGTTACTGTATAATTAAGTCAAGCTCAGCCAGCAAATATTATAATTAGTGGGGTTTCAAATGTAGGGTCTTGACACCAATTTTAATAAATACAACAAATAATTTAAGTTAATAAAATGCACCCTACAGTCAGGAATGTTTCTAAGTGTGAGCATGTGGTTTCTTGCTGGTACAGTTTAATGGCACTTTAATAAACAGGAGACCAACTTAAAGGGCAGGGTTTATTTATAATAATTACACCCTCCACACAAAAATGACATAAAAACAGACAGATTACAGATTTATCTGTTATAAATAATTTACAAAGACTGTGGTCATCTATAGTCTAAAGCTGCCTCACTCATGATCAATCATCAAGAAAATTAAGACAGTTATTTAAGGAGGCAGTGCTTGTATCTACACAACAAAACTCTAACACTAATGCTAAGCTGGGAGAGTTGTTTCTCCAAGTCAGATAATGGATCCCCAAAATATATGCTCTGCTTAGTGTGTATGAATAGCAAATAAACGTACTTCAGACATCAAAACGTACATCTTTTTCCCTACATCTATGTTCAGTGCTCAAAAACACCTGTTGGGATTCAGTCCTCAAGGAATAGTCCTGAACTGCTGGCCTTTTGATCTGTTGAGTTTTGGAGGTCACTGACACTCTTGCTTCTTCATTTCTTGAGACTGAAGGAGAGAATTCTAATCTAACATACTGAGCTGGTGCTCTAGTGCTCTAGACTGGCCATTCACCTCTGAGCCTGAGCCTGTATAACTGAAACTGGGAATCTTTTACACAAGTAGAACAACTCTCTGCTTGTTCGTAGCTCCCTCTTAAAGAGAACTTTAGTATACAGTATATGGTTAAACTTGCAAAACTGACTTCAAATACTGGCTTCTAATACTGACTCGGTGATGAACAGAAGGCTTGTTCAGTTCAGGTGGATAAAAACCCTATGATTGTAAATCACCTTTGCTAGGCTCACAATTTACTGTAGGATTTTCTTGTCTTTGTACTGATTTGATATAACTTCGCAAACTCTTCCCTATGTTGAATGTTCAATGCTAACATTTCATGAGTTTTTCTTAATGTAATGAAATTACCTTTCAAATATGGTGCAAATTAAAAGAGCAAAAGGGGTCTTTTAAATTCCTGAGCCAGCTGCTTCTCATCCGCTTTCCACCAAACGGGCTGGATGGGACGAATGAACCTTTTTTATGTTCTTATTTTCACTTGGGTGATTTTTATTGTTCCACCTCAGCATTCCCTAAAATGTTTTTTTCTACAGTTTACTTTAAAAAATAATTAAAAAAAAAGCCACAATATATGCAATAAACATGGATTTTTTTAAATCTTCAATTCAACTTCACCCTGCACCATATGACAAAGTACATGTGAGGGATTTTTTCTTTAAATATGGAACAGTTTAGTAGCATTAATTTCAATACATTTCAGTGCTTATAATTTCATATGCTTAGAATTTGTGTACACATATAAATATGATCAAGGTATCAGTGTCTTTTAAAAAACACTTTAAGTGATGAAGCCTGGTTACCAGTTACAAATCATTGTAAAGACTGACCTTGATATCTGAACTGAATTTTACTTGCTGAAGCTTGTGATTTTTTGTTACAGTACTGTTTTTTTTTAATCATGCAAGGGGATGTTCTAAACTTCAGTGTCATTTTAAAACTACTGTATGTGGTGCATAACATGATTGCAAGTAATGATATAAATCACTGGTTGACATTTGTCAACATAATAGTTAAATGTTACACAGACAGGCTAATTTTTGCATAGTTTGTTTGAAAGGAGGTGCATTTTACTCTTTTCAAATGTCATAAAAAAATTCCATAACTCGAGTTCCAAGCATTCAAAAATCTCTAATTAAGTCAGATCTGAACATGAATAGTCAGTTGGTGGTACTGCCCTGGCAACCTTTTGTCTGCCAACACCAGCTTAAGTGGTGATCATTTTTATTTCTATTTAAATTGTTATACGCCCACATTAATCATTATTTTCAGTTGCAGTGAAAAGGTCACAGGTACTGGAAATGTTTGTATTTTCTTGAGATAATCACTTTTAGTTTGCATAATGTTTAAAGAGTCTATTTATAGTGGTTTTTTATAAATATGATTGCTTTGTTCTCTCTTACAAAATAAAATGTGACATACAGTATACAGTACAAAGAAAATATGGTATATGCGTAGTAAAATGTATTGTACAAAAATAGCTTTGATTAGAGGTAGACTTGGCTCTTAATGACACTGTTGGTCCTACCATTTCATGAATAAATTAGACTGGGTTGTTGGCATTATTGTAACTTGTTTGTTGTGGTCTAAGTCTTATCTAGATGACAGAAACCAATTTGTTCAAATTCATTGTTGTTCCACTTCTGCAAAGGTGGATTAATCTGCCCACATCTGGAGTCCATCAAGGTTGTGTTCTTGGTCCAATTAATTTTAGCATCTACAGTATACAGTATGTTACCATACTGTAGGAATAGTATCAGATTGCATTTCTCTGCTGATGATATCCAGATTTATGTTTTGCACAAAAACTTATGTTCATCAATTACTGTCTGCCTTTTAGATTATTTAAAAAATGTCTGCAACAAAACATTTTTTATATCCGAACTGTGACAAGACTTAAGTTTTATTAACTGGCTCTCCCCATAAATTCTGCAAATGTCAGCCTTACTTTGACTACTGATGATTCTGGAATTAATCCTCGTATTCAAGTCTGCAATACTGGGTTTAGGGTTACAAATTTTTCCAAATTCATAAGATAAGATCACTTTAATAGCCACATACTATCTCTTGCATTAGGAATTTGTCTTTTCACAGACCCCAGCTTGCTCTCCGTGAGACACACAGACAGGGAGAGAAGCTTGGGGTCAGAGCGCAGGGTCAGCTGTTTATACGGCGCCCCTGGAGCAGTTGGGGTTCAGGGCCTTGCCCAGGGGCCCAACGGAGCAGGACTCCTCTGCCTGCTGCGGGATACAAACTGGCAACCTTCCAGCCACAGGCGCAGATCCTGAGCCACAGGGCCACCACACCATGTCATTGTGCCTATCTATACACATCTTTCAAAGTCTGATGCAGAAAAACGTCTACATGTGTTTTTTTTTATTTTAAAGGGTAATTTTTGTAATGCAGGACCTTTCTGTTGTATCCAAACTTGGACAAATAAGATATTCAGGACTCAGCCACTCATATTTTAACCCAGAATAAAATGCATGAACACGTATCACCTGTTGTACTGTAGTTCCCTTGCACCGACTCCCTGTGGATTTCAGAATAAAACGCAGAAGACTGCTGCTCACCTTAAATAACTTGAACTGTTTGCCTCCTGACTACATCAGTGAACTGTTAACTCCCTACACACTTCCACATTGTTTCTGCACCTTGGACCTCTCATAGTTCCCAAACACTCCAAACACTTTGAGACTGTGCTTTCAGCTCTGCTTCTCCAAGACTCTAGAAGGATCTTCCATTTCATATCAGATATTCCAAGCCTGTCTTAAAATTCACTTTACACTTTGGCTTTTAATTCTTTTTAAATGTTTTTTTTAATTGGTGTATACTGTATTTCTCTCTTTTATTTCGGTTTTATTGTTGAGTGCTTTGAGATCATGTTACGAAACATGCTGCATAACTTAAAATAATAATAATAATAATAATTGCTTACACTTATATAGCGCTTTTCTGGACACTCCACTCAAAGCGCTTTACAGGTAATGGGGACTCCCCTCCACCACCACCAATAAAAGTTATTATTTGGTCACAATGACAAAGCCTTTTGGAACAAACATTTTAGCAAGTGCCCAATTTCTCTCTAACTGGCATACTTAGAGGGAAAGTTAATATTTTGGAGTGAAACGGCACATAATACAATTGTACTTTGAAACAATGTTGAAAGAAAGGTGGCTCTAACTGGCTTGCACACATACTTTTTTTGAAAGCATGTGCAAAAGTTGAAAATGATATTTATAGTTGGTGCAACTAAATCACTACATTGGAATGATGACACCTTCTGGGTCGCATTTTCTGTTACAATTGTTCAGTGATACAAATGTTGCTGAACTGCTCAATTCATGGATAGATATTTTTAAGCCAGTCCATTTGTGGCCTGTAATTTTAAAGATTTGCTTTGAGGTCTGTAGCAAATAACTTCCTCAAGTGGTTTCTTTCAAGTGCAAGGCATCATAAAAGGCTGTTTGCGATGGATCCCATTATTCTTAGATGTTTTCCCCACTTTTTATCACTTTTGTTTGCATCTTTGTAATAAATACCATTATTTTATAGCATGACATATGTATGTATCACTTCATAAGAGATGTTCTAAATCCAGCTTTGACACTGACACATTGTAATAATTAGTGCTTGGTGTTTTATTGGATTTGTTTACATTGTGCTGTTCACACAATGAGGTTTCCATTGCAATTATTTTGCACCTTAAGCAACAGTGTGGAACTAGTGCTCCTGCTTAAGCAATATAACGCTCATTGCAGTACAATGATTTTTAATTTGAAAGTTTAACAGTGTGTCAGGAATGCCAAAGGGATTATCACCCATTGCTGTTCTGCACTAGTCTCGGAGACCTGCTCAGCGCCACATCAAACAAAGACATTTGCTGTAAAACAGGTAGACGAGCACTGAAAATTGTTAAAAGCTTTTGAAATACAAATATGGCCATAGCCCATTATATTTTGTGTTTGAAGCTGCTATCTTGTTAGCATTTTAAAGACCTCTGAGGTAAGAGGGGAGAAGCAGTTGCTTAGGGCCTCTGAAACATTAGGGGTCACAGCTGGTCTATTAGCACAATGCCAAAACTCAGATGATTACCGGGATGCTGAGGAGTACAAGAGAGTTACCCACAGCCCTAATCAAACACACCAGTTCTGCAGAGATGATACCTGTTGTTTATACACTGTATTTCCCCCTTCTTTTGAAAACCTCACAGAGCATTTCTTTTTTTACATCACTAAACCCTGCTCGAATGTGAGGCGCTGTGATAAAACTATATTGGAGAAAAAAGGCTGATTGTTTCCTGAACTTTACATTTTTACATCGGTTATTCATTTTAAACTTCAAAGGCCTATTGATAGTCTGTAGACAAAAGGGTGTTGCTTTTGCACAAAGATAAACCTTTGACAGGCCTGTTTCATTTCATTACTCCCTCCTGTTAGATAAGTGATAATAGAAAAAAAAAACATGAAAACTGGGGTGTGGTAAATTTGAGGTTTTTAGAAATGTTTGCAATCACACTGTCCCAGAAAAAAATTGTGCGGCAAAGGGAGCACTGTTGAGGCATATGATATATAAAAATAATTAAATCAGTGATGGGTGCACCTTAACTAAACTAAAACAGTATAAATGCTATAATTTATAAACATAACTAAAACAGTATAAATGTTTTAATCATCCAATCTGTTCTTAAATGTCTAGGACTTGGTTCCCCTTCACTTCACTTAGAGGGAGCAGATCAAATCACAAAGAGATTGTCTCCTATGGCCACAATTAGCATTGATGGCGGCAAGATATCTCCATCTCAGACAAGCTGTTTGACATGACATGAGTGCATTTTGGCTGATGCAGGTGCCATCTGAAGGTGACTAGGAAAGCGGTTATCCCAATCCACCTGTCTTGTGCCAGCATTGTTACATGTGAGTGGGACCTTTGTTGACATGGACTCTTTACACATTTACAAGCTGGTGAAGACTTTAAGCAAGCCTGTTATGCCTTTTGCACAGAAACTGAATCACCCTGTTTTTAAATGCCTTTGCAATGAGGAAAGATTTTTTAAGCTTATAACTGTCATCATCATGGGTGGCGTGCCTCTTTAGGATCATGACAAAATAACGGGTGACTCGTTTTCAGACACCATTACTTCATGTATTTAAATCTCCTATAAACATACCGTACATGTTACATCGATATATAATGAAATGTTCCCTTTCAGTACAGTAATTTCTAGTAGCCAATATTGTGTGTTGGTTTTGGTTTGTCAATCAATAAAGCCTTATGAATCTTTTCCCACTGTTTAAAAGCAGTTTTTTATGCTGGAAAGTATGCTTATGGTTGCTTTCGTATTAAGTAGTCTTAGTAGCTTTGTGCAGTCTGATAGTTTATTTTTTGCTCCTCTTTTATTGTTTTGCAAGTTTCCCTACAGATTTACACATTGGCTTTGTTTTCAGTTAAGAAATCTTTCCATAAGCCAGAAAGTTAGACATTCAGCTGTTATGAATGCATTTCAATTGTTTTCTCTTTATTTCAGAAGCTGCCTGATGGCAGGACACAGTCTTTTGTGCACGTTTGTCTGTGTGTTTTGAACTGTACAGTACCTGATTCTTTGCAGTGTGGTGTTTAAAGATAATTTTAAAATTCTCTCATTCAAAATACTTCCGAGGCTATAGGCACAGATTTGAGATTGTGTGAGACAGCCAGCTCAGCAGAAGCTTTGCAATCCTCACATGCTGGACGTGTGTGTCAATACAAACCTCATGAGCCGTCAGCAGAAATGACACGGTTGATTCACAATGGGTGCTTCAGAGAAAGAGAGGAGAAATGTTCACGGCAACAAACCGATGCTGAATGAGGCCAGCCATCATGAACTTGTATCCAGGGCAGAAAGATGCATTGACTAATTATGCTATAATAGAGCCTCATGTAAAATGCATTGCTCACACTTGCTTCCACTCTTGGTGAGCAGCACAGGCAAAACAGGTGGGGAACAGACTGGCGGGTGAGTTGGGTTTAATGGAATGTACTGTAATGTTGCAGGAGAATAAAGTCAATGAAGTCATATATATACTATATAACATTGAAGATGGCTTGGCTATACAGGTTATTGTTAAGGGCACTTTTAATAACTCAGGAATAAATAAAGATGTTAACTTAAAAATTAAATCATGGCATATGTTGGATTAACTCTAATAGTCTAACCATCTGCGATACAGTTGTGTTATATGAGCTGTCTTTGCTTAGGGTAAGAACAGTTCATAAAAACAACCAAACACTAAACTAGAATGTCATTGTTCTAACCACCATTCCAGGAAATATTTTTCATAACTCCATCTACTAAATAAAGGACGGGAGGTAATTTTGTGTTTTTAAAAAGTTTTTAAAAAGAATAACAAAACATGAAATTAATTGGTGCCAAAATATTTATATATTATTAATATAAAACTCTGTCAGTCGCATGTACTGTACAGTATTTAAAATTACAGAACATGTACAGCATACAGTATCGCCGCAGAGTTACTACCTTTTAATCTGATTTAATTTGATCTTGGAAGCTAAACTAATTTCCTGGTCCTGGTCAGTAGTATATGGAAGCCCGTTTCCGCCAGGGAGGAAAAAAAAACGCGCTATGCTATCTCAGAATTCCGACTTAGTATCTCAGAATTGCGACTTAGTAACTCAGAATTCCGACTTAGTATCTCAGAATTGCGACTTAGCAACTCTCACATTTGTGACTTCGAAAAAGCCATATTTCATTGTCTGTCCTTTTGTTATTGTAACGGATTCGGGTTCTAGGGCTTGTGCCCTCGCCGCTCCCACCCTTGTTTGTGCCTCGCTGCATTGGCTCACTTTCTTTAACCCCAGAATTCCGACTTTATATCTCACATGGTACAAATGTGAGATATAAAGTCGGAATTCTGAGTTGCTAAGTCGCAATTCTGAGATACTAAGTCGGAATTCTGAGTTGCTAAGTCGCAATTCTGACTTACTAAGTCGCAATTCTGAGATACTAAGTCGGAATTCTGAGATGCTTAGTCGCAATTCTGAGATACTAAGTCGGAATTCTGAGATACCATAGCGCGTTTTTTTTTTCCTTCCTGGCGGAAACGGGCTTCCATAGTAGTAGGATGGTAGACCTGCAGTGCAAACAAAATTTGTGCTGTGCATGGTGTTGATGGACTAGTAGGTGACACTCTTTGCTCTGGAACTTTCACTGCATACACTGTGGAAGAAGTCCTCATTACTTGGTCTTTAAAGATTCTCTTAATTCATGAGAGGGATATCCATAAGTTCACTTCAGTAACCTGCCTACATTTCATTTCTGGAGTGCACAGTCCTCCAGAAGTATTCCCTTTCATTCAATCGCAGACAGCTTCTCACTTCCCTACCTGATCTGATGTGTAGTGGGGCTGCTAGTATGGAATGGGTATTGCACTTGATTCCTATGTTTGAAGCACTTGTATAACATTTTTTTAAATAAAAAGAGCTTTACAAATGTAATGACGTGCTGCCATTAACACTGATATTAAATATATCAAACTGAAAATGACTGATGTATTTACGGTATTTATGTCTTTTTTTAAACTTCCCTTTTTTGACTCATATACTTTTTTGAACTGCCTACAAAAGTAGTACAGTATATAATTTAAACTCACCTAATATACAGTATATGTACATATTACCAAAGATATGTCAAGCTTGTGTAACTATGTGGCATGCTCATCCATCTTTTTATGACTTCGCGTCTTGAGAGTGATTTCCTGCAGTTATGCAGCTGCACTGTTAGCAGTCATGAATACATTTTACGGTGATCTGGACATGAATTGTCCTGGGCTATCATGTCAGTTCATGGCTTCAGTTTGAAGCTTGGATTCCCCTTCAAAAAAATACTTCTTAGGTACAGTAGATTTGAATATGGCAACACACAGCCAAGAAGAAATCAAACCACTATTTATGATCTGAGTGTGCCTAGAAATGAAAAACAAGTATTGCAAATGTTTGCAATAGTATGCTTATCTGGACAGTCGTGTTTTTTTCCAGCATAAGTCATACTAACTGATATTCACTACCTGAAGTAAACAGGTGTATAATAAAATCACTCAGGAATTAATGGAAATCTCACTGACGGGACAAAAGGCACATGATTTAAATATCTATTATTACTTTTGACAGTTAAAAGTCTAAAATCAGATCACATACATATTTACTCGTAAAATGTGCTTAAATTAATGCACTAAAGAAAATATTTGTATTTACAGTAGGATAATTATTTATGCAAAGAATACAGTATTCAGTATATACATCTTGTACAGTATAAGTAAACATGCATTGCACAACGTTCAAAATCTCATGTCACAGGAACACATGATAACAAAGTAACATTTTTTATAGAGAAGACAGTGAAAAGGATCATTTGAATTATTAATGTTATCTTAAAAATATTTCTATCTGTTTTATCCTTTTGACTGTTCATGGAGTTCTCTGGGTCCAATTGAGACTGGTAATCATGGGCTTGCTAATGACATTTGAGGGGTGAACAACACTCACAGAGATACAGTACAAACACCACCTACAGAGAGATTCTCTCAAAGAGGACTGCAAGACACAGTAACCATGCTGTTTGCAATTTAATAGGGTATCTTGCATGTTTTTGCAAAGTTGGACTTGCACCTAAAGCAATTATACACAGTACATTTAGTATTCATTCGGCATTCTGAATAAAAAGGTAATTCAAAAAGCTCATGAATGGAAAACTAATTCAGGTTTTTGAAAGGTTAGAATATGTATCTTTTTAACTGTTCACATATTCACATCATAGAATGCCACAATCATACAACAAACAAAACTGAGCATCTTACAATTCCCTTTGTCAGTGTCCCTCAACAGCTGAATTTTCATATCCATCAGTTCCTGGCCTTTTTGTCATGAGACTGCTTTGAAGTACAGCTGGGAAGTTGGAGTAATACCTTAACACATGTAATACCCAAGGGAATAAAAAGAAGAAAAAACAGTCAAAACATACCCGTCATTCAATAATTTAAAAATGTTGAAATCGCTCTCTCTCTCGTTCTCTTCCTGCTGTACAAAATAACATACACTCTGAAACCTCCTGATGCAGGACATACATATTCTTTTTTATGAAAATGTTCCTTTTTTTTAACCTTCTGAAACAGGACTTAGTGTGTGTTAAGAGAGCACATACTGTACAGTAGGTGACAGTAGTAACTAATAAATCCTCTCAAAAGAATAACAAACCTACAGTAAATGTATCCACTCTTAAATCTGCAGTTAATCTGCAGTTAAACTTTGTTTTATTCACATGGTATTTTTATTCAAATTTCCAGGCAAGAACAGCATCCTTTAAAGCACAACTACAGTAGGTAAGGTACCGTTTGATTTTTGTATGAGATTTTGCATTTCAAGAGATTTGTATTTGAATTAGGTCAGGAGACAGTACTGGAAAGCGACAGTAATTGTAATACATTTTTTTATTTACAAATTTCCATCTTTTAGTCTGAATCATGACGTTTTATACAGTGAAAACCTGAAAAGAGAAGTGAATTATTCTACTGTATCATGCAGCACAGAAGTGTTGTGCACCTGAAAATTTAGTCTACTGAAAAGTTAATCTAGCTTTTTCAGTTGGAAAAATGATTGCTTTGAAATATATTTACTGTGGGCACATTGAGATAAATACAGATGTCAGAATGCATTTGATGGTAAACGGAGAATTTTGAAAGCTGTACCAATTTAAATTCAAAATGCACACTTAGGCCAAGCCTTGGATTTCATTCAGTTCAAAATGTTTTTATCTTTGTGGGTCTGATTGGACCCCTGGTGTGCTCCAGTGACAATTCTGCAACATGTGCAGATGAGATATTAATTAATGAGAAATGCATAAAAAATCAATTAATTTAATCTCATTCTTTAAGTTTTAGAATTAGGTCAGGAGACAGTGTTGGAAAGCAGCAGTAATTGTAATCAAAATATATTGGACATGCGACAATAGAGAATAAATTTAGTTAACCTTTATATAGATATATTTACCTTAAGTACAACATTTAAAAGATTTAAAAATCTCAAGAGCACATTTTGTCAGTGGGATAAGAGCTCTTTTGAAGATTTTTCTTGTCAAATATGTGCATGTATTATATATAATATAATGGGAATGAATATTAATTAGGTCTTGCATAATGCTGAGAGGAGTAGAACCGCCTAAAGAGACTGCCTTTTCAAATATAAAGTTGAAGTTAACAGGCCACGGATAGCGGTTTCATTCTTATTAGGACTAATCAGCATGACATTTTGACCAGTGAAACAGACTTATTTACTGTACAGTACAGTATTTATGTTACAGGGAGCACATTGTGGTGTGTATTAAGAAGAAGTAGTTGCTATGCATTATGGGAACAAATATGAGTAGGCTCTTACCATTTCTATATTCTATTCATTGCCGTAACTCATAGTGACAGCATGGTTTTAACACTATAAACCTGAGGGTTGTTCACTGTAAGGTGCATTTTTACATATATATTCAAATTTATTTAGTATATATAATATGGTCTATTAGTATAGTTACTGCAGTCCTTTGATTTTCTAATGCACCACAGCTATTCTTGTGCCACAGATTTTATTTATTTTTTTGCCCTTGGCTAAATTATCTGTATAGTTTAGATTTCATGTTATTACCAAACATCTAAAAGTAGGGGCTGGTTCAAAGTATACAGTCATTAACTGAATTAACTGTGGAGGGAGAGTAGAAGAAATTAGGATTATATTACATACTGAACAATTATTTTTCATATTTCCTTAACCTTAAAAGATCATACAAGACTTGGTTAACAGGATAATATGGGGATTAATCTGCTTGCCCAAAATAAATGCTTTCTGTTATTTCTTTGTTGCACAGGCAGAATATGCAGCTAATGGTTTTATATTTTAAGTACTCTGATTAAAAAAGAGCAAATTGTAGTTGCAAATTATTGTTATAATTGAACTAATTAACATGCCACCCATTCATAACTTTTTAATAATACTGTCATTGCATGCAAAACAGCAAGTTTCTCTTCATCGCATTAAGAGATATTACAGCAGTTTGAGCTCATTAAACTTGACATAAGACAACCGAATAAAAAAGACAAATTAATTTTTTTATTGCATTTTAAAAAACCTGGAAATCTAATTCAGCCTCCTCTTTTGAACCTTCATTTTATATTTGACATTTTTCATTAAAACCATATCATATTAAACAATCTTTTTCCAATAAGTGTTTGTAACAGGGTTTTAAAAATGTTATTGTAGATGCCACTGTATTCCATGATATCTGAAAAGCATTTGCACTATATTGAGTCCTGATATCATTGTCACATAAAATGTGTGATGCCTCTTATTTTTGTACTACAAAGCAGGTACTGTACCTTTGCCTGAACCAATGAGTCTTTCTGATTACCATGAATCTGCAACCAACTTAGTCTGAGGCTGACAGAATTCATGGCTTTACTCCTTACAATCTGAATTTCATTTTTAAAATAAATCATTCAAAATTCCATTGTCCAACAGTTGTTTGAAACCAAGAAACAGATGCTCTGTGCATTTTTGTGTTAGCACCAAAAATCAGGCCAATTCATTTGTATCTGGAATCTGTCATTTTCCATTTCTTTGGGTATGAATGGTGGTTTCTAATACACACAGGGTTTCCTTTAGGTATGCTAAAAGAAATCGGTGTATACCTTTGAGGGATTTGACAGCTTCCATGTCATAATCAAGCGTGTTTAAAACAGCTTTATGTACAGTAGTTTTAAAGTCCTGGATTTTTTCTTCTAAGGAACATACAGTACAACCAAAAAAATACCATGTCAGATTTGTGAAGAAGCTACTGCCGAGCATTTTTAACTACTGGTTATACTGTATTATTTTCTAAAATGATAAATTTTCAAAGTTACAAACATTTTTCTTTTAGACCCTGTTATGAATTGAACACCCACTCTAATGCAGACAGATTTAAATGCATCATGGAAAGTTGTCATTTTTGACATAGCAGTTGGGACATTTGGTTCCATGGATACACAAGGCAAAAACAACCTTGAAATAAACATTTAAATTGACAAATTCTGCTTGAATATCTACCTAGACAGGATGCCAGCCCATCACAGAACACACACAGACGCAGACACTCACAAGCCAAGTAGACTGCCAGTTTGACTTTGGACTGTGGGAGCACCTGGAAGAACATGGACACTCCAGGCGTATAGCATCCCAGAATTGAAAGCATGATTCTGTATGTGCAAGGCACCATGCCACTCACCACTAGGAGGCTTATAATGTCACTTAATCACTATAAAAACTGTTTTAATAAATTATTGGCCAGTTTAGGCTTTGAATAACCAAATTAAGCTAGAACTGAAATATTATTTAAAAAATACTTTCATACTACAGCCACATCACAGGTAACAGTACTCAAAAACAATTTGGTTTTGGACCCATAAACACTCAGGCTTTTCTTTCGATAGAGGGCTATGGAAAGTCATCACCTAAACTGGCAGGCACAGGGAGTCAGGGGGAACTCGACCCTGGACAGGATAAATGTGCACAGGGACCATGCATATTAATAAATTGCACTTCTGGCAAATACCTGAAGCCAATATGTGTGAAGATGGAAACCATCCTTCCTCACAACTGTGCAAAGAGAAACTACTGTAGCACAGGAGCACCTGGTCTTTCATGAAGCTTCGATGAATCTCTCCTGGGGTTTCTCTGCTTCACTAGAGATTGTAATTGTTATCTGGTAGCTGTATTTTTCCTGCTTATCTAATACAATTAGGCTGAAATGCCCCATTGCCTCCACGGAAACTCCTTTGGAAGGATTACAATAAAGAAATCCTCATGGTGCTCATACTGCCTCCATCACATATGGTTTTGCTGAGAAATGAGATCCACTTCTTACCAGCATCACAATATGGGCTAGAGACTTCAACATAATCACCGATGAAAAATGATACACAACGTGCAAAAAAAATCCAAAACGATCACTACACAGTACACAGTACACAAACTAATTGTATGATCAATTAAACTTTGAAATTAATACTGTAGAATAGTAAAACTGTAGGTGACAACGTAATTTTGAGAAACTAATTTTTAAAATCTTTCTCTAGTGCTTTCCTGGGTTCAATAATAGGTCATGAGAAAAGTGAAATGATTTTGCCATTTACATAACACAGCTGCATTACAATGAAGCAGAATTAGTCAATCCCAAGACAAGAGACTAAAACATACTAGCAATAAATCAGCCTTCAGTTTGATGAGCTGATGGTGAACTTACATAGAATTAATCCAGAAATGTATATTGTATCAATGTGATGTGTATGTGTATGTTACAGTATGTGTATGTTACTGGTTTTTGTCTGCTCCTATGCCTTCTGTACTGTATGTTGTCTGACTTGGATACTGGTCAGCCAATTACAGTGCTTGGCTGTGTACTGCCTGTGTCATACATTGTCAGTCATCCTGCACTGTGAGTGGAACTGGGTACCTTGCGTGCTGCTGTTATTTGTGTGGAGGTAATATTTTTGAGTCTATGAGTCCAAACGTGGGAGTGGTCCGAGATCAGGCATTTCTCATCCAGCAAACAAAAAAAACATGAAACACTAAAATGAAGTGCTTTTCACTTCACTGTTCTGCTTTCTTTTAATAAAGTTCGGTTCTAGTTTCAATTCATCTTGCCTGCTACCTTTGCCATCTCCCAGATTGGAAAGGCGCTACACAATACTTCAAGGATATAAAGAAATTAGCTTTTCAGTGATCGTTATCAAACAGTTCCCATCAAAAGGGAGGGGGAGGGTTATATATGGTTAGCTCTGCTTGGATCACATCAGTTTAAGTTTAGTATGCAGTGTTCCCATGTCTACCAATGATTTATCTTGTGTTTTAATAGAAAAAAAAATGATGTATGCCTAGTACAGTATGTTGTGTAACAAAAGGTACGTTTAACTGAGGAATAACTTAATAAAAATAGGAATTAAAATTCTCTTTTCAATAGCTGTCACTTTTAAAGCAACTTGAATGTGGTAGAGTATAAAAAATCTTGCCTTTTACATCTGTATAGAGCATAACCCATAGCTAATAACCAAGCACTAATGCTATGAGACCAAAGGCACCAGACTTTTCTTTTTAAGTAAATACATGAAATGTTGTTCAAATCACTGTGAACCTTTTATTGTAATGAACAAAGTCCATGGGAAACCAATTTTGACTCAATTATATCAACACCCTGCTGCTTATGCCCTCTGTTTTGGTCTATCAAGTAGCCCTATGAGGCCTCTCTCTTCTAAAAAAAATGTAAATTTTTAAAAAAATTAATAATGATACGTTTTCTTAATTGCAACTGCTGTGTCTCCACCTGCACTTATGGTTCAACTGGGCTCTCAGCTTGAGCAATTCCTTTATGTTCTCACTGGTCGATTCTCCCTGACCTCTTAAATCAACCAGATTACAACCCAGAACTCGGCTTTCTTTTCAAAAGCAGAAAAGTTTTCCTTGGTAAATTTGTGCAGTAGCTTTTTCCTTACTTCCTCGAACCTTGCACTATGCCCACTGTGTTCCTATAGTAACCATCTTTCTGTTCCAGAAAAAAATAGATAATATGTAAATATACCGTATCTTGTTTATAAGAAGTTCCAACACTTTTGCAACCTAGTCTTAAACCATTTAATTTAAAAACTGATTTAAAGCAGGGAAAACATATTGTAGATTAAAAATTCTGCTGCAGATTACGTTTTTCAAGGGACTGATTAGCATTCAATGGAATGTCCTTTTGTTTGAAAGGAATTAATGAAAATGCTATTGAAGCTGATATTGACTCAGAAGTTGTATATTATTATTTTATTCAAAAAACAGGTTTAAACAATTTCAACTTCAGTACAACATGTCGCCAGGTTATCAGGAGGATTACAGTGCACTTCTACAGAATTAACACTACACACTAAGATGACACACTACAGTAAAGGGAAGTGCATTCATAAATTCTGAGCAAGAGGCTTTTCCTCAAGCAAAGGCAAAGTGAGTGTGGAACAAGATACTCAGCCATGTTGTTGAAACAGTACCCTGGCCGGATGTGATTGGATCTCATCTTGCTCGGATCAATTTAGGCCATATTTGGCCTTCTCTTGTTTGTGATATTTCCAAAATCGATTGATTTCAGCATTTCAAATGCCGTCAAAGGTGATGTAAGACAGGACAAACGTCAATTTAACACTTGCCAGTTGGTTAAAATCCTCACTTTTTTTGCTGTACTTGATGGTTACAATGCAAACAGCTTTATATAAGAACACTTTTCCAAATCAAAAGGTTTTCTCTGGATTTTGGTACTTTGAAAAAACTGTTCCTAGAGTATGACAAACAGAAGTTTCTTCAAAAGGCTAATGACAAACATGGGTACTACTTCAGGGAAGGTACTACTTCATTCCCCCAGACTTAAATTGTGTTTCATACTGGGATTTCCTTTTCTACCAGGGTGTCTGTATAATATGTACAGTATGTATAATATTCCCACACATACTATGCACACACCATGTTACAGGTGAGCCTGGGTGGAGTGGTAGCATTATTGTACCTCAGCAACAAAACTGCCTTCCTTTCAGCTACAGTACATCATTCCATGCAATCATACAGTACAATCGAAGCACACTACATATGAAAAGACAAATGCAAAAGCCTTTTACTTGAGATACTTGTTTTGTCATCTTGCACGCTATAATTACTGTAAAACAAAATATTTATTCCTGTGCAAAGAGAATAATGAAACTTCGAAATGTGCCAAAGCGATATTTGGGCCATATTATTCCACCTACACACAGAATAACAGGGCTGTGTGTTCTTCCTGGCATTAAAATAAACAATTTGTCTTTGGAAAAGTTTCTTGCTTGAATGATTTCTTGTCAAGCATCTTAAACTCACAATAAGGATTCAGAGTGAGAAGTACAGTATATTTTAGCTCAAGGAGAGGTTTTGAGAATTTTTGTTTTCCGAAATCCGAGCGTGTCTTTTGAAGCAGCTTTGAGTATGTTGACATGCAATCCATTTTGTTACTCCTTGGTCATTTTTTTTCTTGGTTTATTGAGGGGGCTTGAGAAAATCTGCTCTTTCATATTAGGAAGGACATTTGGGAGCTTTTAAATTGCTTTCAGGTGTACTTCATGTCAAATAAGTTCTTTAAAGTGTTATGTTGTTAGAGAATTTGATCCTCTGAGAAAACTCCACAGGCTTTTAGACATTTATTTCTACATTTGAAATGTGATTGATGTTTTAGAAATTTATCATGATGGAAATAAGATCCCTGTTGTGTTTCAAATACATACTTTGTGAATGTTACTTACCCACCTCATTGACAGTTTTCAAATGCATGTACACAGGGTTCAGTCAATTTACCATCATTTCAAAATGCTGTAACCCTTCAAGTGTAAAACCTGCTCTGGCTCATTCACAATTAAGCAGAGCATACTTCCAAGTTGTTGGTTGTTTTTGCACAGTTGACAACCGTGGCATGATATGCCTCCTCTCACATTTTTTAAACAGCAGATTGACACATGAATAGGAGGTAAAACTTGACGTTGCAGTCAAGTGACCTTGCAGTGCCTTTACCATTAGTGCTATCACACATCCGGAAATAAAATGGTCATGTAGCCTTTCTATGTTGTCTATACAATGAATTGTGTAGTATTCTCATTTATCAATTAACACTAAACAAATTGCTAATGAACCAGTATATACAGCTAGCAAATGCTAATGAGTTTTTTAAATTACCCTGTTTATTTAAAAGCACTGCGTAAGAGCACAATAAGGCTCAAGAACATTATTCCTCTTTTAACTTCCTCAGATACCAGACATGCAACAGACTGAAACAGACCTGGGCTTAAAGAACACAACCAAAAGCCCTGAAGCACGATATCTGTGCACTACTCTGATCCCTTTTCCTAATTAACTGTGAGCTAATGCTCCCGAGAAACAAATTACTCGGGAGCAAAAAAACAGGAATTTATGTTAAACTCCCAAGAATTTACATTGCAAGTTACATTAAAAGCCAACAAAGTTGGAATTATGTTTTAACAGTGTTATGGTCCATCTACTGTACCTGACTCATGACGTTTCAGGACACATTTGACAGGCGTCGTATGGACTCACCGTGATGTCTGCGGAGTTGCCAATGGTTGGTATTGCCTAGATCCACCAATTACTTTTTTCCAAATAACATTTCTTAACAAACCCTTAAAACATATATTCCCTTGTTTCTAAGGGGTGTACGTTTTGCTAACTTTGTGACGGAACTGATGCTGGATGTGCGAAATAAGTTGATTTCAGCTGCATTGCAAAGAAAAGGTGCAAAGCTCCTGTGACAGTGTGTAGTGGGAGGCACCGGTAAAAAGTCAACGCCCCGGGTGAGGGGACGGGAGCACCGCTGTGAGGCTAGCAGGGACGAGTGGAAAAAATCACAAAAAGGCAAAAAGAAAGAGTGCCGCCGTGCTGCATTACCTCCAGGCTGGGCTCACCCTTTTTAATGGGGTCCAGCCTGGGGAAATAAGTGCAGCTGGCGCAGTGGTGACCACACTGGACTGACCCTATTTAGCGGGATCCAGTCTGGTGAGCAGGGCACGTAGGGTACAAGCATACTGTAACAAGAACTGTCGCACAACACAAACGCGTGTGTACTGTATGCCTTCCCCAGTGAAAGTGCGTGATGGGACAGGCAAAAAGAAAAAAATGAAAAGATAAAGAAAACCTTACACGTGGGTGCAACCCCCTCCGGGACTGTCGATGTAAACTTCCCCTTCCGGGGCTGTCCCTGCTCGTTCCCTCGGAGGTCGTCCAGCGTGCCTTTATAGGACCCGTCCGGCTGGGGCTCATCAACTGGAAGCCCAAACAGCTGGGGACTACACAGGCAAGCCATCCACACTGGACACCCCTCGCGTACTGCCACACACCATATAAGATGGACAGAGTTACAGGCTCAAACACCCAAAGGACGTTAAGTTGGTGTTAGGTGGCAACACATTGTCAGCTACCACTTGTGTCTCACAGCTCCTGGATCCTGGGTTTGATTCTCATCATTGGAGCCCAGGTCCTCAGTGGTTTCCTCTGGGAGCTATGGATTTTTTTCTGCTTTCAAAAGTTGATCTGGCTAGGTAAGAGAGGTCCTGACTCTCTCTGGTCATGAAAAATCCCAGGGCGTTACTCAAAAACAGTAGGGGTCTGGCCAGATTTCTCATTGACCCTTACCAATCATGGCCTCCTAATAATCCCCATCTCTGAATTGGCTTCATTTCTCTGCTCTCCTGCCCACTGAGAGCTGGTGTGTGGGGAGTGTTCTGGTGTTTGAGTTTGAGTGTGGGGAGCGTTCTGGCGCACTATGGCTGCCGTCGCATCATCCAGGTGGGGCTGCATATTGGTGGTGGTGGAGGGGATCCCCACCACCAATAATTGTAAGCAATTATTATTATTATTATTATTATTATTATTATTATTATTATTATTATTATTATTATTATTATTATCACCCCTGCTACAATGACTTCTAAATTCCAAATGGGACACCTCCTCTGTGCTTCTTTCTATTTTAAATACACGTCAGTTGTTAAATTTCTATGAGCAAAAAGGTATACGCAATCTCCCAGGCCAAATTAATTACGTTTGTAGCGTAAACAAATTCAGCATGCTCATTTTATTATATCAAACATTTGTAATCCGTCTCCTGGCAATGTTATAAGTGATGAATGTCTGGTGTATTCCTTAACTAGTAAAATTAGATTGTGCCAAAAGTGATGATGTAGCTATTTGTATCTCGGCACACGTAAAGGATACAAGTATTTTTATGGTTTGGGAAAGCATGATAATTAGTATGTAGACATTCCATTACCTACTTGTATGGGTAACAGTTGGAGAACTTTCCACGAAAATGAAGGAATACAGTATCATCAGAAGGCCATACGGATATAAATGAATATTGTCAAAATTTTAAACCATTCTTGCTGTTAATGTCTGGACTCAAAGTGATTAAAGTCTTGGCAAAGCATGTAGAGTTTGGGCTCCTATCAAGAGTCATCTTTTATTCTGAAGTGAAATAGCATGTAGCTGATATTTTTGTATCCTTTACTATGGATTCTTATTCTTTTGCAGATCATAGATCATAATGCTGTGATTGTGCTCAAGATACATAAATCTTCTGTTTTGCCTCAGAGGAAATAATTGAATACTCCTCTGTTTCTTTACTAGATTAATGTGCTTAGAGATGCTGTTCATATCTTCTGGATGACCTATAATTTACATCAAAATCCAAAACACTTTAAATTAAAATAGGCAGTTCCCAATTGTATATTGTGACTATAGCACTATATTATTTATGTATAATAAATCAATCAAGTCACACGTTAACTGTGCCTCATATTAAACACTGAGAAAAATAGGTTGTAAATGAGATTATTTGCATGTGTACTATACTTTCAAAGTGACATTAATTGAATTTAGTGTTTCAGTGTTACATAAATTACTGTATAACTCTTTCAAGATAATATCGAACACCTTTCCTTACATGTCACTGACCCAAATAGTTTAATATTCCATCCTTTCCCAAGAATGAACATTCTGGAGGACTGTATTAAGCAACTTACTGTATAATTATGAATATGAGGAGTTTGGGAGCGAAATAAAATTTATCTTTCTAGAAATGTGTCATAAAAATATAATCTTGACATAGACGTCTACTCACTGGCCTAGTAATCATTACAGAAAGAAAGCAGAAAACTCTTTATCGCAGTCATGTGTGGAGATTGGTACTCTTTGGTTGCTGCTTGCTTTCCTTCTTGTGCATGTTTCTTATACAGCACTGTAATTTTTCTAATTGATGGCATCCCCTGTAGTCATCACAAGGTCACTTTCTAGAGAGTTAAGCTTTACTGAAGAGAGAGAGGAATCGCATTACCAGGAATACCAGGAAAGCCATTGATAATTTCTGTATTAAATATGAGAAGAAAGGCAACAATAACTAGGTTTAAATCACACTTACGTGATCTCTATAGTACTGCAATAGTTATTTGTTTTAACTTATGTACATTTTGTTTTGACTTACTGTAGGTTTTTCTGCTTCCAGTTTGTAACTTTTGATGTTACATTGTCTCTGACCTGTTCATGATACCACCAGATCATCATTCATTTTCTGCATTTGGATTTATTTTGCCTGCACAACTGTAATAGTGCTTTTTGAGTTGAACAAGCAATGGGAATGGTTAAAATGACTTTGCCTAAATTGTAAGCAGTCTCGTTTTCTCTGAACATATGTAACTTAAAGAGATATTTTGGAAACCATTGGCTTATGGTAAATTACTTCTACCCTGGCATACTGTATAACAGCATTTTCACTTTGTCGTGGAGTTATTAGATTTAGACATCATCTTAAATGTGTACAATTCCACAAAGACTGACCAAAAACTAATTGCAAGACATCTCTAAATTAATTATACCATTTTTTTAAAGCTGAATGACCTCGGACCAAATCCTCTTTACTTGTGTACCTGTTCCTTCTCACAAGGGGAACTTTTTCTGCCCCCACTTCTTTCTTACTGTGTTTTTGTTGCCCAGATAATGTGCTCTTGTGCCATAATAATCTGCAGCTAAATGGTAATTGCTCTATTGACAGCGTTACTGTACAGTTTTGGCACATCATTATTCATACTTAACCACTTGACCTGGAACAAATGTTAAAGCAATTACTGCTGAGAGCCTTTCTACAAGAAAATTGCAGCAAACTTTGGAGATAATCAAAATGCAAAGCTGGTCATGATAGCAATACGAAAAATGGCAAATCCCATTAAACAGGTTTTTATTAGCCAAGCCAGTGCCAGTTGATATTATATAGTAATTTAGTCTTATTAAAAAGAAAATAAAGCTGCTAATTGTTTACCATTTTGGAACCTGTTTCAATCTGCAATTTGCAATGGAAATTAGCTGTTATGTGGATCATCAATTTACTTACATTGAAATATGAAATTTGTTTGATAACAAGGCATCTGCTCAGGGTCTTTTTAATAGCGACAGTTTCAGAAAACTCTGTAATAAAAATATACAGCTAATTAAGAAATGATAGGCACCACTTTGTAAATATTTACACCTTAAACTCTAAAATCATATATACAGAAAGGAAAGGTAATTGCTATTTCTGTCATACAAAAACTAACAAAATTTTTACATTGATTTTATAGCGAAAGCATTTACACCTCAACAAAGACAGCTAGCTGCACAGTATTTTGCTTCAGGCTGGTTAAATGTACAGTAGTTACACTTTTTCACCAACAGAGACCACAAGAGAATTCTGAGCCTTCCCATCAATTTTAAATTTAAATACTAAATTACAATCGCACAAACACTTTCAATGAGGGTGTTTAATTACAAAGTCTTTGCTGGACACGTCATGAACACTGAAGGTTGTTTTTGTCAATGTTTCCTGTGTTTATCTTCTTAAATGTGCATTATAACGTGTTTCTGTCTGGCCCTTTTATTGGCATAAAATAATTTGTAATCAACTACTGGAACTGTTGATCACTTTATCTTTAAGGTTTTACAAAGGTTTTTCATACAATTGATTTCTTTTAGTTTTTTATCACCTTTGAATACAGTTCCATCAAATTAGCCTAATGGCAGCTTTTACTGTATAGAGGATGGATTCCCAAGCTATTATTCTGTTTCACCAAAGTGAAGTAATAAATTAGCAGTGCCATGCTATCATTGATTTCTAGTAAGTATATTCCTCTTTAAACCAATTTCAAAGAGTAAGTAATACATAATTCACATTTCTCAGTAAATAGTAACAATTGTGTTTTAAAGCATGCTTTATATACTGTAACAAATTGAAGGTTTTGCAGAAATTAAAAGAAGTGGTACATTCTTTTTTAACCAATAGAGTGATTTTTATATTGACAAACTTCTGTTTCATAAATTAAAGGGTGCATTGTAAAAAAACTCATAAAAGGATCCAGTTATAGTCCAGTAAAACCCAGAAGAAAAGACCTCCCAGATGTGTTAAGGAACCTTGTTGAGTATCAGATGACATTTGTGTAGCACTTAATGGATCTCACATGTACTCACATGGTCACAACTTTCCTGTGGGGCCAATTGATTGGGTTAGTAAAGACTTAAGTTTGTCCAGCAACAGGACAGTTGGATAATAAAGCATGCATCAAAATATAACTATGTCAATATATTTATCAACCTGCAATGATGAATTTGGTGGTTCCAAAAGCCTCACTGAATGTTTGTCAAAAAATAGAGTTCTTCATTGGTGAACGTCACCTTTAATTGGAGTAAATTTGAAATGCGGTATGGAACATGTACAGCAGTTCGTATTCTATAGCTTCTCTACCTATTTGAATTTTAATTAAACTACAGTACAGTATAAAAGGCACAGTACAGAATGTACTTAAATATTTAACTACTTTTAAATTGAGTGTTTCTACAAATACAATAATAATAATAATAATAATAATAATAATAATAATAATAATTGCTTACACTTATATAGCGCTTTTCTGGACGTCCACCACCACTAGTGTGCAGCCCCACCTGGATGATGCGACGGCAGCCATAGTGCACCAGGACGCTCACCACACATCAGCTATCAGTGGGGAGGAGAGCAGAATAATGTAGCCAATTCATAGATGGGGATTATTAGGAGGCCATGATTGGTAAGGGCCAATGGGAAATTTGGCCAGGACGCCGGGGTTACACCCCTACTCTTTTCGAGAAACGCCCTGGGATTTTTAATGACCACAGAGAGTCAGGACCTCGGTTTTACGTCTCATCCGAAGGACAGCGCTTGTTTACAGTATAGTGTCCCCATCACTATACTGGGGGATTAGGACCCACACAGACCGCAGGGTGAGAGCCCCCTGCTGGCCCCACTAACACCTCTTCCAGCAGCAACCTTAGTTTTTTCCAGGAGGTCTCCCATCCAGGTACTGACCAGGCTCAGACCTGCTTAGCTTCAGTGGGTTGCCAGTTGTGAGTTGCAGGGTGATGTGGCAATATCATGTATTATTATACAATAATATAATAAAAAGACAAAATAATGTATTATTCATACAATACTGGAGGAGTGTCCTCAGACCACCCACATGGGGTCATACATGGCATTGACAGAAGTATTTTCACCATCAAAGTTAAAATCAGGAATTCGATTTTTGCTTTGCAGCAAAGGATAGTGTGGATGTTTAGATATTACAATACTATTGGAGGATAAAATCTTCTCAGTGTGCAAATTGAACTCACTGTGTTGATGGGTCAGGTTGGTGTTGCGTGGCTGGAAGAGTTTGAACTCATTTTCAATGCTTTACCAGGTGAGATATCAGGTTACCTGTATTAGTGAGATTCAAAAGTATTTTATTGCATAACCATATGTACTGGGAGCCGGTCCAGGCTTCTGCGAAGTGTAGTTCAGGACCCTATGCAGAAGGTACAATCCGGAAGTAAGTGGAGAAGGACATCCAAGGAAGGTAAAGCAGGATTGGAGGGGTAGACAGATAATGGGGGGTCATGACATCGGTGATCCGGTGCTCGGGGGGGCGTGGCAAGGACAAACAGTCCAGCCAGTCCAAAAGGGGGAATCCGGGGCGCGGTCCAAAGTCCAAAACCGGGGGATCCATCCAAGACAAAACAAACACAGTTAAAATCTGGATCGGGACAGGGAATAAAACCAAGGTAACGAGGCCAGGCACTCCGAGTCCCGGACTTAGATGGTCGGGACGCCGTGGTGAAGCCTATCCTGTCGGGTCTCTCCTGGACCCGCTGGTAGACGGGCTTCCCAATGCTGATCCAGGAATAGCGGGAGTGCCAGGTTTAAATAGTGAACCAAAACAGGAGGCAGGTGCACATAATCAATTAAAATACGAAAGGGTCGGAGCACCCTTAGGAGGAGGGGTGCCGATCGTGACACCATAAGGTACATTGTGATGTGATGCATGTGTGCTTTGTGTTATTCTTAGAAGTAAGAAAATCTTAAAAGAGTAGATTGTATGTGTGTACTGTATTTTGCATTCATAATTTGCTGACATTATTTACTGCCGAAGACAGACATTAAAGGCAAACAGAATATATTGATTAGTGAAATTCCACAATAATTTATCCCTTCTCAGTCCAATGCAAATGATTTATTGTTTAATTTTGCAAGAACTTGCTGAGGGGCTTAGAAGTAAATCTAGTGTTTTCCATCAAGAGAATGAGTGTTTGAATTAAAAAAATGTAGTGCAATGACATCTTCAGAGAATTTGTCTTTCAAATTCTTTGAGAAGCCTTCTCTTCACTCTGGACCGATTCGCTGGAGATCCAATAATCATGTAATCACATTTATTTTTACACTTTTAAATTCAATGAAATATTGTTTTTGTCACTTCATTAAAAAAAAAAACTTGAAATGGAAATAATAAGGTTAAACAAAGTTTTGTCAGAGGGAACTGCTCAATACCACGGTATGTACATTACTGCAGGAAGGGCAGTGAATTTAAATGAAGCATTTATGCCTTTGCTGCCCTAGGGCAAGCTCAATCCACATTAATAATGCATTGTTCCTTTGAAATATATTGTTTTAACATACATTTATTACAACAAAAATCCCAGACAAAATAATGCAATGCAACAGCAATGTTAAAGCAGGTCATTTTAACCAAAGGATTTTAGAAAATTCTCAGCCTTCTCCTTTATTGTAATAAATAAACCATTTGTTTCCTACAGAAGATAGTATACATTCCCATGCAACCTATAAATAATTGATATTTGCTATGACCTTAGATGTATGCTGATAATAATCTTTGTGAATTAATACAAGTTATGTATGTTCAGCAAATGTCCTTTCAGTAGCACTAGAAGCTTATTACATCTCAAGAACAGTATCAACAATTCAAAAATATTGCTTTTAAAAAACTTCTGAACAGATATACAGTACTTAAATAATGCACAGCTCTCCTAGGACATAGAAAAATAACCAAAGTGATTTTACTTTTGCTAATGGATAGAGTCAGCATCATTTAATTTGAAAAAAAAAAACAGGATTTTTATAAATGTTTCCTCAAGTACAATAGTGCTCTGTAGATCAATATTTGTGACTCAGCTTTTAGCCCCTGTGGACTTTTACAGACTGTTTTGTAGAGCGATCAAGATCATGTAACAGCCAAACAAGCAAATGCATCCTAATGCAGCCAGTTAATTAGAGGGATTCTCAGTTATCCGATCTCTTCAGTTCTTTTCTGTACTAATGTGTGTTGTTTCTATTAGTGGTGCTCTTTTTTCTTTATTTTTTCTGCCTTTGAATGACAGAATTATTATTCTGTTGTGCGATTCAAGAATGCAACAGATACTCACAATATACTACTGACCACTTTTTTTTTTTGTCTTTTGTATAAAATTTTCATTTGCCACTTGAGTTAATGCACAGCTCAACTCTCTGGTGATTTTTCTCCCTTGGTTATTAATTATGGTCCTGAATGAAATGTTTTTTTTCCTAGCATTACATTTACCAATGACAACTTGGTGTGCATTCCTTACTAATTAGTTTAATAAACCTTCCAGTTACTTGCACAATACCATGTGAAATATTTGGCAAATCATGACACTAGGTATCACTTTTAATTTCTCTTATTGTGCATCTAAGGGCCTGCACTCATGTTGCAATATTATTTACTTCCCCGTCTGTATAGTTATTTGATTGCTGAGAAATGCCTATACTGTACAGTATATTGAATAAGACTAAACATTTAAAACAAGACAGAAATGCAGTCTGGGCATAGATTCAAATTTTGCCAGGCAAATTAATTATAGCACAGTTAAAAGATCCAAATGTCCTGGGTAGACAATGTCTAAAGATGGATGTACAGTAGTTCTGAAGATGCAACATCCATCCTTGGAACAGGCCCATTACAATTTTATAAGCATGGTAACAAAAAGAGCTTAACACGAGGACAGTACTCTTACACCATATTGTATATAGTGTTGTCTGAATACGCCAGTTTATCTAACTGTCCCATGATGGGTTCTAGAAGAATTTGGAAATGGATTACATTCTAGTATCGCATTCTAGTATTAAAATTATATATTAGTTGACTGCAAAATAATGCAAACATTTAAACCCAGCTCTGCCTATTTCGAACTGAATTAAATGAAATAAATGAAACCTGATCACTCTGGGAGACCTGGATGTACAGTGTATTAACCCATGTTGTCCAGCCCTGCTCCCCCTGAGCTGGCATTGTAGTGGACTTTCGGAGACACAGGCCTTACACTCACAGCCCACTCAGTATTGATGGAACGGAAGTGGAAACAGTCACCAGCTTTAGGTTTTTGGGAATTCACATCTCTAAAGATCTAACCTGGACTGTGAACACTGACTCTATCATGAAGAAGGCTCAGCTGCGCCTTTATTTCTTGAGGTGCTTTAAGCGATGGGGGATTATATGGAAAAAGGATGGTGACATTATATGGAAATCGAGTTAACTTTATTTGAGGGTTTGTTTGGCAAAAAATATATTACTGTATATGGGAAACAGCATTCCATAGTAGAGAAGAGAAAGAGTTTGATAAAATATGATTGTGATTGTAGTGAAGAAGAATGGAGCTTGAGAAAATAATTGTGCAAATTCCTCCACAACTTGCTTATAACAACAGGCTGCTTAGAAGCTCATTAATCATCCTGGCTAATTTTAAACTTATTTGAAGCTACTGTCTTTACTTTGTTATACAGCATTACCATTTCTATTCAACCTCCTAATGAATACAGGAGAACTTGATTGAGTGCATTTTCATTATGCTGGCATATAAACATGGATATAATGTAGATGCATACTTTAATTGTCCAGACTGTAACACACATATGTACTATTTACTGTACAGTATATGTGCAATATATATCTTAGTATTTAAAACTGTTCACAAAGACTTTCACTGAAGGGTTTAACATTATTAAAATACTAAAAAAATAGTCCCTTGTGCTATCAGGATAGCTGGGCTGAGAGAATGGATTTTGTAGGTGCTATAGTTTGTTCAGGATCACTGATCAGGGTTTTCCATTCAGTGGTCTAGCAGTGGAAATACTTTGCATTTGAATGTGTACCCTGACCCATAAATGTCATTTCGGTCTGCTAAGCAGCTTTGATTTTATATTTCCTGTAGTAAAATGGACAAAAGTAACACCTTCTTGGGTATCCAGGACAATCAATGTGCGTGTGCAGTCGGGGAAAGGCATTATCAACTATGATTTATGAGAATGATTGCCAATAGACACACTATGGTTGGAATTTGAATTTTAAAAGGCAGTATTTTTACTTTTTTGCATAATTACATGCATTTGTTGCTTTGACTTTTTTTTTTTGCTTTGGGCAGAAAGTATTGAATATACTGTAACTTGCTTTTCAAAGAAAGAATGATCTTATGTATACTCTCCATATAAATACGACACAATGATCTTATGTATATATAAGACACAAAGGAAATGATGAAGGATGTCTTTGAGAGAAAAATATATATTTGAAGTATAAAAAATGCAAATATAATTGATGGCATAATTGATTAAATTTTTCATATAATCTGTCTTAAAGTCCTTGTTCCAGCTTACATATCCATAAAGATAAGGAAATAGTGTCTTACACATATCGTATGGTATATGTTTGTATAAATATGTTGGGTCAACTTTGACTGTAAATGGTTAAGTTGAGCAAAGCCAGATATTGTTTTTAATCTGCCATAAATAAAAGACATGAGGGTTAAAGGAAGAAAGAAAGCACACAAGAAAAACTTCAGAAGAACAATATTTCCTGAATGCATAAAGTTAATACTTGTACAGGATCTGTATGTATTCCTCAAGATGATAAAGCAAAAATGCTGTTTCTTTCTCCTGACAGTGCATATCTTTTCAACATTTCCCTTTCATATCCTTACATTGGCCCTTTCAGGTTCAGGCAAGAACTGAAGATGAAGGATTTTCAGATGACACACAGGGGACCGACTTTCATGTAAAATGAAAGTGACTTTTATTTTAAGACCTGGAAATACTGGCCTGAGAACCCACATAATACAAAAATAAAATAGTCTAATTAATAATACAATAGCCAAATAAAGTTAAACCAAAATAATGGAAACCAAACAAAATTATTATAAAATATAAATATAAACATAAGACCCTTACCAATAGCCAGAAGTTGTGCCTACAGTACCTACAGTATTGCAGTCCTTCATTTGGCCACACAATGACATCCCAGTACAAGGTATTCTTCTGTCAGTGCAGACCATCACCTGTCAGAGCCACAGTGCTCCCCCTGACAGCTAACATCCAATGCCTGCTGTTATGCTGTTTATTCTCAAAACTGCAGTTTTGTGAAGAATTTCTCTAATAGTCACGTTCTGTGCCTTCCCTTATTTGCAAATGATGCAGCTGTCTGGTTTCTTCTAAGTTCATGTCTTTGGGCTCTGTTGACTTGTATTATGATTGTATTGTATCGTGACTTGTATTGTGATTCTGCTTGTATTTCTACTGGATATTCTACTAGCGCAAAAACTGTAGAATGAGATCTAAAATAATTTACTCACGCACTTACTTACAAAAGTAGTTAGGTGCTCTAGAATATTTTAATTCTAATACATGAAAGCACAGCGGAACAAAGCTATACAGCAATACATTTTTCTACATCTGCTTAGGATATCAACAATAAGAGGATACCCTTCACAGCCACGACAATGTTGTACGAATGTCAGATGAAGTGGAGTTCTGTGATGTATTCTTCTTTTTATACTACTGATGCAATCTTTGAAATTGGTTTAGAAATCTTTCTTCAGTGTCTTTTCTTAAAGGGTAACAGTGCTGGTTAGAGCTGAATACTGTAATATCTATATATATACTGTATATTGCCACATTTTCATGTGGGAAAAGGCACAGCTTTCTTCCTTTATTCTTCATTATACAGTACATACATTCTATTTATATTATAAACACTCTGAAGATACTGTTTATTTTCATTATGGTAATAACCTGACACCCAAGGCCAGTTTAAACCAAAACTGCTTAAATCAGAAAGAAGCACAGCAGGCCCTGAAACTAATGAAACTGGACCAAAAAAGGATGGTGATGCACAACCGAAGTTGCATGAGAAAATGCTAGAGTAAGCATTCTTTTAATTGCTAATCAGCAGAGTCATGATGAGACATGTTGATGAAAAGTATAGCAGCGAGACCCAGAAAGCTAGAAAATAAGTCATGTTTCTTTATTTTTTTAATAAAATAAATAAATAATTATATACTGTATGTGTATCTACCTATTTGCTATTTACTTAGAAAGTTCCTAGTAAAGGGTTGTCATATCATGTCCGAGAATGATCTTCAAAGTTTTAAACTTTTTAGTCACTTTGTGAGGTCATTGTGACTAGAATGGAAATGGCTTGTTTTACAATTTTTTTTGACCAAATATCCACACAGCTGCTTCTCTTCAATACCCATTTCTCTTATTAAATACGACACCTTACCTCAGAGATTAAAGTGAAATCCAAACATGATTTATTATAGAATATGTTGTGTAAATTTCTTTGCTAGACACAGCTGGAGTGTGCTGTGTTCTATTTTTTATTTTAACCCTTTATTTTAGTTCCTCACTAAAGATATTAAATTATAAATGTCTCTTTTTGCATTACTTTATCTATACGGAAACAGTGTTGTCCTTGAAAGCCATATATTTGATCATAAAAAAGATTGTCAATGAAAGAGAAAATTTTCTTCAGTAATTAGCAAAAATTAGGTCCTACCTAGCTACATAACAGTTCCCAATCATTACAAAAGATCAAATATTAACTACAGAGACAAAGGTGTTTTGAGATCTAAAATAGACATTGATGTATATAAGCAGTTTAGAAAATGTTCCTTTTTGACATTTTAGGAGGAAAACGTGAAACACCTTATTTCAAGTTATTTGTACATGACTTTCCATTGTCACGTTATAACTTTCACAAACTATGAACAAAAGAAGAAGAACATTGTGAATTACACATAATTCAATAGAAACATACTGTATATGAAGTGGTCAAAATGAACAATGCAATTGCAATTCTCTCACCTGTGGTTAAATGTTATCAGAAACATACAGTGTCACTATTGTGGTCACTTGAATATCACAGCTGAGACATTCATCTATGATGTTGGGTAAATCTGAATTCTAGTATGTGAGCATTGCTTGGATATATTCAAATTCAACAGTGATAGGGTTTAAAAATTTTAACTGTGACAATTGTTTTTTTTTATTTGAGACTGAGGATGTCATGTCAAGATACACTAGCAGGTTCCCATCACTGAACATAAGCAAATGACTTTTTTTGCTAACATATTGCATAATATGTCTTCTTATCCATTCCAAACTTTGAGATTATATTCTGGAATGGAGAGATGAAATTGTGGTGTGAATGCACAGTCTAGTAAAAGTGGGAAAAATCAAAGGTGCATACAGTAGTATGCTGATAGTTAACATCTTCATAGTCCTGCCTTCTCATAGTCAAGCACCTGAAGTCAAAGAAGCAATACAGTTTCAACTTGAAGCTACAGCACAGAGATGCACAAGGAAGTGGATTTAAAACAGAGAACAGGAGGTAGTTCTTTGGAAGAAGCTACCTAGCCACAGTATGGTGTTGAAGCTGATACCAAGGAGATTAGCTGAATTTCCTCCTCATATCTATATTTTTATGATCTAAGATAAATTAAATGTAACTTTTATTTCAGATTAATATTCCAGTATGAGTTTATTGTGAGCATGTATTAATCACTTACAGTACTTGAATGTAAGAGCTTCATATTCTGTAAATGATTTATAAACAATGAATAAGACTATGTAAGCTTCTTATTACACTTATTCCTATGTGTACTGTATTAACTGCTAATTGGATTTTATTAAAGAATTTGCATTGCCCATTTTGAAGAAATAATATCTGTGTCCAGCTGAAGGCTTACTGGCTGCTTGTTAGTCATAAATATTCTAGGAGGCATTTTTAATGCTTTTAATACATTTGTAATGTCTCTCAGTATATTTCTAATAAAGTCACTATCTAAAAGGTCTCTAAGTTTCACATGGAATATAGGAGTTATATCCTGCAATTTCAATCAAAGTTTAGGTTAAAATACAACAAAGATTACATTTCAGTAGTTAGTGACTAATGAAGAATTTTGTACTGCATCTCCAATTTTGAAGTGAATACCACATCTACAGTACATTAGTTCATACCTAATTTGAAGGTTATACAGTAGGTTAAGAATAAAGGTACCCACAGTTCATACTCTGAGGACTATGTTTACATGAATAAAGACCTTATTAGTAGTGTTACAAATGGGGGTTATGAAAATAATGAATATTGACCAAGCAGATGAAACATATAATTAAAATAAATAATCATAACCCTCAACTTGTAAAGATTTTACCAAGAATATACCCAATCAGTTGGTATAATTATAGGCACAGTTCTTTAATTAGATAGTTCTTTGTTCTCTGGTGCAGCTTTGGTGAAAAGAGTAATAATTCAGGCACATTGGGTTAAACAAATATGTACTATTCATTATCAGTAATATTCATTAACAATGACAATATATACACTTATCAACAAACAAAATTACAATACACACCCACGCTGCTACCAAACGTACAAGTAAGGCATCCCAGAGGCCTAACGGCCTAAACACTCAGGAAAACCCTGGATTAATACCAAGTATTCATCTCTTAAATAATACATAAAAGAGTCAAAATAAGAAAAAGCTGCCTTCTAAATAAACAGAAAAATGAATGAGAACTTCCTATTCCAAAAATGCACCTTCTAAATAGGAGAGCTTGTTTTTAACGTGCGGTGGCTCTGTGACTGAGGATCTGCACCTGTGGCTGGAAGGTTACCAGTTCATATCCAAAGGAATCCTCCTCTGTTAGGCCCCAGAGCAAGGCCCTCAACCCCAACTGCTCTAGGGGGGCCGAATTAATGGCTGACCCTGATTTCTGACCCCCTGCTTCTCGCCCTGTCTGTGTGTCTGATGGAGAGCAAGCTGGGGTATGCAAAAAGACAGATTCCTAATACAAGAGATTGTACAGTATATGACCAATAAAGTGATGGCCAATAATTCTTTACACAATAAATATGAGTTCCCTAAAATATCAAGCTCTATTTTAAAGTTCAAATACCTAGCTCCTGTCTAATCCTTCTGGTTGAGCTGGACAAAGAGCTCTCACCTTACCCTTCTCTTGACTCTTGTGTTCTTTTTCCTCCTTCACTCTCACCTCGTCTTCTTCAGTTACCCAGAACTAAATTAACTAAGGGAAATCAAGGTAATTTTTACAATTTGTGTGATCACTGAATTTGGGACAGCTGCATCTCGGAAAACATCCCCTTGCTTTGAAGCTGGAAAAGCTGACACTAGCCAGGTGTTACCTATTGAATCTAGATTCTTAAAGACACTTCAGAACAGTAGGTTGTGCTGTATATCATCACTAAAGTCTAAGATGATATTTGTATTGATAAACCTACTACCAATTTATATATCACTAATGAAGACTTTTGCCGCTCCTGATCTGAGGTTTAACACATTTCATAACTCATTAAAACTAGTAATGATACCTTATCTGGTATTCCGTAAACAAACAAGCTACAAATCCAGAATGAATATCATGGGATTATAAACATAACTGTTTTTTTTGGTTCAGGTATATGGAAGGAAAATGTAATTTTAAGTTTTATGGACCAAAAGTGCAGCAGCTTAGATTATGATTCTGTTTACAGAATATTTTCTTATCAGACTTGTATACAGCAGCTGATTTTTTTCTTTCTTCACTTAGAGATTTTAAAGGCTAATGCTGTTTCTAAATATGCTATTGACCTGTTTATCACACAGAATGTATGAAGTTTCAAACTTCTTTCCAGAAATAAATGTGGAATTATCATTGAATTACACCTGGGTAAATGTAAATGATATTTTTGTTATTTCTGTAAGAGGCTACGGGGGTCACAAGATACATACAGTACATTCTCTCTATTTTATCTATTTAAATACTAATGTGGATTTCAGGCTAGCACAGTGGTTAGTATTGCTGCCTCACAGTACTGAGGCCCTGGGTTAAATTTCTAGGGTGCTATCTACATGGAATTTTGTATATTCTCACCAGGTTCTCATGGGTTTCTTCCAGGTAATAGTTTATTTCTGCAGTCCAAAGACATGCTGGTATGTAAATTGGGTTCTGGAAAAATCGTCCCCGGTGTGAGTGTGTGCCTGTTTGTATCTGTGTGTGCCCTGTGCACCCCCATGACCCTAAACTGGATAAAGTGGTTATATGAATGGATAGACTGGATGTGGGTTTTAACATCTGAAGCCTAATAAAGTGAAATGACATAGGTAAATTAACTATGCTGATCAACATTTATTCAACACGAAGCAACAATACAAAATTTACATCTGTGACAAGTGCAGGCAGAGGCAGATGTTGTGCCTCTTCACCGGTGTCTCAACTCTAGCTCCTTCTCTATACGTCATCCCAGCTCATCCCATACATTTTCAAAGAGGCTCCAGCCTGGAAAGTAGGACATTTTTAGGGCCTAATTGGGTTGTTTAGGACCCTATGCAGACAGTATAATCCTGAAGTGACTGGAGTAGGACATCAGGAGAAACACAGCAGGAACAGAACCGGATGACAGACAGGGGGGCGTGATGGCTGTGATCCGGTGCTCTGGCAGCATGGCACAGGCGGACAATTCCAACACGGGAAGGCCAAAAAGGGAAACTGGGGCGCAGTCCATAATCTAAAACCGGGAGGTCCATCTAAGAGAAGGATGATTAAAACCCCCGGGAAGAGGCAACTTAAACAGGAACACAGAGGTTAAAAGGATAACAAGGCCAGGCGCTCCGAGCCCCGGACCCAAATGGCCCGGACGCTGTTCTGAAGCCTATGCCAGTGGGTGTCTCCTGGACTCGCAGGTAGGAGGGGTTCCGGGCGTCCGTCTTCCAGGTGTTGAGCCGAGAGCTACGGAAACGCCACACTTAAATAGTACTCAGCAGACAGGGGCAGGTTCACGAAATAATGATACTAAAATACAAAAGGGGTAGGAGTGCCCTCTACAGGAGTGATGACAATCGTGACACTAACAGTCAGTCACATTCTCATCTTGCAAGAAAGCTGTTGTTACATGAGTAGCAGGAGGATTGGCATTGTCCTGCTGGAAGGTTGTCACTTCAGGTTGAGCCCACTGCAGGGCATCTGAGGTCTTAGTATCAGATAAATGCAGTGCCATGTAGTCAGTTTGCCACCAATCACTACTACTGTAGTTCTGTAGCAGCTCAACACTTCTTCCCAGACAATATTGCGTATTGATCTGCACATCTCTGCTAGACTGCAGCCTTGAGAGAGGTAATCTAAAACTTTGATTCACATCTAAAGAGGGTTTGGCTCCTCTGCTAGGGTTTCTACTGTCCTCGCTTCCAATGCAGTGGAACTGGCAACACAACACTGATATTGAAATAGTTCATGTTGTCTTGATCTTGTATAATTAAACGGTTCATAAATAAATAAACTTTGTTACAGTAGTGGTACAGTACTTCAGTGCAATTTCTAACTAATCCCATTATTTTGGCTTTACGATTCATACTGCAGTAGAAATGATTCCTTACTCACTTGTGTTAGCAACCCTACTGTACAGTAGGTGTTACTGCACAGAAGATTTTGTTGACTCTCATTACAGTACATCTGACTTGGGTGGGTGAGGTATAGATGTTTCCTGTCAACTGAAAGTTGCAGTCTGGCAGTGGTTGATAGATGCATCCTAAATGACCCCGGCAATATCTTCTGATATTTTTCTGCCAATTACGTTCCAGACATGTAACAGAATGACATACATTTTGCGGGTCGTCATCTTGGAGTGCACTTGGCAGACTGTGGGGTCCCCTTGAGGGTATCATAAGTCTGGCAGAGGGTTTCCTTGAGTCATTAAGTTTATTGTCAGCCATATTGAAATAATATTTGTCTCAGAGTGGGCTTCTCAGAACCTTCTAAAGCTTTATTGGAAGCTTTCACAAATCAAAATGTAGATTTCTCTATTCAGGGGTGCTTAATTTGGTACCCAGAACTATTTAAATCACCTTGGTTTTATTATTTCGTTACTGGGCCAAGATGTTGTTATAGTGTGATTAAAATCATTGAACATACAGGTATTTGGATATCAGCTTTGCATGTTCAGACTTACAAGTGCACATTTCTTACTGCTAGAGCATAGCACATTTTGTCATTTTGTACTCCAGAGAGGGTAAGGAGAAGGAAAAGACTATGTGAGACCTAGCACTATCACAATCTCTCACAATATTATACTGAAATAGGTTAACAAATTATCACTACATAATTAATAATTGGATTGAAAGAAATTGAATGTGTTTCAGTGTGTAATACTGAGCAAAGTACCGCCATCAGTTTAATGGCCCACACAATTACATGCAAGTTCATGCAAATATGAGTAAAGTGGCACTGTCTCCTACTGGAAAGAAACATAAGTACCTGGAGATGTGAAGCCCTTCCTGAATCACTTCAGGGTCAGTGGTGGAGCTTAGAGATGTGCACAGTTGGGTGAACCAAGTTTGTTGTTGTTCTTTTTTTTTCGCACGCTGGAACGCATCTGCTAACACGTCGCCCAAGCAAGTAACCCCTCCCCATGCTGTGCACATTGACATCTGGAAATTTTCTGCATGGATAGGGCTCAGATCTCATCCTGACTGACTGTGCTTGGATGCAGACTGCTCTGTTTTAAAATTCAGGGGACTACAGCAAAGATGCATTCTGACCCAATATACGGTACGGGCTGGATTAGTGGTGACTTCATCACACCGCCCAATTTGGAATATATTAATCGGTTAGTTGTTGTTTTTCCTTAGATATAAGGATCTGTGCACTTTGTCCCACACTAAAATGTGTGTATCGCAGCTCTTATGCAATTATTTCATAGTATCCCTCAATAAACAGTCGAGGAGTGCATGCTGACAAAAAGCAGTCAAGGAAGTAAATATAAATGTCTGAATAAAGATTCAAAGAGTCGCAGTCTATCAACACAAATTCATACACAAACAGATTCATGAATTCCACAATTTAAAACAAAATTTATTATCTTAGGCTTTAATTAGAATGGCAAATTAATTTTGGTTAAATGTTGTGCTTATTTTAATAATTATTTAATAAGGCTTTTACTGAAATGTTTTTTATAGGGCTGAAACACTTAAAAAAATCACATGCTCTTACTGATTTGAATACAGCCAACATTGCAACAGACATGTAGTAGAACAGCCGAAGCAGGAAATTAAAGAACTGTTCATGTGACTCAAAACATCAATGAGTTCCTCTTTGGTATTAATACAAGAATAGTATACTGTATATAAACACAGCATATACATATATACAGTATATAGAGTATATTGTATACTGTATATACAAACTTTCCTACAGTAAATATAGATGAAAACTGCCAATGTAACAAAAGACAGTAGTACCTGTATGTGTAGTTAACAGATTCATTCATAACCTGAGGTGTACAAAGGAATACAATGCAATACTCCTGCAGTTTCTGAGCTAGCTTCAGAGATTTCAACATATGCACTGCTCCTTTTCTTCTTAGAGATGTTCTGAGTTTGAGGACAAGACCTTAAACAGGCCATTACATTACAGTAGGTCAATATTAATCTCCTCAAAAGAATGAGTTATAGACTCAGCTTTGTGACATCTTGCAGCTGCGATCTGGTAGACATACTGTACATTCATCAACAAAGTTAATTTCAAATAATTTAGCAATATATGGTAGGCATTCAGTTTTTTTCCAAAATGCTACAAAGCACGTACAGTAAGTGGATTTATGCACACTGGTTGTGTGGTTCTTGCTTTGCTTTGTTGACATCAAAACTGGACAGTTATTCCTTGTGTTTTTCACAGCTCTTGTCTGTGACATGGAGCATTATAGCATTGCATACAGTAACTGCCTTTTCAGACATGCAGCATTGTTATTATGAACAAGCAGACACAGTGGCCTGAGAATGCTTGAAGTACCCAAAGCACTAAATACAGCATATTGTAAAGCATTTTGTAATGGATATTCATCAAGTCTTAATTGTACTGTAACCCTGTACAGACAGCTACCTTCCGTAACGGTGCATAAACAGTCCCTGTAGAACATACAGAAATGCCAAATCCCCATTAATAGAAGAATTAGTACATTGCAAAGTGCAAGTCGAGGATTTCCACAAGGTTGACATTGACGTTAGCCTACAGGTGACCTCCATGGTTTTGCAGCCCCTTTGCAGGATCCTGGTTGCAAAAACCTCAACAAGACCAAGAGTCCAGGCTCCTCCTGTTTATCCGCAGCTAATCTTTCCTCGTAAATATCAGCAGAGAAATGATTATATAGCCCTCATTTATCTCAGCCTGGGTGGCCTAAATACCGGGGTTTACTTTCTTCACATTCGTATTCTTCCTAAGGGTAAGTGTTACTGATACCGAAAGCAATTTAAAGGCAGCCCCAGATTTCTCATGCAGATGTGCTCAGTGTGCTGGCTCCGCGGCCCGCCTGCTCCTTCCTCTGCCACTACCACTTCAGGAGATAAGGAGAATCAGATGGGACTATCCCATCCTGACAGTCTTTATTCCATCACTGTGGCATCACCTACTTCTTCTCCTGCATCTATCAATCTCAACTAGTTTATCAAAGAAGATGCAGGAACTTTCTGACATACACATTTTATGTTTTTTGTTAACTGCAGAAGACCTCTCTATGTGAGAATCTATAATTAGTAGTAATAATTGCTTACACTTATATAGCGCTTTTCTGGACACTCCACTCAAAGCGCTTTACAGGTAATGGGGACTCCCCTCCACAATTCAGCAATTCAGTTTGATACCTTTCTACAACTCCTCCATCACATTCTGTTAGGTGCTCTGTTACAGTATCTTGAGGTGATCAACCAGTGCCATGTTTGTTCTTTAAAGTGGTAGATTCCCAGCAAAATGATTGCTGAATTAAAACTTACACTGTGAACTTGTGCAGCTCTACACAGCAAAAAGAAATTAGTAGTGACATTCGCAACACCTAAATAACTATAACAGTATTATAACTTCTGTCAACAACTAGTTTTAAACTATCATTAAAAAATAATTATCTGCTTACTTTGGCCTGTCTGAGTAAAAGTGGTTCTGTGTCTAATTTTGCATACATTATTAGTTATAATTAGGGACAGTCAAATATCAATCCAAGTGTTTGCAAGATTAAAATTGCTTAATCTCTGTCCTTTAGTCATACACCCAGTAGGTTCTGGTTAAATGCCAAGCAATACTGTTTTTTAACAATTAGCTAATTATTACGGGCAATTACCCCATAATTTATAAAATGATTGATAAAGGTACAGAATGACGAAAACTTGCAATGGACGTTGAAATTATCTTGCATTTTAATAGATCATAAAGGATTAGTTGTTAATAAGAAATGTTAATTTAATTGACCATGAAGACAAGTTTAAAGAATGAGTTTAATGTTTCTTAATATAATTCCCTTCATTTGTCTTGAGTGTGATGTTATCAGACACCTCAAGTCTCAGACTTGAAATCTGGACTATGTCTTGCAGATGAACACTCTCTTCATAAAATTCCTGCAACACTCATTCCCTTTGGGACATTGACAAGGCTGTAGAAAGCCATTAACCTTTCCATCCCAGACTGTTATTCCCTGTGATTGTCAGTTGTTTAAACTAGAAGAATTTTGGGGCAAATTTGCTATTTGGTGGCGTCAACCAAATTATGGACTGTTTTGACCTGGAACGAGGTCACATAAACAGTGTTCCCTTTGTCCTGTGACCTGTTTAATATTTTGTGTAATTAGGCAAATGTAGGCAATTACATAGGAATATATTGTAAGAGTACATATGAGAGGTCATTCTGCCCATCTAGTCTCTGAGTTGAGACAAGTCACCATTCATTTGGTTTGGAAGAGCAGCATTTTGCCTTGTAAGGAACATGAAGTGTTTCAGAGGCTGACTGGTGTCATTGACATGGTCATGGTACTAGAAAGAGTGCTAGGTTCCATAAAGAAGGTATTTCCTTTCAGGTATGCCTGAAAGGAAGATTGGGACAGATACAGTAGATAGGCAGGTAGAACAAAAAGCGAAAATGTTCCAACATACGTACATGCGTTTTACACCTTTGCCGTCCCTTTGTTGTAGACTGTTCCTTGCAGTTGTCGTGGTATAAAGGCAAAGCCCGTTCCCAAAGCGGGTCAGAGCTGATCTTGGCCTCTGCAGTGAGCACGTGACTCCACCTCCTGTTAGGGCTGTCAGTCCATTACAGAAATTAGCCCCAGCTATGCTGGTCCCCTTTCATACCTGTTCAACAGGGGTAGAACACCTCAAGGAATTAGCCCCAATCAAGGTACAACCGCAGTGCCTGCAGCAGGGACTTGAACCCACAGCCTGTCAGTTATTATAAAGAGATGCCTACCCACTACACTATGGCTCCCTGGATCAAGTATACAGTAATAGCAGGAATTAAAAGGGTCCAAAGTTTAGAGGAACACAGATATGCTTATTAATCTAATATAAAATAAGGAATAGATCTGTGCTGTACTGTACATGGTAGATAATGCAACATTTGTTGTTATGAGTAGACCAAATCTACAGAGTTTTTAAAAAATATTTTTAACAATTAAAGGTGACCTTTTCAGGGACCTGCTTCAAAAGCAAAGCCAGCATGACTGCTTCTCGTGTCATCTTGTATCTTTCTGTATCATGCAACGCACTGCACCAGAGAGCTGTCCGAAAGTGCTGATAGTGTCACCAGAATTGTTCTAGCCTTTAAAACACATCTTCATTATCCTAAAGGTCATCTGGCTTTTTAACAACATGAACAAGAATGCTTCATTACTTTTTTTTCATTCACACACAAGCCAACCATATATCTTATATATCCCAAGGCTACATAATCTACAGTATAAACGATTTATAGAGTATTTAAAGTATTTTTGTATTGTTAAATTCAATTGTCTATCTATGGGTTTTCAGGCTAGGGAAGTCTATTGAATGTTAAACAAGGGTATAATAAGTTGGACAGAAAATAAAATGTATGAATTGCAAATACAGTACAAAACAGATTTCCATTTTTACAATTCTATAATTCTACTATTTAATATTCAAAGAGAGATGAGCACAAAAAAAATTCTAATGATCATAACACAAAGAGATACAGTGAGATCATACAGCTATGGCTACATTATAGTGATGAACATTTCTCAAAGAGAGAACCCACTCAACAGCCCATTATCATATATGTTGGAAAGAAAAACAATATTATACTGGGGAAGCTTGTTTTCTTGCAAGCTGTACAAAGCAGCATTGTACCAAGTAGTTTCTTAGACATTTTAATTTGTCACTTTGGGTTATATTCCCCCAGCTTTAATAGAAAATAAAATGCAGGAATTATCTAGTTTGATTTTATAGTACTTCTGTGAGAAACAGTTGCATAAAGAAAAAATCTTTTTTGTGATATTAATTTATTTACACTTTTTGTGATATCACTATAGTTTCCATATCCATTTCAGGCCAGTTTTATGCTAAAATTAAAAAAAATGACAAAGACATACTGTATGTCAAGTTATTTCTGTGTCTATACAGTAGTTTAAGCTATCTTAGATAAAGACTATTTTCTTTAGGTGCAAGTTGTTTACAAAATTGATGAACGTATGCATTAATTGATAAATAGTGAACTTATGCATTAGTGTCGATTATGTTAACTTTTTTGTTTTTTATCTTTCTTTATTGTTGAGTGTACCACTAGAACAATGAAAGAAAATAACTGTTTCTTTGAACGTAACTCAGACAGAAAACATAAAGGAATTTGTGGTATATGGTATGGAAGTATATTTTTTAAACCAGTCTTTAACTAGAGTGAAACATCTTAGACTGTTTATCTATGATGATTTTAATGGATTTAAAATGTTTTCAAAAATGGACTTGTTCATTTACAGATTTCATGCGTGAGTGTATGAGAAGTTTCTTGTCTTGTTGAATCTGAAACCAGCTGAATCTAGTAAATAATGAGATCATTCAGTAATTGGTGTTTATGAGTTATGATTGTTTTTCATTTCTGTTGTAAAGTAAATGTAAGCTGAAAACATTTGTTTGGTCACATTTTTGAGTTGCTGTTTCTATCACATTTTGTCTTCCAGTGGGTCAGAGAAATACAGACATTAATAATTATTTTAATTTTACTACATAGATATCGGTGACAGAAAATAACTTTCTGGCAACACAGTACATACTGTACCTTCTGTACATTTGTATCACAATAATGACTGATAATCTTACTCAAAAGTGGCGATATACTGTAATTAAAAAGATATCAATCATATCAGACGTTTTGCATTTGTTAGAAATATGACTCAATTTGAGAAAAAAATGAATTAATATTAATGTGGATTTTTACATCTGTTTGGTTTCAACTATGATTGGTAGGTAAAGTACCAAACAACTTACCATCACACTACTACTGTATTTGAAAGATTTTGTGATGATGAGTTAAAACATAGCCCTATACTATTTCTCCCTCTCTCTTTGAGTATGCAGTCATCCAATTCAGAGCTCACCTTTCACCTTTATTAAAGGGAACAATTTTCTCAATCTTCCTGCTTCTTGGGAATTTATACAAATGTCCCTCTATGGTTTCAGTGATGCATACGATCATAGAACTTTAAACAAAATCGTCTGAGCTCATTACGCAAGAGACCATCTCAGCCATCAAAACTGAATTACTTTTAGTCTCTTAAGTATGGGTTAGATTTAAGGGGAGCCTAGAGTTAAAAAGCTAGTGCATTAAGGCAGTGAATTAATATAGTGCTCAGTGTGACCTTTACAAGGCCTATATACTATGACATACAAATTACCGTTTGCTTTTTCAGTTTCCAGATAATTAAAAATTGATAAAAGCCACTTATCATAAAGGATCACAGGGAAGTGCTCTTTGTCCGAATAAACCTGATCTATTTATATTAATATTCCTGTGTGCTCTTAGCTTGCCTGACACTGATTAATACTCTTACCATTGAATTTCTACAGCAGCTAAGCATTCACTTGTAGACATCACGGACATTATTCTCAAAAATTCAAGAGGATAATTAGAGAAAATGTGATGTATTTTTTAAAATGTATTCTCTTCTTCTTGATTCTCGAGAGGAGTGAGAGAAATAGAGTTGTTAAGACTGTACCAGCACTGTTTCTCTCATTTCCATTCGAAGCTCCACTGGGTGAATACATATATCTCAATTTACACACCAGTTCCCTTATTTGAGATGCCACGAGTGATCTCCTTTGCCATTTTTTTCAATTAATTAATCTAATTATTCATGAATGTTTTTACTAGGTCAGGAAGTGTTCAGTTCATTGTCCTCATTTATAGAAAGAATCATCTTTGGTGTTTTTGGTTTGTTTCCATAATAGAGGTCTTCAAATGGCAAAGACTGACATCTAAGTGCAGCTCATAATAAGATTTAGGGAGGGTATCCTATTTTAAATGTAAGCATTATTTAATTTATAAAACCTTTGAAGAAAACAGAGCCTGAAAATATTAAGATGGTTTTAATCTTGATAAGATTTGAAAGCTAGTGGGTAGGTACAGTAGTATTGTTGCTGTATCAACTAGAAAGTGGGGAAAAAGATTTTACAAATCTTTTTTTAATTTAGCTGCCCTTTCTTGTAATAGGGATATCTGATTTATTTGTCAGCTCTAACCACATGTAACTATTACCATAATGATTACCCATCATCTGTTGATCAATGTCTGAAGTGACAACAATCGTCTTGTACTTTACATTTTTATTTCAGATGACATTTGGTCAAAGTTAACATTTTATTCCTGTTAAATTCCTGCATGTTAATTCCTAAATGTTTAATTAATTAAATGTTAATTACTGATTGTTACAGTAATGCACAATTTTCTTATTTAATATTGGCTGAACCTTGGGTAGATTGACTTTACCAAAACTAGTTGAATTAACAATCTCTTCACAGGAGAAAAGATTGCAATATGAATAGAGGCAGGAAATGCAACATTTTCAAGTTTTGAAATGTTTCATAAGGATTATTGGTGGTTGTCAGGTCCACCAATGGCCCACTTTTCCCATTTTAATGAAACTAGGGACTCATTAGAATTCACTGAGCTGAACTGAACAACACAAACATCAGGCATCATAGATGGATTTGAGAAGCATGTATATGAGAGGGCAAATACAGTAGCAGGATTATTTCCTTAAAATTGTATGATTGACTAAGCAGTACCGGACAAAAAGAATCATCAGGCACCCCCAGGTCCCACGCTCATTTTCTATCTTGCATGATTCCAGTTTCACCCACTGGAAACAGTATCATTGAGCAAGGGCACTTTTTTCTGCACATGAAGTTAGAATTTGAATAAGATTTTTGTCACCAGATCTAAACGTAATATTTCTACGTGTTTTTCGTTATTCACATGCAACATTATAAGTACTGCCTTTTATCTTTAAAAAATATATAATTTTGTAAAAAGGAAAACCTCAGGCAGTTATTTTCTTTGTGCATCAGGTCAATTAACAGTACATACTGTAGCCCTGCACATGTGGGTAGTGGGCATACTGCTGCGAAGTGGTGTTCCCAAGTGTCCACCAGTCAACACTCGTGCCATGTGCTTGTCTCATCATGATACAGTATTGCACTGTCCCAAGCCTTTTGCAATACTTTCATAAGCAATTTAACATTGCATATTGTGAAGACACTGCAGTGAAAAAGACAAGATCTTCAGATCAAGCCTAATATTGGAATTTCAATGACTTATCCTATTAATACTTCAGTATCAAAACATTTATGATATAAAATTTCAAATTCCACTCCTGACAGGTTGAGATGCTATAGGATGTTTTTTTTTATGTTCTTCAAATCCCAGCTGAGGAACTGATAACAACATGTATAAATGAAACTGAATGTGATCAGGCAGTTTACACAATGTGTGAGACTTTATTTAAAGAAAAAACGTAAATGAATTCCAATTTTGAAGAAACACCATCTCTAATCAAGCATACACAGACTCTATATACTGTAAGGAATCAGATATTACACTGTAAATAGTTGTCCATTTTAATAGATCGTGGCACAGCATGTCTGGATGGTGTATTGTATTGCAGATAATTCAGGTGATGGAATCATCCCTCCATGTTTTCTTTAGCAGATGCAGGTAATAAGTATCATGCCGCCAAAAAGTAGTATGAGCAAAACCACTTCAATCTGACTCCCTCATGCTAAACAATGAGATGGAATGAAGGCACTGAAGACATAATACAGACACTGTCAAAAAGGAAATGGAGCTGATACAAGAAAAAAGATAATAGTCAATTTCATCAAAATGATGTTCAGAAATGAGCATGCACAGGATTCCCTCTTTTTAAAAGGTACATTTAAAGAAATCATGTTTCTTGTACACTTCTTTCCTCAGTTTCCAGTCACTCTGGTTGGTCTACAGTTCATTTTAAAAGGTCATTTTTTATAATATCCTATGGATATCCTATACATAAAATTACTATCTTTAGGAATAAATAATGCAGTCTCTGATCTGCATTATTTAGTCTTGTATATTTTATGTATCAGTATTTTATTTAGCAAATACAATATTTAGTACTCCATGTACAGTATTTCTGTAGGTCTGAATAACATTTTGAGAAAAAGTATATCTAATAAAATAGTAATAATAAACTCCATGATATAAAACACCTTTAAAAGTAGCATCTGAAAGCGCTTTACAGTTGGTGTTACAAAACAGAAAAAAAAAACAATTATAACAATAGAAGATTACTAAAAAAGAAGATTCAGGTGCACCAGAAGATACATGGTCTTTAGAAGATGGAGAAGACACAGACACTAATTACATAAAAGCTTCCTTGCAAAAAAAAGGTTTTGAATCTAGATTTAAATGCACACAGGGTAGGTAACTCAATGATACACTTGGGGATAGAATTCCTAAGCTCTGGGGCATAACAGGAGAATGTACATTAATTGAGCTTGGGGCACATACAGTACAGTAAAGAAGACCACAGTCAGATGAACACAGGTTGTGAGGTGTGGAGTAGACATAGGATATGCTAGATAGGTAATGTGGTACCAAGCCATGTAGTGCCTTATACTGTAAGTGAGCATGAGAATTTTGAAGCTGATAGGAAGCTAGTGCAAGGACTCCAAGACAGGCTTAATGTGATCACTTGCACGTGACCTGGTCAGGATTCTGGCTGCCGAATTATATGACATACTGTACTGAATTTGTTCAGTGTAGATTTAGAGACCCCAGCGAGTAGGGCATTACAGTAAGGAATTTTAAAAAAGACAAATGTGTTGACCAGGTTTTCTGCTTCAGTCATAGTAAAAGACAACATACAGTAGAATGCAGTCTGGCAATATTTCTGAGATGGAAGAATGTTTTTTACAATATTCTGCACATGAGGGTCGAACGTCAAGCCAAGATTAAATATTACCCCTAAATTCTTCAATTTTGATTGTAATTCCAAAACAATGCCATCCACAGATACAGCAGGGTTTTTATATGCAGTAACATTTTTTTAAATCAGGCAACCTCTTAAATTATACTGATTTTAAGATTTAAATATTTTAATTTAAAATTTTTAAAATATATAGCATCATTTCTGGTTTGGAAAGTCCTTAAATTATTCTGGCACATAAAGATTACTTTATTTGTTTAGCATACTGCATAACCATCTACTGTAAATGCAGAACATTACATTACACCTGTGCATCTAACCGGTTGAAGTTGATATTTACAGCCACCCAACCCTCAGAACAAGTAGACCAATTCTTGAAACCTGAAGCAAATCTGGGAACATATCAGTGTAGCATGGAATCAGACACTTAAATAATTTTCACATCATATCTTCCTTTGTACATAAATGGCTTATGTAAGAAGAGCATGCAGATGTCTTCATTCTGAAATGACCTCACAGCTCTTTCAGTTTATTGTTTGCAATGTTACCAATGTGATTGTTGTTCCCCTGAAAATGCCACAATATGGAATGATCTAAACTGAGCATGACAAAATATTTTTTTATTAAATTCAGTAAAACTAAAAGAAAAATCCTTTTCTTTTCATTTACGCTGTTTGTATATAAGCAATGCAATTCAAAAGAATTTTTAAAAAGTGTAATAAATTTCATTTAGCATCGTGTTCATTTAATGAATTCTTCCATCCCCACTGGACTGTATGTATTTTGCATGCATATTTCACATTCAGCTTTTTATCGTTGAATGCTTATTGAGTTTGTTTTAAAAATAAAATAAAGCTCTCATGATAGCTGTAACCAAACTGCCATGGGATGAGTCATATCTAATATCCACTATCCACTTGGTAGCTTTTTATAGAAACACAAGGCACAATTAATTAAGTGCACTTGATCAGTATCTTAGGTATAACTTGCACCACTTATGATGGAAAAGGAAAAATAATCTGCTTTTGTGGATAGTTTTTTTTATTCTGTTCTGACATACACACAACCCGTCTTTTAATATCCCGTGACATTCTCTATGGACATCCTGTAATCACCAACATTTACTGTAAATGAAGTGTTCCAGTCACGATGCCTGATAATAGATTAACGTTTCATGTGTGCATCGCCATTGCTCATTTTGCAATGATGGTTTATGAAGAAAAAGAACTGAAAGAAAAAGTCCTTTACTGTCAAACCTCCCCCCCCCCCCACACAACCTCCAGCTCAGATGAATCTGATGAGCACAAAAGCAGCTGAAATAACTATTCTGGAAGGCTAAGAAAACTGCTTTTACTAAGTTAGAAAAGTTTTAATTATTAGAGTCAGTTATCACAGAGGTCACACCCTAGTGGCTTCATCACAGTAGGATTTTTTTTAAATATATTTTTTTTTTATCCTTTCACTGTATGGGTTCTGCATAATTAGGTAATTCAATTCAGAGCAGAAATTTTTGAAGAGGTCTGATTATGAAGGAATGGTGAAGTAAACAGAACGGGTGTCTAAGTATATTCAACAAATATGGAGGTGTTTAGAGTAATGTTATGTCTAATCTAAAGGTTTTTAATTATAGTGTTTAATTAAAAAATTATCTGTTCATGTGCGGGCATTTATATTGTTAATGACCAATAATGTCAGAAGCAGTACTTCAAGATTGTGAAAATTAAAATAATAATAGGGAACTGCAAGAATTTAAACTAGGCAATTAGTTTATTATTAATGATAACAATTACAATAATAATAAACACACAGCAGGATTCTTTGATGTGAATTACATAAGCAAGAAAATAACTGACATTGTGGAGGTTCTGATTCTGGATTGTGTCTGGGCTCTTTTTTTGTAATTACAGCTAGTGTCACATGAGAGAAGTCTTTTTTTTCAGTTTTTGGACTCCCTGTATAAAGGAAAGGACATAGGCCAAGGTCGATTAAGCGCATTGCACAACTATAATCCATATAAGCAGGGTTCCTTGTAATTGTTCATGAAAGAGAATATGGCTAACCCTCCATTCTCACTGGTTAAGCAACTGGTAACTTTCACAGATTAGGTTCATTAACTGGAGTGGAGACAAAGAAAAGCCATTGAGATGGAGGACATGGTGCACACAGATAATTCTGAATGGACCACTTCGCATTTTTCAAGTAGTGCTTCGGATATGGTGAAGAAAAGGGAGAGGGAAAATTGTTGCAAAGAGACTGTAAAGTGTTTTTACAAAAAAAAAAAATATTTCTAAGAGAAGAAATACACTCAAGAATCACAAACCTTATTTGATAATTTTGTTTTACAGAGCCAAATCTATGTAATTTTGCATTCTGTCCCTTGTTCCATCAAGATCCTATTAACGTATTGAAAAATTGTCCACAGAGGAGTCATTTTGGAGTTGCTGGACAAACTACTCAGAAAAGGAAAAGACACAGCTTGCCGATTAAAAACTTACATATTTTTATTTAAATTGAGATTTGAAGAAAATTAATACTTTGCCGTCTTTAAGTAATCCTGGCATAACACAATCCAAAACACAAGATTACTGAAACTAGATTAAATCTACCCATTTTTCCTTACATTGTGTATGTACTGTACACACACACAGAGACCTAACAAAGTGGGGAAAAAATAAGATCCTTTGTAGGCTAAATGGCCCATCAATCTAAAAGGCCAAGAGGCGGCACAGCAACTTGTGTAGTATCTTCACTATGTTTTATGATAAACATGATAAAGCACTGAATATTGCTTGGAGACAGATAATAAATGAACTGTTGGCAATAACAGCTGTTCAACCATTAGCTGAGACCAAGGGTTACTTTTGATCAGGCTCCAATGGAACAGAAATGGCACAATCAAGCCCATAATTGTCTAGATAACAAATGGCACATTTTTAAAATTTATTCACAAATTGATTAAATTATTACAAGCAGAGATACACCGAAAGGCTGAGATTGTCACTCAGTCTGCATGCAGTCTACCCAGTGTGAGAATGTGTTGGAGCAGGGTGACTAAAAAGCACTAGGAAAATGGATCAGGTATCTAAGGAAGAGTTTTCCCTCAATCAGACGAGTGTGAGGGAGACCAACACCAAAAAGACATATTAAACCCTACAGATCTACAGAAGTATAGGTGGAAATTGTGTGAAGTTTTACATTTTTAAATACTTCCCCCCACTGCACTACAAATAATGTAAGCAGGTGCTTGATAAGGTCATGGTTGTGTCATTCTCTTTATTACGTCATAAGAATTGATGGCGGTTAAGTACTGTAACAACGGCGGGAGTGGGCGGAGAAGAGGCGAGCGGAAGTAAAAATCGCGGAAAAAAAAAGAAAAAGCTCAAAAAAAGTCTAAAAGCAAAAAGGAAAAAGAAAAATGCTCCACTTTACACAGCGGCGTCCAGGCTGGACTGTCCCTATTTTAGCGGGGTCCAGCCCGGAGGGAAAACAAAGAACCACCAGTCTGGATTATCTCCGTTTAGCGGGAATCACACGGAAAGAAAAGATACACAGCAGACGGGAAAAAAAAAAGAAAATGAAAAGAAGCGAAAACGGTGCCATAACGCTGTCTTCACAACCCACCCCGGGACTCGCTGGAAGGTCCTCCCCTTGCGGAGGTTTGCTCTTCCCTCTGGGCAAGAGGCTCTGTGTGTCTTAAGGGCCCCACAGCCCGCGGCTCGTCCTTAATTAGCCAGGGCAGCTGTGGTTGCTAGGGCAACGCATCTCTTTTAATCCAGGGCTCCGCCTCCACACGGGACACGCCCCCCCTCCACGTAATGCCACAGTAGATACTGTACTGTATGTACTGTAGCAGAGATTGTGAGGCGAAAGACAGAAGCTCAGACGGACACGAGTCACGAGATTAAAAAGTGGCAGGGTAGCAATCATAAAAAGAACAAATGAATTTCACCCACTTTAATAAAACAGTGACATAACTAGGATAAATAAAAGTTTGTTTGAGTATAAATGTGAAACTGGAATGTTACAGATACCTTCTGAAATTCATTTTAAGTAGAGACAGGATCACCGTCTTTCAACTGCAGAATATCTACGGTAAAACAAAACTGAAGTTAATACTTTTTACTCATGGTTATTGTTTGTTTGCAAAGCCAAATTTGAACACATTTATAATCTGTTGCACAGCAAAAAACTATATCAGTGCAGTGATAGAGCATCAAAACATTGGAGAGTCAAATCATGATTTGGTTTTAACGTAATATATAATGATGCATTCCTGATGCATATTTTTAAAAATAACAATGTAAATGGTGCATTCGTTAAAACTGATCCATTTTCCCTGGCATTATTATCTGAACATAAAATGTGCTGGTAAATACTGTACACAGGCCATTAAATATTCATATATCTATTTTCTATGAAAAACTATCATCTTATAGTCTGTTCACCCTTGTACTTGTACAATACCTCTCTACAGTCATCATCTACAGTCTCTACAGTCTCTTGATGCCATAAATGTATTATTAAGTAGTTCTGATATGAGAAACAGAGAGAAAGTAAACTTCAACCTGAATTGCAGTAGCATATTGTGAAGGAGAAAACACAAACAACAGCAAACTATCATTGTTTATTACAGAAGTGTTTTCCCTATAAATTTAAGTTTATTTTCTTTGTGTAATCTGCTGGCTAGGTAATTATTAAGCCTCACTACAGGGAAGATGGTGATAATACAAGCTCATCCTCCAGAATATGGACTCTCATCCTTCTCCTCACAATCAGCATCCACACCTCCAGCAGCTAACAGAAGACTTTGGATGGAGGGCTAATGCAGAATTTGATTGGTAACTGTTCGTTGACTGATGGTAGACAAACAAAAGCCACTGAGATTGACCACTTCAAGTTTTTCAAGTTGCAATATGTCTGTGAAGCATTTTTACAAAGAAAAAATCTAGCCAAGAGAAAACATTGCCTGCTAATGTATACTGCTGCTGATGTTTTTCATAGCTTCAAACACAGCCAAAGATTACATGGTCACTTGTGAACCAGTTATCGATACAGGCAAACCTGTCAGTAAAGATATAGCACAGATTTAAATCGGTGGTCTTTGAACTATGGGGCTCTTCATGCTACAGTTGAAACAACACAAAATAAAATGTAGATAGTACAAAGTAAAAATGCAGCAGTGGTTCAATTTTGTTTCCGGCATGAGTGTTCTCTCCCCTAAGGTGTGGGTCCAACAGGGTACTTCACTCTCATCACCGACTAGGACAATGCGGGTTAAGGAGTTCCCTAAACCCTGGGTTTCTCTGACTCTTCTTAGGGGCTCTGTCAGAGATAGATAGTCTGCTGTGTATTTCAGCTTTCATCGCTTTTTCATGAATAGAACAAAAAGTTCTTTGTGATTTGGACAACTGAGCTCAGCAGACACTCTCTTAAAGCATTTGGAAGCCATTTGAATTAAGTTAATCTCTGTAGGGCTCAGTAGCTGAGTAGCATCTGCCAGTTGGATTCCATGGTTAAGAGTGGTTAATGCATTCTGTGTGGTTCACCAATGTTTTCAGATATTAGAATCTAAAATTATTTGGGAGTACAAAGAAAATACAAACCTGGCTATGGTGTTTTTATAGAAAAGCTACACAATACAATATTACATGCTTACAGAATTACCTGAAACCAGTTTATGTAGTCAATGCTCCAGTTTTTTTCCCCTTCCTCTCAGTAATTTCCCTTTTAATTTTACTTCAGTATTTCAAAACTGAGGTTGCTTCCTTTTACTCTCACTGTGCCAAAAATCATAATTTAGGTTCTACATACTGGATCCCCATAATTTAGCTTGTGAGTTATGTATTTGATTAAAACATTTATTTTGGAGAGCAATTTTATCCTCCAGTTTGATATCATAACACAATGCTTAGAATGAACTGAACAAAATATATATTTTTTATTTTCTGGGAGAGATTCATTTTTATTGTATGTACTTTTTTCAAAAAAAGACTTCTTTAATGAACATAAAGGTTGGATAAAAAAACGTAATTCTCAATTTAAGGAGTTGGATTATACATTAAACTGTAACATGGGGAATGTAGCAAATTTTTGCATTTGAGCAAAATACGTTGATAGTTTAATAGTATCAACAAAATAGAACGATGAAATATTAAAAGGAAATAACTATCTGGAGAACTTTCTTAATGAGGAAAATATAATTGCTGAGATTAATATTCCAATTGTACACGGGGGAATTTTCAACGTCCAGTTTATACACAACAGAGCACTCCTGTTAACTGAAATTATGTACCAATTACTCTAATGTGTGAGGAAGAAACGACTGAACTAGAAAATCCAAATTAGTAAATCAGTTCTCGGCAGCAGCAGTCTGGCATTAAGCCTAAATTCTTTTTTTTCATAAAGTATGATTCAAAAAGGCCGTCTCACTAATATATTATTGCCAGGCATTATTGAGACCACAGAGGGATGGTTGCATGGCTTCTTTTCCTGCCAGATATGACATTAATGAACCTCTTAGAACATTTTATTTAGTCACACCCATACATGAAGTACTGGAGCTGCACATACTGTAGCTTCTACATAGAATGACACTTCGTCCAAATTGCTAATCATACGAACAAACGTCCGGGTTAATTTAAAAAACAGGGACTAGGCCCTCCATGTTGCACATGCTTACTGTAGCATGCTCACACACTCAGGTCAACAGCGGAGTAGTTTTCAACGTTGAAAAAGAAACTCCAGAGCTACAGATGAAGTTTTTCTTCAGGAGTCAATGAAGAGCAGGTTTGAGCAGTCAGTGTTACTCAGTGTGTAATGAGCAGTAGATTTCCAACGGCAAGGCTGCCTTCATCTAGACTACTGACCTACATTTTCAATTGCATCCGAATATGAGCTTGGAGCGTGCAGTAATCCACAAGAGCACATAATCGTCAATCAGGTTAAATAGTTGCTGTAGTACTGCAGTGAAGATATTTAAAGTTTCAGGGAAAATTGTTTAGTAACTCTTTGATGGTATTTAGAACAGAGTTGGCATCTAAAAAAATAACAACTACAGTATGAACATAACATGATTTTAAAATGTGTTTTTTCTTTATTTTTGTGGGTAATTTTGTCAAATGTCAAGCTAAAATTTCTCAGCTCTGAGAATCTCCAGCCCCAATTCTGCCTGCCGGCTTTAAATAGTCTCTACCTTGAAACATTCTGTCTAGGATAACAGGTGTTATCTACCCAGTTTGAAGCTTCACTCTGTTCACCAATAACCTGCCTAATCCATATTATTATAAATCCATTTTGCAGCACCTTGTCAGGAATGACATTACAATTTTTTCAGAGATGTCCCGGACAATTTTATCATCAACACGAGACTGATGTCATCTTTCATAACTTGTTCCAAATGTCAAGTACTTTGTCTCCTGCTGCCTTGATGACAGCACCAATTAGTCTGTTCATGCTTCATTAATGCACAATTTTTAATCAGAATCCAAATAATCAAAACAGATTTGGTTGTGCACTTAAAGAACTTACCCCATACTGATGTTCTTTCCTAGAAGTGTTTATTGTGTTTACATCTTATAGAAAATGTTGGGAAGCAATAAAAGGGCATACAGAGTTTTGGGATACTGTAGTCAAAAGTATCAAATGTAAATCAGGAGTTGTTACGTTAAAAATTGGATATGCACTAGTAAGGCTTCATTTAGACTATTGTATACAATATTGATCACCGCGTTACAAAAATATATTGCTGTTTTGGAATCAGTCCAGGGAAGAGCAGACATTCTGGGTCTTAAAGGTGTTCTACACTGATAGACTAAAGGAACTAAACCTTTTAGTTCTTGAATAGGGAATTCTATGAGAACTGATTCAAAATGGCTGAAGCCAACATTCCTTGAAGAAATGGGTGAGCCATAGAATCTTCAAGATTACAAACAAAAGGAGACGATTTGGCTCATCTGATCCATTTGTTAGTAAAACTACCCTTGTTTGCAGCCATTCCCACATTATTATTTTTTTGAATTCCATGACTAGAAGGGAAGTTTTAATGTATACAACCTTTTATTGTAACCTATATACTGTAGGTGTTAATAAGTCCATTTTAAAGCAGGCTGTCCCCCTGCAACATTAAGTGACACCAAAATCTGTGCCTGCCAATATGCACAGCACTTAGCATTTGCTTTGACCTTGTTAAAGCAAACAAAAGGTCAAGCTTTGGTTCAATGGGGTGACATATTCACCAAGGAGGCTGGATGGCAAAGTAATCTATGTTTGTCACTTTTCATTAATCACACTTCTTCTCTCGTCATGAAACGCCAGTAGATAATTTGCACTAAATGCGATTTGCAACACTGTGCGCTGTGGTCTTAGAAATGAGAGCGGATGAACTGCTGAAAACAATGTTCAGCTCCCAGGCAGCAAGTGTTTGCTATTCAAAGATGCATCATGCATAAACATTGATTAAGCCACGGACTGACACTTAGAGAGCCTCTGCTGTTTTCATGGAGCTCTACGGACATAGTGGACTAATGCAAGTGGCCATAAGTGTGTAATAAGGTTATATTCCAGTGATTACGTGTATAATTCACATTGTAAACTATAACCAGTTCTGTTCTTAACTAAGGGGGAGTATAATGTAGAAATATATGTCCATTATTAACATAAGATTAGACTTAACGCTATGAAAATACCTTCTTTAACCTTTGTCAGAAAACCTCTTGTTGTCTTCTCTGATTTGAAGCAAGTATGATGATTTGTTGCAACTGAGGCTTCGGAATTGTATTGGTGATGCAGTATCGAGTGCCTTGAAAATGAAAAGCTCATTAAACTGCATATACAGTATAGATACTCTTAGACTAGCATTACGTATCTGTTAGATACACACCATTGATGTGCAATATTTGAGTGTTTTCTGAATACTTGCAAATTGTAACATGAAAATATATTTCTCCCCACTGTGAATATTTAATTAAAGATGTCAGTGAGTATTCGTGTATATTATTCCACTTACATATAATAAATAATATCATATATATTATTTGTGCATTTTTATTTATTATAAAAGAGAAAGATTAAAATTATGCCGCACATAATATTGTAGAAATGTTCTTGTTGGGAATCTGATTTATTACGTGAGTGGCCTCAAAGCCATAAACAATCTCAAGAACAGTTTTTAATAAAACTCTAGTATAAGGGTCTTGTTTAATATTTCCCCTCTTCCCCTTATTTAAAGCTTTAAATAAAAGACAAACAAAAATAATATAAGTAAGTTGAGTCCCTAAGGCACGTAAGTGGAAGAAGACGTAAATAAACCTCTACTGAAATCTGTAATTGTCAATAAAGCTTCACTTTGTTCAAGACATTATTTTGTCCTCAAGTCCTTTTTGACTTTTGAGAGATGGGTGTTTTTTCTGCTACAACAATTTTTGTACTTAGCTTGAAAAATAATATATAATATGAATTCTAAATATCAAACTGCATGAACATATATTGTTTCAGAACTTTGGAACTTGGTGACATGCGTTTTAGAAATAATCTTATATTAAATAGCAGGGACACTGTTTATGACAGTGTAACTCAGATCTCAGATTAAATACAGACTATAACACAAAGAAGTTAGCTTTAATAAACTATCTTTGTTTTCAAAGCATGTAGGTGTAGAAGTTAATATTATTTGGTTATTAAGTTTATGCAAATTATCCTATGAGTTATTTTACAACCTACAGTACATTAAACTATCTGAAGCCAAATGCTGTGGGCAATACTGTGTGGTAATATACGAATATCTATAAATATCAAAGGGTGAAAACTGTTTTTCGTGGTAGATGAAACACATCAAATAATGCTATGTTTTATTAAAAGGTGAAAAGTTTCAATATCTAGAGTTTTTATAACTCTAATAAGACCACAACCTCCATAAACAGCCTGAAACTACTACTGAAATAATATCCTAAATATACAGTAGCAGTTCCCTACTTTAACAATAGTATAATTATGTTATGATGTCTATTGTATTCAGGCAGTCTATCCTTTAAGAATCTAGGGCTGCAAGGAACATTGGTTATAGAGTCTTTATTGTGATTATAAACATCAATAGAAAATGTCATCCACCTGCTCCTGAAATGTTAGAAGAATTCAGTCTGTTTAAACAGAAATCAATTAAATCAATTCCTCTGTAATTCGGTATGATCATTGAAACATTGGTGATAAAATACATCAACACTGCACATTCCCACGCAGTACGTATTGTCATAGGCACTGGGACAAGAACAATGTGAAATTGTTATTTAGCATTAAGTTGTGCCTAGGCTTCAGACATCCACTGCAGCACTCCTTGAGCATAATGAGGGGTACAGAAGAGTCACAGCCTCTGTTGAGGGTAGCCAGATTCAAGCTGAGAGATTCTGGTGACCTTTCCCAAATGTTATCCAATTTCAGATGGAAATTCGGTATGTGATGCAAGGTAAGGGTTTTGAACAGACTTTTCACAGATGGCTTTACGGTGCTTTTTTTGATGTGTTAGCAGGACCTTAATCCCCCACCTTCACAAACATGTGTCATAGGGACCTCATCAGTGATTGGATACTAGTCATCTTTATTTGCAGTACTATCTTGACAGCAAAACCAGATACTGGACTTATCCTTTAAATTGCTCTGTAGCATATAGTATATTGTGGTATTCCATACATGCAATGACACAGAGTACTCTTATAGTTGGCAGGTGCCACTAATCAGAATTCCATTACTTAAAATTTAATGAGATTCTGTTTGTCAGGACTTCTGACATGAGTTGCTCTTTGTTACTGTTGATGTACAGTACTAGCACTTGTGTAGCTGTGTGGTCAGACCCTGGATTCAAACCGCTGTCACAGACACATCTCTGAACACCAGAGCAGCAGAGCCCAAACAAGCATTAAACCCACTCTGCCAAGAGACATTCTTGAGAGACCCAGGGGAGGGAGATCACTATAAGATGCTCATTACACACCATGAGCCCTATTATACTTGTACTGCCTGCATTTCTTCTCTTCAGTCTGTGCTGCATGTTCGGACTTTCCTCAAACCCTCATAATTGACTCTGTGAGTCTTTTTAGACCATCAATATGTTTTTGTTAACCATATACTGTATTTGCCTTTTTTACTTTAAGTGATTGGATTATATATGACAAGCTGTTGTATTGAGGGCTCAGATCTACTAATTATTTCACTCATGCTAGATTAATTATGGTAAAATAAAACCATTTCAAACTTCATTATGATGAAGCATATAGATCAGCACCTCTAGTGTATCCTTGATCCTTTAAAAGACATGTAAAGTATTTTGTTTCTGAAGTATTTGATTATTTTTCTTCCCTCTTAGAATTAAATGCTAAATCCCAAAAAGCAAAAATGCCATTTAAATCAGATATATTTGTTTAAAACAATGTGGAGCATCCAAACTTCTGGTTTAAAATGTACTCAGTAGTATTTCTTGGATTCGTTTTCATTATCTGATAAAAGGCAACATGTTTAAAATTATTGTACTAATTTTTGAGAACACTGAACTTCTATAAAAATATGGACATATAAGGATAATATGTCATCCAGTTGGGACTGGACACTGGTGGTGGTGGAGGGGAGTCCCCATTACCTGCAAAGTGCTTTGAGTGGGGTGTTCAGAAAAGCGCTATAAAGTGTAGTTATTATTATTATAATTATTATTATTATTATTTTCAGGCTTATCTGAAATGTATTATGAAATACTGTAATTCAATACTTGTTTGTAGAATATAGATCATGACAAATAATTAAGTGTGGCACCTATAACAATTCACATCATAATCACATTGCACAGATTCTTATACAATGATGTAAATCTACAGTAACTGTGTACTCACTTGTGATTTGTACCATATTCAAGACAACATAACTGTTTACTTGCTACACTGTTAACTTGTTATGCTGTTTACTTGGCCACTAAAAATGAATTGTTTAATGATTGTAGGTAAGAAAGTGAAAAGAAGAAAGTATATAGTGAATCCAAATTAACTGTTTCTTTAGCATATTGTCCCCTTAAAATGTGTCATTTAAAAGCTTTTTTGTTAAGAATACCCATGGCAACAATAAGGGATAGTTCTACTTGTGTTCTTTAAAAAGCTCAAAATATACAATAATATGAAAGCAAATAAAACCATGAAAATGTGCTGGTAAACTACAGAAACTGTTTTTCAACATTAAGAAGCCTGTCTTTCCTATTTCAGACAATAAAAAACTGAAATAAAATATATAAAAATGGAAGAAAATTAAAGTGACTGCAATCTTTTAAATTCTCAACAGCTTTTAAATATGCAGTTTTATACTTTATAAATGTATATTGGATGCTAAAGAATTACTCTATGGTTAAAAAAAAATTGTACTTATGAACCTAAAAGATATTGCTATTCAGTTACATGCCGAGAGACATGGAAGTGGTCAATGAGGTGAGAAATTATTTCTATAACTTTTGTAATGTTCCTAAGATTGAGGCATCTTTGATTTGAATACTGCCTCAGACCCCGCAGTTTCACTCTGAAAAGCTTTAGATGTGAATCTTTTGAAAAAAAATCTTCTTTTGATGATGCTTATTTCTGCTTATTTTCTTGCAGTAATGTCTTTCTGCCAGACAGAAATTTTATTTTTACCTTTAGCTCCGAGTGAAATGTTGGTTTTTTTTAGTCCTTGCACATATTTCACAAAAGACTGAGTTTATTTGAATCGCTTTGCTAAATCCATATTCTTGGAATATTTCAATACGTAGAATCAATCCCAACATCATACAATGTTTCAGTCACTGTTGCTACAGTGCCTTCTTGGGTGCTACCTAAACAACAATCTTCATTATAAGAACACGTGGAGGTTAGTTTTTTAATTGCGAACATCAAAAAAAGACGTTTCAGAGCCTACTTGTGTGTAAACATGTCTTCTTCACACACCCGAAGGAGGCTGAAGGAGACCACTGGCATTTTTCCTTCGTTTAACTCCCTGCGTGGAATTAACCTCTGACTTTTCCTTTGCATTCTCACGCTGAGGTAGCTCCCCTCTCTGAATTCATATCCTCAAACTTGTTGAGTGAAGACATATTTTGCTTTATACAGTAGCTTCAGGAGTGGAATTGTGTCAGCACGCAGGCTGCAAAAAAACACAACACTCAGTCTCCTTCGGGTGTCACATCTTGTTAATTTGATGCAGCTCTCTGCTTAAACCTCTACAGTTAATTATGTCTGCTTACAGTATTCAAGAATTTACTTTATAACTAACAGGAATGATTTCCCATCCATAAATGTATCTGTTAATTGTGTATCACCTCTACTGTACAGTGATTTATTTTTCTATAGTAGTGGAGAAACTGAACAGCAGTTGAAGTTGAGATAGTTATGCAACTCAATCACATGGTCTAATGCAAAATAGACAGCATTGAACGTGGAGATACAGTAAAAATCTACAAAAACATACAGTATAATATGCACTTATAAAACATCTACTATTTTTTTAATAATGTGTCAGTAATGCCTTTAGAAAAGTCCCATAACTTTGTTTAGTGGCATAAAACGTTCACTTTTTAAAAAACTTGAGATGGATATGAAAAGATTGGATGGCACTTTCTTTTTGACCATCTATCATTTCAGAAGTGCTGCTGAACTGTTCAAATCTTTTCTTTGTCTTCCTTCATACAGTATGTAAACCAATAATGAAAAAGAGACACTGCCTGTGAAAACACTGTGATGAAAAAAAATAAAAACAAAGATCTATTGAACTTGGAAAGTAAGCTGTTCTTCAGTGTCTTATCCATTAAACGTAATTGTATAAAATATAATGATATTGCTACTTCTTCTAATTACAGTATACTGTATACTACATGGGATTAAAGTGAAACCTTTAGCTAGCCAAACTAAACTCTAAATACTATACGTTACCTGATGGCCGCCATCATTTAACAGGGGCTTTATTATGAAGTCTCCAGAAAGCATTGGTTTTGGATATTGCTATTGGCAGCTACAGTATATCAAAGCTTAGTTTTAGTGCACATCTACTGTTGATGAACAATGACTGGCATTCTAAAAAGGATGAAAAATACCACTCTGACTTTCTCAAACTAGCAATCATAAAAACCTGTGCTATTTCTTCCCTCCTTATTGCAGATGAAGGTACAATAATAACGCTTAACAAAAACAGAAAACTGTGACAAAATGAAAAATTTTCTGCACAGGCTTAAAATATTAAGAAAGAGCTCTAGTTATGTATTAGCACCATCATTTTAGCACCAAGTGAATAATATAGTTAAAAAGAAGCTCTAGTGTAATTCACAATGCGCTGTCTTGTTCTGCCATATTATAAAATGAGAGATATAAATAGGTTGTTGAAAAGAAAACAGCCCCAACAAAGCAATTATCCATAATTTATTACTGAAGATCAGTTCAGTTGCATCTTGTTTGGACTAATTGAACATACATGAGAGATTAAAGCCCATCTCTAAAGAGATTTTATAAATACCTAAATTTGCTAACAGGACTTTTTTTTATATTGTTTATCATTATTATGTATCACAATCTATTGATCTGCTGAGAGGTTAAGCATCAAGAATGACGGAAAGCTAAATTATTCTTACACAGTAACCGTAAAAACTGGTGGAACAAGATTGCAAACAAAGCCCTTTGACTGTTCAGTAACTTCATATTTTATCTTATAACATGCACTGTACATAATGCTGTGCACAGTTTTTTTGTAAAAAACGGAACAAAATCAAGCAACAGAACATTTACCTACAATACTTTAATTTTTGTGGAGATGGAGAAAGATTGGATAGATGGCAGTAGATTGCCAACTAATGATTAGTAACACTTTCAAATGATTCATGCTTTAAATGTCACGAAAGGTGCTGATTCAGGGAATTGCGAACCAGATGTAAATTGTATTTACTAGCCATATATATTGTAACTGCAGCTGCTTTGCATTGAGAATAAAGTTCGAAAAACAGCAATAAGTTCAGCTAATTGCACACTTGTTAATATAAGTCTTGGCTTTAAAGCTGAGCAAGTTGAACAAGCCAGCAAAGTGCCAAGGCTGAATGAATCCATAGTGAGTCCAACAGTGCTCTTTGGTTTATAAAAAAATAAAACAGATCCAAATAAAATGTGAGGGATACTTGGAGAAATATAAATTAAATAACAATCAACTGTAGACACACAACTCGTATCCTTACGTGCATGATTCACAGATTTGTCCATGATGGTCTTGAGTAGTGTACAGTATTTAATTCTCTCAGCATAATCAAGAAACAGGAAGATTAGTCAGTCCTTAGCAGGCTTCAGCATGTTATCATTCTGTTTTATCATGCTGAGAGGCTAGATATTGGGAGATGGGTATTACCATTACAATAAATGGTTAACATGTTCCTACTCAATAAAATCCTGAAGATCATTTTGTATTGCTATGTTCTCCTCCCGTTTAACAGCAGCTCAAACACATATGCAAGAGCAGGAACACCTTTCTGTATAAGCTCAAATCCATAACTATCTTAAAGGCCCCAAAACACAGCCTAATTAAGACACATCCATGTGAAGTGTACTTTCAGAGACTATAAAAATCCTCATTACTGACACTTTGAGCAGCATGGAGCCCTGCTATATTTCCTACCAGCTTTATTCAGGCACTGATTGTGGTAGCAACATTTAAATGAAAGCAGTTCAGCAGACTCTCATATAAAATAGCTAGCAGCTATATAACAGTGCTTCTTAAAGGCTATTTTTACAACAGTTGTTTTATCTATATTGCGGCTCTCAACAGTTTTCGTCATAAAGATGAAGACACATAGACATACTTTTCATATAATTGCTTGTTGGTCTACTTATACAGTTCACTGTTCTGCTTTTGGTAGAGATAAGCTTTTTATTGTGTGTGAGGCACAAAATTAAATTCCTATCTTTGACACCAAATGTGCAGTTATTCTTTTTACATCGCACTATGTGATATGTTTTTATTGCAGAACTTCAGACAAAATATTTAAAATATGAAAGAATACTGCTCCCATGTATTTTCTTTCTTTTTTTCAAACATTAGCTGCTTCAGTGAAGTTAACGAAATGATGCAAAGAGTTGCAATCTGGCCAAGCATGACAACAATGTCAGAAATATTGGCTGATTTCCACTAAATATTTAGATGTCAGACATTTGATGGCCCTTTCAGATCTTTTGATCTGAACCCAATTCAGCATTGTTTAAAGATTATCATTACCAAAGTATCTGCCATATGAGTAGATTTATGTTTCTGTATTCTTGTTTTCTTTTTTATACATTTGTTTACAGATAATTTATAAAAATTGTAGAAACACTCCGAATTGGCTTGCAGCATGAGACAGATTATGTCTCTCTGAAGCCTGAAGACGATTGAAGATGGGGCAAGACGTATCATACCACAATTCAACAAAGCCAATTTGCAGTAAATCCTGCAGACGCATGCAAATTCATAGTTTTAAGCTGTCTAAAACAACATCTAGTCATTGAAAATGTGTATAAGAACATAAAATCTTAATAAGGTAAATGATCTGGACCATTATCTAAGAGCAGGCAAAAATGCAAAAGTGCTGTGTGTGCAGCACAGTTGTTGAAAATGCTGGAACAGCCCATAAAAATGTTCACAATTCTTGCTTTTTTATCTGTTCTGCATGGCTTCATGTAAGCCAAATGCGATATCAGTTTGACTTTACTGAAGATGATTCAGAAAACAGTGATTCCCAGATATCTGCTTATTCAGTGAAGACAAGAACAGCAACTGTACTGTTGATTTTCTCTCTATTTTACCATGTTCTTTATGTGATGCTGCTGAAACAGTTTAGAAAATAAGAATCTGTTGGCTGCAAACCATTTTTTTAAATGAGGGACAGATCAGGACCAGATGTCATGTGCTTTACCTCATTCTACCTAATACTTTTTTATTCAGTTTTAATTATTTTTTCATTATGTTTTACTTTCTGTATGACTCATTTCAATTTCATTTTCAGCCCTCAGGTCCAATTGTGGAATAACTGAATAGTACATGAAATTACTGAACTGAAGATTTCCTGATGTATTTCCAAGAAGATAAAAATAGTTTATTGAAAACTGTCCTTTATTGGTGTCCAGAGAATATCTGACTGGTAAGTACTGCACCTGTATATACTGTAACGATGCTTTTTAAAAAAAACACAATTCCCTCTTAGAAACATATTGCTTTCCTTCTATACAAAATTATTTTAACTACGGGATATACAGTATGTAAGTTAACAGATGGACATATCTTTAAATGTTTAGAAATTCATATGCTGCATCAAACTGGTTTCCCTTTCATTACACAGTAATGGCTTTTAGGCCTTCAAAGATATATACTGTGGGTTTCTATGTTAGAGCCTACTGTATATTCATTACCTCAGTTTTCATCTGTAAAGTTAAGGCACTGATTAACTAAAATCAATAAGAAATGAAAAGCCCATCACACAATTTCTGCATGCTTTAAAGCCAAATGGTATTTGAATCTACCCGCTGCAAAGATGTTTCTAGTTTTTCTAAATGTAGTCTTTTCTGAACTCATCTATATGTAGTTTGTACTTTTGGTCTTGATGGTAAAGGGAGTTTCTTTCCTGCAGTCTTTAACAGTGCGAGAGGTTGCTCAGTGTTGTACGTGTTGATAATTCCCTTATATGGAACACTAAACATAATATCGTGCATCTAAAAAAGTTTTTTTTTTTTTAAAGTTACTTCATAACTGCTTTCTACATATTTCTAGCTATCAGACCATGAGTATCTCCATCACTGACCTATCATAGCCTTCTTTTTACTCCCTCCCACTGCTGAGATGGTTTTTAGCATGTCATTATGAGTACAGGACTGTATTTGAGAGCCAGCTCTATATTGACCCAATTCATTATAGCACTAAGGGGGCCTGAGGTAATATTGTATCTGTTGTGTATTATTTTGTCCTGTGTGCACAATGGGATTTGCATAAAAGTCATGTCAAATTCAGTCCGAGGGTTATGGACCTTATTTTTATAACTACTATTAAAGCTGTTGCTGTAGAACCATATTGGTGTGCTGGCCATTAGATCTCTAGAACTCCAATACCGGCGACAGGTACGGTGCAGTATGTATAAACAGTGTGTTTCCAGTATTACACCAGGATTCATGCATGCAGATCACCATTTTTCCCATTCTTTGCATTTTTTAAAGAAATGCCCAGTGTTCTTTAAAATGCAGTAAACTTTTTTAGTGCGAAAAAGAGCAAACTTGATCCCTTGTTTCCTCAAACACCATTTTTCAGTTTTGAAAGACGTACTGTACAGCTGCTTCAGCTATCCTTGTAGTACCTTCACTCATTGTTTTGCCATCTGTTGTTAAGATTGATCCAAGATACTAAAAGGGTGCTCTTTCTTCTGTTTTTTTTTATTATTTTTATTTGAAAGTCCCTGCGGTATTTGTTGTTGACAATCTTTTCTGGACCAATTTTCAGAACATACCTTGCGGCTGATGATACTAGGCTGCATGCCAGTTTATTTAATTATTATTCAGTTCCTTTCAGGAGGTCAATATCATCTGCCAAGCAGTGATTTTTTCCTACTATGGCAACCACTTCTAAAAAAAACAAAAACAAGTAGAGCTTTGATAAGGATGCTTTTTTAATCTATGAAAAGATTATGTATAATGTAGAATTTATGTCTTCTGTCAGAATATTTTTGTGGTACCTACATTAGGTGAAGGAATTGATGTCACGGGCATGTCAGACTTAATACTTTCTTCAAATTGTTTTTCTTTCAATTTGTTAATCCTTCTGATCAACCATATGCATATATTTTTGTTCATACTTACCAAGTTCCACCTGTGGTAAACACCCCTGTATTTTCTTTGTTTTTACAGTAAAATATATATACTGTATAAACAAAAAGGGAAAATGAAGAAACCAAAAAAAAAACCTTTTAATAATCTTGTTTTTAAGCCATTATTACATCTTTGAAGACAGCTTCTGGAGCCTCCTATGAAAGGCACAGCCCTGTTTTTTAGAGCTCAGTCTGCACAGGTCCGACTAATGTACAGTATGTTTGTAGCTGACACGTGGGGCACCTGGCAACAGCACACAATTACTTGAGCTCCACTGGGGGTCATAGGTCACAAAGGCATCTTCAGCTGAACATGTGGCTTGTCAGCCTCTCAAAGGCCTTTGCCCCTATAGATGAAGATTAGAAAATTTAGCAAAAAAGGGAAAAACAAGAAAATTAATTGGTGATTCTAACATATAGTAGAAATAAATTACTCCTCAATTTACTGTACATATATATGAAAAGAATATACCTATAACTATTAAATTGCAAAGCTGAGCTATCTGTACCTCAATGTGATCCAGAGGTCATTTTCTGTCTCAATGATCTATAAATCCCAACAGAGGGACAATTTTATTTTGACATGAAGTACAGAAATAGGATTATTTGGCTTTTAGCCTTTTGGTTTATGAATACTTTACTCTGTCTGTGGAATTTTCTTTTTGTAGTTATTAATTCATTTCAAATGGAGACCCCTATGGAATCCTTAAAGCTTAATATCAAGATTATTTTTCATAAACTCCACTGAGAGATTTTAAAGGAGAAGCAAAATTAAATACATGCCCTCTGGGGATAGGTACAGAAAAAGCGGCTTTGCTGTTTTGTAAAATTAGATTTAGAAAGGCCTTATCATCTAGCTTTTGAAGATGTGTTAGGTATTAATTACCTTATTTACTCCTCCCCTTGTACTAAAAAATCACATTTTCCTATAAATATTTTCCTTCATTTTCTGTTATATACTGTACAATATTTGCTCCTCAGCTTCAGTGCTTGGAGTGTTGACTTTCCCCACTGAATTCTTGGTAGATCCACTTTCCTCACATGCAAACTGTCTGAAATTTTGATATATCCTAGAAAAACACTAAATAGGAAATTAAAATAGCTCTATGCAATGTTACAGAGAGTGTCTCTTACCTTAGAGTCATTTAGAGAGTTTTTATATGTGAAATGATTAAGACTTAATTCAATAAATTATTTACATAGTAAATGGGACACATGCAATTGTATGAAAATTGTTAAGCTAAATGTATCTACAGCCCTTTCAAAAGAATTTAAGTTACTTTGTGTATCACTGAATAAATCTGAAATTTTACAAGTCATTTTTCAATAAATATTACATTTACTTCATGGCTTTAAGAGTTTCTAGGGTATTTCTGGGATTTCTCTAAAACGTTCTTTAAATTGCAGTGTATTTGCTTATTCATTGCTTTTAGACTTAGTAAAACAACCAAATTTCACACAGATGCTAATGAATATGATATCAAAAAGTTAGATAATTGGTAAGAAAGAGAAAGAACTCAGGCTGAATGAAAATGTTGCAAATTATTTTGTTTTACAGGTTTTCTTTGGGGAGGTGGGAGGGGAAGTACAATTTCCGACTTTAAGTCTAAACCTTAATACACAACGTAATCAATCTTCATACTGTATATTTACCATGTGTAAAAAGCCACATGATCTGGTGGAGTCTAGTCACAAAAATGAAATGTAAGCGTAAGAGACAGAGAGACATAATGACTCTTTCCCATTGTTCTTGATGAAATTCAACAGATGGGTCTCCATGGTTTAAAAGTCTTCATAGAAAGAAATGCTGTTCCACATCCCCAAAGACAGAACTGGGTCTCCTTCAGCAGATGAAAGCAAAAAGTGATAAGCACTAGTTGTCTTTCTTTCACAATTACAGTTGTATATCGGTGGATGAGTTTAAATACAACATTCAAGAATTCAAATTGATAATATTTCCAGAAATACAAACACGTTTTAAATGAAAAGAGGAGTCAAAGCTAATGCTGATTAAGCTAATTACTTCTTTTTTTAACAAACAATTGTTTTTTTTATAATTTCTATCCAAGTTGATTGCTTTTCTGAAAAGCACAACATAAAGAGAAATATTTGTCATTTAATCTTTTTTTTATATGAGACATGAGAAAAGTATGAAGTACTGGAGTCAGGATAGAGGTTCCAACAATTTGTTAATGATTATGTCTGTACTAATGAAGTAATCGCCACACAGCATTGATTTTGGTATTTCAAAAGGTTGTTATAGGCATTTTGTTATTAAATAATCATGCTGATCTGCTTTCCAAAATGATATTGATTTATGAAGAGATGTTAATGTATCATGGTTATGCAAATATTAAAAAGCAAATTAGTGAAATTGCTGTCATTTATTAGAAGTTAACTTACACGTGGAAAAAGAGGGCTTCATTTAATTAAAAACTCATCATTACGGAGTCTTTTGTTTCTATTGATAGACAACAGACCCATGACTGTCAGATGTTTTTAAAGTTGATGTTCACTCACAGTTATGTCCACAGAAAATTCTCTTAAAACCTGAATTGAAGAATAAATCAGACAGCTTTTTGTTCTTTGTTAATTAAAATAACAATAATAATTTAAGTAGAGTCATACAAAGTTGTACAATAACAAATAAACTTTGTGATCTCCTTAATCAGACAATAGGAGACATGAAAATAGTCTTCATGTAAAACTTCAGCTAGTACAAACGTGTACTTACATTTTAGAAAAATGTATCCTGCACCTTATTTCTTGGCGCCTGCTTGCTTTGTTACTATATACTGTGTCTTTTGTTAACATCTGCTTTTCTTGGAAAAATCGATCCGATTAGATGGCGAAATGTTGACATCATATTTCCACATTGAGGCTGACTCTGTTTGCTTTGGCTACCAAGGAAAATATGTGACATTTAGCCAATAAGGATCAGCCCAAGGGAATGCTGTGCAGATAATACTGTGTGGCAAAAATATTTTGAGGACCATCAACATCAAAGATATGAGTGCCTATAGGACAAGACGCATGTGGACAAAATTAATTTGTTAATGCTAAAACGATCCACATTTATTAAATAAAAGGTCACAAAGGAGTTTAACTGTGAGAGAAACTGCTAAGATTTCATAAAGGATATTTTATGTAATTAAAAAGCAAAAAATGTAATATTTTGCATAAATACTGATTTTTGATTGCTTTGGCAAAAAACTGTTCAATGTCATGCGATACAAAGTTGTTATTTTTATTTGAGAGTGCTCATTTCTGTGGACATATTCATTCTAAAGAAAAAAAGCAAGATTCAATGCCATAAATACCTTTAATCACGGTTCCACAGCACAGAAGTATCGAAGTATCTTGAATTTCATATTTCAGAATCAGTGCAAATTATGGATGGTGGGTTAGCTAAAAGGGAAAGAAAGTCATTCCCAGTAGGATAGTATATATATTTGATGGCACTTACACCCTGTGACCCCTTACGAATGGCTGACAGGAAAAGCAGAGATTAGTAATAACATTTGTGTGGGGCTCCGCAGAGCCTAGATGTTCTGCCTAACCCAGCCACTTAGAGGCTTTAAAGTCATTATTAATGAGATCCTCTTCCTTCCAGCTTCTAATAAAAGTTTGGTAGGAAAAAGGCTGTTTTTGCTCTTTGCTTTACCATAGACCCTATGCCTTTTGCCACATATAGTGCTTTATACTATTTATTAACTATTCACCACAGGTACACACTCCTTTATTCCTCATAACTAAGAATGAAATAGAATTTAAAAGTGTTGAAATAAACTGTATGCCATTTTAGATGTGCTTTGCAGAAAATGTGCATATAGAAAATATGAATCTGGGGTGTTTAATGCAAGCTTAGATAGGTGTAATATTTAATCCAGTATGCTCTGTAGTTCTGTGTAGTTCTCCTGTCCTAAATGTTTTTAACATGTAAGATGCTCAAAAGCACTGATTGTGATATTAAGATTATTATTAGTTATAGAAATATTCATTAGTATTGATGTAATAATGATGAACTATAATCAGTTACGCTGCATGTACTATATTAATTTGTGTGTTTAGTAGTAAATTTACTAAAGGCCATGTATATTATTGTTAATAATCTATAAGATTTTAGAGTAACATACACAGAAAAACCTTGTAAAAAATAGAATAGGATGAGTTGTTGGAAAGGCAGATTACACATTTTGGGAAATCTAAAAGAGGTAGAGGATAGCGACCTTTTAATTTAAGACCTGAAATTTTGATAAATAGTGCCTCACTAGTGCACTCAGTTTATTGTGTATGCATTTACAGTCAGTACTAGCTTTCTTTACTGGATTTTTTGAGTCCACAGCCTCAATGCAGAAAAAATAACTCCTTAAATGTGATGCCCTTTTCTTACATTTCTTTCAGTAGCATTTAAGCTGAAAAGCCTTTAAATGATTTTTGAATCAATCTGATGATTTGTCAAGAACATTATTTTCAAGTTGTCACTGACAGACCCTTCCTGTTCAATTGGCAATGTAAGATGACACACGAGAAAATTGAATATTTTTATTTATTTATTTTAATGCATACATGTTATTCTTTTATTTACTGTATTATGTGAGAATTCCACATTAACAATGATAGCAGTATACAGTAGTACTATGTCTAAGCTGTCCACATGACCACACGGATTAATTAATTAGTTGAAAAAACATGAGTATGAGATATCATTGTCAACCACTATTTTCTATGACAAGAATTAAGAAGAAAATCTTAAATAATTCTTAGTTTCAAGCTATGAAAGGAAACAGTATCATGACATGTATAATTTAATGCAAGAAAATGTAGTTTGCTTTTGGAAGAAAAGGAAACAGGAAACCCTTGAGCCAAAGGAATTGTTTGTAGATAAAAAGGTCATATTGATCATGTGAATGGATTAGCCCTGCAACCTGGAAATGTCTAGTTCATGTCTTCAATGAGTCCAATATGGAATATGGGCAGGAGCCACCAGTATCACTGAGCTCACCAAACCCTGTGGGTACATGCTAAAATAGCCAACTGGGAGCCTTTCAGTGTTTTGCAAGACCAGCATCTCACTCTGTGATTGACCTGGTGCCTGCAGGACTGGGCTGTCTCAGTGGGAGTTCTCTGTCCTGTTCTCAACAGAGGGCCTGACAACTTAGGCATCTGTGGATAATGTTTTATTTCCTTTCCTTCTTTGGTTTCATGTAGCATGTCGAGTTCAATAGCAGTTCTAATTCAAAGCCAAGGTATGGTATGCAATTAAAAACTGTTTAACGGGAATCTATAACAAATAAAATTCAGTTCATATTCTCAAAATATTTATCTTTATGAAAAATAGATGGAGTCATTCTATGAGAAAAAAAACAGAATAGAAGTACTGCAATATCAGCCTCAGTTCACAAAACTGCAGAGGGGTTTTCATATTGTGTTTGCAAAGTGGAAGAAATTCATGAACACAACATGTTGTTCTATTTAAGAGAAAACATAAGAAAGGCTTCACAGTGTAATAAATTATTTTCCAATGTGGGTTAATGCTTGTTTTTGTTTATTGGGTTTATTGGGATTTCTATATAGGGATATGACCTGGATAGAACCCAGATTCAGAGGTTTGTAGTCAAGCCAGCCAGAAGAAATATTGTACAGTACATTTTTTCTGCAGGAGAGAAATCCCAATTTTTTTTTGAGAAAACAAAATAATGTTTTGCCTTTTCTGAACGAGCAGAGCCCAGTGAATTGACTTCTTATAATTCACTGCCGGCTCTTCTTCATATTGTTTGTACTGTATCTGTGAGTATTTCAAAAGAATTGGTGTTAATAAGACTGAACTCTAGCTTAGAAGAAAGTGATCTGGGTGAGTCTGAATACATAGAGTGCTGTAGCACCGTCATCTGCTTTGTCCATGAGTCCACCACCTGTCGGTGGTAGTTCCAAGTTTCAGTTTAAAGATTGTTGGCCTTGTGCAAACAGTTTCCGACACCAAGGTGCACAGTGTGATTCCACTACAGTGGATATAGAGCACAACACCTGCTGCAGTCCATCATTAATCCACTGGAGCCTGTGAACCCCATGTCCTATCTTGAAAACAGGTGCGGCTGTGATGTAATGCTTTTGGTAACAGCAGGAGATTCAGGCACCTCCTCCACAGATGACAGTGTTTGTAGTGTAGAAGGTTATAATGTCCCTGGTGCCACACAAAGTATTGTCCATGGGCTGCTCGGGTGCACAAGCAACTCACAGATGTTCTGAAGGCTCTCTCTGGTGCATTTGTCAGTTTTTGGCAATAAAGCCCCACAATGTCAGCCACAACTGTGAGTGTTTGCAGAGTTACAAAGGGAAGGTACTGGACCGTCTACTGCACCTCACAGCCCTGACCTGGCACCCAGTGGTTGTCATCTCCTCAAGCACTTGTCCTACAGATGGTCTGAAACCAATGAAGCTGTTTGGCTCTAGCTTGACACAGTCGTCTCCACCCCTGGCATGTCACAGTGAGGAGCCTACTAAAACCTGCTTGGAGACTTGGTGAAAATCTCTCAATTTTCCTTTATCTATAAGGTTGGTGCTTTTATTCCAAGTAACTTACAGTACGTTTGTGCAACTGGGCTTTTTTGAGTCATTCGGAAGCTTATTACATACAGTATGTGTTTCTTCTTGAATGGATATATACTGTAAATTAGCAACCAACATGCAAGAAGAAATGAAGGAAAACATTTAAATAAAACTACATGCTGTACGCAGTCATGAACTCAAGCATATGAAAGAACAATTGTGTTACAATTATGTTACATTGAGGGTAATGATAACAATTTTAGACATTAAACAGATTATTTTCATTTTTTCTTAAATTTCCAATAGTAGCCACATTAATTAACCTGTTGATCATCCTTACTAATGACAAATGGTAATCAGGATAATGCATTTACAGTATCTATGTTTAATTGATGTATTCAATAAAATGAAAACCATTTTCCTGAGAATAACCTTTCAAATTTCTTTCAGAATTTCATCATTTCAATCATAAGTTTATACTGTACATTATTTATAACTTTAAGTTTTGTTTGCCAATAAACATATTGAAAAGTTTTGGAAGATCCATTTATAAAGTGAAGTGAAGGTATAGTTGTTATATTGATCTCAGGATACAATGCACATACAGTATGATGTTTAACATAGGACATTTATTTTAATTCTGCTCGTTCGGCTGTGTATATTGATATGATTGACACCATGTGAGTGTTCTTATCATTTTAAATAATTGTTCCTATAGAGAAATTACTACAACAGTTCATTTATCCTGTCCATTAATCAACAGGCCTTCTGACTTACTACAAGTAAGTCTCACATTATAAAAAAAATGTCAAATTAAATTGAGAATAATCTGCATCTAATGTTGTAACATTAAAGATAAAGCTGTACCTTTAAAAAGTTTTAGAAATAAGGACCAAAAAGTCGCATATACTGTATCTCTTATAGCCACAAAGTAATGATAAAAATAAAAATGCAAGAATAGAAGAAAAGGGGATTGTAATTAAAGGAGATTATTTTAATTTCTGAGATATTATCATTAATAGTTATCAAGGCAATTTCTATTAAGCTTTGGTCTTATTACATTTTCAAACAAACTCGGATACCTTTTGTGTAATAAATCTTTTGGAAGATGAAATCTTTCCATTAGAATTTACATCAAAAGTTTCTAAATTTGAATGAATGTCTTTTTTTATTGACGACAAAACCAATCTAGCAGATTTATAAAATTCATACTCAGGTTTCTAAAGCTAAACAAAGTAATTTTTGATCAACTCAAGAACTAGTGTGTTGGAACACAATCCCTAATAAAGTGATAAAGTTTTCTGTTTATTCAAAACTATTGAATTTGCAGGAAGCTTTGTACTTCATGCGTTTCCTTTTATAAACCTTTTTAAGGAAGTGTGTAAGGTGAAAGTGTGCAGAGGACACCATGTCTCTCACAAAATACAGCAGCAGACTTTAAATTTTTATTGGATTGTAAGCTGACCACATAGAGATAAATTATTTCCTATGGGGAAAAAGTCTTAATATTTTAACACAAGATCTTGGGAAGCAAGAGACCAGTCCACCACAACTTTGAGATGTCTGACCACAGACAGGAAAGACACTTCGATTTAGTACATCAGATATTTCCTGACAGGAACAGTATCTGTTTTAGTGGTTCTCTGGCTCAGCAGTAGGTAGCTGGAGACTCGTGACTCTTGAGTTTATGCAGTGTCACATCAAAAGGTAGCCTTTAACATATGAAGTCAAACGTTGTGGTTGATTACAAGTTATGGGCTGATTTTATATTTTTTTATATCAGCATTTAAGCAGATGAAAAGCAAAGTGCAAGGGGAACAATTTGCTTTATGATGAAATTCTGTTGCATACAAAGCCTTGTAGTCTCTGATGCTAGAAAACCCCAAATTGTCTTAACAATGCAGTTAAAAATAGTTATTGAGTCCAGCAACAATCATTGCATTGTAGTTGGTATTTAGCATCTGATGTTTTCAATCCCACACCGTTGTTCTGGTGGTGTGATACTGTAGCAATGAACAAGACAGTTCTCTAGAAGATTATCTGCTGCATAATGTGTATCCAGGTTGTCATTGTAAATTTGTTATCAACATTCTCTGTTCTCAATAGCTTCAGAAAATGCATTAAAATAATAAATGGATGGCTTTGTATCCTTCCACAGTCCAAAGACATACTGATAGGTTAGTTGGCGTCTGGGAAAACTGGGCTTGGGTTTGAGTGTGTGCGTGTCTGTCTGTGCCTTTGCCATGTAATGGACTGGTGTCCCATCCAGGGTGTGTCCCAACTTCCTCCTGTTGTTTGCCGGGATAGAATCCGGCTACCCAGCTACAGTTTTCAATGTTTAGTTTTGCATGAGGAAACACGATATGAAATGAAAAGATGGATGTTGTTATTTTTGTATAGTGAGAAGTGGGAATGCTGGACTGTTACTATTATTATTATCTATTGGAAAATGTTTGCTGTCTATAATCAATTCCCTGTGATACAACCCAGTGTGTGAACATTTTTCCTGCCATGTCTGTTCTGGTACTTTCAAGTCCATGCCATGCACAAGGTGTCGCAGAACATGTTTAAAGATTAAACCCCTACTAACAAGGATGTTCCTTTTACAATGCAAGTAGGCCATAGAATCAAATAACAGCTGGAAATGACGCATTCCTATGATAAATACAGTACATATTTCAAGACAGGCATTTGACACATTGTGACATACTAAGAACAAGAACTAGCAAGTAAGCAATTCAGTGGTCAGCTCTAGAAGGGACAAAGGATTGTGCAATCTTTGATTAAGACAGAGATATTTACCACTAGTATATTGCACTGGCAGTTAAGCTTTACTGTTAAACACATTGATTGTAGGAAGGCCATAACTGTCTCTCAATGTTAGCTGGCATTTTCTAATTAGCCAGTAATTGATGTATTGATTACTTAATTATTCTTAAGATCACTTTCATTGTAGTAGTTCAATTAACATCTTTGAGTTCTCTTTTGAAGAACTACAGTCCTTCAGCAGTCTTTTGCTTCCACCAGTGAAGTTCAGTCATGACTTTCTATTAATTTTAACTCAATTTAGTGTGGTAGAACTACAGTATATAAAATAATAAATAGTGAGATTAAATGGTGAATGAATGCTTTTGTGTCTTCAGTTCAAGTAATTAATTTCTCTTGTATTTCAGCGGACATTTTCAATGATGTGTCCAGCCTTTTTATCTTGGCAAATTCATACACATGACAAATGTGATTTAAAAAAAAAAAGAAAATTCAACACATTGATTATGTCTTTTGAATAAAAGACTCAAGCAATTTAAAAGAAAAAATGAAGGCTGCCATCATAAATCTTGACTGTAGATAATCTAACTATGCTGTTAGATAAGTTAAAAGACGCCTTCACTTCATTATTGGCTAACAAATATTGAAATGTATAAAAATGTTGTTGAGGCTCAACCATTATTATGTTTACTGAATATCATGTTTACTTGGCTCTTCTAAAGATAATACTAGAGCTGAGGCAGCAAAAATAATGAGTAATAAACATATTTTTATTAAGCAACATCTTCCTTTCAATTTCTTTCTATTAAGTGTGAGGAATATTAAAATAATGTAATAATTAAAGAGTCATATCACATATACTGTATTGTCTGGTTTCTAAACGTTACAGAGATGTTCCAGTCAGAATATCTACTAAATGGTGTGAATACCAGACCATACCCTGAGAATGGTTTCTACTGAACATCTGTAAAACAGCAAAACCACTTAGTCAACATACTGTATGTTAATAGCCATTAGAACATTACATTTGGCTTTATTGTCAGTCTGTTTCAGTTTATTGCAACTCAGGGCAAGACAATGATTTAGGAAAGGGGGATTGTTTGACTTAGCAAGAAACAGAAAGTTACTATCTGTGTGGTTTGGAAGAAGACTTGTGATAGGAAGTGGTCGTGGGGAACATTTAAATGTTGGAGAATTTGTGATGATGGCATACTGTCAGTGGAAAACTGAAAATGAGGAACTGATGAAGACATGGACAAAAAGAACACCTGATTTGTTTTCGAAAGTGATTCTATGAGAGAAAGAAAATGTGTATGGTAGATAAATAAAGTTTTTTTTCTGCAATATTCCCTTTACATGCTGATGTTTACAAGAAAAGTAGAAATCTATTACTTCCTCAAAAAGCATTGCAGGTGAGAGCGCCATACAGCGTAGGAAGATTTCTTGATACATTTCTAAAGGTGCATTTCCCATTAACATCCAAGCTATTGTTTCGCATATTGAGGTGTATGAAACTGAAATACTATATTCATAAATACTTTTGTTCATTTTCTGTTCTTATGGGAATCTTTTTTTTTTCAGTGTGAATTTTTTGTATTATTATCTGTAAGTAAACCTTGAAAAACCACAGTAGTATTGTTTTAAATAAAACAGCCTGTGCTTTTTCTCAGAATCATAATTGCTTTCACTCTGCGCATATACTGTACAGTACATCCCTATTTAGTTATCTGCAACTCCTAATGATTTATTATTCACAAAGTTTCTCTAAAATAGATATCAAAAGACATTTCTACCTTTGAAATAATCCTCAAGATAAAGTAAGAACATGTTGTTTATGATACCTTCTGCTTCTGGGATAGTATAATTAAGTACAGTTATAACTTCCCAGAAAGTTCCAGTATGGTTAGTTCAAGCCATAATTGTTTCGTAATGCCTTAATAATGAATTTGCAGAGTAATCCTAATATTAAAAATACAAAAACTAAAAGGCTATCCTAAAGGCTATTCTGACGTGTGAGGAATAATAACTAATCTTTTTCTCTTACGAAAACAAAATTACACCTTATATCTTTGTTTATTTAACAAATTTGATTTGGGACGTTTATAGACAGTATACAGTATATTTCGTTTTTTTATTTTCTATTTCCATACAATTTCAATCATAATGCAATGTTACTTTCCTTCACTTTTCTGCTTTCAACTTGAATTAGGCTCAATACAAGTATGTTTCTGGTGTGGAAATTATGGAAATTAACAATTCATGGTATGAGACACTATTTCTGTCAAAAGTCACAGTTAATAAATAGCTTCAAAACCACAGGTTTTGTAGGCTGTGTTGAATACTGCTAAATGAACACTTCACTGAATAAGCTCTGACTACTTTAAGGATCAATTTATGCATTACACAATGTATTGATCATGTCATGTTTGCCACAGATTTATTTGTAAAAGCATTTGTGTGGCTGATCAAATTAAGACTGGAGCATGTGGTCTGACTTCAGAAAAGGGCGAGTATGTAATAGTGATTGCTGATAGGACAATGCGACTTCATTTTGATGATAGAACTGTGCAGCTCTTTGCCTTTCACATCCCTCACTTAAAAAAGGCAAAGACAAATATAGAGAAACAAAAAAAAACTAAATATTAATCCATACTGTATGTGTTCACTTAGTTTCAGTCGATGCACTCCTTGAATTTTAAGTGGATAATTTTAAGAGCAGAATATGTTTTGTAAATGATAAATATTACCCTTAATTTTATTCATTATTCTTAAATTTACTTAGCAATATAACTAAATTTAAATACGAGTGCAGTAGATTGAATTCTGAACTGTGACTGCATTTCCAGCTGTGATCATCCTGCAAGTCTGGTGTTAACCAGAAAAGGCTTTTGGTTTTCTTTTTATTCCTTCTTTTTACTGTTGTTGGATCCATATCACTTGTTAAGATTTCATTGTATATAATTGATATTCTTAGTTGCCTGTAGTTTTATTTTACACAATAAAATATTCATAATTTAATGAGGTCTAAGTGTCAGAATTCTATTTCATGGTGGTTGGTGGAGCTTGAAATGTCCTTTTTCTGAAGAAATATGGCTAGATTACATTTTGCTAGTGTACAAGCAATGACAAGGTCCAATGTTTTCTCTCATGTTGTTTGCTTGATTCAATTCCTTCCCTTTTTTCCAATCTCTCATAAATGTTTTTTCTATTGTTTTGTTTGTTATTTTTTAGGTAAAAAGGAGTTAAAAGGGAAGAATTTCATTTTGTTAGATTTCAAGCATGGTATTATCAGTAAAATAATTTCATTTTTAATTTCTAGGTAGGAAATGCTGATACCTGTTAAATTTAGATATGGATAAAAAAAATAAGGATAGGATACAGGAAATGGGATATAACATGTTGTACTGCATTGGTTTCTTGAGATTCATTTTAAAAGGTTACAGAAGAAAATGTTTTCAAAAAGAGAAAAGAGTACAGATGGATGTCACGATCGCTACTCCTCCTCTTAAGGGTGCTCCAGGCCTTCCTTGTTCTGCCCCATTACCTGCACCTGTTTCTTATTTCCATTCCACCTTAAAAGCCAGATGCAGACGTCACTCTTGCTTCCTCATTGAATCCCGTTTCATGAGAGCCCAGGGTCCTGCTGCGTCTGGCTCCGTTATGGTTTTAACCTTCTGTTCCTGATTCCCCGCCCCGCCGGTCCCGAACCGGTTCATGGTTTTATTCCCTGGATGGATCCTCTGGCCTTGGACTCTACCTTCTGTCTTGGATTCCCCGTTTTGGATTTTGTCTCTGATTGTTCGCCCCGGACTCACTTCCCCTGGACACCTGCTCACCTTGGACACGCCCCATGTCTCCAGACCATTCTCCTGCATGATTTTCTCCCTACTGTTTCCTCACCAACCGGATCGTGTTGTCTGTATAGGGCCCGGAAAGAACTGTTTGTCACAGTGGAGTCTTTGAAGAGATTGAGAATTTCGTTTTAAAGGTTTATGTTATTTACTGTGGGTTCATGCCTTGGTGTTTCAGCTTGCATTTTTTTATGTACAGTAGACATCCACTGGATGGATGCACACAGATGTTTACTGATGGTAACAGTCTCTTTCTTCTGCTGTCTCTTTCTCTTGTTCCTTCCTGGCATTAGAGTGGACACAACCATAGTATTAGTATTCTGTTTTGTGACTTTTGCATTTTGGGGCAGAACTTGTTCTGAGAAGCAGATTTGGGATGGTGTCAGAAACAAAAACACCTGACACCTAACTAGGAAAGAATCAGTCCGGTTCAGTTGGTGTTGGAGGATGCACTGATCATGTGTGATAGGCATATTGGCAGTGAGCCTTTATACAGTTGTTTTGAGACAGTTAATTATCATGAAATAAACAAAGTCTAAAGAGCAAATTAGGTGGAATACCATATGTTAATTTCAATGTGCAGGTACTTGCTACAGTATGTCTCCTTTCAATATGCAAATTAGAGAAGAAACAATTACATTATTAATTTTTATTATTTTATTTTTTTTTTCTTTTTGTACACGTAAGGAAAAAAAAGTGGAAAAAATAGCTGGGGTTCATTTGGAAAAAATAACCCTGGGCACATTCTTTGCTGTCAGGATCAAAAAGCATTGAAAGTAATTACTGTTTGAAATGCATACAGTAATGTGCCACATGGAGAAAGTGTGATTCATGTACTGCTAAGAAAAACAAACAGATGAAGCCTTATTCATTATCCAGTGTAACAGCATTAAAGGCAGCGTTTGTTTTGTCAGACATTATACGCGAAACAAAGATGTATTAATTGTTTTTTTTTAATCCAGTCTGTTTTGTACTGACAGATTTTTATGGCAATCCGATCTGATTGGAAAATTATGAATGCAGGGTCATTTATTTATGCCCCATGCTTACAAATGGAATTAAAAAGAAGCAATTGCATGGCGACAAGTGAAAGCAATAACTGTTCTTATCTGTCAGAAGCAGGGGATTTAAATGAACCAATTATAATTTATCATACTATTTTGACTCCTGGAGAAAGTTATGTATTATAAACATCTGCAAGATAGTCACAGCTAATATAAGTATGTGTGTTGCAATGATTTTCAGCTTCTTAGGTGCCTGATTTAAACATATTTGTTTTATGTTGCTCACTGAAGAAGTAACCTCACTAGGGTTTTGTTTTAAACCCTCTGAAGGTAAACCATATAACAAAATATTTTTAAACCTGAGAGTACTCACTTTGAAGTAAAAGTGCTAATTCTTTAAGGAAACACCATAATTTGATTATTAATCTTATTTGTTTACAGATACAGTATACAGTAGCAGTGATTATATAGATTGAATATTGAACATACAGTAATGCAGAATAATATCTGAGTTTTAGAGATAAATGCATTGTTTTGTTTTTGAGGGTAATGGTCACAATCTTCTTTACATATTGGAATTAAGTATAAACGCTTTTGCCAGAAAAATGCTCAAATTTTTTTTTTTTATCTGTAACAGCTTCACCACATATTTTTGCTTGTTAATTAAAATAATTATATTTTGATGTTAGATAAAGTATTATATTTTCACTGAGCTGACCCCTTACTCAAGATTCTTCAATGATTTTCCTCTTTGATGTATCTGACGTATCTGAAAACACATTTATATAATCCTGTAGGCCAACTTACCACATGAGTCACTGCATTATAGTGAATTTCTAAATGTCGGGTGCATTTTGATGATGATGTTGATGATGATAATAATTATAGCTCTTTATGCTTCTAAAGCACTTTTCTGGATACTATATTCCAAGCACTTTACAGTTGATAGAGGATTGCCTCCACCACCAGTGTGCAGCTCCACTTGCATGATGCAGTGTTCAGTGCCACTGCACTGCAGTTTTGAGATCATGTGAAATGATAATACCAACTGGAGGTACTGTAGCTCTCAAGGTCCACAACTGAGTACTTCAGACTTCATTGGACCGATTAGCTGTTTAAATGGATCGAAAACGCACGTTTTCCAGGTTTCTACAAATGGAATATTTACAGTACGTGTGACCTACAGTATAAGACCTGCTGGATAGTGGCTCTACAGGACTAGATTTGGCTAGCCATGCAATATAGTTTTCAGTCTAATACATTTGTTACAGTATAATACATAGAAACTTGTATTTCAGTTTCCTTTTTATAGCGTGTTTTTCAAATCTTTCGCACGTATTTCTAATTTTTTAATTACTGAATTACTTTGGCATGAGAAATGCTACTGTACATAACATAACAGATATTGTTGTTGTTATTATTATTATGAAAGAGGAAAACAATTTGCTTTTTAATCATATCTTTTCTATCAATAATGAATTCCGGCAAAATTTAAACTCAGAGTGGAATACAGGGTCTAAATGTTTCATTTTAATGTATGACACTACTAAAGTTTTAGATATACACTATATTCTTTATTAACATTTGAACGGCTTTTCATTTTCATAAAGCCATTTGGAAGCAACTATATTCAACATTATTGCATTTTTAACTTTAGAAAATGGCTTGCACCTTGTTAGGGTGTCACATTAAGGATAGAATAAAACAGATTTATCTTATCATTTTATAAGTAATGCTGCATACTTAAATCAGAACTTCTAAGATAATTAATGTTTAAAATTGGCTTTGCAATAATCTTTAAAATTAGTGTGATTTGTTAGTTTTGAATAGCTGACATTTCTTTTTTCTCACACTAGAGTGATAAGAGATTCAGAAAAAAAGTTTTTAACCTAAATAAGGCCAGGAAATTGGATCTGCAATTAGTGGGTATATGGAGAAAAGCTCAAAGCAGTGACAATAAGAGAACATTAATGGTTCCCATTACGTGACAAATACTGTTTGTTAGTGGCCTTTCAGGTAGCAGGTCTGAAAATTACTGGTAGATTAAAATGGAATTCTGCCAGCAATCAGTCCCTTTTTCATTGCATGATTATACAACAATCTCAGTGCATTGACAGGACAGGTTTAGAACACTGAACATTTTGGAAAATTCAACCCTTGTTAGCTACCGCCTTTTGCAATCTTGCACATAATCAGCGCATGGAACTAATCTGTTTACCTCACCCATAGGGATATAGAGTCAGCCCTTTGACAAAAAATAGAATTGATGTGTTCTTCCTTTGAATCAATAAGATTACCTGGGACAAATGGCTTCTTCCTTAGGTAGTTTTATTGCAAAAACAGAATCCATGATTTGTCATCCAAGGATGTGTCTCCCATAGATTAACCAGAGACATTAATGATGCCACTGAAAGATGAAGAAACGCAACATAGTTTTACATTTCAAAGGTTTGTGATCTAGACACAGAAACCCCTGGTCCTCAGCTTTCCAAGGAGGGAGTAAATTATTATTTTAATACATTAACTTTCAGTTTTCTATGATTTCTCTCCAGAGTAAAAAAACTAGATGTGGTGGTTCAACGTTTGTTATCATCAGAAACTGTCAGCAAGACACATTTAGACCAAAAAGACAGGGAGGTGATTTCTAACACTTGATTTAGGTCACCAAATTAGTTTTTTGTAAATAATAATTGGTGTCATATTAATTGTTTACCCATTTATTTAGTAACATTTTAAATGTTGAAAAGTTATCTGATCAGGTTCAGAATATCATAAAATGCTATAGTTCTGATTTTGACCCCTTTTCAACTGTGTAACTGTGTGGGCTACATGTAATCAATCTATTCCTTCCCCCTGCCCCAGAAAAGGCTCGTTCGGTGTTCTGTCCAGGTAGTGCCAATATTTTGGGAGACTTTGAAGATAAGTACTTTGGCTTCTTCTATGCAGGTATAGTTATGGGAGTACTTTCCCATGTTGTGCTTTATCATGTTTTTTAGTCTTCAAACTCCAGCCATGTGAGTGTGATGGATACAGCTCTGACCTGCCCCTGCATATATTTGAGTATGCGCGCATCACAGACACTCCCAGGCTTAGAACAAACACCTTATCACTCCATTCTCAGACCACATCCTCTTAGGCGGCAAAAGTCTACATTTCCTGGGTTTCAAGAGAGGGGTGATCTCACTATCTATAACAGCTTTGGTGCCACCAATCCCCATTACATGAGAGTGTAAACATTAACTCTTGTAATGAGATACTTATACCTGGCATGTACTAGTCTGCAGGGACTAACAGTAAGAACAGTCCCTCACAAGAATGCCATAAACTCATACTGTAAAAGGAATATTTTTTCTGGGGAAGAAGTGCTCATCATTGTGACAGACTCACCTTGGAGATCGCTGTCAACATTGAGGCCAACAGGCTTGATAAGTGTTAAGGCAATATCAAAGTACAGAGTCATGCATGACACAGTTACAGTCATCTTAATCACGGTGTTTGTTTTGTATAAATTTTTTGAGGCAATGAAGGCAATAAAACATACAGTAAGTAGGATATCAATGTTTACTCATTCAGCTACATTCTTCTGATATGTTTTCAATGGGACTGACCTCCACGGCTTATATAAGTAATTACAATGCATTAACATGCTGTAAGCTTGTCCCCAAGAGAAGATACCTGATGTGTGTGGAGTATGATCTCATATGAAAGTGCTCTGGGGGTGGCACCCATTTTAAATAACCAATAGCTGCAAGACATGAGGTGAAGTACATTTCTGTTGGAGGATTACTTTTCATTGTGATGACACAGGGCTTACAACACATATTCAGTCAGCCTAAGTGTAAGATAATGTGTTCCAGCAGTATTGCTACAGTAGCAAGAACAAATGTAAAGTGAAATCACAAGCACATTTAGGATCCAACACCATCGCAAGTCTACAGCAGTGCTATAAACCAACATGTCCTCATGTCACAAACCTGCAACAGATATGAGATGTCCTATTTGAAAGCAACAACTAAGGCTTAGGCTGCGATAGCATGTAAACCTAGTCTCAGTCTTTCAGCGCTCATACAGTTACAATGTTCTGTCTCACTGCCATCGGGCTGTGCCATGCAGTTTGCTCATCAGCATGGATGACAGGCACCTCCACACTGGTTGTCAAAAGGTGTTTTCTGATGAACCCCTCATTGTGGGATTCATTGGTGATATATTGGGCAAAAATCATTTCTAGGGGGTATCAGTATGAAGGGGGAACAAAAATGTTCCCCAAAGCGTAAAAACAGATTTGGTTACAGTAAGGAGTTTTGGTAATGGAAAGCTGTTGTTATTGGGGATCTCACCTCACCTTTCTCCTTCTTTGTGCTCGAGCTTCTATAATGAGAGACAGACCAGCTACTGATATCTTGTATAAGGCATGATAATGCCCCATACTGTATGTTCCATATGCCACTGTTTAGCATAAATTTGTACCATCTTATAAACTTTGAAGAAACCTAATTATGGCTCATGTTATGCTTAACTTAAATTTGGGGGTGAGTTTCTAATGTAACGCAACGGGGGCTCAGGCGGGCGCCCTTGCCGCATCTGTTCGGCCCCATCCCGACTGGAGGCTCGAACCCGGGACTTCCGCGTCTCTCTGCAGTGACCTAGCCTCGTGAGCTAAAGAGAGATCTCTCCACAGCCCAGTAGCTGTGGTCCTGCTATCACAGGGAAGGGCGGTGACGTCACCCGCTCTGGTACGCCGGCTCTTACACACACTGCTTGTCGGCCGTAAGCGTTACACTAACATGTATAGTTTTGCTCTGCAGATAAATCAATTTAAGAGTGAAATGCTTTAAATATAAGCAACTACTGTAAATTCCCAAGTAACTGTCAGAGAGATCTTAGTTACAGCTATACAGTAGTTAGCAGTTTTTTTAAATTATTTGGTAAAGTCAAATCTACCGTAAACAGTAAGTACAACCATATCCTTTATATTACCAGGCATCAACATACAGTACCAATGTGACAAAATTTAGATGTGGGGCAAAATTTAGTGATACCTCCTTGGCAGAATCTTCTGTAACTTATTGATCATGAAATTGATCCCAAAAGAGAGTGGGGATGTTATTTTGAATTTTAGGGAAGGTATTCAGTTTTGGGTTTGACTTAGTACTTAAGATTCTTCACTCATTTGTCACTTTTATGAATGCTTGTTTGGAAATGCTTACTGTATTCGCTGTTACCTTTACTTTGTTAAGTTTTTAGTGAAATATATATTTTTTTTACCAAATTTGTATTTCGTCCTTACATTTTAGGTTTAATTGTGCTTTTTTCAAAGCATATAAGCATAGTTGCCTCTGCGAGACAAAACAAACTTAGAAATAATACAAGTCATGAATGTTGAATGCAGTACTAGAAAAGGTACTAGAGTCAAAGGGGCTAATATAAATTTAAATTCCTTAATAAATAAAAGGGTTTACTTTAGCAAATAAAAAGTATGTTCTGCAAAAGCAAATCTTTCAAATGTGTATGAATGTTTTTAGGATGCTGTGTGTAGCTAGATGCTAATTAGGAGTTCCCATAATAGACCCAAGAGCATTTTTTATTGCTATAGGGTATCTTCAAGGTCAGTTATATTCCAAAAAGTAGCATCTCTAGAATAAATATTTTCTTAACATGTGGAGCACAATGTGATATTTCTAATACATAATGAAAATGTATGAGGGTTAGGGTGTGGCTGAAGGATGTTTTCGGAATTAAATTTTTAAATGTCAATAAATCATTTTCTCACTAGGGACTCGTATGTGTAGAATTTATCAGACATTATAAAGCATATGAGTTAAAGTATTGAGCTGCATCAGTGTTAAAGACTTCAAAGGAACACATAGAGGTTAATTCCAGCGTGCAATTAACCTCTTCATGTTCCATTATAAAGTATATGGTAAAATAAGCAATGTGCATGTCAACTTCAATTTAAATAATGACTTAATACACAAATGGGAGAGTGACCTTTTCAAATGCATCCGCACTAAGTGTTTCAGTTTTGATACCTACCTTGAGTTTCAGCAGAACCATTAATGTCATAATAATCAAAGTAATTGTTTGAATAATACAACAGAAGTGTACCTAAGGAGCTTAAGTGATGTGTAAAGTCAAGCACGCTTAGTGACCAGACTAATCAGTTTAGCATTCTGTGGTCTTAACATCTTCTTGGACAATAAGAATATTGATGAAGACAACTGTAAATTACTTTACTGTTGTGAGTTGCAGTGTGATATGGCTGCTGACAATACTCTTGATGCTTGACTTACTCACTAGGATTTCAGACTAAACTCTTCACTATCAGGCACAAGAGTATTCAGGTACTGTAATTTCAGACTTTCTCATGGTACCCAGCTTTCTCTCTTACTCTTTACTCTCATCTTGCAGTAGAACAAACAGCTGTTCATACCCAGAAATCATTACTCAGTCAATGACAGAGTTTTCCTATTCCTCTACCCAGTTCAGTCAGTGGTACTTTGCCCCAGTTATACAGTACACTTCTGTGCTTAACAGAAAGTCTTATACAAGAACTACTCTATGCATACAGATATCTTCACAACAGTGTGAACTGTGGATCCTGGCACACAACAATCTTGCACATGCAAATAGCTGTCATGTCAGTGTCCCATAGCTCCATTGCCACTTAATGGCCCCTACAATATATAGCACACACACACACACTTGTGTGCTTTCATTATGTTCAAGGACCAGAAAAATGAAAGATAATGAACTATTTTTTTGGGGGAGGGGGGCAATTGGCGAGCTGTATTAGAAAGAAAAGAAAAAATCTGCATAAATTGAAGATAAGTGAAATAAGTATGGTCTTACAGTCAACAAGTAATGTAACACTAGTAACAGCTTTCCATGTTCCATCTCCAGTGTGTAACAAAGGCCTTTTAATGAGATCTCCCACTGGGAGTTATTAAACTGTACTAAGGGCATACACAGTCATTTCCATTACTTCATGACATGTTGCTCATTGTATATTATAACCTCGCCATAGCAGTGTATTCAGGTTTTGCATCGTGTTTTTTCCCCCTTTTTTTCCCTTTAAAGCTCTTCACTACATCAAGCAGCATTTCATTTCCAACAAGAATCAACTCAATGCACTGTATTTTCAGGGATAAACTTAGTAAAATGTGCTAATTAGTAGACTACAATGTTTTTTGGAGTTAGTCTAAATACTCCTGTGCAAAATGGCAACAAGAAAAGCAAAATCAAATTTCAAACAAATCACATCGATACTCATTGTATGTTTATTTGGAAGACTTTATGATTCTGCTCCCCTGTTCTGTGGACATTTTTGGACGGTCCGCCATTCTTCTCTTGCCAGAAAGACAAATAAAGTAATCCAGCCAGCAAACCTGTAAAGAGTTCATCTCCAGTGGTTTCCTTCTACCATGCAGTCTGCAAGCAAATCCATTATACCATCCTCTGTCTGCATCAAACAGTTTTATAACAGGGTGACTATGGATCATTCAAAGCCAATGCAGTATCTCCTGAAGTTTCATTGCCGCACGGTGTGCCAAGAAAGCTTTTATTACCCTTTCAAAATGCGTCATGAAATTAAATTAGTGGTGGAAAATGTTTTATGCATACAGCCCACTAAAAAAAAAAGTTTTCAAATGACGTAACATTAACATAGATAGCCTCTTACCTTGTGAGGTTCAATTAAGAAATATTTGCACAAAGCATATGCAGTGCACTGAAAATGCAGGAAACCTTTCACGAGATGTTAATCAAAGTGGCAGCCTTTGTCCATGCTGTTAATATGCTAAAACTCAATAGCATACAGATGATTTGCTTGGGTAAATATTGAAACACAAATACAATTTTTGATTAATGAAATGAGGCAGCTTCTCATATTTATAACAAATGTTTCGAGGGCGGGGGAGGGTCTTAAATGCCTTCGTTTTTATTGTTTGGATTTTGACTGTGGGATATAATAAAACTAAATTGATAAGAACTGTGCTGGCCTTGCTCCACTCATAATTCATCTTTTCATAATTCACTCGTTCCAAGTCTAGACAAACCATCCAGTCTTTTGGCAATTCTTCAAATTTCTTTGTTTATGATAAGTTAAGATTCTCAAAATCTGATAGACCAAGGTAAAAATATATCAACTCTTTTGACTTCATATTATTGTTTAACAGTTGAAACAGCCAGAAACAGATCTGATACACCACGTACTGTACTGTAATACATACAAAATAAATTTGAATATCAAAACAAGGACAGAAACTGGGCTGAGTCACAAATTCTCTGAAATCTTAAATACATCTACAGTAGATTGACACTATAATGTGTTTTCCTTTTTGACATGTATGAAAATATAAAAAAACTCAAAGTCTCTAACCTCTGTATTTGTGTAGTATCTCCAACTAAATACACTAGTTTAGCTACAGGGAATGGCAAGTTACAGTATTGTTTTAAACCTGATTGTCAGGGCCATGGTACAGTATCTTCTGTTCTTTTAAAATGTTTCAGTGCATTGCTTGGTAGATGTTATCAACATGTGACGATAATAGTCTCCTTCAAGTATATTCAATTTGAAATAGTCTGTTTGGTAGTATTTGATGGATTGATAACTCACAAAACTGTGTCAATAATTTTTTACACTTTTATGAATTGGCAGGCCAGCATCTACTGTATGTCCCTGTGTCTTTTTATGTGAGCAAAATATAATATTTGCATGTAGTGTATGTGATTTGCTTTTGCAAAGCTTCAAAAATACTTCTTTATCCCTTTAACAACACAGGGTTCATATAAATCTGTTTGATCAGCAGTGTTATGACAAATGCTTCATTTCTATGGTCGGTCAACTCAGGTGCACTTCAGTTGACCTAAAACCATTGTTGACACATAACCCTGTGTTTCCATTATTCCATTATTATCTTTTATTAGTTGCTCTGTTTTCAGCTGAGGTGCCAATGGTACCAGTGGTGTTCTACTGTATATTCAATTCACATAAAATGTCAGTCCATAGACCATGAGATTATCACACAAAAAACAGGAATAATATGTTTCCAGCAGAATTTAAATAATATTAAACAATTTTACATCAACACTTTGGACTTTACGTTTTATGAAAAGATAACCATAGAAATTTAAGGATCTTAGCTAGAGGTTTAGTCTTTTAATTTTCTGCTACTGTAGTGGCTTTTTTCTGCTAAATAAATATGATGGCAAGTTTTGCTTCCATCTTTTTCAGTAATCTATTCAGAATGAACACCATAATTGAAAACATTTATTCAAAGTACTGTCTTTATTAATTCAAGATGAAGTGTACTTTTGCAAATGCAAGATCGTTTTAAAAACAATCGTATCACTTTTTTTCCTTTACAGCTGAATGCCAGGTAGATTTGAATAATGCACATAAATATTACAAACTGGGGAAAACAGAAGCAGAGAGAAGTAATTTCCCAGATGACGAAGAAAAAAAACTGAGCTCAAGAAGGCAATCAGGAATTAAGTTTGCTTTGTTTACAAGCATTTAGAAACAGTGTAGATTAAAAAGGAATACATAAAAAGGTATACATTGTTCTTAATAAATAGATTTTTATACAACACACGTTGCTGCAATTAGCTCAATATACTTTACTGTACATCTTATTATTGCAGTTCATTAAACAAATTCACTGTTGTGAATATAGTTTTAGGGGGATGCCTAAAGAGATATATACTGTACATTTTCAAAGGGGGGACTGGCTTGTGGTTGGCAAGCTTTCATAATATGTCCTGACTCTACCGTGTTCTGCTTCCTATTGTGAGACATATTTGGGTTAATGTGTTCAGTGTTCAGTGTGTGGTAATTTGTTTGTTGCGAGTGAAGTTGTATTTGTATTTGAAGTGTGGTGTAGACAGTTGAGGAGAGAATGCAGGCTCGCGCTGTGTCCGTTAGTCTTTTTCTTCTTCTTGCTTGGTCGGCTGGTTTGTTTTTGTTTTTATCAATAAAGTTTGATAATCGGCCAGTGAAAGCTCTGTTTTCCTTCACATGAATGCCTAAAACCCTATTCCGAAGCCAGGATTTTACACTATCATTGGGAAGCACACTTAACTGCCATTGGATTGTTTACAACACTGACAGAGAATGTAAGCTGTCTTCAGACTGTGGAGAGATGGGTTAGTTTTACACATCTGATGATGAGACCTTTTGTCTGTTAAGAAACAGAATTTCAATATTGTGAAAATCAGCTTTCCTTTATGGAAAAATATGAATAACATATATTAAAAACATACAGTACAAGACTATGTTCTTCCCAGGGAAAATACAGTATGGGCAGTAATAACTAGGTTCAGGCTAGGTCAATTAACTGTGAGTAGGTGAAGATGTGATGCTGAAGACTGCCCAGTTGTTTCTGCAATAGCCAATTCGGTGTTTAACTAGCCTTCAATCTAGGATCCAGAGTGTGCACTGGCTCACTGGCTTGGAGCGCATTGTGAAGGTACATTTGTTGCCCTCGATAACGTGATGAATATGACAGTAGCTTTATAGATTTAATGGAGGAACATCTCTTTTGGGCAGACACCCAACATCATTGGCAGACTATTCAACACTGCATTCCTGTGATTGATCTAATACAAGACAAATTATTGGGTGCCAAACTGAGATACATCACATATCACCAATGACTTTTCAAACATTGCTGTCAGAAATGTATTTGAGTCTGACAAAATGATGTCACAGTCAGAACTCACAGAACAAACTTGCTTCTCCCCATCTCATTATTATTTTGAATTTTACACTTGTTTTTTGTTTTTTTATTAAAGAAATAAACCACAAAAATTAATTGTCAAATCTAATCAGTTTAAAAGTGGTGGAATATAACTTTATGAAATGCATTAAATGAAGACAGTAATTGTGTTTTTGGTACTGAATAAAAAAGCAGAACTTTAGCAGAACTAAATGCAACAAAAAGGAAGGGGAAACTATTTAATTTGAACAAATGCAATGATTAATTCGTTGATATTCCCTCTTTACATTGATGTTCCCTCTTTTTTTTTGCTTTCTAGTTTTTTTGTATATTACTATTTGTGGTAGTTCATTGTCTGGGTGTTAAGTAGATTCACATTGACTTTCGTTCATAATCATAGCAGTTCAGACGTTATGCACCTAAATCATTTTCCTTATGAGGAAAATGCTTGAGGCTTAAAAAAGCTTAGTGCCAAATTGCCTCAAAAAACCTCAAGTACTTATTGTTTAATAATTAATTATGAAAACAAATGTCTAATATTGCCCATAAATACTTTATGAGGTACAATAAAAGCACAAAGAAGCATAGGAAAACAAAAAGGACTTATGATAAGTTTTTAAAATAAAAAAACATTTCTAACAGAAACAAAATAAAAAGTACTCCAACTTATACTGTGTAAGTAACAGCTGCCTAAAAATAAAGCTTCATTTATTAATGGCTCTTATTCCAACTTTTCAAGAATGGGGAGAGAAAAAGAGAAAAAAGTTGCCATTAGTGTAATAGAACCACTGGGGCATATAGCTGGAGCTAAATTTTCAAAGGAAGCTAAATTTCTCAGACAGATATGCAGTAACTCTGTCTTTAGACATATTGTATGAGTTAGAGTTTATTAAAAAGCCCAACATACTGAACACTTAAACATTTTCTCCACACAAAATATTACCTTGTGTATGTATGCATATTTTATTAGAAAGTTATATATATATTATATATACTTATATGAATATTACTGAAGAAAGAATATAGGGTATGATATAATATAGAATATTTTACAAATAAAATTATTGAGGGTTTAGACGTACAGTCTCTGAGCTCAAACAACACACTTGTCCTTCTAGAAGTGTCCTTTTTGCAATGATCACTTTTGGAAGGCATTAAGCATCTTAAGAAAACTGAAAAATTATACCCTTTGGTATTGGTATTTGGTATTGTAACCTCTTAGGTTTTTTTTCTTTTTCTTTTTTTAATTAAGAATATAAGAATATGAGTTTTAATTTTATTTTTCTAGAAATTCAAAACAAATCTGTATTTTCTTTGTATTTTCTATAAAATGGGCATCATTCTAGCTTTTTAAGAAACACTGCATATATTGTGAGATATTAAAAAAGTGTAGTATGCTGAAATTATTCCCCAGTCTTGCATACTGTGTACTGTACATTTTATTGAGGATATGTTGTTAAATTGTTCTGATATGAATCTTAGGGGAGAATTGGAAGAAGAGGGAATTCATGTTTAACAACTTCAGTTTCTTTCATATTTTTAACCTCGGTTTCTGATTTTGGTAAGGCATTGTCATGGGTATGTGATACAAATATTTTTTTTTTCAGTAATTATTTTCCGTAATTGTTTTCAGAACTTTTCCCCTTGGTTTTAGCCTTTCTGACAAGTTCCAACAGAGACAATCGCAGATTGTTTATGTTGAGAAAAAATAGGGGGGTACAGAGTATTCCACAGGCCTGGGGAGAAAATGGAAACATTTTTTATAGATGTGCTTACTTGCTGTTTATGTGACTCACTTTCTGTTAATATTGTCACAGGATCTTTTGCAGGACACAGACACTAAAATAATCATTTGAATTTCCCTGTTGTTTACCATATTGTCACACCTGTGTTATTTGGTTATTTGTACAGTGTTGTATGTATAAATTGTTCTGCCGGAAGTTAGTATTTGATTCTGTTATTAATTGATTTAAAAATGTATCTCCTGGAAACACTTTAGAAAATGAGGAAAGTGTATAAGGGAAGTAAATTAGCCCGGTACAATGATTGTGTACTGAATTTGTCTTGTAGTGAAGCCTGTGCATGACAGGTGTGGTTTTTTATGTCATTTCCACTTGTTAATCTTCATGTAATTCTTTCAAAAAGTGATATTACCTTCAGGAAGTACACAATGTGCAACAAGCAAGACTTAGATAATTAAACAGCAGTAGAGGGCTTACTGCTCAGAAAAGGATGTGTTGCACCTGTTATTTCATATGGTCGTGTTTATTATTCCCTGCGGAATGTAACGATTTCACAGGTGGGATTGACGGAGGAGGAGCACAGTCACCATTTTACTCAGGCCGGTATACAGTATGTGAGAAGCAAGGTGTCATTTAATCTGAAGCTTTTCAATAAAGTCTGATAAATGTGTGAAAACTACTGCCCCAAAATACTGCCTACTGAATGTTAGATTAAGCTGTAACAGGATGGAGTTAACAATATCATGTGCAGTGCCAGAATTCAAGCCTGAAAATTATTGTGTTCTGTATTACCATAATACAGCAGTCTGCAATTAAACTAGTGACATTTTATTTTTTTTAAACTATAATCAGCTATGCTTTCTGTTTTCATTTGGGTTTTCATTAGGTGCTCTGGTCTACTCCCACTTCCCAAACTGGCTAGAATAATTTATATCTCAAATTGTCTGTGTGTAGCCTGCAATATACTAGCATCCTGTCCAGGGTGTGGTCCTGCCTTGTGTCCTGTGATGGACTGGTGTCCAGGATGTGGTCCTGTCTTGTGTCTTGTGATGGACTGGTGTCTTGTCAAGGATGTGGTCCTGCCTTGTGTCCTGTGATGGACTGGTGTCCTGTCCAGGGTGTGGTCCTAAGCTATGCTGAGTATATAAGTTGCTTCTGAAAACATTCTGTTGTTTTTCTCCAATTTCTCTTCAAACTTTCAACCTTTCATCTTGTTTTCTACAACCTAAAGGCGTATTAGAGTCAATGATAACCTATACAAGGTGTAGTTTATTTTAAAATTGAGGATTAATGGGGAATTGCAGTAAGTGGGTTGAAGACCACACACGCCCAGTGTAACCAAAATTAAAACTCTCAAGTTCATGAATAAACCTGGATGTTATTTTCTTTTTAATGAATTGAAAGCCTGAGTTTCAAACACACACTCAGACCAAAAGTATTTTTGTAACTTCAGCAGAGTTGAACACTTTTTTTTATTGTTCTCTCTCTTAAATAGACTACCAAGGATGTTTTTTGCTCAACTAATTAAAACATTAAACACAGCAACTTAAGACTTTAGAAATAATTAATCATTTAGAAGTAGTGGTTATCATTATTAATTTCATATTATGATCATTTCCTAGTATCATAACAGTAACATAGTATAATATACAGATTAGATATTTATCTGCTCTGCTTTATTTTAAAGGTTTAATTTTGCAAAACAATTTTTACTGTAGACAAGAACAGTTAAAAATCTGCTGATAGCATTTAACATTGTGTTCACGTTTTGTTCTAAACATCTTAATCTATAGCTTGCGTTAATTAGGCAGGATTTTACAGTCCTCTTTATTAAAATCATATCTTGTTATTGTCTCATACAGAAAAAGATATTTAACAACTAAAGAATTTATAATGTTCAAAATATGATTTTTTTTTACTAAACATAATGAATCTATGCATTTTAACAATATAGGTATTCATTAAGTATGAAAACTGATCACATGTGATGCAAACTGCAGCGTAAAACTGCATTTTTTCCAACATTTTTGCTTGGCATTCTAGCATAACATAATCTGTACTATTGTGATTGCTTCCCTGCTGTCATTCAGCAAGAAAAAAAGTTGTATGAAAGAAATTAGATTGCATCTCCCTTTTCCTTCTTCTTATTGTTATTTTTGGCTAAATAACTGATTACCCCACACTTATGGGTAGAAGAAAAAGCAGTTGGTGTGTAATCAATCCTTTTAAAAATCACAGCATGTGCACCATTCTCCCAGAACAGGATAAATGTGACATTAGGGACACGAATATCATTACCTTGATGAATTACTGAAGGTATAACGATTATGGAAATCGTCATCGACTGATCATCAGTCTCAATTTATTTCAAATCAATGTCTAGAATTTGTAGCCAAGATGAGAATTTTATCAGAGACTCGCTGGCATATTGCATCTCTTCATAGCTACCTTCCACCTAAGAGCATTAAAGCTCTGTCATGCATCATCTGCTGTTCAAGAACGGAGCCACTCAATGATTTTGTGGCCTCCGGCAATCCAAATTAGTTAGTCAACCGCTAGGCAAGCACACACTTAAGTACCCTGTCTCTATTGGCAAAACAGTTTAATTCAAGAACCAACTAATCTGGCAAAATGAAGAAAATCTTCCCTAGACAGAACGCTTTGTAAACAGTACCATACCTTTTTTTCTCTCTCTGTCTGTAAAAAATTCTGTTTTATTCCAGGATGTTGACGTCTCTTTGCAAAGTCTTGCTCAGCAGCACATTAGCATTTTTTCTAACTTGCCGTCCAGTGTTAACAGAGCTGGCATGAAAATGATCTCCACTGTGTAAGACTAGGAAACATTGATTTGACAAAACTTAAACGGGTGCTGTAGATGAGAATGTAGAGAAATTACAGAAGTGTAACCCCATCGTGTTAAGCAATTGACCTTTCACTTCAGGGTTGTGGTGCGAAGTGCAGAATGGCAAAGTTACTCCAAGTAGGTTTTGTCAGACAGGTATTCAGAATTCTAATGAATTAAGTTGAACACTACAGTATGAGCTGCTATTAATGTATGACAGGTGTTTACAGCACCTATAATGTTTGACAACAATAGTGGAGAAGCTTAATGAAAACATCTATTTTCTAACTGTCTTCAATACAGGGTCTCAGGGGCAAGGCAGGGTACGCCTTGGACAGGACGTCAGTCTATCGCAGCGCGGACACAAAGACACACACATTCACACCAAGGCCATTTTTCTCAGAAGTCAATTAACCAGTATGTCTTCAGACCGTAGGAGGAAGCCAGAGCACCTAGAGGAAACCCACACAACCAATTTAAAAATGCCTCCTCACAGATAGGACCCCAGGTCTAAAACTGAACCCAGGGTCCCGGTACTGAAAGGCACCAATACTAACCACTGCTGCACTTTGCTGCACTTATGGTAGCAAAGTAATAAAATAGAAAAAAATATTGTACAAATTGACTGAGGGGAAAAAAAAAACTAAAAATGTAATCAAGTTTGGAACAGGAAGAAAAAAGGAATTTTTCATTCCTTTTCTGCTAATGTTGGTAAAGTGTAGTATTTTAGCCTGAATCTGTCTTCCAACAATAACTGAGTATATGATATATATATAACCACTCCAATGACACATTTAAAAAAGGATAATATGTCCCTGCTGTTCAACAATAGCACTATTTTTGCAGCACACCAAAATAGCTCAAATGCTTTTTGAATGTCTGCATTCTAAGAAGCAGGTGAAGTGATTAAATGCTTTAAAGCTGTTGAGTTTTAAGTCACATGCATGAAGTAAAAAAGCCATTGCATGATCAGGTCTTAGTAGTTGGAAAGAGAATATGTGCTTCTCTTTGTGCCTCCCAGTTAATTTGCTAGTAGATTGAGCCATAGACATCAGCATTTATCCAAACTTGAGTTATTACACAGAAGTTTCAAATGGCATCTGAATTGGCTGAAAATGATTCTTCATTGATTCTTTATTGCTATAATCTATTTTTCTTTACAAATTATTAACAACTGAAATTTAGCAAATTACACATATTGTTCCACATACAAAATTAACCTTTATACTTTATAGATCAGTATTACATTTACATTTTAATATTACATTTTAATAAGCAGTGGAAGCATTTCCTTTTATAAAATCAGATAATTGACAATTCACTTTTTGTCAAAAAGGCAAATCTAAATAAAAAATCTCCTCCACCCGTTCATCTAAGTAACGAACTTACATTAAAAATGTTAACAGTGGATACATTGTTTTTTATGCATTATGGTTTGACACAAAGCTATAAAAAAATTGTGGTGGAATGACAATATATTTAATACTAAAATTATCATTTTATGAATTCATTTTTTGAATGCTTTTGACAGATTCACAAATGTTGTATCTTGTGTACCTCACAGCAGAAACCTAAGCAAAAAGTACATTTGCATCCAAATAACAAGAAAGGTTTTAGTTGTTGGCTTTTAAACATATGGCTCTGTTTTGCAGTTCAGAATTGCCCAAGGAATCCGTTCCAGTTTATGTCTTTATTTTTTTATTTAATTGAAAATGGGTATTTTTTCAGCATAGGATGTTTTTAAAAGAAATGTTTAGCATCATTTTTAGCAGATTGAACATAATTTAAAATGAGTTGCCATATAAAGTAATATTTTTAATTTATGTGTGTGAGAAGATTTCTCAAATATGGGGAAAACATTACAAGTTCTAGCTGTGAGTAGTTAACTCAGAGTGGAATTAATGCCTTTTTTTAACACAGTATTTCCCGGTCCAAAAAAAATATTGATTTACTTTTAATGTTACACCTCAGCATAAAAATTAAAGCATAAAATGTTGTTAAATGTTATGCATAATTCTTGCATTCTCCTGTAGCTTTGTTAGTTGTCAGTTTTGTAGTGTTTATTTCATATATGTGTATTTATATTTAATTGATGGCAACAACTTTAAAACATTTTTTTGTTTCACAACTGCAGTTTGTACAGTATATGATCATTTGCAGCCCAAATAAAAACACTACACAATGACCACATTGGATTCAACTACCACATGAGGACAACATTATTTGGATCTCAGTAAAAAATACACATAGCACCTATACTGTACTTATTAAAGGGATTTAGTATAACATATTTTAATTAATAATTTAAGCATTTGTCTACATGAGTAGTTTTACATAATTCATATTTAAATACTATTTATTTAAATACGTACTATAATATATCATACTAATATTAAAAGCAAATTCTGGACATTTTTTATGTCAAATATGCCAAATAAACCGCTCTCATTTAAAGAACAGGAACTTAAAGAAATGAAATAGCACAGTGTGAGCAATATTACTGCCATAGCTGTTTTATAAATAAGGACAATGTTCAGTTCCTTTTAGCCACTTTACAGCTGTGACAGCATGACCAGGATAAAGGCACTGGCCAGCTTGTAGTAGTACTATTTTAATTCACTTTGAAATAAGTTGTTTCAAATGCTACCCACATCTTTCAGAATTAAGTGAACTCAGAAATAGGATACATTTTTCTCAAAATTAGTAGGGTTCTACAGTATCTACAGTATCTAGCAACCAACATAAATAGATAAAATAATAATAGCTGTATTGAAACATAATTGTAAGGTTCATATTTTTTCCCAAAAAATAAGCAACATGCTGTTAATCTGTGTTTATTCACTAGAGTTTGATACTTCTATAGAACATACACTGATTCTGGTTGCGATGTCTCTACTTATGCAAGGTGTGATGTGTTATCTAGCCTTTTTTATACATTTTATTTTAAATTTTATGGCAACGCAGTTTAATATATACATGCAATCTGTAAAGGCAAAGAAGATGCCAAACTACCACAACTGTAAAAAGAGAGGGCACAGATATTTCATATTTTAACATCAACAACAGTGCATCTTAAAAGTAACCACTTTCATTTTACAGGTACTAAATTTGCAAATTATTACTTTATGTTAGACATAAAAATTTAACAACTTTTCAATATAGGAAAGTATTTCAAATTACTGTAAATTACTCAGGTAATATTAAAGTCAGTTTGTAATAACAGAAGATTATATGCTCAGCGTAAGAATAAAAATTACATTAATGAGTTTTGAACATTTAGTACCTGTTCAATATCTTAGTTCTTATTTCATTTTATATGAATTATGGATATATATTAATCTTGAATGATTGCTCCATCTCCTTTGAAACCTGAGACAAAAGCAGTTCTTTGTGCCCTAGTTTGATCATAAATCCGATCTATTTATTACTTTCAATTATCACTTGGTTGCTCAATATCTTCTACATATTAATGATTTATTCACATTTTATTTCTCATCTTTACACATATTATGTTACAGCAGTAAGACAAAAGAAGCAATATCCTGAATGGGTAATCTTAATAATAAGAGTGTATTTAATTAAATATTCAATTTCATTGTCATTCAAAATGTTTTTATTATCATTTTATCATTTTAGTCCTCAACACAGATGTGTGTATATACACAGCAATGCAATAAAAATGGTAAAAAAGTGGTATTAAACAAGTTGATATCATCTTCATGTATCTAAAATAGTTTGAATGAAAATAAGCCAATCGACCCTATTAATGTCTTCCGTGATAATTATCTGGGGGGCTTCTATGACTGTAAAACAATAAATCATAATTAGGCAAGAGTCAACTATGTTCATTAGACTTTATAAGACCTTAATTTATGCAAATCCTAATGGGAGATTTACTGATATGTAAGGGTCTAGAATGGCAAAGTAGGCTACAATTCTCAGCTTGAACTTCACAATGTCTGGTTTTGAATCAGTTTTAGGACTGCAAACGATTACTGTAAGTTTGGAAATTCAATATTTGGCCACTGAAAATACCAGAGAGTCACAAAACCCTGGCATGTAATTTTTTTGTTTTGACTGTCTTCACAAAATTGTATACAGACAGAATGTTCAGGAAAATGCTGTAGAGGCTTAGGTTTGGAGACCCACATGGTGAGGTACTGTGTGATTCAGGTTTATGCTAGGCAATGCTGCCCTTTGCCTCCTGCAAGAGAGAGAAGCACTTTTACATTGTCTGGAAGAGATTAACAGTCCTGCTTCCCTGCCCGAGGTTTCTACAATGGTGAATGCTCTGAAAAACAGGAGAAAATAGATTCATAGTTTAATCTAGTGGCAATGGAAACACGAAAGCGAAAGCTGAAAAAGAAGGGTTCTGCAAGGTAATATGTTTTAGCTACAAGCGCCACATGGATGAACTGCAGTTAATCAAAGGGAACCTCCAATAATTGGATGTATTCAGAAAAGATGAGCCACCATAACAGCGGAGGATTTTCTTCACCAAACAGAACTTACTGAAAGAACCTGTTGTAGTTTAAATCAGGACTTTGTACCTGAATGTTGCCTCCTTCTTAACTGTTACTGAAAAATTAAGCAACCCTTACCTGCCTAAAGTGTTAAATAAGATTTTTTTAAAAAAAGTTAAATTCTTACTCCATGGGTTTCTAAATGTGTCTGTGAAGATTTTTCTTCAACGTTGAACCTGAACTTCAAACCACTTAAGATTCCATCCGTTTCCTTCGTGTGTGGTGAGCTTGAGGCGTAATGAAAACTTAGAGAGGCCCCTGTTCTCATTACATTACTTTATTTTGCTGTACTGTATATTTCTTACTTGATTCATCATCAAGCCAGTTTTGAAATTCTACATTAAAAGCACAGATTTCTTTTTTCAAACGCAAGACAGATTGTTGTAGACATACAGTAGTTTTCAATCATTGTGGTATATCTGAGAAATGGGTGAAATGGGTCTATGCCTGCTGATCTATTTGTTGTGTATGTGAAATACAGCACATTTCAATTGCCTGATAGAATAAAATGACAAAACAGTGGATTCTTGCATATTCCTTATAAAAGAAAAGTTATTATTAGCTATTATTATTATTATTGGTACAGACCTTAAAATACATTTTATATTTAATTATTTAATTCTCTTTCTTCTGTATACTGATGAAAAGCACAAAGGTTTAATATTTCCTTCTGGTTAGTTTCAAAATCAGAGGCATTCAAACGGTGTAAAAATCAAGGTTAAACAAAGATCTCATTAAAGCTTTCTCCTGCTTCAGTTATTATCACTATGCTGATTGTACGTACTGTAAAACGCTGGAATGCAATTTTGATGTGGTAAAAATATTCAACTTACCTTGAAACAGCTCATTAGATTTTTTTATAGTGAATATCATTAGGTCTCTCTAGAGTTTTTACTTTATGTTACAAAGCCTGTTTCAAGGCTTTGGTCTTTCCAACAGCCAAGATATCAAAATGTTTAGGTGATCCAATGGACAACTGCATTCTCTACGGAGCTCTTGAACAGCCTGAAGACAATGCCTGGTACACTTCTTTCACAGTATGGACTTTTATTTACAACTCTTAATTTATTTCACAATGCTTACATAAGCTGTTAAAATAAAGTGCATGTGTTTAATCCAAGTGCATACTAACGTTCATGCTGCTGAAGTAAATCAGTATTCTTGCTTGCTCTGGAGTACTTTTGTTTTCTGGTGCTGTACCAAAGGATTGTCAGACAAAGGCAGAAAAGTGTCTTTTTGCAACCATATGACAACAGTTCCACCTGGTTGCATTGTAAAACACAAAGTATGTAAAAATAACAAAACCTCCGATTCGCAGCATACTGTAGCACCAGCTGCATCACCCAGAATGTCATTTTTAATGTGCAAGGGTAGAGAGGTGCAACTTCTCCTGCACTGCTTATTTGACCTGATTAATTTCAGTGTAGAAACGTTTCTGCTTGACAGGTCGTTTCACCGAGTGTAAGTGACAGATGTAACATAGTAGAATTAGCAACAACAATAATCTCACTTCTAACATCACAACTGGTGTCAAGTGGATTCTAATTTAAAGTTTTATTTTTTGATGAAGCTATACTGTATTTACACGAAACATTGTTAATTCTAGATTCATTTCATTTTATGCTAGACTGCAAATAGCATACAGTAGAATAATAATATACAGTTAATCATTATAATGTATTTTTTCATTGTTAAACAAGCCTAGTGTATATTTTATTCAACTGCACATTTATGAACTACTTTTATTTTCTCATATTAAGTGCTGTCTCATTATTAAAACACAGATAGGGAATATTGAGCATTTTATACATCATATATATATACACATTATACTGTATACGTTTTTAACTGGATTGTATTATTTTAAAAACAACCAAAAATATATTAACGGGCATAAGGAAGGATCAACTAAAATTGAAATTTTCTTACACTGGATGTATAACTTTCTCCATCCCAAGGGTTAGTGGTGGACATTTATTCTGTCTTTTGATATCTAAATGTCATGCCCATTAATCAGGTTAGGTAAGGAGTCTAAACTAATTTCTTGTCTTTTTCATCATAAATATCTAAGCTTTTCCTAAAGGGTACTTAGGATTTGGACACACAGAGAATTTATGATGAAAGTAAAGAAATAACTGCAGTATTCTACAGACTAGATAAGCATTTTGTATATCTGTTGCAAATCTCCTAAAAACATTTCAAAATGTTGGTCTGGGTGTGTACTGTACTATAGGTTATAAATGGTCACAGATACATTAGATACTGTATGCTAGGATTGGGTGCTTCACTCTCCATCAAACAACATTTCCTCCATTAAAGATATTCAAAGGCAGAGTGAAAATCCAGGAGCTGTTCTCCATTCTCCTCAGCATTTTTCACACACAAAAATGGTAATTAGGTTTGCTTTTGACACTCTTTGAAAATACATGCCTTTTGTCTCACTCTGAGACAGATTGCTGTGTGCAGCGATACTCTCCACTTCACATGTTTGCTTTGGTATTAGAGGGAAAAATGAAAGCACACTTTCTTTCACAATGCAATAATTCTGAACGTTTCATAGTTTCCTTGCTTTTTGTTGCTGTCAATGTCAGATGTCTCTAATTTTCTCAGACTAAAAAACAATGTTCACATGCACAAGGCACACAGTCCTACCTTGTCCGCATATAAATGGAAATTATTTCGCTACAAGTATGGATTTAATATTTAAATCCCACAATAATAAAGCCACACAGTATAGAATACCGTCTCAGGACATACAGTACTGTGCTTTACCTGATATGTTCATTTTAACCAGTAACTGACTACTGAGACTGAGCCTAATTTCTACTCATCTTACTTCTGTACAGCCTTTTGACTTACATTGTTATCTGTCCATTAAGCCATTGACATCTATTGGGGCATCTTCTCTGGAAAACCTTGTGTTTCCTTGTCTATGTTCTAACCTAACAAAAACAACAGCAGAAAATCCCATTTATGGAACACATTTCACATAAATAATAGTCCGCTGTACGACAAAGTAAGTGCTGTCACGCTGCTGTCAAACCATTTCAGGACTTGAATTACTGCAAACCAACACTTTGTTGTAACACCAAACTAGTTCACAACAGCCTCAGATGGAGAATTCTATAGGGCTTCAGGATAAGCTATTTAAGTAAAGGTTACGCCTATTAAAATGGAGGAGTGACCTGTACTGGGAACCAGAACTGCACGCAAGCTTTGCTTCAATCTCCCTGTCTTACATTACAGTGCAGTGTTTGGATGTTTACGTTACTTGTTCAGCTTGATCTCAGTCAGGAGGTTTTTTTAAGTTCTCCTTAAGCAATGCCACTCCCAACCGTAAAAAGGAAAACGGTATTATAACTGAGAAAACTGCATTTTAACATGCAAGTGAAACCACAGTGTGCACTGGTTATGTGTATAATAAAATTCATTGTTAACACAGCCCAACAGTCAAAACAATCTGAAACACTGGCAACCCATACTACTGTTAATGGCAGAGTGCACAACAGGGTAAAAGTAATAAAACAAGCAAAAATAAGTATTAATGATTTAAGACAACCTGGTAAATAATCTGGAAGAACCATACAACTCAGACTGTTGTTAAAATATTTTTATAGATATTCTTAGAGAAAACATCTAAGATGAAAAAGTCACATACTGCTAAGATACTGTGGATGTATATTCTTGGTAGGAGGGTACATCTTGAAATTTGAAATCCTGGTTGTCCAAAGACCAGAGTTTTTAGCTATTTAGGAAAACTTAAAACAAATGTGTGACCTATTTCTTTTGCATCCAGTCCTCAAAAAATCGGAATTCTGCTATATGGAACTTGTTGATATTTTAATTATTTTTTAAAGTCACTTTTGTCATAGAAAAGGTATTTTATATTCACTAAGCACCAATGTCACTATTTGCCATTAAGCGTTAGCGGGCGCAATAATGTACATTTATGAAAATAAAACACATACTGTAGATACAAACCTCTCACATTTAGTATCACTAGCATGAAGGCATTTCTACTCAAAAGTCTTAAAATGTCTGGTTTTTCTTTTGTCTTACAGTACGTAGTGCCTTTGAGAATTTGAAAACGAGACAGTCTGAAAGATCTAGAGTGTGGTAATGAGTTTTTGTTCCCATATCAAGTAAAAATATTCATATGGGGGTCATATTGTGGTAGAAGAATAAGTGCAATCAGACAAAATAAGCTCTGTGAGCATGTAGGGTTTTCCTTACCAATGTGAGGAACCTGGCAAAGCAAATTACTCTGATAAAAAAAAAGTTTTAAAAAAGCTTATTTTTGTTCTGAAGTAAACACTTAACTTTAACTAACTCTACTTCTGTGTTTCTTCAAAATAACTGAACGAAAGCTGTTTCAATCAAGCAGCTCATTTCATTATTCAGGAGAAGAGAAATCTCAGCACCAGGTCAAAAATTATCTTGCATAATTGAACAGAAGCTAAATCTGTAAGGGCGCCAAGGTGGCACTTAGGAGCAATAAAACTGCTTTAAATGTTTTAAAGGCATGTAAGCAAGTTGTCCATGTCTGATTCCTGATATTAGTCTATCATTTCACAAAGCACAAGCTCATAACAACAAGTACACTGTTGTGCTGATACTTAGTTTTTCTTTTGTATCTACAGTAAATACAACGTGAAATAAATTTACAATTAAGCACACAAAAAGAGTACTGTATATGATGATCAAATAAAACAATTTATAAGATTAAATTTCAGACACATTACAGAAGGCCATTACATACTGTATTATTGTAATAGTTAATTGTATTCATCCTCATCAATTTAATGAGGCATTAATATATTGTCCAGGGCAGAAAAATCAGTTTGATTTGCAATTTGAATTTGATAAAACTTACTTAAGTCAGAGGGTGAATTAAAACAATATTTAGTTATTAGAGGAAAGAGACAATTGTTTTTTGTTTTGCCCATGTGGCCTTTCTGTGGAATGGCTTTTCACTGAAATCTACACATACTGTAAGTTTGACATGTTTGTGTGCATATTGAATCCATAGCATAGGTAGCCTTGGTTTATTTAAATCCGATACTGCTTGCTTGGCATTTGCATGTTGAAATCTCAAATGCTCTCCCTTAGCAGCAACAGTTCAGAATCATTACCCTACTTGTCATGGGGTTGCAAGTTCAAAATGGGGTTAAGCACAGACCTCTAGATTAGGTGTCATGTTCTTGACTGCACACAGAGTAGAAGACATCACCTTACTCATCACAATAAAAGTGGTTTTCCTCTAGAGAGAAAAGCTAGGGAAATGGAAATCAATTCAAATCTTTTTTTTTCTCCCAGTAGTGTCAGTTGATGATCAGAAGCAGAAATTAGAACACATTGTATTCCTTTGTGGAGAATAAAAAAAATATAATATCGCCACTTTAGAGTGAGAGCACCATCAGTATAAAATTACTTAAAAACAAAGAAACATCTGAGAATCTGCTTCTCATACTGAAATACTGGAAATGATATTTATGCAACTTACATTATGCTCCCCACAAGGATGATAGCTAAAGCTGAGAGGTGTAGAATTAAATGCATCTGGGGGATTCAAATTATGGGAAAAAAACTAACAGCTGTGTATATTTTTCTCTACATTTCATGATGAAGGCAGAGTGAGTAGTGATTAAGTTCAATTAAATCAGTATGAAATCAGGTCAATCAGTTATTACAGATCCTGCCAAATTAAAATTAGCAGCCTGGGCAGATACAGCAATATCAATATCAAAGTTTTTTTCTTGTATATTATAAAGAGCCTCATTCACAGGCTCTCACAGATTCCTGATAGCTGCACCAAAGACGTGTAAGAGCTGGTGGAAACTTAGACGTTTCCGGTGGGTTTAGGGCTACTTATGTCAATAGTGCAGTACTGTTTTGAAATTATACCAATTAATCTCTTGTTTTGAAAGCATTTTAGTTAGCATATATTATGAGCCATTGCTAAATTATTCCTTCTTATTAGGAATATAGTAAAAAAAAAATGCACAAGATGAACTAAAATGTGAAAGAGCCGGAGCGCCCTTCAGAGGGAGGGAGTACAATCGTGGCATTGAGAGGTCACAGGCGCCGTCTGAAAAACTTGTCTTTAGCCATCACCCAAAGGTCAACAAGGACTGAACAGCTCTGAAATGCTTTTGAAGTCTTAATGGTATGATTAGAAATCATCACATACTGTATCCTCCACCTCTTATGAATTAACTAATCTGCGCTAGGTGTCTCCTTATTCTATGATTTTACAGGGGTTATTGCAATCTGAATTGAAGAGCCCCGTTTTAAAGTTTCTGCTTCCACACCAAGTTTCAAGTTTTCATTTTACAAAAACAGTCAATGCAGTTTCTGTCCATCCATCCATTTTCGAACTGCTTTATACAATTCAGGGTCGCAGGGGATCAGGAGTCTACCTTAGCAACAAGCGCAAGGCAGGATACACCCTGGAAGGGAAGCCAGTCCATAGCAGGGCAAACAGACATAGACATGCATCCACTCAAATCAGGGCTGCAGTTTATATATGTCATTCACCAAACCACTTTATACCATATGGTGTCGCAGGAAGCCGGAGCCTACCCGGCAAGCAACGAGCACAAGGCAGGGTACACCCTGGACAGGGAGCCAGTCCATCGCAGGGTCTGGCAAGTGCAAGCCAATCATACATGGGGACGATTTGGAGGCCATGGTAAAGCCTAGGGGGTGTATTTGGCCCGGAAACCGGGATAACTCTCTACTTTTATCGAGAAATGCCCGGGATCTTTAATGACCACTGAGAGTCAGGACCTCGGTTTAACCTTTCATCCGAAAGATGGCGCCCACTACAGTACAGTGTCCCCGTCACTATACTGGGGCATTAGGACCCACACAGACTGCAGGGTGGGCACCCCCCCCAGTCCCACTAACACCTCTTCCAGCAGCAACCATAGCTTCCCAGGAGGTCTCCCAGGAGGGTCTCCTGGCTCAACCCTGCTGAGCTTCAGTGGGTAGCCAGTTGAGAGCTGCAGGGTGATGTGGCTGCTGGCTGCAGTTTATATATCATGCATAAATTAAAGAATGAAAATAGACATCATTGTGTCTTTGCCTTTCACTTAGAGATGTTTTTAAGATGTTGAATTCTTGTGAGGGAACAGTAACACCAAACAAAGAAAGAAGCAGAATTAACAACAGAGAATAATGCAGCATATTCTTAATATTCTTAATAATGCAGCATATTCTTCAAGAATAACAAATAACAGGTCATTTATTGCACGCTGTTCCTTTAAGATCTACTAAGATAACTACAGATAGCAAATTCATATTAAAGACAAGACTGTTCCCTGGAGTCTGTTATATACTACAATAGGGCAAATGAAACCTGGGGCTTCAACCTCAGCACACAGGAAGACAGACAAATTTGGAAGCAAAGTGGAAGCAGATAGAGAACAAATCATACAACATAGAAGGCATTTTTTTACAAACCACAATGAGAGTGTGGAATACGATATCAGCCCATGAATGTGCTTTGGATTGACTGGGTTTTTGCCAGAACAGAATGCAGAGTCCTGTAATCAATTAACTACAACAAGCCAGATGACCCTGTGATGGATTCCACAGCCATAACAGAACACATCCAGTAGTTGTGCAGATTTTTTGTAAATTATATTTAGAGTAGTCTATTTTGATTTAACCAATCAAGAGCAATTTTTTTCCATTAACAAACTAGCGTATCGTTTTCATCCTGTTCTATAGGAAAGTGCACTGGATCTTTACTGTTACTATTTTGTAAAGCAAGGGTATTAGAAGCCTTACCTACATTTTACTGTACCGAATAAAACACATTTCTGATTGAATCTCAATAATAATAATTAATAATTGCTTACACTTATATAGCGCTTTTCTGGACACTCCACTCAAAGTGCTTTACAGGTAATGGGGACTCCCCTCCACCACCACCAATGTGCAGCCCCACCTGGATAATGCGACGGCAGCCATAGTGCGCCAGAATGCTCCCCACACACCAGCTCTCAGTGGGGTGGAGAGCAGAATAATATAGCCAATTCATAAAGGGGGATTATATAGAGGTGAAATTCTTGTTAAAGCTGTTTTGTACAGCAGTTATTAATATTTCACATGCTATATTGGTTATTTTTTTAAAAAGCTTTATACAAAATATATACATGAATACAAATATTGTATACAAATGTTATATTTTGCTATTTTCAAATTATGTTTTTGAAAAGAGTCTGTGAAAGAGGAAACATTCTATGTCACAGATTGTAATAATTCTGTGCCAGAGAGAGTATTTTGTCTACTTTCAAAATACAATCATTTTGAAATAGTTCGAGGTGTTTCATATACCTATTCTGGTAGTAGCTTCCCCAGATGACTTATTTTAATACTAACAGTAAATGAAATGAGAAATTCAGTATCCTACAGTACTGTGTGCTTTTGAAACTCTTATAAACATACTTCTTAGGAGTCTTTCAGCCAGGCAGCCATATTGTACAGTATATGGTGAGATGTGTGGGTGTGTTTACATTTCAGATCAAGGGTGTACTGTATATGAGCATAGACTAATCCCTGAAGTGCCACATGTTGCACAAGCTTATTGTAAATGGAGTACAGCAGTGATATTAAAGCCATTTCACAGTGACATCGATTCCCTTGAATGAAGGGGATGCAAACTGCCCGAGGTGTAGGTCTATAAAAGCCTTTTATGATATACTTCTGAGACCCTACACCTCCGAGCATTGCAGGAGCTGACGACAAGATAGCAAAATGTTGGCTAAGCTGCATGCACTCTTTGGCAAGAAAGCAATAAGTTTATTAACCTATCTTAATGGACCTCTTTAATAGGAAGTTATCTAGCAGACAATGGTGCGCCTTCCGAAAACATGTAAGGAGCCTGTAACTTGAAGGAGTTTTATCAGGGACACTGTCAGCCTGAGAGCACTGCAAGTGCTCGGCTGCTTGATACTGCAACGTGGACAAAAGTGTAGAGTGCTGGAAACACACTGTGCAAACTCCATCTGTAAGCGAAGATAATGTAAGTGGACTCCGGCAGAAGCGGTGGGGGTTCTCAGGCATTTGATGACAGTATTAATTGTGTTCTGAATTGTGTCTTTCACAACTTTTGCCTGCTTACCCACTGGAAATCCGAGGTAATTCAAGCAGCTTTATGTAATTAACTGGGATCACAACTCTTCTACAGTATAAAAGCTGTGGTTTACGTCTGCAGCTATTTTTTTTTCCTTCTTTTGTAGGTTTCCCCTGCTTTCTCGCCACACCATTCGTACTGCATCTGTCTACCAGGTGCAATTATTTTCAGTCACGTCTGTGCAGTTTACAAATGATCCAAACAAAGAGCAGTTGACAACGTGTTCATCTTATCTGACAGTAATGAATGATCATGCTCGTACAATAAACAGTACTTTCATCCCGCAACTAATAGTGCTTGATATTTAAGCACAGAATTGCGATACGGACTGTTCTAACAGTTTTCTGGGACAGAATATTCCATTCAAAATACTTTAGTTATTTCCCAAGGGGGCAATTTAAAAAATATAATTTTACTCATAATGAATTGTATGGTTTTCATGTAATTTATAGAACATAAGAAAGGATACAAGATGAGATTATTTGAGCCAGTCTGTAACTAACTGAGTCGAAATCCTCATACAGACATTTCTTGAAAAAAGCCATAATACATGTATGAGCTTTGACTTGGTTGAGTAGCTTGTTTTAGACATCCACTGCCCTTCGGGTAAGGAAGCGCCTCTCTTTACACAAAGATGCAGAAGAAGCTGGGGTGATTTATACATAATTCCAATGACTAAGAAATAGAAGTTTTAAAATTGTTCTCAAGCTTTAAATGCACTTTCCCCACAGTTCCCCATTTAGTTCTTAGGTTAATGTTTCATTTTTGATATGGAGATGCCTGGCTATTTTTCCTAGTGAGCAGCAATATTAGCTGGTTAAGCAGCAGCGCTGAAAATGCCACTTTTCATATAAAAAGACAACATAACCAAACTGTTTTCACATTGAACAAGCATCATGATTTCAGTATCACAGAAAGTTCTTAGCAGGAAATTAGTCACAATTCCTTATGATACAGTATTCGGAGTACCCTCTGTCATTCTTTAAAGAAATTAAACATGAAAGGTTGGGATTGTGCTGGCTTTTATACTAAAATTTCTCCCCAGCCCCCCTGCCTTCAGTTTTATTTTGTTCTGTTGGCTTTGACATGGGAGAACAAGGTTATACACTGTAAGTCTGACATTGTGTGCCCACTTTTGTCTTTAGGGAATATATATCTGCCATTTTAGATTTGGTAGCTCTAATAACCCATGTACTGTAGCATCAATCTGAGCTTACTGTCTCGAAGTGCTTCATTGCTTGCAAAAACTGAGTTATTTCCATTTATGAAGGCCTTGTACTACTTAACCTGCACTGAAGAAGAATAACTGTCAGCATTGGTTAAATCTACTTTTTCATACTAACATCTAACCTTGGAAACTTTCTAAGAAGCAGCTAATGCTTACACAGGGTCAGAGAAAGGTTAAAAACTGCCAAAGCAATACGTTCATAAATATTTGAACTACTGACTTTAAAAGACTCAACATGTTAGTTGAGGGAGTTCTTAGTCACCCACTTCATGTTTTAGCACAATTTACCCTTTGAGTCAGGAGATTTTAGCCTGAGACTGCAGAAATAACTTTATAGACGTAAGTTTTGTGGTACATTTATTTTTCCAGCGTATTTATTCCAGTGAAGTTTAACAATGTCACAAAAAAGTATCAAGAAGAAATGAAGCACCGATACAGAGTGCCACAGTGCATAAAGCTGACGTTTACTGAATGTGAAGGGTTTTTTTTAAGAAACATTTTTGGTAGCACTGTTTCCTCACAGCCCTAGGCCCTCACTCCCAGCTATAGTCTAATATACTGTATAGCCTGTGGGATTTTTGTCAGGTACTCCGACTTTCCTTTCACATCCCAAATGCATGCTTTTTAGGTTGATTGGCTGAACTGCCTCCCAAGGTTTCATCCCCACAAGTAAAAGTGCTGGTCTCCCCTTCTCATTACCCAGACCAGAGTGGTTTTGGTGCTTTTCTCCCCTGCGCCCTGTTCCCAGCATATGGGATGAGACAGATACATGTAGGTCCTACTGAGTCCACAGAACATGTACAGTATACTTTTGCATATGTTTTGTATACTGTATACTTTTGTGTTAATGGAAGGATAGACATAACCAATTACAAGGCTGGATTTTTATCTTTGGCCCATCACAGTAAGGTCCCGCAGTCCTTAGGGTAACTAGACAATGATTAGTGCACCTGAGCAGGAGACTGCTTATCGCTCCTTGAGAGCCAAAAGGTAAAAGCTAGTAAGATTTTTTCAATTAGGTCCATTTCTATAGACATGCTTAATTCTAGTTGTAATTCAGTGTATTGCTGTGTTTGTCATTTATCTCATCCATCCATCTTCTAACCGCTGTATCCCATACTGGGTCTCGGAGGAGCTGGAAGCTCTTCCACTGAGCGACTGCTCACAATAGGACACCAGTCCATCGCATCCGCATGGGCACACACAGACACAAATGCACACACACCCACCAGGGCCACCTGTCCCAGAAGCCAATTAGCCTTTTCGTATGTGGTTAGACCATGGGAGGAAACCGGAGCAGCTGAAGGAAACTCATACGACACAGAATGAACACACAAACTCCACACAGACAGCAGCCCAGGGCTGGAATCCAGGGCAGCAGCACTGAGAGACCACCACGCTGACCACTGCATCATCACGTACAGTAATCTCTCTCAGTTCATTACCATGTGTAATTCTGTATCATGTGTAATACGAGTTCATTACAACAATTCTACATTAATAATTCTTTAACCCAAATCTTCATAACATGTTAAACTGCAAATGTTTCAGGGATATTTCAAGCTGCTCTTCCCATCAGTCTTAAAGGAATGAGCATGAAGAATAATCAAGCTGAAAATTGTTCTGCCTGGGAATTTCAACTAATGCAAGGAAACAAGTTTTGAAAGTCTAACGGCCTCAAACTCCTCTTGTGAAGTGATGCCTTTTATTTATTATTTCACACGTCACATTTGTGCTTTTACCATTCTAATTACATTTTTAATATTTTACTTCGATTTCATATACTGTATTAATGAGGTATCTAAGGAGCAGGGGACGGCTGGGGTTATCCAGTTTATTTGCCCAGTTAAAAGTGAAACCCAAAACAGTGCTGAATGGCATCTATGTACATCAAGTTTAACAATTTTTGACAATATTTACCATAAACAAAGGGAGGCAAATTAAAACAATGTGAAGATTTTGAAATATGTTATTATTAAGAAGTTCCAGATTTACAGGAGTCATTTTACTCCTGTAAGCTTAATACTCTAAAATGTTTTTCAGGCCTCAAGAATGGGGAAAAATTCAATCATAATAAGCTGTTGTAATCACTATAGTGATATACATATATTATAGTGATATAAAGTATATACTGTATACTGTGAAGTGACATGATTTTATAGTGACATCAAGTACAATTCCTCATACCAAAACGGTCTTGCTATCCTAAAGAACAATAAGAACCTTTTTTTTTACATACTACAAAATCCCTTGAAATTAAAGATTTTAGAAGTATTACACGTAAGAAACAAAAATTCAAAGTATGGATTACCACTAAGTTATCTTCTTAATAATAGTGCCATTCCAGACACATCACACGGTATGTTGCTCTTGTTGAGGTCTTAGATTGGGTAAGCCCCAAGAACAACTAATTAGTTTGAGGCAAAAAACACCGCCTTTCCAAATGAATATATAATTCATCACGTTTTGGTGAGAATTTACTGTTAATTGAAATTTGTTTTCCAGGGAATATTTCTCAGTGAGTGGTGTTGTGAACTATACTGATAGTCAGAATATTTGGTTGGTTTGTAGTCCAGAGTGCCAGTAAAATAGCAAAATATGAAAACCATCTTTCTCCCCATTTCAATATGTGGTGAGTAATCTTTTCTTTTCTTTAGTAACAACCAAATTTCATACCATGGCTTTTTTTTTCTTGATTTTTTTGTTCTTTGTATTCTAAATATCACAAATTATTTTCCATAATGTTACTTGTGTAAATAATGTTCAGACATGCGTGACTACCATGAAGCACTCACATTTATCTGAAGCTATTATAGTTTCCTCTTCTGAGAACTTTAATGCGAGAAAACAAAAGGTGATGGAATCTCAGCTAGACAGTGTCGTGAAGCAAATGTCACTTGGATTTAGTTTTTGGTGACACTAGAATGTATTTAGAATTTACTTTGATTAATTTTTATTATAATGCAGCTTCCTTTTAACATTACTCACATATTATGTCATCGGAAACCTGAGGCTAGCATGGCATTATCTGTCAACAAAAACACAGTCATAACATCTGTCTTTTATACTGGCAAAAGTGTTTTTGTAAATATATTGACTTATGAGGCCATATCTATAAAACATAAAGATAAAAATGTTTGCCGCTCTTCTGTACTGTATGTACTGCTGTACTGTACAGTATGACTACAGTCTGTTAAAGTTCCATTTTACAGCTTCAAAGAATATTTATCTCAGAGATCCTGCAGAAATCTTGTGCGATTAGTGACAAATTGCCAAGAGGGCGAACTGTACAGAGAGTTGAATGCTTTTCATTAAAGATTCTTAAATATAATGCATATTGACAAACATCTCTCAAATTCTGATACCAAAAACCCCAAGGTTATAATGAGCGGAGATGGTAAACACAACAAGAGGATAAAAAAAAACAACTGCCAATCTTAAATTGAGGAAAGAAAATAAGTAAGGTGGAAATATACCACAACTGTTGTACAGGAGCAGGAGCAGGTTTTGTGCAGCTGAGATTGCTGAAATAATACAGTTGGTACTGTAGAAATATAAGGAACTTGTTGCAGTTGCTGCATACCCTTGGATTCTGGAAAAAAAAGCCAACATATAAATCATCTGCTTCAAGTGGCTTTTGGCTGAGTCATCCTGACATTGTTGGGCTGTTCTTTGATTAAGCATCCAAACTTGAGTCTGAAAATGTAGTTTAGATCCAGGGTCACATACTCCAAAATCAACACGAACAAGAGGGCATTAGTTGATGATAAAAACAATATTGGGAAAATTCTACCGAAATATGTCCATCCTTTTATTTTCTTTTGAAAGGGTTAACATTTTAGAATGACGTACTGTGCTGCATATCAATATTTCTGCTGCTTCTTCCTTTCTCTGTTGTATTGCAATAGGATTATGATTCCCCTATAATTTTGACCACACAATCTTACCAGCTGCTGAATTAATAACATGTTACAAGCAAGAACTTTGCACCCTGCCTTGTATCTGTCATGTTCGTATTTAAAATACAATGTAGGCTAGATGGTTAAACAAACAGCATGCTGCTGTGATTCAAAAACAGCACACGTGCATCCCTTCAAAGCCAAATGACTACTTAATCACTGTTTTCAGGATGAAATATAGAATAGAATTATTTGAATGTGTTGCTGGAAACAAATGTGTGCACACCCAAACACAAATATATTTTTTAGACTTTTTTGCTGCCCTTAAAATCAAATTTGAAAAACAGGGAATTAGTCAGAATTGATTTATTTATGCCTTGATAGCTCATCTCCTCTGCTATTTTCAAAAGCCTTGAAATTCAGAACCTAGACCACATCCTGGTTATCGTGATATGGAATTTATGCAGGTTTAAGTTAGAGCTAAAACAAACATATCTGCTATTCATTGGACTGTTAAAAATAAAACCTTGAGCCACCCCTATTTCTGTGCTGACAATGTTTCTTTTTACAGCAAATTCCATTTATCTTAATTATTTAGGATACTGGGGAACCCCACTCACAGCCAAAAAACATCTGATTTATCTGATTTATCTAGTTATACATAGTTATATAGCTATTTATCTCTATTGCGGCTTTAGAATTGCTTAATACATACTGTAGCATTCTTGCTCAATATGTGCTGACAGCAACTTACCCATTATACACCAAGGAAACATGCAAAATGGTCTTCAAAATCTATACTCATCTTTTGAGTTTAATCTCAGATTCAACTGAACTAAAATACTATTTCCAAGTACACATGAAGAAAAAAGTCTCTGCATTTTTCAAATGTCTTTTATATAACATGTTGGAGATGCTTTCACACTTGAGAGGGAGTATTGTGTATTTGAGTTATTTATTGGTAATTATAACTGTTTTTATTTCTTTTAATGTTGATGAACAATTGTTCTCTTTTAATTTGTCTTGTATGTATTGCAAATGATATATTTAATAGTATTATTTTTCTTCATAAGTTCACATTCAGCTATAACACAACACAAACAATTGATTAAAGTTGAGAATTAGCTACTTTTTCTTCATAGCACCTTTTATAAAAACTGAGCTTGTGCTAGATTTTAAGATTTCTAAGGCATGGTTATGTATCAGTCAGAAACAGATTTGTTTTATAGTCTTGTGAACTATGTCACATTTGTTTCTTTTAAAGTTAGAAAATCTAACATTGTAATACTTCATATGGACATCCTCCTCCTGCTCTGTTCCCTCGGTCAGAATCTATTGATTCTTCCTTTGTAATTAGTTTAATTATTTTAACCTTTTCGTTTACAGTATCAGTTCGGAGGTGTATACCATACTGTAGATGATGCTGGCTATACAGTAAATGTGTTGCATCCAGTTCGAACTCCACTGCTGGTTTCTGCTTCATTGTTGTGAAGATGGACTCACAGGTTCCGCAGATGTGTCAATGTACGTAGTGGATAAGGTCCACACCATTAGATAATTGCCTTCAATAAGCAAATGAATATTGCTTAACTATCCAGCTGGTGACCTTCTGACAGATCAAGGTTTTAGATTTTAGACAAACTGTGTAATTGGGTGTTCGAAAAGGAAAATGGTTATAATAATTATCATGCATGTACAGTACTTAAGAAAATACTACAGTGATTGTTCTCTCCAGATTCTCTGAAGAGCTCCTCTAGTCCAAAGACACGCTGCCCAGGTTAACTGGCACCTACTGTATGAACTGGCCCTGTACATGCATGTCCAGTATGTCTGTGTGTGTGTCCCATGACAGTCAGCGCTCCAGTCTAGAGTGTAGTCCACTCTTGCGCCTGTCCAGGTGAGTCTCCAGCTCGCTGCAGCTTTCAGAGTTTGAAACAATTGCTGAAGATGGCTGGATGCCGTGATGATGAAGAGAAGAGCAACCAGTTTATAAAGGAATCATCAAAACATGTGAGATGGTACTCAGATTCCTAATACTAACAATTTCCTTACACAATGCTACAATCTTTGTCCTTACCTTGTAAACTATAATTGTTTCATTTATTAATTTTTCCTTGGGTAGAGAGGTTGCTCCGTACCTTCAAAAATGGCTCATTAATTTCGATCCTGATTCTCCCCCTTTAAAACAGAAGGTTATACGATATAAAATGAAGTTATACAGTTGGCTACACATTACAGATGACAGAGGATCACATTGTAATTTTTGTTACACATTTTTCAGCACCTTTCTTTCTAATCAGGTCAGCATTATTGTTAACACTGCACCAGAACTATGACCAATAAATCAGGCTAATTTGAAAAGTATTATTTGGGATTTTCAAGAAATGTAACTTAATCTCATTAGGCAGCAAGATTACACGTTACAGTAGGTATTGTACAGCATGCTTTAAGGATTAAAAATAATCACATCAAACTGTAAACCATCAATATATCCCTTTGCATGACCTTTAAGGAAATGAAAGTGGGTTAATTTTTCCACAGAGAATATTTTAGACACGAAACAGACTACAATTTTCCTTTTCACCATTGTAAAGGTATAGTAGTGCAAGACATTTTCAATATAATCATGTAATTTGTGTAATGGGACATTATTCTTTGTAGAATAGCAGCATAAAAGTCCACAATCTTCAGGGCTGGTTTATTAGCATACCCAAAGAAATATATATATCTCAGATTACCACTGTTAGAAATTCACAATAATAGTATATGCTTACACTGTATAAATGAATATATTGCTGTTAATTTGGCAATGTTGTATGATGCTCTTAAATGATTTTAGCATGAAAGGAACAGCCTGGGTTTGTGTGTGAATTAAGTATGGTTAGACAAAAAAAGTGCTATTGCACCAGCAAAAATTAAAAACAGTAACAATAAAGCTGATTTCCATATTGCACTTTCCCCATGAGATACCAAATCAACAGATTTATGTTCAGCAAACACCGTGCAAATAGGGTGGGAAAGGCCAGGAAAGATCCTGTTTATTGACGCCATCTGTTTTCATAGCACTTCAAAAGGGATGGAACCAACAACAAATCTTGTGATGCACATGCAAGTCAAGGCTACGTATAAAATTGTGCGTTTAGATTTTCTTCCGATTCTCCTTTTTGCTCACCACCCATATGAAGTGATTCTTTCATTACACCTCCAGTTATTCACTAATTCAGTATATACTAGCCCGATTAGGATTGTCTGGTTGCTTCCTGGCTCACAGCAGTGCCTCTTGTATGACACTGGGAGGGAGGAAAGGTACTTAGTCTCCTCCTACCCTCCAATCGAGCCACGCCCTGACACCACTACACATCTGCAGTCAGGAAACTCATGACATTAAGGTCCTAGAGCTCAACCTGCACTCATAGCAAACGCCTTCACCAGTTGCAACTGCTGGGAAGCCCACAGATTGATTCTTTCCTTTCCTCTAAAGGGCAGAAATCGTGGTCATTTTCAAACAGCGAAACGCAAATCAGAAGACACTACAGTGGAAACTACATTATAGGCTAATCCTGGAAGCACTTATTAGCTCAGTGAAGAACTGGTTGGAGAACTGAAAGCTCAGCTCGACCAGACACAAGCAGGGATAGATTTTCTGAAGAACTAAAATTAGAAACTGCAATATTGACCATTAATTAACAATTAAACAATATTTGCAATGTCAGGAAATTACTTGTAACAAATGTTGTATTCATGTCACTTTCATAAACTATTTATTTAAATATTTCAGTTTTATTGATACAGTAGGTTTTAAATGGAGTGGAGATGAGAAAAAACTATATAATCTCTGAAAATTTGTTGCTATGTGGAGACATCAGAAATTAATTTTGCAAACAAGTATTTACAGTGTTTTTTAAATAACCAATCTCCACACTCCTGCATGTTTCACTGTAGTAATCCAGTGAAGATACTGGTTTATTTACATTACTACAGGTGAGTGCTAGCATTTATGTGATATACAGTACTGTAGCAGACAGGTTGGAGCATGAAAATAAGTATTAGAAGATCAGTATCATTGCCAGTCATATCTTTTCCCTGTCTGTCATGATTTGTGTTCTGAAAAAAATAAACCTCGTAAACATTGGTTTCCAAGGGGGGAAAAAATGACATAAATTGTCACTTTCACTATCTTCCAAGCACACAAATAGTTTAATCATGCAATGTGTGAGAGTTGTTCTGTTTTTTTCAAGCACAGCTACTGGGAGAACACTGCAAAGATTTTGTTGAGTAGGAGCTGAAGTGGTGGATAATGTTTTGATTTCATTCAAAATGTTTATGCATACCCAGAAAGCAATTAGTAATATTTCAGCTTATAAGCAACAGCATTTCCAGCACACTTAAAGACTATGTTGACTTATTGTAGTTCACTGAGATTTAATTTCTGTTGATTAATAATTTGTCATAGCCTTAGGGTGTTGCAGTTCAACATATCGTCTTCTGGTAGGCTATTATAATGGTTTAGTTTCTCAAAATGGGATGGTTTTGACAAATTCAGAGTTTTCTATGAGACATGGCTCTGTGAAAGGTTGCACTTGTGCTTTTTAGTTGGACATCAGTTTGTTTTGGTGCAGCATTTGAAACAATACCCTGATTGTAACAGCTCTTTTGGACTTGGATTTCAATGCTTTCTCACCTTGAAAATATTTTAATTGTCTAAGTCTACATTTTCAGACTTTCTTTATGTCTTCAGCCTCTCATTACTGTTAAGTACAGTACATTACAAATTGTTCAACATGACTACAGTACATCTGCACATGCTGCACAATATAGCAATTAAAACATTTGAACTGAAACAAAACATTTGATGAAACGTTTTCCACACTGACAATTTGGCAAAGACTATGATTTATTTATTTTTTTATTTTATTTAGCGTTGTCTGATACAGAGCAAACCAATCTTTTTTTTTTCATAAGAAAGGAAGGATTTGTTTGTGGTGACTGGAAAGAAATGGTCCCCATTTATTTATTTTTTATGACAAAGGGCAGCCCTTTGGCGCAGTGGTGAGCATTGCAGCGCTGTGGGCCTGAGTTCAACTCTCAAACAGGGGTCCTGTCTGTGTGGATTTCCGTCCACAGCCCAAAGACATACTGGAAGATGAATTGGCTTCTGGGAAAACTGGGCCCTGGTGTGAGTGTGTGTCTGTGTACCCTACAATGAACAGGCATCTCGTCCAGGGTGAATCCTGCCTCGCTGAGATGGGCTCTGGCCTGAAAATAATGAAGGGATTAGAAAATGGTTGAGCGGATATACTGTATGAAAAGTTTTATCTTGTTTTTTTTTTATTATTTCTTATCCTTGCAATGCAAATGCATGACTACGGCTTAATGATAACATTACTTGCAGATGAGAGTCCTCCTGTGAACAAATTTGATTGATTTACAGTAGCTACAGTTAAATGGATGATACCTGTGGGTAGAGGATGACACACCAGCCATTGTGTGGGAAAGAATCGATAAAACCTAAACAGCGCGATGATAGAAGGAAAACAAAAGGACGTTTACACGTCACATTTATTCTTAAACTGTCTTATGTGTGCCTCCTATTGCTGCTTGTCATGTCAATTCATGAGGCAACAGGGCTGGTTAATGAACACCAAACCTTGTTTAAGAGATTTATTACAGGTAGTCTGTGAGACCATTTGCAAAACATGAGACCGGGTTAATGAAATAGATTTACATTGAATGAATTACAAAAAAAAAACATTTTGAAGACATTAAATCAATATGTAAACTGTATATTTAATCGCAGTCTCAGCAGCCTTTGTATTTCTATACAAAAGGCCTCATGCGTCACAAACAAACAGTGAGGTACTGTACATCAATATATATGTATATGTTTATAGGTGCAGACTGTAAGACCGCAGGAAATCAACACTTGAGTTTACATTGAATGAACTTAGTTTTCTGCAAAATTATAAGAGTCATGAAGGAACTATGAATCTGTTGGTTTTTCTTGTGTCAACGTGCATTAAAGTATGAATGCACTGTTGGATATTAAAACATAGAATGAGTAGTCTGATTTCTTTTTCTTCTACATGGTTCATAATCTAATTAAATTGCTTTTTTCTATACCGATTATGTTCAACCTGAGATTCAATGTGTCTTTTTACAGAATCATTAGTTGTAAATCCTGCTTTATAGCTCCAATACTTATTTTGTTTTATGAATAACTTTGTTTTTAATACATGATATACTCTATACAGTACATGATACATGAACAACTTTAGTTGTATTAACCATGGAAGTTCTCTCATGAAAACGTATGTTCTGACTATTTTTTTGGACGAGCATTTTTGTCTGGAAATTGTGTCAAGGACTATCCATGGAAATGACTAAATTTGGTATTGCTTTCACACTCAAGAGTAATTGGCATTCTGTCTGTTCTCCTCTGTGACTGGACACACAAGCTATTTTTCACCCAGTTTATCATGTTGATGTTACAGTACCTTTCACAGAAACAAGGCTGGTGTTACAGTTACTGTATATTTGACAAAATTGGAAAATGAATGTTTGAGTCAAAAGTCTACCTTCGCCTTCCAAGCAAGAGTTGAGATTGTGGGGCTCACATCTCATGCAACAAACTTCGGCTTATTCAAGAAATCTTATGGAACTAAGATCATTAGTTCACATTTCAGACAAGAAGAAATACTGAAGCAGCCAGACCATGACATGATTTTACCTGCTACCTACGTAATATACAGCATAGGGTTATACCTGATATTTTAAGATGATCATTCATGTGTTCTATAACACCAGGGAGAAGATACTGTGTACACATTGTAATGATCTAGAATAGCTTAACCTTAAAGGCACAACAATATTACAAGGATTCATTTTGCTATGTCTTATGTATTTAAAAAGCTTTTTATGTGAATGAAACCCAAGATTTAACAAAACTAGTCTTAGATGTCAGCAGTAGTATTGTCCATTGTATTTTATAATAAATTATTCAGTAGTCATGTAGGAACACAGATAGCGGGATTAAGAATATACTTCCTTAATGGATGCAAAAGAACAATCCCAGTATCAATCCGAATATCTTTTGATATCGCCATGTAACCACAAATGTATTTCTGAACTCAGACTTAAGGCAATTGATTAACAAATTACAAAGGTGGATGCTGACAGCTCTCTAATCGTTTTTTAACTGAAAACATCTGTTATTTCTGCAGAGAACACTTTTCCAGTTGCAATGTTTCACGAATCATGACTCCCCATGGACCCAAACCTCCCACAGGCATGTTCTGATTGCCAAAGCTATCAAACTGTGTCTTCCATTTAAAACCACCTTTTTAAACTTAAACTCCCCAAAACCTTTTTTTTCTTTTGGGTCCGATTTTAGTCATGTTGTCGTTGTGGCAGAGCTGCTTTAACACAATCTGAGTTCAATCTCCGTTTTCTTTCTTTATAGATATACAGTACAGTAATTCACAATGAATATTTTTTCAAACTGCATCCAAGACTAAGAAACCATATTTGCTCCATGCTGATAGCATCTTAGCTTCTTTAATAGCAGCAGTAGCAGTATTAACAGGTGTATCCTTTGAGGTATTTAGTTTTAAAGAAAAAGGACACAAAGCATCTTCAGTTTCTGAAAGACCTCCACTATTTTTAAATGTGCTGTTCTGTTCTTTGTGATGCATGACACCTTTATCTTTTTGTCACAAAAACAAATAAATTACAACCAGTGCCAGTCATGCTTTTTGGGGAAAACTTCTGCCCTTAAAAATTATTTTATTTTGTTTGTGTTGCACTGTTTTAAGCCGAATTGTTTTTTTCTCTCTGATTCCTGCATGCAGAACATAACTCTGCTGAAGTATTGACTACTGTAGCAAGTACCCCGGGACATGATGTATGAACGTGGTAAAGGGAACTGAACCCAGAGTTAAGAAGACCCAAGCAGGTCAGAATGCTTTTTTATGTAAATTTAAATAAGTCATAAGCGGTCTATGTACAGTAGCACTTGAACAGTACATAATTTAGAAAAGTTTTCATGCACTGTTCTTGAAGCCATCAAAGGGGCATTTTTACATTCTGAATCTCACTTGTATTCTGTTTAGACTTTTTTCTACATTATTTTCACACGCTCCTACCCTGTCGTCCCCTGGTACTGTGCCAGCTGAGTGTTAAATGATTAATAATTTGCCCGTTCTCATTTTTCACATGCGCTTGAACCTCACTTGCGTGCCACTTCACAGTCAGGGTTTAAATGGCCAACAGCCAGCTGCCCTGGACATGACATGAGAATTGGTGCTACAGTGTATTGACAAGGCCTTATTGTGAGTAATCACTCTGCAGAAATCCTTTCATAACTGCATGCAACTTACAAATATACTGTATTTAAAATACATACAGTAGAATAAAACTCTATAAGCAATAAGGGGAAAATGCAGGAATTAAATTAGTTTGTGCTCATGGTTTTGAAAATTTTTGGACTAATGCATAGCAAGATCTACAGTACTGTATTTTGAACCTTTATATCATATTTATGAGCACAGAAAGTGGGTTCTTATCAATGGGGATTTTACTTGTAATACTGCAATGATCAGAAGTGTGCAGAAGCATAAAATGTATATAAAGAAGCATAAAGACACTGTTTAAAGATGGGGTATCAGATCAGCATTAACTCCAGAGAAAAGCTTCACTAAAACAGTCTGCATTCCAATCTCTCTTTCCCTGTGACTGTTAATCCTCTTAATTCTTTTTAAATCATTATATCTGCCTCTCATTGAGCTTTGAGTACACAGTCAACAAACTGTACATCTTTCTGTGCTGTAATGGACTGTTTGCTCGGTAAAGACGTGGTTGTGTATTTTTAAGATAGATACATATTACATGCTGTTTGAACATCCACATTATTATGTGAAAGAAGTCAACTAAAAGTAAATTTGGTTTCCCCAGCATGTGTGCAAGAAAGGTTTGAGTTCTTTATTAAGACTCTGAGGATTTTTCTTATTTGCATAATTTTATTGGACTACAACCCGTATTCCTCTTGTCACCAATTTCTGAAGTTGTCTAGAAGCAGGCTATGTGAATGTATTCTCAAACCAAAATCGAATTGCACCCTATATTGTCTTAATAGTACAGGTGCTTTTATATTTACTGATTAATTTATACAAGAAAGGATAAAAGTGACTATGTAGCTGCCTAAAGCATTAAGTTACAAGAAAGGCTACATGAACTACCCTTTTTTTCTCTCCTCTGCTTGCTTAGATTATTATAATATTTGATTATGATCTTAGAATAAGTCAATGATCCTGTCGCAGTACAGCAAAATTCGCTGGAATGTCTCATACGTAGTCTTAATTTGGGGATACAAACCTTTTAGTATGCATGATTCTATTTAAAATAGACATGCATCTTTTTTTAAAATAAATATACACAAGTAATGCAAGAATGGCAGAACAGGAATTATTTTATTCTCTGGTTTTGATTTTTTTATTGCAGGGATAATACATAGTTTATTAGGAGAATGGTTCTGGAAGAGAAAAAAGGCATGTGCCATCTTCACAAAGCAAAGAGCAATAAGTATTGCAGTCCTTAAAGTTACCCGCTGAATCTCAGTAAACAGCATATTCTAACTTTACATCTAGTCATGTACTGTGCAATGTATGACAAACCAATGAATGCATAAAAAATATTACATTTGATAACAGATGGATAAAAATGAATATCACTGCTTTAAAACTATATTTTGTTTCATCAGCCTCAAAAAAGTTTAATCACAGCATGAAAAACAAGCTACACACAAAGGCAATTAGATCACTGTTTTTTTTGAGTCAGAGGGATCACAATCTCAAACTAATTGTTTTGATTCCTATTTTATATGTGACATGTTATCTGTTCAAAGATGTGAAATTTCACAATTCCATACTGGAAACTTAATTCTTTGAAAAGGAAAAAGGAATTCATTTCTTAATTAACAATTGCAGTTACTTCAAAGAAATCTAATTAGACTGAAATAGCTAAGGAGGTACAGTAAGAGAATTTGATCATTATGCTGAAGCAGTTCACTGTTGCTTGCTGAGATGAATAACCTTCCAAACTCTTTAACATTATTAAGAGTTCTGCTAAGGTTTCTTATTGGTCTGCTGTTTTAGTATCACTCTGTTACTTTCTTAATCCTATTAGTCAAAATTAATCCTGATTTAGGCAATGTGCTTTAATCAAAGTACTGCCCTTACAGGTGCAATTCTCACCCCCATTAAGTTACAAATCTTATTCACGTCTCTTTCCTAAAAATAAGATTCATAACCATTGTGTTTCTGTGCCCAGCAGGTCAGGTTACATGTGTCTGAAGGGCAATTTCAACCTTCTTTATAACATAGCTGATCCATCTTGGTCCCTTATGGTTATGAAGGAAAAAGGGAAGCTTTATGATGTCCGAAATTAATGTCATTTTTTTTAAAGAATTAAAACTTTTTTATAAGTCCCACTACATTGCTGCTCTCATTACATAGTATAATTTTAATAATATTCTACTATAATTAATCTATTAATTTATTTTTATGAATGTATTTTAGAATTTATGATATTATAAAATTCAATGTTTTACTTGGTCTACTTTATTATAGAATCAATGAATATTATAATTGTATGTATTATTGCTCACATCAGATTTAAACCCTGATACTGTACCTGTGGCACAGAGAGGAGATGGTGTATCTTCCATAAATGTGGATCAAGATTGATGAGTGACGTTTTTGAGAAATTAATTGTGTGTAGGTCACAGAATAAAGCAAAGATATGTGTTTTTGAATGTTTGACATTTAGGGAGTATGTATTCTGTATATCTGCATACAGTACTGTAGCTTACTCTCATAAGATGAAAGTTCATTAGCTATTGTATCTATTCATCATTTTGCATGATCATAAATCTATATTGCTCATTCTGTTTTTTTCTACATGTATTGACATAGTTATTTCATATGTATTACACTAATTCTTGTGGGGAAAAAATATTATTCTTAGAAATTGCTTTTAAAGGTTTATACAGTATATTATGCTACGGATATACCAAACAAAATACACGGTCTGGGAAGCTAAGCAGAAAACTGCAATAAAATGTTGCAGTCGATACATAATATCTATTTATAAAATTACACTGTTGTATTTTTAGTTTTACATACTGTAAAACGTCTGTGGTTTTATTTTTGGTATTTATAGCTCTTCTCGTCTTAGTGCAACTTTCTCTTTCCTATACATTAACATTATTTCTGGAAATGAAAAAGATGATGACTAGAAGGCCAACCCAGTTTAACATGAAGCAGGAGTGAGTCGCTTTAGTGAAATAGGTTGCCTTATTGAGCAGATTTTACGAGTGGAACAGATTCTTTTATTATCAAATAATACCATATTCAAGTGCATTTTAATACAATCCACAATGTCTTCTTAAAGCCCATAAAACTGCCATAAAATCTTAAACTTATACTTCTTGGGTTAATTACAATTTATAAATCATGTCCACTGACAGATGATACATTAGGCATGCAGAAAGAGTTGCCCTAACGCAATTAATGGCAATTAAAATTATACTTTTATGATGCTTGCTACTTGCATTATGAAGCTGTAATTGCCTTTAAGGGTTTTAAGTCTATATTGTTATTTTATGGCTGTCCAATTGTTATGAAAGATGCACCCCCCCCCCAAAAGAAAACATTTAAAATACTTAGACGTACATTGCTGTGGGCATATCATAATCGGAAACCAAACATTTCCATTTTCCGATCATAGTTTGAGAATAGCATTTAATTTCTGTAATTTCATCAAGAATTTATACTCTCCTGTGGTTCTTATTACCTTTTATGAAGCATATCTAAGAAATGTTTCCACTATACCTCGAGAAATCCTTTCGAATCTTTCTCATGGTAAAGCAATGCTGGGGACTGGGCACTGAAAAAAGCAGCCTCGCAGGTTCATTTCCACCTACTGTTTTTTTTTTCCTTTTGTGACTAAAACTTGTCTTGGCAAAATAACCGTTAACTTCATGTTTAGGCTGTTGAAACCTCTTGCTTTGCCCTGTAATGCCCTTTAACAGGCACTCTGTATTCTGTATAATGTTGCCTGTAGCATCTCTTCACGCAAGATGCAAGGAGGGCAATTTCTGTGCCGTCTTCTCCTGAGTGGCTGTCCAGGCCTTCTCCAGAGTCATCAGTGATCACTTGGTTTTGTGATGTGACATACTGTACAGTAGGCAAATGCTGCTGCTTCTTTTTTTCTCTGCCTCACACGGAATACATTTGCTCCCCGCATCACAAAGAAGCCTTTGTGAGAGTTCCACAGGAACTTCAGGCTGGAACTCCAGTCCCCTGCAACACGGTGAAATTGGACAGAAAAAAAAAATGCCTTTTAAATTATTTTAAAGAAGGAACCTAGAAGAAAACTTCAGTTCCTTCGGTATAATGAATTACAGCTACCTCTGAAATAAAAGGTCACCGGGCTCTTCATTTAAACCTCTCAACCTTTTTGTTTTCGGTTGAGTTTTAAAAGGAAGGAGTCCTTAACTGCAATTTGTGGTCGTTGTTCCTTGCTGATGAAAATGGTTTCGATCATACAAAGCCAGATGTGCTCAACACTTAATTAGGGTCAGATTTGTCAGATTCCACCATACAGTTGCTGCATAGTCCATTATTCCTTTCACAGCTTTTAAAGACATACTCGGGAAGTCAAGACACTTCAGGAGTCTTGTCGGGTTTTATTAACTAGCAACAGATCCCGTTTGGTTATATTTGCACATGATGTCAATACAGTGAGTATCCCGATGTTTCCATTTCCCTCTCAGAATTTTAATTGAATCACTTTCATCAGAGACGTTGATATCAGAGGAGTAACATATTAGCTCTACGAATGGCAGGTTTACAAGTTAAGGGATAATAGTCATGAAAGCTGATAGTGTTCTGAAATTGCAATTTCAAGGAAGGGTATAAACTCAGAAGGAAGGTAATCCTCTGATTCCTTCAGTTCTCTTTCTCAATTAACATGTTTTTTTTAAATCAATTGACTTCTCATACTTTCACTTACCCTTTAGCAATTCAATATACTGTATATTATTAGTATTATAGTATTTATTTAGTGTCAAAGTAATGTATTACAATCGTTGTTAAACATCCAATGATGCAATTGAATAAGTACAGTGCTTTTTTAAAGTATTTCAACCCTTGTACAATTTTGGTGGTTTTCATGCTGTGTTGCTTTAGAGCATCCAGTCATGAGGCTTTGAAGCAGCAATTAATTTGTTGTGTACAACCTACTCCACACATTCTATAAATAGATAACATGAAAGAAAAATTAGAAAGTCATCACTGCATAAGTATTCAAATACTATGCTTTGGCAAACCTAAATAAATATAGGAGCACAAAATTACTTTAACGAGTCACACAATTAGTTGAGTGTCTCTTCGTGCAATTAAAGTACTTGAAATACTTTCAGAATAAATATCCTTATCTTTGTAAGATCTCTCAGTTAGGTAGTGAATTAAAAAACAGATTCCACCTATTCAACCTTGAAGACCAAGGACTTTCCAAACAGCTCAGAGATAAGGTTGTATAAAGGCAAAGATTGGGAACAGGGTATAAAAAATTTTTCAAACATCTTTACTAGTACATGCATGGTGACGTTGAGCATTAAGCGGAAAGCACACGGTCACTGCCCAAATCAGACTGTCGCTCCAAGCGGTCCAAAAATCAACAATATTCCACTCACTCAACAAAAGAGGATTGTATGGAACTGAAAAATAAAACATCTCAAATCTCTCATGGGATTTGCAAAAAAGCACCTAAGTGATGGTCTTCAATTTTTACAAACATGTGGCAAAAATTGTCGTGATTAGCTTAGACAGAACTGGAATCTTTTGGTCTAAATGCAGAGAATGATATCTGATGCGTACCCATCACTAAGTCAACACCGCCCAACTTTTAAGCAAGATGGTGGCAGCATTAACATATGTTATAGGTCTGCTTCTCATCAGCAGGGCCATCAATACCGGCAAAAAGGAAAACCTGCTTCTGACCTAAAACTAGGACATAAATTCACCTTTCTGCAGGCAACAATCCAGAGCACAAGGCTAAATGTTTACTGAAGTGGGATAAGAGTAAGAAAGTGAATGTCCCTGAGTGCCCCTGTCAAAGTCCTGACTTGAACCCTGTGAGAATTTGTAGAAGACGTGAAACAGCTACAGTATATATAACCAATCCCCAAGTAACTTGAAAGAGATTGAACAATTCTGCCAGGACGAATGGGCATATTGTGCACCAGACCAGTGTAAAAAGCTTGTTTCCACCAAATATTGTGTTCACGGTCTGAATACTTAGGCAATCAACATAGAAAGTATTTTTTTCTTTAGTTTTTGATGCCTAAAAGTAAGGTAGGTTCCAGTAAATGACGTCTTAAGTCTGAGCATTAAGGTTTTGAATCAAATATTAAGTTTAAAAAATGTATTGTATATGGGCAGTATCATTCTGTAATTCCACAACCTGGGACATTACTGCTTTTTAACCAATGCATTTTAGAACACTGAAAATATTTGTATTAAATTAAAATACTTTAATATTTGAACATTGGAATATTGTTTGAATGAAAAAGCATATTTCGTATGCATGGTTAATAATGAAGCAAACTGAATTTATGTAATTTAAATTTTAAAAATCTACATTTAAATTAAACGAGTACCCTAATTTGAAATATTCCAGATTATTGGGATCTTGTGAGCAATTAGTTGATTATATATATTCAAGCAATTAGCAGGTGCTAAGGAACTTATGTACTGTTGTACATATTTTATAATTATGTAGACAAGATTCATTCAAATTGCTATAAATCAGACATCTGTTGTGGTCTGTGGGGTCTGCGGTACAGTACAGTAGTTTAATGTGTATGATAGAAGTGTTAAATGACTCCATTGCATATTGATCTCCATAGATAGTCTACAGAACCAATAAAGAAAAGTAAAATGCATTATTTCTAAAAGGCACCATGGGGTCTGTTTTAATTATCAATAGTGCTCTCTGTATAAAATTTGCCCTGGTACATAAAGAAATCAATTTCCCTTTAATGCAGTTCTATAGTACAATAAAAACAACTATGCAACTGAAGTTTTATACAAGTCATACTCTCAAATTCTTCCAGACTTTATTTCTGATAAACTGAAGCTGTGTAATATATGCTGTAAACACAAGACGTTTTATTTCAGAAAAGGCTGCTAGGATTCTGAATGCTGATTCTGTAGAAATTATATTAAATACATACTGCATTGAGGCTTTATTGTTGAATTTCTGTTTTTCTTTTTGGTTGGTTTAAATTCCTCCCATCTGACAACATGTTATACTATATAATGCATCAGGTATTGTTTATTCAGTTTTTCTTGTTTTGATGTTATTGATGTCAAATTATATATGTAATTAGAATTTGGTCCATTTCTCTGCGTTAACTGATCTCTGACGAATGGGGAATGCATCAACAAAGGAAACACTTTAGTAAAGTTCCCGAATTTCAATACTGATTGCATATAATGAGAACACCATTACTTTGTAGAGCTGTATTTGTTTGTTTTGTTTTTTGGTTCTTTTTAAGATAACCTCAGAGCAATCATTTAAAATTGACATGTTGTTCAGCATATGAATTGAGCTGGAACTGAAATAGATCCTACTTTTAGCTGTAAAAGGAGTAGCATAAATACCTACAGCCTGGCTCCAAGGAGCAAGAAAAGAATCCGACAGAAGAAGGCTTTTGAAATTTATTCGAAACAGACGAGAAAGCAGTGGACTGTGGAAAACTTACATTAGCTACAGCACATGTTCCTCACCAGGCACTATTTAGAAGACTGCAGCTCAGCTATACACAAAGCAACCCTAAATCCTCCAGGCTGAAATCTTGTCACTGGCCTGAGTTATCCTCTGCATGCTTGCACACCCGGGTGCTTCATTATTTTGAGGATAAAAATCTGACAATATTACTGTACTTCTGAATCTGTAAAACTGTTGTGCCTGTCCTAACATAAATTAAAGCTCACATTTCTGCATGGTGTGCTTAGCTGTGCTCTGCCATATGTTCCTGGAATTCATGACACTTATTTTGTAGCTCAAGGCCAATAACTAACCTCGCTTGTAAACACAGTGTGTCAGCATCATTACCTCTGTAAAGCAAATCACAACACGCACCAGTAGGCATTGCAGAGAGATTCCTAAATATGATTTGAAAGTCAACCCTGACAAGCCTTGCTATTAAGCAAGTTTATGTCCTTCGAATCAATGGAATTATTACAACCAGAAAGCGATCATGCTCTGTTAACATTGGATAGGTTAGTAACTAAAAGTGATTTCTGATTTCTTTGTGTTGTTTTTGATGTACTGCAACAACTGGCAGGATTTTGATTTCATAGTGTTAACATTTAGTCACAGGAAATTTAAGGTTGACAGAGACAGTTGTAACTTAGTCACTAAAGTCTAGAGAAACACCTGGTCATTTTTAATTAATTTTCCTCTTTTCATTTAAATGTGATCAAGATAAATATCAAGGAGGAATAGACAAGATACTCTAGATATCAAAGTTAATGGTTTAATAGACTGTCAGACATCTGGAGATTTTAGTTTTTGTTGATTTTGGCAGCTTCTTGATATTTACTTAGATATTTAGTAAGACATTCATACTATATCAGTACAGAAGACAGGCAACACAGAGCACAAATTAAAAGAAACAATTTTGTTCCTTATTGGTATGCATGATATGCTGATTTTACCTGAAGCAGAGTAGAGGTGTGTGAAGCAGGTTGTGTGAAGGTGCAGGTGAATGGGGAAAGAGGGAAACAATCCAGGAAAAGTCCAAAGTCAGGTAAGGCAAAAAGGAGATCACACAAGCAAAGAACCAAAGAGAAATTCATAGTAAGAAGCACTGGGGTAGTCCAAAAACTGTAACGAACAGTTCTTTCCGGACCCTATGCGGACGACACAATCCGAAGAAGTGGGGAAACACTGGTGAAACGTCATGCAGGGATACGGGGCTGAAGACAGGGGGGCGTGTCCAAAGTGCGCTGGTGCATGGGGGAGGTGTGGCCGAGGCGAACAATCCAAAAACAATCCATAGAAGGAATCCAAAACATAAGAATAAGTCCATTGCCAGGTGATCCATCCAAACAAGGAATTAAAACCATGAACCAGGTCAGAACCGGCGGATAGGGAACGGGAACAGGCGCTTCCAGGTCCCGGACTCGCACGGTGCGGAAACCAGATGCAGAGCCAGGATGAGTGTCAGCGCCTGGCTTTTAAGGTGGGCTGGGAAAAGGGATCAGGTGCACATAAGTCTAAAGTCTAAAGTGAAAGGGCTGGAGCACCCTTAAGGAGGGGGGACTATAATCGTGACAAAAACGAAACTTAAAGCAAAACAAAGCCTAATTGAAAACCAGAGGAAAAGCAAAGCCAGAGGAATGCCAAGATGGAGACAAAACTCTATAACTAAGCAAGGGCATGGTGTGAAAATAGGATCAATTACAACTGGATATTTAAGACCAAATTACGAACGGGTGGTTCTGATATTCTTCCATAACGTGTAATTATGGCAGATGAAGTAATGTCATTTGTCATGGCAAAGCTAAGACAACTAGCAGAGTTCTAGAGTCAGCAAGTGTTACAGTATGAGCTTATACTTATGTATTAAATCTTTATATAGAAGGAATATCTGCAAAAAATTGTACTAAAATTCAAATACTTCCTTCCATCAAGACAGAAAACATTGAGTGTTTTTAACATGAAACTTTCTCAGCAACCTTCATGTGAGGTGTTTGGCAGAAGAGGGGAGCAAGATGTTCATTTGGGGTGAGAAAGATGTCAATGGGTGGCAAGCACGCATGACTTTCACCTCTCACCTATCCTGTCACATGTGTTGTCTGTTGTGCACCTCCATGGGGCAGGTCAGCCTCTTTAGCTTTTTACAGTGTTCTTTAGTTTATCCCGGATTATAGTCCCAAAATGAATCCATACCAACATGCTTCCAGGTAGCCTGCCTAATGTTAAAGAATGCAACATTGTGTCTTTGCTATATCTTCTTGCTTTGTAGCAGAAAAATCACCCTGTCCTGACCGGTTAGTGTTCCCTCTTCAGGCTAATTAAAATACTGGTTTTGCTATAAATTGCACTCTTCTCACTTGCTCTTTTGACTGATCTTTAGAGCTCTGTGCCCATCCAAGGCTTCCTTTGACAAAGAGTTCCACGCTGGAAGATGTCCAACCAAATCATCTTAACAAAAACATCTCTTTGTTTCCTTTCATAAGTCGCGATGTGATGTGTATCTAAATTGAACAGCCGTTTGAGTGCTGGATAGGAAACAATTAGCCTTGGACTTTTGAATTATCAGCCTGCCTTCTCTTTCAGTTGTTTTCTTTCTCTCCCTTGGCCACTTTTGTTTCCATAGCTACCATTTTACTGTATCTTTTGATTGTGGCCTCCATTGTGGGAAACATTGTCTGTTCTTACAATTTCGCTCACAGAATATTTTTCCTTGTGAAGAGTAATTATGGGAACATGATCATCATATTGCATCTCTTTTCTTGGAGTCATGGTTACTCCCTAACTTTACAGGTCTGGTCCACACAGGTCTGCAGTTATTTCTTTGGTGCACTAAAAGGAGAAACATTAAAAATTATACATTCATTTGTAAAGCAGTGTACCACCCCATTCTTCACTGTATCCAGAGAAAAGGAAAAATCAAAACTGAATGAGGTTCTAGAACTTTGTGTACTTGTCTGCCAAGGCTTCTGACCTCACACTTATTATACATTATAAGGAAAATCTTGACAGAAGAAACAAGTGCAATAAGCATTAATATGTCTGGAAAATAACTAATGCTTCACTCACATTGGCCACACTTAAGTAAAGATCTTATACATTGAGAGTGCCGCTGGCTATTATTCTTGTTTTCTTCTGCATCTGGAATGAGAGAGTTCTATAGGGATGGCACAGCGATGCAGTGGTTAACGGCGCTTCCTTGTAGCTCTGGGGTTTTGGGGTTCAATTCCAGTCCCGTTTGGAGTTTTTAATAGACCTGCATGTGCAGCCTCCCACATGCTTGACACGCAGCGATGCTTGTCGGTTAACTGGTTTCCGGAAAAAACGGCCCTGGTGTGAGTGGTCGCGCGTCGGTTTCTGTGCGTGCCCAGGGTTGGTTGGCGCCCTCTCCAGGGCATATCCCGCCTTGCACCCTCTGCTTGTCAGGATAGGCTCTGGCTCCCCTGCAGCCCCGATTTGGTCGATTCATTGATTAGAAAATGAATAAACGGATTTAGAGATCTCTAGTGTTTTTCTTCTATTGCATGTTTCCTACACCTAGCATTTGTCTGCAATGGTAAGACTTACTCAGCGTGCACTTTGAGTAACTTTTTACTGGGAATGAAGTTTTTTCACTGTGGCTGCTGCACTGTGTTTGTGTTTGTTGAGCTCCAGTATTTTTTCTCTTGATTTTTTTTTATCAGTTGTTTTTTTTGCGAACAGATGGTGTGTGGCTCCTAAATGGGATGTCTTTGAGCACTTTGTAGTGGCAGCTTTACACTTCATTGGAGTATCAATAGATTGAAGTTTCTACAGCACTGGAGAGAGAAGGAGACAGTGACATACTTGCTTCTTCTTAAAAATAATCTTTGATACAGTACAATTTCAGGTTTCAGACAAACTGACAATTCCAACACAGGATAGATGGGTCAAATGGCCTACTCTCTTTTGTTACCTTGTGTTTTTATATTCTAACACAAGTATGAGAACCTTAAATTGTTTATGAGCTTACCACAATGTCTGTTGGAGGAAGTATTTTTTTCCTCTGCTAAGGGAGGTGCACTATCACAGAGTTTTAGTCTCCCTTTCCTACTGTATATCTTTAAATAAATGACGGTTGATTGACTGAAGCATCCCCTTCTTATAACATGCTTGGCATGCACACTAATTGTATAAATACATGTATGTGGCCTATGTATACTATATACATTTCAATGTGTGCATACAGTACAATGCTTACTACAGGCATACCTTACTGCCTTTGTTGCCTAATGGTTAGGAAAGAGTAACAATGCATTGACTCAGAGAGTGGAAATGTTCCAGTTCTGTATCTGTAATAGAAAGTAGATTGAGCATAATTTGACATACAGTACATAACTGAAATGTAGACCATAGCACAACTCATGACATCATGAAGTTTGGTTTTTGCGATATAATGATCAGTGTTAGCTCATTACAAAGTAGAGTAACATTTAATAGGGGAGTCCTACAGTCTTCTGTAGTCGGAGCAGTAATATCCAGAATTAAAATACTGCGCTACACCAAAATAATATCCTAGCATCAAAATTAGATAGTTCAACATCAGATTATACAAGTGAACATTGTAATGTAAGGTGTCTTAAATGTGCAGAGCAGCAATCCTTCTAAGACTGAGTGACAGAATATACAGTACATAGTTATAATATATAATGTATATAATTATATTGTATATTATATTTTTACATTTGTCTCATCAGATATTATCAGTAGGGGTGTGCACAGGCACTTAAATAACTGACTCTGTTACTGTATATGAAGATACAAAAGTATGATGGCAGAAAAGTCATGAGTAGCCAACAGAAGGCTTAGAAAAGTAAGATGTAATTTTGTAAACAGCCACTTTTTGTTTGTGGTTTTGGAAGTGAAATGCAGAATGTTACTTTCATTGAGTAAACTATTGTATGAGTTTAAATATTCCACAGACAAGTACCATGACAATCTAATGTCTCTATTATTACATTGAGTAAATACAAACAGAGTTTTCATGTAACTGCTAAAGCTTAATTCTTTCCTAAGAACCTAGTATTAAAGTATTACAAGAAATACTGTTGTTGAGTAATTGTATTTTCTGCTATAATTTGGTAAAGGACCTCACAGGTGCACGTTTTTCATATATATTTCTTAGCTTACCCAGCTGGCCTTTACAAATGAGCAAAGCTACATTGTGAAATAAAAAATGGTATTACATGTTGTACAACAGAAATGTTTAAATATATTTAAAGCTTTTATATTAGTAAAGGCTTCATATTATACTAAACATCTATATAGCTAAGTAAGATATGGTATATATTGCTTGGCTTATAGAGACCAGAATAGTGCAGGCAAGATCTCAGTCATGAGAAAACAAAGTCCACGTTAAACCCACCTTATAGCCATCTTATATAAATGTCTTGTCCTCATTCTTTACTATATGCAGTATTGCTTTAAATAATTTACATAACATGATATATTTTATAAATCAGTTATATTTAAAAACAGGTGCACCCTGAAGTACTATCAGCTGCCTCAGTAATTAGTGTTACTTAAGAGCTGATTGTTATGTTTTGCTCATGATCAGTTTTAATTATAAGCAGAAGAAAAGCACATGGTCTGCAAAAAAGATTTATTTCATCGCTTGCTGTCCTATACTCTACTTTTAACACCAGTTATGATTTCAGCTTCATAATTAAATGTAAATCACTACTCTTCTGAAGGATAAAAAAAACAATTTGCTGGTTGTAAATATAAGCTCTTTTTTTTACAATGCATTCATGTCATTGTAAGAAAGTAAATATTAGTATTTCCACATTTATATTACTAAACAAAACACCATAGGCACTAGAACTTGTCATACGGTATACTGTAGCTGTTTTTGTAATATTCTTGATTCTTTTGTCTTTTTTTGTATTTTTATCATGTGTGTTGCTTTTTCTTTGTTACTTTTTGTCTTATACTATAGCTTAATTGTTCTGATACTAAAATCAGAAGTTTTATGTGCGACTAAGACTGGAGATAAAAGAATAACAACAGTTTGGAGTTGGGTTTGGGTTGTGTAGCGGCAATGAGGAATTAAGTTACCTGCTCCCTTGCCAGTCTCTCTCTCCCTCATCTCAGTGGTGCTGGACACAGGGAGGCCATTCCATGTTTAGATTTAAGGTGTTTTTCTGTCTGATAGCCCTGGGAGTTGTTCATTATCAGGAGACTCTGAGATTCTCCAGCCCCCCAAATGAATGGTCATCTCTGGCGCCTTTCTGTCTGGGAGATTCCAAGGGAGAGTCACATCCCAAGGTGTTTACAACCCTAAGGTCAAAGAGCATTGTTACTCATCCTCCACCTTGATCAGCCAATCAGGAACTGGTAGGGCAGGGTAACCCCACGTGTGTCTCGAATGCTCGCAAAACTTTCAACCAATGAACAACCGAAGTTTCACAAGCTAAAAGAGACAGTACAGGGTCCCTCCAGGATGTTCTCAGCTCGGACAATCATGTGACGGCCAGTGTGTCCAAGTGCCAGAACTGTGTTCCAAGAGTCGAGACCGGAAGTTGTCCACGCATGAAAAGGATCCGCCCAAGGTAAGCCCAGCAGCAAGCTTTGTGATCCACGGGTACCCCACCGCGAACGCTCACCTGATCAATGAGTGAACTACGGTCAGAACTGTCGACAGCTGAATCTCAGGATTCAGGACAAGCGCTACATCGAGAACAAACCGGTCTTCTTCCCGTCTAAAGAGTGTGACTTCCTCGGACCCGCAGTCACTTTTCATGTGCACAAACTCTGTTAGTTCAGCCAGGACTAACTAGCTTGAGATGTGGGAAAAGGAGAGTCACTGCCAGCTCGCCGCAGCAGGAATTTCTCCATCCTTTTCCCACATCTCAGGCCCCACCAGGACTACCTGGCACCGGGCCAGAGGACGCCGATTGGACGCAGCCTGTCGCTGTTCCTTTGTGTCTGCCGGAGATCTGAATTCACGTAGATTGGATGAGTATTCAACATTCTGCATTACAGCTCGAGAATTAAATCGTTACCTCAATCCCAGTTGACGTCAGTTTAATTCCCATGAGTGATGTACTTGCTTTTGAGTATCTGGTGTAGAAGTTGTAATCAAAGCTCATTAAAGAAACGGTATAAATGAATGGTATACTGAATGTATGTGTCTCTTGGTACTTGTAACTCTTCGTGATTGAATATATACCTTTTGTATTCTGCTAACCCTATAAGATCGGTTATGTTTATATGCACATGTTAAGTATTAATAAATGTATAGAGTATTCGTGTGTGCGCATTGCCAAGTTGTTCCACAAGGTCGATTTTCTAATAGCCATCGAAATCACTTTGTGATTTACTGCTACAGTTAATAATTGTCCCAGTACATGCACAAAACCCCTATAGGTGCCAATGTTTTTTTCTGAAAACTAAACTCTGATATGGGAGGAGAGAGTTGAAGTGGGAAGGTGTGTGTGGTAGAGGAGTTTGGGTTATTTCCAGTACCTCAAATTGTTTGTTATGCCCATGCTTATTACAAAATGGACAACAAAGCCATATGCAGTAGAGAGTGTTAACGGAACGTGGAAGATAAAGCCCTTAAGTCAGAAGTCTCCCATCAGAACTGTTAACCTTGAGAGATATGAAAAACCTGTTTCCTGATTCTGGCTCAATTAATTCTACTTCACTCCCTCAACACCCAGCTCTTCCTCACCATCACACATCACACATACTGTACCTGGAGGTTACCTACTGCATATCACAAACCACAATCAAGTGGAGTTTTAATTAGATTGAGTTATATTTCCTTGATAAAAAAAAGATAAAAAATCAATTCTGCGCACAGAAAGTTTTAAAAAATCAAGTTGTAGAAGTGCAGGCCCCGTGATGTTAAAATAATTATAGTTGAATGGTTTAGAATTTATTTCTATAGACAGATATTTTGGGGGGGTTTTCTAAGTAAGACTGAAGCTCAGAATATACAGTAGATATGACCTTTTTAAATGGGAATTGTATATGGGGATTATAGTAAAGAAAAGGCGCCGTCAAACCCAACACTCTTAAAAAAAGGGGTGCAATATTAACAATAATTTGGTCAGACTTTAAGCAAAAGGTGGGAAGCGGGGGCTGTGAATTGTTGTCCCCTGTCCTCAGGGTTTTCCAGAAAGGCCCTACCATTGTGTTTGCATATTATGCATGTGACATGTCAAAACCCCAGATCAGCATTTCTGTTATGTGCAGGCTTCCAAAATGTGTACAAGAAGCAGTATACTCAGAGAGCTCAATAAAAGATCCTTGGGTTGGCGTCAAAGACACCAAATACTTTTCAGTGCGACTATAGAAAATACACTATTAACATAAGAGAGGTAACAAATGTGAGGACATTTAATCTGTGAACCTGATTTCTTTCATTTTTAAACTTAATACTGTATTATATTTAAAATGCAGAGAACAAGCAACATCTGCCTAGTTAAGCTGCAGTATCTTGTATGGCATAAATTATAATTTAATTCCTTTATTTCCTTTTATTAGCTCTTGACTAGGTGGCAATATGTCAGAATTTCCCAATAGCAGAGTGGGTTACTCAGTGCTGATAAAGAAACAAAGATTCATTTTATTTTTTATGCTTTTAGATTTAGATTCTTCCCCTGAGAAGGATGGCTTCTGAAAAATAAGATTCTTCCTGTCTAGGTTTGTTGTTAACAAGGCACACAGGGATATTACTGGTGATACAGTATGAGAAACGGGAACGTTGACTACAGGCAGATCTTAACATATCATGTAACATCTTTCTCTGCCATTTAAGTCAATATTCATTTATTTTTATACCTTCGCCTACTGATGTCCCAATGTGGCCTTTTGAAAAGGTGATCTCCCAGATTACCTTTTTGCTTTCGTTGATTAATAACCTGCTGGAAAACAGAATATTTAAATGTAGTCTGATAACAAATGAGCTGATATTTAACTTGTATAGAGTTATAATGGATGACAAAATGTTGACTATATTTCTTTTTTTAGTTAAGCATGACAGATACAACATATCCTAATGATGGCGGAAATTTTTTATCTTGCCCAGTTCACTATTGGATTGTTCATTCTTGTGCATGATACAATATGTGAGATATTGTTCATTCTTCAGTCATTTGCAGAAAGCATTCAGCACGATTCTTACCTGGGGAGAGTGTAATTAATAATTTATTGCTCAGTTAGCACAAAACAATTTTCTTGCATACACAAACAAAACAAAATCCTTGCAAAACAAAATGTTAAGATGGCAAATACCTGCATATAAACAATATAGTGGCATTTTCCTTAAAGCTGTCCTTCAGCATACCACCTGCACAGCCTATTTCTAATTATTTTTTCCCATCTGTGAAAAAGCTATTGGAACCAAGGTCAGAAAAATAAGAGAGCATTGATTTAATATACTGTGTAAGATGGTATACAAAAGACCATGTGATGAAAGTCCTTTACCTAGAAAAATATTGAATATTTCAAGGAACTTTAGAAAAAATTAAGGTAATTTTTTTAATTGATTTAAAATTATTTAATTGAAATAAACATTTAGAAGACTATCCCACCACTCTTTTTCACTAAAAAAGGTAAAACATTCTGAAATGTTTTTTCCCCTCAAACACACATTTTTGTTTTTAAGATTCTGTTGAATACATGCACAGATTACATCTGAGTTCTTTCTTATTTATTTTGAAAATTGTACACAGTGATTTTTTTGTTTCAACCATCATGACAGTGTTATTAAATTGATATTTTCTGTATCATCAGTATTAACAAGATGATGTTATTATTAATATTAAACAATGATCTTAAAGTGAAACTGAAACTAAAACATTTGTTACTTCTGATTTAGGTCTGATAGTTCTATTTCTGTTTCAACTGACTAAAGACAAAAATATCTTTGTCAAGAGAAATCAAAAGAATGTGAGGGGAATAGGTGTTTAGTATAATCTAATGTAACCAAGTGTATGTCTGTAAAAGGTAAACAAAGTTAAGAAACAAAAGGAATATCACAGAATTATTTTAAAACGTTGTTTGTTTTTTATTATGATTCTACAAAATAAGAAATAAAATTAATGGAAACATAGAAAGAAATGTACAGACCTGTTGTTGATAAGTCAATGCTAAGGATTAACGTGAGAAAGTTTGTCAACAAATGAAACCATCTGGTCCATCTACTTTGTTTGGTTGCCAATAAGCATGTGATCATAGGATCACATGTTTCAGGAAGAAGTAATGGCATTGGTTTCAACAGCATGGCTGTGTAGCTTGTTCAAGACTCTCACAGTTGTTTGTATTCATAATCTGGTCTTTGTACAATGTACTCTCGGTCCAAAAAGTCCTACAGTAACCTGGTTAACTTCCAGCCTGATGGCCTTTAGGTTCATGTATGGACCTGTTGATTTCTCTTATTACCAATTTGAAACAGCAAGATACCATTCACTTCAACTCACTGCCATAATCTAAAATCTCTTTCAAGTTTCCTTCCTCGCATTGACCTAGAAGCGTCTCGGCTTCCGCTTGCACTACAGTGTTAGCAAATGAACAGCAGGGATTTTTGTCTAACCAAAGTAAGGGGAGGAGGGACAGAGCCCTTGGATCCGGTTCTTGGAGTTTCAAGTGACAGAGATGTTTATCACCTAAGAATTCCTGAGCCGACAACACTCTGCACATCCCCAGCAACACTTTGTCGATGATGTGCCACCCTTTCCAGACACCAGAGTACATTATGGCACTGACAGAGCCTATATTTGAGCAACCAATCACCTGCCTTTATCATCTGTGCTGCACTGACCCACAGAATGCATTGAAGATTTTCACTAGGTCGTTACTCAGCAGCAAAAATGTTTATATCATAATTGATAGATACTGTGTATGTATATATATATAGGCAATGGAGATGTTCATCAAAATATCCATCTAAAAACATTTTAAAGTGAGCATGTGCATATAGGACATATATCAAGTTTATAAGTTTGATTTTGTCATTAACATCTTTGAATTGTTTTTTAGATTTTCTCTGTATAAAACTGTGTCCCCTGTTCTTGGTCCTAAATACACTTCACTGTAACATCCAGGTGCTATGCCCTTGCTTTCTGTTGGACATAAGGCATTTATTGTTTTAACTTTATCCATTCCTTTTATATTTGAATATATGTGTCACATCCCCTCACACCTCTTCATTTTAAGATGGCAAAGATTCAGCGTATCGACCCTATGTATGCCATTTGTTCTTTAAACTCTTTGAAAAGGAAATAATGACAGAATTGTACACAATGACTAGAGCATTTTTCAACCTCAACATGACATTTCAGTTCTACAGTTTTCAGTATATACCTTAGGATTTGTTAATTGCTTCTAGCTGGATGTTCCAAAGAGGTAAATGTTTGTGTATTTTGAGTCCAATATACACATTAGCACATCTTATAAACCAAGGGGAACCATCTAAAGAGGGAGAAGGAGAAGTCTAAAAATTGGAAGCATGGAGATATTGTCATAATAAATTCTTATGTGGTCTGGAGAAAACACTAGATTTCATTAAATCTAATCTACAGTAACAATAAAAAGATGAAGCTTGTCAGGGAAATTGGTCCGATTTGTGAAGTTAATAACCAATACTGTTTCATGTATCAGATTTCTAAGATAACATTTGGAAAACAAGCAGATCGGGTAAAATAATAGGATTGTGCCTAAAAATAAATTTGCACATTTATCACTCCTTTTTGTATCTGTATTCAAACTTGAGTTTAGGTGGATGCTTGAGTAGTGACATTGTGATTAATACAGGTATGCTCTTAATCTGACAGGCGAAGGTGACACTCCAGATGTGTCACTCTGTTAATGTCAACAGATTTAATCATTTACTGTGAGGAGGTCATTCTTATTAAAGGTTTATATCCTTAGAAATATATTTACCATGAATATACCTATTTTATCTTGAAAACATACATCTTCAAAAAGCTATTTGATTGGTTTCAAGTAATAATCCTTGGAGAGAAGGTACTACAAGGCATTTCTTTACAGAATGTTTCATGATAGACAATTTCCTTTTCCAGTGATTATCTAATGGAATGGGGTATTTAGCGCTGAATTGAAGTGGTAGATTTTCAAAGGACAAATTTGTTTGGATTTCTTGCCATCATGTTAAAATTCACAGAATTTTACTGTATAATACACATGATATGATATTATGATTGAATTTTAATTTCATTTTTGTATCCAGATAAACTAAAAAAATACTATTTTTTAAATGTGAATATATTACTATTTTTAATTCATAGTACAAGTTATTGTTGAATTATATTTTTATCTTGAGCACATTACAAATGTACAGGAAGTAAAGTAGACTTGTTTAATATTTTCACCTGTCTCTTTACAGAGAACAGAAACACCGACAGCTCCTATAATTATAACTTCACCAGGTCTGTTGGATAACTGCTAGATAAGAGTTTCTAAATGGTTCTTTCAGCAAGCCCTTTCCTAAGTTATCCTGGCCTAGTGTTTAATGCTCCATGTGCCATATATCTGACTTGACTCCAGTTGTGCACCACTGTACAGTACTACTTTAAACTACAGTATGAACAGGACGTATGGAACAGCTGTCCCTTTCACATAATGTTAAATAGCGGAAGTCAGCCGTATGATCTCAAAAGAGTCAATGACCTCAATACAGAATTAAAGCATTACAAGGAATACGTTTATACCACTGGGTCTTCATCAGAATATGAAACCCATGGGTTACAAATTCTGTTAGAGCCCATGTCTTCAAACTGTACATTAAAAAACACAATTGCAGATATTAACTGTAACTGTATTTTTTTAGTATTTCTAAATACAGTTTAGCAAGAGAATTTATGTTGTGTTTAAAGCAAAGGTAAATGGGATATATATGTTTTGAACAAAAATAAGAAAGTTCAATTCATTATGTAAAGGTATCTGTAATACAGTCTGTAAGTACTGTATGTAAAGTAAAGTTACAGAAAGATGACAGATGATGGTAGAGGGATTCTTGACAGGACTGCATGATATTTTGGCCTGCAACACCTAAGGAGAAGTCTGAGGTTAAAATGACAACCCCTTCAATAGCTATTTATTTGTCAGTGTGGAATGTGAATTACTGCCTGTCCCTAAAAACAGTTTATGATGAATAGGTTTGCAAAGCAAGCTATTTGTATAAATAAGAATTTAATTATGACCCTTGACCTCAATCTATCTTATACATAGCACACTCTTCAAATTGCTTGAATCTGTTTTTTTATGTTTACTATACATTGTAGCACAAAGCTTCCTTACCCTTTAAAGACTGATGTATTTTTTTATTTTCTGTGTAATGTGAAATAAAACAGTTATAGTAAAAAAAAACTCAGATAACCATATCTTTACTGTATGGTATGTTAAAGATTTAAAGTTTCCTAACACTGAATGACAATATATTTAAAGGCACAAATGGTTTATCCTTAAAACTTGCACAAGAGGTTCCACAACGCGAGAAGGTCATATCATTTCACAGTCATTATAAGCAATTGTCAGAAAGGTAGCTGCTGTCCTTTAGATAAAATATTTTGGGCTTTTTAAAATTATCTCTATGCCTTTGAATTGCAGATTGTGAGAAGTCCCATTTGCACATTTTGATTTTAAATATAAATGGGCTTGTGGTTTTTCAGCTTTTTTATTTGTGTTGCACACAAATGACAATAATAAAAGACCAGCCTTTTAATGTTAAATTGTTCATTTAAACCTGTTAACTATACAACACATCTGAGAGCTTAACGATTTACAATCTGTTTACCATCTGCTGAAAAGCAAATACCCCAGATTTGAAAGACTATAAAGATGCATCTCTCATTCTACTTGACTACATAAAGTAATGCTAAGTTATGATTTATTATTTTAAATTATAACAAAATTTTCTCACCTGCAATTAGCAAATGTGTATCATCTGAACAAAGAAACTTAAAATTTACATTTTAATGCTGTTACTGGATCACCTGTGGGTTGGTAACCATGACCAATGGAAAAGTTCCATTGTTATTGAACTACTGTAAATTAAAAGAATAACTTAAAAGAGAATAAGATCCCATGGATATAGTCAACATGGATTTAAAAAGGTAGGTGTCACGAACAGTTCTTTCCGGGCCCTATGCAGACGACACGATCCGGAATTGTGAGGAAACGCTGGGGAAAAAATCATGCAGGAGAGGGTATGGAGACAGGGGGCGTGTCCAAGGGGTGCAGGTGTCCAGGGAGAGTGAATCTGGGGCAAACAATCCATGAGAAAATCCAAACGGGTAATCCAAGACAGAAGGTAGAGTCCAAGGCCAGGGGATCCATCCAGGGAATAAAACCATGAACCGGATCGGGACCGGCGGGGGGTGGGGGGGGGGATCTGGAACAGAAGGTTAAAACCATAACGGAGCCAGAGGCAGCAGGACCCCGGGCTCTCACGAAACGGGATTCAGTGAAGAGCTTCGAGTGACGTCTGCGTCTGGCTTTTAAGGTGGAACTAAAGAGGGGCTGGAATAAGGAACAGGTGTGGGGAATGAGGTAGAACAAGGAAGGGCTGGAGCGCCTTTAAGAGGAGGAGTAGCGATCGTGACAGTAGGTCTTGCATAACCGAGCTGTTACAGTTCTTTGAACGTCCAAAATTCCATAGTGCACTTGTCAGGCTTTATATATGTATTGTGTATCATTTTGGTCACCAGATTATAGAAAATATATTGAAGCTCTGGATTCAGTCCAGAAGAGACTGCACCTTTTTAGCCTTGAAAAGACTTTGGAGGATCTGATCCAAGTATTGAAAAACATGAACGAGAGCACTTTGTTCCTGAACGGATTGTCATGGTATGGAACAAGCCACCCCGCCATGCTGTTGAAGCTGATGCCTTGACGTCTTTCAAGAGATGGCTCGAGGATCAAGTTGTATCAAATAGTATTGAATGTACTAGGTGGGCCAAATGACCTCCTCTCATTTGTTTAGCTTTTATGTTCTTATTAATATTGAAGGCAATTATATTTTTTCTATGTGTAATTATATAAATGGGCTCTGGGGCTATTGCCAGAAGGTTGTATGTTCAAATCCCTACATTAGGAACAGGACAGGGGGATAAACTGTGCTAGTTCATCAACTTGTGATGACTGTTTTCTCCTCCAGAGAGAGAACTTTGATGCAGCATAATCCTGATCTTCTGCATCAACCAGACTTTTAAAAGCACTGTAGAATAAATTACCGTTGTTTGCAAGTATCTGTGTTTTGAATGATATATGCTGAAAGTACACACAACATAAATGTAATGTGATTTGGGATTTTAAATAGTAACCTGTAATTCTGTAATATTACTTTACCTCCGTCATTTGGAAACAATTTCTCTCTCATTTCGTTTCAAATCAAGTGTCACACTTGCCGTCTGAAAAGGTCTTGACTAAGTGAAGCCTGACTAAGAAGGCACATTTTGAAGACATTTTGAGGTCACCCGTTTGCAGGAATAAACGTGTTTCATAAAGATAGTACTGACCTAATCTGATTTTGAATCTTACCTACAGTAGCTCCCTGCTCCGGTTCCGCCCACAGGACTGTGTAGTCTATTATTAGCATTGGGACATGCGTCTCATTACATCATGTTTAACAAACAAAACCACAAAACCTTGACAGAAAACCTTGTATAAATCGAAAACAGCCAACCGGGCTTCACAAAACAGTTTTCGGAACTGTTCAACACCACAGCAATCGATCATAACAACACTTTTTATTTGCTTTTTACTGAATAAGTAACCAATAGGCCAGCACAACATGACCGCAAATGCAAAAACCAGAAAAAAAAGAATAAATCCCATGTTTTTACCTTATTTTAAGCATTCATAAGAGCAGTTATATATCCACAAAATGCTTAGCTTTTACTAATTTTCAGACCTGGAGGAAACTGAAAGGCACTGTCTTTTGCAAGCGAATTTTGAACGAGCCCACCTGCTGGTCTAATTGGTGAATTTTCAGCCATTCAGAGCCCTTAGGATGTACAGTAGGGTTTCCTCAGGTGGTCTCTGGCTGCCTTTTGCCTACATTCCAGCTGTCAATCATTAACACAGAAGGGGTAATCAATCAGATTCTTATCAGTTGTCATTGTTTTACAACTGAAGGCCACTCTAAAGTTTGTTTTTCAATGCCTAACAGCAATGCCCAGAGGCTTTTTATGGCAATTACAACAGATTATTCACTATTTTCCTTGGCCTTCCAGTAACTTTTATACAATTTTTGGGAGGAGGCAAAAAATTTCATTCCAGGTCCAGTCTTCAAAAAACTATTTTTTCAAATCCCGCGGCCGGCAGAGGAATCCTACTCCATTGGGCCCCTGAGCAAGGCCCTTAACCCTAACTGCTCCAGGGGTGCCGTACAATGGCAGACCCTGCGCTCTGACCCCAAGCTTCTCTCCCTGTTTCTGTGTCTGTGTCTCCATGGAGAAAAGCTGGGGTATGCGAAAAGACGCATTCCTAATGCAAGAAATTGTATAGGGCTAATAAAGGAGACCAAAATTCCTGTAAAAATTCCTGTAAGACAAGGCCTACAAGCTTTTTGAGAAAAGTGATAGGCCTAGAAATGGAAAACATTGACCTCTGAAGACCAAAAAAAAGTTACCTGCTGTTTTTTTTTGTTTTTTTTTTTGCATATACTTGTCTGCTGAGTGGACACATTAAGAGATAAAATAAATTTGACTGTTCACACTCAGTCTCAGTCAACTTAGCTTCAGTTTAAGACCTGAACCGGGCTTTCGGCTATGTTTGGCTACAGACATACTGTATAACATAATATTTAAGGAACAAAAACCAAATCAAAGAGCATGACCCTATCAATAAATAATGTCACAGACTGTTGATAGATTTAAAACTTTCATTTATCAGAGTAAAGCACTTACAGCAGGCCCATTGAATCAGATTTCAGCAGGTGTGGTGGAGGTGTCTGGGACCAAGATGTATTCATTGACCAAATAGATCACCATCTTTCTCATGGATGCTTCAAAGACAAACAGTACTGGATTGTGATGTACTGTATGTATTTTGTTTAGCATTTAAGGAGCACTTTGAAACTTGTGTCATTCTGCTGAAGATGTCCTGCGCAGGTGTCATATCTCTCTGTTATCTGTTCACTGGCAACATGGCCACAGTTGCTTGCCAGTGTTCATGAAACCAGAAACAGTTTTCCATTGTACACAGAAGTCGTGAAAGGTTGAAAATACAGGAATCCATGGATCTGAATTCCCTTAATTGCTGACAGCCATGGCATTGCAATGTCATAGCTAAAGAAATCAAAGAGCAAAGGGGACTTCAAAAGCTCAAAGCAACCTCAGCTGTCTGAAAAATCCTAACTTCATGTGCCGCATATTTAATCACGATTGACTGATGTGTGATTTCCAAAAATGCCCTATGCACATTATTAACAAGCTTTCTAACCAATTTATAAACATGAGGTGTTAATTTGCATTTTGGTTTTCTCCATTTCAATTGAAATTAAAAACATTAGATTTGCTTTGATGCCCCCATAGACATTTGAGTGCTAGACAAAGCCAGTCATGTCCATTTGGAAGTGCTGATCCCAGAATGATGTCAGAAGATTGAAAACTACTTTCTTACTAGTACTGTACCTTCAGTCTGCGTCACATCCAACAACAGTATTCTGCAGGTTATGGAAGCTCTGGCTGTAGAGTTGTAATCAATACATACAACCTGATGTTTTTTTGTAAAATGCGTCCTTAATGTTTAAGTATTATTAGAAGACACCTCAAAAGGCTCCTTTCAGCCGGAACTCAACAGCTTGAATGATCTCTCTTTTTTGTGGTAATAAAAATCTGTTACAATATACACACAGCATTTTAATGAAGTCCTTGTCAAATAATTTTGTTTGAAATTCATTTCATTTAGTAACACAAATTTCATGCTACCTTTTTAATAATTGGAATAATTCAAATAATTGGAAGGTTGCTCTGTGCCGATGCTGAATACTGGATGTATATTATACAGGTTTCCATAAAAGGACCATTACTGTGTGCTCTTTTCTTTCCCACAAAGTGGCAGACTAATAACAGTCTTGAAATATTAAATAAGTAAATCAAATTTGCCACAATGCTACAGCAAAATGCTTTCAGAAATTTTTGAAATTTAGAAATAATGACCTTCTAAAATAAATCTCTTGATGTGAAGGTGGAGTGTCCTTTGCAAAATTGATCAATCTATCTGCATTAATCTCAGTATCTTCAGTAAATCTACATATCTGTCTTTCTGTCTATCCACATATCTGTTTATTGATCTATATCTGTTTAGAGATTTTAATGTCTAACCTAAAAAAATAACTTTTGCTTGCATGGTCCCCCAGCTTTGTCCTGTAACTCTTGGGATATTATTAACCTTTGGTTTTGCCTCCAGGCATAGCTTCTAGTGGACTATTCTTCTAGATAAACACCCATTTTATTGCCCATTGTACTGCACCTCTTCCATATTTCATATCACTCCAGCCTACAGGATGGGCAAAGACTAATCAAAAAGTATAGATTTAAAGGAGAGTTAATCTCCCCAAAGTGTTCTGAAAGTTAACCCCAACTTTAAAATGTAAAGAAAAAGGGATGCAAGGTGAGAAAAATGAATACAGGTCACGCCTGCTCCAGGCAAAATTGAGAAGCAGACTAAAAAAGAAATAACACCAATGCAAGCTAATATCTTCATAAAAGAATGCTGCATACAAAAAGACAGGGAGGCTCCAGCTGAAACAGGCTGAGAGGTTATGTTACTGATTTCAGTTTTGTGTGTATTCCAGTATCCCAATCTGCAAGTCACTCATGTTCACAATTATGCACATTTACATGTGCTTCTTAAACCCTGGTGCAGCAGCTCTTGAGCCTGACATTATGAGTCATTTTACACTCTGGATAGGAACTGTATAGAGTTCTGCTCTTAAGTAAGGAAACCTGTAGGGCAGATATTTAAAGCAGCCTTGAGTTAATGTGCTGAAGTGAGCTAACAAGGGCAATTACAATGTCTTACCTATAGCAGAAGAGCCTAAGGAAATTGTGGCTTTTATTGTAAAAGTTATAGTACTTTACAGTGGCAAAGGCCAAACCAGTTATTTAAAGTTATCTTTCACTTTTTATCCTGTAACGATTAATCTGTTCTGTATTTTGCAAACATCAAGTAGTACAGTATTCTCTATATCTTGTTTGAACACTAAAGAGACTACTTTTAAAACGTTTAGCCTCAAAATACAGTTTTCACCTAATTATGCAGAAGGTATTCCTAAAAGTTTGGAAACCCCAATCAAACTGGAGACAAGAAGAGGTGTGGGAGATAAAATGTTTTTCAATTAAAGTGAATTTTGGAATATAAAATGCTTTATGTATGGGCTCTGTTTCGATAGAGAACAAGATGGAACACATTCAAGACCAGAGCAAAATTCTTTTACACTGGGAAATAAAGCCTGTAAGTAAGCAAAAGTCAATGGAGAGCTGACAATCTGCCTCAAAAGGAGAGACAACCCAGACTGGGGGCACATGACTTGAAACCTATACAGTACCTCTTGCATAAGCAAAGAACAGGAAAGGGAAAGGACCATTTCCTGTTAAAATAGATTCAAATACACTCATTCAATTCAAAAGAGCAATGCAGCGCTGAGGTCAAGATTTCTCAAGCTTATAATTATTTCATTCAATTTGAGTGTTTACTTTTCTAGACGTTGCATGTCATTTCGGTTATTGGAAGTGTCCTGCAGATACAGTAATTCACTGTCCTTGGCAAACGATATAACAGTGCCATGGATTCAAGGAAAGGAAGAAAGAATTGGCAACATCGATAATCTAGTATATTCCATAGCTAAACCGTTATCATTATGTGACAGGTACTCAATGTGAATTAAAATATATTATCTACATTAGACACATAAATTGCATTCATTACAAAGTACAGCCAAGAAGTCACAAATTGAAGTGCATGAAAAAGAACTGGGGTTTACTTAAGGTGATTTATTAAGATTACATTTTTTATCATATTTACTTAAGTATATATATCCCATGCATTTAATATTAGACTAATATTCACAAATGAATGTTAACACTGTGGTTCTAGCCTTTACTGTGTAGTATGCCTGCATTGATAAAGGCTTAGAGATTTGATTCCAAGCACTCAGTTACTGTTAGTAACTGAGCTCAACTGAAAGTCAATCCGCATGCAAATTATTATTCATGAGTGTTGCAGAAATTTAACTCTCATAAACACTGATGCCATTAATCAAAAAGGAATTTGAAAATAGAGCACATTTTTCAGGAAAGACAAAGCTACCACTGTGCAGATTAGGCTTTCTGAGAAAGACTTGATACTTATTATAGAGACAGAAGATTACTTAATCAATCAGGGTTGAAACAATTGTGAAGAGTTCATAACTGATAACAACCCAATCCTCATGTTTTATTTGATATTGGGTTTTTTATCTAGATTTGGAAAAAATACCTTTTTACTGAACAAAACAGATAAAGAGTTTATTACAACATCTTAACTGTAATGTGAGAAAATGAGCCTAAATGTTTTTTGAATTAAAATGTAAAGATGTTTTGCAATAGTATTCAGGTCATTACCTTTTAAGTATATAAATTAAAAAAAGGATTCTGTTTTGTGTAAATGATGCAGGAAGGTGTTATCCCCTTACCAGATCCAGCAAACTTGTGAGTATTTTAGTCAAAATTTATTTGAATTTGGCAAGCATAATATCTCCTCAGAGTCTATTTGTGATATTAAAAATGATTTAATTGGTTATTTTTTCTAAAATATACAACAGGTACAGAATATAGGCAATAAGTCACATCTGAGTTCATAGCATGTGTGGTGGTTTGCATTCTGTTTATGGTTTGATTTTAATGTTCAAATTAGGCTTTAGGTTAGGTACAGTATAGAGTAATCATGAATACCTACTGTATTCATGCCTCATTTTTGGTTCAAAAGGACTATGAATCTTGAAATGTGACATTTTGTGACATTTATGAAGGCGTTATGTTGACTACTTACAATCACATTCAGATGAAGCTTTCCTGGTACTTTTAATCATTTCTTACTCAAAAACTACTTTCACTCTTGTACACTGTTTGGATTCTGCTTAATTATTACCTGCCCAAAAATGCCTTACCGATTAATTCACACTTTTTTTTAAAAAGTCATCATCACGATACGCTTTTAAAAGTTTTATCAATATAGATCCTATAAAAAAAATATACAATACTGTGTATCAGATATATTCTATGACGTTTAATAAGCAAAAACCTCTTCTATTCCAAGCCAGTTTGAATGATTTTGACTGTCTGAGATGTACTGCAGCTGAACAGGCAAATTTGAATGAAGAAAATACATAATCAAGGTTAAAAAATCTTTGCTGCACTCTAGCTTAAAAGTTAATTTGAACTGATGTTTTATAAAACACAACACGGTAGTGTCTGCTAACTGCCTTGGTTCCTGCCAATTTTCACTCCTATCATGCAGTCCAATTCACGATGGGTTTGTTAATGGTGCTAAAAAATATGACAAATTGCAGTTAAATGACCTAATGCTAAAAATACTATTACAGTAAAAGGACACAAAACTGTCAAAATTAATTCCCAAGATTCAGCGCTGATTCTTTCTGTATGGCTTTGATATAAGATTCACACTACAGTATATACACTATATGTTTGATGCAGGACATGCACACTTTCTTTGTTATTTGATCTTATATTTAATATTTTATTTAGACAAATTATTTTTTTCTTTATTTATTGGTCTGCTGTAGTATAAATCATAATCTGAGTAGTGGTATGTCCCAGGTGGACGTTATCCCCCAGTATTTGGGGATATTCTAATAGTGTATATACTGTACCATATACCGTACCAAAATCATGTTATTGTAAGTTCAATTTAGAGTCCCAATAGCAGACATAGTGATTCCCACATATATTTTAAAACGAAATGCAATGTAACTCATTGTAGTTGTTTTGTGTTTGTTTTGCTTAGTTTGCTTAGTTGCTTAGATCCTTCAAGATAATGTGTGAAATAGTTAAAAGTCATTTGAGCTAGACTACACCTCCCAGAAGAAGACAAATAGTTGAAAAACGGGCTTGCAAGATGGAACTTTTAAACTGTAAAATATTTAATGTACTGTACTACAGAGTGTTAACTTATAGCGGTAACTCTCCAATTCTTAAAAGAAAAGGCTACATCAGACTTATACAGTAGTTTAAGCCAAGTCCTTACTATCCCTTGGTGTGGTACCACTGTACTGTATGTTTTTTTTTAACTGTTATTACATCCAAAAAGCACAATTTTTAGCATAAGAGTTTACTTGTTCTCTCTGTTACAATTCAGTCTTGAGTAAGACTCCAGTAAACTGGAATGTTCTCTCAAATCAGTCTGTGCTATCAGTTTACCATTTGATCAAGCTGAAAATGTCATACAAAAAAAAAGAGAAAAAAAGTTCTATGGCTACACAGTGATAGCCAAAGCAGAAATTACAGATTTAACACAACAGATATCGTTGAATCTACAGAATAATTTCTGTGGCACTTCAAGTCTTGAAAACTAGAGGGACAACTTCACACAATGCGGAAATAACCTGGGAACAGCTTTGAGAGGCACAGCATTTTGTTGTGGAAGCATTAAGTACAGCTATATCATTGGAGGCCTTGATTAAAGGTGATGATTGCTGTACTCATTAAAAATTAGCAGTAAGATTCCATTGTGCCACAATCTACTGCACGGCCTGATTATAGATAGAATGTTGTTAATAGCAACACACACATTTTAATAGCTGTGACAAATCTGAGAAAAGATGTGTTTAGAACAAGTCATCAGAAGTCACGAACTTAATCCTTCAGTTATTTATGCCATGTGTGTTGCCAATGGATATTAATGGCTGCTAATGACTGCTTCATTGTGGAATTTATTAAAATGAATCTAATAGGAGTGTGAATTACCTCCTTGGTGAGCAAGATGGTTCCAAAAAAAAATTTAATGAGCAAAATGATAAAAAATAATTCTATGGATCCATCACGTTCATAACTACAATTAAGACATTTCATTTATACAGTTTTACCCCCACAGAATCCAAAGGTGCTTTGTGTATAGGATGGCACCCTCTTTATCCCCTCAATGATGTGTGGCAGCCATTGTGCTCCAGCAGCTCCACTACACAGTAGCTCACGTGGAGAACTGAGGAATTGCTTTGACAATAGAATTAAAGGGGAACCTTTGGCAGGACCACTTTTTTAAAACCAGAGTGAAATTTGGACCTGGGATTGACATTGCTACTCGTTCAAAAAGTGCATGGGATCTTTAAATACCAAGACATAAGGACTTCTCCTCAATCTCATCCAAGAGTAGCGCCTAATGTAACACTTTTTCACTCCGTCAATGAGAGTGGACGAAACCCCGGCTGATCCTACTCTAACCCCTCAGCGGCGCTTGGCCAACTGTGCACCATCCCTTAAGGAATGCCAGTCATGGTCAGCTAGTGACATGACCCAGGCTTGAAGCTGTGATCATAGAGCTCCACCTCCTAGAGCTCAGGCAAGTACTTTTACTCTCCCATGAATTGTTCCATTCTTTTTCTCTCTCTTGTTGTGATCCTCACTCCTTTGGATCACGTGTGTTTTGTTCATTGTCCTGGCTTCATATTTTTAAGACCAAAGACTTTCTTGTTGTGGCCGTTTCCCTCCTAGAATGATCATCTGGATTTCTGCTGAAAATATTAACCAGTCCCGTTACGCGTTGTTGACCTTGTTCTCTCTGCCCTTGTGTGGCCTTATTGATGATGCTACCATCTTATAATGGTGCTAATCAAGCTGCTGTTGGCTGCTTTTCAACGACTTTGTACTTTTAGGCATCCTAATTAGAGGTGAAGTAGTAAAAGCTGATAGTAAAGTCTGTAATTCTTGAGGTTTTCTTTATCTGTTTTCTACTGTTGAGATATAACTACAGCATTGCTCTAATCATCTGGTATTTTCTTTGCTCTATACATTCTGCAAAAAGCGTGCACTCATGCTACCCTTCGTTGATCTCCTTGCATGATGGCAATCAATAAGCCGTCATCTTCATGTGCCTGTCCATTTATCATGCAAACGTTTTACTTCCTCCAGGATAACTTGTGCTACTTCATCCATAAACAGGGTTCAGTCTTAATCTTCTTTGATGATATTGTCTGTCTTGGTGCTGTAGTGCTTGTATAATTTATTAGAGAATTTCTCAGCTTTCCCTGACAATCAGCTCTCGGTGTCTGACTGTGATCTGGTCTTCCTCCTAAATTGCAGGATGTTTTTTTTCCCCTCAAGTCATTAGTCTTTGTTTAGTTTTCACTGCCTTCTAATGTTCTCTTTCTATTTTGCTGTTCAATAATCTTGTGCGCTCAGTGAAACAGTTCCTTTTGGTCATGCAGTGCTCAGCACATTTTTTATTTAAAATTTGATTAGTTGATTTTTTCTTTTCTTTTTGCTTTTAATTCATCAGGTTGTGGTGCTCTGCCTTGATTTTCTGGCTGCATTAGTGATTTGTCAGGGATGTGATTTGCTGTACTACATCTGATATTGTGTGCCACTGTGCCATACTCCCTGACCATGTGGCGTGTTTGTTTTAGGCCATGAAGTGCTTTGAATCTATAGTACGTCTGTGTTTAATGTCACAGTGGAAGTGCTTTCTTTCTTATAGCTTTGCCATCTGTGTTGAAGTTTCTGAGAACTGAGATCTCTTGTTCTATATGTTGCTTGTTTGTAAGAATGCATAAGATTGCATTCTTCACTACAGTACAATAGGAAATCTTTAGGTCTGCTTCCTGTTGTCTGCTTGGTGACTGGCCCAGCCAGGCAATTACACTGGCTCAGGTTTTAACCCCTTTGTAAAGTAAATGTAATATTAGCTAAGATCTAAATAGATTTAAGACTAGCTTACCATTTACAGTATCTCAAATAAAAAATGTTGAATATCTTGAAAAACTGTCAAATATTTAACCTTTGTTAATGAGGTAGGTTAAAAGTGGCAACAAGACTGGATTTCTCTATTGAAATTTTGATGACTTAATAGTCATAAATGTCAGTGAAAAACAATACTGCTGCTTGGAATACATGAGAAATACGCTATGAGATGACTTAATCGTCTTTCACCGCACTCTTACACTCCATTAATAAACTGTAAATGTTTTGTTTAAGTGTTTTAGAATAGAGTTGTCAGGTTGTCTAAAAATCTACACACAAATTCTTATATATAAGTAAAAACTTTCACATAGAATCCCCATAACATGCCTTGAAGCATGAGCTTAATACATTAGAAACAACTGTTTCTATTACCCATGTTACTAGTTTAAAAGTTAGTCATAACACCTAGTCATTAGTTTTGATTAAAGTTGAGGGCTATAGTTTAATCCTTTTCATATTTTTTTCCTTCTTATCTGCTGTATATTTAAACGTATCTCTTTTAAAAGTTTGTTGAGCCTCTTTTTCATGTTCTAAACTTATTTCTCCTTTCTGGTTCTTTAATGTCTTGCACAAAAGCAAAAAAATGTTTTCCCATTATTCCCACGTCATGCATTTCACTTCATTCTTGTTCTTTCCTGGTGGCTTTGCCTAAAGTCTTGATTCACATCAGCCACATATGTTCAATTGGACCCAGATCAGATTATCAAGCTGTCCATTCAAGTATTCTAATTCCTTTGGAAGAAATGCTTTAACATCTTTAAAAGTGCACTTTGGTCAGCTTGAAATAACTATCCAAGCCCACAGAGCTCTTTCCCACATGGTCCAGATTTCTGCCATAATGTTTTCTGGCACCCTTCATTGTCGAATATTCTCTGCAACATGTAACTGTTGGTAACAGTTGTGGTTTTATAGTCCATAGTAAAAGTTTCCCACCTACAGACATAACTGTATTTGTGACATGCATGAAGCTTTTTGTCCTGACATTCAGCAAATGTTCTTATTCTTAAACCAATCAGCAATCGAAAAAACAAACAAGCTAAATGTGATAAGTGAGCTCCTCACGTTTATAACCATCTGTATGGTCGAACTTTCTAAAATAGTCTTTTTGCTGTTTTGGACTAGTTTTGTACCTTCCTTTTCTAACCTTCTGCTGTGATTCAGTTGTTTGGAATTTTTTCACATTGCAATAACTGTGGTAAGTCTATCCTTTCTGCAGTCTCCCACTAATCAGGATATTAGGCTCCATGTGTTTCTTGTTTGGTACCAGCATTTTTTACATTTTCTTTGAAACAGTTTTCTTCTTTGAAATAGTTTTTTTCATTGTCGTATAATTTCCTTCTTTTTAGCAACATTGTCTCTATTTTTGTAATTAGCCTAATGAAATGGATAATGTAGTTCTGATGATATTGCCATTTTTTCAAACAGTAATAGTTTCTACAGCTGAATTTTACGGCTATGTATTTTGAGTAATTAAACAATTAGGTTTGTAAAGACGCATAGACTATAATTCCTGTGTAATGAAATATACAAAAATTACAGTGAAATGAAATTTGTGGAAAGAGATTCATGAAATGTCAATAGAAATAAGCTAATTGGAGCAAATAATGATTATTTTATTAAATATTGTATGTTTAATGTAAAGGCTTGTATTTAAGTGGTGATGTAAGTAAAGGGGCTAGCCTTGTATTGGCAATGGGTTAGCTGTCGATACTGTAGATTTCCTTATGACTGCATGTACATTTAGTTCTCTGTGTTTTCTTGTAATATTGACCATTGTAAGTCACAACACTGCTCAGTGAAATAAGTTAGGAACAACATGATGTGATGGCTCCAGCATAAAAGTGGCTGAAGAAATGGTTGTAGAAAGACATTAGCTGCAAATACTTCAGCCAGGAGAGGAAAGGAGAAGCAGTGACAACCGTGCAGAAGCCATTGAAATGTAGAAAATTGGAATCTGCGAGAAAGGCCTTTTAAGAGATCTTCAAGGTAAATTAGTGGTAAAAGTGCTGCTCAATGTGTTTTCTCGAAATCTACTCCGTTTAATAAACACAGATCAGCGTAACTATTTTTTTTTTCAAAGTGGAAGGTAATCGTCATGGTTGAGTATTTTAACCTTTGAACACAAAAGATTTCAAGATAATTTTGTGATACATTTGTCTAATAATATAAAAAGCCAACCTCATGAAAACTTTATGTGCTATTACTTTATTACTTTATTGCCATTGCTAAGTATGTTAGACAGGGGACCTTTCTATTTTACTTTTAAAAAGGTGAGTCTTGACAAATCTGCTCCCTCCATACAAAACTAGTGCCACTCCGTGCAGTTCGGCTGCTTTATAAAAAATACGAGGCAGGAAAAATCTGCAGATTGAGTTGCTGATGCCCTGAAACGGACGAAGAGACTTCAACCAGAAAGAATATGTAATATCTCTGTTTCCTTGCTGAAATTGTAGCTCACACACTGAAAAAGAAAACACAGTTTAAAATAAACATTTCTTTTGACAAACAGAAGTAGAGCCCAAATGAAATTTCTGCTTTAGATAAGTTTGTGCAGAACATCTTGGTTCTTATCTCTTGTGTTTGAATAATCTTTCATTGGAAACTGATTGGTTGGAGGATTCACTCAAGCAGTTGAGTGAAAATTTCAAACCTCAGTTCACTTCTAAAAGAGAGGATTTTGTAGAAATGAAAGTTCCCTGTCCCTTTGCTCCTCTTATTAGTAAATTAATCACAATTAATTTATGTAATAGCATACATCTTTATGCTTTATAAATACAGAGTGGTATTTCTTTTGAACAAATATGCTTAACCTATGATGAAGTCAACTCTGGCAGGTGAAGAGTTAAAAGGCATGATCGCTGGATTTTCCGACAGGTATTTTTAGCAAAACACACTGTGAAGACAGAGGCAAGGAAAGAGAAAAGGACGGTTATTGTACAGAGCTCCATTATTGTTGTACTGTGGTGCTAAATTACTTTTGAAAATCTTCTTACTTATCATGGTCTCCATTTTTCACACTTACTACACTTTTGTGGCAGCCGGAGAACAAACATATTCTGCAAAAAACTTATAAGGCTTTTTCAGTCCTTCATGAATGATAAAATACTATATCATTTAAGTGAATATAAAATGCTCAAAATGGAAAAATTCAAAGACCCATAATATATACACAAATTCTTGATTGATTGGTTGGTTGGTTAATTGATTGATTGGACTTTGTTAAGTACTTTTCACCGCAAGGATTCTAAAGATCTTTACAAGTAGAAGGGGACTCAGTTCTCTTTCTGCTCCAGCAGACGCATTAACAGCAGATCGGGCAGAGAAGTGAGAAATTGTTTCACCAGATAGATTAAGGGAGTCCTACAGGAAGGCCAGATGGAGGTGGAACTCATTCAGGACGCCAGGCTTTACTGTACTGTGCATCCCCACTCTCCCTAACACAGCCATGAGCTCTAATGACCTGAAACTCAGTCTAACAGCTCGTGTGAAACATGGCACCTCTCACTGCATGCTGCCCCTAGACACCTTCCTGGCTCATTAGTTCCTCTGGGAATTCTAGTCCGGAGGGAAGAGTTCCACCTACTATCCCACGAAAACCACTTACAACAGAAATCTGGTTTTCCGAGTTGGACTTGCATCCCAGTTCTGACTGGATTCAAACTTTGCTGGCTTCTGGAACCAGAATGGACGAGGCTAGGAAGTGAAAACACTGCATTTACTTAGCAGAGTTTTATAAAATGGCTTGTAGAATGTAAAATGAATTGTATAAATTTACTGTATTTTCTTTAATAAGCACATCCTGAGTAACAAAATGATAAACAACCAAAAGGAAAGCTTGACGTGAAATGTCATGGAAAGTCAAGAAGCCAGTGTGGTTAATATTGCATAACTCCAGTCCAATAGCCCTGCTTTTCTCCACATTATTTAAGAACTAGCGATAATACATTAAAAAACATATGCAGTAAGTAATCTCTACTCAGTTAGCAGGTACAGTATGTGAGCCCACTCACAATACATGGATGTTATTCTACTTTTTCTGAGAGAATTATTGTCAATTTCTGGTCAAATAGAAAATATAAAGATTTTTAGTGTGAAAAAACAAAATGTCACACAGAGTATACACTTTACATAGGATTAATGCACTCAGGAAAAGAACAGAGAAAGCCCAATGTTGAAAATTCAGTCTCGAAACTGAGAGGGACTGATTCCTTCAAATGTAAGCACGGTCTAAGCAGCAGCTTACTGTTTTGAAGGAACCAGGGATATTGTTTTCTAAGCTTAGATTTTTAGATTCCATGGATTTTTATAAGTTTGTATTTTAACACTAAGATTTAGGTACGTAATGGGAACATTAGCCTGCATTATGTTGTGTCTAGGACACAGAAATACTTTATTGTACTGTAAATATTGCCTTCCTTCAGATCATGGGCATCTTCTGTGGCTCAAGAGGCTGTGCTCAGGCTCATTTTGGACACTGCCCAAGTGGCATTTCAGCAAACAATCATATGATGATATGGTACACCGAACCACATTTTGATATAGTTCATAATTCTTTATTTTGCAATGAATTTCCCTTTAATGGCAGCCAGTCATTCCAATATTAAGCACAAATATTATGCTAAGTGGGAGGTTTAGAAAATTAAGTTGACAGATGATTCTCATAGGCTTTCAGTCATTCTTGCAATGTGAGGGACATAAAGGTTGAAACAAATGTATTAAATGTGGAAACACTCTGAATCCTCCTCCCCAAGAACATGCATTGTAGAGAACAGAAATATCAGGTTCATGAAAAAAATACCAACAGGAATTATCCAAAGGTTTTGCTCCAGAGTACAATTTTGATTTAATTTACTGAAAAGAATTGTAGAAGTGTGAAGCTGCCAAGCGGGCTGAGAACAAGGTACCTGCCGAAAATAAAATAAATAACTCTTCATTTAAAATAATATTTTTTTTCTATTTTACCATTATTTAAGAAATTAAAATGATATGGGAGAAATAAGGTGGTATTGGTTTTGCACTTGCTGACAATACTTTTAAAAGTCAAGAAAAGCAAGAGGTCTCAATTAATTTGGCCACATTAATTGACTAATAATCATTGTGGAGTAGTGATCCGCATTGCTGTCTCGCAGTGCTGGGACCCTTAGTTCAATTCCTGGGGTGTTGTCTGTGTGGAGTTTGTGTGCTCCGCTGGTGTTTGTGTGAGTTTTCTCTCATAGTCCAAAGACATGCTGGTAGGTGAATTGGCTTCTGAGAAAATTTGCCCAGGTGTGATAGTGTGACTGGTGTCCCATCCAAACATGAGTGAATGGATGATAACTTGTTTTATGAAGTGTTATCTTGAGCACAAAAAAATAGATCTAAATTGATAATTTCGTAAGAGTTTTGAGAGAGAAAATCTGAAGATAGTGTTTAAAAAGAAGTTTTCATCAGCGAGAGAATGGTTAATAGTAGAATTCATTTATTGATCTGGAAATACTGATTTATGTGCACTGAAGTATTTGGACCAATAATAATAATTGCACTTATAGTAATCCCGTCAGTGCTGAGCTGTGCATCTGGTAGAGAGACCTGACGAGAGTTAAAAATAATAAAAGTGTGGAGGTGAAATCCCTCATGACATACAAAAACCTTCTATGAATCTATGACAGCGGAGGATATGCATCTCGGTTTAAAAAACAAAGACCTACAGACTAGAGATACAGTACATGCAAATAAGCCAGTAATCAGTGGAGTGAGGTCTTTTTTGAAAGAAAATTAAATGTTCTCAAGCCAAAATAAAACATCTCTCAGGGGCAAGTAAACAGATTTGCTAAATGTCAGTGCTTATTTGTAATGCAATTGAACCTAGTTATTTAACATTAAAGTTTCAGATCTTGCCTTAATTGCTGAAAATGTGAAAGGAATGTGATCTCCATGGTCAAATCAAGTAAAAATAGCCTTGAAAAAACAATTAAGATCAAAATCCTTTCATTAAAATGCAATGCAGAACATATGTTGCAAAAAAATAAAGTTATTACTGTTAAAATTGTGTAACGAAGATGGCCGACATACAGTACAGGTTGTACAGTACGAGCCGGTTGCAGTGTGGAGACGGCACTGCCCTCTACTCCCCTGCGTATAAGGTTGGCCGCCCGGCCTGAGGAAGGCTTTCTTTAGCTCAGCCGGCAATATCCAGACATCCCAATCTTGAAAAGTTTATTTCAGGAAAGGGGGAAAAGAATCGCAGCTATATAATTAAATAATTCTCTGATAGATACTATAATATATATGCAATACACTATAGATACCATAACTCACCTGTCCAGTTGGATCATCTCACTCTCTTTGCAAACTGTCGTTGGACAGAGATACAGAGGCTTGTTCAGCATTTGAGCAGATTCTCAGACGGCTCAAGGTCATACTATATAATTAAATAATATCGCTGATGAATTTTTGGAGCGGGGGTGTCTCCAACAGAAATATTTGGGAGCGGGGGGCGATTTCCGGGAGATCATGGATCACTTGTGGGAGTCAGGGAGGAGGCGCTGATTTCTGGGAGACTTGGGATGTCTGAATATCCCTGTTAAGCAATCCTGAGGCTTGGGATGAAACCCCAAGAACCCGAACTCACTACAATTGTATGAATATGTAAGCGATATCCTTGTTAGAATTATTAAAGGCCACCAAATAGCAAGTCTGCCCCTTTTAAAAAGCTTTAAGTGATAGTCTGATCTTAAAATGTATGTTTTCACTCAATGTTTACTACAAAAACTCTGAATGTACAAAATGTACTATTTTCCTCTAAACATTAACTGCTGCTTTTACATCTTAATAGGGCAAATGTATACCCCATTTTCATGAGAATGAATGCATTCACCTCTATTCACATTCATTATTATATTGCAGCTCATTCCCTTTGGGTTATAGAAGCATGTAAAATGTCTTGCAAAAGGCCCCCCTTCCAATGATGTCCTATCTTGCTGTGAATAAAGTGAATGAAAACTTGATTTTTCTTCGCAGTTTTTGCTGACATTTGTCTTCTTTCACCCATAAAAGTATTCAGTTTGAGTGTTCAATATTTTATTAAAAATAAGTGAAAAACTGTGTATACTGTACAGCAATTCTAATTGAACAAATAGAAACATCATTGGAAGGGGGTGAACACTTCTGAAAGGCACTGTATAACCCTTGATCTTCATTTCTCATGTTGCTAGAAATTCATTCAGTCTGTAGGTGTTTGTGAAATTCGTTATATAAGTACAATGTGACTTTTTCACAGCTGAGGGTGCTAAACGTTCTGCCTAACCTAGCGGAGGCTCTTGTATATCAAAGGACATCAGAACACTTCATCACAGCACGTCACAAGTTTCATGAAAGGAAAACAGCTGAATTTCAGATAGAATTACCAGGCATATCCTTCATACAGGAACTTAATTTACTCTATTCCAATGAATTATTTTACTCTTACAGTAAGTGTCCAAATGTATGTACTGAGGTCCCCAAAAAATGCAACACCAACACTCAGATCTACTGGATTTAATTAAGCTTTACAAAGTTGGTATCAGGCGTGTCCTCCATGTGCATTAACACAATCCTGACACTGCTGTCACTCAGACTCGACAAGCCTCTGGACAGTCTGGCCGTAGGTGTTCCACCATTCTTTCTAGTTTTCAGTTGTCTCCTCTGTTATATTGTGCTCAGGCTAGGAGAAAAAGCTGGGTTATGGCAAAACCTTTTTGTGATGCTCTTCATCTGTAATCCTTGCATTTTGTGGTCTTTTACTGTCTTTCACTGTCCTGCTGGAAAGTAAGCACTGCCACATTGTCCTGTAAGAACGGAAAACCTGTTGCCCCAAGGACATCATTAATGAAGTCAGCTGAGCAGTAAGGCTACAGTATCTTTCCTCTGTACCAAAGGTCATCTTGTAATAAAAGAGATTCCTCCCCACCCCAACGCACAGCCCCTGCCTTCGGCTCCAGCACGGCAACAGTGAGCACGATGCTCAACATCTCCACACACGTCTTGCATCAGGTCTATGAAGGGAAAAAATGGCCTTCATCGGTGAATGAAGCAGTCCACCAGCGTTTCTGCAACCCCCTCAAATGTTCTCTGGTCCACGGAAGATGACACTTTCATTTCCTAGCTGTCAACATGCTACTTCTGAACCTCTCTGAGCCTCAGAGCATGCAGATCATTTCTCATGCAGTCAGCGACCTTCAGTTGTTCTTTTGGTGTTCTGGTTATTTCTTTCTCACGTTTCTTGTGCTGTTGCCACTGCAGCTTGAAAATGACTACACATGATGCACCAGGTGAATGAGTGACCTTTTCCCTCATAGGCAAAGTCTCTGGCTTCTCTGAATCACCTTCTCGGGGTAACTTCTCTAATGAACTGGCCACCTTCAATCACACCAATAGCAAGCTGGTGGTCTACAGTATGTTACTCAGGCAAGGTATGGTCATGTTTTTCACTGCTCTTGTGTTAATTAAATTTTTTTTTGAAAGACTGTTTATACACTACTATAATAAACTAATTTTAATTCTGTACATTTTTACTCAACTCAAATGCCACCCACTAAGCGCTAGGTGCTTTATATATACTTTATATCCTAAGGAGTTTTTTATATAAAGCTTGACTGTTACCTTTTTGTAACTGTGCATCAGTTTAACACATACAGTACAGTACATTAGCTCTATCTATAGATATATGCCATGGTAGTCCATTATTAATACATTAGTATCGCTTGTTAATCTGCTGAACTCTGTAGCCTGTCAAGGTTACAGAAATAAGATACTGTACCAAGTAACTGTTTAACTCTCCATATAATGGGGAGCTTTTAATATTGTTCTCTGAAAGTAAACATTTTCCAATCCAACATGTGCACTGCCAGTGTATCTTTCATTACATCAACACACAAGACAGGATTTATCTCACACGTGCACTGTTTTGGAAATTTATGGTTTTTGCTTTTAACCCTTTTCAGCAGTATATTTTAGCTACATATTTTTGGAGTGTGTCACAAATAATGACAAGTCTTCAATTGTATGTAGTTAAATATAATCCAGTTATCAGTATTCTGTGAAGTTTAATACAATATGTCTTCTTTTTAACTTTTTAACTTTTCTGCTCTTGACGTTTTAACCGTTGGGCCCCTGAGCGGCCCTTAACCCTAACTGCTCCAGGGGCGCCGTACAATGGCAGACCCTGCGCTCTGACCCCAAGCTTCTCTCCCTGTCTCTGTGTCTGTGTCTCCATAGAGAAAAGGTGGGGTATGCGAAAAGACGCATTCCTAATGCAAGAAATTGTGTAGGGCTAATAAAGAAACATTATCATTATCATTATTATTAACATTTACATTAAAACATATTTTGGATTGCAATATATACAGTAAAATGAAAGCATCACAAAAATGTTAAAATTAGTTTAATTCATGGCACAGTAAAGTACTGTATAATGTTCCTCAGAAAGATACTTTCCATAGTGAGGTTATAGGTACACAAGATTGAATTTGCTATATTACTTTTACTCAGGGAACACAGTGGATCTATCCAGCCTTAATTTTCCCTTCATAATTGGCTTCATGAAAAAAGGAATACACAGCACCTGCCGGATTAGTTGGTTGAAATATAATTATCGTAAATCCAGGGTCATGGTGACCAAAGAAGCTTGTTTGTTTTTTATATTTATAAGTAAATACAGTATATATACTGAGATATACAGTACATGCAGTTCATTGGATTCTGAAAAATAGAAGCTGGTGAAAATTCATCTGTAGTGCAGTGCTGGGCAGAGTCTTGATGGCAAAGTTAAGACATCTGAAAGTACCAATAAAGAACTTCTAAAATGCTGAACTCATGTTTAGAAAAAAAAAATGAAATGCTCAAACCACACATTACACTTCTGTGTTACACTTTATTGAAGTATGGAGCCAATACCATTACATCAACATTTGTGCAGTCCTGTTACATAATAGAGACCAGTTCTTGAAAATTGTTTCACTCTCCCTAGCCCATTTTTTACACCAATCCCCAGAACTGCTGGGAGACCAATGTGCTCACAATGTGTTGTATTTTTTATCTTTACAGTATAAAAACCCACTTAGTGATGGCCGTCATTGACCATTTGCACCCCTGGAACAAGTATAGTGTTGTTGTTCGTGCTATTGTCCGAGAAGCCTTTTGCTTGCTTATACAGTAACAATGACTTACACGTGATCTACAGTAGCTTTCAACATTTAAAACTAACAAGGTCAGCTCCTTTATCAAGCTAAGTTGAAACATTTTATTGTACTAATTAATATCACTTACATGAAATACTAGAGTTAGAGTAAGGATGAGAGACCTGCTAGAGGCTTAATTCAAGCAACTTGCACCAAACCTGTAGAGCACTCTCTTTATAGTCCGTGGTCACAGGCTGAATTTCCATATGAAACGAAAGGTCCTGTCCAATCCTATTACACAGTGGCTTTGAATAGTTGAGCACGTTACGAACAAAGGGCAGTGTTCGCTATTGACATTACTTTCCACCAAGAGATTGTAATTGTTGGAGCAATCATGGCAAAGAAATAGATTTTGTCTCAAGCGTGGATTCAGGGGACCCTGCTAAGTTGTTTCATGTCAAACAAGCTCTATGCAAAATTAAAATCATTTACTCATTTCAGTGGCTTCTTAAGCTCAAAGGAGAAGTTCAATTATATGATGCATATCTTTGTTTGAAATGGGACATTCTTTTGTGCTACTTCTTACTCCCTCTAAGGATATGTCCCTCTCCACAGACCTCATTATCAGTGCAACAGGGAGCTGGAAAGGATAGAAGAAGGTTCTAATGTCAATAGAATATATATATACCCCATCCTCTCCAAATATAAAAATAGTACTTCCAACACCACACAGCTTTCGAGTAAATGAATTCAAATCCTTTCACGGCCACATACTGGAGAGCTCTTAATAAAGTGTCTCAGACTAAAAAGTTGACCTGGTAGGTCTGCATATACAGTACATGCCTGCCTCCCCCTTTTCCCCAGGTGGGTGGGTCAGCTGAAGGCAATCTTCTGCAGTCCTGGCCAATACCAAGTTAAGGATCTGATGGAGCTGCTGGTGTTCTAAGATTTTCACTTTTTTTAAATGTGATGAAAATCACTCAGACGTCAAAAATGTCTCCGATCAACTCATTGACCGTATGACTCCCATTAATTAAAACTCAAGAGTAAAATATTGAAAGTTGAGTACATGCAGTACTGTATAAACTGTTCAAAAACTTCCCAGATTTTGGCAATTCAACTTAAATTCTCCTTTTCTCATTTTGCATAATACTTTTCAAACTTTTTTTTTTCAAATTTGAAAATCTGCTATTTCATTTTTTGATATGCAACTCTCTGTCCTTTACAGTGTTCACGTGTTTTCTAGACTTGCAACAGGTTTTCAAGTCTTAAAGAATGAGCAATACAGTACATCCCTGTTGCTGAATATTGTGTTGTCTTTCTCTAAGCCTGTTTTGGCCCAGGTTGCTTCAACTGGATTAAGAACTCCTCTTCGTCTCCTGTCTGCATTATTTTTTTATGAGGCTACTTTAAAAACTTTACAAAACATACTGTATGTATCTCCCATATGTGTTGTGTAGAATTACCGTAATTATGAGTCAATATACTACGCATAAAAGGGTACTGTGTAATATCAGATGAGGTTGGCCGAAGGGTAAATTTCAGGATTTCAGAGTGTTGCCTTTCAGTTTGTAAGACTGCCTTTCACCTGTCATTTCCAGCCAATCACTTCCTCTCTTTTTAGTGTGTCCACTGATGCTGGAGTACAGTATATAATAATTATATACAATGTGAAGTCTAAATTATCCACGTATACAGTATATTATCCATTCAACTATATTATTTATTTGTTAAGCTACACATATTCATATGCATCTACCCCTAGTTTAAGCCGGCTATTTAGAATGCACAGTGACAATGAGGGATGGAGGAGAGGAGAGTACATTTCTAAATGTGGAATATTCTGAACAGCTGCTTGGTAGAGTTCAATGATTTTTGTTTTGTGGTGGATTTACACTTTAAGACCTTCAGAAGATCGCTTAAGGGACAATTACCATAAGAAGCTGGAAAGCAATTTTTTAGATAAGTGAAGTGTTTCAGATTTTGTCCAGTTGAGTCTATAACCAACTAATATTCTGTATCAATATTTAAAGGATTAAGCAAAGAGTTATGAGGATTACTGAAAGTAATTAAACTGATGCACAGTTAAATTGCAGCAGTCTAAGATGTAAATCAGTGGCTCTTTGAGCATACACATAAGGTTATTTACATTTTAAATAGTGAGCAGATAGATTTGTTGATTGTTTGAGTAGCATTGCTTCTTGGGATAAAACAATGCTGAACTCAAGTGATGTCATAGAAACAATAGGCACTTGCTGTTTGCTAATTGAGCTGAGTACAAATTGCCAATATTAGTTGATTTAAAATCTGTTTCCAAAATGTTTAAAATGACATTAATTACTGAAGAGCAGCAAAAGATATAAACATGCCCTACCAGCCTGTCAGCAGAAGAATTTGTTCTGCTTCAGCAATCGCCAGACTTACTCACAGAAACCGGGAAACCAGCTTTGTAAAGGACAGGCCACCTACTTGAAGTTCAGCATGTTAACCCAGATCAATGATATCCAATCCACCTGCCTAATCATTTTGGGATTGCAATGGCAAGAGCACAAGAAATTCAAGGAAGAAGCAACCTGCGCATGAACAGATTAACTGTACTGTAGCTCACCTCCTGCATGAAAATGATCCACGTGCCCGGAGGCTGTTCAGCGGTAACATGTCGACAGCTGTAAGAAAATAATTCCTAACAACTGGAAGTGGAGACAGAGCGGTGGAGTGTTTTATTCACTGATAATTGCCATTTTGCCCTTGTCAGACATGATGGAAAGCAACAAGTGTGGAGATATAATGGTAAACGTCAGACTGACTGTTGCTTTTCCAAGGGTGGTGGACATGTGATGATGTGGAGAGGAATCTCCTTTAACTCAAGAACTCCTCTAGTACAGAGTGAGGACGTGTTGCTGCTCAGCAATGCATTAGCGATATGCTTGAGCCAGCAGATGTTGTATATGGCATATGGAAAATGAACTACATGCATATATTTGTTGACAAAGTTTTGCTCATTCTGGTAAGGACTGAAGTGACAAAATCAGATTCTGCTTGGATTGCTGGGATAGTTTTGTTTTGGTCATGTTTTCTTCACGGATAAGTGTTTATTGAAGTAATTATGAAGTCCCGTGCAGAAGGCAGCTTTCATTTTCCATTTCTGTATGGTTACTATACAGTATATTGTAGTTTATTAATGTAGAAATCTTACACAGTGGTTTTCACAAGATAATCCAGTAAATGTTTCTTCCTTGTATAAGCAGAAATTGAAAGCCCCATTTCCTAAGAATATTTTTTATGCTTCAACTACCTGCTTCAGTAAAACATAATCCACTCCTCAACAATGCTAATACAATCAGAAGAATGTGCAAACTGCTGGAGGTTGTAAAAGATAATATTTGAACTCTGGAATGTGGAGTAATCCTTTTATGTTTTAATGGGAGAAAACTTTATCAAATTCATACTGAAGTTCCGGTGGAATCAACAGCCTTTTTTTTTTTTTAGTTACAACAAATTCTCTGCAAAGGAGAGATTCAGCCTGGGTGTCACTGGGTCCATTACGTCTCTTTAGGAAGAAGTAGGCTGCAATGCTTTTCCTTGATTCTCATTCTTTTAATCTTACTGATTTGCAAATATTTTTATTAAACTATTGCAGTTGAAGCTTTATGCTAACATCTTAAATGTATATAATAACACTACATCGATCAAAACAGTCAACAGTAAAACTTGTTACCATGGGAAATAAATTTTAAAGAAACACTGAGTAAAACATAGAATAAGGCTGACGTTTTGTGTACTGTCTTGAAAAGGATTGCATCTCACATAAATAAAGGACTTACTGTAAGATTTGATTTGAAATGGCACACAATTCGTACTGATCTGACAAAAAAAAAACTATTTTGACTTTTAACACTTTAACTTTGAGATTATATTTGAAATCCACAAACTGCTGATGTTTATGACGATTTGTGTTCTGTCCGATTGCCAGTTTATTTAGTACTGCTGCTGTTTGCGATTCAGAAGCTGGATCTTCATATTTATTTGAAATTGTGAATATAAGATTTTCCATACTAATTTGTTTGAAAAAAAAATTATCTTTAAGTGAGACAGTTGCACAGTGGGTAGCGTTGTCGTTTTATAGACGCAATATCCCGGGTACAACTTGGTGTGGCTCTGTGTGCCTGTGAGTTTGCAGGTTCTCCACGTGTTTGCAAGAGTTTCCTCTTGTTCCTGTTCCTGGGTTCTCCTGTAGTCCAAAGATAAGCTTTCCAGGTTAACTGACTTCTCTATTCACCTACACATACAATATGCCTCCCATATACACATGAGTGTGTGCCCTACTGTAAGTTGTGCTTCCCAAGAGGTACAGTAGTACTGCTCTGAGCCCTGAGCCTGTCAGATTAGGTCATTACCACCCTAACAGGATAGAGTGCCTGAAGAAAATCATGGACAGATGGAGGATGAATTGCAATTCAAAATGTATTTGTGTACGAATAGCTGATAGTGAAGTGGTTAGTATATTTTTCTATTAACTATAAAATATACTGTAGGTTATCCATCTACAGGAACCAGTTCTAAACCACTTTACATTATTTTTTAAAGCTGCTGTATCTTGTCTTGTCGAATGTTGTCTTTGATGCTTACTTTCCAGAAACAAAAAACAGTTTTCAGATGTTTGAACAATAATGTAATTCTGCATTGTCGTCAAAGTGATTTTGAAGACATTACTAGAGGGTTTGCATTCTTTGACAAAATAAAAGCAATAATAGACTGGAAATTGGTAAGACCTATAAATGAAAGGAAATATAAAATTCCATCTGAAATGAACACAGGCAACAACTTTAAGCTTTAAGTTTTAAGATACCTGGACTTCTTTTTTTGGCAAACTGTTGCTTACAGTCTCGCACAGTACACATATTACACGTATCGTGAATTGAAGTATTAAAAGTCATTTTGCATCAGAACTTAAAACCTGATAACCTCTCTAGTCTTCATACAAGGACATCCTCTGCAGCTGTCGGATGTTTGGTAAGAAGAACCGTCCCCGACAGCAGTCTGTTTTCAACTCGAAGAGCTGGCACGAGCACAGACACACGCAGAAAAGGTTTACATGCTTCCTGACGTCCATTGCAAATGATCATTTCTTTGAACAAGTGTGTCTGTCACAGTTGGGTATTGAGTTTAAACACATGTTCTGTTCCTTAATGGGTACACTTTAAAAAAAACAACCAAAAGAAATAAATTAGTAGGGCCATTGACAGGTAGCAACACTTGCACATACCTCCATATATAATGGATATCATTATGGGAGCCGCCTGTCCCAGGAAACTTGGCAGGGCTTTTGAGTGCTTGATAGACCTAAGATTATATTAACACATGCATTAATATTTATAAATATTTGATGTCATCTTAATGTTTTATAAAAAGGGATTTATGGTTGCTTAGGTGCTCTATTAGAACAAACCAATAGCAGTGTATTGTCCCTGTATATTCACTTGAATCTGAGGAGAATATTCAATTGCTTGGTAATTAATTCTTTGCAAAGATGTGATATGACTGCTCTGCACTTGTTGAGCTTTTCACCTGGTTATGTGTAGTACTTGCACTCTGTTCAAAAATCCACCTTACTCTTTTGTTCTGTGTTAGAGAATGCAAGCTTTGTGCAAAACCATTTTTTTAAGCTGGGGTAATGATTGTTTTCTATTTTACTCTCCCCACACAAAAAAACATCAATATCATCTTTTGTTCTATACTGATACTCCCTCTGGGACTAACTGTATATCCTTGACCAATCACCAATTAATATAATGTACAGTGTTTGAAGGCAATACAGCCTTTATTTATTTAGTCTACTTTTAGGCGGTATTCATCTGGCCAATAAAACCAAGAAACTTGGAAGAAATATTGGGAAGAGTCCAACAGACATTGACAGAGCAAGTGATTAGAACAAAAACACAAGCAAAAGCAATGAGCATGGACAACCATTAGAAACACATGGCAGACTGTGATTTACATCAACAAGGAAAGAGCAATCTCTTAACTCACTCACATTCTCACTGCCTTTTGAACAAGCTTTTTGAATAAGTGTTTTTCCTGTGTCTATGTGCTAAAAGTTAAGTCAAGCACAGTAGTGAGGACAGTCTGGCCATCTTACTTTATAATCTGCAAATTCTCACCTTACGTCCTTATCACGTAATGAAGATGGAGCCTACTGTATTTATGTTTTTGTGATGAAATGGCAACCATTATTTTTATATATTGCTAAAAATAAAATGAGAAAAATAAACACTCAAACTCATTATAATGATGATAAATTACAATTACTTAAGAAGCGCTACTCAACACACTAGAGAAAGAAACCCACTTAGTAATGAATATTGATATATTGTTTAAATATTGTTTGGCCAGTTTACCAGCTTAAGATATCCTGATGCCAGTGGACATGTGCTCTTTAAAAACCATTTGGAAACTGAATTGATTGAGCAACTTTAGTTTTTTCAGCGGGCACAAAAAGAAAGAGAGAGGGGTAATGAAAATTACATCTTGAAATTGAGAAACGGGCTGGTGTATTGTGAGTGGAGTTTCTGCTCTGGAAGCTCCCAGTGCCTCCGGCTATGTTAAAACTGTTCTGGTTAAACGCAAAATATGCTTGACAGGGCAGTCTAAAGATTAAACTTCAAACATCAGAGAAAAAAAAAACGGAATTTCTAAAAGGAGACTTCAGACTTCAAGAGCATCAAATGTGTAAGCAGGTGTGGACTGCATAGATAGGACTGCAGGTGTGGACTGCATAGATGGCATGTACAAAGTCTGCAGCACATCCTGGAGTGGCAGCCGCCCAGAGGCCTGAATTAAAGGTTCTAGTGGCTGGCATTGGGAGGCAACTGCTGGGATCAGCAGGCATAGAGGATGGTGTACCCAGGGGGAGGCCTTCAGCTGGCTGGCCTTCAGCCCCCTCCACCCGCAGAGAGGCGGCGGAGGACGGCGAAGGCAGCCGCCGAGCAGCAGATGAGCTGAACAGCAGGGGGCAGCAGTAGCAGCACAGCAGGGGGTGTGCCCATTGCTGGCAGCCCCACAAAGAGCTGGAAGCCTCTGTCTCTCATCGTCTTCTGCCAAGTTTCATTCCAAGCCTAGCCATGCACCACACTCTGTGCATGAAAGCACATATAGAATGTGCAGCTTCAGCACTAAAGCAGAAACAGCAGTAGCATTTTGTCCAAGGCAAACAAAATGGTCTAAAATGCCCTGTTTTGGTTGGCTTTTTTGTATTTCTTTTATTTTTCTATCTGTAATGAAACTGCCACAAACCTATAACTTAAGACAAACACAAAGACGTAAAATCATACTTCAACAAACATACTGTACTGCATACACAGTATATGCTTGTAAATGCTTAGGTATACGGTATGTTTCTCAATGTTTATACTATATACTGTACCTTGAATTAAGAAATGGTAACAAAACTGTTGAATTTATTTGCTACCATTAGAGGGCACAGTCGGTTCTCTGGATCTGCAAGTTATAATTTAAAGTATTGAGTTTTCTTGAATTAAAACAGAAAGAGAATAAGGGGGCAGGGACTTTCAGTTCTTTTTCACGCAGGGTATATGATATCCCAATGTCTTTGCAAAACAACATGAAAAAACATTTACTTAAAAACATTTTTATGCATTGGTGCAAAGCTGTTGAAAGACTGGGAACCTCAGAGCAATAGGAGACATTATTTTTTTTGCATTTTGAGAAGCTTGTTAAATGCTTCATGGTCAGATCAGAAGGCTAGAGCCTTTGTCTAGGAAAACAGGATCAGCGGTGTCTGGTGATTCTTTAGCACTTGGGTAGCATTTCAGTTCACAAACAGGTGACAAATTGGCGGCTCACTTTTGTTTTCATTATTCAAAAGAGATCTTGGGCTTGAAAAGCAGTGCAGCTAATTCTATCCCCTCTTTGAAGAAAACAAATCAGCCCACTAAAACAGGACACAAGTGAAAACCGTGTGGAAGTGCAATTAAAAACAAGAATAAAAGGTACTTTTTTACCTGAAGGGTGAGTTCTGTGCCCTCAACACAGGCCCAATGTCAAAATGGTTGTCAGTGAATTTCTACTGTACCTCTCATGTTCTTTTTCTTCCATCTAGCTTCATGATAACACTGCTTGTATTATCGGCTTATACAGTAATCAGCATTTAAAACATCAGCTGTGATAATCATTTTTGTCACCTACTTTTATGGAATATTTTCATTTCTTTTAGTCAGTAGGAAAACATAATAATAGTCTGAATCTCTGGAAATGAACCATGCACTGACAAATCCAGTTAGCAGAATAATGTAATGTAACATGCAGTGCTATCATCCAAAGGGGCGTGCGTCTAAATGAAAATAATGCTGTAACTAAATGAAAGTATTAAAAATCTAATTGTGTAACTTTGCATTGGCAGCATTCCTGATTTTCAAAAGTCCAGCAGTTCAACAATTAGCTCATTTGACATTTTTAGTGACAGACATACTGTGTAATTGTTTTCTCATTTAAGCAATATAATTCTCAACATTGAAATGATAAGTATAAAATGTATATTTGTGCTATATATTGACATATTTCACCTTCAGAGAAAAAAATTATATTCATTATACATTGTTCATACATTATTTATACATTGTATAAATGTATTAATTCATTTAGATTTGAACATACAGGTAAATGACCTGCAATCAAATACTCTTCAAAATTTTGACAAAAAATATTTTCACACATTAAAACAATTAATTAAAAAAATTAAATTGCAGTGTATGTATTACACTGGTAGCTCCTTTTGCAAAAGTTTGAAAGGCTCTTTGGAGGGAATTTATACAGAGAATGTCAGCTGCTACAGTAATTAAACTTCTTGATAATCACATGTAATTTAAATGTATTTAACTGTTCTGAAATATGCAGTATAGGTTTTAATACTGTATTTACAGCTTCAGCTATGAAAGGAAAGATATACTGGTGTCAAGTATTTTTCTCCCTAATGAAGGTAAATGGTAAGGGTACCTTTAGAAACCCATAATCTGAATGTTTGCACTATACTCTACAATTAAATATTGAATAGGTAATCATTCAAACATTTAAAGTAATTTTTTTGTGTCAAAATATGTCGATAAAAACTCAGACTGCAAATTAAATACTTGGGTTCAAATCTGTAGTCACATGTTTTATTAAAGAAGGAAAAACCCCTGAGAATCGTCCCCCATGAAAGCTTTCTTTCTTATTTTATCTGGGCTCACACATGAGTTTTACCATATCCCAGACCTGATCAGCAGCAGTCCTTCCCTCTACTGATCCCAAAAGACAACAGTTCATCATGTCCTCAAGGCCTCAAAATTAATTAATATCAATTCATTATAAATGAAGATCGACTAATCCTTTTTCTCATGAATGAAGTTGTTGATTTACAAAAGCCTTGCGTGAAGGCCTACTGGAGTTTGGTGTTTTTTAACAGAAGTTCAGGAAGAGGGCAAATTCTCATCTTGTCATTTCTGCTCTCCTACACATAAATATCTCACCTGCTGAGCCCCCTTTGCGCTTCTTTCTCACACCCCCCCATGCACGCCACCTTCATCCCCAAAGCAGCTCCCTGGCTCATTCCATATGAAGAGAGGGGAGGTTCTGTCAGCTTTGTCCTCACAGGCAAGCAGCTGTTCCCTCAATCAGGTGACTTATGCCTCACACATTGTCTCTGTGCCGCATTAATTAATACTGAAATGGCACAAGGGATACACCACCTTTGCCACAACTGTCCATTAGTTAGTGCTGTCTATAAGGATTTTAAATAAGGAGAAAGCTGCACCACTTGACGTTGAGCTGACTTTTGATCAGAAATTTTCAGGATCTTATCCCACACATTAAATAGGTCTCATCTGATTATATTTAAAAAAAAAAATTCCCTTATTTGTGATTCTCAAGGGAGAAAATTAAAGATTTTGAGGCTGTTCTAGCTCCAGTTGCCCTGTTTTCAACTGCTGAAGCAAGGACACTACGTTCCAGCACACCTCAAGTGCTGAAGGACCAAATACAACCCAGTCTGAGCTCTCACTGGAGATCCCACTCCTGTTTTTCTAATTATGTCTCCAAATGTTAGTCAAATATTTTCACAAGGCCAGGAAGCGTAGAGTTTATTCCACTGATTTATATGAAGACTTCACATTGATGTTTTTGGTTTCCTGCCACATTGGACATTTCCCCATAGTAAAAAGCTAACATGCTGAACAGGGTCATTATGAAGTTTAAAAACAAAGCCGCTATCCACAGGTACCCTAAGGTATCACACACCACTGAGGAATTAAAAAAAATATTGGTGCTTTACAGAATTTTATTGGAACATCTTACCTGAATTTAATCTCCCCCCCAAAAAAATCCCCAAAAGTTCAAACATTGCTTGATCTAGCATTGTTCCTCACTGATGTTTTGACCATGTTGTCTGGTTTAGGGTCCAACATAGACATTTTTGAAAATTTTCCCTCATCATGGCTGCTACTTAAATATCCTTTTTAAATATCTCCTTTGACATTGAAATCACCAGTAAGTGGTGTCCCTTTAACTACTCAGCTTGTCTTCTCTTGAAGGTCCATTACAGATATACCATCGTCATATTTTATCTCTTTGGTGGCTCAATCCAAGGTAACTCACTTGCTGTACACTCTGGTTCTGCGCTTAGCCATTACAAAACACTGATAATGGCTATGCTTTTCAGCTGTTGATTTGTCACAGGTTTTCATTCCTCTTTAGTGTTTGGTCTTTTATCTGCATGGGAAATGTACAATCCATTAAAAAGGGTACTTATTTCCTGGAAGTAACTGAGGTAAAAATTAAATGAAAAGCTTCTATTGCTGTACATATGTCACCCTCATGACTTTTTTTTAATGAGTTGCCACGCATTTTTTTTTCTTTATGCGTTTTTATAACTCTTACAAAAATGTGTCACAAAACATTTAAAAATAAATATAATATAAAAGATTTAAAATCTAAAGGCCTTATAAATGAGCATATTTTAGATTAGTCTTCATCTAAGCTCAGTTTACCAACAAACTTAAGTTTGATATGAATATCTTTCAGGCCATAAATCGTGATAGTGAGTTAGTTATTAGTAAAATATAAAAATAAATGAGGTGGTTCACCAGTTTGTTTCTATAGGTTTTACTCTGTCATACCTTTGCACATGTACCTAGTTTGCTTTGGATCATATTGCCCTGACCTAATTTTCAGGGGCCATAATTCAAAAGCTACCACTTCCAGAACTAAAGGATTGTAATTTATAATGTTCTCATTCAAACCTCACTCCAAACGGATACTTTCTGATACTCTGAGACAGGCCAAAAACACCTTTTTTCATGAGTTGGCGTGAAGTGACACAAGCAATTTGCAACATTATACTGCAAGTATTATAAGTCAAGTAAGTGTGATCATTGGTATAAATAGCTCTTGTTATTTTATATAATAAGGCTTCTCACAATTGTTTCCAGGTGTTTGTAAAGGTCAGCCAACATAGTTTGAAAATTGAAGCTTCTAATGTTCTTTCTATAGTATTAAATTCTGTAAAACCAGATTGTCAGTGTCTCTTTTCCTTCCTGTTTTAACCTTCTGTTTGTCCTAATTTATGAGAACATATTCAGTTCAGAGTTGTTTATATTTCCCTCATATATTTTACTGTTAACTATAGGGATTTTGATCAATATATTTTAGTTTAAACGGGGTCACATTCACAGAACTTTAATGTTTTAAAAGCTCTTTATAAATTTAACTGCCATTATGCTATAAATGTTTTATATTTGACCCCCATTTTTCTGGAAGAGAGACAGTGTAAAAACATTTTCTTTAGTTTCCAGCCAAGGTAGGGTAAGTAGTAGATTAAAAGATGTGCACAACTTTGGGTTCACTGTACTTTTAAAGATTGCCTGTGTCTATAAGAATAAGTCAGAATTTGTATGGAAATAATAGCTATGAAATGTTTACTTTAGGTTGGTTTTTTTATTTAAATATTTGTTCAACATAGAAATGAAAAAGGAACAGAGCAAGTTCAATCATGTTTTGAGTTCAAGGCATACTTTCTGTCAGTCAAGCTTGGATCCAGTCTGGGGACATGATGAATCTTAATCATAGCACTTGTCAGCAACTGGGAGCAAAGGGTCAGTTTTGGCAGGAATGAGCTTATTGTGTGTCGTCAAAGAAGAGAATTTCAGAAATATCTGGCAAATGACACAGTTAATCACCCAACTGTCGACTGCAATAGTGATCTTTGTTTAAAAAGAAAACATATCTTTTCAATGAAGTCATAATACCATAAATAATGTTGGAATTCATATTTACATTGTATTTTTACTGGCATTTATTAAAGATGTTCGGGAAATTAAATTTTGCTGCTGACACAGACGACAGTCACTTATACAATACTTTGCTTGAAAGAGTCTAGAACGTCCCATAAAACTTATTTCATTAACTTACTCATTAAAGCATCAGCCACTGAACTAATATTCTTGTACATGCTGTTGTACTGCTGCGTATTAGTTAATGTCTAAATTACACTGGCTCTAATAATTAAAGGTGTGTATGCACATAATTAAAATACTATTCAAAGGTACAAAATAAGTGAGTGTAACATAAAATAATTGAAAAGAACGCTACTTGAAACCACTCAGTAATTTCACACATTTTATTAAAAATCTTTACCAATTTACAGTTATTAACTTTGCTGAAGAGTGGGACTCAAGCTGAAATATTGGATTATGTGATATGTTTTTATAAATATACATAAACTATACAGTATGTTACTGTACCTTCAGAGAGAGTGTGTTAGTAAAGGGCATTCATCTCTTTGTTCCATTGTCACTAAAGCAAACACTCCATTAAAGCAAACAGACACATCACTTGCATTTTTAACCTTTAAGAGACACCAACAATGGACATCTCAGAAAGTATTAGTCATGAGTGGCTTTTGCAACGAAAAGCAAACATAACGCCAGCAATACTCTTTTTATTTCTTTTAGTTGCTATTTCATGCTTAAGGTGCTAATTATCTATTGACATTATGAAAAAGATAAAGCTGTTAGGGTGAGCTAATTTATCAATGATTTTATTGAGTGACATTAGCACATTGTATCTCTTGAGAAATTAAAGGATATGGAAAATACAGGATATGCATAATACAACAAACAAACTGGCACATGCATGTAATAAGTACGGATAATTGCTCATTAACAGTAAATACACATCACCTCCAAGATAAGCTACATAGCTCTTCATCTGAATTAAAGTGTATTCCCTTTTTGATTTGCAAATTAGTAGTGTTAGTTTATCTTTTTTCATTCTTAAGTACATTTTTTTTATGAAGGAGCAGAAGCACACCTTAACCGTGTGAAGCCTTTCCATTTTATGAGACAATTCAGGTTCTTCAGTCACAACTCATAAAGCCCGGCCCTCCCTCAGACACAAAACTCAAGATGTGTTTTGCACTTTGCATTATGCAACACAAATTTCTCAGCCGAGTCAGCATCGAGCTAAATATTCATGGTCGGCCCAGAAAGAAACTAACGATACACCAGGGGTGGGAACAAACATCTATTTGCCTTTACTGTGATGTATCATCACCATAAGCAATTGATTAGGCTGCCTCATTATTGTTTTGTAACCGCATAGAAGCCATTACTGCTCCCCAGTCCTCCCTCAAGTCAATTTTCAATACCTTGTACTACAAATAATCAAAGCTGAGAGGGTGTGTGTTAGGATGTATTACCATGTAATGTAAGTGGTGAAAACCCCTTAGGCTTAGGTTAACTTTTCTCATTTTCACAGATTCTCCTGCCATTCCCTCTTTTGTTCTCTGGGAAAAAAGAAAAAACTTCCTGTACCCTCTTCACGGATCACTATGTTCTCCTGGCCCTCTCCTGCTCAGTGAAGTGAGAGGCACGCTGGAGCTGAGCTGCTCCTGTTGTCTGAAAACCTGGCTTAACAAATTCAGCACCAACAGGGGCAGCTCAAAAGGAAGGCTTCGGCGCCGTGCTAGTCGGTATTCATTCAGCCTTTCAAAACAACCGTGAAATGCATTTTCTCAAATGCAAATCAAGCCTTGTGACCAGTTCGATTAAAGTTAATAATTAAACTGTTCAAAGTATATTAGGCAGAAAGTCAAATATCGTGTTTATGGAATGTTGTTTTTTTTTTTAATCCAATGAGGGAGAAAAGCCATTCTAAATTATCCCAAAATGCTGCTTTTCTGTTTTTAATCTCTAGTTTGTTCATGGTTTGTTTTAATTTAAGGAGAACTCCAAAACAAAGCTTTAATAGTCACGTTTTATCAGTTTTGATAAAAAGGTTTTGAAGTCTGTTAGCTGAGGCTCCATCTCCCCACAACTTATTGTACTAAGCTGTTATTGAGGGACTAATGAATGTGCACATTCCGATCTTGTTTTGAAAACTCTCCAACACAAAACAGTATTACAGATGCCATTTAGGAACTATTGTTTAAGGGAGAATACACTTTCTGCTACTGGTATTGGGTGTAGGCTAAATGTACCTTCCTCATTCATGTTGGGATTTGACTATTTTCAAACCTTTACATACTGTAGTCTATTATAATAGACTGTACATTTACTTTAAATTTAGAATACAATTTAATTTTCAGAAGCTTCAATAAATGTTTGATAACCTGTTAAATATTTGTCTTTTTTCCCCTCAAACGAAAAAGAAATTAACATGGAACTGTAGGTTACTAGTGTGGCGTTCAGTGACTAGTAATACTTGTCCAATTAACCTCAACAACATTCTTTTTAATTGAAAACACAATTCTTTATTAAATCTATTAGACGTTTGTGGGTTGAATGATCTAAAAGGTTTTTACCACCGCTTCCTCGCAACTCTTGGGCTCTATTCTGGACCGAGGTGCTTTTATGGAGGACTTTGCATGTTCTGCCATAGTACTTGTGGGTTTTCTCAGGTGCTCTAGTTTCCTCCCACAGTCTAGAGACACGTAGTTCATATTTATCTGGTGCCTCTAAATTGCTCCTTGTGTGCAGATTGTGTGCCCTGCGAAATATAAAGCAGTTACTGAAAATGTGCACATATCGTTTCGTCTACGGTAACTAAGATGTCTATCATTTGGGACTTCTGCATTTGGCTAGTAAAGATCCATCTAAGCCAGTCTCTGGGAACCTCATTTGCAGTCCTCAGTAGGCTGGTAACTCAGCTGTCAGTGCTATGGGACGTAAGAACGCAAGTAAGCTTACAAACTAGAGGCGGTCATCCAGCCCATCTCGTCCATTTGGTATTTAGAAGTTAATTGATCCAAGAAGAATTGAAAGAAGAGCTGTAATAAGTACAGAAGTGATTGCGCACATTCTATTGGACACAAGTAATCTATATTGTATCAGTGTGAGGGCTGTAGCCACAAGCTGGCTTGCTTAATAACCTTAAACTCCAAATTAGGACTTATAAAAAAATGAAAAACACAAGTCAACTGTGTCACATCAATAAATAAAATGTTCCTTCAGTACATCCTTTCTAACAATACTATCCGGCATACTCTATTTTACTTTCCTTTCCTTTTTCAAAAAGAAGAAAAGCTTTTTCTTCCCTGTAGCTTTTTTCAAGATAATCTTCCTTGTGCATCCAAACAGGAATTGCACTTACAGCTGCTACACTCTGGAGACAGGGGTGCATTCCTCTCTCTTTAGCTCCTGAACAAGCAGGTGATCATCTATTTCTTCATTTTTGTAGTACAGAGGGTTTTCCTGATTGCCTTTTGTCAAACATTAGTCCACTGTATTACCAGAGGAATACAGTATCTTCAAGGCTTTAGCACACTGCTGCCAGTGTTTCTGACTGTGATAAATATGTGGAATAGATCGCCTAAAATCAAGAGACATCATGGTGGCTATGTTCTAGCCTTGTTGATTATATAGATTTTAGAGCCAGAATTAGGTACCATGGTTGATTATAGATATTAGTTACTTGTTTCATTTAAGCCATTAACTTATCTTTTTTCCAAGCATTTTGTCTTAGTTAAGAGGTTCATTTTGAGGAAATGTACTGTATTGCTTAAATAACAAGATTTTTTATACAGTACATTCCCCATGACCAAGTACATGCATTTCCTTTAGAAATGATGAGTACTTACTGTATCATATTATCAAAGCAAACGCTCAATTAATAAAACTGGGAATGTAACCAATATTATTTAATAATTGTTTAAAGTTCTAACTTGTGCTATTTTTTTACTGTTGCAATTCGAAATATATATTTAACAAAAGGCCAAATAGCCCTGTGCATAACCTTAGATAATATGTGTATATAATTATCCAGTGTGACCACATTTGAAGCTGTTGAGTAAGGCAATTCTGAGTGAACTATAAACAAATAATGTTAACACTTTTCTCTTAAAATGTGGTTATTTTCTGAAGCAATTAATATGGCATAAATGGCTCTATACACGCTTACATTTTGTACAAAAGTGGTCATTTCTGGAGGTGAATTTTTAGCTGATTTCAGGCAATGTCTTGCAGAAACATTTTGTGCTTTCACCTTCTGTCTCAGCCCACACCTCAAATTATCCTTTTTTCTCCAGTCTTAACTTTTAACCCAACCATGCACAAACTGGGATACCTTCACATAACCCCTGCCACTAGCTGGGATACAGGGAGTCTGCAGCATGGGCCAAGGAGAGCATGAATAAATATTACATATAAATAAAAATTATAAATTGAAACATTGCAAAATAATGCTAACCGAAGTCCTGTACATAGTGTACAATTAATCAGGAGTAAGTAACCAAGCTCAGAGCAGTCTCATATCAATAGAAAGTACAGTAACTTTATATAGACAGTTAAAAATTGGTAGACTATTATCAGAATATTTTTGGTACAAATCGGCAAGTCTTGCCACTATAGACATAGAAAGTCTTAATTCTTTTTCTAGAAAATGGTTGTTAGATGTCCCAGAATACTGCCCCTTGCCTCTTAATGAACAAAACAAGTTAGTTGCTTTTCCTGTGCTGCTTGGGCTGCTGATTGCTTTGCATTATTTGAATCTGGAGCACAGATGGGACAGGTCTACAAACCCGGTAAAGCTCAATTCTCACAGGGACGGAAAATTGTTTTTTTTTATTGTTTCTGTATTTTTACTCTTTTTGACTTGCTTTTTCATTCTCTTTATTCTATTTGTGTAGCTGAAATTGTAGTGTATAATTTGATCTGCTCTTCTGCAGTAACAAAAAGAAAATGGGGGTACCTCAGTATTGGTCAAAAGCAGAACATCCAGTTACCTCTATGAAGGGGACTAGTTCATATGAAAAATAGAAACCTAAAAAGTGCCTGTGACAATGAAATGTCACTAGATGTAATTAAAGCTCATCCTCTACAAAAAAAATACATCAAATGACAGAACTCATTTAACTTTGGACTTAAACTGCGAAAGGTATCGAGTGTGATGAAACCTGAAGGGACGTACAGTAGGTGCCCGAAGTGCCTTTTAATTTCTCTATATGCAAACCATTTTCTGCAAATTCTTTTTTTTTTTTTGATGGCTTTAAAACTAAACCGCCTACAGGTGGGCAAATTAATGAAAAGTAGCTTAATCATAGACGTCATTTATAAAATTACCCAAATAAATCTATGACTTTTAGCATAAGTAGCGGGCCAATCGGCCTCAGAGGCACTGGTTTGGTAACTAGAGAAACGTTTGGCCATTCCTGCTAAGGTCTGTAGGAGCAGGCTTGCGTCCCAGTTTGGCACTGGAATCTTGGAGTGTGTGGTTGCATCCTGAGCAAAAACATCTGTTGTAAGTTGCCGGCCTGAGCAGTCGAACAACGGCCTAACCAAGTCCTTCTTGATTCAATGATAACAATAAAGTGATTACGTGCAGAAGAAAATTCCTTCTTCAGACTGCATATAAATTGCATAAAAATTATTGGGTTTTTTTTTTTACCAGCGCTCGTACATAAAAAGTTAGATAAGAGCTGTGATAAAAGAATAAAACTGAATATACAGTATCTAGCTAATTCTATTGCTGTTGTTATAAATGCCATACTGTATATTCTCCCCCATTTTAATTGGCAACCCTGAGGAATGTGTGACACACGTTATAATCAATACACCATTTTTGGCACGTATTGTAAATTGACATTGTAAATATACCATTATTATCCAAGCTATGGATCTGTACGTGGTGTCCTCTCCTGTTTATTCCATAAGTAGAAGTAGGGAGGATTGTGTCTGTTGTGCTTCATATGTGGAATGGAGGAGGGATCGTTAGGACTGTTGTGTTCTAAGATGATCAAATCTCAGCAGCTGAACAAGACTGCAGTTAATTCGACTGGCAATGTAATTTCTCAGCCCTCCACATGATCTGCTGGGTAGTGGGGTTGCAGGTGCAGAATGGATGCTGTGTGTCACCCAGGGGGGAGATGTACTTCAGTGGTGGAGGGAAAGGGTCCCATCGTATATGTACAGTACTTTGGGATCCTATGGAATGAAAGGTGAAAAATCAATTATTAATTATAATTATTGTACTATTAATTTATTTGGGCTTGAAGGTTTAAGAATTAAGTCTAATGTCCTGTCATTCACTTATTTTAATTTGTATAAAGGCACCGTTTGAGACTTTGTGAGAAAATAGAGTAGTCTGGATCCTGATTTCTGAATTTCAAGATTACACTTTTCATGACCTCTCTCTCTTTTTTTGCGCCTGCTAGAAAAAAAAAAACTCCCAAACGACAGAATCCGATCCAGGTCCTGAGAGCTGTGAGGCAGCGGAGCTACAGTAGCCGTCACGCTACCGTGCCACCCTTGAGACATGCAGCGTTGCACGATTTGAAAAGGACAGGACCGTGCCCGTCCCAATTCCCTTTAGAAACATTGGATTGTTTGTCCATGGCTGAGCCGCCATACCGCACGTGCCCTTTTTCTGCGAGGTGTGCAAGAGATGTGCACAGCATTTGCCAACCATTATGAAAGATCCAAGCACAAGAAAAGACAATTAAAAATGTTTTCTTTTTAAATTCTTCCATTCAATACTAGAGGGGTTTCTTATAATAGGATGCAGACATTAAAGTATGTTTTCAGCATTTTGGTCTTCGGTAAGTTAATTATCTGGAATAAAAGACAATGCTTTCTCTTGATAATTAGCTGTTCATGGCAGGAAGCAGGGGGTAAATGATGACAAGTCTTGTTTTTGTGATTGCTTCATTCCGTTTGCTCAGACAGCAAAAAGTAGCATGTGAACTACGAACGGGAAAATCAAAAAGTAAATTAAGCGCCCAAACAGGAACCGCTGTACTCAATAAGGTCATTTATGTTTTATATTCTGCCTTTTGTGTGTTTTTAGGAATTACACATAATCACCACATACTGCAAGGCAAAGTGTGCTGTCGAAAGAAAACAACATCAGTGGTTTGATTCGTTCTATTTGAAGACCCTGGGATACCATCTCATAGAGAGAGGAGGCTTGGCACACTCTCATCGTTCAGGTGAGCACCTGAACATAAATCTGAATATGTTTTTTTGTAAATACATTTGGATACAGGCTGTTGTTGAATATGAAAATAGCTTCTCTGTACATGCACTTCCATTGTCAGCTGTGGTAATTTAGGTTTAGGATATTATCACACTGAAATATCAGGCAGGAGCAATCTGTTGCTTTTTAGACTTTGTTTTTAATAATACCAAATAGTGAAAAGTGTACTTCAGAAAATTAAAAAATGCTGCAGAGTAGCTCTAGGGAGCTTATTTTACAAACTTTTAGAAGATAAATGTATGCACTGCATCCACTGAATATAATATCTTTATTATTATACAAGATTAATACAGTTTGTAATTCCAAACCTTTTATTCCCATCTGAAATGATTTGCTTAAATTTAGCTAAAGTAATTCTCTCAAGCTGAACTAGATAGGAAGCTAAATACTTGAAAATAATACAAATAGTGATGTCCTTTATCTTTGGTTAGAAGGAAAATTTTCAAGCAAAACAAAAAGGCTTCTATTTTATTTTTCATTTTTGTAACAATTGAAATCTTGTTACATTTTAGCACTGACAGATTCAGTATTAGGAAGTCCGGAAGGCATCTGTTTGTGTGTAATGAGCGAGATGTTTAGGTTCCCACAAGTGCCTTATTCGCTCAGAATAAAACAGCCTCTTGCGAAAGTGAGAATTCACTGGACTCGCGTGATACACGATAATCTGTAAGGCAATGCCAGTTAAATTGTGTCTCCTGTAATATCAAATTCCGTTGCTCACTATTTGTAAACATTTATTTATGCCTTCATTAATGCTGAACCTCACCACTGGGACATGAGGCACAGAAATCTGAAGAGACGGATGTAATCAAAACAGTCAAAGCAGAAGCTCACAATCCTAGTATTCGAAATTCAAAGGCGTAACATCCTTGAGATATTAAAATGCAGTACAGCATTCAAGCTTTGTTCACAATAGGCTGAAGAAAAGTCAAATAAAAGTTTCTGAACTTTGAATAACACTTGGGGGCTCACAACAAAACTGTTCCACTTTCCCACTTTGAAAATATTACCCCTTCAGGTAGTTTCCATGTTAGAAGCATAGAAGCCCATGCTATGCCAAAGTAGGACAAGAACATAGAGTAGCTATAGAATGTCTTGTTTTGACATTTTTCTAGTGAACGTGTTTTCATTGTAATTTCACTATGACCATTTCACTTTCTGGATATTGCAGTAACAATTTAAATTCTTGTTTTAGCAGCACAGTTAGTAGACAGTGGTGAAACCGCTACTGTGCTCTTTGGCTTTTGTTTCTTTTAAAATCTCTTTAATCCTTTGTTTTTGTCATTAATCACAGGGGTTTTCCAGCAATTGTTTTTTTTTTCAAAAGCTTTGATCAGGAGAGAAAAAATTTTAATAGTCCTCACCCCTGGATCTTTTCTTTACAAAATCTTACGTATGCAGTCAGAGTTGGAGTTTCTTAGCCAAAGAGGAGCTGAATTACATTTCTCTCCGTGCCCTTGAATGAATGGCATAGTTTGGGAGAAATTATTGGGCAATTGCATGCCTTTTATGCAGATAATACTATTTGATGAAAGCAATGTTTTGATCTGCTGAGGATAATACAGATCCAGAGCTGGATTCATTGGTGAGAGTAAAGCTGTCTTCTGTGATAACTTCATCTCAGCATGAGGTCAGATGCAGGGGGAAAATCAGGAGGGGGATTAAAAAAATGACACAGTCAGAGCAGCGCTCAGTCTCCTGCTGTGCTCTGGGCTGCAGACTATAGCTTATGTTTCTGATCTGCTATGGTATTGTCTGACTTTCTCTCTCCCAGTGCAAGAAAAAGGAGTTGCTTCTAACTCCTTTTTCTAGTGGGATTAGTTCTCCATCTCTTTTGTAATTAATGAAAGATGTGCTTTTCTATCCAGTCTAATAAAAGATGGCATTTAAAGACCATCAACTGTTCTTCCATTTTTTGTAACCTTACTACAATAGGTTTGAGTTCCTCTTAAACATTCGGTGTGTAAGGAGACTCCAGAGGCAAAAATAAAGGAAGAATGTTGTCTCAAAGATAGGCATTATCTTTAAAGTCAAGAAACATGAAAAAAATTCAAGTTATTCAACATTTTCTTTTAAATGCTAACGATAGAGTGTTAATCAAAAGGATTAGAGATGGTCAGCACTTTATTCTCCAATGTGTGCTTGGAGATCTGTGAAGTATGGTTTTAGCTGATAGTTTCCTCCAGAAGCCAACTTCTCAGTGCAATGTATCATGTAGGATGACCACCATGTAATTAAAACTGTAAGTAAGCAGAAAGTTCAACTTGTGGTAGCTGTCTTCAATGACAAATCATTTTCAAGATGACCTAGTCCTGTACTTTTATATGACTAAGGTTTTTTTTTTCCAACCCCTTGCAGTACTATTCTACCTAACGAGAGTTTTTAAGCCTGACTTGATAAGAACTGCAATTTAATAAAAGAAACATGCTAAATTTTTTACAACTCTATTATATATACTGTAGCCTGATCTTGTCAGATCTGAGATGCTAAGCAGGGTTGGGCCTGGTCAGCACTGAGATGAGAGACTTCTGATACCACACTGGTACTGGTGGGACAGTAGGTTGCGCTCTTCCCTTCTGGACCCCCCAGAATTCCCACAAAACCAGTGGCCCAGTTTGGGAACTTGGGACACTTGGCTGCAGAAGGTGTTATCCTCCAGATGAGGTGTTAAACTAAAGTCTTGACTAATTTGTCATAAAAAAAATTCTACTTTTCAAAAGAGTAGAGGTCCTAACCCTTGTTTATCCAATTTGGCTTCCCTAAACTGTCCCATTAACTCCACTGGTGAAGCAATGTCTCACTACCCTGCCTGATTGGGCATGTTCTGTGGCACAGAATGGCTGCTGCATGCCAGCACACTTGAGTGGTGGTTCTGAAAAATATCTGAATAGTCATAACATTAAAACAGCAGCTACAAGAAGTACAGTAAGTGCAGTGGTAGTAGGTGGGATTATAGAGAAAGAAAACAAATGAGGCAGATTTATACAGGCATGTGTTACGTTTTCTTTATTTTTGTAATTGTTGATAAAAAAAAGGCAATAAAGGTACATATCCTTGTACAAATTGTACAATTTGTAGTTTACAAATTGTAATTTAAGGAAGGTTAAGAATGCACTCAGTTTCTGTGGCCCCTATTATTCCGTCTCAACTAATATAGCCTGTATGTCATATCACTAGGCTTTGTTCTGTTTTAACTTCCTGTATACAGTATGTGTTAGAATTGTTTCTTGAAATGTTTCTGTTGTTGATTCCTGCATTGTTGAGGCTGTTTCTTCATCGGGGTTTTACTACATCGGAGTTTTATTACTGTGCTCTGAAAAAAAAAATGGAAAAACTTTTGTGAAAAAAATATTGCCGTAAACATTAGCATATTATCGTGAATTCTTTGAATAGGATTTTAATGTTCTTTGAAAACTCTATGACACACTACTCAAATACCACGGTATAGGATCCTGCGTGTACCAGGAAAACATGGAGAGTAATGATGAAGAACCCAGGTTTCTTACATTTGTCACCCTTTTTAAATGGGTTCTTTAGCCTTCCATTCTTACGGCACATTTCATATGGCTTGATTTAAGCTGGATCCTGTCTGTGTCAGCCAAGAAGAGGGATAGTGGGCATTGACTTCGCATTCATGCAAAGCAGTGGAGGTTATTCCAGGAAAAAGCTCTGTATGTCCAATTACATGACCACATCATTTTTAAATTTAGACAGATGTCCCATAATATGCTCCAAATCAGATTACCAAAACATTGTTCTCGAAATAATTCATTTAAATCACTTCCCTCCCCCCCAAAAAAAAAAAAAAACTTTATCAGATAGATATTTAGGGAGCAATGAGAAAGGATATGATTACTTTCAAAGTTACTGTTGTTGTTATTGTTTGTGGTGGTGGGGTTTTGTTTTATATGCAAACATTTCTGAATAAAAAGTAAGACGGGAGCACTGCCATTATTAGCTGTAAGTTACTGGGAAAAATAAGAAATAAGAACAAAATGTTAGGTGGAAGAGATCACATTTAAATATCAAGAAAAAACACTGACTACTATGAGGTCAAAGATATAAAAAATGTCATGTCAAAGGTCTTTTAGCAAGGACCACATTTTTATTTTTATGCTCTTATCTGCATACCGTTTTTTAGATTATTTTATCTTGACAGCTGCAAAAATCAACGGGCGTTTTTTTTTTTTTTTTTTTTAGGCTTGGGTTGTAGGTGTTCTCAAAATAGAATTTCTGATTCCCAGTCTGTCCACTGGCTGAAGCAAAGCAGTGTAACATGAAGCCCAACAGCGAAGAGGAAATGTCTGGGGCAGTTGTGCTTCCTTGCATTAAATGACAAAAATAAGAGGAAGCAGTGAGCAGAATACAGTCTGTTTAAATTGATTTTCTCTTCAACGTATTATTTAAGGACTCATTTCAAGGCAATTATTGAATGGTACTTGGATGTCTGTGGAGGTGAGCCAGCACCACCTGCTAGAGATGGAATTTAACAGAAACCTTTAAAAAAAAACAGGTGAATGCCATAATGCAATTCTTATAAATCCTGATTGCAGTGACTGTTAATACTGTTTTCCTAATTACCTGAATATAATCCGACATATTCAAAAGTCTTCACACACTGGCATGCCACACTTTGCTCTTCATGTTCTATTTATTTAGTAAGAGATTCATTTCTCTCTACCTCAGAGCAGATACTGTTTATTTAGTGGTTGAAGTGGGAAGCTAACGTCTGAAGAAGGCTCAACAGATGAAACATTAAAATACATGCCTGTATAAACAAGAGTGAACAACTAAGCGTTTTCAAATTAAAAATCAGGTAATGTACTGTATATTAAAATATATTTTTTTGTTTTTAGAATATACTTTTTTATATAACCATCTACTATCCAGTTTGACATGGCATTATTATTTTTCATTTTTCTATTTTGTTGTATCATTACTGGAAATCTTATGTAATCTTATGTACTGTAATTATCCTTAGTACACCACAAGTGTAGTTGCACAAGTATGGATTACATACTTAATGCATAATTGATAAAAGCATCATCTGAGAAATTAATGATAATAGTTCATCAATAGATAAAGTGAATGCTACCTAGTAAAAAAGTTTTTAAATTGAACACAGCATAGAAAACTGTCATCTTTAACTCTTACTTCAGTGAAACCTACAAGACTTCTGGCAAAACGATCTTTTGTATTTGTTTTCAAAACCTGAGTTTATTTCTCAACATTTACTTATATCCCCTTAAGTCCGTTTTGCCTTGACTCCTGAATGATTCCAATTAAGAAAATAATACATTTTATGTAGATTAATTTTTGCAGATGTTACTTATTAGACTAAGCAATACGGCATTACTTGCAATGTTATTTTGATAAAAAGGATGTTTACATTGGAATGTGAAGTCAATTTAATTTGCTTAAATTAAATTGAACTAAAATAGGTTTTTAAATTTGATATGTTAGTATGTACAAACTTTCATGACAAAACATTTCTTCATTATAAATTGTGCTGTAGAAAATCCTATGCAGTGTATACAAAATAACTATAAGTTTTGTGGATGCTCTGCCAGAGAAGGAAAAGCAGCAGCAGAAGATTAGCAGATCTGATCTAATACATAACATTATCCAGAAAGTAACATAATGGGAGACCTTTGCTCCCCGTGATATCGTTTGACACTGTGAATTTTCATTATTCATATATTATATTGCAATAGATAATCAACTACGTTGCAGAAGAATGGGCGTAAAAAGCAGTAAATCACTGGATTCTTGGCTTGGGATAAACAGCTATAATGCAAGGTTTGGAATAACTTTCAATGAATTGCTTAGTAAGCAAGTTTAGTCACAAGCCAATCTACTTTCCTAAGGCCTTAAATGATGCAATGCTCTGCTCACCAACTGATATTGCATTTATTTAACTATTTCTTGACAAAGTATAATTTAAACCTGTGTAAATAGAGGACACCTACAGTAACAACTATCTGTACACTCTACAATGCACAGTGAAATGAAGTATCCGTATGCAACGCAAAAAGGTTGTGGTGTGGTACATAACCGCCACAAATTATTTTTAACTATATAAACTTTGTGTACAACAACAACAAAAAACTATTAAATTGGGATAACAAAAAAAACAAAAGATAGCTTTTCAGCTGGTTTGTTCGATAGGTCCATCCTTCTGCAATAGTGTGGCACTCCTCCTCCAGTGCAATTTTCATGGCATCAGAAGACACTGCCCTCTGTAGTTCCTCCCTCATTCACCATTCTTGCTCAGCTCAGGGATGTTCTGTGGGGGTTTGGCTTTATTTTCGCTTGTGTCGTGCTTCCCTCACTGCAGCATGGTGTAGTTTGGCATTGATAAATACCTGGTTCCTAACCACAGAATTTGATGTAGCTGGCACTGTACTGTTGTTCAAACTATCACAATATGTGCTGGTAATCATGATCATTTTCTTCATCACAACAAACAGCCTTGGCCTTAACCAGGAGAGGTGTGCTCACATAAAGCAGCCCCCTGTATGCTACATTTTGCAATGCACTGTGAATTGAAGCATTTAACATGTTGCAGTAACCTGCCGATGCCCCAGCTGGAAGTGAACAGCATGGAAGGCAACTCATCAGAAGGCTTCTGTGACACTTTCGATGGTCTCCGGATTACTGCAGCCTCCTTGTGCATTCACTTTTTGGCTTGTGGGCAGCTTGATGCCCTGCCTCGTGCGCTCCTGCCTTGATCTCCCTGGGCAATGGAGAATTTCTAAGTCAGGCATGGGGTGCATTTTTGTCACTTGCTTCACTGTTCGTCATCCGCAGTTTGTAATCATTTTTGGTTTGTCTACTCAGGCGTCCTCTCTGCCACCTCCCACATTCTTCCGCTTTCCTACGATGATCATCACAGTAGACTTCGCAGATCATCACAGAATCACACGAGCAATCATACAGTACGTCCGATCTGGCAACCAACTACCGTACCTTTCTTGCGCTTAAACCCCATCAGCTAGGATTCAGGGGCTGAAATACTTAAGGAGATATGAACCCAGGCTCAGAAGGGATGGAGTTAGATCATCTCTTTTTAGTGCAGCAGCAACACTATTTTAAAATTAGTAAAGAAATGTCTGACGTGGCTTGAAGGTACTAAACTTTGTGAAAAATATCATGGTATGCAATACAGGCATGAAAATTATGCTACACGCACTTTTTAACGCAGACCAAAGGGATTATCACATGTTTAATCTGTAAAGCAACAACCAAGGTGATACTATTCGGCTCATACTGTGTGAAATGATGGCTCACATGCACATTTGGGAACAAACCAAAAAACTTCTGATCTGTGGATATGGTTCATACGGAAGGACCAAAGCCAATGTCATTTGCAGGGGACAAAGATGGTGAAAGCATAAATGATTTCATTCTACCTTCAGTTGCTCTGGGAGCATGTACTGTACACACGTTGCTGCAACACCTGGGTGGGGCTGTTTTATTACAGGCGTACATCACAAAGTTCAATACTTGTTTTTTGGTTTTCATCATCATAAAAATAATTTAAATATTATTCACTGCTAACAACATGATACCCTACAAATCACTTCTGACATAGAATTTGAAAATGATCGATGAAGCAAATTATTAACCAAAAAACATAAAATTTATAACATCAGATTACTGTGACCATTTTGCTTTAACAATGTCACTTCCCAATAATGCCCTTTTTTTGCAATATATTTTTCAGCCACTGCAACAGAAATCTGAAATTTCACACAATGAAGAAGAATTTGTCTTTACCTGAGACACAGTAAAATACTCAATACAGTAGAAACTCACTCAGTGGCATTATTTTGTGCTTGTTGTTGCAGTTTTCAGAAAGTAGTTGTTTTTTTCCCCCATCTAGGGCTACTGTATGTAATAAATTATGGAGTGCCTCTAGTAATCCCACACACTGCTCCCAAAATTAGGGAGTTTCCAGGAAAGCATCATCTGCCAGTGAACACAAACATAATCCTCTGAGTTCTATCCCACTTCCGCAGGTTGGTTTTTTTTTTTTGCTGTTGTTTGCAGGCTGATTTGTGCTTGCAGTTTTTTTTAACAATGAGCATTTTAGTTCTCAGTCACACTTAGAATTAATCAGCAGAAACCGGAGTTCCACTTATAAATTCTCACTGCCTGAAACCCACCATAGTAAATACAGATACCAAAAGACACATTTTAGAAGGAAAAACAGTTCATTCTTTTTGCTCCTGTTGCTAAATCCTGACTTTTTACATTAGAAATGCAATTTCTTGAGAAAACTGGAGCAGAAGTTACTACCATGAACATTGTTTTACAGTTTGTACCGCATATTTTATTTCTGCTTATTTTATTTAAGTGATGAGATTTTGGAATGGCAAAAGATTAATTAAATAGATGTTTTGTACTTGATTGAATCCTGTGAACCTTTTCTTTTGTTTCCATAAATCCTTATTGCAACACAGCGTGCATATTTTTCATCAAAGTATTTTTTCTCTTGCCTCCTTTCACTTAAAAACAGCTTCAAATATTTTCAGACATTGTGTTTCAATTATAATACATGCCAAGGTGTTTACTTCTAAGTCGTTGAGTGTCACAGTCTTTGTGGCACAGTGAAACTCGGCCTATTAGTGCATGGAAATGTAGCTACAGAAGGTCAAGAGCAGCTTTGCCAAGCATTTCTGAGCAAATATGGGAAACATTGAAACATAGTGATATGAAATGCCCTTACGGTAAAGGTCAAACAAATTTAGTGATCTGGTGCAAGACTTTTTGTTTGTTTCTTTGTTGTTGCTTTCAAACTAATGAAAACTAATGCACCTGGAGCAAAAACACCTACTGCCTACATTGGAAATGGCCTTGTAAGTGTGTTGTTTCGTTCTAGCTTCATGAATTACTCTTGGGCTATGACATCAAGGAAACACCTGTATTGAATTATAAAGGCCTGTAATATTCTCTCTGCCAGCTATTATTTCAATTAAAATAAATAGTAACCTATGGCTTCCTACTTTAACGACTTTTTATAGAAATCTATGCCAATGTGTTTTTTAATGGAAGGCTGTTTTATTACGTGAATAACTTGTATTCGTTGCAAAATTTAGTTCTCTAGAAACAAAGTTCTGTTCAGTGTCACATTAAGAGGGTGTTCTGCCTTTGAACACACTACTGAAGCATTACAATACCTAGATAGTACAAAATGAGACAATATGTATGCCATTCTTTAGAATACATCCCAGTAAAAAACATTGGGGTTTCAGAAGACATGGCATAATGCAATTCTTTCTAAAATCCTTACATTTTCACTCCTGTGAGGAAATTAAGCCCCTAATCACCCCAATACCTAATACCTCGACTGCTGAATAGTTAGAAAAATGCATTACTCTGTAGTGCATATAGATTTAAGCTTTCATCCCATCTCGGATCTCTAATTAGTTCATTTAAACAAAATTTAAACAAAAAAAGTCAAAGCACAGGGCTTCTCGTTTTGCTCAGCCAGTCAAGGTGCTTGCCCGAGCGCAGGCTGAGCTCAAGGGCCAAGATTTCACACCTGCATCAGACCCCTGACTGTGACCAGGGTCTCGCAAGAGGCGAGTAGAGCCGGTTGAACACCACTGAGGGGGGTTTGAGATTAGCTGGCCACGGCTCTCCTGAATCTCGGGGATTGGGAGTTTGCAGGCATGCCATGCTGTCAGTAAGGGAGGCACTTCACCTACGATCAGGTCTGCAGCTCCTGTGTGGGACCGTGTTGCCTGTGACTTGTTAAAATATAAATGATTTGAATGTGGGCGAGTTGATGGCATCTGTCCACGTTTCTCAGCTCTCACCACCCTGTGTGGTGATGTGGTTCACTGCTACAAGCTGACATGTGTAGACCACACTGGCTCTTCCAAATCAGTTGGGTATAACAAAAATAATTGGCACTGTCAAAATCACAAATCACAGACAAATCACTTTTTTTTCACGTTTTCCTATTAATCAGTTGCTTATTGAAAGATATTCATTAAACATTCATGAATCTGTCCATCACGGAGCCAATCTGTACATCAATGTCAGTTTATAATAATACAGTAAGTTTCATGTTTCATTTTTTAAAATATTATTTCAATTTAGCAGTGGCACATTAATTTAGACCTTAGCTTTTGGGGGTCTGGAATCCAGATTCGTTCTGGAAGAATGAGTACTCATCTCACTGAGTATTCATCTCAACCTCGCCCCCAGTGGACACACCATTAAATTACCTCAAACTGTGACACAATAGGATCCCTGCGAGGAATGACGATCTTCAGAAGAGAAGCCAAGTGCTCACAGGCACTGAGGTTGAACTATTTTACTCCTTAAAAGGCTGGTGGTTCCAGATCAGGACTAAAACACAGGGTGTGCCATGATGTGAACGTCCATACCCTAGGTCTTCTGTGCATAGTCGGGAGGCTTCAGCATTATGCCTCACCCATTAGAAATATTACGGCCGCCTAATGATAGAAAATGAACTTGCATTCAATATTAAGTACTACTTGCATGTCATATTTTTCTCTGAACTCACGCAACTTATATAAAATGTTGCATTCTGGAACACAGATTTAAAAGATAAATATCCAAATGTCTTGGCAGCTACATTTTAAGTAGTGTCATTACTGAGAGAGAGAAGCCTGGCTCCGGGTGTTTTCTAAACATCGCTATTGTTCAGGCACTTACAGAAGTATAATGCCAGCTGTGGGGAAGAACAACAAGGGCACAGATATTTGGAAGAGTGATATTTAGAGTGCTAAAAAGACGTTGAATGTGTTGCACTGTTTTTCTGCTTTAAAACCATAAACATAGCTGTCCTTCTCCAAAACATCCTGAAATATATTACATTGTCTGAGCCATCATATTTGCATACAATTCTCAGTTCTTGTGTGTTTTACTAAATTTGGAAGCTGTGGTTTGGGTAACATAATGAGTAGACATGCATCCTCTTTTCAGCATGACTGTTGTAGCTCTATTTGTATTTTGTCACTGACCCTGATCCTTGATCTATGGCTCTAGAAAAATGATTAGTTGCCCATATGGAGTTATTTGGTAAACTGGCAATAATGCAACAACAGCATTTTTCTCCCCCTAAGACAGCATTACTCACGGTGCAGTAAATATTGCGTTCTGTGTACAATAATTCAAGAATGCATTTACTGTACAAATTATATATTTTTCTCAAAAGTAAATAGCACGACCATAGATGAAGTAAAATTAAGAAGTACAAGAAAAATGGCATTGGGATCCTCGTTTGGCATTGGGATCGTTTGTTGAGAGGCTCACCTCACCTGGTCGCCCCACGTCTCTACCGGAGGGCTAATGTCTCGTTCCCGACTCTGCCCGATAGCTTGAGCCCAGACCGAACCCTCTCGTCTGCTCCGTTTCTACCGCTACGCATAGGGTCCTCCTGTCTCTCCATGCTGACACCATGCTGAAAAGAGAAGAAAGAAAACCACAACGTTTCAGCCGTGGAGCCTTCTTCAGGTGTGCCAGGAACATTGAAACATTATGTTACATGCTGAAAGTTATAATGAGACACCCGTGTTTCTACAATTCCTTCAAAAATAAGATAGTGTTTTTCCTTGAAGCTAAGTAATTTGTGTGACATTTTGTCAGTGATTTTTGTTATATACCTGACCAAATGAGAACTGTGATGTTCAGTGGTGTGCTTTTAAGCCGGCTGTAACCATGCACGGATGAGGAATAGTAAACAGGTTCCCTTGACCGGCCCACCTTTGCACCATTCATCTTTCAACATATCAAAGGCTACACAACCCCATACAGGAGGTTCGCCATCCATTGAAAGAGACACAGATCCCATGACAACAACATCACATGCCCGCGGACCTGGAAAAGTTGCAGGGCTCTCTGTGTCTCAGGGAGCCTGGAGAGCCCTGCCCACTAATCCCAGCCCACCCTTGGTTGCTCTCTCACAGACTGAGCCCAACTGCATGGGGGTATCCCAGTCAAGATCAAACACATGACTCCTGGATCATAGAACCTTGTGTATGATTGCATAGATGGTGATTAATAAAAACATGACTAATATTATATGTGTAAATACACACACAGATTCTCAGTGGGGTTACCAAAAGCTGCTATTTTATCTTTTATTTTTCAGTTTTATGCATGTGTGTTTCTTATTTTTGTTAATGGGTTATGTTAAATATATTATGAAATGTGCAAAATGTCTTTTACCTACTGTACCTGAAATGCACATTTCCCATATGGGAAAGTGGGGATAAGGGCGAGAGCCCAGCCCAGTTTGCACATCACTTTCAAAACTGGTTGGTCTTCTTTCATTTTCAGGTTTCGTGGGTTTTGTCTGCTTTTTTTAGGAACATTCTCATGCCTAAAAAAATACCCTTCAAACAGAAGTCTTGAGCACATTGCATGATGCTGGAAAGTGGAATGATGTGGTAGTTTTGCAAATATAACTCTATTTGCCTATAACCCCTACTGTATTACCCTTATAACCTCCGGTGTAAAATAACTAGCACACATTACCCACAGTTTCATATTGCACTCTTTCTTAATTATTTCATGTTCTAAGACTGAAATTAAATGAAACTGAGCTAATAATGCCCTTTTCACTGGTCTCTGAGCCCTAGATGCCACATGTCATCCCAGATCCCAACGCAATGCAGTTTCACTGTGGCTCGGGTCTTGAAAGTAGGGCATCCGTGATAAACCTGTCACATTGTCATCTTGCAACAAAGCCTCTGTTACACAAGTGGCACATGGGTGTGCGTTGTCCTCCTGGAATGTTGTCATGTCGGGATGAGCCTGCAGCTCATCAGCCTGTGTATATTAGCCACATACTATAGCTGTCTAGCCTACACAAGACTCATTTAAAAATATTACTGCATGTTATCTTCAGTTGCATTGCAACTTCATCACCCTTATATGCAATGTTTCAGAATAATTAAATAACAATCCAATCAAGACAGTTGGCTTTTAGGTACCTGAAATACTGTATGTTTCAAGTAATTTCTTATTGGATAAAAACTCAAAGTAGTGACAGAAGTCTTTCAGTATTAATAGCCTGATGTAAGGAACACACCCATACATTAATTGACTAGGCAAGGTCTGGCAGCTCTTCAAATGCTATGTAACTGTCCATTAGTAGTGGAAGAAGAATTTACTTTACAATGTCCTGTCTACCTTTTCCATTGCCTTGAACGTCCACAAATATTGTCTCTTGTGTCTCTGTGTATTAGATCACTAATTCTGTCATACCCTTTTCAGCTGGAGAGCTCAGAACATGCTTTTTTTCATTATCACATCCGGGTACAGTTGATGTTGGAGAGGATTTATAAGTGTTTAGTGCTTTATCTATTGCTGGTGTTGGTCTGAGAGAAGAAAGAGACTCATAAGTTAATGTTATCAAGGTACTTAGTTTGAAAGAGTTAGAAAATCTAAACTCTGAGATGAAGGAAGGAACAACTAAATGCACATTGTGGTACGTGGCTTACTAATACCTCCAGTACAGAGGCTTATCCTCCTTTTGTGTGCTTTTTATTCCAGGGTGAAAACATTGAATGGAAGTGATATAATGGTATAATACTAGAGTCTAAAGGATTTGTTTTCTGTCACTAGTTTGGCATCACAGTTCACCACACAGCATAGCAGCTTATCTGGTGGATTTAAAAGAAGAGCTGGACAGACTACCAGACAAAATCAGGCCTTTTCACTTTATGACGATACCTGATAGTTATTGCAAGCCAATATTAAATAGCTGTGGAGTTGCAGTAGTAGCAATAATAATGGCAGTAGAAATATTTATAATAATATCAGGAATTTCATGACCCTTTCATGAAGTAAAAAAATGTTATTTATTAGCAGTACATGTTTTGTGCTATTATGTTTCAGGTATTGCTAAAAATGTTATATATATATAAGTTTACTATCAGGGCATCAAAATAACTGCTACACTCCTAAAAGTATGAAGACCCCAAATGAAAGCCTAATGAAGCCCTAAGTTCATTAACGTTTGTAATCAGAAGCACGCAGACACCCTCATCAGGGCAGCAAGCAGTAAGGAGCCATTCATCAGCATGAAGTGTTAGTCATGGATGACCCCTAAATTATTACCAATAGTGGTAGATACACTGATTGGACACAGCAGGGGGAACACTGGCGCTTTACATCAGCCAGCAGTGGAAAGGGGGGGAGACACTTAAAAGCACTTAAAAGCTAAAAAACGCATTTTCCCGTTTGTACGCAGAAATGCGCATCTAACGCCGTGTTTGAACAACAGGATGTTCGCTGTCCCGGGCTGTGGCGCAGGAGACAGGCTGCAGTTCGCGGAGGCTGTGGGTTTTCAGCGAAAATGCTTCTGTAATTCGATCTCCCCTTGTTTCTAGTCGGTGTTGGTTGGTAGGGTCCTTGGCAGTTTCACATGTGTGCCTGTCAGTTTGAGAACCTTCATCTCTGGAGTCTTTTGCCTTCACTCCTGTATCTTCAGATTAGCTACTCTGTGTCCAGTGTCTCCGTTTCGATAACCCTGTTACAAACGGCCCAGCCCCCCTCCCTCTCCGCCACCAACACCATCATCACAGCCCCCCAGTGTTTCGGCATCCCGAAAGAAAAGTGGGCTCGGAGAGACAATCTGTAAAAAAAAAAACTGAAAGAGCAGTGAGTGGGGAGACTGCTGGAGAAGTGTTTTGTCTGCCGATTCTTTCATCACGGAGCTGCAGTGTGTTATAAAGAAGTTGGGACGTCTTTGGTGAAGTTTTGCCACGGTTCAGTACAATGGGATGCTAAATAAGATTACAGGCAGGTAAGGGCCTAAATTGCTTTGCGTTTTCCCACACTTCACAGTTGCCATTTTTTTCCTCTTAGTAAAATACTACAAAGCCAGTGTTAAAGATCACTGAAGTGTATTTGAGCTGAAACAAGGTTTGTATGTCGGAAAGTGTTTTTTTTTTAATTGCGTTTACATCCATTTTTATAAACACGTACCTTGTTAAACTGTACCGAGTTTCGTTGTTTATTTAAACGTAATGTATACAGATAATTTCTTTATAACAGAGCAGAGCAGCGGTATTAAATACAAATATCTTTTTCCCAAAATATTTGTATAGAGTAACGTGTACTGCAGACATATTCCTGTCAACAAAATCATTCAGAAACATTTGGTTTGACCAGACAAATATGGTCTTCTTGTTTAACAGGGCGGTCAAAACTATTCATGTGAAAGATATTGTGCTGCCGGAGATGCATTCGTAGCCTGACTAGGTACATACAGTAGTTAAAAGCTCAGCTGCACATCGCGCTTAAAGTAGGTAAGTGTTCGTTTCAGCCGGCACCACGTTATTTAAAAATTTGTTTCGTGTATTAAACTTGTAAAATTAACCACTTCACTCTTCCGCGTTAAATGACAAAATCGACATTGAATTTGTTTTGACGTTAAATCTCAATCTGGATTGTTTTGTTACTCCCGCTTTATTGTCATTTAAAGCCGAGTAACAAACCATGAGCAGGTTCCCAGAACTGAAAATTCACCATCAGTTCAATCAAACGCAAATAATCATTTAGGCAGACTGCTATGTCTGAGAAAAGACAGTCGTGCTGTGAAACAGTACTCTGGACATAAAAGTTCTGGAAAAGGCAATTAAATGGCTATTGTGCAAGGCATCGTGTTACTGATGGATCGTGCTTAATAGATTATTATAAAAATAAATTATAGTACATAAAAGCGAAAGCATTAATTTTCGATAGACCTGGATTGCCGGGTTGCGTTTGAGTAAAATATCTGTAATTTCAGCAGACGGGATCGTCTTGCTCTGTGTTTTTATCTTAAAGATACAGCTTCGTATATCAAAGTTGGCAGTCCTCCAAATCAGTGGAACAACATTGGGTATACGCATGAGTTATATAATATTATAAAGTGCATATTTAGCATTCTAAATACGAATACAACGCAATGCATAAAATAACGCATTCGAACATGTTCTGTAGTAACGTACGGCATATCATTTTAACCGTGTTTTGAACAAAATATCTTGTGTAGCTAGTATCAAGATACTAGATACACAAGTGTAACGACTGCTCAGGTGCTTCTGTCAGCAGAATATCCTGTTAATAAATGATATAGCTGCACCAGTACAGTAAGTGTTTAATAAAAGGTGGATAATAAAACCTTCTTGTTTGACAAAGTAACCAAAATGTCTTTGTTTTCAACTGTCTAGGCTAGAAACGTCATTTTTTTTTCTCTCTGAAGGATAACTTGCTTGTGCTATCAAATTTGGAAGTTTATTTAAAAAAAAACATCTATGCTATAAATCTATAGCTGTGTTTCACTGCGTTAAAACAGCCCATTGTGAATACTGGGAAAACTGAGACGACAGATAAAGTTCGATGAAAGATTCCTAGGACATCCTGGAAGATACTTTTGTTTAAATATAATGGGAACAGGATTTGCCCAAAAATGTTCGGGATATAGTCCAGTGTGGTATTTTGGAGAGAAGACCAACTCAGTAACATTTCTTAGTTTTATTTTTAATTAAAAATCCTCTTTGAGTGATACTGTAGTAAGTTAAACGGCTACAATGCTTCACTCACCTTTAACGGTGTTTTCTAAGTGGTAGATTATGAAACTGATGTATAGTGAGTTTTAAAGTTCATTCTTAAAAATAAAACTTGTTATAACATCAGTCGCATTAGGTTATTTATGGTTAGCTGCACAATTGTTAATTGCGAGTTATAAATCGTATAATTAGCTTTAGGGAGCTTTATTATTGTTTATTATTGTTTCTCCTTCAGATTATTTAGTTTCATTTTAACTGTTGCCGTCGTCGTCGTATCCCGATGTGGACCACGCTGTGGTCAAATGCAAGAGAACACACAAAATAGTGTACACCGTTCTTACCATGATCTCTGAATATCTACACGTCACTTGAACCGAAAATTTAAACAATTGAGCCCACTAGCAACACGCTAACTTTTTATGATCGAAGGGATCATAAACTTTGTTTTTTGTGTGTGCAGGTTACCAGATAAATTTTTGAGGCAGTGGAATCGTGTGTGGCAGATTATATTTAATGACTTTGTCTTTGCGTGAATTGTAACAAACTGAATTGATCAATTTTTAGACGGTATCAGATATTAGTGATACTGACTAATACAGCAACAGATATTTTTATTTAATGCCCTCAAATTGGATTTCAAGATGCACTAAGACAACTATTTTGGTCACAACAATCCTAATTATGTTTTTACAGACTGATTAATTGAAATGTCTTATAAAATCTGATTTATTTGGCACTTTTTTGTACAAGACATTACCATTATGAAGCTCTCCTTATAATTGAGATTAATGCATCCATTCAAAGAAACGGGTTAGAGGGTCGAATTCATTTTAAGTGCAGTTGTAATCAATTTCTGATGCAGCTTTTCAATTGAGCTCAGTCTGTGTCCAAAACTGTCTTATTATTTAGAATTATCTTATTGGTGATTGATAGAAGCACTTCTTAATCTTGAAATGTCATTTATTTCACAATAAGAGTAGTGATTCTTTTAAAGCCTTTGACAGGCAGAGAGAGGGAAATGTAGTTTTGGTTGGTCTCAACCTTTGTCAAAGTGAAATAAAAATGGATCCTTTAGTTATTTTGTACATGAAATTGGTGTCGTTTTTCAACAGTTTACAGGTGTGTTGTATGGAACACAATACAGATTATCACTCTTACTGAGAGCAGTGAGTCATTTCACAGCATAAATATTTAACAGATGAAAGTGTTTGCCTTCAGATGTACAATATAGAGTATAACCTATGAGTATGTGTAAGTATTAACCTACAGTAATTATGACATGAGAGTTTATATTGTTTTGGAAAGTTTCAGTAATATGTACATTTTAACAAAAAGTGGGCGGAGGAAATAGATTCCTTTATTTTCAGTTTACAAAACTGTTTGAAAATGTAGAAGCATGAAGCAGACGTCTCAGTTCTGTTACAATTATGTAATATATTTACTGTGGAGAAAAATACCTGGACTGCTTTCAGAATGTAATAGCTAATTGTTACTTTCCTAGCAATCCAACATACATAATTAGCTTAGTAGTTCAATGTAGTGCTTGAATAATGGTGAAATCCAGCATACTATCATTGTAACCTGTTTATATAAACTGTAAAATAAGTGGGAAAAATTAAACACCCTCATTTCACTCTAATGGTGTCTCTTTGATAATTTGAGAACAGGAACACCTCACTAAATATCTAAACAATGCTCTTATCTCACGGGCACAGGCTGAATGCTCAGTGTTTTGTTCAGAAGTAAAAATACATTTTACTGCTAAACCTGAGAGACGGTAAAACAAATCTTTCAAAACCTTGATGTGAAAGGTCAAAGACAAACAATGTAATGAAGTCTCCTTTCAGATTGAATGTGTTCTACATGCAGATTGTTATGATAGTAGGATGAGAACCTAATGGAAGTCAGCTGTGAAATGAGGAAAAAATGTTTTGCACACTCTACACCTGCTAAAACATTTGAGTCATTTTTGGGATGTGTTCATGTTTTGACATTGTATCATTATTTGCTTTTTGCAAGTAAAAGCAAACATTTTATTCTTCGAGGAAGAAAAACAAAAATAGAATAGTGCTGGATTCTGGGAAGAACGTTCTGTTTCCTAGTTTTAATTTCTGTCTTAATTTTTGTTGGAATAACTTGTGTGGTGTTACTGTATTCTTGTGTTAAAGCTGTAACCTTGTATTAAAGAAATACAGTTGTTTGAGTGTAATAACTCAAGAATCATTGTGAAGGGAGTAAAAACCCCCACACAATAAATTCATTGTTTGAAATTAGTATTGATGGGGCAGCTCTCTGAGTTATTAGGAAAACATTACCATACAATCAATGTTTAATACCGTGCTCAAAATTATGAAGTTTTCTATTTTAGCTCATTCTGATGGAAGAAAAAATGTTGCACATCTGTGTTACATTCACAGTTTAAGGTGTGCATTTCCAGCATCATTGCTGCATAGTATTTCTACAATAAAAGATCTGTAAACTACCCTTTGGAATACAGGCAATTTTTTTTATTAGGTTCTTCGGTTTTGGCACTTTGGAGTGGGAAGACAGATCAGTGCTTGTTGCATTGTTGATTTTTTTTACTTTTTCATCTCAGGATATTTTTAAAGTTAAACATGTTTAAGAACCCTATTTTTTATCCCAGGGAGCAGCACATTACTTTTCCCCATGAACTCTTATGAAAAATTCATAGTTTTCTCCTTTACAGAGCACTAAAGGGTGCCATTACGGCAACTTCTAAAAATACTTCTGAAGCCTTGCGTGGAAAAGTGTTAAGATATTCTGCTTTTATACGGCTAATAGACAAATGCAATTTGATAGATATGGAAGTCTGTATCTTCTTCCCTTTAACCATAGGGATTGGTTTGGCGCTATTGTCAATTTCCAGTGTGCCACAGAGGCCACTTCTAAATCTTAAAGCTAGGAACTTCTGTCAGCAAAACCTGTCATTGGAATCCACATAAAAAAGGTCTCATATTAGATGCAAGTGCCTGCTTCAGATTAGTTTAAAACGGCACATACAATCATCCAAAATGGAAACAACAGTACTAGATGCATATACCAAGAAATTTGAAATGTGAACTTCAAGTGGAATTATTAAAATGCTTTTAAACACTTAGCTAAAATGATCAGTTCTCTATTATTGACTTATTAACAAACTTAAATGATACTCTTCCATCAGTACAGGATAAATAATTTTATCCAGTTAGCGAAGGTAGTGGTGTTGGCTCTCTGTACAATAGCTTGGCATTTGAAAGCTCCGTTATCAATAGTATTTAGGTAGCCATTGAGCTTTAAAATCAGTCATAGACAATTTATTATTTATTAATTTTTCCACGTAAGCTTCGTAAAATCAGGATATGGTAAGAAAAATACTATCTTTTCCAATCAACGTAGTTTCCTGGAATTTATTGGCGTGCACAGTTAAGAACGAATTTTATATAAATTGTCATGGATAAAAACCATTACCCCTCGTATGAAACAACACTATTGACCGTTTAGTTGTGGTTTCCAGTTTCAGTTTATCAAACTACATATAGACTTGTGTATAATGTTATATTTTATCAGTGCTATTTTTTTTTATTTTATTGAGTTTATTGAGCACTGTTTTATCTACATGTATATGGGTTTGTAGAAAGAAATAATGTTAATGACGATCACCTGACAAAGTCTGTTCGATTTGATTGGTAAATATGGATTAGCCATCACAATATTTTATATTGACTGCCGCTGTGTAGTTTTGTGTGATAACATTTTTTAACATGTCCATTAATTTATTTAAAGTTGTCTGAAATGTCAAGACACATTTTTTTCTCTCCCAAACATACAAAGATCTTACAGTAGAAAACATAGTGGAGGCTTTAAGTAAATTTTTTATGCACATAAGATTCAATTATTGTAACTCCTGATTGTTTAAGACTTCTGTGCACGAGTCTTTCCTGTCAAACTGCAGCTTAGCATTCATATTTTTTTTTGCAGTATCATTCACAGCTGTAAATTTAGACTGGCCTTATTTAAAACATTTTTGTATTGTTAAAATGCACGTTACAATAACATGAGTGTGTTTTTTAATACATTAAAATTGATATACACCATAAATGTCTTCTACATGATAGGGAAAGAGCATTTCTTTTTCAGTAGCAGTGAGCTCTGCACCTGTCACTGCCCCTGTGGCACAGTGGAAACTGCTTTGTTTTAGTACATATTTTAAGTAGAAGACATCAAAGGCTTCTGCAAGCAGTCAGAGCACTTAGTGTCACCACATACAGCATCTTGCTTAAAGGAATAAAATCCCACTGTTTTTCTCAAATACACGCACATGCTGTATTATGGGCAATGGAATTGGCAGCTACATGTAGAAGACTGGTTCAGTTAATGAAGAAAAAGTCACGTTTTCCCTATAATTGGGTGACTTACATTCAGAACACTTAGGCAAAAGGTACCATAACTTTTTTTCCCCATTATTTTCCAGTGCATGCATTTCCTTAAAGTTCTGCTCCGGTTAGTTGTCAGTTTCATCTCTGATTCTCAGACTTGGGAGGATGGGTCAAAATAGGTCTGTTGTGGCCATGTGACATGCTTTGCTTCTGCCGGCTACCTTTTTAAAAGCCTGTGAAATCTGTAGGATTTTATTCTGGGGAACATTTTATTTTTTACCGAGTACGGTTTTGAGTGTCCTAGTAAGAAATTAATGAATACCAACAAGAAAGAAGAAAAACCACAGTGGACCCACGGTAAACTTCTTCATGTTTTCGTTTGTTGTTTTGTTTTTATTTTTTAACATAAGAAATACTCCTTGATTTTGTGATTTTTTAATTTTGCTTTGAATTTGAATGCGTTATAAATTTTAAGATTTTGACATTCAGCTTTATTATTTATGGTAATTTTTTCACAACCTTCTGCATCTTTTTTCTTTTTTCTCAGTTTGTTCTGTTTTAGATGTATAACATGTATCCGTTTTTAAGTGTTCTTGTTGTGTGTGTTACTGTAGGAATTATTTTGTCATTTATATTGTATGCTGGTTCTTAGTCTGCTTTGCAAAAAAATATTTTACATGAACAAAAGAAACCTTTAAGGGTTTACACATAAGGAACTTTTATTCTGAAAGGTACTGTATGCTATTTTTTGAAATGCAGATTGCTTTGCTAGTAACATCTTTGTTAATCTTATAAAGTACATATGTGTTTGTTGTATAGTGTTGACTCTTTTATTTAGCAATTTGTTGCTATCGTGTTGCTGTTTCATTATAACACACTAAGAATAATCAGCACTTCCTGTTCTGTGGTACAGTTCTGTATGTATTGTATGTGAGGGAATGGGGTTCTAGTAAGATAATGGTCCGAAGCAATCAGATGTCAAATTCAAGCAATCAAATCTTGGGTTTAAATTGATTGGCTGTCTGCATTTGGAAATAATACTGTATATTAAATTATACTGTATACACATTCCTGCATGAAAATATAGGAAAGCTATCAAATTTTAGAAGCTGACTTGTATGCTTAATTTGCCATTTTTAAGAAAAAATATTAGACGTTTTAATCTTTTTTGAGTAACTTTAAATTACATTTTGTCACGTTTTGCCATTTATGTAAGACACAATTTTTGCCTGATATAAATTAATTAAACTAGTTCAAGTTAAACCAGCCTCCAGCAAGTAGTGTATGTGATGCTTTTTTGTTCATTTGAAATGAAACAACTGCATTATACTCTTGTTTCAACATTTCTTCAACATTTCTGACAAGACGTAACCACATAACTGTTTAATCCTCTAATAAAATTGGAGCCAGACCTGTCCATTAATGGAAAATGGAGAAGACAATCTGTGACTAGCATTCAGCAAGCTAGTGTGAAATGGAACAAGATCTGGTACTTCCTTTTTTGTCATTTTTGGTGAAACATGTACTACATTTATTTTTTTTTCCCAGATTTTTAATTTGTCAAGGATGGTCTGAATATTCTTAATAGGAATAGTTTACAGTTACTTGTTTATTTGCAAATACACCAGCCATCTCATCTTGATAAAGTCGCCTCTAGCACAAGCATATATTTTTTGTATTTTGCTTAATATGTCCTCTAATGGACATTAGTGCACATAAGGGGAAAAAAAAAACTGCTCAGCTCGACACTGCTTTTTGACGTGAGAGCCCAGAGAATGATCTATGGTTTTGCATAGAAAATGGGAAGCTCAAAGGCTTGGCGCCATCACTGAAGAGCTGTGGCTTATTGGAGAAGTGCATTTTGATGGTGTTTTATATAGAAGCACCTGTATTAAAAAAAAATGGTAATGGGTGTGTTTTCTACTGCTGTGCATCCAGCACCTTTTATGAGCTCAAAATATATGGGAAGAGCAAATCAAACAGGGAATTTGTAGATGAGTGATTACCGTGTGGCTCAGTTCCCTAATGGCAAGAATAAGGCTGTGCTGACAAGGATTTATCGTACTGAACGGATGACGTCCAAACTGCCTGTAACAGTAGTTGTACATAACATAACCCTGATTTAAATTTGGCAGTAAACTAAACCTTACACCTTTACTAGCTTCCATTGTCATATAGATGAATGTGTTTATGTGGTTGTCAGAAAACCACAATTTCTGTAGACTCCTTATTATTGTAGTCTGAACTGCATTCTAGGTAATCAAGAGGATCTGAAAGGCAAGCGTAGGAGCTAAGCAGCCCATCAAAAGTCCCATCTACACTCTTTACAGTTAGCAGGAAGAGTTAGAAATGCAAAGTTGCCTTGGGAAAACTTTTATGATGTTTGATTTACAGCACATGTGATACAAAAGGCTATATATATGGGATATGTTATAAAAATGTTATTAAGTCTTGTGTTTCTGACTGGAGGGATTTTGGAATATGTGGGGGAGAAAGAACCTTGTGTTGGTTTTCAAGGATGCAATTTACAGTTTTCTCATGTGTAAGGGGATTTGTTTTTACCTAATGGGAACTGAGTATGTTTTTATTTCTTGACTTTGAGTTCACTTTGAATCAATCCCTTTTGAATCCTGGTTTTCGCTGTAGTTTGAGTATAAAGATCATCGCCTGTGCCCCCTTTTGAATACAATTTTATCTTGGTTGGTTGATTCACTGTTCAGTTTCCGGGCTTCTCATGGAATGTGATTATTTTCATAATTGCCGTTTTCCCTGATTTATATAGATGTCAAAACAGAAAGAGAAGAGCTCACTTAAGATCCTTTTGTGTCATGAAGAACATAAATTCAGCATTGAAAGAAATGTATCGCTCTGTGTATGCATATCTGTATAGAAAAATAAATTACAGGTTTTCCTCGCCAACCGTTAATGTTGCGTTCCTGGAAAACCTCATGGTTGGCAAATACTTGAAAATATGGGAAACGGGTTAGTTTCTCAAAGGCCATGTTATGCTATTCAATGGCTAACATAAGTTGCAGATTGCTCCCTTGCAAATGACAAATACAGCAGCATTCATTATAATTCAACCTAGGAGACTAATCAAAATTATTAATGAAAAAGTTGATCCTGAGACCTAAAAATTGCAATAGAAGTGAACTTTCTTAAGAGAGGAACATGCATGAGAGAGGGAGAGCGAGTGAGACAACAGTCTTAAGCTGATGGATAGGTGGGGCACTTTTTAAAAGTTTCCACAAGCAAAACCACATATGAGCAAAGGAAGACTATTACTCAGTGTGGAAACTGGATGTGAACAAGTTCACAGCGGCTGGTGAACTTGATACAGATTTTAGATTTTATACAGATTTTGGACATGAATCAAATAACACAAAAGTATTTAATTTAAATCAAGTAGGTGGCTATGTTGGCATGTGTAGGCTGTAAAGGAGCAGCAAGCCATATCACTACAGTTAGAATAATGTGTTATTAAGGATTCCTAATAATCTTTATGATGCCTTGACCAAGCAGTTTGGGCCTCAGTGTCAATGCAAAAGAAAGTAGTTAGGAGGGGCCTCTGATAAGAGACATTGTAAAGGTGTGTCCAATCCTGAATTATCTAATGATATACTGTACACCTGTACCCCTTTTTACGGATGTTCTTTTTATGAAATTTTGACACTATGATGCATGTGAATTGTTCCCCGCATTTTGAATAACAAAAGCCAACTTAGAAACTAAGAAGAAGCGATAAGAAGAAAAAGTTTGAATACTCTGCCAAATGTGGAGAGTGAATATGATTGTTTCATTTCAAGTGTGCGCATCACATTCAACTAATGTGGGTGAGAGCTAGCACAGGGCCTATGGACTGGCAGAACAGACGTGTGCACTCTTACTTTTTGTGTAAGAAAATTTGTGGTCTAGACTTTGTCATGAACCCTAACCGTGATAAGCAAATGCAAACTTGTGTGTTTCTGTAATTGCACAAGAGGCAAATGAAGTGGTTTCTGTACAGTACTGTACTAAGGTGGGATTAATAAAATCTAACTAGGTAAGCAGTCTTTTGTCTAAAAAAGAAAAAAAATTAAAAACAGGAGTTCAATTTTTGGGGTCCAGATTGGATTGTAATTTTTCCCCATTTACACATTTTTGCTATATGAAATGGTTTCTGATAACAAATTGTTTGTCGAGTGTATACTGTATATATACAGTATAAAGCGCATATGAGCTCCTGTGAATATATAGTCTGTTTTTCCCAAAGCAAGATCCACCAGTGGGTAACCCGCAGGGTGGGTAGCAGGACCAAACATGATAACACTCTCAACCAATTGCCAGCTGTGATGTTGTACCTTAACAACTTGTAACCAACTCATTGTTTGGTGGTTAACTCACCGGCCCCTCTTTTCTCTCCAACTAAACTTTTCCAACCACATCTGAGGCAGAACTTTCCGAGTCAGAACGTTTGTCCAAGATGCCAGGTTGAGAGTGTGAGTTGGTAAAGTACAGAATTCTGCCCAAGATGTACTTTCTGAAAGGGAAGGAATCTAGTGTTGGTGAACCCACTGTTAATTTTTGCCTGATCAAGTTGGACAGTTTATGAGAGGCTCCTGGATATCTCGGCGTAGTAGGGGAACGAAGGTCTCCCACCTCTGTACCTTCCAGCCGGACACCATGAAAAAACTGCTTTAAATACTACATTGAAAGACAGACATCAGTATGAATCGACTCCCTTGCAGAGCTGCCTCTCCCTTCCTCACCTCTCTTCTCTCTGCAATGTGACACTCCCTACACAACGCGAGCACCTACCAAGCCAGAACAAGCTCCATCTTCTCAGCGGGAAGTTTAAACTCATCAAGGAACGTTTTGGCCAACGGATCTTTGAGTATAAAAAACTTTTTTTACATTATATTTCTTGAGAGCTGAACTATTATTCCAAACACTCTGTTTAGTAAATGAAAGTAAAATCATTTACTTGAATCTGACAATACGAATGTGATGAAATTATATGAGACTGATAAAACCCATGAGGTAGATCATAACACGTGTTATACAATATATAATTTATTGATATGTTCAGAATTTGTGAAGCTTTTAATTATGTTTGATTAATTCCTAAAAGTCATCAAGTATTCTCACAATTTGCTGTTCCAATTTCTGATTGTTACAGTAGTTTAAAATCATCACATTACTACACTTGCATGATAATATCCCATCAGAATATTATTCTGCGCTGTTTAGTAATCCTTATTGCAAGACGAGAAGCTGGCAGTTATTCCATTGATGCCCTTCTTGCCACGCTTGAGCCCCATATTGCGATTGTGGGATGAACAGGGGTGTCATGTGGCATCTAGGGCTCTGAGTCTAGTGAACAGGCACAACATTGTGCAGGCTTAATGAGAGCATTGGGACAGAATCCCGGCAAACGGCACTTGCAACCTGGTGCAAAGCACGAGCCGTAGATGTGCAACTTGTATTATTTCCTGCAGTAGCCACACACACAGCTAGCCTGTAACCTTTACTGCAGACCCCCCCCCCCAACATGGCCTGTTGATCAGCCATGTTGATAGTGTTGTGTTGATAGTGAATTCACCCATGCATTGTGTTTTCAAAGAAATGTTGGTGCAACAAGGTGCAAAAAGGGACTCCTCCTAATTTTCCTAATTCAGTAGTTACAGTGTAATCACACTTGTAGATTATATAGCAGTTATGTGATACGTTTCTTTTGATTCTCAGAATATATAAGAGCATGAACATAAGACAAGGCTATTTGGACCATCTGGCCTGTTTGGTTGTTAGTAGCCAATTGATCCTTCTTGAAAGAAGCAGAGGTGTAGCTTTCACCAACATGGCCGGACAGCTTGTTCCAAACTCCCACAACCATTCATGTAAAGAAGTGCCTCCGTCAGTGAGTTATAAATACACCTTTCTGTATAAAATGGACTACTGCATAATATCACATTATTTAGAGGCAAAGAAACATGTTAAAAGTTATTTTAGGTTGACTTTTTACCATGTAACCAGCATCTTAGCTTTTATATAGATTTTCCTTTTTAAATGTAATATTTAACCTCTTTCGGTTTTCTTTTAGGAATGGCCAGCCTTTTTCCTTATCTTTTTTTTATTTGTATGCCTTGTTACTTTGATCTCTTTCTCTGGAGACCATAATACTGAAGATTCAACTTTAATTTTCTCCCTAAATTCCTCTGGTTTCCATGTGCACCTGCTTCTATCACAGTGGGAACAATTAGAATGGCAAACCTAGTTCTTAATGACAGTTCTGTTTTTTACAACAAGCACATCTGCTCTTTTTCTGCTTTGATATACACCTCCATAGGAACTATTTAAGATCAGTGCAACATTGGGTCTGAGTACACTAGTAATGACTGAGAACAAAGCAAAACATCCCAAAACAAGAAAGTACTGGTCTTATATGCTTTAGGAATGCTGTCATTTCAGAGCTTTGCCCGGAAGAGCTTTAAATCTAAGATTTCCTTTTAGATTTATCTTATGTTCTGCAGAATTGTGATAGATTCTGTGTATAAAATATTCTGCATATCTACAATACTCCTTGTAATTTTAGTTGTTTTCCCTCCTACTGCAAGGACATGGGGATTCCCATGTGGATGGCAGAAGAAAGCCTGACTGAAAGCAGTTATCCTGACTAACATCAGGTTAACCACTGTGTTTTGTACTGGGAACATGGCTATAGGAGGGGCTCACCTGCTTTTTATAGCTCAGACGGTAAGGGCATCTAGCTCCTGACCGGAATGCCCTGGGTTCAATCCCAAGTAGGGGCAAGGGATGGGGCTTGCTCTGATTCCTTCCAGACAACTCCCAGGTCCAATCCTCCTGGGGGTAATGGGCCGGCTGGTGAGTGATGCTGACCCCATCACCTCCACCTCCAGTGTTTGGATCATTGAGAAAATTGGTGGCCCTTGCCCGCCATTCCCCCATAGGCCTTTATGGCCTGAAAAGGGGACCTAAAGCATTTATAGCATTACAGCATGTTGTCTAAGCCTTTTTTTCCCCTCACTAAGAAAGAAAAAAGAATGTATATGCTGAACATATTTAATGAGGAACCAACATGGTTTAGGCCCATGTTATAAATCTCAGTCGTCTCATTGGCTTAGCGACTACGTGGTGACTGGAAGTAACCTCTTAAGATGTTGGAAAGCTTGTGCCTGCTCCCTCTTTTGTTCCCTGTTTCCCAGAACATTCCTGTACAACAGTGGTTTTCATTTTAATGTAAGGTAGGTGTGTATCTTTAGAGAAGACGGAAGAACTGTGTATAGATAAAAGGTTATATATTGGATGATTAACAAAACCCTGTTCCAGTCCAAAGACCTTCCACTTTGGAAGGGAGTTTATGTAGTTAAGTACTCTAAGTAGTGCCGGCTATGTCCTCCTTCACAGGAAAACAAGTGTGACAGGGAGAGGGCAGATAAGATGGCCAGTAAAAACAAGTTTTGGGGAGTTTGTTTTAAAGGTAAATAGATGCAGCAATTCAGAGATGTCCGTTTAGTCATCACTCTAGTCTCCAGGTTTTGTAAGATATACCATGGGGGGGAGTACAAATGCAGAAGAAACACTTGTTGGATGGCAGACCATTGCACTTCTAAACTGTGGCGACTACCTGGGGTGCTCAGACTGTTAGCTGACCATAAATAAGGCATGTGAAGGCTAACGAAAGCCTTTTATTGATGTTTAACTTTATATCTGTGTAACAGCAGAATGATATTTCTTATGAAAAATAAAAGTAAAATAGTGAACGCCTTGGAGATTTTATGAAAATGACAAAAAAGATGGTCCTTATTCTCTTAGTGAATTGTTACAGAAAAACTAGGATTTTTAATAGCCGTAGAAATCTTTCATTTTAGAAATTTTTTCCACTCTACATGCTTTTTAAAAATTCAGGATCAGTGTCATATTACCTCTACAAGCACAGCAGACATCACATGTTCTTGTAGCAGTGTTAATTAGCCTGTACTTCACATTGAGACAGATTGTTCCACTCCTTGACCAAGCTCTGCACCAGTTTCTCGCTTAGTTGGCTAGGGATTTTGATAGTTGCCTGTGGCTTCACCAGTCTGGACCGTTTTTTTTGGTGTTGCAAGGCTGACTGCAGTAGTAGGTGAAGAGAACTCTTGCTGACAGTGGGAATTGCATCGTGTTTTAAATGAGAGGTTGGCCTTGATTCCTGAAAGACAAACCCATCTTGAGCAGCAGCATCACCGGAGTTTCCTTCTGGCTAGTTCAGACGGTATTCAGCCTCGCCCAGTGATGATGCCATTTAAGGGTGTCGCAATTTTCACTGAATATTCTCCGGTAGCTTTCCCCTTTTTCCCAGCATTCACAGACTTCGATAAAAAAAAACTGAACGCAGGTTGCTAAATGGGTGGACTCCTAGCTTAAGGCTGAGTGGAGATTGGGATCATATGACCTGTATTTCAAGCCATCAGGGCATGCCGGCATATAGGCCATTTGCGTTTCTGTGAGACGGGTCTTATGAACCTTCGCTGAGATGTGGAGATTAAAGAGGATATTTTAATTTCCATGAATCAATCAATAGTTAAGTGCTTTACAAAGTGCTCTTGAGTTCTTGATTGAGGAATATATGTCATTTTAGTTCAAATTTCCTCTTTTTTTTGTTTTTAGGTACTTGTTTATGTTCATTCTTGTGGCTAATGCAAGCAGCTGTAGGCTCACGTGTGGTGTCAGTTTAAAGGCGTAATCTCATATTCTTATTCTTTTTTTAAAATTGGGCCTACTGTAGGATATATTCATTCTTCCATACAATGCTTCTACAAACACACACTTTGTCTGTAGAAAATACAGTGTATCTGTGACTGTTTCTCTGTTATGTAGTCTAAAAGTACCTTCTCTTCATGTTTAGGTTTCGGAAGACTGGAATATGAATAGTTACTGACACTGGGGTAGAATAGTGTAGTATAATGAGCAATGTTTGGAACTCATGGCTGATAGTTTGTGGTTGAAGTGACCACAGCAGACACTGTTGTGTCTTGATGTATGTAATTTACCCCATTTGCTCCAGTCCACCCATATATAAAGCTAAGGACCTGCATGGCTGGGACTAATCCCAGTGATGAATTGCTGCAGAGGTGGAGAGCATTGGTGGAGGTAACTACAGTAGGAAACTAGGGTGTGCTCTGGCCCATTGAGCTGCTGTGGCTCTGATATGGAGTTAACCTGTATCTTTTACTATTGGACATGTCACCCTAGCCCTAGAGCATCTTAAATTGCAATTTTAAGAAATGAGATTTTGCAGAGGCTTCTGAATCACAATTAAAAGATGGTGGACCATCAGAAGGTACTGGCAGAGCGGATTTTCACTTGGTGTTTGGGTGTGCATTTTCAACATCTGTGCTTTGACATCTGCATCCCTAAAGCCTCACACATGCATTAAGAGGAAGCAACAGTAGAGAGGAGTATAAGGCTTTTTGGAAGTAATGATTCGTAGCAGGAAATGCGAAAACAGTGCTCCTTGAACTTGACTTTTAGATAGGCTGGTTTTAGTGCGCATGTAGTAGATTTGAAGTATCTTACTTAGGTGATAACAATAATGCACAGTATAATTCCAAAAATAAAACTCTTATTCCCCCCCAAAGAAAATGCCATTAGTGTTTTCATGCCATTAATTATCTAGAAAGTTTAACTTTTTGATTAACTCAGTCATTAGCCTAGAAGTACAATATTTGAGTATATAATACTTCCTAAATGTTTACAAGTTTCAGAGGTCCAGCAAGTCATGTTTCATTTCTTTGAATTTTTTGCACCTTTTTTTAACTCCATAGTCTGGCACAGTATTCTGTCAGGCAGTAAAAACCTGGCTAGCATATGTTGCTGAGCTTATATGAGTTTGATAAAGCTGTTATTGATTGATATTTAAAAAAAAATCTAATTTGCCAAATTTTAAATGGAAGAACAGTGAAGCATAAAACCTTCTCAATTCCTTTTTAACAATCTAGTGTGTGCTCTGGATCGAAGTGCAAAGACAGTTTACTGTAGTATTCTGAGGACTGGAGGGTATTTCACAAAGGTTTAAGACATTGATGGCAGGAATACAGCTCCTGTAGCAATAATTGAGCTGGAGGTGATGGATCCATCCACTTCACCCAATTATAACGGAGGTCTGTCCAGTTGTTGCTTTCTGTAGTGCATTCGGTTCACTTGACAAACAGCCTGAGGTCACCTTCTGAAGTGGACTCAGTGTGGATCATTTCCCCAAGCTGACTTTTCTCCCCCCCCAACTTCTCTTCAAATGCACCAAACCACAGTGCTGGTCAAATCCTACAAAATTGCCCCATGCTGTACACACCCCAAAGTGCTGCTTGATTCACCTCCTTCATCCCTTTTATGTCTTTTTTTTAGACTAAAAGGCATTGACGTTTTGAATAAGATATGTGTGCTGTCTTTTTTAAACAAGACTTTCAGTATTGAAACTATATCACATAATTTCATTTAAAAAAAAAAATCTTTCCACCTGTAGTGTCTTGGCCTGACAAATCTTTTTTTCTTTGTTCTTGCTTTCATTTAATCGAAGGAGTTTCTTACAGGTACATGCTGAATATGAAAATGTATATTTGTTTTCAGCCTCCATTTTTTTCCTGTCCCTGACAGAGATATATTACTTTAAATGAGTGTTCTTATTTACACTGAGAAAACAAACTACCACAGCAGCTGCAGGGAACAAAAAAACCTTGATCAGGTGTATTTTGAATCGTTACAAGGGAGTGCACAACAAAAGTAGTTGTACAAAGCCCAGCTGGATGAAAAACCAACGTAATCCACTATATAATAGGTGTAATTATGTGGAGTAGCAGTTAGGATTATAGACTTGTAACTACAGGGTTGTGGGTTCAAATCCTCCTCAATTAAATCAATCAGTTAACTACCTAATTCTATTTTATTTTAAATTTGTTCTGTTTTCTTATTTGTTATGTGTCAGTATTAGGAACTGCACATGCTACAGTTCATGCCTTATATCTTTATCCAGTCTTGTAAAAACTACTCTAGAGAGCTCACTATTTTTCAGTTGATTTTTATATTGCTTAACACATTCTGCTATACTACTGCCACTTAACAATATAACTGGACTTGTAAAGCAAGAAATGATCTTTGGCAGGGACAGTGTGGTGTAGGTTAAGTGATTGACTAAATCTAGCCAATACATAAAAAGTAGGTATAAAACTACCAACAAATATCTAGCTTCATTCTCTAGAATAATACTCATTGTCAACTTGTAAACATGAAATAAGGTCTGACATTTAATATAGGCAGATACCCAGAATATTTTTTGATAAATTAAAAATCTTTCTGAAAAAATACATTTGTTTCATCTAGTGACAATAAAAACTATATAAAAATATAAATTAATCAGCTAAATTACTTCTGACTGCAAACTATTATTTAGAGGACCTTTTAAATATTACAATGCCTGCAAGTTAATTAATTTTTTATGATGTTTTACTTTTAATAGTTTTATGTAAAGATACACTTCAGAAGTTTAATTTCCTATTGCATCCTCTATAATACAGCACTTGACATCCCTTTTACAGACTTTTGCATTATTAATCTCTGGACTTTTTGCTAAATATGGTTAACTCTTCCCATGATTAAATATGGTAATGTTTTAAAATTGTTTAAAAACATAGTTACAAAATATGCTTTTCTACCCTTGCCTTAACAGAAGAGAATGTCTTGCATTTGCTTTTAGGCAGTAAATATCAATAGAATGGAAGCAATGTTTAGCATTGACCTTTTTTTATAGGGTTTTTAATACTGTATAGCAGTTAAGTGACATACAATATCAAGCACTTTAAACTCTGCCTTGAACATAAACCAGACCACGAACAAGTTAATTGAATATGTTTTAATTTTAATTATGCAATTTCTGCTAAGCTATACAGAGGGATGCATTTAGTTTGTGAAATTCAGTATTTTTCCACAGAAGTCTTTCTTCATTGAATGGTAAAAGCATAAGTTTAATTACTTCCCAGCTCTCTGCATTAACATCTGTTTCAGCAAAGGAAATAGTTTTAATTCTGTTATGCTTAGGTTCAGTATGGCATGACAAATGAGCAACCTGAAAGCGATGACGAACTGTTTTTTTCCACCATGTGCCATTAGACAATTCTCCACACATATGGCAGAGGTGTTCCTCCCCATCTGTGAAGTACTCAAAATTACGAGCAGAACTCAATCCAGAGCGTTTTGCTTACCGTTAATTTACTTAATCTAAATGAACTTTCTTCTGAAATCAATATGTAATTTCATTAATTGCTACCACTTTGAAGTTCATTCACAAACAGTTATAGTGTCCTCTGACCTCACAAATAATGAATTAGGAGGAAAAAAATGTTGATTTCATTCCCAATTTTTTTTACCTGTTGCTGAATGGAAATGAGTTTATTTCTGTAACCTTTGATCCCTAAGAAACGCAAGCTATAACCATTCTTGATGTCTCATCTTGTTGTATTATTTTTATTTCTTCTGATGATTCAGTATCATGTTCTCAGGCTATCAGACCTATTAAATGCTTTTGTGTTCCAATGTTTTTTCCCCACAGTATTTTAAAATGTGTCTTTTAAAATGCAGCTGCGATTAGATTGCCCAACATATAAAAATCAAGGTAATGGCAACTTTGGTTGCATTACCTTTATGATTAGCTTTTAGGATGCAGTTTAATATCCCTAGGTACATTTAACTTCTTCTACTCATAAATGATTTATGTGTGAATATTTTTAATTCTCACAAAGGCAAGCATCATATCCCACTAATAATTACGGATGTCATTTTCACAATTATAATAAGCACTATGCTCACTAATTTGCAAAACATATGAGCTATTTATTTAAATTGCATAAGCCCATGGAACAATAGCTGTACTTCATTTTAAACCCCTTCATTATGTTACATTTTGGTGAACAATGGGTGTAAATGAAATTGGATGGACAGTTGCATCATGGTGATCCAGTGGATTATGTGTAAGGCCTTAGTGAGTAAGCCTGTCTGCTTCACTCCACCTCGACTCTTGTGTATGTAGGTATCAGAGTGTTATTCATAAAGCCTACTATCTGTTTTATCTTGGTGGTAAAAGGTGTTACCTGCTTGTGCTTTTTTCTGATGTCCTTACAAGTGTATCAGTACATTCTGCTCCTACTTACCAGAATTTCCAAATCTGACTCTGCCCTGTTCGGGTGACCAGAGAGGTGGAGTTGTCCTTCACCACCACCCTTGACCATTCCCAGCTAAAATGTTAAGTGTTAACCCCAGGTAAAGATCTGACAGTACTGCCCAGAGGAGCAAGACTGTTGACTCGGTGAAGTCCATATTGAGTTTGCACAGCCTTGCCGAGCTGAAACTCCCCTTTCATTTCATTGGCGAAACAGGTTCTCACTTCTGCACCCGATCTGTGGTGTAGGGGTAGCTGCTAGGAAAGATCAGAGCTGTGTGCCAGCCAGGTGCTTTGTTGTTCTTTGGAATAGAAGATTTACTTCCAAGAAGTGCTTGGATTTTTTTGCACATATCCGGCCATTTTTGTGTCATGTCTTTTTTTTTTAGGAAAATCTGCACTTTATTCCTTCATACAGTGTTTCTGGAATTACCATAAGGTGACCAGATGGTTTGCTTTTGATTGTCAGGAACTGCCTCCTAAAACCATAGATTTTTTTTTGTTTTGTTTTGTTTTGTTTCACATTCAATGAGGACATTCAATTTTATCCTGAAAATCCTTTATTGCCTTTGACTTGCGCTTTAAACTTTGATTTTGTTTTGAAACTCGAGAAGCTGACTTTACTTGCTTTCACGAGACAAAATGACTGAGTATAGCAACACCTGGTGAAACGTGTGCCTCCTCTATGTACTGTAGTGTAATTAACTTATTGAAAATACTCGTCCACACAAAAGCAAAGGAAATTCATAAGTGAATTACAGTTGCTTGTAATGTTCAATGCTGTCAGGATGCTCAATAATCTGTGGCATCTCTGTGACATTGTTTGAAATAAAGTTTTGTTTCTATTCATAAAAAAAGTTCTATGTGTTTAATTCTGAGTTATGCCACCTTTTAATTTATTTCTCCTACTTTTGACACTAAACAAATTTTGATTCCAAGTAATATTTGAGCAGGACCTTATTTTTATAAACTATTATAAAAAGGCAGCATACGATAACTATAAAAAATGATAAAACTGCACAAAGCACTCATAGTGATGCGTTACTGAGCCAAAATTCAGAAAGGTTATTGACTCAGCAGTGGGACTCCAAGCATTATTTCAAAGAAGCTTATACCATATTCATTGTATTGCCACGCCAGATCTTTTCACAAAAGAAATGCTTTTCTTCAAAAGTACAGTGCCCAACAAGGAAAGGAAAAGGAAAGCCTGGGAAAAAAAAGTTTTCACATTTTGAAATTTGCCACTGCAGCAAAAATGTTCTACTCCAAACCCCTGTGTAAGTGTAGTGTTTTATTACAACTAGCTGTGGGAGTCTTGAGTTCATCTAGTTGTATTCCTAACCTCTGCTTGGGTCCAATTCTCTTGTTATTTTACTGCACTCCAGTCAGATCCATCACACACTACTTTGTCATTCATGTCTTAAGTATTTGTGTCTGTAGCCTCACAAAGTGCACTAGACAAGAGCCTGTTGCTGCCTATCTAGGCGTGACTGCAATACAGTACATCTTCTGTTCACCCAATAAGAAAGTGCAGTTTGGGGAGAAAGTAGACATTAAGATATAGAAAGATAAATAGCCATGGAACATCCTTTTGGCATTTTCTTTGTGTACTTTTAGGTGAAAGGAGGAGATGTGTATGTTCATAATTTGTGTGAATAAATCTGATGAACTGGCCTGCAGTGTTACACTGAAGTTTCCTTCAGAAAAGGTTTGTGCCTCTGTTATTCAAGAAATTGAAATACCTGTGATATGGGTTAATACAATTCCCTAAATTTAATCTATTTTAATCATGCAGGATTTGTTTTACTTATCCTTTTCTGAAAGCATACGTTTCAACAGTAAATGAAATGCACACAGCGTTTGATAGCGAATACTGCAGCCATTTGCCAACGGCAGTAACAAAATTGCAGACAGGTTGGGAAGCTACTGTAGAAAACGAGAAAATAGACTTGATGACAGCATGCACGTAATTTAATCTTGCCATCTGGAAGAAAATAAAACCATTTTTGAACCACCCTAAAGTATAGAAATAGTTTGTTGCGCATTCTGTTTTTGAAAGTGGTGTGGGAACAGGCAGTTTAATGAGAGAGCCACTCCAAAGGGGACAGTCCAATAGAGGTATCCATACACCCAAGCCACTTTATATGAAATTCTTTGCAGCAGAGTATTCGTAGTTCCTAAAGAGTGAAAGGACCATGTTGTGTATTGGTGCTTTATTTTTTCTTCTTTTTAACCTGTTTCTTTGTGCTGAACCTTTGCTTTTTACTTGAAGTAAACTGGGCCTCTGTAGCTGTGTAGCTCACTAATTAACAAGTCAGTCGTGTCTTGGAACTGAGCTGAGGGTGGTGTGTCTTCATTGTGTGGGGATTAGAGTTTTGTTTTAAATTGTCTCCAGTTCTACACAGCTGCACAAACCTGAATTTTAACCCTCAAGTGGTGTTGACATTCTTAGCACAAATGTTAATCAATTTCATTGCTTAAATCGGGGAATTATTGTGAAATAAACATGCCGTATATAAAATATACTGTATGCAAATTAGTGTTTGTGTATGCCACTGTGCGTGTGTGTAAAATGCAGTGGGTCTGAATTAAGTGAAAACATCAAGCCACCTGCCAGTAGCCAAGTAAACAGAAAAACATTAAAACAAGCAGAGTTCTTTCATCTGCCTGATGGCAATCCACCACGTACAGCATTTATAAGTTGTGACTGACAGATGGGTTGCAATTTTGTTTTTCCACTTTACCTGCACAATTTGGAGTCGCTGATTATTTCTTCACGTCTTGGCTTGCATGAGTAACTGCTGTACCCACACAGGGAGTGCGTACTGTAGGAGCAGGCATAAGGGGAAACAGCAGTGCTCTCCTTAAACTTGTTTCTCTGTAAAGGAGTTTTCAGATTTAAATAACGTTTAAGTCAGTTTTCAGCAAGTTCTAACTGGGGACTGAAAGTGTAATTGCACACTAAGTGGGAATAACTTGTGGTAATAACTTTTACAATGCTGTGACAACTAAAATACCCCCTTCTGTCATAAGGGCAGTACTAACAGTGCATTTAACAAACTGCAGCATGAAAGCATTATTTGTCATCCTACACCGTGTAATGTTTTAGACACCACAGTAAGTATGTGCTCTATTGTTCGGGTATCAGAATTATGGTACATTCATTAGATCTGTGCGAAAGATGTCTCCACTATAAAACTACTTTCAGATTTCTCACACTTTTTTTCAACAGAAAGTTATAGAAGTCTGAACCAGAATGAAGTTATTGTGCCACAGTTTCGCTTGGCTTCACTGGAACATAATGGCGCAGATTATTGGCATTAATCTGAGGGTGCTGCTGGGAACACCTTGCGAACAACCATTTTGGCCATTCTCTCCCATGTGAAGCTCGTTAAACAGCTCTCACCGTAATAGTTGTGAGAGAAAAGAACAAAATAACTTCCACCACTTAAGCGAGGATCCCGCACAAGTGCGTTTCCACCCTTTCATCCATTTTCTAACCGCTGGATCGGAATCGCAACAGAGCAACGGGTGCGAGGCGGGCTGCACCCTGGAGGGGGACGCCAGTCCATCGCAGGGCACACGCAGACGCACACACACACGCAGACGCACACACACACGCAGACGCACACACACACAGACTCGCACACATACACTGGCACCAGCATGTCTTTGCACTGTGGGAGGAAACAGGTGTGCTTGGAGAGCACTTGCAAAAAGGCTGACCACTGCTGCCGTGCCACCCCACACGAATCTGCACATACTGGGTAAATTGTAAGTCCATTGTTTGGTTTGAAAACAGAAAGATTGAATGACATCAATGCCATCTGGAAGAAAATAAAACCATTTTTGAACCACCCTAAAGTATAGAAATAGTTTGTTGCGCATTCTGTTTTTTAAAAAGTGGTGTGGGAACAGGCAGTTTAATGAGAGAGCCACTCCAAAGGGGACAGTCCAATAGAGGTATCCATACACCCAAGCCACTTTATATGAAATTCTTTGCAGCAGAGTATTCGTAGTTCCTAAAGAGTGAAAGGACCATGTTGTGTATCATCAATGCAGAGGTGAAGCGTTGCCGTCTGCATATTAAAATCGCGGAATAAACGGGGGCAATCCAGAGCTTCAGTGGAAAGTTAACGTGGGCAGGCAATCCAATCTCGAAGGAATAGAGTATGTTACATTAACGCAGTCAAATATTTGTCATTTCATGACAAGTGATGCAAGTTTTATGATAGCTGCAAGACCCCACATCTGTGCAGTGTATTAATGAGTTGGGTTGCTACTGTGCATTTTTGTAGCGTGTCTTGTGACTTTGTTTATTGTTTACAAAATAGGGTATGATTCCATTTTGAGCATTTCAGATCCCAAAGTAATATATTGTCAGGTGTCTAGATTTTTAGTAATTGCACAAATGGCAATTTGCATTACAAAAAAAATATTACAAGCAATTCAGTATGATAAATAATGCCTCTACACATTGTTACTGATGTTTAATTGCTTTGATTTTTGTATTTGTAGTGCATTGTTTGAGAGGCTTTTGTTATATTTATAATTGTATGATTACTGCTGCCATATTGGGATATTGCTTGAGGTGGTATGTCAGGAGAGCTTGTTTCCCTGACACTCGAGTGGGCGTGATGGAGTGAAACATGATCATGGTTATGTAAATTATCAAGAAGTTGCTTAACTACAGCTGGTTCTCTTATTTACACATATAATTGATTATGATCCAGATTCTCCAAACCACTAATTTTGAGGATCAGTAAATCTGATTGTTATTCCATTCTAAAAATTAAATGTTATGTTAAGTCAAGGTATTATGTGCCCAAAATCTGCTATGGATTGAATGTCGCCAGATTTTGCTCCATTTGTGCTCTTGTAATACCTGGCCCTTTGCCAACTTACATTATGGAGAAGACCAGATGGATATTCCATAGATGTCGGCACTTCCTTTTCCAGTCTCCTTCCTCTGATGCAATACTGACAGCAGAAGTGAAGTGTTTCCAGGGATTAGCCTGTCTGTGGCCTCCCCGGTGCGTCACCCGCATCCCGGCTGCAGTGTTTATCTGGCACATTGAGTGTGACAGGCATCGGGAGCAAACTGGGCGGGATCTTCACTGGTCACCTCCGCTCCACTGTTTCTTCAGAGTAGCCCGTCGTGGCTGTCTGAGGCCTGCCAGTGGCACCAGCCTCTCTGCATTAATCTCTTCTGTCTTGCCAGCCAGATCAAGCCAGTATACCTAGATCCGTCATCCTGTCTTTTCTTCAACTTCCTTTGCAAAACGTCTTTCTACCGGAGCCAGTTACTGCTTCTGATTACAGGTTTTGCTTCAAGCCACAGTGACTGTCCATTACTATCGGTCTACGAGGCATTGAGAGTTGCACAAAATCCTGACATCTGGTTGCCAACAGATATACACCAGTCACCCAGCCTTGCAATAATGCAAACCTGTGCCACCCAGTGGGCCTATGGGAGGGTCTTCTCTCACACAGCATCTGCCCTTGGTGCAGTTTACTCTACTGAGATGCCAAAGCATGCTGAGCTGGACCACCAGGATGCCAAGATGTAGGGCAGTTGTGGAAATCTTGGCTGGGAAAATAAGACACTATCTGACATCTGTCTGATTCTTCCAGCTGTCCCAGTCTAAGCTAAATATTTTCTGTGCTTGTTTCCCCTTATGAAGGAATGTTGTCATTTCTGGCTTGGTTGGTTGGTGCTGGTGTAGAACCAGTTTCAGGACCTGATCATGATACCAGGTGGATCATTGTACCTTGTATCCTGAAAGAAGGTGCCTCTACATAACTGACTCACAGGGCTTTTCCTTGTCCATGTGTTGAGGTTCTGTGGTGATGGAAGAACCTCGCTATGTTGACTGGAATGACAGAGCTGGTCCTCTTTTTCCCATTGACAGTGGGTCCTGCCAGTATATCCTATGCTGATCTCACTTGCCTTCACTTTCTCACTCAATTTTCACATTGAGAAAGTGAAACGCCTACGTTGTGGTCAAACACGTGTGGCTCCTACCTAGTGTTCCACTTAACATAAAATAGGTGATGGAAATCTTAACTGTGGCTTTCTAATTACATGTCTTATAGGTAATGTACTGTAAATGTGCAAAGAATGTTAAAAGAAGAACTGCATTCTCCCTAATGGATTGTGAAGTAATTATTAGCAAAGCTCATTAGAATATTGTTTTGTAATTATATGCTTTATCATTATTGTTCATGTCACTCTTAATTGATGGCTGCTTTGTAGTGCGGCATGAAAAATGAATGTGATAAACTATAAATCATAGCCTGGGTTAGATTAAATGTGGGTGAAAACTGTACACCTGCCTTAATGTGTTCTGAAAATCGCAAGAACAAAAATCATAAGAAAAGGTTGCAGGCAACTCGCTGTAGGCTTTATTCATTTGGTGATTGTAGTATTTTTCAGGTTCTAGTTTACTGCCCCCATCAATAACGCAGAGTGATGACAGAGATATCCAGGACAAATGCCACATTATTACTGTTACCCTTCCCAGCATGTGACAACCAGTGATGTCAAAATGCAGGAATGATGCTGGTCTTCTTAATGAAGCAATAGACAGTGCGAGTATGATAAACTATAGGGTCTAGTCCTTAATGATCTTAACCGCAGTGAATTGCACCACAGCCACCCTTAAACTGCACATTATTCCTGCTGGTTTCCACCAAATTCAGAGATTAATTACCCGTTTTATTTTTAGTATGACTAAATGCAATATACTGGAGTTGAATAACATTACCGAGCAGAAAGGATACAAATGTAAGAGTGCTGTGATCTTTTTTAGAACCCCTATAATTTGGATAATTAAAATTCTGTTACGTGAAGGCAGAATCATGAAATTGAATAAGTCGGGGTTTGGTGGAGGCAGGGGGGTCTGGTGCTGGAGTGACTGAAGTAACAAAATACTTCAGTCTTTAGAAAGCTGATGATTCCTGGAAGGGCTCATGACACCCCAAAGAGGGCTATCCTCTGGATGGGATGCCAGTCCTTTATGTAGTACAAACCACACAGGAACACAAACATCTACATACACACAGGGATAGTCTGGAGAAGCCGGTCAACCTAGCAAGCATGTCTTTCGAAGATGATGGGAGAAAACCGGTACACCTGGACATGTGAACTCCAGGGACTGGGGAGACGGGGAGAATGTGTAAAGTCCATGCAGGCAGTTGACTTAGTCTGAAATTGAACCCTCACCCACGTGGCAGCAGCAGTACCTGCCTCACCTGTGTGTTGCCCTGTAAAGTTTGATGATGCGATGAATTTTCTTGGACAATGTAGCCTGAGACGAGACCTGTCTAACTTTGGACAGCACAAGTGGAAGGTTACAAAAAAGAAAACAGCCAATGTTTAGGCCTAAGTGTGGGATTTATCATTTAATGCATACATGTATTCTGTAGCCAGAAATGTGCATGTGAATGCACCTCAGCATGTCCTGCAGTGCTTGGATGCTGGCAGTTTAAAAAAAAAATAAAAATCTCAAGGCACTGGTAACCAGGGTTACAGTGGAAATATGTAAAGAACATGACAGATGCTTCATCCGAGTTCCCTCAGCCATCACATAGCATTGGGAAAGTTGCTTCAGCAAGATACCGGATCCCTTTACAAATCAGCATAGAACTTCAGGGAGAAGTCCAGTGTTTACCTGCACATTGCAGAGGCTTAGGCAGAAATGTGGGAACTCGGACAGGCCCGGTGGACGTGAAGCACAGTCAAGCCTAGTGTAAAGATGGACAGGACCATGAAAAACTGGTGGTTCTTTTCTCCACCAAATTGATAACTAGTGATAGCTCAGAGGGAGGCGGGTGGGAAGCAAAGCAGAAGTCTGATTTGTTTGTAGTGTATGACAATGTTAAGTGAAATGTTACTTTTTGTGTAAATGATTTTAGAGCTCCTGAAGGATGCTTTTTTTATTCTTAATTTGTCTCCCTGTATGCATCCACTTGTTTATTGTGGAAACTCAGACCACCTCGGATGTAGATATTCTGAGAAGTGTGTCCACATGTACTTTCATCAGAGAAGTGTGCGTGCTTATCTTTGCCGTCATTATCATTGTCAGATTTGGCAGTCAATCTGTTGCCTGATAGCCACGCAAGTTATGTCTTTGAACATCTGTTTTCTTCAGTTTTCTTTCAACTCGTCTGTCAGAGTTCTTGATTTTGTCTTGCAGTCTTCAAGCATCTCTTTCTGCTTGCTAATAGAGTCGAGGATTTCATCCAGCTGTCTCTTGAAAGAGCGAGTATCCACTTCAGCAACAGTACTCGGCAGCTTCAGCTTTATATCCTAACTTTTTGTTTGCTTTTTATTGCTTCTCCCATGTTGCCTGGAAGTGTGTAAATAATGCCAATAAACTCCTAAGGCTTTTTTTGTAAGTAGCTTTCTCAAGATAAGTTGCTGCTTCAAGATTTCTGCTCTCTTGGGATCCATTCCAGTATTTATTTGGTCCAACACTGATACATTCTTTTTCAATGTGTCCTGTTTAATTCCATTTTAATTTGTTTAGTTTCTTATTTATGTTACAAACAATTGTTGATGGCCCAGCCTTTTATTTTTTTCAGCTTGTTTTTCTGGACCTTTCACGTTTTTGCACTTGTAGGCCATTTTTTTGCACCTGTGCAGTACGTTAGGACAAGTCACGTGTGAGCAGTTTCCCTCGGCATTGTGTTCAATCTCAGAGCCCGCTTTGACTTGTCTGTTTTTTCAGCTGATGATATAAACTGACCCAGAGAATATGCAATCCCTGACTTTCCCTAGATTGGTGCCATTTATTTCAGTCACCTCAGGAGAAATGTATTTATTCATTTTTCAGACCCAATGGTGCAGAGTTTTTTTTCCCAGTGAATCGTAGGTAATTTAGGTCAATTCACTGAATCGTCATTCCCTTGCAAGTCTCTGGAACGGAAAGCTGCTCACAGTCGGGCTGGAAAAAGGTTTGTGGACCTTTTATCACCTGGTCGAAAATTATTATCCTGATTTTTTTTTTTCTTGGTTTCAGGTACTTGTCGCAGTTTTTGATCTTGTGTAGTAAAGTTTGTGTTTTTAGACCATGCGGACTTGAGAGCATTCTTTCAGGATTGTTTAATTTCTTTACAAAACAGTTGGAAACGCCAGTCCATAATTAAATATGTATGTCGGAAATTGAAATGCAATGGCAGCAAGTTATCTTCTGAGTTTATATATATATGTATGCCTACTCAGTGTATTGTTTCAAACTTTCCCAGCAAGTATATAATTCATTTGTACTTCTGCAGTCTGAGGTTTCCATGGCACTGAGCAGTTGACGGCTCTTTGGATAATTAATGGTGACTGTGGATGGTTGCGGCCTGTCTTGCTTATGGGGAAGCTTGCATCACTGGCCATTCAATCACTGAACATACTGACGTACGGTCTACCCACACGAGATTTTTGTTGGTTGTTTTGTCTCAGGGTGTTTAACTCATTCCGTTTGGTGTGACATTTCAAATTCATTTCGTGGGTAAATTCCCACAGAAAATCCGAAAGCTTTTGTTTCAGATGTTACAGACCCACCTTCAGTATACTGTTTTAAATTTAAAAAAAAGAGTATTTTTTGAAGCGGTTTACTCCAGTAGCACTTCTATTGTTTCATGATATTCGGGGACTGTAATCTAGTTGAACATTCATAAATGAAACTACCGTTCTGGTGAGTCGAAAACCAGATCTACTTGAGGGTTTTCAAAGGGAAATGTGAGAAGCCTCATAGCTGCCCTTGGCACAGGGGCGGTGAACTGCAGCCCGTTTGTTATAACAGAGTGTATTGTCAAGACCTTTTTTTTTTTCTCCCTCTTTTTGCTTTCCGCCTGAGGGTACTGAAGCTGTGGGTTGGCACAGAGGAGTACGCTCGGTCTTGAAGAAAAAAAAGAGGCATCCACTTTAACACTGCTCTGCTTGTGGACTGAACTGAAATTAGTATCAGATTATAACCAGCCCAACTTTCCCAAAACTCCCGAGCAGAGATTTGTCGTGATAAGGACTTGCTGTAAGCCTGCTTTAATTTTTTTGAGTGCTTTCTGGGCCCCCCTCGTGTATTGCCCTGGTGGTCCTCTGAATGCCAGGTGTCTGGGATTGTCTCCAGCCAGCGCACACTCTTTCTTAACAAGCTCCCTGGGTCAGGCGCACAGACCTCTTCTCATACTGCCTATTTCCATAATGCCATTGCATTCAGACTCTGCTGGAGTTCACAAGTGATTTGATGTGAACTTTGAGAAGTGAATGGTGCATAGTAAAATGTTTTCACAAAAGCGGTTTTAAAAATCTGACAATTTGCCTCTGGAACTTGTGACCTTAGAAGGTTGTGTGATGATATTCTCTGGGGACAAACCTTTGTGCTGATGTGAGTTCATAGCTCTGTGTGCATGTGTATACAGTATGCAGTTTTGTGTATAGAGCATAATGTTTGGCAATTTCAAGAGGCTCTATTAAACTTGTAAAACTTGAAAAAAACGACATTTTCTGCAATTTGTGCTTTATGGTAGGTGTTAATACTCAAATATCAATCAGTATGTTTACTGGAATGGATGATTTTCATAGCACCAGTGACAATCCATAGCTCATTACCTTTAATGAACAGTTTCTAGCAGATACTTGCAATTTATATTTATTTTCAAACTGCACATTTTCAAACAGCGGGACACTCCTGTTTTTGAACAAATATCAAGAAAATTAATTGTTTGATTATGCCTGGCGTCAGCCAGTGAAAATAATTTTGTTGATGTTTTTTCGCCTTTGTACTTCAAGTGGGGCTATTACCTTTATGGTCTCACATTTTATTGGGCAATGTACAGTGCATATTTATTGATACTTTATAGCACTCATGCTCAGAACAACACTTTCCTGTTCATATTCCTATTCAAGTCAAGCCACAGAAAAGTAATTTTTGACTTTGGGTGAATTGTTTTATTATATATTCTCCTGTAATCATTGTACAAATACATTCTCGTAAACTCTAGGTGAATGTGGAATGTGACCGGATGTATTTTGGAACATATAAATTCCAGGTTGGAGATGAGGTCAAGGTATATGATTTGTTTCCAGTATGTCATGTGTGTTTCTATATGTTTGTGCATGTATAGGCAAGGTATACACTCTTTAATCACTTTTTTTTCCCAGACAAAATGTTAATCCCTTATCATGGGTCTCGCACTCAGTTTCTGAAGGGTCCTATTTTGGTGGCAAACAGTAGTTAATTAAACTATTAACCTAATTATTTTCTTAGTTAAACATAAGAATTTTCTTGAGGTCTTTACAGCTGATTACTCATAACATTCCGTTTACTGTTGGTACAGTTACAGGTACCTATAAAATATCTCGGGGCCTGGTTACAAGTATTACAATTATGCAGTTAATTAAATAATTACATGAGCTGTGTAACTGAGAACTCGGGTGGAACAAAACCCAGATGTGTGGAAAAGAGCCCTGCAGGAGTTGAGTGCAGTCCAAGTGTTTTCAAAAAATGAACTTTCAGTGTTTATTAAAGTTTCCTTGGCAGTTGTGTTACGTTGTGCAGTTTTGTACCGCCTGCTGTGAAGGAATTTTGTTTGTGATAGCTGCGGGTTTTCTAAAGTGGATTCCCTCTAGTTAAAATTGATAGTGAGAAGTTTTAAACCAAGATTTCAACATTTAAATATAGCTCTCTTTAGTTTCTCCAGTGTCTTTTGTTACATCACTTGTCTTTTGGGTTTTCACCAAACAATTTTTTTTATTATTGATAACTTCATCACATCGTTTGGCTATCCATCAGGATTTTTGGCTATTAGTCATTCATTAGCATTGATTTGTAAATTAAGAGTACAAGAGTACATTTCTATGAATGTGTAAACTGTGATGCATTTTAGAATAAATCTATAGATTTAAATACAACTTGATTTAAAACTAAATCAAATAAATGTTAACATCCCAAACAACTAATAACTAACAAACAACAAATAAAAAGTGTAATTTTATGCATCTAGGGACCAAAATCTGTCAGTTCACAATCTTAGCATTCAGTCTCCTACAGAAGCAGAAATGGAATCAACAACGGGAGTTTTGTTTTTCTGATGTAAATCATTGTTTTCATGTCAAGGAATTAATATTAATCATTGCTTTGCTCAATAATGCAGATATTATTGTCATACGCCTAAAGTACAGCATTGATTTTTTGGTTACAGGAGACTGACACAAGTTTTCCTAAAGCCAATACATGTATTGAGTCCACAGTACCTCATTCTTCCTAACAAGACCCTGAGCCAAGTGAACTTGCTTAGTGTCTTTGTCCTAATATCTGTTTTTTTTCTTGTGGCCGAGTTGTAACCATATTGAGTGAGATGGGTTCTTCTTTTCCTTCCAACCCTTTTTTTAACATGGTAAATGTGACGTTTGTGCTTTGAAAATACACGGTCTTTACAAAACCATTTGCTTATGAACAACATTTAAGTTTTAATACTTTCTTGTTTCATTCTCCATTTGCTTTTCCTATGCATTGAATTTCGGATATCAATGCACAATTTTAAAGGCTGAAAATATCTTTGCTTGCATCAGCAGGGTGCAAGGGCCCACTTACAGAACGTTTACCACTGTGATAAATTTGCGCCGGATGTGTGTTTTTTTTTCTAACAAATGAAAACGGGTTCTCCGCTGTGCCTCAGGGGAGATAATTCGAGAGTTTTCACATTTGCGAGAATCTTTTCTCAAGGGATTTGACAAATGTGTGTTGTTGTGCCTTGTCTGTGTTGGGAACTGGAGCTTTGTGTGTAGTCCACATCGTGTACTATACATGGAGCAAATTCTCCTCATTGTGTTGTGGATGAGACAAAGATGTGTCTGCTTTTTTATCAGCACCAGTCAGGATTTAAGAGAGAGATCACTTTATTGGCGATATACCATTTCTTGCATTAGGAGTTTGTCGTTTCGCATACCCCAGCTTGCTCTCCATGAGGCACACAGGCACACAGATGGGGAGAGAGAAGCTTGGGGTCCGAGAGCAGGGTCAGCCATTTATACAGCACCCCTGGAGCAGCTGGAGTAAAGGGCCTTGCTCAGGGGCCCAACAGAGTAGGATTCCTCTACCAGCCGTGGGATTTGAACCAGCAACCTTCCAGCCACAGGCACAGACTCTTAGCTACAGTGCACCTGCTCCGCCCCAGCATTTAGATGCTGAAGCACTAATGCTCATTATCATCATATCCCTGGAGTTGCACATTTCTTTAGTTTATGATATCTCGTGGTGGTATGAAAATAAATTACAAACTATTACAGCTTGACAGGAGTGTGTGTTTTCAACCCAGATGTTAGTTCACATCATACATCCTCAAGTAGGGTTTTAAACAGTTTATGAGTTTAGGATTATGCACAGTGCTTAGAAAATGTCATACTGGAAATAAAATGTGGTTTCAAGCCCTCAAGACACAAACCCTTTTTCTGTCTAAAGGCCTGCTTTTGAAGTTTGAGGAAGGTTTTTCATTATTCTTCCTCTTTCTGAGTGTGTAGTGTATGCACTCCACACACCTGACTTTTGCATGAATTGATTAACCTAGAGAAGTGTATCCTCAGCCTTCTCCATCCCACGGCAGCCTTCCATAAATAGAAAATTTCAGCAGCGCCCTCCCCTCACCCACATGCGCGCGTCACAGGTCGGCAACGTTCAACCTGACTTTGCTTTGAAGTGCGGGGTCGTTTTCCCCTGTGCAACTGGGAACTTACAGCAACAGGAATTCGCACTTTCACTCTCATCCATGAATCTTGAAAAGTGTAACTCGCGCAGCACGAAGTTCCCATGTGAACAATCTTACCGAGTTGTCTTGTGTGTACACCGAACGTATAACATGACGCTTTAGGTTACTTTGCTAAAATAATATATGTAATATATTATAAGCTGTTTATCAGCATAATATAGTCAGTGTATTGCGTATGTCCAGTAATTTAATTATTTCCGTTCTTACCCTTCCCAGTACTGTTACCCAATGTTTCCCTAAAAGTGACATCGGCCAAAAAGTGGAAAAGCATTAACTTTAAAAAGTTGTAGTGTATTTCGTTTGTTTAAATTGGTGATCATAAGTCCTGCCGTAAAAGTTTGAAAGAAAAATTTAAAATTTTGTAAAGCTACTACTTCTTTGAGTGCTACAATTATAGAAACACATAAAGAACCTTTCCAGGGGTCTTCCTAGTTTCAGGTTCTAGTACATGTAACAGTTTTGCAGTGAGTGACTTTGCGGTGTGCAGGAAGGTCAAAAATAGGAAGTGTGATGAATCTGCAATGAAAAAAATAGGCTAATCGCAAAGAAAATGGGTGTAATTATACAACCTGTTCATTTGCTACCATATGAATATTGCAGGTCTGTCTGTTCAACTGAGCAAACTTAAATATCTGTTGGCCTGACTAAGGTTGGATGTTAATAGAAATCTGAATTGTGCTTTGTCTGGGTTGTTGATGAAATGAAGATAATTCTCATCTAGTATCAAAGAGACTCTTAATATACTGTAAGTATATTAAATAGTTTGCTTTGCTTTAAATAGTTTTTTTATTTCCCCTTATTTAAATTACAGCACATTAAAGGTCCATTATAACATCAGAAAAGCGAGATGCCTTGATATACGTCTTCAAGATGTGATTCTCCAGAACAGGTTTTCAAGTCATTGAGCATTCCATTTAACTTGTGTTTAATACTTTGTTTCCGTGTGCATGTTTGGGCTGTGAAAAATGAGGTATTATACAATCTACACAAGGCTGGTGACCCCTTTTCCTGGAGAGCTCCCATCCATTTTACAGGCAGCCATTCAATCTTTGATTTCAAAAGACTTTGAAAAACGTCACTTTGATCATTGAACCAAATGATCGTCTGGGTACAAAAACCTGAAGCCTCTTCAGCTGTCAAGGACCAGTTTTTCTTTAATAGCTTAATTGATCAATTACATTCCAGGTATTCCTAATCTTTGCAAAAATGGTGACTCAAGATGATCTGTAAAACTAGCTGGATTAGGGTCATCCTGAGCCAGATCTGGAGACAGTACTGTTGCATGGTTGTGCACCTTTTTTTAATAAATGAAGACTACCGTGCTCTCCAAATGTTACATGTTATTCTGAAGATAGCCTGATATCATCGGTAAACACGCAGTGAATATTTTCAAAATTATTGAGAACAAAACTGACACATTTAGTATCGTGTGTTTCTATAGTTAATAAAAATTCTAGAAAGTTTATTCCAGTTAACACAATTCCTTTATTTTGAATACTCTCCCAATTTGAAGTGATTACATTCTATTCCTGGTTTAACTTTGTGGAATCAGTCAACATGCACTTAACCACTGAATTATCAAGCTATGATTATCTCACTTCATTGTCCAATTAATTTTATAATCCACTTGTTATGTGCTTACTGTGTTTGTGGTCATATGTAACTTGCAGTATAATAGAATTACACTTTGGTGTTTCCAGTATTTTTTTTTCCCCCAGATATAAGTTGAAAAATGAGACAATACATTTGAATCGCTTTCGAAGGTTAGGTGTGCTAATACATTAAAAACAAATTAATGACACTCTGGACTAGAAAGTTCATGCAAAACAACTTTGGACTGATTTTTGTGTCATGTAAAATTGGGGCATTTCTATTTTTGACCATGTTAGCACTGCAAAATCTATAGCAGTTGGAAAAGCAGCATGCAGAGCTGGTTTAGTCAAATTTGTTTTAAATGAAACATTCTGTACTTTCTCCTTTCTGTTCTTTCAGCTATTTGTCTTTCTTCTGCTTCTGCAATAATAGTCAGCTCTTTGTCCCAGACTTAATTGCATTTGGGATCAAACCCAGACTTTTGTGTGTACAGCTAGAGAAACTACCTCCCTATGGGAGTGAATGTATCCCACTGCTTTTGTCAGAGAGACTTACTGTAGCACTTGGAAGCCATTTGGACTAAATGCAAGGTGCACTTTAGAAAACAGAATGGGCATAATCATTTTCGTAACCAGGTAGTAATCAAAATCCATTTCAGGGTGTGGAAGAGTTATCTGGATTTCAAAATCCCGCATTTCCAATGATTTTGTCTACTTGTCATTTCTTGATCAGGCCCATTTGAACTCTGATGAAGACCTGATCATGTGGATTGCAACATTTTTCTTTGTTTAAATGGCATCCCCTAAAACCGTTTGTTAAAGATTAAACAATATGGCTTCCGGTTTCACAGAATAAATCGGATAAAGATTGTTCTTGTAAATTGGCCAGTGTGGGGCTGAAAAATGGTAGCAGCCACTTTGAAGTACATTAGTTCTGACTGCTGTTTCCTGGCTACACAAGCTTCTATTACGGTTAAGGGTAAATCAAAGTAGGAAAACCTTTGTCTGAGTTGTAATAGCTGAACCGACATCTAATTTCCCTGGACAATAAGTACAAGTCTGCAGGCCTCACTAATTTTTTTCCAGTCTTTACACTTATTGATTCTTTTGTAGAACTGTTTCATTCAGTACATCACAGCCAGCATCATTTAAAACTACGAAGATACCGCATTTGACCTGGGGCAAATAAAAACAATACCATCCTGACACAAACACCCCTGGGTCCCTCAGGGTTGTTGGTTTTAATCTAGGCTTCACTCACCTTTGTAGCTGCCGAAACAGGTTTGAGCTATTGACTTAATTAAAGAGATTGACATGTTTGTTCTTTTTCTTGACCTATGAGGAGAAAGCGAAATGATGGTGGGGAACGGCGTGTGTTTTCCACTCCTTGACGAGTTTGACTCAAGCTGTAGATGAAAGACGCGAAGAAAAGACACACAAGCGGATGCCCATGAAAATGAAGGGAAAACAAAGTTCCACACTTCTTCTGAAGTAATGTGCCATTGCTGCTGTTAAAGTTTAAACAAAATACGAACATTAAGGTCTCCTTTATTTGTGAGCTATCGTGGAAATAAACCCGATATCTCCTTCCTGACAAAACAGGATGGCGTTTAAGTTTCAGACGATTCGTGTAAAAGTCTTTGGTCTTCAGCATACACTTACAGTACCTTGCAGTTTTCATCCCAATCAAGATCCCTTCATGATTAAAATCTAAAGTAAACCGGCACTGTTCACGCCAGTCAGGTGAGAGGAAGAGCTTGTAATGGAGAGGAAAGCTATTAAGTTTAAGACTTGGAGCTTTAACAGGCAGGATTTTAGAACCTGTGGTTCAGTTAGGATCATGAAACTAGGGTTTAACTCCCAGATATTGTGAAAAAATGTTCCATAGGACCGTTTAATGCCCATACAGAGCTCTCTAAAAGGCAGTGCTTTCTGCTGCACTGTGCTGTTTACGCTGGCTTGAGATTTCTGACCTTAATCTGTTTTTGATTCCTTAAGAGGTAGTGCTTCAATGTCGTATTCCATCTGTGGAGGGAGTGGAGTTCGTCATCATTATTACTGTTAGAATTGTCATTGACTGGATTGTTCATCCTTTTTCCTGCAGAATTTCTTTATTTCCGTAAGGTTTAAGTTGGCCGTCCACCATAAACAGACAGCATGTACCTGTATAGTGATTTATAGTGATGGGGTAATCCTTCTTCCTACCCCTGTTTTGTAATTGTATAGATCTATTTGTAATATGCAACTTTTTTTAATGTAGTTCAGGTGGGCAGCTGCATCAGCATGCATAGGCTGCAAAGGAACACGTAATAGGTTTATTCCATGCTGAAAAGCAACATTTCTTTGTGTTTTCTTTCTTATCTTTTCAGCATGGAATAAACCTATTACTTGTTCCTTTTTTTAATGTATATTTGTAAATATTTCAAGCAGTCTGTCGCAGTTAGTTTACATACTGCATGCATTGCAAGAAACCAAGTAAAAACAGACTTTCTTAAAATATCCTTTTATTAAATTAAATTTAATTACAACATTTCTGCCAGAAAAAACTAATTACGATTTCTAGTGAAGCATTTAACTACTGTATTATTGAAGGCTTTTGTAAGGTGTGTTGCTTCTTAATATTGTTCTAATATCTGGTCAAATATCTTCTGTTTTTCCCAGAGTGAATGTGAGGGAAAATTGCACATTTCATTGCAATAGTGCATTAATAGGGATAATGTTATCATTATATGTTATCAGCATGATGCTAGATTCATTACTGTGTCTGATGACTTTAATATTTCTACTTTGCGGCATTTTGCTGAAGCAAACTGATTGCAGCACCTGGCTTAAGGGTGCAAGAGCAGTGTCACACCTGAGATTTGAACCCACAGCCTTCCAGTAAAAGGGCCGGACCCTGGCCAATGAAACCCAGAGGGAAAAATTAAGGAATTTATGGATGCTAGTGATTTTAGGATTTAAATGCTTTGAGGCATATAGACTGCTTTGGAGCCCTCTTGACCTAGAAAAACCTCTCAATTCCAAAAATAGAGGTCAGCATTTCAATCAGAACCATTGACCTATGAATAATCAGGAGGACTTTCCTGGCACCAAGTCAACCTTAGGGAAATCGTTGCATCGTAAGCAAGAACAGATAGCGCATGAATGTAAAGAATAACTTTGAAACGTAGTGTACATTATTTATGCTTGTGATACTGATGCTCAAGGAAAATCGCGTCTTGCACAAGTGCACTTTGCAAAAGTTATTCATTCAGATGGGTGCAGACTTCACTGTCAAGTGTGGCGAAATCATGTCTTGCTTTCACTGACCTTTCAGTGACCTGGAATACAATGCATTATGTTCTAGTAATGCATGCTTTTGTTCTATTAAAAGTATTGGAAGGATGTGCTATAGTTAGTATCCCTAAGCCCTGCATTCTGCATTGGGACTTTGGTGAGCATGATGGCTTGACTAATGTGATGTACGTGGAAGTTAGGAAAGATAGAAATATCTTGCTGCAGGGACTGTGAGTATTAAGGGTACATGCCAGATCCAAATCTTTCTGCAGCTGGTCTTGTTGATTAGACAATGTTTGAATCACATTATCAAATTCCGTTTAAGTTTTTGCTTTGCATTGATGAATGGGTTTGTAAAGTAAGAAATACTCACTATATTTTTGTCACAGTCAATATATTTTAATTTCTAATACAAATACTACATTTCTCTGAATGCTTTTCAAAAGTTGTAGTGCAGACCTGAGTAAAACCACTTGAGTAAGACCACTCGGGTTTCATTTCAGAGGAGTAGGAGACAAATTGTATCAGGTCAGGAAAGACCGAATCGTTCTTCACACCGGAAGTTTAAAAACCCAAGACAGCAGAAGTGCTCCTATTAGGCATGTTATCTTTTTTTTTATTGTAGTAGAGGAACTGGAAGTACAGGGTGGTTCTGAAGACCAGCTCATCCAATAGTCTTGAAATCCATGGAGTACACAGATGGAATAATGGGTAAAAAATGATTTCAGACGTCTGGTTCAGAAGTTGTCTTCTCCAAGGTTGTTTGCAAGTACTTTCAACAGTGCTGCATACATGCAAAAAATACATGCAGGGTGCACTTGTTCACTGCGGTCTGGATTAAACCAAAACATCATTAAGTCCACTGATAGAAAAGTCCACATGTTGTCACTTTGTAGTAACGGTTTGCAGCTAGTCTCTTTCAAGTCCCAGGAGAAAGCTGATATCTGCTGGTGTTTTTTAAGCGGGTAGTTGAATTTAAGTGTCTGTTTAATTTGTGCTTAAAACTGAGATGTGCTACAAACTCTCAGTTGTGTTTTTAGTCTGTAAATCCAGTAAAATACACATCCAGCGAGGAACCAGTATTCAAGTGGATTTCTGTATTTGATTGTCATGTGCATGTCTGGCTTGCTGACTCGCCCGGGCTGAAAACATTTGGTAGGAGTACTCAGCCATGTTTTCAAAGCTGAGACCCTGGCAACTTTCAAACAGTGGCCAGATGAGGTCCTTGGATCACTTAGTTCTTGCGCTAAATGAACCAGACGGGCGGAATGCAGACCAAGAAGAAAGCCGAACTTTATCTTCCTAATGAACAGACAGTTCATTTGTGTAATAAAAAGACATCTCATTTGCATTTGTTCTATAATGCTTTTTGAGTGCATGACTTTGTCAAATTGAGATATGTATGGTAGGAATGCTTATGAAAAAGCCCTTTGAAACGCCAATCCGGTGGATTTACCTGGATACAAGTAATTATCACCTTGGAGAATCCTCGATGTGTCAGATTACACTTGGAAAATGTGCACTGAACCCTTCACCACTGCTGTTTTTATGGCAGTGCAGCACCTGTCTTATTTCTGTTTTTTGCTAAATTACTGAGCCACCTGACAGGTACTTAATGGGTACATTAGCATTCTTTGAACCAGATTATGAAATTGTGCATTTTTAAAAATTAAATACTATATGCCAGTTTCAACAGTCTAAGTTATGCTGTGTATTTAATACACCCGGATCGTGAAATGTCCACATAAAGTGTTAAACTGATTTTATGTACTTCTTTTTTTTGTTGTTGAACCTGCTTAAAAGAAAAATGTGTAGCTTTTTGGTTATCTTCTGGAATTTCATTTTTGTTTTGGAATCTTGCTTTTAGCCCTGGTTTCAATTTTTTTTCAGCATGCATTCATCCAGTGATTATAAATAATCCAATATTTTAAGTTTGCCATTATGGTCAATGTTGAAAGGAGATTGTAAAACAGTAAAATAATTTTGTGCTGTACCCCTTTATTTTACAGCCTACTAAAAAAGCTAAAAGGTCTGTATTATTGAATCATGGTTTTAACTGCTTTTAATGACATGATAAATGCATTCTCACAGCTTGCTTGAAAGCTCATGAGAGGAAAAACAATACGTATAAGTGCACTAACTGAAAAAGCCACCACATTGTATGCTTAGAAATTTCAAAGAAATTCTTTTTCTTCTTTGCAGATGTTGTAGCAGTAGATGGTGAAATACCAGGAAATCCCAGGACAAAAACAAAAAATTCTATAAAAGTTTCTTTATGGATTATTTTTATTTCTGTGTTATATTAATTTATTTTATGAGACGACAAATTGAATGATGACATTAGAAGATGTAGCATACGCTATAAATCAAACACAACGATTTGGCCAGTACGTCTGTATTTAGTCTCGTACATGTCCTACCAAATTTTGTATTTTTAAAAAAGCATTATATATATGCTATCAATGGAGGATAACACTTCGTAATTATGTATTGACTTCTTGGAATTATTCAGAAAATGTTCACAGCAGCTAACTATAGCTTTTACACTCTTACAATGTCAGACAACTTTAGAATCGTCCCACCCATTGTGACAGGATGAAGAAATCCAATTGTTCTGGCAAAACAAATGGAGCTGATCTTTTCCTCTTTGACTGGATTGTTTGTGCAATTGTTTTGCTTTAAAAATATTACCTAGCAGATGTACAGTATGATAAAATATCAATTGTGCAGTTTCTTTATAAAAGGCACATTTGGTGAATTTGACAGAACAAATAGTGAATATTTTCTTATGTCAATTTAAATCATTGAAAATTGCAAGAATTGGAGCAGTGAGAGAATGCAAACTACTTTAAGTGTTAGATTCAATTCCTGGACCTGTAACTGGATATTTTTTGCTTTTTTAAAATCCATGTAATTTTATGGAATAATAAACCCTGACGTCTCGAAAGAAGCAGGCAATTGAATGTCCTCCACTTGTTTACAACCTCTCATCTGTTCTTTTTAAGTAAAAAAACTTCTCAAAAATCTTTAGTCTGTATCTGACAATTTAGAATTCATGCCTCACTTGCATGGACTACATTTTTTATATTTAGCAGTACAACACTCTGAAATTAGTTAAACCTCAATGTAGTCTGCAAAAAAAAAAATGAGAAGCAGGTATAGAGTGAGATGTTGAAGACCTGCAAATCTGAGGTGCAAATAGCAATTTCCTTCCAAATTGCAGTGTACTGTACATCTATCTAGGTGACAAGTGTGAAGTATTTTTTTTCAATGAGCTAGAACAATGTGTCGCCTGGGAACTGGAAGTGTGGAAATGTTCAGGGCTCTGACAGATGATTATTTGACCACTTTCTTCATGCTATCTTTTTGGGGATGAAAGATGGTCTTGCTGTTGCGAGTACTTTCTATGTATGTTAGCCATAGCCAGAGCAGTCCTTGTGTCCTTTTTCTTGCAGGGCGGATGTTTAAAGTTACCTGGAGGGCACAGGACAGTTTTACTACTGTACATACAGTAGATTCTGCAGGTAAAGGGCACGTTGCATTCAAATGGGGACGTTAAAAGGGCACATTTACAAGCATTACTCAATTTATTAGAGGGTACTCAACCAGTGCGTCTGGTGATGGAAAATTATAGAGCTGAAGAACTACTGTCATCATAAAAGGGGCTGCAATGTAGTATTGTAACAGTACTGTATCATCCAAAGGGCAGATATGACTCAGATTGGTTTCTCCTTCTGTAGCTTTCAGAGCTGTTAGTGGTTTGGATGGAGGCAGCTTGTCCATTTTTCATGGTCTGGAATCCGTGCACCTTGTATTTCATTAGCTTTGCTCTAAAGTGACTTTGTTTTTTGTTGTCAGCTCTGTTTTGGAGTGCCTTTGAAAGTACTATCTTCCATCTTTCATTCTGCTACAAAAGACTTTATTTCAAGGTCGCCTAGCAGCCCCACTCTAAGTATAGTTCTCAGGGGCTCTAAGCTTTAAGGAGGCCATCACAGGCAGGAAAGATGACTGCATGATACTGTATGGTGTAGAGTAAGATGATGTGGGCTTATTTTAAAGTGATACAGATTATTGCCAGTGTAAAGTGTATACAGTATCAATTGTAAGATACTTTTCCAAATCCTCATTTCATGGATTTACAATTTTTTGGGATACACGTATGTTTGATTTTAAACTATAGTCAATCCAACTGAAAACTGCAACTCCTAAAAATCGATAAAATATCATCACTGACTTTAAAAGTGAGATATCGGTCCTTTCATTCAATGAATGTTCTTAGTGCAGGTGGCCAAACAGAAGGAGATGTGACAATTTTTACTGTTTGCTATAGAAACCAAGCAACGGTGTTCACAAACTTTTTTTGTTGTTAGTAAAAAGCAAGCTCGCAGATATGAAATTGATGAACTGATGGTATTTATTGGATCTCTTTTCCCTTGTTTTAAAAAGAAGTGGATAAGTATGTTGTCAGAAGTGACATTTCCTTTCAAAAAACGTAATCCTTGAAGGAATAATTGAACCCCACGAAAAAAAAAACTGTTCAGACAGTATATTGAGAGTTATCTTGCCTTTGGATTTTCAAGGACAGGATATGTTGCCTTTCCCTTACCTGAATATCTAGCGACAAGTCCACCTTCATAGAGTAAAAGGGCACTGCCAGGACACAGCTGCTGGCCAGTGCTCAGTACTGTATGTTGATGGGGACTCCATTCGGAATTTGTAAGGAGCTGCTTGGTCATTTGACTGGTGAGGAAATATTTCTTAGAACAGATAACTGAAGGAAAACCAAACTTACCTGGGCCTTGTGTTGCAGGATTTGCATGGATGCAACAGCCTCCATGACAAATAATCAAAGGATTCATTAGTAAGGTGGAAGAGCAAAATCTGATTTCTTTTTAATTGTCTTCCTATTTTAAGGCTATAAATATTAAAATGATTTTTTCTGCATGATATCCCAATATTATATGCTTTTTTCGCATTCCCTGAAACTACAGAGACTACACAAGGCACTGAAATTTCTAGTTTGTGCTCACTCTTTTAGGAGTTTTTGTGTACTACTAAGATGACTTAATTCAGAGTTGAGAGTTAATGTGAAATTCATTTGACATTTACATTGAATTAGTTTCACTGCTAAATATTACTTGAATGTTACACTCTAGTAATACTCTGTTGGTAAAGTAAATGTGGAATGGGTTACATTAATATGATGGTAAACCATTTGACCTGTATCAAAAAGAGACTTGTCTTCAGTTTTATAATGGAAACAATAAATGTACATACAGTATGATGAGCATATCAAATCAATATAAATCAATTTTGACAATCTAAAGTAAATGTTTTAAAGCCTCTTAAAATGTATCTGTATCTTTGTGCACATCAGCAGAATTCAAACATGTTAAACATACATGAAATTATTAGTGAATTCGATAATCTATAGTAAATTGCCCCACTGAAATAGAGATGATCACAATAATGCTGGGAAAAAGACAAAAGCAAATAAGGCAATATCTAATGTCGATGCAGTTTTTTTCTTCCAAAAACTAGATCTGATGACAGCTGTTCAGTGATTTATGGTCTTTCATTAAGAATCTTTACCTACAGATGCAGACACTTGACTTACGACATGGTTAGTCATTTTTCATGCAATGATCATTGCATTGGAAATTAATGCTTAATTAAACATGTATGGGCCTAAGACCACATTGTAAGAGGATAAATCACCTTCATTCCCCTGCATATTAATTCTCGATGAGCTGCATAGTATTTTATGAGATATTTTGTCCTAGTTTCATTATATTATAAATGCTGAAGCTCATTTCTGTAGGTGTCTAAAACCTTTGTCCAGTGAGAAAACCTATTTAAAGGTGTGGATCGGCCCCGGAAGATGAGGGTTAAAAATAAGATATACTTTGTGGTTTCAAGATTATTAAAGGTTTGCAGCTCAAAGTTGAGAGAAGACAGTCTTGCAAAACAGTTATATTATGAGATAAGGGGTCTCTGCATCCTTCTGTCGCAGTGGTTAATTAGTATGAAGGTCTCTTTCAGCCATTTCTTCAAAGATGTCAGTGTACTGCAAAACCATGGTTAATCCCCATCTATGAATTGGCTTCATTACTCTGCTCTCCTCCCCACTGATAGCTGATGTGTGTTAAGCGTTCTGGGGCACTATGGCTGCCGTCGCATCATCCAGGTGGGGCTGCACATTGGTGGTGGTAGTGGGATTCCCCATTACCTGTAAAGCGCTTTGAGTGGAGTGTCCAGAAAAGCGCTATATGAGTGTAAGCAATTATTATTATTAAAAGACCATCCTATACAAAACATTGTTTCATTGCTAAAGAAGACGTGGCCCCCTCGATATTGTTCTAGCATAGCGATGGCATAAACTTACAGTTCTCTTGAAACATGGGGCCTATGGATTCCTTTATTGTCCAGATATGACATTCAACAGGTTAAAATACCTCCTCCTCAAACACAAGCACTAGTCGTTTGATCTAATACATATGTACAGTCACTGTACATATACACTGTAATACCAAAAACATTTCACAATACCCAAAATACATAATACTTTATTTTTGTGAATGCATACGTTCGATATAAATTACATTAAAACTCTGTTTATCTTTTTTTAGCGGATTATATAATTTGTCTGCAAATGTTATTTATAAACCATGATTATAAACCAGTATTGAAACTGAATCTAAAACTCTGACTGACTTTTTGTTTTTAGCAAATGTTTGCAAATAACCTGCTTTTTTTTCTGTTCTAAAAAGTCTGGAATAAACCTAAAATCTGGAAATGACAAAACCTTTTAGATTCTCTTTTTTTCAGAACAGAGGTAAAAGTAGAATTGTCGTAGGTCTCCCTGGTTGTGATTTGAATTTCACAGGTTGTAGTGTCCTGTCGATAGCCTGTCTATCTTGCAGTAGAGACTCTTTAATCTCAGTGCAAAATAAGGTATGAATTAATCAAAAGAATGTCAAGCAAAATCTTAAAAGGAACTGATCGCTCCCCAATCCAATACCCAGGCAGGACTCTCTCCCTGTTGGAAGCCTGTCAGATATTTGACAGACACTGCGTCTCAGTCTGTCGAATATTTTGATCACCAGGTGCTCTCGTACACGTGTGACTCATCGGTGAAGAGAATTAAGCTTCACTGCTCCATGATCCAGATGAGTGACAGTGCTCTATTCTCAAAATGTCTGGATTCCGTCTGTCAATGGGGCCCGAGTAACCAGCTGTCTAATTCAAGTCCAGCTCTTTTTTTTTTTCTTTTGTGGTTTCTTGCACTGTGACACATCGTCCACTGATTAACAAGTTGATGTCACCTGATGTTTATTAGTTGATTTGCTTGATACTTTTATCCAAAGTTTCACACATTTCTACCCATTAATACTGATGGGCATTCTACTGGCACAACCTGAGTACTTTTTACAGCTGTTCAGCGGTACAACACTGTTGTCAAACCCCGGGCTTGAACCCCCAACTTTCCAGTTACAAGTCATGAGCTCTGAACACTCAACATATGTCTTTTTAATGAGTCTTGCTTTGGTTCAAACCAATTTCTTCCTCTAGCCAGAGATCTTTTAGGATCACCTGCTTTCCATATTACATTCATGTCTCCTTCTGATGTGCCACACTTTGATTAATCAAAAGATGTTTTCTTCACAACATATTTTTAAATAGGCCTTATTTCCTCACAGTGAAATCCTTTTATGCCCAGCTCTTCACAGCATGATGTGCTGTAAAGTAAATGAGGTGCATTAGGCATTTTGTTAGAATCTACACCTAGTTACCATATCCTGTACTTCCGTTTAATCAAAGAGGTAATGGGAATTTCTGTATCCTACTCACCTTTTTTGATGTTTGGATATAAAGTTTCACTTCCTTAAAATATAAAGTTCATTTTAGATTTTGGTATAATATTATTCCAGTACTTATTCAGCATTTTTTCCATATGTAGTTCACTGATAACATTATTCTAAGTGTGACTCCAAGGTATATTGTTAATAATTTGGATTACACTAATAGTCTCAAAGAAATTAAAAAGTGCCAGGCATATTTTTTTAAACTGAACACCTGTCAGCAATTTAATCCAAATATTCATGCAAGGTATGAACTAGGGGCTGCAATGTGTGTTTTGAAAGAAAACAGTAAAAATATTCTATTTAATTCTAAATTAATTATAAATTGTGGAGAACAAATTCTTACTGATGTAAGGCTACAGTTGGTTGCCATTGCTGGTCTGTGTGGATCATTGTAAGGCATTTAGTAGGCCATTAACATACATCCTACATGCCCTTTCCCAGTTGAAGAAATTTTGGTGGTTACAAATGTGTTCTAAAATTGTGTGGTTTGTTTTTACAAGAACGTTTAGGACTGTCACAGCTCATCATCCTGTCATTGAAGAGCCTCTGGGTGTATCTTATTTTGAGGTTCAGAAGAATTACATTCTCCCTTCTCTGTGAGCAGTACAATTCAAAATCTACAGTATAAAGTTAAGCAGGTTTCAGGCAATGAGGATATTGCTACATGCATCTTGTAACCTCTCTGTTTTGAAGGAATGTACACTAGACCACTGGGACATTTCTATGATGCAGCTTGCATACTTTCTGCTGGGTTTGTGTATATGTTTTGGAGATAATGGGTCAGGAGGCAAACAGAGATCAAATCATTTCCTGTTTCCATTCCACATGCAACAAGTCCTAAAGAGATGTTATTTTAAAACCAGAAACAACTTAAGCAGTATGTGACTTGTTCTGTTAAACAAAACCTAGGGAAAGTGGAATTCTTTGGTAGGGGGTTACTGAAAAGGAGACCATTAAAGCTTTATTTTTAAGCTCACTAGAAGGTTACCTTGTAATATCATTCCCCATCAGTTTGTTTTAAAGATCTCCTAAAGGATGTTATTTTTTTTTATTTATTAAGGAAGGAGCCTGAGTCATAAAATGACCACAGTGCCATGCATTCTGAAAGAAACCCCGAATGTGATCATTTTACAGCCAAGGGGGCACAATTACACCTGGATGACAATCCTCCCCCTTTCAGCTTTCCGCTGATCTGGAGGTCATGTGGGCTGTTTTGAAACAGACGTGGAACTATTGGCAGTAGTAGTGACTGGAGTTCCTGCACATCTCACCTTGCTAACACTGTAAGCTTTCAGGTGCCTGAGGAATCGCAGGCGATGCTTTTCCTCGGTAAACCAAGGCAAACTCCATGTGGGAGCTGAAAGTGAAACAACATACCTGTAGATGCAAGGTACACGCCATGATAAGTGAATCACAGCTTCTTTTTGTTTAGACTAGGGTGTCAAAGTCATCTTAAACCAGGGGTCCCCAGTCTCGGACCTGGAAGGGCCCGTGTGAAAGTTTTATAGGTCTTTTTATAGCATCATCGCCTGAGGAGGTGGCCAGAAGTTGGCAAATTGGTCCTGTCAAGTCAATTGGGGAAATCCATGTACTGTAAAGGTGGAGGATAAGGAGATTGTGCTCTTTGAGTAAGGAGATGCTTCTGTACTGATAGATCTGCTTGGTTCTGGTTAGCTCGGTGAAGTCTCTGTATTTGAATGTGTGGTGACATGTTCTGTTAAGCAGCTTTCTGAAAATAAAGTATTTCATGTAGAAGTTAATGACAGCCAGAGAAGTCCGTATCTTGCAGAAGATCCTGGCTATAGTTTTAGTTTATGAAGAAAACATAAAATGTATAGATTAAGGTAAAATGTTTCAGACTTTAAGGGTTGCTATCTTATTTTGCATTGTTTTGAATGACAGCTTTTTCCACATACGACAGTATATTGTAGCTATGTCCTCATGTGATCACGTTCTTTTGAGCCAAAGGTACAGTCCTGTTCAAAGCAATGAACATGTTCATCCTGTTAAAAGCACAATTTTTTTTTAATAAAGATTTTGCTCATTTCTGCTTATTAGTATTCCCAGAATACATTGTTTGCGTGGAGGTATTGGGTATCATTTCCTTATGATTTCTGTGAAACATATTATGCTTAGATGCTACATCTTTATCTCTAGGTAGCCATAGCTTTCTCAGGGCACATGTGATGTGATTTTATATTTGCTGTATGACTTTTACATGGGTCTGTTATGAATGTTGTACATGTGGATACATGTTGTGTGTTTAATGTGTTAACTTGAGCTAACTCTGGGATAGGAAGTCCCACCATTTGTTCTCCTGAAGGGAAACAGGGTTACAGATGTAGCTTAGTATTGTCTACCACAATCCTTGTAGTTTGAGTTTAGAAACAGGTACCCAACTGTGAGCATGAATGACTTACGCAACATCAGAACCACGTTCAAAGCTACCAACGCAAATGTTTCTTCATTCATTTACCTTCAAAGAAAAATGCCTTTCTGTTGGTATACAAAAGGTCTGTAAAAAAAGTCTAAAAGGGGGCTGTTTGTGACTGATTTCATTAAGAGGAATACTGCTGTTCCCAGTTGTGTAGTACCCATGAGTGTATTTCACTGTGTTATGTGGCTCAGGCAGTTAGGAACACATAGTGAAAACTAAATTGGAGGCAGTTTTCTTGGTCAACTAGTGTAATTGAGGGTAGTGTATTAAAAGCGTCTATCCCGTTGACATCATTTTTCAGGACAGACTGCAAGAAGGGCATAACTCCCATCTGCTGCAAAGATTGTCCAGAAGTTATGTTGTTCTCCAGTACAACAGGGTTCGCCATCCTTGAATTGGGAACACTGTGATTGCAGCCCTCTGGAAAGGCACCGTGCTTGGCAAGGAGAAAGGGCCTGTGCATAGTGCAGTATCTTATAATTAATTTAAAATCAGTCAAGCAGATGACAAACTGTTTATTGGAAAGGGCTGTGATGATAGTTTAGCCATTGGACTTACTTGGCTTGATCAGTGTGGTGGTGTGTTTTGCTCATTACTTTTGGCAGGAGGACCTGTGCCTGTTTTTGGGAGGTGAGCTCTGCAGTTTTTAGATGTATAAAAAAACTCATTTTTAATAAAGCTGGGAGAAAATCTAAAAATGCACATAGTAATAATTAACTGCTTACACTTATATAGTGCTTTCCTGGACTCCAAATGCTTTATAGGTAATGGGGATGATGGATGATGCGACAGCAACACATAGTACACCAGATCGCTCACCACACACCAGCTCTTAGTGGGGAGGAGAACAGAGTGATGAAGCCAGTTTAGAGATGGGCATTATTAGGAAGCCATTATTGATAAAGGCCAATGAGAAATTGGTCAGAATGCCAGGGTAACATCCCTACTCTTTTCGAGAAACGCTCTGGGATTTTTAATGACCACAGAGAGTCAGGACCTCGGTTTTGCATCTCATCTGAAGGACAGCGCCTTTTTACAGTAAAGTGTCCCTGTCACTATACTGGGGCATTAGGACCCACACAGACCACAGGGTGAGCGCCCCCTGCTGGCCCCACTAACACCTCTTCCAACAGCAACCGTAGTTTTTCCCAGGAGGTCTTCCGTGCAGGTACTGACCAGGCTCACACCTGCTGAGCTTCAGTGGGGCTGTCAGATGTGAGTGAACTATAAGTGAAATTATGAGGACAGAGAATTGTGGGAGTCTGGAACAGTCTGTTTAACCAGCTGATTGGAGGTCAAACTCTGAAACTGAGTTTCTTCAAGAAGCTGTTGGATAAAAATTTAAGATTATTTAGCTACTAAACCAAACAAGTGAAATAGGCTGAAAGGGCTCTTCTCCTTTGAAGTCTTTATTGGTCATTTACATTTTCCATTGAATAAAGCTATGTGCTCAGATAAACAGCTAAGATTGTTTTCCTTCTTCGATCTAGATAAACAATGCTGATGTGTAATGACCTCACCATAGTGCATGCATAACATTGATAGAATTTTATTTTCAGTGCGTAAGAAACTACTTCTGTTGTTCCATCATAAATAAGAAACTGCTGTCTTCTGGCGAGATGTTTGAACAACATACCATGCAAATTATGAGGCGTGCTGAGCAAGAATTGTAAAAAAAAATGTGCTTTTAATCTCTGCAGTTAAAGCATATCTTGATTCCAAAACATGATCAAAAAGTTAAATACTTTTGATCTAAGCTCAATTCCCAGTTGACTATTGTCCTCATTAGATAGCCAGCCGCCCAATCTGATGGAGCATTGCAAAATATGTTGATATGTTGCAGTTTCCTTTTGCTAATGTGTTGTAGCTGTTCCTGTGTATTCTAGTTATTCCAAAAACAACGTCTGACATATTTAAGACACCATAAAAATATATTCATATGTACAGTATAGCGTTTTCTTGCCATTCATTCATTACAATACATTATGAAATCTGTATATACATTTACTGTACGTTGGTTTGATCACTTGAAATTTAAAAACCCAGAATTCCCCAAAAAAGGATTCTGAGATCTGCCAAGGAAGATTGAACACCAAGGGCTCTTTCTTTGTCACATTCATGGTGCATCTTAGCACAGAACAGGTTGGATTTTCCAGTTGAGCAAAATTTGTTTTGAGCAAACATATCCCACAATTCCTTTATAAGCACACTGTGTCCAGAATTGGTCGCTGCACCACAAATTGGTTTTCTGATGTGGGCTGGACAGTATAGAGGCCGGCTATAGCTTCCTGCGGCCTTGCTCAAAACACAGAGCCTACTTGTGCTCCAAGAAGACCTTGTATAATCCCTGGATGTTGAATGTGCTCCTTCAAAATGGTTATCTGCTTATGTCTGGTCTGGTTTGATCAATTTAAAGAATGCTATTTGAAGAAGAAATAACAAAGACCTGTCCAAGAAAAGTGATTTAGGAAAGATTAGGGATAGGTGGTAAAAAAAAACCAAAAGATCGGTAACTTAAGCCGGCCTCACACAACATGACCCGACACGTCTTCTAGACGGAGAGCATGTCAAGTTTAATGACTGCAGTTGCTGACTCTTGCTGCCTTTTCTGTCCTACAGGGTGTCAAATTATATGACTAGGAATTGCAGGGGGTGACTAATTATACGATTCCCTCACAACTTTTCATCACGGTTCCAAATCTCGTATTGCGCCGCGACAGTGCCGCGAGGTCGCCTCATTTTGGCAGCCAATTAACGTGGAGCACAAGAGGCTCACTGCACAGAAGTAAACAAACAACGTGGAGAACAAGCATGTAAACATCTTGTTTTCCACAAATAAACATCTTGAAAAATATTATTTTTCTTGATAAAAATAGAACACATTTACACAAATAAAGCGGTAAAACATATAAAACACCTTTAAAACAAATATTGTAAATAAATTAGTATTGCGCCATAACGTGTAATATAATGGGCACATTATCTCACAAGTACACATCTGGCTCACTGCCCACCCCTACAACTTGTGACTCGCTACGAGAAAATCAAACCGGTTTGATTTTGTCTAATTGAGTCGCAGAGAGTCGTAGGAGCTATTTAGAGCGTTGTGACTGAGTCGCTGGGGACGTCACACTATACGTCTGACGGTAATCAGGCGCGCGGCGACTCTCAAACTCGCTGCGATTTTCTTACAATTATGAAATTGAAGGCTACGACTGAAAATCCTAGGAAAGTCGTGTAGTGTGACGCCGGCATTATTTACCCATGCATGGATTCGTTCAAGTAGGCAGCTGCATTAGCACCTCTAGGCTGCAAAGGAACATGTAAAGATTTATTCCATTTCCAAAAGAGAAGAGACAACTTTTTGGCTGTGGAGCGTTCTTCAGGTGTGCGCCTCAGTTTCAGTGCTATTTGACAAACAAAACAAAAAAAGTTTGGGTCGGTCACAGATTTCTGGGGTCAGGTACATCCTGAAGGGCTTAATTTACCATATATTCTGGAAGATGCCGATTGGGTCTGTGGTTCAGTTGGACCTGGAACTTGCTACTGACTGCCACAGCATTGGAAGTCACCCTAAGGAACCAGGTCTCTGTGCCCTACTGGGGAAACAGGGCCTGACAGATTTTCAAACTTACCAAAAGCATCTGTGCAGTGACAGAGAATGAAGTATTGGGAAGAGATTAGATTGAAAATTGAAGTAATTATTACGTATGTTTTGGTTTTTTAATGTCTCCTTACACTGTAATGGATGTGTGCATATCACATACTGTAGTGTTTAATTTCATATCATGCTAGCCACTAAAATGAACAGGCTTATTTATTAAAAGTGCAGGGCTTGCTCTGTTGTGTTCTTGGTTCAAACCACTCTATTAAAAATGATGTGCTCTGCACAGGTGCATCAAGCTTTAATAGATGCTTTAACAAATACACATTTACTGCTGCTTACTGCTTATTCTGCTCGGTTTAATTTCAAAAGAAGTGTGATAATTGTTAAAAAGGTTCCATTTGTCTTTAAACAGACTGATACCAGCCTGCTCTGAATCGACTCTGTTTAGAACTTGATCTTTGTCTACCATTTTCACACTCTGACAAAAATGCCTTGTAAATTATAATATGTGTGAGGAGTCTTGTGTGCACAGCAAGGTTCAATTACCTTTTCAGTAGTGGTGTCACATGGTGATTAAGTTTGTGGATTATAGACCTTTTACTGACAACAGTCATAACAGTCTTGCATGTAAAAGGTGCTGTTATCAGTGGAAGCTTATTCTAGTTAGCTGTAATGGTTTGCAAGTTGTCACAGCAGTTCCGAACAAAACTTGTAGCAGTGCTGAGATCAAGGCTTTTAAAGGGCTGTTACAAGCCAGGAGGATTTGACACAGTGGTGCTTGTCCTTTTTCTAAGCTGGGCACAACTGCGCATGTTCTTACTGTATTGTTTATTTAAACTTTTTTGGAATACAGCTAGAAAAGATGAAGCACTTGTACATCTACAGAAGTACATGCAAAGAAAAAGTGGGCAAAATATTCAATTTTCAAGTAATCCTCTACTCATTCTTTTTCATTTTTTATGTTCAGTCTAGCTTTGAATACATTTAAACACCACTATGAAGCACACATACAAAATATGTTTTTTTGGGGGTATTTTTATTTCATGTTCTCCTAAAAAACATTAAATTTAGGAGGAACACATTTTAAAAGAGTATGTTTGCATTCACTAGATGTGGTGAGTTCTGAAAGCCTGTTTCTCTGTTCCTTATTATTCCTGCTCAAGTGTTTCTGCCATACCCAGAATTGTGTGTCCCAGACTCCAACTCAGAACTCTACAGCTTGTCTGTATTAGTGGCATTTCAAATAGTGTTTATTTTCTTAATACAGATAAGTCTCAACAATCATGACTTGTGTAAACATCTGCCCTTAAGGAAAATGTTTGACAGCTCTATTTATGTAGTACCACACAGTGATTGATTTACTTAGCTGTGAGTTAGCCAAAAACATACCGCAATCTTCTGCTGATCTTAAAAACTCTGCTTTTTTCACAAAGTATGCAAGCAAATATTTAATTGCAACAATATTAGAAATATGTAATCTTTTGAACAAGTCACAGCTGCTCAGAAGTAGAAATACCTTCAGTCCTGATGCTGCATAACAAAGAAACTGACAGAATTGTATCCTTCATGGTGAAATTACTGCTTTGCAAGTGGTGATTATGTATTTGTTGAGACAGAGGCTGACTACAACAAGTAAATATTTTAAATGTATGTTTCATTCTAATTTTCTTTCATTTGGGCTAATTTACACTACCTTCAAAAGCTTAAATATTAGTATGTATGGCAGAAAAGGGTAGGAAAAGGAATTTAATTTAGACTTAAGTTGTTGAAGGAGACAGTACAGTATGTAGGGAATCCTTGACTGCACCATTTCATCTGGGTTTGACTGAGACACAGCATTTTAACATTAATCTACTTTGTAACAGGCAATTAGGTTGTCTGTGACATTTTAATTAAAATACAAAAGCACAGGTATTACCTCTGACATGTTAAACACACCATTTAATGTTAAATTGGAGAACAAGAAATCTTATTTTAAAGTAACAAAAAACTGTACTAGTAACTTTCAGTGAAGTGGGTTTTAACATGAGATTATTTATTGAAACATTGACCTCCAAAGTAAACTACTGTTGTTGAGGATTAGTTTTATATTCCAGAACTAGAATGTGACTATCTACCTCTAAATCACAATATTACAATATTATAATTTGCTATATTGATGTGCATGATTTCACCTGTCTTAAAAAAAAGAGAAATATGTGTTTGTGTTCCAGAACTGTTGTTTTTCAAGTGTATGCTGATATTTCTTTTCTGTGTTATTGAATATTTAATGTTTTAAATTCATCCTTTGGTTTTTCCATTAGTGCTGGCCCATTATGTGACTAACCATTTTTCCTTCAAATTACATCTCATTTTTAGTTAGCCAGAAAAAAATGTAAACATTACACAGGACCAATTCACTCTTTCTGCATATAGCTTGCGAAAGAAATTGCTGCTGATATAAATTTACCAAAAGGATAAAATTACATTTCATTTGAGCTGCATAACCTAATTCCTGTCGCCCCTGCAATAGATTGATAGTCATGTTTTTTTTTCTATGTTATGTTACATAAAAACTAAATAGCAGTTTGTTCACGTCCAAGATCTGTGTCGTTACTAATGTGTTTGCGTGCATCTGTTTATATACTGTAGGAGGCTCGTGTGTAGGTGAGTTAGGTGCCATGTGAAAATCAGCTGAACTGCCTCTGAATGGACACTAAGAATGTAAATATTTGAATAACTGAACAGCTGAAATACATTAAAGTATGGAACAGTACATTGTGCTTTTTAGTACTTCCTGCGTGAGCAGGTCAACATTTTATCCCAGTTAATTATGAGTTCAACAACTTGTGAGATGTGGGCAGTTCTACATTTTTCCATTGGCCTGCATTTTCTTCCCTTTGGCTGGACATGTAATGAGAGCTGGACACGAGGACACACCCTTGCCAATCACAGTAACGGCACTCAGTATAGCTCATGGCTGGGCTCTGAGGCTAGCATGGGACTGTCCTGAGGTAAAAGGCTTCTCAAAGCGCTTTACAGGATGATGGTTTATATCTACTGTAGGTGCCATCTAGGGAGTGGGAGGGGGGTGTTCATTTTAATTCTGGCAGACCATGGTATTGTATCTCCAGGAAGTTTTGTAGAAATAATCAGAGGGCTAACCCTGTTGGGAACCGAGTAGCGTTTCTTCTCCATAGATCCATAGATTGCAGATTTAACCTAATCTCGTGACGTGGGATTTCCACATAGCGTCCCATTAAAAAAAAAAATGAACAGTATACAAAGCCATTCATGCATTGATGTTTTGCTGTTCTTGTAATTAGGTTGTTTAATAGCTTGCACTTTAAATGTGTTTTATTACTTTATCTTAAATAGGAATTCTCTCCTACATTGATTAATTATGTACATGCATACTTAGGCCAATGGATGGTATTGACTGTGTGCATTTTAAACAAGAATTCAGCAGTGAGGTTACAGAACAGAAGGGTGGGTTGCAGTGTTGTAAAGCACAGCACCGACATCTGTAATTATTTGTGTTTTTTCCTTTATCCAGCATACTTTTATTTTGTTTTGGCACAGGGCAGTTCCCTTCTGAAAGTAAATCCATAAGGTAGATTTGTTTTTAATTGAAGCCCTTCTCTGTTAGAAAACCTTTTTTCTCCCCCCATGAGTCTCTGAGTCTGGAAGCCGTCCAGCATGTGTTACATATTCAGATGTATTCTGAACTCTGTAGATGTGCTTACTACTGGAATATTTTGTATTTGCAATAGATTGATAGTCATGTTTAGATTTTATGATATAGTGCCACCGGAGTCGTGGACACGACAAATGTATGCAGTTTAGAAGCTGCAACTCATGTTATGGGAAGCCATTGAAAAGTAAATAAATGACAAGGTTCTTGGTAGGTCACAGCCTGGTTTCATTTTAGACCATGTTGCGCTGACCTTTGTGTTGTCTTCGTACCACCTAACCCTGGGGCTCTAGCTGTGAGGTTGTCTTTGCCAGAGATTTCCATTGCTGTCTGAATGGTATCGCTTTACCTCAAGTCTTTATTTACAGTACCTCGGTCCACAGGGAACTTGGCTGTCTTTCAATTACAACATAATTTGGAAATTTCTGTAGATAAGCCACATAGAATCTGTTCTTTATTTGTGATGAAACTATAATGCTTCTCCTAGAAAATGTTAGAAAACTCTCCATTATAAACAAGTGTTTTAACAGCCTTTTTTTTTTACATTCACCACATCTTTAATAAAGGTGATGATGAGTTCATTGAGATTGTCTTTAGTGTTGCATATGTATCTTGCTCTTATAAACTTACTTTCCTTGGAGAATTATTATTTTTTTTACTAATTGAAATGCATTAAAAATGTAAACAAAAAATGTTGCAAAGGAGAGCAGGCCATTTGATTGTAGCTAATTGATCTGAGGCTCTCATTCAGCCATTTCTTGAAAGAAATCAAGATATAACATGGCTGATTAGATTGTTCTTTCTGTAGAAAAGTTCCACCTGTTCTCATTTTAATGTGCACAACGTTTTCACTGCTGTCTTCTGGTTCAAGTTTACTGTTGATTCTGATTAAATCCCCTGGGTTAACTTTCTTTGCCTTTGAGGATTTTTATGACTTCATTAGGATCCCCCTGTGCTTTTTTCAAATTAAGACCAAACAGATTTTTGTAGTAGGACACTCATTTTATCCTGAGACTTGACACTCTTCCCTGGACTGATACAAGAGGAACAGTATCTGTTTTTGTTTTGTGGCGATCAAAGCTGAATGTAGTATTTTAAATGTTCTTACTAAGCGGTCATACTAGTGCATTGTATGGTTTTCAAAAGACATACCTTGATTTAAGTTCTACTTTTTTAATGATCCGTACTTTCCATTACATTTTTAATGTATTTTTTGGAGCTCTGTATTTCCCCATTTTAAGTTGATTATAGTTTGTCTTTGCTACCTGTATGTAACAGTCTGCACTTGTTTACATTAAATGTGTTCTGCCAGGTGTTTGCCCCATCTTGAATTTCGTTTACTGCTTCTGCTGTGTTTCCAGTAGAACCATCATGTTTTGGTATAAGCATACCAATCTGACTATTCTGTTCTAACTGCACCAGAATTAGTAACTATGATAGATTATTGAAATAAATTAGGAGAATATGTGGTTTTCTTACATATCCCAGTGATAAGCCATTAATTCTATAACACCAGTTTGAGCATTCACCACTTACCTGTATAGCTTTCTATGCATTAAACAATTCTCCACACAAAGACATGCAATTTCAGATTTCTTCTTTTATGCATAACTTTATCAAAAGCCTTCTGCAAATCTAAAAATGCTATATACAGTAATAGGCTCTTGTTTCTTTTCATGACTGCTGCTGCGTGTTCAGTTAGTCATGAAAGACCTTACATTTCTAAATCTATGTTAACTATCCCCTTCAATTCCACTGCCCTACAGATCATCCTGTAGTATTGTTTCCATAGCCTTGCATGTGATGGAAGTAAGACATATTGATCTATAATCACAGTTCAGTTTTGTCAGCCTTTTCTTTGATCGGCACCACTAACTATGAGTTTCCCTCGTCTTGACTGACTGCTACAAGGGGTTTGTTAATTTAGTCTAAATAGCAACTTTTGTTTCCTAAGGTGCATTTTAAGGCCTTGAGATTTGGTCAGCTTAAATGCATGATATCATATCATTCAGTACTCTATGATTCTTGTACATTAAATCTAAATTAAATATTTTTGCAATTGAGGGAAATATGTTCCTACTGTAAGATTAAAAAAAGTCTATGGATGCTTTATATTTCCTTTATGTACACTAATTGATGATTTTATAGTATCAAAGTGATCTATGACAATTTTTATGTGCTGAATATGACCTTTAATGTTTTATATTCCACCACCAAAGGTCAAATCATTGCTATTGATTTCAGTCTCATATCACCAGGCGAGTTGCACACGGATGTCCTTTGTTCTTATTCTCAGAGTAAAGAGATTGTTATTTATTCTGGTTGGGTTCTGAAACATTTCAGAAAATTCTTCTGGCAAGATTTTCATTTTCCCTTTCTCAGCCTTGACAACTTACCACCTTGGTCTGGAAACATTTGATTTTTTGGAATTTCAGAACACCAATTAAAAAAAATCCTTGGGACTTTAAAAACAATTTCCTGAGAGAGCCCATCTTCTCATACCTTGGTTATTTAGCAAGCGTGTCACAAGTGGATACTTTGCACAACAGTGTAAGAAGGTTTGAAATAGGTCACGGATTGCTCCACTGGCAGTTTTTAAAAATACACTTTTACATGACGGAGATGTGGTGAGCCTGTAGCGCCCTTTAATGGTGTGTAAAGTAGTTTAAACATTTTTTTGTGTTGCTGCTGTGATCACATCTTTTTTTTTTCCTGTTCTGTCTTGCACATGTTCTCAACCTCACCAGCAGCTTAGCTTTTTTTCCCTCCCCATACTGCATCCCCTGCTGGGGCAGAGGCGGCTCTGGATTAGCCACAGGCTGGCAGCTCGCTGACCAGGCCCCGGGAGTTTCAGTTCAACCTGGAGCCCTGTGTTCGGTAACTAAAAGATTTGCATTTATTTCCCGGCGGGCCGCCACTAATGCCAGCTCTGGAGGAGAGCAGGCTCTCTCCCCATGCGGAGCGCACACACACACACACACACGAGCGCAACGTGCTGTATCTCTGCACAGCACAGCCATGTGTTGCCGAATGGGGGAAGAAGGACATGAAACCCAGCAGACAGGTAAAGTTCGTCAACAAGGACCAGGGGGGCGCCGTGCCAACCCCACCCTTCTGTTTTTATTGTTTCATTTTAATCGAAATGAAGAAAAGGCGCGCCAGTCTTTTTTATTAGGAAAAAAAACAACCCAACAGGAATGTTTTAGGCTGTACGACAGAATAATACCACATGAAGCTTTGGAGTTTTATTTTAATGCGGTTCAAAATCAGGTAACAATAGCAAGCTCTTCCGAGAGTCCTGGAGGTAAATTTTACCCGTATACGTATAGAATTTAGGAATGACATAAGAGCTGTAATGCAAAAACTGTGGCTTTTGCAGGTGGGTTATAAAAGATAACCTTAAATTTCAGGGTCTCTTATCATGTGTTTGTCGCACAATACCTAATTTATGAAATCCCAAACAATACGTACAGTATAACTGGTATATGTATTCAAATCACCAATAATTAATGGAGATTTGTAAGACTCTCTTTACAATCATAAACATACATGTTGCCACTCATTTCCATCCATAAAGCAACGGCCAACATTACCATTGGGCATTATGCACAGGTTCCTGTTTCTTTTCTGAACACGTGACATCCACACTGGGTTGGTTTCAGTTAACATCAAAAGTATTTTTTAATAAGATCTATGATCTCAATATATTCAAATGGCATGCTATCATGACCTACATTTCTCTCTTTCCTGCTGACTTCTGAACGAAAGGAAATTGTGGTTCTGATTAATTTGTGTTATTTCTCTTGTGTGTTTTTCTTTTGGTGGTATCAACCAGTTAGTTTTGATTTTATGTTACATATGCTACAGTATGTACTGGAAGCCTGTGTTTCCCATTTGCAGTGCAACAGTCAGCACTGGGATGGGAGACCTCTGAGGGAAACCAAGCCACTGCTGGTAGTGGTGCTGGTGGACCAGTAGGGGACACTCTTCATTCTGGACCAGAATCTCCTAGCCATCACCACAATATGGTGACTGAGGAGATTAATTTGAGGTCTGGATGACTAGTTTGTTAAAGTTACATGGCACCGTGACCAGGTTAAATTCTACTTCGACTTTGCACAGTGAGGCCTCCCGAAGTTTCTCCCTTTTTAATTCAGCTAGTGAAGGAGATTCTTACTTTTGACTAATTTAAGCAGCGGGGGTTGGTCCTGTCCTATATGTAATGCTTTGGGACCGAAAATTTTAATGTGAATGGCTACCCAAAAAGTGCTGTTAATTCTAATTAATTATTATATGTATTTGTTAAAAGGATATAATAACTATGAGGCAAGAAAACTCTTACCATGTCGGTGTGACTCTGGATAGGCTAGAGGAGGGAGTTTGTTTATTCTAACAGTCTTAATGACTTAATTCACCAGGAAGTGTAAAATAGAATAAACATCAATAATCAGTTGGTCTGGAGTAAGGGAAACATGATGAAATGTTAATAGCTGTCTTCATGGTAGACACTGCTTTTGGATTTAAAGGATGAAGTCATTATTTTCTTTAATGTATACAGTCATACATTTTCATTTAAAGATAGGGTATTGTGTGTTTTTAGCGTGTCAAGAACTTTTTTTTTTACCAGATAAACTGTATACTTAAGATTCAGAGGTTATAGGTACCCTAGAGTCTATATATATATAGGTAATTCTTCGCAAATTTAAGTAATCAAGAATGTGCTTTTAATAGAATCTATAACTTTATCAAGAGATTTTTTTATCAATATATATAGTTTTAATATTATGAGGTCAAAAGTCTTTCTTATAGTCAACGGTTTGTTTTTATAGATAACAAACTGATGTTTTTTTTTTTAATTGTTATGACTTTGGTTTTTATTTTTATCTTCTACAGGTTGAAAACTGTTCATTTTCAAATCATGGCCAATACAAAACCCTAATGTGTACCATAAGCCACAATAAGAATGTCTCCATTGCTTATTCAGGCACTGTTCCATTTCTTATACTTATTTGAACTATATGGAAGTGTTGCTGGGGAAAAGAAATGACACTTACTGTGCCATGTGTTTTAAAGAGCCTGGGTTTCTCCTTTTCTCCTAAGGTGCTTAAACTTGCTGAGGTAGGAGAAGAACTTTCAGCTGTGAATTGGGGACACCGAAGTTGTTGAAACTGAAACTCTCCTACAGTACTGTACATCTGAATTCCTGACTTCATGTTTCCTATTAGGTTTTTCTGTGCTCTAGTAGCTCGCTGGCACCTGAAGAGAAGCCTCCGGGCTTTTATGTTCCTTTCTTCATGTTTCTCGGCAGGACACAGAAACTCCTATTTAATTTCTTGTGAAGACTTTTTGCCCGCCATGGCTCTCCCACCCGTCTCAAGCGAACATACATTTAGATTCATTAATACACGGTGAAAAGACCTGGCGTCATGCGATGTTTAAAGCTGATCTTCGCTTCTCTCTATTCTGTGAAGAGCTTCGTTTGAGGAATATGAAGATCCAGATCCAGTTTCCTATGCCGTCTGCGCTGGCAGCCTAACGCTCTGTTTTTCAGTGGTCTCCTGCGTGAAATGTGAAAAACACTTCCTGTTTTTTTTTAATCGGGAGTAACATCTGTTTAAAAATGCAGTGTTAGGATGTGTTGAGTTGTGAAGTGCTTCGACTTCAGGTCAGGTTGTGCAGTGGACTGGTATTGTGTCATTCAGAACATGACATTTTGCTAGAAAAAGGGACATTGCTGCTTTAAAAAGGTTAATTTCTGGACTTACACACCTTAGAAATCCCTGCATCTCTTTAGTCTTGAATTGAGGCCTGAGGTGACGCGATAAAAATATTGAACTCCTTGGTACAGTATAGCAGCGTCCACTGAGAGGAGACAGCTTATTGACCAAAGAAAAAGCAGGACCTGAGAACTGAAGTGATAACTGAGAGGGAGTTAATTTAGGAGTGAAATCGGGTAGCACTTCATTACGCTTGACTGGGGTCGGAAACGAGCTTCCCAGCCAATATGTTGCTTAATATTTAATTAGTGTTTATTGTGCTTCATTCAAAACAAGGAATGTAGAACTACCAGAATCAGAGCCTGGTTTTGTGGAGCCGTGGGGCTGTTGGAATCCTGCGCACTGGTAAAATTTAAGGGAATGATTGACAATTTGGTAAACATTTGTGATGTTTAGGGATATGGCTTCCAGGTTGGTGCTGTTGGACTCTCGGGTTAATCCCTGTCAAGTTACTTCTTTTTAAATCGAATCAAATGAATTTCTCCGGCACCTTTCTCCAGCTGGACCTGAGTATTTGGGAGCGTTGAACTACTTTATGGTGATTTGCCAGTTTTCTCTTGCCCAGTTAATTTTGTCTTTAACTTGTCGTCTTTGTATAGTCAAGGAAAGGTGCAATTAACAATTAAACCCTATACAAGCTTGGGATGGGGAGATGTGTTGGTGCCGTTATTTGTCCTGCGGCATGTTGCTGCATTTGCCGTGAGCTACGAAGGCTAAGGAACATGTTTTAAATATTTACAGCTGAAATACCCATTGATCACATGCAGAATTAGACACGGGTCTTTTTCTGCACGTAACATGAAATATATACTGTATATTATTGTAACCATGTAGACATGGGCATTGTCAGTACATGGAGGCTGAATTTCTGCACTGCTCAATCTTCAAAACATGTAGCATTTATTATAAGAACAAATATTTTTAGCCACAAGTTGAAGTGTACATTGTATCCTTGACAAATGTGAAGATTCACTCCATATATTAATATATAATAACATTTCCACTGAAATCGCCCCGTGTTATGTGTTGACGTAGAGCAAGCAGAGTTTTTATCCTCCTTGGCACGTCGCTTGGAGACTCTGGAAGTGATAAGGAGGAGACCCAGCTGGAAGTCTCCGTTTGTTTTGTGAAGGCATATTTATTGATGACGCGCTGTTTGAAGAAATAAATTCCAATCTACGAGAGGATGATATAAAAAAAGTGTCTATATCTATATATGCACATACAGTTTGCATATATCTGGTGTTTTAGGATTATAAATTATTTCCAGCTGTGCTCTGGCTGTGGACAGGAGGAGGGATATGCCTTCACTCATTGTTAAAAAGTGCATCTGGGAAAGACCAGCATTTTTCCTCCTTTCTCTTAGGGCCAGGCAGTGCTGGGTTTAAAGACTTGAAGTTGTGCAGGCCAGCGCTTCCTCAGCTTGGTTTGTTTAGTTATCGTAGCCTTTCATGCAGAGACCAGAGCTTCATCTCCAAGGGCAACCTGCCAAGCAGAAGCAGACACTTGTTACAGTAACTACATTAGAGCACATCGGCAATCGCATTTCACTTACATTACACACAGCAACGTGTTGCCACATGTAGGTCCTGCTTTTTGCGTGTCGCAGCCTTTGTGTGGATTAATGCATAACCTGATCATCTGATAAGCGAAAGGCGGTGGTACATTTTTGTGAAAGCATGAAATCAACAAGTTCCCTTTCAGTTACTTTCTTTCGCTAAAATGTGAAAATGAGTTTCCTGAGATATTCATGCCTGTTTTATTTTATTTTATTGGAAGTGAGCAATTCCCATTGAAAGTAAAGGAAACACACAGAATTACCAGTAGTCTCTCTCAATACTCAAATTCGATGTTGCAGTGTAGCACTGGAATGCTGGATTTCTTATTGCAGAAGTAGGTCTAAGATCATGATCATAGGAAAAACAATACAATTTATTTTCTCTTTAGATTAAAAATCTGCTCAATAAAGTGGTGGAGGGGGTTGAGAATGATCAGGTCTTGAAGTATAGAAAAAAAAGTTACTTTGTGAGTTTTTGACAGTCTCTGTTCGTACATGCTGGGTTCAAATTAGGTAACAACAGAAGGTATATAGGCCTTTTGTTAAGTTTGCAAGCTACAAATACAATTAATTGTACAGTCTTTGTGCCGCTAAAATATAGCCCAAGGATATACCTGTCTTGTCTTGTTTTTCTTTTCAAATGAGGTTTCTCACAGTTTTAACCAACATTGGAAAAATTAGGGGTCTAGTGTCCTTGAAACATTTTCAGTACTTATAACATGGTGCATTAAATGGTACCTGTTTATTAAGTGCATTTTGTATAATAAAACTAATACTGTACATTTGGATTCATTGAAACTGTTTTAGAAAAGGTAGGGCCTTTGGAGTTGTTGCTGAGGAAAAACGTGATTCTGAGCTATTAGAAAAAAGAGGTTTTGGTGACGATCCGCTTTCATTTTGATTATACAATGTATTTGAATAAAGGCGTGTTAGACATGTAATGTACTGTATACGTTCATTATGTTAGAAAGCTGTTAGCGGTTCTTTAATATTTGATTTTCTGGTTTCAGAGGATAGAAATACCTTCGATATCGCTGTGACCAGTTACGGCCTCTTTATGATGGATTAAACCGAGGGGAACTAAGTGCTGTTAATCTTTAATATTAATCATTTACAGTACTATAGAGTGCACACCTACAGTATATGTCACTCTTAGAACATGAGTAACATAACACTCATAACATTTCTGCTGAAGATTTGGTGCAGTAAAATATCTAAAAGTAACATTGGAAATAAAGGTTTCCAAAATTAGAATAATGAATCTACAGGCATTCTATAATAAAGACGTACTAATGTACAAAAATGGAATATTGATTTTTTTTTTGTCAAGAATCAAAATCTGAAAACAACATATGAATTATAGGTTTGGGAATGTTTAGCTATTGCTCAGAAGCTTTTTTTTTAACTTTATTCTGTATAAAATATTGATTTGATGCCAAAGAAAAAAGTGACAGAACTTATCAAAATTAACTTGTAACCTTTGTTACCAGTAAACTAAATGAGTTTTCAGTTTCATTTTTTTTTTTTTTTCATTTTAAGGAAAGTGCTGTCCTACTTATGTCATTATTAGGAGTGGTAGTGTTTATCTTTTTCTGGAGCAACCACTGAGGTTTAGTAAAAGCAGACATCAGAATTTTTATTAGCTCTCTCTTGTGTCAATGTTCCTAGAAAAATGTCTTGTGTGGCACTGAGAATGTGTACTGAATATATTTTAAAAATATTTTGTCCTTGTATGCTGGGGCATGCTAAAGCACACCATGCCCTTCTGGGCTATAGTAAATGTATTTCGTAAACTGATAAGAGGTGGACAGCTCAGCCTGTAGTTATTTTAAGGCGCACTGAATTAGCAGAAATAAACTCTGAAGACAGAGCAGAGACCAAGGTTAGTAATATTTAATAAAATACACAGCACTTAAAATATTGGGTACCACACAGATCACCTCACTTGACAGCTTTGAGATGTGAACAGTACTGTCGAATTAAAGGACCCCATCTGATGCTAGCTGCTAATCTAAAAATGAGTCCTCTTATCTCTTGAGTTGCCTTTTTTGCTCTCTTTTTCAGCTATCCGTAGCCTATGCTTTTACAGCATAATAACGGGCAATGCACTGGTAATTGAAGTGCCCTGCTGTATATCTATCTGATCTTATTAAAAACCACTGAGATCCAATGTAAGCCAATGAGTGAACATATTGTTGATGCAAGCTGATTATCAGCAGTGCCGTTTAATGTAAAATACTTGCAGTGGCTGAGTGGACCCCTGAGAACACAGTGTTTTTTTTTTGTCCTGTTTTTGTGCTCTTTCATGTGATCATTTTTTTGTTATGCAAACCCAACTAGAACTCTTTGCCCTGGGCTTGTGTGTTGTTGATCTCCTGTTGACACCTTGTGTGGATCTTGCAATCAGATACTTTGAAAACTTCCTTGAGGACGGGCAGAGAGTCCCTGCGCACAGCTGTATCAGGTGGTGGAGTCTGTGAGGGACTCATGGCTGGCTTTGTGCAGCCTGTTACAATCGCCTCATTGTTCTGTCTTAAGAGCTGCTACCTGTTATTATCTTGAAAAACACAGAAAGGTATCTAATCAATATGTCCTTTGTAAATACTGTACTTTCCTGCAGTCAATAAACATCAAGATGGATAACAATGAAATGGTGACCAATTAATAGCTGCACCTGATAATCTAATGATTACATGGCTTTTCTGACATTAAGGCTGAATGAATTTTGTCAGGCATGATTAAAGAGGAAAAGCAGTGCAATAATGCCTTGAGAGGTATAATTGTTTCTTTCATTTTTAAATTTGGATAGTGGCTAATGAGTTTGCATGCCTGCTATCAGGTTCTCTGTTGTTTAGTGATTTTTTTTCCAGCCAAAGAGTATGAGATTGGCTAGGGTCCATTTGTCATTGTGCACAGTGAATTATGAATTCGAGCTTTCAGAGTTGGGCTCTGGTGTTTTGAACAATTTTCTAGGCTTTGGTTCAGAGATGAAGTTCTGTTTTCACTGCCTATTTTTAGACATTTTTTGTTGTTTTCAAAGTAACAGAATGCTTTTCTCTGTCAAATGTATATAAATGTGTATTTAATACAATGCTGAATTATTAGATGTAGTGTTACAGAATACCTACAGTACATTATTTCAAAGCTCTCTCTTGGAAATAAGTCATACTATACATTGTTTTTCACTGTCAGTGTGTTTCTTGATAGTTCTTTTTAATAACTTACCTTAATGGAAACAAACTTAAAAAACTGCAGGTCTTTTGTGGGGGTTTTTTGTTTGCAATGAACTCAAAATCACATGCTTTACAAGACATCTTTCATCACGCTGTTCAGCTTTTTTTAGGCAGTAAAGGTCTTTTTTCACCATGCATGTTTGTCCATACAGTATGCTATCTGTGAATTTATTACCAGAATTAGATCAGAACATTTTAAATTAAGGTTTTCAACCTATTGGAAAAATCCACAGTGCCGATATTAGGAGCCTGTGCTAGATAAAGTGGCTTTGTGTGATGTAGTTAATCCTTTTCTCCTCCTGGGACAGATTTAATACTTGTGAATTTGACCTCCTCGTGCTGCAGTGATAAGAGGGGGTTATCAGGTCACCCTGCAAGTGAGACCAGCAGGAGGAAACAATACACCGAAGAGAGTCCCTAAAATTGTTTTTAATTTTCCTCTTGTTTATCCTGCCCCTATCATGCCATTTTTAGACTTCTAATTTTAGAAGTCTCTCGAAAGAGGTATTTACAAATTCTTGGAGAACACAAGGGCTGTGCAGCACAGTAGTGTGTGGCACCATAGTGGGTAGCACTGCAGCTTCACTGCTCCTGACCAGAGCTGTCTGTGTGGAGTCTGCCTGTCCACATGGGTTTTCTTTGAGGTTTCCTGGTTCTTCATGAAACCAGCTTGGGCTAGGTTATTTGGTTAATTAGTTATTTGCCTCTGTGGACATGTATGTTTGTGCACGTGTTGCGATGGACTGGCTGTTCAGGGTGTTTTCCCAGCTTTGGCCCTGTGGTTCCAGGATGCACTTTGGAATGTTGCAAGCCTTACTAGGGAGCATGGGGATTTCTAATGTGGTGCTTGGATGACGAAAAGGGGTTCTTCTGGGGATGCACCAAAGTACATTCCCTTAAAGAAACGCCTGTAGAATGAGGTGGTAGGAGCCCGCTTTTCAATTAAAAAAAAAATAGACTCCAGGCAGGTGGTGTTGGTAAGTCACTGAAGAGCAAGACAGTCCACAAAAACATGATCATTGCTTGAAAAATAATTGTAAATGAGGTTACTGGAGGCCCTTTGCATTCAAATGTACTACTGAGACAACAACTACTGCTTCTGTGTTGATGTATTACGAGACGTGTTCATGATAGAGAATGATATTCAAGAAGTGTTTATTAACACCCGCGCTTCGCTTTGTTGCTGCATTTGTAACCATGTGGATTATATATATAAATCTCTGTTACAACTTCCACCAGCGAGAAATTAGAGATGCAAATGGATATGTTTATTTAACAGGATGTTTTATGTGACAATAGATAGGGTGTCACTGAGCTTAATTTGGGAAGTAAACAATACTTCTACCCACAGAGCTAACTTGCTAGTTTTAATTAAAATGTGCTTTGAAAAAGATGTTAGTTTTTTTTTTATTCTGGCATTAAGTAAGCCTTTTCCTTTCTAAAAGGGCTTTGTTATTTAGCTTCTGAATATTTATCAGTTTTAAAAATCAGATAGAATTAGGTGTTTCTTGTTGCAGTCAGGAATGTAAAATAAAATCGGAGTGTGAAAGCCCAGTCAGATCTTCATCGGGAATTTAAGTGGACTTCAGAAATTCAATTTACTAACACTACAGTGTGGGTTGATTTGCTGTGGTGTGCTTTCCTACTAAAGAAACATATTTAATGCATTCAATTTGAAAACTATTCAAGATTTTGCATAACAAGCTCAGTTCTATTAAAAATATTTGAATGCGTTTTCAAATTATATAAAGTGAGACACATTTAATTCATATAAAATAAACTTGTCATGTTTCAAACCAGTTTGCCTACACTACACTAAAACATACCTGGTACTTCGTTATTACTTTGAACTTGAAACATTGTTTTTTTCCCAAAGCTATGCATGAAATATGTAGTGTAGTGTGCCACATTGTTCAATTAAAAAAAAAAAAGAAAAAGCTCCTTCATACGCCAGCAAATTGCAGCCTGCAATTGTGGCTTCAGAAAATATGCCTCACTGTGGAGATGAAGCGGAGTGTAATGGAATTGCCGGTTTGTTGTGGGAATAAAGGATGAGATTTGTTAGCCGTGTCAGCCTGTTCCGCTGGGTGCCATCACTGGAAGCAGGGTGTGCCTGTTCCAGCTATCTGGAAAAAAATCAAGCCTCCCAGCTTCTGGGGGGAAGTCAACCATAAATTAGAAGAGCTGTAGCAAATTTATTAGTAATTGGTCAAATGTGGACAAGTGTCTCGGATTTCAAGATGCGTGAAACCCGATCTGGGGATTTCTGGGGGCGTTCCTCGGGCTGAGTGACCAGAGAGGACAGATCCTACAGTGGCCGAGACCTTGTGGAAATCTCGGCTTCCTACGCAGAGAGATTCTTGCATGCAAATCCAGCGTTTGTAATACATTTCTGCATGCAACAGTGTCTCTGTTGACCTACATATGGTATTTTGTGAAGAAAGGAAAACGGATACCAATTTTGTTTGATATTTGAATATTTTGGGAATACAGTTTTCAAGCCTTTTATTCAAAGTGAATTATGACATGAGCGTTGTTCTGTTCTTTGTAATGAGAAGATTTTTTGAAGTGTGAAATCAGTGATATAAAATTAGTTTACCAGCCCATTTAAATATGTCACAAATGGTTATATAAATGAAATAGGACTAGATTTGTAATCGAAACCCTTAACATTACAGAATATTTTCTCACTGCAGGAATGTCTCATTAAGAATCGAAAGGTAAAAAAGCATTACTTGAAGACAACGAAAAGTATTTTTTTTGTATGAAGGTTAATTTAATTTTTTTTTATTAAACATTTTATACTAGTCTCCGTATCAGAATATTGCTTTAGTTTTAAAAGTCTCAAATTGTGGAAATAAAATCTGATGGAAGATGTTATTTTTCACTTTGGAAAAACAAGTATTTTTTGGATGACTGTTTTTCTTTAGGTTACAATTTTAATTTGATTCCCATTATTAACTGCGAATATTTATTTACACAGTTGTCAGCGCAGCTACACAGAGCTGGTGACCTCCATGAGCAGATACAAGAGAGTGGATTGCAGACATTTATCATAGTTCTTCGGTATTAAGAGGGGTTTCACACTTAATAAGAGTGCTATTCATATTTAAATAAATCGTGCCTGACCCGTCTTTTATAAATGGTCTTTCTGTGTTTAGCAGCATAAGTATTTTATCCAGTTTAATAGTTTTAGCTATTGTTTTATCTTAGATGCGTTAGGCACAAGGTAGTCAAACTAAATCAAAGGAATTACCAGTGTGGCACCACTAACACGTTTTTTATACTGCTGTACTGTACTTTACCAAATTGAGTGATTCTGATTGCTTGTTAGCTTTGTTTCGCTGTTAATTTTTGATAATGCCGTTGGTTGACTCTGTCCCTCTGTGTACTGTAAGTTATATATGGTTGTACGTATAAAGATCAGTTCTTATGCCCCTAAGAAGTCAGATATTTGTTCCAAAACAAAGATATAGTTTTCTTATTTACTGTAATTTTGACTTGGCATAGTTTTTTTGTTGTTTTTTTTTTTGCCTGGAAGGAACTGAATGAAGAAAGGAGGAGGAATTCAAAAAAATGCTAGCCCTTACAACCTGGAAGAGCTCACAGTCCCCTATCTTTGCACTCGCACTGTCGCGGTACTGGGACAGAAAATGCTGTTGAGGGGTTTGCAGAAGAATGTGCCTCAGACAATGGAAATCGCATTCAGAGAGCCTGGTGTCAGGGGGGGAAAAGTCAGAGGCAGAGGGGAGAAAAGCACCCTTGTTTTCTCCTCCTTCAGTTCCTTCAGCACCGCAGAGCAGATGAGACAAATGATGTGAATTATTCAGAGCAGTGAAAGCTTACTATTGTTAGTAGTTGCGGCAGCAACACCGTGATATTGAAGCACAGATAAATTCACACTGCTGCCTGAATCAGTGAAACATCAAAAGAGTCCAGGTAATGGAACAGTTTTTAACAAGAGGATGGGGGTGGGGATGCTGACTGGAGATATCTTGCCCTAAGAATGTTAAAGTGGACACATCCTTTTATTACCTTTATTTGGAGAAGGCAGGGTCAGAGGGGTCTGAGTTAATATTTAGCACAGATTTTCTGCAATGTAATTATGGAACAAAGAGGCTCAGTGAGGAAGATTTGCTGTTTCAGCAGGTAATCCTCCAATGGAAACTAAAACACATCATTTAGTTATATAAGAAATATGGGTCGATTCAATTAGAAATATTTTCTTTAAGTATAACATTTTAGGACATAATGATAGTAATTAACAATTCAGCAGGAAATGTAAGAAACAACAGGAAATACCTAGTTTTTTAAATGAAATACAATCATTCCTCCCATAAATAAAACATGGCATAGTATTTTCTGTGGATATCTTCAAGCTTTTATTTCTTAATGGCAATGCACTGGAGAATAACAAAATTATTCTTTTCATTATTGATGAGTCCTTTCATCTGATAGTTGTATAAAGTTAATCCCTTTACAATTTCCACAGATTACCTAGAATAAACTATGTGAAATAGGTGAAACTGAATGTCTATTGTAGCGAACTCAGTGAAAAATACTGAGCAAATAGTTTTACTCTGCATGACCCCATGACTCTATTAAAGAATATTTACTAGTTAATGTCCTTGGTTTTCAAACATAAAGACATAATAGATAAAAGGCATGACTCAAGTTTTAAAGCTCTTTTCAAGTGTCCTGAAAAGATTTTATTTGGGGAGAGACTGGCATTTTACTGTTGCTTATTTAATCCCTTCTGCCGTGCTGACCAGAGCAAGGGCCTGAACCTACAGGATGCTGAAATACAGAAAGAAGTCATAAAAATAATCGTAAAGCAGAGTGAAACACACTTGCATGATGTAAGGTCCTGTCTTGCGAATGAGGAAGGAAAGCAGCACTGCGGGCTTTGCAGAGGGAAATAATAACCTTAAAGTGACTGCTTTAATTGGCACTAGAGGTAAGGCAGGTCTTTTAGCGTCTCAGAGGTCACATTGAGACTTCTCGGCACGGAGGGCTCACGGAGCATCTTCCAGGCAGCCAGGCACCCATCATTAGACAGGGAGCTGGAGTCCATGATGACGCGATATAACCTGGTATTAGAATTCATCAGCCTGAGTAATGGCGGGCCAGGACCACAGATCATCCTGAGCACCTCTTCGCCAAGTGTCACTTTTCCGGTTCACTTCCCCCTTGATGTCTCCGAGCGCGTCAGCTGCCGCTACTTCTGCTGTCTTTTGCTTTTAATACCGCTTTATGGGCAATTAGTCGTTTGAGTTCTTGCGTTTTTGTTGTTGGGTTGGGGGGCGGCGGGGGGGGGGAGAGGGAGCACACACCAGGCAGTACGTTTAAAGCGGAACTTCATCTGGGTTTTCTGTATCTTGAAACATTTTAAACGCAGAGTAAAACAAGCCCGAAGCAACAGCAGCTTTTTTTTTTTTTCCGCATGGATAAAGCATTTACATGAGAAGCAGACCTGTCACGGTTTAGCTTTATATTTCCACCCAGTGCCAGGGTTATTGCTTTCCTGATCTGAACTATTTCTTTGTCTTTCGCAATGTGGCACTCTTGAAAATGCACGAGCAGCTCTGTATTCACAAATTGCATGTGTTTGCGTTTCATTCTTTAATGACTCGTAATTTAAGTCAATAGTGTTGGCATTGATCTGTTGGTGCTTCCCATGATAATACCAGTGATAGCTGCATTTACAGTACGGCTTAGCAGCAGAAAGTGATCGTGAGATGCAAAGTTATTTTTTAGAGAAAAAAAACCTACGCTTTTGGACTTAATGTTCATTCAATTTGAAAAACAAGGTAGCTCAAAAAGATGTTTTTTATGATAGTTATTCGAAAGTTTTATGCTAGTTTTTTTATTCGATCAAAAAAAAATGATAAAAGGCTCGATGATAAGGTCTACGTGAGACTGTTTTATTTAGGCATCACATCTAATTCATTTTGAAATAATTCATCCAGGAAGGAAAAGGTTTTTTACTCATTGATCACTAATAAAGACCCATTCATGAAGTACTTTATACTGTCTTATTGTGATGTTTTTGTAGCTATTTCCACTAGCATCCATTGTGCCTTTTCTTTATTTTTATTTTAGAAGCTTTTTTCTTTTGAGTCGTTAAAAAATTATATTTTATTACAAAAGAGTAACATAATGGAAATGAAAACTAAAACAAGAAACCATCCTTATGGATCACCATAACAAAATTTATTTCATTATAGTAATAGAATTAAAAAAAACTGCCCTTGGATGTTTCAGCATTAAAAGGCTACTCTCTGCTAACTGGATCTGCAGGTCTCAGAGCTGAATATACAGTTAATATTAGGTTGTATCTGTCAGGAGAGTGATAGCAAATTTTCTTGGTAGTAAGAGCATCTATATTAGCACAACCTGTAAGCAGTGCTGGTAGAATCGGACGTGCCAATTCAACCTACTTGAAATATGAATAGGTTTCCCTTTTTCATCTGGCAAAAAGACAAAGACAAATAGAGGTAAGAGGAATGTGACCCAATATTCACCCCATTTTGTGAAACAGTCCTGTGAATGTAATGTTGCCTTGACAGACTGTATGGTTAGGTGATTTAGACAGTAATCTTATTTTCCCATGAGCAGTTCTCGCAGCTCTGGTGACAGTCTTCATCTTTTCTCACCCTGCAGTCCTTATCTGCCTCTGTAAATGTTTACAAGACAATAAATGAAGAAGGCAGGAATCCATTGCCTATTTGAGAACATGAATTAGTTCTCTTTCTGTATATATGTTATTTTGGGCCAGACAGAAAGGAAAAAAAGGTTGTTTCCTTCATGACAAAACAGTGGTGAAAAGGGGAATTTCCAAAATGCAGTCTGATTTACTATCCCACAAATGTGTGGATTAAGAAATTCAACTGTATGATGTGCCATTCAAAACAGATCTCATACTATATGTAGAAACTGAAACATTCAGAGCAGCTAGAGTTTTATATATAAATGCAAAATAACAAGACAGAAATGAAGTTTTATTTTGTTAACTGAAGACAGACTATCCAATTTTAAATCATGGTAGTTTGGCAATAGTATGTGTCAGCTTTGTAAAAAAAACGATTTTGTTAAAATAGAAATCTATCAAAGGGGAAAAAAGACTTTTGAAATCTGAATTATCTTCTAAATCATGTGCTTTAGTCCTCCTGCTCTGCTTCTCTGGTGTGGGAGGAATAATACTCGCGCAGGAAGCTTTATCAAAATATTGTGATGCTTTAAAGATGATGTTTGAAAAGGGGCCGAGTCTGTTGAACTGAAGTAAACACGCTGACTGCAAGACCTGCAGAATAAAGACAGGAATTACAGTAACGCCATTATCAGAGCCCAGAATTAGAAAAAGAGAAAGTTTTACTAATAAACATGTGAAAAGCACCCTAGGGCTCCTTAACATTTACTACTCTGCTTTCTGGTTTAATGCATTTTGTTCCCAGGACATCATAGGTAGATTTTATTAATTCTTGCTGGCAGCAGTTAATGAAAGTTTTTCTTTTCTCGCCTGATACTTTGATTTGTTTCAGAACGCTGTTTAATGGATGTGGGCAAATAATTATATATACAGCAGATGAGGGTAGCAATCAATTAAGATTTCTCATTTTCAAAACCCTCCCTCTAAATCAAGAGTTCGTGCATGCAAATACTTGCTCATAGGACTCTGTGGGGATTTGTGAATCCTTGAAGATTAAGTGTCCAGATTAGTCTTATCTGACCGCTGTCTGCTTTCTATTTGACCAGGTAGACCTAAGCTGAATGCGGGGTGGAGTTTCCAGTGAGCTAGACTGCTTTGGACACAGAATGCTTCAAGTATGGATGTGAAAGAGCGCAGGCCTTATTGCTCGCTGACAAAGAGCAGACGAGACAAAGAACGCCGCTACACCAGCTCCTCTGTGGATAGCGAGGAGTGCAGAGTGCCTACCCAAAAATCCTACAGCTCAAGTGAGACTCTCAAGGCTTTCGATCATGACTCCTCGAGGCTGCTGTATGGAAACAGAGTGAAGGAAATGGTTCACAGGGAAGCAGATGAATATACCAGGCAAGGTCAGTAGAAGTTAGTTTTATTTTAATTGGTGGCTGTGTGTCCTCATTAGTCAACTGTGATCACTACCAGACCATCTCTGGCTTTATTTTTGCAGGTTTTTCCCACCCCCCCTCATTTCTTCTTGTTGAGAAGAGAGTCTTGCTCCTTCAGATCAATAAAATAACTGTCTCTTTTCAGGTTAATTATAATATAAACATTTTCTTTTTAATTAGGTTGTTAATGAGACAGAGACCCCATCAGATATTTAAAACAAAACTGCTTTTTTAAATAACAATGAATGTTTATTTAAGCAGAGCATCATAAAATGAAGCACCCTCCTTAAGCAGGGTATTCAAAAAGACACAGCTTAAGCTTTCTCTAGCTATGAACACATGTTCAATATGCAAGTATTTATTTTTAAACTGAATATTGCCAAATATGAAAAAAAAAACTAAAAAATGTTGATATTTACAAATGGTCATTGGTTGAGATCCTGAAATACAGCTAAATTACCTTGAGAAAATGTCTAAAAAATTAAGGACATGATTAATAAACACTTAACTGGCTTCAATTAACATTTAATGAGTAAATAACAGATAATGGGATTATGTAATTATCTGCTTTTATTAAATACTGAAATGTATCAGCTATGCATTCGAAGTTAATAGTGTTATGAATAAAATGTCAGGGAATAATTTGTTAGAACATACTTTATATATAGTAAGAGAGTTGATTTTAGTTTGTTACTGATTTATTGATTGTTCAAAAGCTCCAATTAGCACTCAATAAATATTTGATCAAAAAAGTATAATTACATAATTATCTTATGAAAAAAAGTTGTATGTTAATTGGTGTTCATTTAAAATTAATAGAATTTTAATTAAACAGTAGTCACTATCTTATTGTAGGGTAATTGCATGTCATCTGAAGTGAGTCAGTTCTTTTTTTACTTCTCAGTTCCTGCTAAGGAAGATGTGTGCCTTGGAAAAAACATTTTACAAAGTTGTTGAAGTATTATTTTTTTTAATATAAAACTGTTCAGAATTGTCATGCTCATTGCCAACTTCTATACTACTAATTATTGCTACTTCAATTGATAAAGTAGTATCAAGTTTACCTACATTTTCCTTTTGAACTTATTCTGGAACCTTATTCTTTTTTTTTAATTTCTCAAGGTAAACTCATTTTAATATAGTCAGTTGCAGTTTGACATCTTTGAGCCAACCTTATTTTTAAACTTCTCTTTTATTCAATTAGCTATTTAAGGTTTAATTTAAATTTGTTTTGGAATTTATAGAACTTTAACAATGCAATACTTAGGACACATTTTTTAAATGAGTCATATGTAGTGTTGACACTTGTTTTCTGGAAGAAAATATAGCTAATGTTGAAATCTTTCTCTACTTGAAAATTTTTAAAGTACAATATTTAAACCCCATTTAAATGGCCACAGTGGTTATACAATTAATTTGATAAATTTACTGTAAAAGAGTTTCACACTAATGTCTTTCATTTCACATGCTTTTGTTGTTACATTGTGTGTTCCTTCTTTGTTTATAAAGATTGCCTCCTATGTATGAGTGTTTACTCTAAATATGTAAAAAAAAACACAGTAGTAATCCTAATTTATATTTGAAACGGGAGAGTCTTGTGCACATGACTTAATGTTTAAAGAATCAATTAATTTTGAAATAGCATTTGCCTCCAATCAGAATACATTATGTTACAAACTGCAGATGTTACATAAAAATATTTTTAATGAAATTGATTACATATTTCAAAGAAGACTTACCCACATGAAGTCAGTTTGAATATGCCAAGAAAATGAACTGAAACCGTCATTTTAAAGCAGAGTTTACATACTGTATATGTATTCTTTAAACCTCTTATTTAAACATTTTGGCTATTATTTCTTATTTCTTTTAAATCAAATGTACTGTATACAGTACAATTCAAGTAAGACATCATAGCCATAACTATAACAATCCTTTGAAAGTAAAAAGGGGCAAACAAAAAATTAAGAAGGATGTTAAATTATTACAATTCTTTTTATAAGAATGTCAAAATATAATGAGCATTTTTTAACACAGGGTAAGAAAATGCACTGGAGGGTTTTGTTAATTGGATAGTGTTTTAAATCATTTACATGTAAAAATACCACATTGCTGATTGTGCTATTGTAACTGGGATTAATGACTGGTGGTTTGAATTAAGGTTTTTTTTTTTGCTTTGGAGAATGTGTTAGTGTTACAAACTGGACTTTATGACAGTTTAATCCAGGCACTTTAAAAGATTCTGCATCTGATACCTTCAAAGGTAATGTAGTCAACATCTACCATCACAGAAATGGCACCTACAATGTCTGTCCTCAACTGTTTTAAGCAGTGATTTTCAAAGAAATGTTATCATTTTGTTTTGCATGCATTTAACCTGTGCTTTTGTATTAATTTATAAATTCATACCAAACCCTATCCTTAAAATTTCTTCATATTTTACACACTGATGCAATTATACAATTAATTTTTAAATGTCACAAAATATTGTGAAAAAAAAACATACTTTTAGTATGTGTTTATTTCTGTTTATTAGATATCTACTGTAGATCATAAAAATAATGATTGTTTTTATAATGCTACCAAATCTTTTCTAAGGATTCTAAATCCAATGTAAGTTTTTTTTTTAATTCTCATCCATTTTTCCTGTCTGTATAATCTGTATATCAGGAAATGTTTTGCTTGTGCTGCAAATCAAAAAAAATCTAAAAGCACAGAACAGCTCATTCTGCAGCGAAGAAATCGGGCCCAATCTGTTTAATCTTTTAGAATTTTTTTCTTAAAATACCAGAGAAAGAATGAAAAATTAAGAAATATCTTTCAACAGAAGCTTTAGTATGTGACATGTAAAAGATAATTACAATTGGGTTTATACAACTCAGAGCTACTCTTTGAGGGATTGAGTGTATCGATACCACTGGTTTGAAACATGTCAAAGAAGATGGGCTAATTCTCACTAATAGTTGGGGCATATACAGTAGCTCATCCTCCGAGGGATTTTTAACTTTTTTCTGACCTCACTTAATTCTGAGCATTATGTTGCTTTGAGAAGAAACCCAGCATTATGCATTATCACGGTTATTTTGGGTGTGTATGTACAGTATACAGTACGTCACAGTATTCTATGTGTACAAATGCACACTGCTGTTATTATATAGCACACAAAATTATAATTGGCTAATCTTAAACATTTGAGCTATGCTACCAGCATTCTTGAATTACACAAAGAGTGAACATCTATGAGTTTGGATCAAGATCAAGTTCTAAATACAGCAGATATATGTATATAAATTGATATCGATTAAATTAATTTTGGTTCAGGCATTGCAGCTGTAAATGGAACAATCTGCAGAATGACATACTAGTATGTTTAAGACTTCACTGATTGTAAGATGAAAAGAGGCAGAAAATATTAAAATATGAATAAGACTTCATTCGGTTTCACAGTAAGTTCTGTTTCATCAGTTGATTTAACGTCATTCTGTGTAAATATGTAGCACGCTGATAGATTTACGGCTGCTTGTACAAGGTGAAATGCTGAATAATGAAAGTCATTTTTTTTTTCAAATAAATGCCTTAATGTTTCAGATGACTGCATGTAATATCTGTTATATCCAGTAACGGAGCTTTTCAGTATTTGGTCATTATGATATACGTTTGCTAATTGGAGCTATTGATGCTTTCTTTATTCTATGTATTGAAGTTGTTTTATATCCCAGAATATTATCACTGAAGTGTTAAAGAACAGTTTATACAAACATTATTCCAATCTACCGAGTACAAATTGAAGTGACAGTTGCTTTGAACATTGTAGGACCTACGACAATTATCAAAGCTTTGTGTAGTTATTGTTATGGTGTCTGTGTCTCTTAAAGCTCCTCTCTTCACCTCAGCAAAGAGTCACCAATGAGGAATGCTGTTTACAGAAACAAGGTCTTAGCCTTTGGGTTCGGCTGAGCTGAGTTAATCCTTAAAAAAAGAAGGCCTATCAATTTTCTACTGGTTCTAAAGCAAGGGATCTTTTCATTGTTTAACACTCATGAAGAAGAATGTTCCCCAAGCCCATTTACCTGTCAAACTTTATTTATCTAACACCTGAGAGGACGTGATAGTCACTTAAGGAGCTAACAAAACCGACCTGAGTGCTGCCTGTGTTGGGAAGGGTCTACCATAGTTGAAACAAAAGGACGCACTTAGGTAGAACACATGGAGGCCCTGACAAGCACACCGCAGGTGAGATCTTGGGGAAGAAAAAGTCAATTTAACCATCTGGCTGAGCACAGGAGGTTTAAAAAAATATCCTGTTTTTTTTTTTTGCTGTTTGTTTTTATTCATACAGGGCAGAATTTTACCCTCAGGCAACTGGGGATTTGTGAACCGGCAACTCGAAGGGGCCTGGCCTTTTGTGCCGAGATGGGGCTTCCCCATCGTGGCTACTCTGTCGGCGCAGGGTCAGACGTTGACACCGAAAACGAAGGAGTGATGTCTCCAGAGCATGCCATGCGGCTTTGGGGCAGAGGGGTCAAGTCGGGGAGAAGCTCGTGCCTGTCAAGTCGCTCCAATTCGGCCCTTACCCTGACTGACACAGAACATGAAAATAAGTCCGACAGTGAGAATGGTGAGTCAGTTTCTCTTTTTTATCTCTTAATCCTGTTCTAGCTTCCTTGGCACTTGTGTAGGATTTCAATTGCCCAGATGTCACTTCCTTGAACGTGGTAATTGCAAATGAATCGATATTTATTTTTAAGTTGTTAGGCTATGTGTGCGAGGTCTGTAATGCTGCGTGTGTATGAAAAGAAATAATCTCTTAAGTGCTCTTTTCTGTCGCACTGAAAAGGAGAGGACCATGATTGTAGGCCTTCCTTTTCCTCAAGTTGATGTTGACAGACAAGGTTTAAAAGGTGCAGCCACCGTTAGGGGATTAATGAGGTTTTGACGTCTTCAGTCCGAAGCACAAAGGCAAGATCCATATAGAACTGTGTCACCTGTTATTCTCTATAGGGGCCCACAGCAAATTTTAATAAAGATTTCTCTTGGGCTCGAGTGATTATAATCAAAGATATCTTTGTAAGCTGCAGTTCACGATTTCAGCAGGAAATTTCCGTATGTTGAGACGGACGAATGAGTGTATACAGTGGTTGATTACCAGGGTTCAGTGGTTTGAAGTGCAAAATCTCATTGTGCTTGAAACAGAGGAATGGTGTGTGGCGATTGAAATATTGCTTAAAAAGTATGTGGAACTAACAGGGCTTTGGGGTGAAGAATGATACTGGTGTCTAGGCTATAAATGGTGCTGTTATTCAGAAGGGCTGTTTTTTTAGTTCTCACCTTCTGGAATGGGTTTTGAAGTCTCACGTCTATGAAAGACTTCGCTTGTTGTCGAGAGTTGTTTCTGTGCAGCTTCCAGCCAACGGCAACAGAGATTTGTGTTTCATTGTGTCCCTTTTTAAAAAATATTTCTCATATTGAAGTGATCAAAGGCAACAATTGTAAAAGGAGGAAAAAAACTCCCAGAAAGGTTTGATTAAGTCAGACACATGTTTAAAGGAAGTGAATATCTACAGGTCAATTAAAACAACTTACTTAGAACTTTTAATAGTTTCGCATTTACTACTTTGTGAGGAATATTTTTGGGGAAACAAATGTGATAGTGTCATTATTAATGAAGGAAAACAGTTTTGATAATCACAGTTGCTAATAATTAAATGTTACAACCTGTTTGTCATCATTCCCATTCTGCTTGCACATCCAGGTGCATTTTTGACAGGTTGAGGTCGTGCCAATCCGTGAGTTATAAATACACACTAATTTATCCCTTTTGCAGAGAATTTTTGTGAAGAAGTGCTCTTTGCAACTTTTGATGTAATACCAGGAGGGAGAACTCTTTACTTCAAAAATATATAAAAAAAAAGAAATGTTTAATATACTGAGAAATTTGTTGAAGAAACTGAGATGTAATCTAAGATTATAATTAATATTTTATTAATTACAATTCATATTTTGTTAATTAATATTTAGCTGTCCGGTAAGCTGCTCATACTCGGGGAAAGTACAAAAAGTAAAAGAAAAATGTTGAAGGAATTTAACATTTGCCATACCAGGAGAATTTAGAAGAAGGGTTTGCTTGTTTTTCATTAGTCCTGTAAGATAAGCAGGCATCAAAACTGATGAGTGCTTTAATTTATTTCAGACCTTGAAAAAAGCAGTAGGACTACTGTTGTTTTGTGTTAATTAATGATTTTGAGGGAATAAATTTGCTGAATTTGCTATTCTTATTTGTTGTAATTATGATTTGAGGAATATATTAAAAATACTAAATTTCAGGTGCTTTGAAACTGAAGTGTCCTTAGAGAGTTTAGTTTTTTTAATACAAAGGAATATTGTTAATTATCTAACAAAAGATTGTTATTGCATATTTTCAACTCCTCATTACTGGTTTTTAGTTTCATTTAATAAAATACATTGTCATTTATTTGGGCATCAGTACTGTGCTGGGTAAAAATGGAGCATGAAATGCTTGGTTTTACTAGAGATTACTGCTAATTTAAGCCTTCTAAAATATTCCATCCAGTTATAAACAATTCTATCTGAACCACTTTTCCTCTCTTAATACATAGTTGTAGAAAGTCATTGATTTTTGTAGAACTAGGTGACTGGCTGAATCAGTCCTTTATCTCTCTCGTAGCAGCTTTCATTGAGCTGGGAGCAACAGCAACCAGGAGCTTTCTTCACAGTTAATCGTTATTTGTGGCCCCATCAAATGCATCGATTTTATGCAAGAGATAATCAGCTTACTTTTGTTAAGAATAGATTTTTGTGAAATTAGCCATATGAAATGAGTGCTTTGCTGTTCCCATGTGTTAGTTTTTGTTTTCTGTGGAGAACACAAATCAGTCTAACTGCAGCAACAACATTCTGAAAAGTTCTGCACTTTCAGGGTAAAGTTTGTGAACGACTTATTGTTTCCAGTATCTATGCCGTTCAACCTACAGTTAAACACTGTTCATATGACCGCACCATTGGCGCTGCACAGTGTAATACTAACATCAAAGCAGAAGAAGAAATTATGTTTGGAAAGCCTGGCTTATTTAAAACAGTCCTTGTCTAAGACCGAATATGTTATTTCTTGCTGTCAAACTCAGCCATTAAGAATTATTCAAGGGGGAGGCACACTGGAAGCATTTGCTTAATTTACTGGAGAACATTACACACTGATGTAAATCACATGTAAAGTGTTTTTGGCAGTCAGTTCTCAGCCTTAAATTCCAGCAACGGAGACAGTAAATGGGGGTCATCCCAGGCCAGGGTAGCTTTGTGTACATGCGAGATTCAAGTGAACCTGGCACAAAGGGAGGGTGTGCCTTTTGAGCATATTGGAGATAAGGAGGCTTATTGCACATATTTTTCCCCGTACTATTTCTCCGTTGTCCAGACTCTCAGCAACACTCTTGACAGAACAAGTGGAAAATTTCTGTTCTGTTTGGGGAACAAATTAGCAGAGAATCAGAGAAAAGTGCTTAACCCACATGGACCTGTTTCAACATAGTTGTGTTTAAGGATCACAGCAATTAAAAACCGAATTACTCACAGCCCGAAGGAGCTTTCCCGTGGCAAGTTGGTCTGTGTCTTGCTTTTGTTGTTATTAGTGAGAGAAGGAACAGCAGTGGTAACGTTGGTGTTGCTGTTAGAATTGGGATAGAGCTCAAGACCTTCTACAGAATGGAAACGAAATGCGATGGCACGGCATTGCCACTGCCACTCTCAGCCATGTTCTTCCAGTGTGTGTGACGCCTGCTCCTTGTCATCTCCGATGCCTCTGAATCACTCATTTCAAAGGTACGCCGCTGTGTGCTGACCTGTTTAAAACCCCCCAGTGACTGATTCCTTTGGAGTCTTTTCATATATGTCTGGGGGGCTGCAGTCGATTGGGGTCTTGTTAGCGGGATTCCCTACTGTGACTTTTATCTACCCAGATTTTTTTTTAATTATCGAAATATATGATACATGCGTAAGGATCATGCCTGCTGAGACGGAACATCTTGTTTGTAGGGGCCTCCTGTCAGATGCACTCGAGATGCCAAAATCCTGTTCGTTCTTTTTTTTATTGACTTGACACTTAAGATTGGATTCATATGCTCCAGTTATGTTTCATATTGCGCTTCCTTACGCATTTCGTTTGAACAAATCTCAGGACTGCGATGTATCCCGTCAGTCACAATGAATAGATTTGTTATCCATTGGTTTTTGTATTAGTTAAATCAAGAATGCATTTAATGGTATTTCGAATTCATTTCCTTATCTTCGCTTATCACTTCACTGTATGTTGCTGTGTGCTTCCTACATTTTTATTACTCAATGTAGAAAATGAAAGAAAAGGCTCATGGCCTCATGGTGAATGTACATCCCAAAGCTATTAGAAAAACGTGCTGAGGTCAAGTGCTGAAACGATTTAAGTTTTGTACTGTTACCACTTATCCACTGTTACCAATATCGTCGTGCTGGTAAGAAGTAGTAGTATCAGGTGTCAGACAAATAGAAACAGAACAGAAATAGTATAGTGTCAGGTCAGCCTACAAATCAAAAGGCTGGTATTCAAAGAATATTGTCCTTGAGACACAAAAGGAATCTTGCTTATTTGCTCACTGTATAATAACAAGGCATTACCAGGAATAGTTGTGTATACAGCAGGAGGTGCAGACAGATGTAATGGATTGTCCAGGAGTTTCAGGGTAGTTCAAACCCAGAACACTCAATTAAAACTCACTAAATTGCTAAAATTATTGAGTTAATTAGCAGAAAGGTAAATGGTAGCTTTTTTCCCTTTTGAAAATGGTTTGATTAGAATACTTCACTGTCCTTTTATAGCAATATTTGTTCTGTAAAGTTAGTTACACTAAGACTAAGTGTTGCTTCTTAATTGGATGAAGAAATATGTGCCACTAATAATATAAAATCCTATAAATATCTTCTGAGCTTAACCAGCTGTTTAACAAGTTGTCCTTGGTGATCAGTGTCAGGCAGTAATTTGTTATAGAAAATTAGATATTAATCTAAAAACATGTAGTCACATCTGACATCTATTGAGCCTTAAATTGAGTAACTTAAAAATGTCATCACCATTTCTTAGAACCAAAATATAGAACTTGAAATAAACCATTTAATATTGTAAGAGTGCATGTACTTCAAGATTCATTTTATGTTGGATTGATCGGAAAATGGCAACCAGAAATCAGTTACATTTATAATACACAATAGCAAGGAACAAGGTTAACATGTATGTATATTTACTGTATTATGAAGAGTATATACATATATACTGTACATACAGTATACATATAATGTATACATGCAAGTGGCTTAACCTAGATTTCAAATTCTTGTGCTGCCATTACTTTTTTTTAACAAGTGCTACAGTATTTAAAATGGTGAGTTTCTTGCAGCCTACGTGTTTGGTTAGTTAATAATGTAATGTAAGGTAGATATTCCCACATTAATGTTTGGCAAAAAATAAAAAGACCAGAGGGTAAATATACTGTTTCCAGACAAAAAAATATATATCTGAGACCTGAGTCAATCAGCAGCTTGTGGGTAATGCAAATTGCCAAGAAACCTGAAGTGATTAAATTAACTGGATCTTGTACCTGTTGAGCCACTCAGTTGTCTGTGTTTCATTTTAATGACATGAGAGGTTGAAGGAGGAACATAAATGTATCTTTCTCACATGCAAACATTCTGCCACAATGTGAAAATTACTTATCTGTGTATCTCATCATAGATGTTATATGTTTCATTCTTAAATGCAAAAAGTGAATCATAACCAAATATTAATTTTAATGAAAGGTTGACCAGTGGTTTAATGCCAAAAGTAAATGTCTTCCTGTTTTTCATCAATGATCAATAAAGGGGTGATAAGAGAATGGAGAAGAAATGAAACTTGTGAACCATGAGTAATAGTGTGTACACAGTATATACAGTATATGCAGGCAAAGAGATTGGACATAAATCAGTAGCTTCACAGGTTTGAAAGAATCATGTTTGTTTTACAATACTGCCTAAGCGTATGTTGAGATAATGCTTGAGGTTCAAACCAGCGAGCGTATTGTGAAGAAGACACCACTGACCCTTGTCTGTTAGTTTGTTCCCTGTTCTTGTTATGGACCTGGCATGACAGTCTGCACCGTGAGTTTTCTGGATTTTTTGTTGTTGTTTTGTTTGTGTCGTTAGGTGTCCGGTGATGTTTGTGGTTTAGGGACTGGGCTAGGATATGACCCAGCAGTGGTACCATGACGACGTTCGTTCATTCAAAGAGAGCAACGTTGACGTGGAAGAAGTTCTCACCTGTGCACGCAAAGATGGAGGGAAACCTCATAACCCTGCCCCGACAAAGTTGAAGTGGAATCTGTACATGTGTTATAATCTACTCTAAATTCTTTTGGTAAATTACACTGAAGCATCACGTTTGTTCAGCTCCCAATTATAGCAGATATGCTGAACTGTGCAATGGATAGAAGCTCCACAAAATCAATAAACCATGAAACATTGATGACAGTGGAATTCCAAGTGCTTGCAAAATGTATGAATTTTCTGCTAGTTATACAACTTGTTGAGCATTCCCAAGGCAAGGAGGATACTTTGAAGGTGTTTGATGTTCATTTAATAAGTGATGAATAAGGGTGTGTCAGTTTGACCGGATAATGAGGATATAGAATTTTATGTTCCAAGACTTTTTATGTTTAATTAAAAAGTTTCTTTATGCTGGTGAGATGTCTCGTTTTTCTTCATCGGCGATCACTAAAATAGAATATCCTTACTGCTAGTGTAGTTTATCACACTGAGGATAGCTGCAGCTTCTATCTCATTACATTACTTTTACCACACTTTTCTGAGAGTGTATACTTAGAACCACTGATAAAATAACATTCTTCACATGTTCCTAATCTGAGGGTTACTTCTCTATCTGTAGAAACCAATTAATCATTGGTGAATAGTTCAAGCCTTAATTGTCTTGCAGACACAACTGTGTTTTATGGTGAAACAAAAAGCTGTGTTTTGTATGTTCTAAATATATAATACTTATTTAATCCTTACACTGAGAAGCAGAGTAGTGGTCAGTGGCTTTCACCATTTGATATAAAACCTGTTACAAGTTTCTGCCACTGCCTGACACACAAAGAGGTTTGCAACTGATAATTACAATGTGCAGTGAGTTATTAAGTAATCTTTTTTCTTTAAAAATGTGGTGCCTTAGTAGAAATGTTTTGAATAATGTATAATGTAGGCCTACAGTGGTGGACTGTAATAAAAGTTTTGGAAACTTGGCTAAATTCTTGCTGGTTCTATGGCATTCATCAAATGGCAGCTGTCTGTATGAGTCTGCGGTTCATTTTTCATTTTGAGAAAACAGCAGTTTTAGTCTGAGAAATTGAAAACCATTGCACAGGGCTTGACAACACTCCAAGTTCATAAGCTAAACAGCAAAATCAAACAGATTGTGCAATTAACATTTGCCTTCCTTCTTTTCATTAGTGCTATTTCTGTTACTTTTGTTCATCACAGCACTGGTGAGGAAATATTTTATGGTCGTTAAAAATAATTGGTTTATTTTGTGAACTGGTTGAGTGCGTCATATTATGACTTGAATTCTTCCAGGTTCTATACAGGCAAGCAGTTTTTGTGAACGTGCAACAATAAGTATGTTTTCAGAAAATAAATGTAATTTTACCTAGTCTGAGCGGAATGTATTAATTTGTTTGCTGTTTGAGAAATCCCTGAAATGGCACTATGAAGTTCGACAGCCAGTCATCATGAAACAAGAATGGAAGTCATAGTCCCATTCTAACCTGATAGCCAAGGGTCTAATTAAATCACCAGTATATAAAAATGAATTATCAAGAAAGTATATTTTGGATCTTTCAGTACATATTGTGTTTTTACACTTAATGGGAGACCCAGGGACTAGAATTACTGTACAATCAGGCAGGCATCACTGAAATATGGATTTATAACGAATTACTGATTTTGTGAACAAAGCATAGGGAATACAAAGGCTCTGTATTGTCAGTAAGAATAAGCACATGAGAAATGGCAGAAAACGTAATTGGTAAAAAAGAAAGGAAACCTTGTGTGGCACTTTACTACAACAACAATCATAATTATAATGTGAATGTATCACTTAATAAGAGTCCCTTAGCATTTGTATAAAGTGACTGCTGCGAGTGGGGCAAACTCAGGTGAAGAGTGTTTTCTTAAGCAGGCCAACTTCCCACTGTGACATCAATCTCACCCTCTTTGTTCGGGTGGATATCTTATCTCCGGATGCTGCTTGCCCCCATCAGGAGCAACAATGTCGATGTTTACAAAGAAACACAGACCAACCTGTGAGATACAGCAGCCTGGGGGACCTTCGGGTTTTGCGCGGGGCTGGCTCAGCTCTGTCGACACTCCTTGCAACCTGAACCACAGAGAAAGGTCAGAAAGTCACACTAAGCTATTAAGAAATGAGTGCACTTAAAAGTTGCTGTGCCCACCACAAAAGTAGATTGTGCCACCACTGTTATTTTCTCTAAATGTGTGTCTACGAGGTTTTAGATTTATACATTTGTTGCTCCGACCTGGGTTTCGATCACCAGTGTATTTTCCTTAATGCTGAAACAATACTTCCACAAAAAAATAGTCTTTTTTGAAGCACTTGCTTATAGGCCAAATATCCGTGTTTGCATCTTATCCATTGCTTAAAAACTCATGGACACGTATTCCCAGCAATCAAAGTTTTACCCTAGGTTTATCCTGTGTGATATGTTAAACCTTAAAACATGGTATGCAAATACTTTTTGAAGTGATACAGGGAAAGTGCCCCTCCAGTCAGGCATATTCTGCAACAGTAAGTTATTTTGTTCTTAGTGTTCTCTCAGTAGGCCTAGAGATGCGTTTCATTTGCTTTTCTGATTAAAATAGTAGTGTTACGGGAAGCCAAATCCTCATGCACCTTCCTGGGCAAAAGTAGAGTTCCCAGCAGACTGTGTTCAATATCAGTTTGATTTCTTATATGTTATTAATAAGGGGCATCGAAGAAGTGGAATCTGTGAACCATCCATTTAGGAACCAGTCCAGAGCTGGCCTTGAATAAAAGCACCAGATACTCTGTCTGATAGACGGCCAGTGAAATGCTTGTGTAAGTCTCTGGTTGTACATAAAAAGCCTGTAATGGGAACCGTGAGAAGATTGGTTTCAGAGCAATTGTAGTTTACCTAATGTGCCACTAGAATGAGCCCCAAACCACTTTACACAGTTGGCACGGTAGAAGGCACTGGCCAAAGAATGTGCTGTATACACCATCCAGCTCAGCTTGCAGAAGTTCTGGTTAAAATGAGGTAAGCATGGTTAGATTTTTGTTTTCATTTCTGATCGAAACGAGCGTTAAAAGAAATACACCCTGTTTTTCCAACAGTATTTTAAGAAATGTATTAAATTGTTTAAAACAACCTTGCTACATTCTGAGAATAATTTGTGATGTGTGACCCTATAAACAGAACTGCTGTCACTGTCTTTTCTTAGGATATAGATCTAAATAAACAGCTAAGATTATCGACTAAATGGTATTGAAGCTACTACAACAAACGTCTGAGATCACTGTATCAGTTAATTACTATCAAATATGCTACGTGGGTCTAATGGCCTCCTCTTGTTCGTAACAATTCTTATGTTCCGAAATATCATGAACAAGTATACACGAGTACATGACTTGCTAGAGATGTAGGTTTTTAAGTTTATTTTTTAAAGATTGCTCATTTTAGCATCAAATGTCATAAGGGGGTTAATTCTGGTGATCATCCAAATAAAATAAATGTAGCAAAACCTCCTCCTTTTTTGATTACTTTATCTTTAATGCTTTATAGTGAACGAAAAGAATAAATAAAAGGATGATTTAGTGATGGGTTTAAGAACAAGCCGAAAGCCATCTGTGATATATTTGAAGACACTTTGGAATCATTACAAATCACAGTTTATCATTCCAGAGAATCTTGGGTACATTTCATTCTTTTTCTCTTGCATAGTTTATGTACTAAGCATTCCAGTTAAGGACTAAAGTGATTAGGCAAATGTTTGACTTTAATTACTTTAGATTTTTTTTTTCCAGTTAGAAAATGATAGATTTGAACTAATGGGAGGATGTCGGTTTGTTGATTCAATCAGGCTCAATGCAGAAAGGTTTAGAACATTTTTTTGTTTTGTAACGTAATGTGTGTAAAGTTGAACTAGGTGTACCGTATAACAGGGAGTGTTGAGACAAAAATGGGCCCTAGTGGAAAATAATACAGATTCATATGGCGCTTTTAGACATGAGTTGGAAACTGATTAAAGAAATGAGTCTCGATCTGGATCTTGAATAGATACTGTATATACTGTTGATGTAAAGGCAGTGATGTAAATTGAAAAGCTCTGTCTTGGGGAACAGAGACATAACTGAAAGAACTGCCACCAAGCTTAATTTGTGTGTTTTATGGTTTTGCAGGGAAAAACTACTCACAAGCCTAGACCTACCCTAAATACTTACAAGCATCCACAACTGACCAAAACGATGTGAGTAATAACAGTCCCTGTAATATTAAAGTAGAGCACATATTCCCTGCTTTCTCACGCAGATATTAACTGGGAAAATGTAAAGCATCTGTTGGGTAGTGGCTGACAGTGCCCTAATTAAACAAAGGTGTGCTGATTGGTCTTAGCATGCTAATGTAGATAGAACAGTGTTAGCATAAGTATCTTCATAATTAAAAATGGAAACGAATTTGTAGGGCCATACAATTGGCACCGTGTATGTAAACAAACTTTTGGTTTTCCAGCCGTTGGGTCAGGCTCGTCCATATCTGCATTGCAAGCCACTTCTTCGTGTCGCTCAAAACGACCAAGCTAGAACTGCAGGACACTGGCATTTTCCCCCATGTCTTCATGGAGCTAGAGACGCCTCTGTCATGCGCTTCACGTTGATATTGCTGGGGATCCTGGGCGAAGTGGCTGGCTGCGTGTGAATGGGTGTTGCGCTACAGGGGGGCGCCAGAATCAGTTCAGCTGGGCTTGGGATTACTGGGCCAGAGTTCCCTCAGCTCCCCGGGAAAGAGCCTCGCAGCTGCCCTCAGGTTGGAGAGGGGGGCCCCTCTCCGGCAGTCGGCACTGAGCCTCCTGTGAGCCGCCGCAGAGGGGATGAATGTGTGAGTCAGAGGAGCCTGTCTGTATTTCCTCATCCTCCCCGTGTGAGCACCGGGCTGCAAGCCCGGATAGAAAGACACAGTTGGAGATTTCAGATTGGGCACAAACCATTCAGCCCGAACTGAATTCATGCTAAACTTTGAGGAATAATGAGGGGAGGGGAAGCAGAGATCAGCGTCCCACTGAATTCGCTGATCCTAAATGTGGGCTGGCCAGAGCCAGCTGCACGGGCACTAAAGACATGTATCATTACTACATCTTGGGTATTTTTTGGATGTTTACCCTTATGAATTGCCTCGCGCCTCTCTCTATTTAATTACCTTGCTTGAATATAATTGAATTACAAAGCTGTAAAGTTTAGCTGATGAAAGCATGCTTCGAGGTGACTTATGGGAGTGTTTCAGATGTAGAGGTCAGTTGAAATTTTTTGGGTCACCTGGGGTTTTATTGTTGAATGACCTATACTTGTAACTCCTTTAATAATGCTCTAATAGGGGATGCTTAACGGTCTGAGCAATTGCCCAAGCAATGGGACTGCAGCACAGCTCTCATCTAGTAGTTACAGAGCATTTAAAAAAGCAACAATTTAAAAGAAACCAAGGATACAATTTAAATAATAGCATAATGTTACATAATGTTAAACTTTCTGGAGTGAGTACAGTGTTCAGCGGTAAAGAAATCAACCATCCAGTATTTTATAGCCTTTTTCATTCATGTGTTATTTTGTTATCTGGGAACTGTAGGGTACTCTGTAACAGTAGCTAGAGAATGGCGAGGAGCTTGCTGGATTTGTTGTGTGTATTGTCCTTTAGATATGCAGTAGTATCTGGTTCTGGTTAGGGTCAGATCTTAGGTGTAAAGTTTGGGTAAGTCTGTTAAGATCTCAGCTTCAGCTTACATTTTTATATCAGCAATAAGGCTATTTTTAAACTTCAAACACCCTTTCCATTGGTTGGTACTTTGAAATACAGTCTTCAAAACCTATTTGGTCTCAGTTCTGTCACATTTGCATTTAGGGCCACAAGACTTCATTAGAATTACATCCTTCACTGCACAGATCTTATTTTAGCCAGACTCCCAGTAAGGTCATGTGATTTCTGTGGAAAGCTTCAAGTTGGATCTGATTGAAGCTGCTACCTCTGTGTCTGTCTCTTTAAATATGCATGTTGTAATTATCAGTGATGTCTATGACAATGAGTCTTATCGTGCTGCTTTAAACTTGTTACTTCTGTTCCTGGTTTTGCATCTTTTAATTTAAATGAAAATGTATTTATGTCAGTTCGTATGGGACTTCAGATCGGCCCCCCCAATTTTGACTACAGGTGGTTGTTCACAGTGCTGTCAATTTCCCAACTTTGAAATGTGTTTCTACATGTAACAACAAGGTGAAGTTTCATTCAAATGTACCCTACTGGTACTTTATTCTAATATCATCCTTTCTTTCCTTTTTTCTGGTACTACAAAGCAGATTTGTGGACTTCAGATGAAATGAGAATGCTAACCAGGCACATTTGTAGACGCTTGTGGTTTTATGCCTTTGAGTCAGAAAATGCCTTTTAGTTGTCAGTTCTACCTCTACATTCTGACCTTAGCAGTTCTAGGTTTTACATTCAGACTAATAAAAAAGACTGGCACCCTTAATAACATTACCTCAGTGAAGGGGTTTGTCCTTTTCTTTTCTGCTTCCCTTGTGAATACAGAGAAATGGAGCCAGTCGCATAATATTAAGAATATTCTTCTTCTCTGGAGGGTTCTCTGTGGCTGCTAACATATTGCAGGAGCTGTTAAATTTACATACATGGTTTCTTGAAAGCTTGCAAAAATTAGGGGATTGTTTTGATGTTTCAGCGCAAAACCTGAGCTGTTGAGAATGTTTGGTGGTGGATGAGGCCTTGGGGGAGATGAGAGTTTTCTTATCTTGTGTTGGGAGAACGGGCCTGGTGAAGTGGAGGTGAGGAAGTGGAGGAAAGGTCGAGGAGCTGCAGAAGTGTTCTTAGGACAGCGACAGACCATGCCCCGCCCCTCCAGTTTTCTGCCTCTCGCCCTGTGCTGGTGCTGCTCTTGCGGAAGAGGCCAGGCTTTGGCGGGGTGGTCCCCTGTGGCTCGGCGGACGTGCCGGGCCAGCTGCTCTGAGGCTCGGATGACTCTTCCTTCTGAGCTTCACAGATGCTCCCGGATTCGACAGGACACGGCAAGCCTTTGTAGTGCCCGCCGCTGATGTTCTCAAAAAGACGAGTTTAATAATTTATTAACTGCTACATTTCCTGTGGGCTTTATCCATAGGCTGTTGTTAAGTTCCACGGTTGTAAAAAAAAAAAAAACCTTGACGAAAGAAAAGCGCGGTCAGGTAGCGGGTGGCCAGGCACTCCTGAGACTTGCGCTGATACCACTCTACCCGTGTGCATGTGCCTCCAGGAAATCACTCCCTTCAAATTAGAATTGCTACTTCAGGTTTGTTAACAATCTGTGCCGTTCCTCCTGTTGCAAAGCTGTTGAGACTAATTACATTGTCATATAGCACAATAAAGCTTTGCCTTTTCATTTTACACAGTATACATACCAGGTAAATTTACTGAATCATCACAAGCATCTCTTTGATCCTTTTATTTTTTGTTTGCTGAAACGGTCTCTTTTATTGTGACAGATTTCAACAATATGTTGAATATGCCGAATTACCATAATTCGTTCTTTAAAAGGACATTAAATGCAGGTCTCAGGATTTTCACAGAGGTTGAAAGCTCTCTTCAGAGGAATAGTTGAGGTGTATTGCTTTCTGCTGAAAGGGATAAAAAAAAATTGTATTTCTCTGAAATAAAATAAAAATGGAGAGCCCAAACTCATAAGTTCCAATGACCTATGTACCTAGTAGAGAAAAATATGGGTGTCAGAATCAGTACGTGTAACTTCTAGAAGGGATATTTAATTTCATTTCCTAAAGTGATTTCATGTATGTGCACACATCAGCTGTTTTTCTATAAATACAGATTCAAGTGCGGTACAGTATATGACATGTAATTATTGTATGGTGTTCTGGAAAATCATTCTGGTTTTTGTAAACAGGCCAATTGTATTCCCTACATCCATACTATATATAGAGAGCTACAGTACATGCAGAGATCATTGGTAACCAAACTGATGTACCGTTTTTTTGTTCTGCATTTGACCTTTAAGAGACACAATTGAGACGTTGTTTTATATAAGGAGCATTTTTTGCAAAATAACCACAACCCCATGGCACCTCCTGACACGTTATCCCGTGCACAAATATAATTAATATAATAGGGAATTATGAAATTATTTTGAGAGTTGACCAGAAGGATGGGTCAATGGTCTTACAGGATGTGGCCAGCAGATCAAATGACCAGTCATCTTTATCGGATTGGTCTTTGTAGGCCTATAATTCCCGTAGGCTCCTGCCATGATTACCACGATTATTCCAGAGTTATTACATAGTCCACTGTCGACAGGTATCGCCACATTTTTGCAAAGATGCACATATTCATCTTGCTGGCTTGGCTAGATAACATTTTTTAGTTCTCGTATGAAGGCAGCAACTCAAAAGAGATAAGGGGTGTTCAGCTTCGACTGTTATATAGTTTCACCTACGTTATGAAAATCGGTCAATATTACTATTTTGGTTTGTAGTTCATTACAGTGCCCATACTTCAGGATCAATGGGCAGATGTAATTTCCTCTTTACCATGCTCTTACTTAGGCCTGATATTAACCTGAATTACTGCATCTTTTATTACTGTCGACCATATCCAGGCGTTTGTCAGGGAGGAGGGGGCGGGGGGGGTCCGTGCTTTTGTAGCATTGATCAGAGCAGTAGCTGAGGAGGGGCAGGAGACACAGGTTACAACTGCGCCTGCAGCAGAGGTCACAAAGATAAATTGTTTAGGTTGTCTTTTAGCAAGTTTGAGGTCAGAATTCATTCATCTTGTTACTTCACTGTATCCTTTTAGCAGCCTCAATTGTGGGATTAAATATTGAATAGTGGTAGATCATTCAATAGCCCAGCTAAAGGCATCGGCATTAGCAGGCTTTTCATGTGCAGAGTGGAGCTGTGTGCACAAAGAATGCCAAAGGTAATCGTGATGATGATCTATCCTGCAGGATTAATCCAGAAACAACATTATATCAGGTTTTTTGTTTCTGTTTAATCTTGCCGATTTATCTCGGATATGACATGTCTACGATAAAAGGAGAAGAAAAATTTAAAAATGTGCCGTCCATTTAAATGAAAGAAGTATTTTATAATCTATAACACGATAACCCTGTCATTCGGTTTCCCCCCTTAGAAGGAGGTCTGATGAATTCGTACTGTTTCCCAGTGTATACATTTTAGAAACACATTCATTTAAAGGGGGATGAATAAGAAAAGAAAAGAAGATTGTATTGGAATAATAAGCATTAGGCTGCAGTAAAAGATCTTAGTCAGTATTAGTATATCTGAACATGTGCATGGACTATTACAATTTTCAAATGGCTCTTAATGCCATATACATGTGGAGAGAGAGCATTGGCTTTTTGGCTGTATTCAAAGGTCATATGGCTGCATTTTAATGTCAGATTGCACTGGTGCTAAGGTTGATTAACACATGATGATAATGCATTAGTGAGAACCCACTGTGTTTCTCTGATTGGTTGTTATGTGAGAATATCACAGAAGTCTGTGTTAATTAACATCATTTTAACAGGAATTAATTTGCATTCAGAAAGTGAACGTTTTACCAATCAAAAACTGAACACACAAGCCTGCTTGCTAATGTCTCTTCCAAAGAAAGATTACATTTTTCTAGATTTATACACAAGGGCGAAATAAAATTTTATGAACTCCCAAATTATCTGAAATCAGTTTCCTAAGCTAAAAAATAATTTAAAAATGATGTAATACAAGTTTAGTGTTGCTTTCTCTTTTGAAGTTCAGTATTGATATAACTTTATCATAAAGGTTTAAATCCTTTTCAACAGGATACTTGCTTCATAGAGAGAATGGTCTGTAACTCCTTTTTGTAAAGCATTTTGTTCTCCCATAAATTCTTTGATTTATGAAATATATATGAGGAGAAAAATTGTTGCACAGGTTGAATTTTTCTGTTTGCAACAGATTTATAATCGTAGCACTCCCCAAACAGTTGTAGGCAGAACTCAGAGATCTTTCAGAGCAGAGGGAGACATGAGTAACTTAATTTGTAAGAGAGAGAGATCTGAAATTCTGTATAAACACTTTTTTTCAGTCACAGCCCTCTAGCTGATTGGTCGGCGAAGGCCAAGAGCACATCTTGCTCAAATCTCGAGTAGGGGAGTGTGACTTACTTGACAGATTGTGTCCTGATTACTTCAGAATCAGAAGGGTGACATCCTGGAAGGTGACATGTGTCAGTTCAAGAGGTCTGTCTGGGAGGCTGAACAGAGGGTGCAGGGGTGGACCTCCAGCAGTCTCGTTGGAAAGCCTTCCCAATTTTGTAAGAGGCTGGCAAAGTAAAAAAAAAAGTCAGAAATGTGTTTAAATGAAAACATTTTTTAATGTTTTATTTTTTAATTTTCCCATGTTAAAATACTGTAATTATTTCTGATAATCTATTTTTTAGAAGTAGTTCATCTTCATGGGAACCTGAATCTGAGAATTACTTTATTCTGTTTGCTTTCACTGTTTAAGCTAAAACAGCGTATTTCTGTTTAACTGCTTTATTTTATTATAAATGCAAATGTTAATGAGTTAAACTCAAAAGTGAGCCGAGTCAGTCAATATCTTGTAGATCGTGATTTATAGTTACTGTGGGCAGAAATGGTTTTATGCACAGATCCCTGCAGAATGTGCTGCTTTTTCTGGAAAACAAAGTGACGACTTGAAAAATAATCGCATAAGGAGCAGCACGACTAAAAGAGATTTTACGGTGAATCTTTTTGGCCTTGTTTTCTGACCTCAGCTCTGGCACTCCAGTTCAACTGGCTGAAAATTGTCAGACTTTTCATATGATCAAATAATCTCCATAAATACAAATTTTCATGGTAGTGGTAAGCCTCTTAAAGGATGCCCCTTTTGTAAGATCATTATACATTTTTTTAGCCCATGCATTGAAATCCGTCATGTGCTGAAATTAAAAGCCACTTTTTAATGCAGCTGCTTACTTCTAAATGAGGGTTGTCACTGGCTTGTAGTGCTGTGGACATTGAGAATCTGTGACATTTAAAACTTAAGTCTTGTGTATTTTTTTCAAGCTAAATTCACTACAGTGTAATATTTCTTATTTAACAGCAGTGAAAAATCTTTCAACTAAAGATAAAAGTAGCCAACGATGTACAGTGAAATACCTTCTCTTTTGTAATCATCATGCCAATGAAACATGAAAATAGTCTTAATCCTGTGTGCAGTTTTAGTTGACTAATCATGACATTTTCAAGCTCTATCACATTATCTATACTTAGACATTAAATTAAGATCATACCTCCAAGGTAGTTTCCTCTGCGAATTCAGAAGAGCACTGGAAAAGACTTACTGTGGCCTTCGTGAGATTTTTTTTTAATAGTGATGGAGGCTGCTTTAACAAGTATTGATATTACACAGGCCTGAGCCTGTGTGTTGTTTGGAGGGAATTGTACAGTGCAGTGTCTGCACTGCGTTGTGAAGTCATGAAATCACACTTCGATGGGACTCTTGAGGCCCAGCCAGTAAAGGTGCTCATGAGGGGTTTGGGCTGAGCTCCACACTAATTGCTGGTTTGATACTGTACCTGGTTCATATTGGCAGACTATACAGTAGGTAGGATTCCCGCAGTGGTGGCGTGGAGTTGGGTCAGGCGCTCTTGAGGCTGGGTGGGTTTGACTTGGCCAGAGGACCTTCAGCCCGCCATACAACAGTGAGCCCTGGGACTGTGCAGCATGCCCCTGAGCTCTCAGCGTTGTCGGAGAGAGAAGGATCTTCTCCTCTCGTTGGTGCTGCCTCACGCCTGGTGTCACGAAGGAGTGTGTGTGCGCGTGTCCTTGTTGTCCCTGCTCTAGTGGAGAGGTAACAGTGGCGGGACTACTTAATTGACAATTTCTAAATCCTGTCTGGGAGGGTATAATACGGGGAAATAACCATTAGTTCCAGAATAGCTAAAAAAAAAAGGCCAGAACTACATTGTTGTTTTTTTCCTACTCATTTCTCAGAGATTCCGAGAGATTTCCAACAATGCCGGTCAGCATTCCACTCTTAATGCATTATTAAATGAATTGATCTAAGGATTCAGATTAGGTGCTGCGATAAGTCTCTCTTACCAATTGCATTATCCTGAATTTCTCAGTCCACAAAATGGAATATTATCTAAGACTCAGTGCAGCGTTGAATCTATAGAAGTTGGGTGGGATCTGGTTTCTGCAGAATTTTTTGTTTGATATTTAATCAATAAAAGGTGTAGCATCTTTAAACCATAATCTAGCTTTGCATCAATGTGTGGTTTTCTTTGTAGCAGATAAAATGGATTATTTTCTATTAATACTGCTGGGTACAAAATTACAGTCTACTTTGTGCAGAGTATGTCTTTATTTTTATGTGCATATGTTTGAAATTCTTACTGAAGGGAGATTACATTCCTGTGACTAGCCTGTACATTATCCAAGTGGATGGGGGAAAAAAACAAAAGCATGGAGATGACCAAAAAAAAACAGTCAGTTGATGATAACTGTATTGCGGTTTACAGTATGTGTGCTGCCACCATCATGAATGATTTACACGCAGAAAACATTATGAGAAGACTAAGTTTGTGTAAATAGCTACTGTAATTCATCAGGCCGAAAGTGCAGTCATTGCGCTTAAGTAAAGATTGTGAAGCTCTGAATAGTGAAATGCATTAGCAGCTGTTGTAATTCATCTTGTTTTAATTTTCTGGAAAGTTATTATGCTTAATGTTTTTGTTACTGGAATGCATGACAGACACGGGGCCCGTGGTCGTTTATTTTAGGGACTGGAGTTGTTGACTTCTTTGCTTTCCACCACAGACAGTTGGCAGCATCTCTTCACAGTAGTGCAGCTTAATTGAAATATTTCTCCCCCTCCAGCCTGCCCTTGTCTGCTCCCGGGATCAGGCAGTGGTCTGTTGTCTACATTTGAACTTGCGTATGCTGGCATTAAAAAAAAAAAAAAAAACACAAAAAAAAACAGAGTGGGCAGGAAACGTGCTTTGAAACTGTGGCTTAATGTCAAAGCTGCGGGTATTGGACGCAGCTAGCAGAGAGACAGGCGCAAAAGCAGAAGTAAGCAGTCCAGGTAATTGTCACTGCTGTTGCAAATTGCTCGTTTACAGCTTTGAGATTTGATATCTTGTTTTTTTTATTGTGATATATATATATATGTTTTATATCTGATATGAGAAAAAGGGTCTTAATCTGGCCTTCCTAATGTTCAATCTTCTTGCAGTTAGAAGATCCGATTTCTCGATTTTCCACCCATGTTCTGCCTCTTGGGCCGGCTGGTGTGCTTGACCCAGGTGGGTGCCCCCCTTCAGGGGGTGGTGCGCTGGGACCCATCCTGCATGTCGGTCAGTTTAATATCCCTGACATGGAAAGCGCTATATGCAGTACATGCAAAGAATTATTAGCGTTGATGATTAATTCTTGGTGGTGATGATAGTGATAGTTTTTGCAAGCAGTAGTCATCAGGAAATGGTCTGCACTTGCAGAGGGCACAGCTTTTTGGTGAGAGGTAGCGTGGCTCAGGCAGAAATCAGGGAGTTCTTTTTTCTCACTGTGTGAAGGAGGGAGGTAAAGAGCAGGAGTGTGAGGTGGAGGGTAGAAAGCGCTGCATCTACTGTTCCAGAGACAGTACCAGACAGAGAAAAAACAGTCCTGTCTGGTGCTGTCGTAGGGAATATCACAAAAGACCAGTTGCAGGATATTTAACAGGGAGGTGCTTAAAACTACAAAAAAACAGCAATGTGCCTGTAAAGTTTTCATTTTAGACCGATTTTATAAATGGTTCCATTTCCTAGCTCCTTTCCCTATTTTGTCAACTTTAAAAGTATGAGGATGCACATCTTGTAATCTGGAGAGATAATTGCAGTATACATGTACATTGCAGTATACATGTTTTTGCAACTGTATGTGTTGCAAAAAACTTCATGTGTACATCATGAAAGCACTGGCCATATGGTTTTCATACAGGGTGTTAAACCCCTTAGAACAAATTCTGGTGAGAGCAGAAAGCTATCTTTAAGCATCACTGTTCTACCCTTCCTTTATTCGTGAATGTTTACTTAAATACCAAGCTAAGGAGCGATGTGCTTTTTTTCTAGAGTTGTTTTGAATAAATTTGCCATATCTTCAGTTGATGTTAAGGGCTGCTGCAGAGTGTTCCTTCTTTTTCCAGTTGATGCATCTTGTTTTCTTTAATGTCCTTTCCTTTAAAGTCAGTCCATCAGACACTGCAGAGGCAGTGGCAACTGATCACAAAATAATCCTTATGCTCATCTGGGCCCCAGAACAAAGTCTGTGTTGCTCTGCTTCATTCTAAAATTCTTTACAGCCTATGGAAAACTCCGGTTGTCGACACTGTTAGAGCATCAGGGAGTTAGGACAGTATCTAATTAACCTCTGGCTTTCCTACTTGAAGTAAACTTTTTTTTACAAGTTGTTTATAAGGGTTTTTCACATGGGTTTTTAAAGAAGTTTGGATCAGATCCAAGAAAGGCATTTTCTTAACATCTCATCAACATGTTTACTTGCCTTCAACCTGGAGACTGTGGTACAGGCATGCCAGAGAGCTGTGGCAAAACGTTTTTTGGTGAATAGTGGCAGGAACTTTTACATTGTTGGGAGTTAAATGACACAAAACAGGCAGCTGGCCACATGGATGGGAAGAAATATTCAGGAGTGATTACCAGCGTACCCTGCCATAGTGACGTGTTCTGTTGTAGATGGATTAAAGACGTACTCATTGACAAGTTCTCACAGGGCTTCGTCAAGCATAGGCTTTTCTGGAATAAAAAAAAGTTCATTAATGAATGAGTCCTTATTGTTCTTTCTCTACATACCTGATTCTTTTTTTTTTTTTTTACATTTTTGCAGAGTGTCATTTGGAAGTTGTTTTAAATGAAGTGGGACTTCAGCACACTGGGGATTTCTGTACTGCTGTAAAAAAAAGAAACGTTTTATTTCTTGCAAGACTGCAGGATTCTGATTTTTAGTCTTGTGTAAAAAAGATAAAACAATGATAAAAGTGCTGGAGTAAAATGGGAGGGCCGTCTTGGGTTCAGATCAGGCTCTGTCTGTGTGGAGTCTATTTGTTCTCTCCAGTGGTTTTCTATAGGTGCTCTGTTTTTTCCCTTCATGGTGCAAAGACCAGCTCTCCAGGTTAACCAGCTTCTCTATATTGCCTTTAAATGAGCATGTGCCCTGGTATGGACTACCTTCCCGTTTAGGAAGGCTGAGTGATGGGAAAGCCATTTATTTTGAGTTCTCTGAAGTAGTTTTCATCGGGACACTCTGAGTGCTAAGAATAGTTGCACTTGACCTAACAGTTACTGGCTGACATGAGGCTTTTTGCAGTAAAGCCTGAGGCAGACTAGTGTCCCTACAAATCAAAACAGCACTCACATAATATTTAACCAACCAGCACAGTGTTTTCCCCTCCTCTTGTTTCATGAAAATCAACCAATTGTCTTTTTTATTTCCCAGGATGTGATACAGTTTGCCAAGCCTGTTGAACCTTGTTTTAGTACATTTTAATGTTTCATGACTGAAATAAAAATCCTTTTCCCCCGAGTCTTAAAATATAGAAGTCATCTTTAAAAAAATGTTTTGAATGTTTTATGATTAAAGAAACATGGGAAGACTATTTCTTTGCTATGTATTAACATTACATTTTTCTAATTTAATGTAAGAATGTATTGGGGGCTTTTTTAAATCAGAGATGTCAGACAGTTAATAAAAATGGTTTCTTAAATGTGCCTCTTATTATTTGATCCTCTGAGCTGTACATTCACACTTGTAGCATTAATGTAATAGATTAATAGTGGAAAGGTAAAATCGAATCATGCTAGCTGCCAGTTGACTGAGCACACCGTCTTGGATGACTGGTTCTTTAAAAAAAAACTTTTTGTTGTATTTATATTTCATGTTCCAGATGTTTTGGATTTGAGCTCAGTCTGTACTTGTGTGACCCTGTGGCAAAGGGAACAGATCACTCCAGGTGAATCTGCTGTTTTCAAACTCGCGTCAATAGGCATTGCATTTTTCTTTCACACACTATACAACTCCTTATAATTCATTTCATTATACAACTCAACATTTTTGTTAGTCATGTGCCAGAATAATGAACAAGATACTACTGTAGATAATAATGGCTTACATCATAACAGAATGGTGAGTTTTGCATTTTATATTTTGTTGTGGAAATGAGAATATTCTTGGAACTTTTATTTTATGGAATTTTATTAAAGCAAATAAACTGGAAATAAACTAGATGTTTTCAGCATGCTTTGCAGCTGTGTTCATTGCTGAGATACAGTAGCGTAGTCTTATTTTTACACCCTTTTATCATAGTATTTGTTTAAAAACTCAAGTTGTGTGAGTGGCTTTCTTACTGTAAAGATAATATTCTTTTCACACTGCTCCTAATGCAGACACTATTCAATAGTCCATTACAATTATAAACACAAACTCAGACACTGGACACATATACATGATTTTCATAAAAAAATAAGTAATTATTCAAATATATATGATATTGTCTTCGTTTGAAAAGCTGGATGTGTGGGCTAAGGAGAAAACTAGAAAAATGTTATTACTCTTAATCTACAAGTGGTATTTTTGCTATATTGAAGCAGTTTGTATCCCAGCCTCAATTGTAAAAAGTAATGATGAATCATTAAGATTAATTAAATTCCGATGATTTCCTTTCACTTAAAGCAGTCTGTATTAAATACTTTCTTTTCCCAAAATAGATTGTGCTATAAAGATGGAGACTGCCTTTTTCTTAAGTAGATATGAGCTCACATGTGTGAAATGATTTGGAATGATTTGAGACTACTAAACGGTGAAAAAATTGAAACAGTGGTGCAGTACAGAGTAGTCTGACAGATTTTTGTAGGACTGATAAAAATTGAAACTTTGAAATGGTTCTGATTGAACAGAAATTCCAGTATACCAAAATACCAAATTCTCAATTTTTGGAGGAAAAAATGTTTCGTGTTGCTTACCAGGTGTTGTGTGACAACTGAATTAATAATGCAGTTTGTACAACTCCGAAGTAAAACAGGCTTGGGGCTCTATTAATATTGGTGTCCATTCTTTCAAGGGTTTTTGCTGACATTTTGCTCTGTTTGTAATAGAGCCCTAACCTTTAAGTGTTCTTTGGATGAAGCCATTTTTCACATTACTGCTACCAGCTTAAAAGGATTTTTACCTTTTGTTTTCAGTAGCTCTGAAAAACCGCACACCCTAGGACAGATCAAAGGAATTCAATAATAGATGTCAAAGAGATTAAAGATGGGAGAAGAAAATACGTATCATTTAAACTAATCAAATGGAAAGAAAGATAAAAACTGGGTCCCTGTGCCCTGTGTTCCTCAGTAACTACACGACAGACGATGTTCTCAGAATGCGCTGACAACGGAGAACCCAGCACATTGATGGTTTGCTAAGCCTGCTGTGTGATTTCTGAGCATTTACTGGATTAGTGGCCCTCAGCATACACCTTATTGACACTGGTCTGCAACTTATTTGTAAATGTTGCCTCCACATTAGGCTACAGTGTTCATCCTTTCATTGAATCCCGAAGAAAACCGTTTTCAATGAAACGCTAATATATTGTCATCACAGTTCTTTTTCTGTTGGGCACCTGCTTTAAATAAGTCAAACTAAAAAAAAAAAATTGAATGGTTTTTGATAAGGCTTCATCTCATTTTCTCCCACATAGTATTTACATTTCTAGCTGCTGAGTCTGTTTGTCTGGTGGTGACAAGTATGTTTTATCTAATGAACTGTAATATAAGTCAGCATTTTTTAACAATGTACTGTGACATTTTAAAAAATTTTTGTACAGTACTTTTAAGTAAAAGAACCCCCACAAAACCCCAAAAAGAGCCTGAAATAAGACTTTTTTTTTCCTTTAAAAATAAGGAAACTATTTCCTTTAAAAATACAAAGATAGTACACATTTTTTTCCCTGTCATTTTTTCTTATTTTGTTGTCACAATTGATATTTTTCTGCCTGCAGTGTTAGATGAGGGGTGTTTAGCAAAGTTAGATTGTGAAAGGATATGGAAGTACAATGTCATTGCACTGGTCTTAACCTGTAATGATCTGCTAAAGAATTACATTTCAGTTTGTGTCTCTCTTGCCTGTTTCCTGGCAGTAAGAAGTGAATTAAGAGTATGATGCTGGTGAGATACACTCCTTTCCCTCCCTGCCTTATTACAGGGGTTCACAATCTTGGTCCTTGGAACCCACACATCTGCTGCTTTTTTTCTGTATGAGCATTGAACCCTTCATACACCTGATGATAAGTTTAGTTTGAACTCTTGAATTGTTTTCGTGTTAACTATTGTGCCTTTTCAGTACAGTAATGTAATATCTCCAGCATTGGAATGGAAAAAGAACCCACATAGGTTCCAACCAGACATTTAAAGATATAGCTCAGCTGCAGTGAGAATCTCTGCTTTGATATGCTTTACATTTTGCATGATGTTGATAGCTACATTCATCTGGGCAAGAGATTCTTAAGTTCATAGTTGTTTTGAGACTCCAGAGAATCCAGAAGACTAATGTATACTGCAGCTGGGAGCTATGACATTTTTTTATATTTATTTATAATTGGATTAAAAGAATGACAGAGGAAATGTATACCTTCTTTTGACAGCTACCCCAGTTCATTAACCATTGTAGCGCACTTACATTACTGCTATCCTGTCAGGTCTTCAGTGTCCTTCAAACATTGTTTTCCAAGTTGGAATGATTTCTCCAGACTTAAAACAATTACATGTAAGCCTACTGATTTTATTCACATCAAGAAATTCCACAAAGTATTAGCAGTTTGCTATAAACAGCAAGCCTTTCATTTTACCTAGAACATGAGAACACATCTAGCTAGTTTCATTCCACTTTCAACAAATTTCCACACTTGGAAAATCGCACGTTTTCACTTGTGTAAAAGCCATCATATGACACCAAAAGGGATTTAAAGTTTAATTACAGTCTCTCCTCCTATTACACTCCTTTTGGGAGTAGATATAGGTATACACATGATTTTAACAGTAATGTGTGCAGAACTAGAAGACTTAATATGAGACAGGAAAATTCTTTTGCGTTTTAGCTTTTTTGGTGTTTTCGCTTTTTCGCTAACAGTGCCTTTTGAATTCGTTTTTTTTTTCAGTGCTGCTCTGCTTTTTGCATCAAGATCTTTTTTTTTTTCAAAAATTGATTATAACGTGTGTACTAGGAAATGTATTTTATGTCCTGCAAATAGCCTGTAGATGACTTTAGATTTTATGTTAATAATGTGTTCACTGTCAGGTTCTACAGGAGGTTTTGTTATGAAGATGGAAATTCGTTTGGCAGGGAGAGGAGGCTAGTTTGAGTTATTAACCCAGCAAATGGTCTGCAAACGCAATATGGGAAATAATAGAAAAGAGTATGAATATTTTATTCCTCTAGTCTCTGACAAGCACAATTGGGTTATCAAGCTTTGACAGGGAGAAGCCTTGACTGACTATGACTTCTCTCACGTGTATATCTCAATGGTGGGGTTGTCTGACTTTTTGTAATGTCTGTGTTAGCGATCGCCATTCTTCTGAGACTTTTCCATTTCCAGTAATTCATCCTCTAACAGTCAAAATAAGCATTTTTATTGTACATGCAGAGACAGTAAATTACTAAATAACACAAGAATCTCTTCTTAACCAGCAAGATATGGAGCCCCGGCAGAATGACTGTTTACTTCTGCTTTTTAATGGCCAGCCTTTCATATTTTCCACCAATCACTGAATCACAGTAAGAAAATTCCCAATTCAGAATGTGCTTGTTGAAGACGCGTGTGAAATTCGTTGTTTCTGGTGCTTGGAGTGATGATTAGCCACAATCAAAGTATTGATTCTTGATCAATCACAGAAATGCTGAGCCTCAAAGGCAGCATGTTAGATTGTCACTTACAGGCATAATGAACAGATTGATTGTGCTCAGTGGAGATGGAAGGAAAATCTTTGAGGTGCGCTGTACTGTAATCCAGGTTACGTTTTGCTAATCTCAAATGTGAACATTTGGATAAAATAAAGGCAGGAGCTTCACTTAGCTTTCCTCCAGAGAATGTTGAAGGATGATGTCCGTGGCTTTTAAATCATTCAAATTCTGTTTTTTTGCACCTAAATAAGGAACTGACTAAAGAGTATCATTGAAAAGAGTGAAAATCCTATGTTACTCTATTGGGTTAGGCAACGTTTGAATTTTACATGACAAAAATAAGCATGGCGTATCTGTACAATACTGTCTTAAGAAACTCTTCAGCAAGATTCTAACTCATAATATTTTTGTGAGTCATGTTGTCTCTCATTAAACTTGTTGAGTAAATGGTTAACCGTTTAAAAAATATAAATGCTGGCATTTCAGTTGTGGGATGATGAAAATTCATGTGGGTCATGAAAAGGCTGCACAGAAAAAGAAGTGTATGAAAAATAAATAGATCATATATCAACGGTTCTGGTTAGAGTAATGATTTTTTGCTTTGTTTTGCTCTAATGGCATTGCAAACTGTAAATTGTGCTGCTTGTCAATAATTCAATTTCAATTTCAATACACACTCTTTTTGAGTAGTTACTGGATAAAACATCTGATATTTTGGAGCTACAGTCCGTCAATTCCAGTAGTGTGGTCTTTCCTGCCCGCTAATATAACTGGTTGCAAGTCACTGGAGGGAGAGTAATGAAGTACATAGTATGCACAGGCATACAAATCATTAAATCTGTTTCTAACAGCATTTCGGTTAGTTTGCATCTCTTAACAGCTTTGTTTCCTGCCCACATTGTTTTTCAGAAACCGCCTGACTCTACACAGGTGCAGTGTTTCTGGGGGACAGCAATATGGCAGATGAATCAGCTGAAGGGCAGGAAAAGCATGAGGACTATAATGAGCCCTCTAAAGTTCTAGAAATTTATCCTTCCAAGTGTTTATCCTTCTGCATAAATTGTGAATGAAAAGGAATGTGCAGTGTAGTGAAGATGGAAATGATATTGTTCTTTTTTTCTTTTTCTATATTCTTATTGGAAAAATAAATATAACAATATTTACATGTTCACTTGACACAGCATCCTGCAGTAGGTGAGATAATATTGATACCGTAGAAATTAAATTGCTGATCAGGTACAGAAAAAAAACGTCAAATAATTGCCAAGCTCATTCACCAAAGCACAGTTATGTCATGTTATGGTCAGGTAATTACTGGCACAAACTACTATTGTCTTAATTATATTAATTTTGAGGTACTACTGTAGAGTGTAAAAGCATACACTTCGAAAAGTGCTGAAAAATCAATTAACAAAAGGTTCAATTATGGTTGATGTTAGCCAAAACATCTGGAACTGGAGATGACTGTTTTGGAAATTTATAAAAAATGCTTAGCTAGAGTATGAAAATTGGACGATGCCAACTGAAGAAGTATGGCATTGATAGATGAGGTTAAGGAGCCAACCTCTCATGAGAAATGCAGAAATGTAAGCACATGTGGGTGGGCATATTAAGTTCTTTGACAACACCCAGTGGCCTGTAGAGGAAAAAAAAAATCTGGTTTGATTCCAGAACTGGCACTGGAGGTTAATTTTGAGATCACTCAATGGAAAGTTTCTCCTGCGTGCTACAGGTCTTTAGGAAGAAAAATCTTTCCATGACTCGGATGCTGCAAATCTCCAAGAGACGCCGATGACTGAAATGGTACCCTGAGGTCTTGTGTTCAACCTCATAATGCAGGAGTGACAACAACTGAACGCACACGGGCGAGTCAGCAGAGCACTGCTCCGAGGGCAACAAGCATCAGAAGTCTCTATTGGCCATTCCAAGTCAACTGGCCTGACCTGTGACGCAGCTGCTACAGGTGTAGGAGATTCGAGGTTTGCCTGAAAGGAAACCTTCTTAAATCTGAAGGCCTGAAACTAAGAATGCAGACGTATGTATGTCTTAGGGTAAACTGCATATAACCTCATTCCAAATTACTAAGAACACTGTAAAAGATACCATAGGAGGATACATTAAGTGCAAACGTGGAATGTTTTAATACTTCTGAGCATAAACATTTTTTTTTACTAGTTTTGTTATATAATATATAAACTTTTAATGAGGCTGCTCTGTTTCTGTCTTTGGAGTTTGATGGGCTTTTTTATCTTCAATGATTTAAATTTGAAACAGTTTTTGTACCAGTGAAAGGCTATTCTTGTTACAGTGCAGGTAAGGAAAATTATAATCCTTAATTCCAAATCACTTACCAAATTATCAATAGATTGCAATTTGCAGATTAACTCAGTTTGCACCATTAGCTGCTGAAATATCAACTGTGGCGTAAAAACAATAATTGTAACTGTAGTTGGATAAACGACTCGTTTTTCATATTTATTTTTTCTAAAGTATCGCAGTTCAGCACTAGGAAGTAGGACAAGATTTCATTTTTTCTTAGTTCCTGTTACGCCGCAGTGTTGACTGAACATTCAGCAAAGGCTGCATCATGCTTTTCTCTTTCGTTTTTTTTTGTCAGAGGAGGTCTGCTGGGAAGGCACGCCTTTCCAGAAATAAACATGAACCTTGGCTTTTATCTTTGTATAACGCTGCTACCCCTGCTTGAATAATACATTTTCACGGATGGATTTGAGTTCCTGCTGCACGTAGTTCTCACAGTGCTGATTGTCTTTTTCTGTGATTGGCCATGCCTCAGGGTAATGTAGAAAATGTGAAATCACCTGCTCCATTTAACTGCGCTGTAATAACAGGCTGGGCACCCCACTGTTAGACCTTTGTCGGCCCGCTACCATAAAACAGAAGGACCTCTGATTAACTTCAATTGGGACTCTCTCCCTGCCATCTTTTTTATGATGATTATTGTTATTTAGACCATTTGAAAGTTAAATTAGCATCTCTGCGTGCTGGAAATTTGTTTGACGGGATGACAATTATCTTGGATTTGCATGACGAGCAGCGGAGCAGAAGGGACTTTTAGCCGAGCCCCATGTCTGCGATTTATTTTCTCCCCTTCTCTCCCCTCTGCTCTCACACTAGACACTTGTGGTGAATGTGGGCTCGCAAGTCAGAATCTAAATAAACCCCCGGCTTCAGCGTCCCCAGGACAGGACTCACACCAGGGAGTCTGGAGGACATAGGCAGCTGAAATCCTAAGGGCTGCAAATCTGTCTGCAGCTCAAAGAAGCCATAGTGTGCAGAGCAGCTGGAGGGAAGACCCGTGTGTGATTTCAAAACGAATCAAAAGGAAGCATAAACTCCAAGGAGAAACTTTGTGTTGATTGCCAGTTGCATTGTGCCAAATGTAACACATCTAAAAGTAGTCATTTAATACATAGGAAAATGTAAGAGTCCATGTTGTGCCCCTTTTTACCTATAGATCAACCTAAATTGCAAACAAAACAGCGCTTCATTGAAAATGCTAATGTCTGGCTTAAATATTCATCTTTTGTTCAACACCATAACCTCGCTACTGTAAACTATTGCTCTGCTCTGACTAGTTCAAGTGAAAATGAGGAGTATCACAGTAGGTGGTCCTTCCACCGAGGGGTATGAAGAAACTAGTTTCAACAGGAAAAAAGATCAACATTGCCAGACAGCTATAGAAACGTACGCATTTTGTTTGAGATCTATTCCCCAGGCAGCCTGCTGCAAGCTCATTGCATTTTCTCTGGTCTCAATTATAATCTTTTATACTGAAGCTCAGAATCGCATATTCTTATGTCTGGTATATCTGTGAAAACAGAATATCATTACTGTATTATCGTGTCATTCATACACATAGTAAAAATCCTTATATTCATTTGTTGGGAAGAATGAAAACATACAGAGTATTGTATACTGAATATAAAGTTGTTAACAGATTCCCAGGTCTTAAAAAAGAAAAAATATGCTGAGTATTTTACTTTTTGCTTATCCATGCTCTTTTTGACTAGATCAGCAGATGGAAGCGTTTCTGATGAAGCAAAGTCTGAGTATTATTCAAAATACTTCAGGACATTCCTGCCTCACAGCTCCCACTGAACCTTTCTAAAAGCCACATATCGACAAGTTCAGCCACCAGATCAGGAGCTGACCGTACAGCTCGTTTTACAGATGTTTGTAGCGTCCAGCCTTGCTAGATTTCACACTAATGGAGTGATTGAACAAAAGGTATTCCGATACAAATTAACACCAGCCACAGATTTGTATTGCTTGACGCTAATGTTTTCAAACCAGATCATTCAAATTAGCAGTGAGTGGTGGGAGGGAAAAAAAAAGACATTCTAGGTAAAACGGTGTGCGCACGTTTTTCTTTTCGAGTTGAATTAAGCAAGCTTAGTGGTGATCTCTTTGTTCGAGGTTTGAATCCTGCTAGCGAATGCGTGCAGCCTTAGAAAGACCTCAGTGAAAATGTAGCAGTACCAATCAGACTGGTGACCTCACCGACCCACTTCTTCTTTCTTGCAGGCCGGCTTCTGTTTCCTTTTCGGACAGCAAAGCAGACGCTGGCAGATTCGTTTTCGCTTCCACCTAAAGCCAAATAATCTTTAGGAAGAGCCATCTCATTATTTATTTAGTGTTTTCCTTTTTTAGTCGTAATCACTGAAGTCATTTTCTTACTATAGTCATTTGCATTGACTGCTAATTTGCTTTTGAAAAGCAGCCACTAATAATTAACCTATGTAAATCTTTTTAGCAAACTACATGACTTTGAATAAGCAAGGTTTTCAGCTTCAGACATATCTCCTTGTCAATGTGACGTTTCATCTATTTTTTTTAATACTTCTTGCTTTTTCAATTGTAGGCTTCAAGAAGAATGACTCATGAACCGATATATTTCATTTTTATCATTCTATGAATATTTAGAAATACGGTATAAATTTAGCCCCATTTTGTTAATGTGACAAATTTCTAAATGTTCTTGTTAAATCAATGCCCCATTTTGTCTTATTGACTGCCTTTTGAATAATGTAATGGTGCATGTCCGGATTTTAAGATAGGATATTGGATTTTCTCTTTCCAAGAAAAATCAGTTGGATATTTATTTGGTCGTATGACTGGTCAGTCATAAAAGTTTTTCTTTTTCAATTTATAGTTACTGATTCCTTCCTTGAAGTTACTCTCTAACTGATCTCAAAAGGTTTCATAGAAGCAAATTAAAAATCAAGATTAATCGTGATATATTAATATAGAAAACATTATATATCAATATTATATATTGATATATTATTTATGTAATTATATAAATTATGTATTCTGCAAATGAAGGTCACGGGTCAAATAAAAATGTCAATAGGGGCCTACAGTAGATTAGATAATTATCTTATTATTATGTTTTATGAGTGTGTTATTCCTATTAATAAGAATTAATTAAATTTCTGTGGCATTTTCCAGTGCAAAAGATGCCAGACACTTAACCAAATAGGCGGGATCCCACTTCACCAGCTATTGTTTTATAGGAGCACCCACCTGGGTGGTACGCCGAACATTAAGAGCCAGCAGCCCTGCTACACGGCAGATCAGGTGGAAAATTAGTTCACTGTTTGGATTAAGGGGGAATTGTAGAGAGGCCTGGGTGGAGTTTAGTCAGGACAGGATCTTTAATGGCCAGATTGTCAGGACCTTGGTTTAACACTGGGCTGTCCAGTCCTGGTCCTGAATGGCCACTGTCTCTGCAGACTTTCTCGTTGTTCGTGAGCTGCAGTACAAGTTCATTGTTAGCTGAATGGGGACAATTTTAACAGCTGCTCCCAGCTGCTCAGTTGCTGCTGCTTTAAACAGCCCCCCCCCCCCACCAGGACCAGGACCAGGACTCTGGACACACCTACTTTCACGTCTCATCTGAAGGAAGGCACCTCCTGTGGGGGCAGTCGTTTGTGAACGTCAGTCAAGAACAAACAGTGCCACCTGCTGGTCCCCAGCAGCACTTTATTTGCCTTTTTAGATCTGGCAGAATAGGGCTGCGAGTTGGCTATGCCTCTTTCTGCTCCCTTTGACTGAGTTGTGGACAGGCTTTCATTTTTGATTCTTCCCACAGTATATCTGATGAATTTTTCTCTGTCTGAAAAGCTTAAAAGAGGCTGTAGGGGTGGAGCCTGTTATACCACCCTCACCTCTTTGGCTGGGCTGTCTCTGTGTCTTCTTGTTTCTGGAAAAATCTGTCGCTCAGTTTGACTTAGAATTGGCTGCAGTGATGTCAGCTTGGAACTCTGCTATTGAAGAAGCCGAATCCTGTAGTTTTGGTTTTAGTGTGCTTCATTGTGTCCGTTTGTGTATGGCGTTTTTCTTGCTCTGCATGTGTAACATGTTTTTCAGAAGAATACGCAGCTATTTATTCCTTGCTTCATCTCCTCTGAGGTTGGGTATAAATTGGAAATCAAAGCAATAGTACGTAAGAAAGGGGCCTAGACTAGACAGGTATGTTATAGTCCACTCCAAGCTAATATGGAAATGGGAAAATAATTTAGTGAGATAGTTTTTCGTTATTTTGTAATACACAGCAAAAAATATAGCAGCTTCATAGCCAGGACAGACATCCCTGTTACACCCCTCAGAGTGTGAGTATTAGTGATGCCAAGCGCTGCAGTGAAAGCCTTTAAAATTCAGTACAAAACCAATTCCCTCCACACTCCACCCATGTCCCAGTACCTCTCATGCCTAATACTTGTAATATTATACTAGGCTGTTCCCTTGTCGAGCATTTATACTGTATCATCACTAAAAATGACTATAGCAACAACAATAATAGGAATTAAAATAACAGCAGTCTCACATATTAACAGTGTTGGTCTGTTTTTGTTTCTGTCATACAGTGTTGTATTGCATATACAGTATAAGCAGGAAAACACTGATAATGTCTAGTATGGTCATGTTGTTATTGTGTGGATGCTTCTGGTTATAATTGGATGTCCAGCATTTCTCAGAAATAAGCAATGAGTGGGGAATACACTGCAGTTGTGTCCAGATATTGGTTTCACGAAAACGTTGTTCAGGGTGGCAGTGATGCCTTTGCCTAACGAATTACAGAACTTTGTCTGGAGTCCGGAATATGAGAAAAACAGAGAATGCAGTTTAAAGTTCAGATTTTTTTTTAACACAAACAAGAAAAGTACTTCCTTCTTTACACTGGAATGGTGTGGTTTCACCACAGTACCACATATATTTTAAATTGAATCCATTCGCATGAGTTTAGGTATATTCTTCTGGTTCAATTGACTAAAACATCAACATGTTAATAATGAAACTGTTCTGCTCGAGTCTCTAAAAGCTTAGTATATGAACCAAGAGTAGTGACACTTATCTACCTTTTTACATACATGTAAAATTATGTGGAAAGGAGATAAGGCAATTATTATGATGAGTGATGTGTACTGTACTCATGTATGTGTAACACCAAAAAGCTGTAGTGTTATACAGTAAGCAGTTATGATAACTATAAATCAAAATAAATGTTAATAAATACATTTGTGGATGGAGCGTTTAATTTATCTCAATTGCTTCCTTTCCTATAGTACAGCTTTTTTTTTTCTCACGGAGTGCAAGGCAGGCTGTTCCTTCAATAAAACAGGTTGTGCTGCAAGTCTGTGTTTTCTGCCACCATAATAGGCTTCCTTATCTTACATGAAGCCCTCTTCCATCTTTGCAGAAGATAATTATTGGAAGACAGTGCACAATTATGAGTGGTGTTGTTTTCTTAATCTGTTACAGATGCCTCATCGGATAAGGTATTACCTTAATGGCACGTTTCCTGTTTTGTCTATGACTGCCTCTATAAATCCCACAAGGTTTCTTGGCAAATTCTGTTTTTAGGTATTGACAGGGGAAAGGATCTGTGCCAGCAGTTTTACTGTAAACATTCAGGTCCATGCAGAATAATAACAGTCTATCTTTAAGGGCTTTTCTGTGTAAAATATTGGTCTAGATAATACTTTGTTCCGGATTGTGTGCTTAAGGAAATGTGGCAAGCATTTACAAAGAAGCATTTATAGTTTTGTAAGAATAATGGATCTGTGCAAAGTATTTTCCTTAGCAACAGTACACAAAGATGATAAAAATCTCCAAGTGAGGAGCTCATGAATATTCCATTACTGCCACTGGGTTTTTAAAATATCTTGAATTCTATGTAATGTTAAACCTTCTTATATATTTAGAGCTACAGTCCAGTGTTCATATCTAAAATCTCTTTTCTGTTTATTGCCATGTTTGAAGGTTATACAAATTTGATCATAGAACCTGATGAAAAGGTCCAACTTTTTTAATCTTTATATCTCATCTAGGTTTTCTCAGTGAGACAGTGAGTTATTAATTCCAGGATACTTAGTTCGAAGGGTTGATAAATCACCAAAGCCCGAGTTATTTATACAGGACTGTTTAAATGTATATATATTTTATAGGAACAAAAAAACCCACAGCAATATCCAGATTTTGTATCAGTACCAGCTGACTTTATTTTTTTAGGAAGCTTCCTTATTATAAAAAAAATATTTCAATTTAAACTAATTTTAAACTAAACAGTACTAAGTATTTTTTCTTGTATACAGGGGCCTACAGAGTACAAATGATGTTATACAATTGCTGACTTATTTCAGGTGCGTGATGACATATTTGCCAATTGGTCAAAACAATTGCAAAGCATTTCTCAAACGTGCATTTCTCAGAAAATACCTGTCTGTTGTTTCTTTGCCTACTCTGTACTTTCATACAAGTGTGTTTTAGTTGCATCACTTTGTGCTGCATATCTGGTTAAATAAAAAGGTACAAGGGGTTTAATTAGGCATGACTTTATGTTCTTCTGGCTCACAATTGCGTAAAGCACTGTGGAACTCTAGAATTAACTGGTCTCTAGGTAAGCTATTGTTAGGATTTAGCAGCAGCTGCGTTTTTTTTAGAGTGAGCCAAAGAGTGTGGGGAGATGTTTTGAAGAACAAACACAAGATTCCAAATGGTTAAGGAAGGCTGGGCCCAACCCCCATCCCCACCCCCCTGCCCTCCCCTGCTGGGTGTAAACAGACAGAGCTCAGCCTATCATGTGTGATTGCTGCTCTGTGCTGCGAGAGGGCCAGACTCCGAAACATGATACATGATAGAGTGGTTAAACTTGCCAGCATCGGGGTCCGCTGTTTCGCATAGCGAGAGAAAGAGAGAGCGAGAGAGAAAGCAGAGTAGGTGCCAGCAGAAAGGTGGGTGACCAGCGTGATGCCCATTTGACCTTGCAGTCCAGCCAGGATAAACTAACTCTTTGGCAGTGCATGAAGTCGTTGATGTCGCTGTTAAGAAGTGCATGCCTTTTCTGCGGTGTGGCTCTGTGTTTGGAATGGGAGGAGGAGGCACTCTGAGCATTTTAAACCAGCAGAGAAGCTACATTAACATCTGAAGAGGTGGTCTCGTTTAACCCCTTGGGGACCATCCAAAGGATTTGCCTAAGGTAAAAGCTGCACTCTTTCTCATTTGGATCACTTTGTTTTTTTAAACAAAGCTATTCACTGTGCTCATTTAATTCTTAAGGCTGCCATCCCACATGTACTTTTCCAAATTTAAGAATGTGTATATTCTAGATGTATCATGTGCTGCAAAATGCAGTAAGAATTTGTGTCTACCCACATGCACATTGTGTTAATTTAACAATTGCAAGTGTGCAGGTTACAATGGAAAAAGTGTCTGGGGGAAAAAAAACCTCAAATGTAAATGCTGATAAAACAAAATGGGGAAAATGCATTTATTTCCTTTTTTTCTGATCTTGTTTTATGAATTTAAGAGGGGTGGATAACACAAGAATTTTCCATCTGCAGTATCAGAAGGTAAGGCTTTGCTAAACCCTATGATGTATCTTTTCAAAGGCCTTAATGGCATAACAGTTCCTCTGGCCCTTGTCTTAAGGAAACAATCTGCATTCTAGATAAAGTGAGCAGTGAGTTAATTAAGAAGTTGCATTAAAAAGACAAGATTAATGTGCTTTCAAATAGTGGGAAAGATATATTTGCAGTCTTAACAAGAAACAGTATTTTATTATATACCCATTTTTGGTGTGTGTCTGGAAATCCTAGACAGCGGCTTTATATTTCAAATGCCTTTTATTTTAAAGTAGGTGATTCTTAAGAGCCATTTCTTCCTGACTGGAAATACTTAGTGTTAGTAATTGGAAGCAGATTGAAGCTTGGAATTCTCTAGTGTCAGGTTACCTTTTGCAAATAAACCTTTATTTCTTCAATTTGGTCAAATTCAGTTTACTTTTTTTGTAGTCTGCTGAAGGCTGAGAATTTTCAACTAAATTAATATCGTAAAGTCCTTGTATGAAAGCCTAGATGTGCAGTACAAATCTGAATGGCACATGAGAAAAGAGCATTTCTTAGTAAAATGGATTCCTGATTTTCTAGTTGCATTTGCTTAACATATATATATATTTTATATTTTTGCTACAGTTTTACAAAATTAAGTGTTTTCTACTGTATCTGAAATTTAAAAACGTTGCTTTTATTGGTATGCGAGTTTAATATAAAAATCTCTTTAACTTAAATCTTAACTGCAGTTATATTGATATTGCCTGTCTAACCAAATTTAACATGCTATTTTATATAGACTGCAGGTAAGTGCAATACAGTTGGGACAAATATTTTGGTCACACTTAGATGGAAGTCTATGGGAGAAAGACAAAGAATGCATGCAGTGACAATGTTAATTTCTAAACTTTCAATCTCTGTTACATTTCACATGTAGCAGTCTATTAAAGGTATAAATTAGGTATACAAAATAAAATGTATTTAATTTACCTTGTGCAGCAGGAGTTGCTGAGGGTTTCACCCCGTGCCACTTATGCTGCCAGTTGATTTATGATGGCTCCTCTTCCCACGAATCTACATGCTAAATTGATTTTGGAGGAATAATATTTTGAAAATAAAACTATATAACATAAGAAACAGTGCATAGGATTCAGCTGTTCATTTTCTGTCTAAAAATGGCATGAAATTGCCTAGCAACCAAGTCTTCTAGTTTGTAATGTTCTATAGATGAATCTGCGCGGTGATTGTTCTGATGTAATTGGTTACTGGATATGTAGCTATTACCTTAAAATATAATTTGCGATCATCTTTGATAAGATGGAGATGGTGTGAGTGGTTTAGAAATTGAAAAATGGACTGGAAATGCCTTTTATGGATTTAAATGCTGTGTTTTTAATAAGAGATCTTATTTCCTTATTTTATTACATAGGACATTTTGAAAGAACAGTGGAGGTACATTACAATGAAAGCATCAATGTGCATAGCTTCATTGTCTCATAATATTGTTTAAGTCCATTGTCAGAAAGAGGTTGGATCACAACTTAAACCCAGAAACAAGGCTGCGTAATGTGAAAAGGATACAGTTGTTCGTTTTTGTTACAATCGGTAGCATTTGAAAATAGTTACAGAATGATTTAGTTGGGACACGTGGCACCATTGGAAGTAGTTCCAAATTGTAGTATTCAAGAAGTCTTGCATGCTGAGAAATACGTGAACACCTCATCCTTTCGGTGAGTTTCGGTGACTCAGGACCGATGTGTACAACATGTCCTGTTCGTTTTCGTATTTGTACAGTGTTGCAGAGATCTGCCTCCTCCTTTTTATAGACATTTTTTTAAGTCTTGGACTTTAAAACCAGCTGTAGAGAAAGACATTTTTAGCTTCTTCACAAAGAAAGATGAAACTAGCAGATGACTATAGTCCAGATCAGTTGGTTATGCGTAAATCTGAAATTGTGTGTTGCGACAGCAGGATCTTCTCTCCCATCATGCACTTCTTTCATTTCCCCTCGTCTACATTTGGGTCTTGTAGAAAACGGTTGTGTCTCACTCTCCACAGATGGATGTTAATGTGTCTTTTGGACAAGTGTAAACAGGCTTCAGTCTTGTTTGTTGAAAGTACTCTTGATTCAGACTAAATTTTAATATAAATATTTATCAGTTTATAATGTGCCAATTTCATTGCTTCATTTAAAGTTTATATTCTTTACCAGAGATCTAAATTAGATTACTGTTCAATTGAAAGGCTGCATCCAGTGTTTAGCAAAGAATGTTGTTAATTAGCAGTTTTGAATCTTCTTTTTGATTCTTTGGCAATGGGACAAAATCCTAGAGCTACCTTATGTTCGATTTTCTTTACTACAAATGTGTTTTTTTTTCCTGTAATGTATTCAGTGTGTTCAAGGCCTTATGTGTGCTATGGACATGTTTGAGGTTTTGTCAGATACAGACAGGATATCAAGGTATTCATTTCTTCTGCAATTAGCAATGAAAGTTTAAAAAACTTCTGTCCAGAAAATGTCTAGACTGATTTGCAAAATTGTCAGTTTTGATTTTCAGCAGATACTTTGAGAATTAAATAATATGTCCCCATGGAGCACCTTTGGCATATGAAAAATACTATATTGATAAGAATACTATCTTGTATTGTTAATGATACTGTTTATAGAACACAGGGTCCCTTAGAAAGATATTATATAGAAATCTTTCTTTTCATAATGACTGTCTAGTATGTTCTATATAGAGGTTTCTAAACAAATTATATCACATTTAAACATTACTCTAATTTCTAGGTTCTCTTACATTTTAATGTTAATCTTCTTCTGACATTGCTTCAATACAGAGTATTTAGTAATATTGCCAACTGTTAATTTTAAAACCAGGCAATTTAGTTATTGTTCAGTTTTAATTTATGCAGGTCTAGAAAAGTAATGTTTTTCTTGCGTGACACTGTCAGATGTGTAGACTAGCTCATTGTCTAAAGCTTGTTTGTACCCATCCAATCAAACCCTCTTAAAGTGACTTGGGTCAAGAGAATTACTGCTTTTAAAAGGGGAGATGTTTTCAAACATCCCCGTTTTTCTCAGTGAGAAAGCACAGAGAAGGCCACTGACAGAGATTAGGCAATGTGCAAGTCTAAATTGCTGTTCTTACCTGACAGAAAAATTATGTAGCCCTATTCCTCTCAAGCATTATTTAATAAGTAATTCTTCTCCTTTAAGATCTGTAATGAGTAAATGCAGTATTAAAACAAACATTTATGATGACAGATGTACGAACACTGCCTGAGAATATTGTTGCCAGTCTCAGAACTGCTATACACAAAGCTCATGGAATTTCAAATAAATGGATGTTTTAGTAAAAATATCATTATTTTTATTATAATACCTTGTGATAGACATATATCAACCAAATTGATTCTGTTGCTTCTACTCCCATTAAGATAAATTCTTCTGTTCTCACTCTCCTTCCTTCTCTCCTTCCTGCTACTTCCATAACATGTGCTTTGGGATTCAAGCAATCAGAAGCCATCCCTTTTGTTTTCTGATTTAATACATAGTCTAGATATGGAATAGAGAAACAGCAGCAGCACATTTTTATGAATATTGATGTTTTAAAGGTGAGGCAAAAAGCTTTAGCCTTTCAGGGCAGTATGCAGCAAAGGAGTGTTTTTTCTGTGCGCAGTGCATTCTTTTTCTTAATGGTGTTGGGAATTTCTTCACTAGTGGTGCATTTTTTTCTTTAAGATAAACTACACAGGTTGTGTTACAGTCTCAGAGACAATGACAGAGTAATCTCCTTAGTGCAGCACTCCCTGTTAAGCCAAAGAATAATAGCCATCTACCACGTGGCACCCAAAGCAAGCAGAACTTATGTATCAAAAATAAATAATAAGTATCTATTTTATTTGGGGTCATCCAGTTACAAACCCCGTGCATTTGGAGATGGCAGGGTCTTTGTGCACTGATGTACTGTAAGTGCTAGGTGGTTGCCTTCATACCTGAGACACACAGCAGCTGCAATATCTGTACTAAGCCTGTGATTTATAGCAGAATCCACAAGGTGTGCTCTAGTGCATTAGACCACAAAATGCAACTCTAGATTCGTTATTTGCAAATGACAGAATATAATGTGTAATTCATTGGAAAATAATAGATTCTTATCATTTGGCATGTAATACTGTTTGCTAGGTTTTTCTTCGGCATATATTCATTAATTAGTATGAAAGATCATACATTTTATTTAAAAATGGAGAGGTAGGTCTCCTTGCAAAACTACACAATCTCTCTTTCTGGTAGGGATTTTTTATGACTATATTCCATTGTTTCTCTACAACGGGAATGAAGACAAGCTTTCAGACAGATTTGTTTTTTAGTTGAAATCCGTATAGGGGGAAACGCCATGATACTAATCAGCCAAATAAACACGAGTGAAACTGAAACCTTGTAAATCTCCAAATCTGGAAAACAGAGTTAAACATTTTTACCTTTTTTAAAGGGAAAAACAAAACAGAGTAACTGGATATTTTCTTTATTTGATCAGATGGTAGAGTAATAAAATTAGCAATCACTTGGCACTCGCTGTGCTGTTTAGTTTCACGTACCTGGCAGAAGCTCAAGGGGCTAAAAAATATACCCTTGCATCATTTTTTTTCTAAGTCTAGTACATGTTTCACAACCAACGTCTAAGTGCCCAGTGGCATCTTTAAATTATTCAGAGTGTTAAGGGCAGTCTTATTATAATCTGATGAGAAATCATCATAAAGAATGATTTCAATGTTAAAAAGTGCAGTTAGTTCTGTGTGTGATTTGTTAATAGGTGCTCAGCTAGTGGTATAAAGGCCAAGATAGCCAAGAGTTTACAGTGAGGGAAAACTTGGTTATAATAATATGTGACTGAGGGCCTGAGTGCTATAGCACCAAAGACCCGGGAATGTGATAGTTCAGAGACTTTATGTCAAGTGCATGTTAAACCTGCATCCTGTTAAAATGACCCGGAGACAAGCACCTTTTTTGACTTGTTTTGAATTAGCTGAAGTGGATATTGAGCATGTCAAAAGCTCCAAAGAGCATTTTACAATGATCATTGAAACAAGACCTAATTTTTCCACTCCACTCAGCAATTAAAGGATCAGGCTTCAGATTTGCAAATCTTAATTTGATAAGATATCGTGCTCTTGTTTCATTACCAGCTTCAGCAAAAACAATACCTGACAAGCATTTTAACAGACATCCTCAACAATTAAATGGGTATTGCTAATGTAAAAGGAAATGAAGATACCCCTTTGTATTGGTTTCACAGAGGTTTGCTATTCTGGGATCTGAATATTTTAATTTGCATCTTTGCATCGTGTTACTGGAAAGTACATTCCTACTCAGCTTTGAATGCTGGAAATTTCAGTTTTAAGTATTGGATTTGTACATCAGAAGAAAATGGATACGGTAATGGTTGGATTTTAGCCTATGGATTGAAACAGTTAGAAGGTGTTACGGTTTATTTTAATGTGTTGTGGTTGGTAGAATCCATTTGTTTTCCACTTTTTCATATTTAAATATAGAGCTGCACACAGTACCAGGTCGTACTGTTTCTATTTTGTTGCATTGCGATTTGAAGTGCATCAGTGATGCTCAGGCACTAAAATGTTTAAACATGCTCTTTTGAGCTGGGAATAGTTTGGTCAGCATGGAATGTCTGCAGGAACAGTCATTATCATCCTTCCCAAAGAACCACCAGCAGGACTGTGACCTTGTTGGAGGTGGAAAAAGCCATTTGGCTATTTTATGACAGCTCCTCTCTAGATCTTTATCACACAAAATGTCAGGGATTACTGATTGCATTCCCCTTGGAGTTCATTTATTTTCAGTTCCCTTTCTCCTAATTGTAATTAACCAGCAGGGAATGCCCCTTCAAATTGTCCTGCTTGTGAATGTGTTTTTTTTTTAATGAAAGGGAAAAACAACATATTGCATTCCTTAGAATTACGTTAAAGGGTTATGCTGCCTTATATTGGATATGTATTATTTTGCTGACTGATAGCTGAAGTAGAAGGAGTATCTGAAAACTGTCCTGTAAAAATACTTAGAGAGGAATCTTGTATTGTTTCCTCCCCAAAAAGTCAACAAAAGGTCAAAATAGGCAGCATGCTTTGATTAAAAAAGGACTACAGAACGGCAGAGAAGTGGATGTGACCATATGAAAACCAGACACCGCTGCATAGTTGGCGAGAGTTATTTTAATTAGAAACAAGTTTACTGTGAATTGTTTTAAGAGCACACAATAAGACTTCAGTATATAGTATCTGCTTAATGCATTAGTGGATTGTTAAATGTCTGTACTTTTTAAAAATATATATAAAAATCAAGAGATTAGATTTACATAATGGTGCCTCATTAACGTAATAGGCAAAAAAAAAATATTGGAAGATCTAAGTGCAAAGCTGCAAGAGCTACACCCCAGTGTGTAGCAACCCAGTTTTCCTGCTCAGTATCTGTCAGACGTTACTCATTACTTTCTCTTGTACTGGCGGCAGTTTTACTGTGTTCTTTTTAATTATAATTAATGGGTGCCAGGCTAAGGAATTGCATCTGGAAAAAGGGGGATCTTGATCCTCCAACAACAGGCTACTTAGCCAAATATTTCTGGTCAAATGTGTCTGGCTCAGAGTTTCTCAGGGTTATCGTGAAGGAATTCCTGGAACAGTTCAAGAGTCGTTTTCATGTATTTTGAGTTTTTTTGTGTGTGTTTCTTATTAGCTTTTAACATGCAACCCGGAAAAGAGGCCCCAGACGATGAAGGTGGTAAAGTTTTGTTTTTATGAGCTTGTTGGCTGCTCTTTAGAAGAATATTGCACAGTTTAATTGTGTATTTTTTCACTAATATAGGGGGAAGCTGCAGGTTATTTACAGCGACAGAATCTTCTTCTGGACCTCCAAGTAGTGATGAGCAGTTTTACCTTTTATTATCTTACACAGTGATACAGGATAGAAATATGTCTCTTAGTTATAAATAAACTGATAATATATCATGTTCAAAGCAGCCTGCAGTCTAAATATGACAAAAATTGCTTTACTGTTCCCAATAGCACTGCAGTTGGCTTCCGGATTTGAAAGCTTTCTCTGTCTGAAACAGTTAACGCACGAACACAGCATAAAATACGCATGTAGAGGGTTTGCGTTGTTGGTGTCTAATCAGCAGTGATCTCAGAATGCAGGATTAAAACAGAAAACTTTCATTTTCAGGTTATTACAATGCAGGGAATCCGGCAAGCATTCCTCATTTCAGTGCAGTCCCAGGGTCCCAGTCTACCAAGGGCTGTGTTACACAATGATGCTGCTGCACACATACTGAGTAATTTGAACTGGCTTATCTTTATAGTGCTTCATTTGTCCTTCTCCAAGGTAAGGAATCCTTTGAATGGTTAGTTAAACAGGGAGAGTAAATAAAACCTGGTTTTGTCTAAAGAAGGGAATTAAAGGTACATAGGGAAAAAAAAGACAGGCAGGCCAGAAAATTAAGAAAAAATTTTTTTTCAGTCTTTCAAATGTTTTATATGACAGCGCTGCAGCGTGGAGCGATATTTAGGGTTCTGGACTTGTAACTGCCAGGCTGTGGGTTCAGTCCCTGGGTGAGAAACAGTTCCTTGAACAAGGCACTTTATCCAGAATGGCTCCAGTAAAATTCTCGACAGTATGAATGGGTGCAGAGTTACTTTGGATAAGAGTATCAGCCATATAAAATAGTAATAATGTTATTATGCTAGCAGGTTTTCCCACCTGTTGTATTTGTTAATAAGCATTAATTACATTTTAATTATAAGCATTAATTACTTGTTCAGCAAGGCAGGGAACCCCAAGATCACACTTTGATTGGGGGCTCAAAGACCAGACAGTAGCTGGAACAATTGAAGTTGGCAGGGGCCGTAAGACCCCCCCTTCCCGTGCTTGTTTGAGGGGGGCTGCCTGTTCCGATTGGTAGTGTGGTAGGAGGTAAATGAAAGGTGTGCTTGAGGCACTCATCCCTTTAAGACCCGCACAACCTTAATGGGCGTCATATACACACAGCCAGGATAACGCGGTTATTTCGGCTCTCAAATTAGTCTGTCGCCGTTGGATAGGTTTAGATAATTTCAGTTTAATTTAGTGAGTTATAAATTGAAATTTCATTAAAATTGGCTTAAGATGAATAAAGTTGATGCCAGTGTCTTTCATAAGCAAGATGTAAATTATACCAAGTTGCACCCTTTAGTTATTATTTTATGGTTATGGGCATGGTGCATCGTAAACTTTAGCACATTCCACATGACAGATATAAACGGCAGAAACATATGCTTCTTACATATTACATTTGGAAGTCGTTAGCTCTTTGTGCGGTGCAGGGAATGTGTTGCGTTGGAAATAAACTGTAAGCCTTCCCTCAAGACTTTTACAAAAATAAATCTTTCCATTAAATCGTTTTGTGGAATGCGAGGATCAACAATTTATTTAAGTACTCGTCCCTGTTGTCATCGTAAAGGACAAGTAGTATTTCTTTATTGTGCTGTGGAGGCGCCAGTGAATTGGGTGGAATCGGTAGAACGCCGTAAGAGCTGATTAGCCGTAGTGCATCTGCATAGTGAATCTTCTCAAGTTATTCTTTGCTAAGCTAGCAGAGGGATTTTCTAATATTGGTTTTCTGCATATTAAAGTGAGGTAAAGGAATTCATTTATTTTTATTAAATTGGGATTTGAATGTTTGAAGAAAGCACTTAGGGAACCATTTATTTTGAATTGCGTTCAACGTTTGGTCTTAGCTGAGTGAAAGCGTTATTATTTGAATATATTTTAAATGTGTAAATAAACTCAGGCGTGCCTTGCTCACATGATCTTTATTTAATTTTGTATCAAATACTAATGCCTTTGAGTTACAGTAGAGGTTTGACTGTTCTTTTGCCACATCGCAAATAACGAATAATTTCCATTTTTAATCATCGTTTTAATCAACAATTAACCCATTTGTTTATTTTTCATCTCTACGGCTTTCTCCAAGCAGAACCAAATTTGCTTTTCCTTCTTCTTCATGCATCTTTTAAGAAAACCATTGCTGGAAATGTTACATGTATCCTTCAGCTGAAACATATGTGTTGTAATTAGTGTATTCAGAATGTAATTCCAGCAGTTCTTGAACTTCAACAAATAACGCGTTCGGACATTATGCAGCCACCAAAGTGTAACTTCCGTGAAGCCACACTCATCAATAAAACGAACGTCTGAATGAATTTTGCAAGCCAGACAAAAACAAACCCTGCATGTGCTTCAGGAACTGAATACCCCATTTATTCCAATAATGTGCCAACACAAGAGTTTTTCAAGGAGGGAGCTTGTTTTAAATTATGTATATGAAAAGCTAAGAGGCAGAAGGATTTTGTGATCTTAACACTTAAATTCTGAGCAGGCTGTTGTTCCAGGGCTGCATTCGTTATGATATAAAGTAGTGTGGATAAATTGCTCTGCATTGATTTTATACTGCACCTGATATACAAGAAAATGCATCTTGCTGGAGCTTCGCTTATATGGAGCCGCAGATTGAGTAGACCTGACAGTAGAAGATTTTTATGCTTTAGGGTGGTTATTTCTCATTAGCTTTTTAGGTATGTTTGGTTCTGATAGCACAGTACAAGAGGTCATAAAATCATTCTCGCGCCCTCTTAGTATTGGCTAGTGCGAATAGTTATATTGCAGCAGTTTACTGGACTATTCTGTTAACTTGCTGTGCTGTAGGAAGATTGTGCTAGCAGCAGTGTATTAATTATTTATACCGTCATGGTAGAAAAGTGGGTAGATGTCAACCTCAGTCTAGGACAGTTAGCTTTCAATACATGTTGCAAAGGGGAGAAGTTGAGAATTGATCAACTGAGCTGAATATAGTTGCTAATAACGGATAAGCCCAGCACAGATGCGGATAACAGATTCATCTGCGAGGGGATTTTAAACATTTGAAAGGAGAAATTGGACTGAAGCTTGTAGCAGAGCAGTTTAAAACCAGAAATCGGAAGCCTTTCTTCGGTGGTGCTCTGCAGCAGAGAAAACAGGACACGTTGGAGTAGTCTTAATCTCGTGTTCCAGCTTTCAAGTTCTCTGCAGCATTTGCGGGAATATAAAACAACAGGCATGGGAGCTGTTTCTCAAAGCTTTCTTTTGCTGCTACGGTCTTCAAAGAACTGGACCGGTGTGGGAGCTGTCTGAAATCACGATGAATGTGTGCTCAACTGATCCTCCACAACAAAAGCATGATTCCAGTGCCTCAGACTTCTACTGCCAAATTCTCAGGTAATGACAGGAGAGAAGTGATTTTGTGTGTCCTGTGTATGAGGTAGGAATGTCTGCATTTAGAGTAAAAAAAGAGAAGGGGGAAAATGTTGAGAAGATGCTTTACCAAAACAATGCGGCTTTGCTTGTTTAATGTTTAGCTAGGCTCTTCTACAGCAGCTCCACAGTGCAATATTGTTTTATCTGCTTCAGAGGCGATGAGGTATTCCAGGGACTATTCGTTCATGTTAGTGTGTGTGAGAGAGAGTTTTATTCCTGGAAACAGACGAGTCAAATACACACGCTGTTTATTACAATATCTTTCGAGAAAGCCAGAAATTTTACGATTTCTGTACGGCAATGCTTGTGACCAGTGGATCAGGTTAGACTTAATCCCACAATTACTGTAATAGAGAGCTGAACCATTAATACCACTCCTTATTAAATGAGTGGAGGGGTGGTTGTCAGAAACTGCTGACAATTTTTTTGCCTTTTAGCTGTAGGTACTGTAGAGTACCTTGAAAAACCTAAACAACATTGAGTTTTTTATTTACCAAGAGCTCATATTAAGTAAATTTTGTTGTAGCATAGCTCTTCTACACGAAAGGCTGAACTCATATCATGCTCATCTTGATATAAAACATTTCTAAAACATCTTTTTTAATCCTTTTGGGATATACCAGGACTGCTTTTGGGATGGGTCATTGTAAAGAGTACAGTTTTGAAACTAAAGCATTTTCATTTCTGAAATTGATTCAGGATCGCATTTGTTATGAAGGGATCTTAACCAGCGTTGGTTATGAAAAACGTTTCTTCATCGTCCATCTTCCTCCAGTCTGACTCTGATTCTTTTTGAGTCAGTGGGCCGCAGTGTAAGTGACCACTGTCTACAAACCACTGGCTTTCAGTCATTAACACTTCAACATAGAAATACCAGAAGTAAATGGAATATTAATGGGTTCTGTGTGGAAGCAGTTCTTGCAAGCCGGGTGTTAATTCCTAAATAACTCAAACGGTATGACGCATGGGATTAAAGCTTTATGATTTTACACGAGCCATGAGTGTTATACGTGGCCTTTTCCGGCAGGTTCTTTGACAGAAGCCCTTTTGCCTGGTGTAGGTTTAAAACCACTTCAACACAAAATAGCTGGATAGTTGCACATACCAACACTCTGGCGTGGTGACCTTTGGCCCGAAAGGTGGCCGGTTCGTATCCCAGCTTCATCGACCCATTGGTCTAGTGGAGTCCTTCTGAGCACGACGGACGGCAGCCAATTACTGTGGCACTGCTGAGCCGGGGCTCACTGTGGCCCCGGAGGACCTGCAAGCGGACAGCAGCTGTACACTCTGGCTCGAAGGCTTCAGTCTCAGACTCTCTGAGCTGCCGACTGTAGGCCATACTTAACCCTGCTAACCAGCTTTCATTATCAAGGAGGAAAGTAATGGAAGGACACAGCAACTCTGTGCAGCTTTTGCAAGGCCTCCAAAAGGCTGTAAACTTTCTAAAAAAAAAAGGTGCAAGGCAGTATTGTGCTTTAATAAGAATTTTCAAGTCTGCATACAGTATGTGTATGTAATCAGTATACTGTATGTGTGTGAAGGTTTGTTTGACTTGTATGTTATAAACACAATATTCCGGCAGTTTATGCACATATAGAAACAATAGTGACCAAGACATTCAGAGGGACTGATTCACGTATTTGTACGTTATTCAAATTTGTGCTTCTAAGGTAGGGAAAAAAGTACTTGGGTGAAACCAATTTATTTATTTTTGTTGTTTCTGATTGTTCTGGAGTATCAGCAAGATCCTTCATTTCTGTATTCCTTTTGTGAATGGAAATTTATTATTAAAACAGACAATTATCTATTATAGCATTTGCTTATTTTCAGTTGGAGAACATCTTTAAAATGAGAAAAATATTGCAAAAAACCCCAGTTTAAAAAATGCTCTCACTGCTGTGTTGGTGTATGACCTGTGCCTTTTCCATCTTTGAGTGTTCCATGAAGCATTTTAGCATAGCAGGGAAAAGGCAACATACTCGTAGTCGAAAGAATTGTTCTTATGTAGTCTAGAGGAAACATTTCCTATTTAGTTGTGCATTTGCTAACTTTATGCTTTGCTTTTTCATGTGGCTATGGGGTATTTTCAGACAATGGACATTTTTAAAAGCACCAACCTCTGACGGGTCAGCTTAATTGAGTAGAGTACGTTTGTGTCTTTTGCTGCCATAATCCGTGACCAGACAGTGCGGCACAATGTGATCTATTTAATGTCATGTCCCCCCAGGATATATTCAGTGTTCATCAGCCCTTAAGACGTGTTCTGAGTGCATTCACGATATGGGATGACAATGCCTGGATAGCCCTGAGAATCTGAGTGTACTGAGTAGCCAACTTGTGATGCTGAAGAGCCTGATGTGAACAATAAAGGATATAGCCCTAAGACGGGAAAGGGGGCCTCACTTTACTTAATGAAGTCGGGGGTACTGAACACGGGTGATCATTGGTTTATAAAAAGTGATGTCCAATCTTTATTTCAGAGGTAATAAAACCCCATTTGATCTCTACAGATGAAGGGATTATTTAAAGATATTGTGTTCGCCATGTACTCCAGCTCGTTCACAAATAAAAGGATTATTCTGATTGCTTGTACATGGTGCATGTGGTTTTCATTTCCCTCCTATACCCCAGTGCTGTGTAACAGTATCCAATGATTCTTGGGGACATCTTTTTTCTACCACATCTTTTACCATCTGGTTTTAGCTTTGCACACTCTATTACACGGTGCAAAGGGTCAGTTCGGTTGACTTTGGGCGTTCAGGATATCTGCTATGGGTTGCCTTTTGTCCTCTCTTCTTGAACTAGGTGATTGTTCTGTTAAGAGATTCTGCCGACATCCCACTGGCCAACTCTGTGACCTCTTTCAAAGTTGTGACACAGCTGCCTGCTGTACTACAGTACATTGGTGATTGGGGTGGTCTGTTTGAATATTTCTGCATCTGTGTAGTTGAATTCCTTTCGGGCTGATGCTCAGGCACTCCTTGAGTCTCAAACTTGCTTCAAAGCTATATTTGGAGCCACAAGAGAAGAAATGTGAATTAATAACAAGTAAACAATACACTGTTGTTCAGACTGAGTATTGAGTGGCTAGCAATATAGAAAACCTACAGTGCTTCTTGATGGAAATAATTCGGCACTTTCATTCGGAACCTTCCTCTGTAAATGTCACTGCATGTAATTCACTACTGATAGTGCACTGCTTTAGACTTACTCTGTCTAGGGATATTATTGTCAGGCAAGAAAAGAGTCACACCAAAGTTGCTGGCTGATATGTTCAGGAAATCATTGGAGCTTATCTTCTGTAGAATGTCCTATTCTGTTGAAGACGCCGATGGTTTTCTTTTTTATGTAGGCACTGGGGAGATAAGGCATAGCGGATGGTCTGTACTCTGCCAAGTGAGCTCCTGTATTATAGAAGCTTAACTTCATTCTGTTTTTGTGAAAACCATGTCCATTATGACTGTCATTCCTCGTGCTGAAAATAATGGGTGACGTGACATAGGGACTTTAATGTTGGGGAGTTTAAAGCTGTTACATGCTAGTGAAGCCCTTGAATTAATGGTTCTTTTGACATCTACAGCATCACAAGTACCAGAAATATACTTTTTAGTGCAGGGTTTGAGAAGAGTGAACACAGTGTCATTGCACTTGGTCATTGAAAGTTACGTAGATTTTATTTTAGCGTTTCCTGCATTTATAAGTAAAACTGCATGAGGCTGAATCATTTTAGTCATTGTCCTATAGCATGCATTTTCTGTAGTGCTTTTCATGTCAAATGATTTCGAATTGCTTTACATATAAAAAAAGGATCCACCTTGTCCACCACCTGCCATTCTGGACTCCACTACACACACCACACAGAGAAATGAGAAATTATTTCACCAATTGAATTAGAGTAAAACATAGAATTTAGCTATGATACTGGAGTGGACTACTCTTAGGAACAGTGTGGTGGGAACTCGCATAGCACATGTGCACTGCTGCGTTTAACATTTCATTCAAAGGATGACAGCACCTACAGCACAGCGTCTTTGTGCCTGTGGCTGGAAGGTTGCCATTGCGTATCCTGCGGACAGCAGAGGAACCCTACTCCGTTTGGCCCCAGAGCAAGGCCCTCAACCCCCAACTGCTCCAGGGCTGACCCTGCGCTCTGACCCTGTCTGTGTGTCTCGTGGAAATGAAGTTGGAGTCTGTGAAAAGATACAAGTTCCTAATGCAAGAAATTGTATATGGCCAATTAAGTGACCTGATCTCTCTCTTATGAATGCATGGAATTATTTATATTAGGCACCAGCCACCCCACAATACACACCAGATCCGGTGGAGAAGTGAGAAATTGTTTCACCATTTGAATTAAGGCAGCCACAGAGCGGGACCTGGGCCCTACTCTTCAGAACCGTGGTGGGGGAATTTTAAGGACCAAGTAGTCAGAACCTTGGCTTAACTCTCATCCAAAGGACATTAGACTTTCTTAACGAGCGTGGCAGATAATTAGAGTGAGCCTGGATATAAAACAAATATATTTCATCCTTTTTTATTGTTTATATTTTCAGATGCCAATTCTCTAGACTCTCAATCACTGGTGCTCTCGCGCATTTTTAATTACCTTTTGTTTCTATGAATGATTCCACGCACAATTTCTTATACTGATCCCAAAAAAAAAAATATTTCTTCCTTTCTTTGCCCTGTGGGAAACGCTCATGAGTTTGACAGTGATGTCTAATTAACATTTATTTTGTCTGCTTCTGAATTTAACTCCTGTCTTTTACTTTGCGGATGCATGTATGTCCAGGAGTGTATATTAATAAAAAAAAATCAGCTAAATCTCCAGACACACATTGATCTTGGTTTTCCTTCAGCCTCTCCAGAATACAATGTGCAATAAATCATTTATTCTTGCATAGGTGTCCTGCAGGCGACCCTTTACAAAAATGTCATCATTAATATTCAGGAAAGCAATAACTTCTCTTAATGCACCACCCTTAATTATGAGAGTCCTGTCAAAAAAAGGGGTTATCCACTCTCGGCATGTTGCCCTCTCCTTTCAGGTGCTCTCATTAGTATGGATGAGGTTAAATCTGAATCATTACACTTTTCCGTTATTGGTAGCTGACCCATTTTCACACATTAACACACCCCAGTTGCACAAAAAGTGCTGTTTATTGTTAACAATAGATGTCTTATTTTTGTTTTGACCCCCAAGTCAGCAAGTATACATATAATAAATAGATAATATTAATCGTATATCAGATGAAGGATGAATGTAAGACCCTAGCCAGTCTCACCTGCCCTATTGACTGAACAGTGTGTGATCCATCAGGCTAACATAAGCAGAGCTTTTCAGCAGCAAGAATCTTTTAATATAGCACTGATCATCTCTAGGGGTTCATTCGACAGCAGAGGAGCCTCCAAGGATAGTGCTGACATACACAGAGATCTAAAAAGCAAAACAAAACAAAAGAAATATACAGCACTTGATCTTATGGATGGTTAAGACTTCCTATAAATGACAGGCATGTACAGACATGTACAGTATATTCCACAATGTGTATTCTCTAGCCTCAGTATTTTTCCGGTTCTTCTGTATTTTTTATTTCCTGGCTTAACGATGCTAACGGACTGTTTAAACAGCTGTAGTTTCCTCAAGGTTCTTTATTTTTACAAACATCGTCTCACCTTGTGTCGTTCAAGAGAGTTTCTTTTAAATGATTGGCCTGCATATGTGGTGCTGAAGAGAACAGTAATGTCGTCACAGTGGCACAGAACTCAGATTTATTCGTTTGCAATGAAAGTTGTTCTAACTGCTGATGGAGGAATAACACTTTTTTTCCAAATCTGGCTGTCACCTATGATGACAAATGAGAAAGGTAACCTACCGTCAGTGGCACGTACATACAGTCATCATGGTCCAGGACAGTTACGTGAGAAATACTATTCTGTACCTTTGTTTATTTGCACTGCACCTTGTCTGAGAGTGGATGAAAAGACACAGCCTGAGGCACTGTCCCTCTCATGTCACAAATAATATATTCAATATTGATTTTTTTTTATATGGTACTTGCCAGTGCAATCATTTGAAGAGAGCTTAAAAGTAAGGTCCTCAGAAAGAGGTACCCCAGGAGACTGTTGAATGGGTACAATATGATTTGGCATAGATGTGCATCTACAAGCAGTTTTCTTAAACAGTATTGCAGGTCCTGTTGAGCAACTGCAGCAATTAGTTTTACATCGGGGACCAGGAACTGAATGGAAGCAGTCAAACTCCAAGTGCAAGGCTGGTCACGAATCACATTATGCCATTGCCCATTAGGTGTTCTTTTCTTCTTAGAATAATGTGGCGACAGGATTGTGCAGGATACATGTCTGGTTGGCGGCGTGAAATGAAATCTCTATACATCGGTGTCGCAAGACAGCTGTGTGACTCAATATAGTTATGTCCGTGCTTAAAGAGGGATCTAAATGGAAGCCCATTTACAACCAAGAACAGGAGGCACTTAATTCATCCTTGAATGAATTAGCCACTAGCAAATAAAGTAAATATACAGGCTAGAAGTACAGTACCACATGGCCTCCTCTCGCTTGTAACCCTTCTTATGTTCGTATGTCTTTATTACAGGGCTGTCCAGTCCTGTTCTTGGGAGGCCAGTGTTTCTGCGGCTTTTCATTCTAAGCACTTTACTGGTGTAATTGGACAATTTAAACAGCATCCCCTGCAGACAGCCACCAACCCCCTCAGGACCAGGACTGAACACCCTGGCCCTATTAGCTTTTAATTTGGAAATTTTGAGCATCTAGTTAAAGCGTTATTTCACGTGGTTTAACTATGGAATAGGTAAAGGAGACATATATACCTGTATATATAACTTTTCAACAAAGTCAGATGAATAAAGCAACGGAACAGAGACAGAGTTGTGTTCGACCCTCTCTGCCAAAAGGGCACACAAAGAAAAGGTCCAGTCCAGGTGTAGATTACACTGATTCCTCTAGCCAGGAAATCCATCTGCTCCAAGAGCCAAACAAAATATAGTCTGACATCTGTGGCATTGTGAATCAAGGCACTTACAAAAAGGGCAAAAAACCTCAATCTTTAAGTCATTTAAAAGTATTGAAAAGATGCCATTAGAAGTATTAACATCAGTGTGTAATGGCCATCAGTGGAATGGCTCATATTGACCACAAGCTCATAGTTTGTATTATCAGACAAGGCCTTTGAATTCCTGTAACTTGAGCTGAGCTGACCGGAAAAACAAAGTGCAGTGGAAAGTGAATTGATATGAGGCTAGATAAGAGTACATAACTATGGGGAAACTATATATGAGCTATCTTGGCTTTCAGGTATGCTGTGTGAAAAATAAATGGCCTGAGGTTGGAAAAAGGATAGCATTGATTTCCTGAAGAAAATGGTGGGTGAAATTAATGGTGAAAACACAACATTGTTAAAATGAATCAGTTATATTGTTAATTAGCAATTATGAACAAAATCCACACAAATGTCTTCCAATTTCTATTATATAACCCTGTAAATGTTATCAAATTAAGAATTTACTTGATTGAAGTGTATAAATGTTGTTAATAAACAAAGGAGAGAATCTATGAAAAGTAATATGTCCGAATATGAATGTGACATCTCACAGAGAAAGCCTTTATTTTCCATTATTAACCTACCTTACTTAACATTCCTTGATGAGTAGGTCTTGGAGTGAGGAGGAGGACTGTCTTTGCCATAGTATAATGTGAATTTTGAGATGTGAATCTAAAAGATTTACCACTTTTTCTTGGTGAATCTAATGAACTGACCAATGTATAGACTAAAATATGTGTCATATACTAGGAACACAGAACAAAAATATATATTGCATGCTTGTACATTTTCCTTTTGAAAGTATTGTCATTGAAACGAGACAGCCACAGACATAGACATTGGGATTTGTGCTTCTTTATATTGCTTTGAAGTGCCTAACCAACCCCCTTTGGTAAATTACTAGCTAATTTGCTTGGGAGATATCCACAGATTGACTCTGCCTTGTTGTAAATCCTAAAGACTTGGACAGCGCTGCTCTTCTGTCAATGCCTTGGATCCACGTGGTAGTTCTCCTGTGATGGATCTGTACGGAGTCCTTGGTACTCGTTATTGATGGGGTAAATGAAACAGTGGGCTTGTATCGCTGGTAGAGAAAATAAGTTCAACACAATGCAATGAAATTTCATCCATGCAGTGATGAAGTGCCATCATCCTGCTTGGAGCAAGAACGACGCCGTTGTATTGGTGAAATACTCGTCTTTGCTTAGTTGCTATAGATACACAAATAAATTACAGCCTGGGAATGTATAAAGGAGTGTAAAATGCATGATGGCAAGAAAAAGCCTTGTTTTCCAAGCAGCATAAGTATTTCTCTTTGTGTGTTTTAATGGCTGCCCTCAGTGCTGCAGCGTGAGTTGAAATTCAGATAAAAAGCTGGACTGCAAAGTTTACAATGGATCTGAAGGGTTGGATTTTGGCAGCTGGGGTCCCATGGCAGTGATTGTCATGCCTCCTAAGTCCAGTACCTTTATTTTATGGAATAAAGATTGAACACTGAAAAAAATGTACTTGAAACAGGAACGTGGCCAGGCAGTTTCTTCTGCTGCTACTGTAATTAAAAAGGAATCAACATTTATCAATGGAAGGCAAAACATACAGAAGAGGAACTAACTCTGATTGAATTGCACTATAGTGTATAAAGTAGATGACCTATACTCAGTCCTGTAGTTAATACATCTTAATTATGGTATTTTCATCCAGGAGTTTCTCACAAACCACAGGTTTGTATCATGCGATGATCCTTCCTTTTGTTTCATTTCTTTTTACCTGTTCATGCCCTCCAGCATGTTTATCCTCAAAAGCCAGATGATCTATGATTAATGTATTCCCAAATCACAGCAGCAACCTACTTCTCCTCTTTTCTTTCCACATCCCTTAGTTACTTTTTGATTGGCCTCTTCATGTGGTACAATAACTCTTAGATTGATTGAAGGCCAGTCTCTGCTGGGATGGGCTGACACATGGATCAGAATTTGTGCCAGCAAGCTTAATTAAACTGTAACCATGGGTGCAGGATTATTACAAAGACCTTTTCTTATATTCGGCTGTATAATGCCTTACCTTTTACTGGGGAAAGATCTTATTTAGCTTGGTATGTTCAGTCAGATGTTGCCTACATGTGAACGCATAGCTTGTTTTAAGAATAACGTTGTAATTACTTTACTGTAGTTAGCCCAAAGTAGAGGTCATTGCTTACAATACATCTCGGTAAAGCTGGTAGCCTTTGGGGCTGTTTGTTATTATGATGGAATAGTTTTTGCTTTCCACAAATTATTAAAACATTACAGAAAAGTTAAAAAGTAAAATAATATAATAATAAAGCTAATTTGTTGACATGGCTTTCTTTCCATTGAATACAAAGAAACAGCCTTTATTAAATGTTAGATGCACTTCTAATTTGTAAATTAATGTTTATTTTCATGCAGAGTGCTGAGTGGCAGTAGTGCCACTGACTTTTTTCCTGTGTAAATATGTGACATCTGTTATGAAAAATATGATTGTGGTGGCGGTGTTAAATTCACAGGCATATTTGTTTTCTTATTGTGTGAATAATTGTCATGTAACAATAGTTTATTAATCATTATTCATTGTAGAATATTTTTTAAAATGCAACTGTGTGGTACTGGCACAGCCAAAACACACTTAAAAAAAATAAAGTGCAGCTTTGTGGCTCATGAAATAGGATTGTCAAAATCCTCTCAAAATATAACGTATGAAGTCCTTTTACAATATTATTTCCCCTAAAAAAGGGGGTTTTAAGGCACTTATGTGAAAAGCGACACCCTTGGCAGAGGTATTGTCAGCATTATGGGATGTTCTGTAGCCTATAAGTGACACTAATCCGTTAAGGGTAAGGGGGTCATTCATTTTCCTCCTGAAGTCATCAAATACTGGAATTGATTTCTGTTCCAAACATCTTTATCTCATAGCTGTGATCTTTTCAGAATAATTTAGCATGCAAATAGGACAGTTTTTTTCCCCACACATTTGTTAAACATGTCTGAGAATCTGCACGGGCCGTAATCTCTGAGGTTGAGGTGTGACTGTACACCACTAAATGCAATAAAATGAGGTGAAATAGCACGTGTAACATATAATGAAATATTTTCTGTCTGACGGTCAGGTGGTGGCTGTGCATTACTGTGTGTGCTTATTCTATGTAACATTGATTAACAATCGCTGTTGTAAAATCTTGGTATGTTACATGCATTCACAATTGTTGAAAACCATTCTGGAATTCTGGTGAGGTGCATGTGGGTAAGGACAATGACTAGAGAAGACAGTGTATAGTATCATTCAAACTTGCACAAAATGCAGAAGAGACCATAAAAAAAGATTAACAACATTTTGGTACATCAGATACTGTACATTCTGTAGTTTTGAGAAAAGTGCAAACATACTGTTCTGTTGCTATGTATTGCTACTACAGTATATACTGTACATACTGTATATATTATAAGGAATACTGTTTAAGGAAAGAGACACTTGCGCTGTTCCATTCGTATGATTTAAAAATATTACTGATAGTCATTTGTTCAACTGGTGTTGATAATGAATAAAAATGTTGAGGTGTATAGTTATAACTTACTATAGGTATAGTCATAGCTTAATGGGTAGTTCCTGGATATTCCGTTATATACATTTATCTGTGTACAGTATGTGTGTCTACATTTTTAAATTTGCCTCAGTTCAGTAAATAAGGAAATGTGTACAGATGCTACACAATGTGATTGTTAAATGTTTGCCTGGTGGTCATTTGTTTGTTCTGTCACTTGTGGGCTCACAGTATGTCACAAATGATATCAACCTACATTTTATTGTTTGAATCGCCAACTGCATTGCCTCAGCAGGAATTTGGTTGTTGTTTAAAACTAGATATCCCAATTCAATATTTATCGACGCATGTGAACAAATTCAATCTGGTTTTCTGATTGCTGTTCAACTGCTCTGCCAGCTGGGATACAAGACTTTGGTGCCCCCTGAGAAAACAATTGCACTGGAGGGAAGCTGGGTTCGTTTCTGTAGCTGAACAGCATCAGTGCCCGAGCTGTTGAAGGAACTTGATATCTGTGGAGCTAATTTCCTATCGTTTTTCTCATTGAGGTTACATTATCCAGTAAATTCCATCTCTCTCTTTGCCCAGCTCCTGAGCCCATTGGGTTTCATGCGAGTTTATTAATTACCTTAACCCTGTCCTGCCTTTTCTGTTCCACAGAATAGTTGGTCAGTGTAAAAGCCTTTTGAAGTCAGAAATGCAGAATTCTAAAAAGGGAACAGCTTGAAATCCTGAAAGAGCTCAGTTTGTGATCTCAGGTCGGCTCACAGAACTGGAATGGAAGTGCAATGTTGTGATGTCTGGGCTCGGGCCTAGCTGAGAGGCATCAGGCCCTGGTCTTCTGGACCCAGATGCCTGCTGCTGTCTTCATTCCAGCCGAACGTAATTATCTTTCCGAGGCCTTAAATGAACTGACGGGGTTGCTTGGTTGGAATTTCTGCAATAATTTTTTTTTTGTACACGCGGGTTTCGAGATTTGATTTCACTCACTCTGCAAATAGTGCAGTAGTTAACAGGGGGCCTTCAAGACATTTAGGAGCTGTACCCGCCCCCCCAGGGGCTCAAATTAAACCTTTTATGAAGTCGAGAATGGGTTCAATTGTATAACTGCGAGCTTAGCTGGAGCAGAAAGCGGCAGGTGTGCAGGTGAGGGCAGGAGAGGGCACTGCCCCTGCCCAAGGGGGCCTGCCCCTCTGTGCTCTTGCACGGACCTGGTTATATTACATGCTGCTGTGACCTAGTTTGCCGAAGGTCCACGCAGTTACAGTAAGTGCATTGTAAAGGCTGGAGTGCCACATACTTTACCTTGAATAATGTGGCTGGATTCCCCCCAGTTAATTATGCCAGCAGGTTGCTGGTGATGAACAAAGTATCCGTGGGTGAAACTATCCTGTAATGTTGCTGTGTTGTTATTTTCCTTTTTTCTAAAAACACTGTGCGGGGGCTGTGGAATATGTTGTGATTTTGGCTGGCAGAAGCTTTTGGCCTGTTTTCATAATTGTTGGTGCTTGTCTGCTGTTGTTTTTTTATTGATTAATACCATTTTACATGATGTCTTCAAGTGTTCACATTTACTGCACAGTGCCTAATCCTTTCTTTTGTCCAGTGAAATCTTTGCTAATGGAGACTTTTTTTTCTCCGTCGTTTCTACTGTAGGAAGGTCTCGTCCTCTGAAGCAGTTCTAAGCTTGCAGCTGAGTAAATGAAAACATGCATGCATGAAGCAGGAGTTGTTTTTTTTGTTGCCTCCTGCTGTTACCATTTGCTAAACAGGAAGAGGCTGGGGAGAATGAACTGCTTATAATAGTACACGTGCTAATTAAGGGCCATGAATTAAAATAAACAAACAAAGACAAATTAATGTGAAGGACTTTTAATCTGCCTGTTAAATTGCACTCAGCACTTGTGCAGCATTGTTACTGCTGGCGATGGGAAGTCATTTCTGCTGCTTCTTATTCTTTGGAATTTGACGCTGTCGTTTGAGCTTGAGATGTTGGAAAGGGACACAGGACTGAGGATGGAAACTATCTCAGAAGCAAACAAAAGCACTTGTGCATCTGTGAACCACAAACGTTAAAAAGCTGTCGCCACACTACTGCTCTTTGTCACTCCTCTGCTACCCGCCAAAAAACAGTCCGCAGTAAAATCGCACCATGCAGTATTCAGTAAAACCCATTACCAAAAGGTTTAATCTTTTACATTAATTGTTTAATTGTTAAATATTGAAGCAGACATAAATGAACACAGGCACTGTAGGAGTGCAGAGAATATGAATCTTTGAAATAATAATGGACAGCGGTAAGGGGATGAAGGCGACGTGGCTTCAGAATTAATAAGGAAAGAGATGGTCTGAAGACAAAAAAAATTGTGTTTTGGTTATCTGTCTTCGTGAGAGTGGAAAAGGTAGGAAAGAACAGTGTTGGTCTTGTACAGAAACGTGAAATAGACGATACATGTCATATTTATTCAATGTAAATAGGAAATGTAAAAATTTTAATTATAAATGACAAGCAATGTTATGATTTCATGTCTTGTGATTTCCTAAAAATACCAAGAGCTCCGCTTTTGGTTCTTGGATGGGGTTAAAAGTTCCAAAAAACCCTGATGAAGAAACGGAATAAATATTCCAAAAAACAGATGTTTTTTTAATTAATGCACGCACAATGGAAGATGCAGCCGTGCCCCGCTTGAGTAATGGAGATCGCCTGGTTGCTATCAGCTTGATTGAAAGCTGCCCGACTGCGAGCGAGCTGCCAGTAATTGTGGAGAATGAGCCGTTCTGCTTCAGCAATGATCGGCAGAGATACTGTATCCCTGATAAGAAGTAGAACAAATGAAGGAGCCATTAGAATGTGAAGTTTTTCTGTCCCAGTGCCTCCATGACGCATGAGGAGAATCGCCAACTTTTAGAGTCCCACATAACCCAAAAAGGAGGCACTGAACGCGCGCAGGACCTGAAATTCTGTGCAGTCGGCATCGAGGAAGGATTTGAAAATGGCCTCGCATGTCCGCTTCCATTTTTGTCTTTCCATCATTTCTTGATGGGTGTTTCCCAGACGCCATGACGGTTCTCTTGCTTATAAAGAAAGCGTAAAAACGTAAGAATGTTTTCTCACATAGAGGAGTCATTCAGGCTTGTTTTTTTCTGTAGCTTATTGATTCAGAGATCCCATCCTGCCATTTCTTGAAGGGAGCCATATTATTGCCTGTACCAATCTTGCTGCACAATCCTTTGTGCAACAAACTTACAATTTTAAGTTTACATATCATGATCAGAGCTTTTTTCCACCGAAAAACCTGGAACCCGATTGGAGCACTGAATAGCAACAGCGTTAGCCCATTTGATGACATTTAATAGCATTTGATTTGTTTTTAAATCCTCTGTGTACCTACTGTACAGTAGGTGCTGTGCAAACAAGAATGGAATCCTGAAGGCGTGTCTTCATTTGTCTTTCAGTGTTTTATTATCATTATTGTCATGATCGTCAGTATCATTACCTCTTGGTTTACCCCTTTCCCTCAAGTCAACACGGTTATTTCACCTGTAAGCACACTACCTATGCATAAGCCAGTGTGCCTCTGCGTGTTTAGAGTATAACTAAATCTTGCTTGTATGTGTCAGGAAATTGGCTTTTTTCTGCCTTCTTAATTGGAACCCATTCCACAAATGGGCAGATGTAGGCCAGCCCCTGGCAGAAGTCTAGGGGACACCTGCCAGACTATCCAGAGAAACTCAATTCACTATAACGTTAAGCAGAGAAAGTATCCATTCATTTCCACCCTATTTGAGAGGTTGATGTACAGTAGCAAGCTTACAGGTTTGGCATTTTGAGGGCAGCGGGACAGAAGCCCTTTGTTGTTTCTCTAGAAACTTAATTTGTAAGCTTTCATTTAAGAAGACAGGTATACACTTCTATACATGACCATTCTCTTGATGGAGAATACAATTTTTGTTTTGTTGGTATTAAGATTACAGTGAGCAATTCAAACTCTGACATTTTTTTGGTAGTTGTTTCCAAATCCTGTATTTTAAAAATCTGATTTTAGCAGCATTGACAAATCACTCTGTAAAATGTTGTCTGTAAATATCACGACTTGTTTATCAGTGTGGCTCTACCTGTATACCTTGTGTTAATCTTTAATGTGTTGTTGCTTCCCCGGTATCTACAGTATATTGGTCTTCCCAATGGACAGTGTAAAACTGCAGTCCTGGTATTGCCTGCAGGGGCAACAGCAAATGAAAGACTTCAGTAAAACAAGAGCAATAGGAGCTGTAGTCCTTTCAATAGTTCTCTAAAAAGTACTTAGGTGGTAAAAATACTATGGATCCGTTATGTGTGGCAAGGAGCTTATATTTCTAGAGGTAGTGAATGGGGGGAAAGAGTATGAAGTTAGAAGTAACAGATTCTGCTGTACTTTTTAACATGCCAGTTGATGCTTTAGTTTCTAAAGCCTAAAGTAGAATTATTGGATGGCAAAGAAGAAAACATTGTCAATATGAGAATACAATAAAATTAATTTTACAAGTTAAATTTCACAAGCTGTAAAGCAGAATCCTTTTCTCAGGTATTATGAAGTATGGTGCTTAGAAACGTGGTAAATACATCCCACAGATTGATCACATAGGCAGTGCTTTGCAAAAGTATTAAGACCCTTCCTGTGGTTTTCAGTATCACTTAAATGCATTGTTGCAAAACCAATGTGGGTCTTGAGATGGGTTTCAGTTCCAACAAAAGGGGTTTGGATGGATGACAGGAATATTGTTGAACAGTGGACATTTTCTCCTACTTCAGCCTCTAACCTGTGTAACTCTTTCCAAGTTGTAGTTGGCCTCATGGTAGCATCAGTAACCAGTTTCCACCTTGCCTGCCAGCTCAGTTTGGAAGGACAGCCTGATCTGGACAGTTTCCGAGTGTCTTCCACTTCACCATGCTCAAAGAGATATTAGGCTGCTTTCAAAAGTTCTCACACCCTTCTCCTGAACCGTGCCCTTTTACAGCATTATCACTCAGTTATTTTGAAAGCTTCTTGTTCTTTATGGTTGAATCTTTGCTTGAAATTAACTACCTGACTACCTGAGAGATTTTACAGAGATAGGAGTATTTATTCCGAAATCATGTGTACCACTGTTATTGCACACAGACAAAAGCCACTCAGCCAACTGTGTGACTCTTTGAAAGGTACAGCAATAATGTGCGCCAGTATTTAGGCTTGCCTCAGCAAACGGTTTGAATACTTATGCAGTCGTTCATTTTTATTTCACATTTATTATCTAGTTTGGTATCGGTTGTTAATGGCTTTTTTTTTCAAAGTGATTGTGATTGCAAGCTTTAAAAGCAACAAAATTTGGATACTGTCCAAGGGTCTGAATACTTTTGCAAAGTATTGTATAGACCTTTAAATGTGTACCTCTGGGATTTCCTTTCCTTTTGTTGGCTCTATATGTCAAGACACTAAACTTTATTAATTTTTCATACCTGCTTGAAAGAACCCAAGAGGGTGCAGTCTGTAACTATCAAAGGCCTTAGCTAGAACCCTGTCATCCTCTGAATGTAATGCAGGCAAGAGGGAAGAAGGTCTCCTTCACTGATCCAGCAGAGTTTACAAGCAGCGGACAGTGAGAAGCAGCATTAGGCCTGCTGGGCTCCCCAGTGCAGAGAGATGGGACTTCTATCAGAAGCACTGGCCTTCCCTGGGGATCTCAGCCAGAACTCCCTGGTCTCCCTGTCTGGGCCTCATTCATCTGCCTCTCTATCCCTGCCGGTCCCTCAGTGCCAGTGAGGCTTAGGCCCGCCAGCTTTTGCACCCAGATCTCAAGAGAAACTCCTGAGCGCTCAGCAGTTTTTTTTTTTCGGGCGGCTGCTCTTTTTTTTGCTCGTCGAGGAAAGAGCCGAGCAGGAATCTTTTACTAATGAGCTGTGACAGTGCTTTCGCCTGGCGGGGACGTGGCGTCCCAGCTTTGGCATTCTGAGACGCAAGTTTATGGTGGGAGATGCAGACAGGTAGGATATCTGAAGTTACGCTAGGTACGCGCTGCGCCACAGTCACAGCCAGGTGACTGTACAGCTGGAGTCCCAGAGTCCCGCTGGCGACTGGCTGTAAATATTAGCTTTCAGATGAAGCCTTATTCATTTTCAAGAGTGATCTTTGCATGGCTGCTTCAAGAGGTGGCTGTTTGTTTCCTTTACTCACCCCAGCTATAGCACTGCCTAAGCTTTATGTGCATCCCAGCAGAGAGAAATGACTTTACATCTGTAATGGTCTGCAGCCGGTTTTCATGAAAGGGGGGATTGGGCTGCTTTCAGGAGGAGATGTGTTTTATGTGTGTGAGAGCTCTGGCCTGCTTTAGGGCAAAATGTGTGCACTGATGAATGCTGAGTAAAGAATGACAAAGGTGATGTGGAAACTTTCTTTTGGATGCTCTGGGACATTAAGGAGCAGAATGGAAATAGTTTTTCATTGCGGAGAGAAATACAATTAAAACGTTCACCTTTTCCCCCGCAGTTCCCTGTTTTTTTTTTTTTAAAGGCTTTCTTCACATTGCCATTAGAAACTCAACATTATACAATTTGCATTTTGGAAAATGTCCGCATGCTTTAAGTAAAATTAATTAAATAGTTTAGAATGAAATTGTACTCTTGTTATGTTGTGTCTTGGCTTGTGCTTTGCGCTTCCACTCTCAAATTTCCATAACAAAATGTATTCTTGTTTGGACTTCTTCCTAATATATTTTTCCTCTTGTGGATTTCTGTTTCGTTTATGCAGTTCTGTTACTGCACGGCTCTGTAGATGTGTGATTCTGCTTGGTGCAGTGACTGTTTTGAAAAGTCTGAATACCAAAGGTGCATTAAACGTATTTTAATACTGTATTTGCATGGCTCTGACATCCCACAGAATGCCTCGCACTTCGACTGCAGAGATAGAAGGCACAAGCACCTATATCAGAATTTCAGTAATGCTTGACCCAGTGTCTCAAGTTAATATGGTGGATTTAATAGCTGGTGAATGCTTCAGATAATGGGAAAGTGGTCATTTTATAATATTGTAAAAATGTGGCACAGTCTTCCTTTTTTCTAATTAATCTTTTTTACTGTTTTTATTGCTTTATTTTTCAGTACAAAGCCTGAACATTAGGGGGTTGCATGCTGCCTCATACTATTCTGAATTATTTTATTGTTGTTAAAACATAAGATACATCACATCCAGTCAGTTACTTATCTCTTATTTAATATTTCTTGCTAACAGAAATCTCTGCATTGATTTCCCTGTAACTTATTTATTTTTGGAGGGGCAACAGTGGTTAGGTGACAGTTTCCAGCTGAGTTTTTTTTTATGACCTGTCATAAAATCCTGGTTGGATTGAACAAACAGAGGTGATGGAGCTATTTACAGACAAGGGAAAGCAGAACTGCTTATGTTAGAACTGAAACAGTTGTTGTTATTGGTTTGCATATAAACAGTTCTTGTTTACGATTGAGTAAAATGCTTTCAGCAGCACAAAATCATTTCCATATCTTTTCTTCCTTCACTGGTAACGTGTATGGTTACAGTGTAGTACATGTCCCTGGATTTCTTTTAACTCAGTGTAGCACAAAACCCTTTTCACATCATGGAGAATATTCCATACTCTGCAAGCGAGGAGTGTTTTGAATGTGTTATGTATTGAAGCATGCAGTACCAAGCGATATTTGCTTGGATAAATCCATCCATCCACCTGTTTCCTAAACACTTTATCCCTATCCCAGCTAGCAGCAAGCACAAGCTAGGAGGTACCCTACCCACCAGTCCATCAGGGGGCATGCACAGGGCCAGTGTTCCCAGAAGACAGTTGGCCTACCTGTACAGTATGTCTTTGGATTGTGGGAGGAAACCAGACAACCAGGATGCAACCCACGCAAACATGGGGAGAGCATACAAGCCCATCTGTTTCCTACCAGCCCACCGTGCTTCGATAACTCTCCAGTGTCAATGTCCATTCCGGTCAGTTTGGCTGTAGACCTAAATTAAACCACCTGTGTGGGAAGTAATAGACATTAAAGTGATCAGACATGAGAGAAATGTCAAAAGGTTGTCAACTTTATAGGACAGCTGACCTTTTCTTCATGCTGTAACGCAGGAGAAAAATCTGCAAAAACGATCTTTTTTTTTTTTTTTTCCGGGAGCACACAAACTGTTTCAGCTCTTGAGCAAGTAAAATTCACAAGGATGATGTGGTGTGGCTTTGAACGGTAACTGGAACATGTTTATAAGTTGAAAAATGCGAGATAGGCCTTCAAACAGACAGAGGGGACAGATTTTGACAACTTCACAGGCCATTAGGATAAGAAGCATTCAAGATTTGTAATGTACCCAGTATCCACTCCACTGTAAGACCTATTGGGTCTAGTTCGCTTTTCATTTGACGATAAAGCTTTCATTAGCCAATTCTAATGAGCTCATCAGTTGTAGAGAGCTGCTTTCATATGGGTTTGTTTTGTATCCATTCATATTGAAATATAACATTCATAACTGCCCATTGTCCTGCCTGGTGTGTTGTTCTGTGGTTGCTTGGGCATCTACACCACTCGGCCTTTTTGTGTATTTCTTTTTTTTCTATCAATTCATAGAGCTACATGCTCCAGTTACATTTGCATGGAGAGTTTTAATTAAGTGATAACTGTCACCACGGGATGACTGTACAAGCCTGTAGTATCCAGCAGAGAGATAAATACCAAGGCCAGTTCAAACAGGTTGGGGAGTGAGCAGGGGGTCTACCAGACAAAATGATTGTGCAGTTAGGATAAAAAAAACCAGGATGAGCTGAAAGAAGAGCTGGGTTACAACTGTGTGCCATTACCACAGCTTTGCAGTAGAGTGCAGTTATAGCAAAAGGCAAGTGTTTTCTTCTTGGGTGGGTTTGCTCGTGTGTCTGTGAGGGCTGCGAGGCTGCTTTTGGCTGTCTGGAATTCAGCAAGCAGGGATTAGCTTTAAACGCAGTTTATGGTTCATTGTAAAACTTATTGTGCAGGAGTCCACTGTGAAGTAAATAATTCATTTTCCGAGTTGTTGTGATTGCATTTCACCAGCTGAAGAGCATGGCAGCTGTTTTAATTGAATCTCATAATCCATTTGGTCGAACAGCTGGAGCCCAACACATACCCCGCTCTTTAAAACTATAACTGCCTGAACATATTTCAGCCGCCAAGCGGGTCAATATCTTTTGATCCCTTTCCTTTATTTCTCATCCACCCTCAACTGTCTTCGTTAGCCGGCGGGATGCAAGCGGCCCCACAGCGAGCATGCACTCGGGAACAGAGACCGCAGCCTTGGAGAAGAAAAAACCTGGGAATGCCAGATTATACTGCACATGCTCCCCTAATGCCAGCGTTCCCCATTCTAGTCATCTGCCTCTGTATGCCCCTCTGGAAAACCTTTGCCAGCTCAGAACAATTATTAAATGCTTCTCCACTCTTGTATCAACCAGTGCCCTCGGGTTCCACTCTTAAAACGGTCCTACAGTGCTCAAGTATGCAATACAGGGTAATGTAGCAGTGGGGAAGCCATTTAAAGCCATTCGGTACCTGTGAACCTATGTAGGGAAAGAACCGTCATCTTGGAACACATAGAGTCAAAATAAATACACTGCTGAGAATCATAATGGACAGTTAGCTTTCAGTAAATTGCATTGAAATCTTCACGACAGGCTAAAGATTTTCTTTTACGTCTTCTGACAGCAAATGCCAAGAACCATATTTAAAATTGTATTGTGTTTTTCTTTTGGATCTACAAATTTCACCTAGTCCCAGAACAATCGATAGCTCTCAGCAAGTCATTAAGGACAGGGTCACTACCTTTATTTTATTTTTTTAAATCAAAACTCAGAAGTGCTATTGGCTAAAACCGTAAGTGGTTAGAAGTTAGCACCAGTGGATTTGTTAGACTGTGTATTTATTGACAAAGATGGTTGTACAGATATTTACATCAGCTACAGTACATCCATACATACTTTTAGATTTACTTTAAGATTGTGCACTCACTGGAAGGTTGCCGGTTGAAATCCCAGGCGAGACAGGTAGTTTTGCACCCTAGTGCAGACTACATCACCCTTATTGCACCAGTAAGATATTTAGCTGTATAAACACCTGCAGATGTAAGGCAATTTGGATAAAAGTATTAGCTATGTTAACTGCTAATAATAATTAGTAACCTTGGCAGCTTGATTTATGTATCTTCTCTTTAGGCATTGCATTACAAACTAGCTGGAATGTTTTCATCTCTGGTGGCTCAATGTTTACAGAGCATCCTGCTTGAGACCTTAATCTGCTTAGGGAGGTCTATGATAAGCCCAAAACACTATCAAAATATCCATGGTGCTTAATGTTTTCTGTGTATAAATGATCTGTTTTGGAGAACTATGGTCCTGAAACAGTTAAATATCATTATTTTCCCACATTGTTTGCAAGTAATGGAGATTAACTGTATTCTTTAAGCCTTACTCTGTTTCATTTTCTTCTCATCAATACAGTGAAAGCTCACTCCTCTGTAAATAATAAAACTTGAATTAATTAAAATAGAGCTGCCTTTTTTTTCTTGAGGCAGTTTTATCCTTACCAACAATAATGAATTATGTAAGTTAATTGTTGTATCTTGGGACAGCAGTCACTGGTACAAATAAGCTGAGCTAAGGCACAGTTGTGGAGATTTTTCCGAGTTGATTTTAACTAAGCAGAGCTGGGCCAGGTGATGCAAAATGGGTGTGTGTGTGATGTAACCAAAGATTATAATTTGTTTACTAGAACAGACATATATAGGTAAAAGGCACAAAACAGTCTGTGCTGTAATAAAAATGATTCTGAGATTTATGTTCCTTGTTACTGTGCTTTTGAAAGAGCTGTGGCTTGGTTTAAGTGCAGTAGCTGAAAGATTAAGAATGTATTTCCTGAAGTCTCGTCTTTTATCAAAACCATGGAAACCTCTGAAAGGGTGAAATGGCAAGTCTGACGTTCTTCATAGAAAACACAGTGGTAAAAAACACATCTGTATACTGTATTTAGATTGAGAAAGTTTGTTAGTTGTCTAATGTGAAAGGCCCTGTTATGTTATGTTATCTTTGTGGTCCTGGGATATTCTTCTTTGGTATTTTTAATTACAAATCAAACACTTAATAACTGAAGTTGTAAGATTTCCTGCATAAGCAGACCTAACTACATGTAATAAAATATTATTTTAAATTTGATTTTGGTTATATTTTAGTGCTTGAACATCAAATCAAAGTGTATCATCGCTAATTAAATAGAATAACTACTGCAGTTCAACGTAGTAAATGAACTCCTCCAACTTTAGAAAAAAAGCAGTCAGATACTCCACTATCTTTGTTACAGTATTAAAGTTTACCAAGCATTAGCCCATATCCACCCTAATTTATATCCAGTGCTTGACTAGTTAACCAAACCTGCAGTGAAAACTAATAAATCAATTTATTAGATAAACTAATGAACTTTGTTTCAGCTAGAGTGTGTTGTACAATCACATTTGTGCTTCACATAGAACATGTGCTGTCTATAACGCAAAATAACCTCAGTGTTCATAAAATGTTTTAAATATTGGTGCAGCAGGGTTTTAAGGAGTCCAAATACAAAAAAATATACTGTACTTAACAGGGATCTTTTTTTTTATTTGTTGGGATGTCTTCCTTTTCTTTTAAACCTTTTTATTATTTTTTGTAATGCATCCAAAATAATGTAGTAGAAGACTCCGATTTTCTCACGATTGACGTAACGTGATTGATGGCGATTTGTCATTTCGAATAATTTTGGAATAATGCCGTAATTGAATCTCTCAGATTTCCAATTACAAGATGCTATTTGTGTGCTGCGGTAGCTGTTTCATACCTGGCTGAGAGCACAAAGCTCTTTTTGTTTCTCCTCCTCATTTAGTTCAGCCTGCCGGAGAGAAGCTTTGCCACGTAATTCGTCTGAATTGTTTTTTGTTTTTTTGGGTGGGGGAAGGGGGGCAGAAACCGTTTAGCGATTTGTGGAGCTTCCACGCGTGTTTTATTTTCAAACAAGAGACCCAAGTCGCTCCTGCTCAGGGGCAGTCTCCATTGAGTAGAGCTGCGATTTTCCCTGCTCACACCTTTCCTCCGCGACAGCGGCGAAAATGAATGGATGTTAGGAGCTGGTATTTAAATTAGCCATGTGTAGGGCCAAGTAGGAACACTTCTGTCTTTCCATAACATCCCCTGCAAGTACACGTTTTTAAAGTCCCTGAAAAGGGTGTCTCCCCCTCCCCGTCAGAAGATCTCTTGGAAGTGTATCCATAAATAGTAAACGGGTAGTTGTTAGAATCTCACTTGAAAACTCCCGGTTGGCAGGTGACATTATGCTTGATTTAAATTGTGGAAATAAGCTGAGATAATAAATCAATGTGATGTTTTTAGTGTTACGTCCCAGGTTGCTTAATTGATTTTTTCGGAGTACTGTTTCAGGAATTGTTTTTAAATAATAAGTGGTAGGGAAACCGTCTAATAAGTGATTGGTTATGCCTTGTTTATTTTATTTTTGATAACTAAAAAAAAAAACGAACATGTTTAAAAAACATGAACTCAGAAATAAAAAAAAAACAACTGTACAGCCTTAGTATTTTAAATCATGGATGCCAAAAATTAGCAGTGATGTGAAATTCTACGAAAAGTTAAAGGGTTGCCTTTTATAGTTGATTTTGTGTGTGAGAGTGGCTTAAATTTTCTTTTGTTTCCTTTATTTTGAACTTTGTTTTATTTTATTTTTTTTTCCTTTAGGTTCTCCCATGCCATCCTCCTTATCCAGTCCATCAGTCATTGAGCATTCACATTCCCAACCTCCATCACCCAATCTCCATGACAACCAGAGGCCGTTGCTAAGTAATGACACCACCCAACCAGTTCATGATTCTGACACGGATGAAGAATACACTGCCAGTTTGTATTTACCAGTAATACAGGCTGGCTCAGTTCCTGTCTGTATTCCAAGTAATGGTAAGAATGGATTACATCCTCCTCCGTTCACATCATTAAAATCATTATGCCACTTAAAGTCTAATAAGATCACATTGATCAAGTTGTACTGTGTCTGCATATTTGACTCATTCCTAAAGTTAAACAAAGTCAGTGTCATCGTGGAAATTACAAATGGGAATTTATAAAATATAATGTCATGCAGTAAATAATAATTTAACAGTATCCTTAGTATTCTGGGAATCTATGACATTATACAGTATACAGAGCATAAAAAGAAAACCATCATTCTGTTTATCCATTTTGTTTTTTTAGGATAAGTATGTAGATATTGGATGTTGGCTTAAATGTTATTGGCATCATTTTGATTTGATTATTTAATCAGTCCTTGACACACTCAAGTGATTTTGGCTGTGACATAAGATCTAAATCACTTCATTAGCGAGACAGTTGATTGGGCATAGATGATGGAGTGATTTAGCCTGTTGCATGTCAAGCCTCGTGAAAATCAAGATGGGAAAAGACAGGAAATGTAATGTGGTCCGCTTGTCAAGACAGCAACACCTCAGGTTTACTCACCAGCACCAGCTGTAGAGTCAAGTCCACTGTAATGACAAATCAAGGTCTTGTGTTGGAGAGTGTCAGTGAGTGTACTGCAGAAGTACAGCATGGGGAGGTACCAGTGTGATGGTCTGGCCAGGAGAAGATGGAGAGAACGATGAGAAGCTGAAAGCATGGCCCTGCATTAACACGCCCTGGGACTTCACCTGCTGCTCTGCTCATCCACACATGACATTCCAGCAGGACAGCACACGTCCTCGTGCTGCTCGTGCAACAGCTGCTGAATTGCCACATGAGAATGAGCTTTGGTGACATGTTGCATGTAGGGATCAGAGACCAACAAATGGACACTGGCTTGTCCCTGCTCTATGAGAGGAATGGGATCATCTGCAACCTGGTGCAAAGCATATGCTGCAGGTGTGCAGCTGGTATTGCGTCTGGAGAAGGTCACACACATGCTACTGGCTGTGGATCATCTCTGTTAATGACAAATCAGCATAGCAGATTTATCTATGTCATGTTTGTAACATAAAATATCGGTGCACCTGGAACCAAAAAAAAAAACGATTGCAGCTTTCATGACAACAGCTTTGTGGATTTGTTTGGAGTTGAAATGTGAAATGTGTTGACTACAGCCCAGTTGCCTTAAAACTTCTGCTACTGAGCTTTAAAGCCACCAACAAAAAGGATAACATCTAACATAAAATAAGAGAATCTATGCAGAAACCAAATGCAAACTAATAAAAGTACAAGCTTAAAATACCTCAAAGGCTACAGCCTCTCTTCTGGTAACTTGACCCATAAAAGTGCATTTGGCAACTCTTTAATTTCAGCGGTGATGAATACATATATATAGCAGTGGAACCCAAATGAGCAATTACTCTCCTTGTGCAATGGTGGTAGAGATTTGCAGTCTGCCTAAATCAGTGTCATCTGGATGGAATGCAGATGCTTATCCCTGCTAAGTGACAGAGTTCCTATGAAACCTGCGCTGTACCCAGTAAAAGTTTCATAGAGGGAAGGGAGATTTAGAGTGATGAAAGCCCTAAAGATTTAAAAATAAAAGACAAGACGTTCCTTAAAAATCTTTTCAACAGTGGAAACTAATTACATTTTTGTTTCATTCTGATTACTTTATATGCTTATTTAATCAGTACTAATATAGAAGTGTTCTCAAGCAATTACTATTACTCAGTGCTGATGTTTGCACTAAACATTGTTTCATTGGAAATATGCGGCGGTCACCCCTCCGTCCATGTCAGACCTCATGTAAACATTCATAAAAGCCATAACCCTGTTCTCCTTATTATCTGCAATAGCTGTAGATTTATACTATATGCAAAAGTATATCAAATTTTAAGAAAGGCTGATTATCGCACACTGTTAAGAGATGAGAACCATTAATTCAACATCAAAATCCTTTCAGAATATCTTTACGTGCTCTTATGAATTGGAAATGTTAATACAGTATTTGGAAAGCTTTTAATAATGCCTTTTAGCCTGTCTGAGACTATCTTTGATGTGAAACTACCTATTATTTAACCTGATCATTAGATTTACATCTGTCTGAGTTTCTATCGGCCGCACTCAGAGAAATGAGAGGATCTTTAATGCTGTCCATTTTTGTCATAATACACATATCTCATTGCTTATCAGGATGACAGATACAACTTATTTCCTGCTAAGCTGTAAGCAAGCCTGCTCTGATGTCCTGAAACTGATCGGCTGTAAATGTAATGCCCAACCGTTCTGAAAGATTTCATTCAGAAATGAGCAGGAGCACTACACAATGCAATCACTCTGGTTTCACCCATGAAGCCATGAAGCCCAGTCATCTGCTGGCAGATTTTTTAACTAATACAAACTTTTATATGTATATAGACTCTATATACGTCCGTATGAATGCTTGACTATTGGCTGCACACACATAATGTACCCTGGTTAAATACAGTATGTAACCTGTTTTTGAGTAGTATTGCACTGAAGCAGGTTTGCCATTTGGGACCCCTATTTCTTAAATTATGCTAGTACTGTTGATATACTACTTCATATTGTAGTGCTGTAACATTTGACGTTTCCCATGCTGTTGCACAAAGCCAAGGGATTTATAAAGTGTTCTATTGAAATGCAGAGTAAATTACTATATTTTGCAATATACTGTATATCCACAGACTGCTCTACCTCTTGAAGAATTAAATAGGAATAATTATTACGGTACATGATCCTTTCATGTGCATTGCAGAAGTGAAAACTTAATGAGTCTGGCCATAGAGCTGCAGACGTGTGAATTCAGCTTGAATAAAATCTGAAAAGGAATTGTATTTTATTTTACTTTCTTCAATGCTGCCTTAGCCTCCTTGGCATTAGTCAGTGTCCGATTTACTGCCTGGAAATTAACTCAAATGCTGTTTTTTTTTTCAAATTGCTTTCACTCCTATAACCAAAAAATTCCAAAGTGATTTTCAAGTTTGATTTACTACATCCGTCGCTGCTGTAATTTAAACCAAGATGTACTCGCTTTCACTCAGCAATTTCTTCAAGTGATTCCTTGAATTTGTGTGAAATCATATAGTTACTGTTACTATTAACCTGGCACCTTTATAAATATTAAAATGTGGAACTTCAAAATACAGGGGTTTTCTGTTTATGCACAGAAAGCTATTTGGTGAATGTATTATTTAAACACAGTCTTTTAGCCCTGTCAGCTCAGCTCTCTGTATTGTTCTTTGGTTAATTTGCCAGCAGCTTTTTGTTAACTGTCTACATAAATTAGAAATGTTACAGACAAAAGCCAGCAGTTTCATATAAGATTCTTCACAGGGGGTATGTTTTTAGACATGACAAATTACGATGCGAGACGTATTATTCTTTGAATGTCCTTTACATTTATATGGGCCTTATTTGGAAGATGAAAGGAGTCCATAAGTTTATCAGCTCTTATCAGTTATCTCTTTATCAGCAAAATAAAATATAAATATATATATATATCTGGAAAGGCTGAAATTTAAAAGGCCTCCTCTGATGTACCGTTAAAATTGCTGTAAATGTTTCAGAAAAAAATCATAAGTACAAATAATCCATTTCTTCCTTTCATCTATTATCAGGAAATCACTCATTCTCAGTTCTAATCAATCATTCTTAATTGCCTATAAATGCGAAGAGAATTTCAGAATGAAGGGCAAGTTAAGTTGTGCCTAAGGGCATAGAGTAAGATGGACAGGTGTTCAAGACCAGAATTAGGCCTGAACTGGAAGTGACTAATGAATGAGTCCATTAATCTGTTAAATTGTACAATATAATTAGAACTTCGTATAATGATGTATTTGCCTTTCCAGGTAGATAAGGTAGATAAATTATGCTTTAAGGGAAGTGTCTTTTTTAGTCCGTTAGATATGGTAAAGGGGCTTCTGTGTAAAGTTGGCTTCTCCCTGTGTCTGACTGCAGTGCTGACATGGATCTCATTGTCAATTACCCTATTAAGAAGTCAGTCAAGTACTAACCCCATTTTAACAGGATGCACATATCCGACTTGTAGGCACGTCAGCCTCCCACCCTCATACTTGACTAAGGATTGCTATTGTCAGATGCAGTGGGCATGAAAGCAGCAATTTTACAGCACAAAAATTCCAATAACATTTACTGTGGCCAGCCGAGATTGAAACACACGCGGGCACTGCTCAGTCTTGGTTGCTTAAGCATCAGCCCTTTCTGGCTGTCTTCCAATTTAAGAATTTTTCGTGCAGGCAAGTCATTCGAGAACAAAAAAATAACGGTGAAAATAATAAAGGATCACTTTTCCTTTTACCTTGCTGCAGGGTAAATAGAGCATTAATGTATTAGTGTATCACATTACCTGCATTAAAAATTGCTCCGTGCTACAAGCCAAAATAATCAGGACAAGCTTTTTATCACATGAGCAAATACACAACCAGCATGTTGACGTAAGGAGTTCATATTGCAAAATAGGAGCCAAACACAATCTGCTTTTTCATGCAATTAGATATTCAGCCTAAATAGCATGTTTGGCTTAAAACGCAGCTCAAAAGCTTTGGATAGAGCTATGCTGGCACACTAAAATAATACTCGTATAATTAGCAAATGCAGTGACAGAAATTTACAGACTTGGCAACCTGATGTTCTTTTTTGAAAGTTAAGGCTTAAGCACATTAATCTGACAAATAAACAGCTGTATCTTTCAAATAATTTACTTTTTTCCTCTATAAATTAAAGGTTCCCCCCTTTCTTTAAAATCCTTCAACATACACTATGTTTGTTTTTCAGTAGCCAATTATATATATTTAGATTCTCACTGCACAAAAACTGTGGTTTTACAAAATGTGTTAATATCCTGAAAGTGTTAGGTGATCTGCTAGTGCAACATTCTTACTTTAATTTTTAAACTGAACCATATTTTGCTGAAGAAAAAAACACACCATTCAGTATTTTAGAGTGATTCTGAACTGTGTGTGAAGTGCAGAATCACAGTAGTGCTCTTCATTTATGTGCGTAAACAACAAATAAAATGTAAGGCAACTATATTACATTAACAACAACATTTGTTGTCCAAAAATGTTGTCATTAATCAAATGTCTCTGAAATTCCCATGATTTCATTGTTTAATAATTTAATAATAATAATAATAATGTATTGACATTTTAACTTGAAATGTGTGAGTTTGGGAATCTGAAATTTAAAATAATGTTAGTATGAATCAGAATTTGCAGGAAAAATGAATAGCAATTACAAAACAAGATATTTTATGTAAAATATATTTTGCCTGTCTCATTGACTTACCAACAACAGGCACTGATTTTTCAAATGAAGACAAACCTAAACAAAATGTGAAAATCAGCTTTGCCAGTGTGGCATGCTGAGTGGTTTAGATTCTGAAGTTGTAGCTACGAGTTGTTTCTGGAAGTATTTACTACTGTATGTGTGACAAGGTACAAACACATTTGACTATCTCGTGGGAGGATCTGGTCTGTGATAACTTCAATTTGGTTCTTGATTTTGGTTCTGTTTTGCAGTTTGCAGCCAGTGCCATAGGTTAACACAATTGCTCCACAAGGGTGCATTAAAATAGTGTAATTACCTATCATATCCAGGCCTTAGGCTTCCACATACATTAATATAGCATCTATGTTTCTGTTGTTCTCATTGACCCTTATCAAGGAATCCGGCTGTCTCGATATAAGTTTCCTTTGGCTGAATGGCGAAATTCATACAAGGTGTTCTAGTTGAGTATCAATCCAGGCCATTGGAAGAATGTTTCTTACTGTGTGCGAGGGCAGACATCAGACATTTTCCGTGTCTCTTCTTCATGCTTGGATGCACTTAACCTTCTATAGTCTCTCAAAAAAAGTGCTGTACTTTTTATGTTTCAGAGCGTATGACAAAATGTTCGCTTCACCTCAAGGTCTTTTAATTTAATGGCCTAGTATTTGTGAAAGTAAAGTGCATGTGCTAACAAGCATATATTACAGTAATTGAATCCCTTTGATGAAAAAACAGTGTTACTTTAATATATCCATGTATGTATTTACTTTTTAAATATTAGTGGTACAATATATATTTTTTGTGGTTGCTGTGAAGTCTCTGAGCAATATTAGCAGTATGAGTGGCCATCTGAACTGCATGTAAAAATTCAAGCCAGGAAAAAGCACACCGCAGTATACAATAGTTCTGTTCAGCATGCCGAATTCAGCCCTTCACTGCTCAAAGTGGATGGATAGGTGTCACTTGTATTGCACTAGATGCTACTGAAATGGTAGCTGCTTTTAAATTTGTTTTTCTTAGTCTAACAATTATATTCCTTGAAAATGTAACATTTTATATCATATATGTGAATATATATATATCATAGAAAATACACAGCCTGGCTACTGTCTTAAAATGTAACTTGGCTGTATAGTTTTTTTTTCTGAAAAGGGGGATTAAGCGCCATGAATGGAGCCTGGATTCATTAGATTGAAAGCTCTTGTATTTGACCACTATGTGTGGTACTTCAAAGAGCAGTACTGTAACATTCATGTGATGGAAGTAAACGTCTTTAAATCAACTTGATATGGAATTAGGAAACTTGAGGGTTTAGTAGCTGAAAATAAAAACAAAACAGAACAAAATATAATAACATTCTCCAAATGTTTTTAACAATATTAATTGATGATTATAAATATATTTCATATTATGGTAATGGAAGCTGAAAATAAAAAATAATGTACAAAACATTATTCCACCTTCTTCATAAACATTTCCTGCATCAAATTCTGTAATGCGATCAGCTGGCTGGGGTTATTTTTGGAAAGTCTTTACTCGCTCTTTTTAACTACATTTCCCGTGAACGCTTGCAAGGTTCGAATTAAAAACAATAAACGACATTTTTTTTGTTCAGTCATAAGTTATCTATGACATACGAACAAGATAAGTACTTATAAACCACCAAGGCTGGGAGGGACCTGGATTGTTTCCCAATCATTCTTGTTCTCTCAGCTTTCTCCAGAGCCACACTGTTATTCATTTTAATTAATTTAAAGTAATTACTGTTCTCAACTGTTACTCTGATGTCAGATGTGTTACTTATAAATATACTGTATACATATAGAAAATAAACAGTATTTTAAATACATCTATTTTGTTTGGTTTGTGTTACACACGAAAGAGGAATATAATGTCATTTCCTCAAATTGATTATTTTTTAATGTGACTTACAGTATGTGAAAAAAGGATAGTCCCAAATTTGTTTTTTTTCCGATTCCATATTTAACAGATTTTAAGTGTGTGGTTCAGTACTGTATATCTGTGACAGACTTGACAAGACATATTGTTTTTTATGATAGTAGCAAATGGCACAAACAGGTTTTCCCTTTAACCTGCACTAAGTGCTTTTCTATATATTTAAAATAATGTAATCACAAAACAGAAGACTTCTTTAAAAATACTGTTTTGAAGTTTCCACGTTAGAAAATGTACTGCAGTTGAGGAATCACCCAGCAGTTTGAGGAAAGAGCGTTTGCACTCATTTCCCTGCCCCTGCTCAAAACATCACCAGCAGTTGGCAAAAAGCTGCATGGTGTGAAATAGCATGAGAGGTGTTTTTATGATGTAAATTGACCCATAAAGCTAATGGCCCATTGTTTTTTTTTGTCAATAGACACATCACAGCATTTGTTCCAAATGTTGTACGCCATTTATAAAAAAAGCCCACATATGCCTTTTCTTCAGAGTTAGCTTCTTTAAGATAGACAAAACTAACACTTTTCAAAAATGTTTTAAAATGCTTCCTAAGATACCCTAAAAAATCAACTTAAATGTCCTCTATAAACAGAGGGTTCTAAAGAAGGCTAAGAACATTTTGGAGTGTGTTTCACACCCCTCCCATCTGCGAGATGCCCCTGTGTCCCCAAGTGTAAACTTTTCAAACCTTCACTGAACTGTTCTGTGACTTCTTACTGTACATCCCTACAAATTTTGATTCTGATTCAGGCAATCAATTTGTGAACTGTAAACAGTGCTAACCTTTCTGATATTCAAAAGTAAATGAAAGCGACTAAACTAGTCGTGTTTGAAGATCATACCAATTTAGGAGATGAACAAACATGAAAGAAAAAGGATATGAAATTCGAAAAGATTTTGATCATTCACATCTGGGCAAACAGGTGGCAGTTGACGTTTAGTGTAGATAAGAGCAGGGTTTTTCCTGCAGGTAGTAAAAATGTGAACTATAAATACAAAATGGGAAACAGCTGGAAGATACTTATGCAAAAGACTAAGTTATTTATATTGTCTCATCATTTACATCTATAACACAATGTGGGGATTCAATTAAAAGGCAAACAAAAGGCTAGGATATACAGGATATATTTAGATATGTATTTAGTAGTACAGGATTAAATGTTGTGTTAAAGTTTGTAATGCACTGTTAGGCTCATTTGGAATGGTGGGTACAAATTTTGTTACCAGTCCACTGTCGTAGTGCTGTTAATGTGGGGAAAGTGGTTTATGCACATTGTTTCGACCAGTTATTATTTGCTATTATATGATCAGCACTAACAGGTTATTAAACTTATAATTTTGATATTTCACCATAGTACCTATTTGTCTTTCACACACAGCTACAGTGTTTGTAAAAATTAAATCTCACCACACACCACTTTCTCAGAAGCCAAACTAAATTTAAAAATCTTTTTTACATTCATGATGTGATCAAGATAAGCCAACATTCTCAGTGCGCTTTTGCATTTTTAATTAATTGTTTCAGGATCTCAAAGAAAAAGTTTAGTATTTTTAAGCTGTATTTTTTAGTTTTGCCTGATAATTATAATTTATTTTTATTTTACAGTTGGGTTTGTTTGTATATGCACACGGGGTCGGGAGGTTTAAGTCTTCACTGCGTCACCTGACAGTGTTACAGAGTAGTGCAGTCCTGCATTTGACAACTGGAGTAAAATAAGAATGAGGTGTAGCACATCAACTCTGTACACCACAGTGCCTACCACAGCTCGCCTACAGACACATCCCACATTCCAGATGGTTGTATATACAATATGTTTCATAGAATGCTTATAGTCTCTGTAGAAGATGTTTTATGTTCCAGAAACCATAATAGTAATAAGAATCCACATTAAATTTAAAGCATGATTGAAACATATATCCTGTAGAAGGGGAAATTATTCTGTAGTGATTTCTGCATGAAAAACCATATCTTCTTCCAATTTAAGTAGCCATGTGTTCGTGTTCCTTAGGTGTTATCATTTTAATTTGATTATTACAGATGATTAGCTGCTGTATTTGGAAATTAATCAAGTATAGTGAAGAAGCCTCCAACCAGCCTATTGTACATTCTGAGTATAAGAGAACACACATTTCCTTTCTTTACCTGAAGGTTAATGATTAATGAAGTTGACCTGAAACTTTAGCATGTCCTAACTTTCATTAGTATCATTTGGCACTGCGTTTTCCCATCACCAGATGAACAGACCCTTTTCTCAGACATCGGTAATAAAAATATCTGTGTGACCAAGATATACGACTGTATGGTTTAACAGCACAGAATTGTAAGTACATGAATGGGCCGTCTCTCAGCCTGTGACCTTCTCTGCTATTACATTGATGAGTGTTTTGGCAAGCTGTCCTTTGACAAAATTAGGCTCACAGGAAAACCAAAGGAAAGGGAAACAATTCATTTTAACCCATGGCAGAGTCTTTGTTCCTGAATAAGGAGTACTTGCAAAGTAGTAATTAGAGTACAATTTTAGGTATCTAAAATCTCATGTCTCTGAATTAAGCTTTTAATAGCACGAATAAAACTGTAACTTTGTCTTTCTGTGTTAATCTGGTTCTCTCCAATTAGTGTTTGCATTTTGAAATAGTATTAGGTTGATCAATTAGTGTGCTTAATCCTGGAGAAGTTGAGCAGCCACAGGAGTAAATCAAGTAGAAGCAGTCTACCGGGGATGCAGCCTCGTTGCCGGTTCTTAAAGAGCAGGTGGAACATTCAGAAGGGCAGCCGTGAACATAGACCCCTCCAAGAAACTATCAACGTGTCAGAAACGCTGCAGACAAATCCGTCTGAGTCTCTTTGTAGTCACTCGAATTAAACACCCATCATCATAATCTTCTGCCCGTACAGGATGTTTATATCTATAGTGTACACGTTCTCCTTGGGGTCAGTGTTAAAATGGATCAAAAGAACAACAAGATGGAAAACCATGAAACTCCAAGTAACGTATAATAAACACAGTATGACAAAAGAACTGATTTTGCAATTGTGGAATCTAGTGTGCAGTGAGACCGCTCAAGGGCTCAGAGCGTGTGAACCTCTGGTGCTTCCTGGGGCCACAAAGATTCACCCATAAACCAGAGTTTGGTAGGATATTGCTGAAACTCTCAAGTTCTAGATCATATACAGTATGTCTCTTCAGATGGTTTATAAAAACTACAGTTTTTAAGGCTGCACTTAACTGTGTTGTCACAAACATAGTAACTCCTGCAAAAAGGGTGTTGTGAAGTCCTCACCAGGACAGTTTAGTCCTCACGAAGACAGTTTACTTTCTTTATCAACAAGATGCCATCTTCTTTAAAAATTAGAAGTGCAAAAACTACAGTATTTGTCTCTGCTTTCACCCCATGTCAAACTTCCTTCAGTGGTATATGCTGTAGAACAGTCCAGAAAAATAAGATAAGTTAAGATCGCTTTATTGGCCATATACAATTTCTTGCATTAGGAATTTGTCTTTTCGCAGACCCCAGCTTGCTCTCCATGAGACACACAGACAGGGAGAGAAGCTTGGGGTCAGAGCACAGGGTCAGTCATTTATGCGGCGCCCCTGGAGCAGCGAGGGTTCAGGGCCTTGCTCAGGGGCCCGACGGAGTAGGGTTTCTCTGCCGCCCATGAGATTTGAACCGGCAACCTTCCAGCCACAGGCGCAGATCCTGAGCCACAGAGCCAGTGCTCCGCCCTAAATAGTTGTGTGTTAAGAGTTCTGTTCACTTTTCTCACTTTCTAAAAATATAGTCGTGCTCCTTCTTATTAATGACGAAAAACTGTACGTGCCACAAGACGCCCCATCTCCCTTTGTTTAACTCCACTTTATTGTTTACTCTTCATCTTCATATTGATCCCAGATAACGACATGCTGTTGAGTTTGTCAATATTCAAAACGGACTTTGCCTCAAAAAAAATATAGTCAGCTCAGCCGATAAATGTCATCACCTGCTGATATTTGGCTTTTATAAATAGCACACTGTACACATATTTGAGGTGCATACATCCACTTGGAAAAGACAATGTATTCAGATCCATTTTAATCTTGGACTGGTTAAATTATATAACAGGAATATGATCTACTTTCTGCCTCATATTACAGCTCTGTCTGAAACAATTCAGATGTGATTAATTGCATCTGCATTTGTGGCAGCAGTTACAGCCAGAAAACAAAAGAATTTCTTTTCATTTGACTCTCCTTGCCCCCTCACACCCCACTCCCTAGTCTCAGGTCACCATCTGTTTCTCTCTCATTTTATTATTTGGCAGGGAATAAAAAAGATTTTGACTTTATTATTTTATGTTGTTTGTAATATGAATCAGGTGAGGGATCTTTTTATTCTCTCTTCCCCCCCTCTGGAGTTTTGGTCATTGGGTTTTATTTTCTGTGTAATTCTGCAAGTGTCAAATCGATTTAGGCTTCAGCTTTGATCAGAGTCCAAAATGGTATCGATTTGCACTTTTTTTTTTGGTGCAAAATACAATTCATCTGCTGCTTCCTTACGGTAACAGGAGCCTCACCAGGCTGTATCCCCGGCCTGTTTAATCAGTTATGGGCATACTGAAGTGCTCTCGGAGGGCGGAATGGAAGGGCGCAGGCAGAGAGTGCCCCACTGCGACCCCTGAGGAAATGGACTGTTCCTCGCTGTGCACTGACACACATCCCACGGCTAATGCCTTTCACAGAGCTGTCTGAAATTTGGCCGTTTTCAATTCTATCTGGGTCTCGGACCAAATGATTTTTTTTTCCTGCAGAGTGAGAGCCTGCCTTCACCCTTCTACATGAAGCTTCCAAGGTTTCAGGCAAAGCGTCTTTCCAGCAAGCCCAGGAGTAAAATTAGCTTCATGCCCCAGATATTGCATTAGTATCTAATTGTCTTGGGAAGGGGGTTGTAGCCTTCTTGTGGCTTTTCTTAAGTCCTCTGAAAGAGCCTGGGATTCTCAAGTCCTTTGTCTTTCCCAGACCTGCTTAGTTAGCTCTTTGCTGTCTTGAACATACCTCGACAACAAAACCAAACCAGTGGATGATGGGATTTACATAGCTGCGCAATAGCTTCCGAGTCATAATTTTGGACAGGGGCAATAAACTCCAGCTTCTACCACTGATGAACCGTGTCTATATTTAAGATTTTCTTGTTCCTGCCAAATCGTGCATTGATGAGGCGGTTTGTGTCAGCCTCACTTTTAAAATTTAATACTTTATGGATCATACCTATGTGTAATGTGTGCAGTTCATCTGCTGTTTGTGTAATGAACAATAAAATATCACCTTTCTCCAGTTTATTTTGTGTAGGAGTTTTTCTGGATATTATAAATAAATGTCAAATAAATCTTGTATCATGAGGATCATAGGCAATGCTCAGTACAGTACATCAATACTGTGTGGGTGTTTTAAAAATGAGTGCTGTGGTGCATATTGTATTACAATCATGCACCCTTTTTGACTCTGGCTGTTCTTTAAGCTGCAAGTTTTGTTTGCATGAGAGCTTATGTTTTAGCTACTGTATCAGGCGCCTGTAAGACCATGATGTTTTCACAGTCCCAAGCTGGCTGCAGAAATCCAGATAACTGATAAAATGAAAACAGTGAGGTGAAACATGACGGTTTGCCGTGTTACTGACAAATAACCTTTTCCTGTGGTGCTGTCAAACAGGAATGAAGGTTGTAGCTTTCAATAATATCTGCTGCAAAGGTACAGGATGAAATTCCACTCGAACTTGACATGCTATTGATAATAAAGGTGTCATTGATGGCCTGTTTGGTTAGGGACAGAGATTTTTAGCCTCCTAAATATCTGACATATACACCTTAAACATAGTGATCAGTGATGTTTAATGTAAACATGAGAAGCACAATAAATTATTTTGAGGGTGGAAGAAGTACAGGAAAACATTTTGGGAGGAATTAGAAGAAAATGAAAGGCATCTTGATCTAGTATATTCAATTAATACGTCTTTAGTAGTACAGTTATATAACCTTTTTGTTGTGTTGCTAGGTATCCACAATGTTTTTTGGAAACAGTATGGATTGAATGCAATTACTTAGAGATCCGCTTTCCAATACGAGCACCGCATGGAAATGGGTCTGGAGAATTATTTTTTTCATTTAGAATCAGAGGGAATTAAAAATGAGAGATTTTACGAGTGAATTAACAGTAGTAATTGGTAAGTCAAAGAGCTTGACAAACAACATAGACATCATATTCATTAAGGATGAAACTTCCAAGATGAAAAACTGTTCACATGCACAGCCGGAAATCTTGACAAAGATGAAAGTAGCATTGGAGATGTGGGATGAAAAGAAATCAGAAGTTTTGATGCTTTTGGCCTAAATACTCTCCAGTTGTGACATACACTTAAACATTAAACAAGTCCCCATCTTTTTTCACTGCAGATTGCTAATTATCCAGCACCACCCACTTATACCCTCTTTAAGTATTGTACTAGGTGCTATTGTGAAGTACTCCTCTTTTGTGCTCCTACTGTAGTTACCTCCTCATTACAAAAGGACAATAAATCTGACAACGGCACATTCTAAAGAATTACAAAGGTGATATGTGCAAGCATAAAGGCGCACAGGTTCACTTCACTGATGCTGTAATTCAGTGAAACAGGGAACTGCATTCTGGGAATGCCGCTGCCAAGTGCGCCGTAATGTCAAGCTGTTCATAGAAGCAGAACTTCTTAGAACTGCTGTGAGGTATTATGGCCATCAGATGATACAGTCATCAGATTCGGGGAGGACATCATGGAAATGCCCTGTAATCCTGGCAACTGTGGTGATGAATTGGCACAGCTGGTATCTGATAATGGTAGCATTGCCTTCACATGGCAGGATTCACCTGGGACTGTCCAGCTTCGGTTTGGGATCGATGTGCTGCATCTCCAGGTCGTAGTACGATCCCAGACCTGGGAAACGTGTCAGGTTTCCAGCTGTCACTGTGCAAATCACGCGCAGTAACATTCCTGTTATCCCTCTCAGTGCTCTTCATTGCTGTCTGCGTGCTTGTGCTGGAGATGTTTTTGCACACCCTGTACTGAACACTTGCATAGGAGATGTGGCTCTTTTTAACTTCTTGTCAAAACCTTGACATGCAATGTGACACCCCAAAGTTGTAGAATTCCGAACTTTATCTTTTAAGATTTAAATGGTGACTGCATTTCAAAAGTTTTTTATGTGTTTCTATGTTTTATGTATATATATATGTCTTTAAAGATAACAGTAAGTCTGAAGATTATTTTATAATATACATGCTATTTCAATCTAAAAAAAATGTTTCAAAGACATTTCCAATCAAACGCGTCTCAGGAGGGCTGTGTATTTGTTTGAAATCTTTTTGAAATGAAACTTTCTCAATGAGCAAACCCTGTTATTAAAAATGTATTAAATTGAAGGAAGTCATGCACTTCTCCTGTCATCTTATTCTTCAGAATGCAGCATAACTTGGCAAAATTAATTTTGTGCATTAATTTAGTGTTTGTGCAGTATTGCCCATTCATTACACAAGTACCTAATTAGATAAAAACCTAAACTCATGGGCTTGGTTCCGATACAGTACCAGTGAGGCTGGTTTTAGGTCATGCTGCTCTTCCTTTTGATCTACTAGTTAGCCCTTTTGGAATTGGTAGACACCCAAAGGCTTTATTTTCAGTCTTGGAAAATACAATTAGAACTTCATTTATGATTTTTCAGTGACTAAATAAGGGTTAAATACAAAGCAAACTGACCTAACACTCATAGAATATTTCAACAGTGCATGTTAATTTTCAACGTTTCCATGTAAAAAGAGTGATCAAATAAGAAAATCAGTAAATTGTGATTGAAGTACTTTTTGTTCAGAATATCAAATCGATGGGGATAATATAGCAAGGTGATAGAAAAGAGCGATTAGACTGGATTTATGTTTATAATTTTTTTTTCCTTAATGATTGTCAGTTTTAGAGAGACATACTGTGTTGGGCAATGCACTTGTGTTTTGTACTGATTGATTTCATGAATACAGAAGTGGTCAACTACGTGGTAAAACACCTCAGGACAGCAGAGTATACAAACACATTGATATGTTTTTGTTTCAGCTCAGTGGAAGTTCCTGAATGTCAGGGTTCAATCCCAAGACCAGTTGTATGTCACATGACCAAACCATTTCTTGTCATTGGCTGGCTCGTGATGCAGCTATTATCTTTTTTTTCTCCCAGTGAATGGAAACAGTGCGCCACCCTTCAAAAACGATTACATTTGCACATCTTTAAATATCTTCCTGAGCATTAGGCTAAAAATGTGATTTTACAAATTGCATAGGATGACCTTAAACCCCAGGGCTGAAGTAAGAGCTTTTAGGGATCCATAGCCATTTAAAAAACTACATTTTCATATATAAATTTAAATATATTGGTGCTTTCCCTGATGGCCAGTGAGGCCTCCAATAGGTTATTAATGTCTTGCTTTGCCCTTACACCTTTGTAACTGGCAGTTTTCCCCCAGCACTGGGAGGATGATGAGATGTTTAAGTCGCATGTGTTTGCCTTTGTTGAAACTAATTTCCTGAAAAGGGGTTGAGAAGCAGGCCTTGTCTATACACGACCATCTCAGTGTCAGATTTACCATCTTTCACGTCACCCCGATGGATTTCACACGATCCACGGTGGAGCAAAAACCCGGGGATGTCGGTGGAGGCTGGTGGGGAAAACTGCAGGAACCCGAGAAGAGGAGGCACGTCTTCACGCGAAAGGGTGGTGGGAGAATCAAGCAAGCCGATCAGCCATGTTGTTGAAGACAATATCCTGGCTTCTTTCTAGAAGTGACTTAACGAGATTCTCAGATCAGTTAGCTGCCCACTACCGTATGGGCTAAATGGGCCAAATGACCTCCTCTCTTCTGCACCCTTTCCTATATCCTTCTGTGAGCAGTTCCGTCAGCCTGCGGAAGGGATGCGTATGTATACGGTACATAGGGTGGACTGAGCAGTCAGTGCGCGTTCTGTTGTTTTGTTTTACGGCCTGGTCCACTGGGGTTTGTGGGCTGGCCGGGGACTGGCAGAGGCTACAAGGGCAATTGAAGTGAACTGCCATTGAAGAAATACTGCAGACAAGTGGCGAGTCTCCTTCGAGGAAGTCCCCCATAGGCAGAGCAGACTGAAAGACAGAAGGTGGAGACCGAGTATCAAATAAAGGGCAAGGGAGTATGAATTGGTGGGGGTGCTGTCGGTGGTCATTTTTGGTGCGTGCTTGTTTGATTAAGACGTTTTTTTATTGAAGGAATTAGACAATTCGTGAAATGGAGAGACCAGTTAATAAATCATGATGGTTTTAGCTTTAGAATGAGTATAATAAAATGAGTACAAGGTGGTTTTCTTTATGATTGAAGTACTTAATATTTCTACCACGAGTGTCTGAGAAATGTATATAATTGACTGTGTATATTTGCCTGATATAATTTTGCTAGTGGTTGACAAGACAATTTAATTACTTTCTTCTAATTGTATGAATATTTTATTTTAAACAACATCTATATCAATTCTGCCATTTTTTCTGTTGTTAACCATCGCTCAATGAGTAGATATGTGCATTTTTTTCAAATGCTCCCTTAATAAATAACCACATTGATATATTGTACATTATACCCTTCTTTTTTGTTTAGACTGAAAGATGCTTTTCTAATTTTAATCCTAATGCCGTTACTGACATAATACTTGAATCTGTGCTTTAGTGTTTTTTACTGCAGGCGTTAAGGAGCATCTAAATTGACTTATTTTACAGTTTACTGATCTGTAGCATGCTTTCTGTAAGCAGTTGCTATATGTTAAGCATAAGGAGACAACAGACTGCTGGTTTACTGGATTTTGAATTGAGATAGGGTACGTTGTTATACGGCACCTACTTAATGAGTTTCCTGCTGCAGTGTGACAACGATTTAGTACTGAGCTTCCCCGTGTTATTGCGCTGGATAAGTGCCAGCAATCTTAAGTCTGAATATGTCCTTCTCCTCTCTCAACTGTTGTAGGAAAGAAGACGCTTACTATAAAGCCAAGACAACCTTTTTTTAAACCGGAAGTTTTTTTAAGGAAAAAAAAAAGATTTGTGAAAACAGCCCAGCAATAAAATGGCACACGCTTCATAAAGCACTGTTTGATAGATATCACTTGCACCATTAAGAACTAAACGACAAAGGATGTAATTTCAGTTCTGCCATGCAATATTAATCAAAACGGCTTTAAAACATCTTGCTGATGGGAAGTGTGACAATTTGACATTGAAGAATTATATGATGGAGACATCTATCTTCATCTGATTTCAAAGTAAACTCTATAAAACATACAGCTGTTTAATCTATCTTTACATTTCACCACAGGTTTTGACATGAGCATGCACTTCGAGGTGTACGGCCTTTCATGGAGATAGATTGTTTTATAGCATCTTTTATATAGATTAGAGACCACCATAGGTTAGAGGAGTTTGTTTCTATTGGGAGTGTCATATCTCAGCTTGTTAGCTTCTAACTCAGAGCTCAGTGTTACATGCAGTGTCGGAGCCAGCAACAAAATGCAACTGAGACGAACAGATAAAAGGTTTTAGTTTTTTTTCTAAGTATGCTCCATTTTGTAGCAAGGTAGTTGCAGTCTGAAGTCTAAGAATGTAACATTCTGTCTTGGGGTTTGATACAATAATACAGTACGTATGAAAATATAGTATCAATATGGTATGTAATCATCAGGCAGAATTCTATTCCTTGGCGTTCAGAGGTTGAGAAGGCTGTTTCTTCTCTTCTTTTGTGACCCCATGATTAATGTCTTCTAAGTGAAGTCTTTAAATAATTAAGAGTGCCAATTAAATGCCTTGCAGCATCTTCAGAAATACATTACCTGCAGTTAACGTCTGATCCCTGTGTGTCGGCAGCCTGTGACGTCACAAGGGCTCTGTCATCAGAGGGGAAGCAACTTGTTTTTCTTTCCTTTCTCTGGGCTTCGGGTGCCAGGAGGGGAGAGGCTGGAGCAGGTCTCAGGGTGGCACCAGGGGTGTCCAGCTCAGGGCTCTCCCAGTCCTGCTCTGCACTCAGAGCTCATGGGACAGACACCGGGTTGCCATGGCCCTCACTAGGACAAATAATAATAATAATAATAATTGCTTACACTTATATAGCGCTTTTCTGGACACTCCACTCAAAGCGCTTTACAGGTAATGGGGATCCCCTCCACCTCCACCAGTGTGCAGCCCCACCTGGATGATGCGACGGCAGCCATAGTGCGCCAGAACACTCACCACACATCAGCTATCAGTGGGGAGGAGAGCAGAGTGATGAAGCCAGTTCATATATTCAAATAGCGCTCTGATAAAGGGTGGGCGGCACAGTTCTGCTATAATTATCTAAATCTGTATGCAGTGTTTCGTGCTGTTTACAACACCGTGAAAAGGAGCACCCAAATGTATTTAGACGTTTTATTGAACTTTGATTTATTCAATCACTTCAACTATTTACAGAAAAGATTGTCAGTAACCCAAGCCAACACATTTTCACTCCCTCCTGAGTGCTAGAAGATACTTATTACAAATAATTAATTAGTATAATAGTAATAATTAGTATAATAAAATAATTTTAACTCTAGTAATTACTGAATGGAAATTCAAATGATGATATTTTTGAAGATGGTCACATTACTTATACCTGAATTATTCTCTAGTATGTTAGCTTTCAGTAGCCATTGCTGTTGAGCTACTGTATAAGCCTGATAAAATCATATAAACGTGTTCGTTTTGGAAAAGAAAATATATATTGGTAAAAAAAACTTTTGTGTAAAACATTGCTTTTAAAGAAATTATCTCCCTGAAGGTTTTGTGTTTACTGTTAGAAAAATATAATTTTGATACTTCACTTCTCATCTAAAGTTTGTTCACAGCTTTAACTTTAAACAAATAATAATGTGTATACATATAAGCAATGCAGTCTGTAAGTCTCTGATTTTATTTTTTGTCTGTGACTTACAGTACAATGTTGATGGATTACCTCATATACTTTGAATTTCATTAGGTTTGTCTACGTTACCTACATTAGTTTTTGATCTGCATTATTAATTATTAATAGGCCAAGCTTCCACAAAACTCTCTGCAGTATTACTTTCTGTCTCTTGTAAATTATGGCAGTATTTTCCAGAGAAAGTAACATATAAATGTCAAAATGGATTACCTAGAAGTTGCCTGAAATTTTTAGAGAAAATTTATGTTTTTAAAAATAACTCAAAAGGCACTGTTTCATTATTAATTTAACTTCCCTGGAAGACAGCATTAGCATTTGTTCAGACTAAATCAGAAGTGAAAATCTTGCTAGTTTTAGAATTGTCATGCTTTTTTTTCTGGATACAGCTTGCTTCCGATATATAGTACACTATATGTGGATAGCTCAAAATCTTAACTTTGCTGTGCAAACAGTTAATATTCTGTTGAAGAGAATGTCTATGGCATAATTTACTTTTCTGAACAGAAGAAAGGTAGCCAGTGAGAGGGCCTTTTTGCCCCTCAATTCTCAAGGTAAGCATATCTAAACAAAGCCCTGGTATGGACTCCAGGCCTTCCTTCAGATACACTGGGCAGCTATTGCCATATTCCTGCGGTTCTTTGTGTAAGGAAGGGCTTCTCACTTTATTGCACTTCCCTGCAGTTTCCACTTGTGTCCTCCGGTATGTCTTCCACTGTTGAACCTGAAGCAATTCCTTAGGTCGACTTGAGAGATTATACAGTACCTAGTTTCATCAAGTAGTTTTCTCTGTCCATAGATGAAAGAAGTCGTTGGGTTTTTTTTTTTGTCTTCCTTTTCTTTTCCTGCCCCTGGGGTGTTCTGCAAGCATTCCCTTTTGGGATCTTGTCTGCTGCTGGATCCTCTGGCCCTATGGGAGACAGTCCCCTGGCTCCACGGTGTTGGGTTGCTCATGCATGGTCATGCTTCCTAAATAATCAACTGGGTTTTCCGCACTGCGATGAAAGTGCATTAATTCCATAGAGTTTTGTAGGCTGTTGTACTGAAAGACACGTACTGTACTGTTTCTTTTTTGTAGTGCAAGAGCGAATCTCAGGTAAATGACTTCCCCTTCCTCTGCCCTGCAACTCCCCCACCCCTCCAGCTGTGCACACAGGGCCTTATAGCTTAAGTACCAGAGACTCGCGGTTGGATTTCTTGCCTAATTAATTTTAAGAGTAAGTTCAAAACGGCATGCAGAATAAAATCTAAATAATAAGCATGCATTTACTTTGATTCATGTAGAGGAATGTTTCAGAACCTTTTATTCGTGCTATTCACGGGAGAGACGCCGAGTGTGTTTTCATAACAAAATACACTGACAAGGACAAAACTTCCATCCGAGCTGAACTGCTGCGGCGTCAGAGAAGACGACGCTTCCCCACTCTGCTGTCCCTGGGGCCGTGCAATGTGCTCCACTGCATAGGAAAGCTCGTTGTCTCTGTGTCATTGGTGATCACCACAAGATGTCCCATCCTGCATCCCCTCTGGTCCAGGGAACATTGCAGAGAAGTCACATTTTGGAGGGTTACAAAGAGTGAGCCAGAGGAATTGGTCCACGTGAAAAGTGTTTTACCTTTGTTTTTCCTGCGGTGGCGATGCAAACGTGACGAGAGCTGCCTCAGACAGTTACAAGGGCCGGGTTTAGTCTGACGTTGGCAAGCAGAGTTGTTTCTTGCAACTTAATTTGTTCTGCTTCCTTTCTGTCTCCTGACAACACCGAAGGTTCGTTGGCAGGTTTTACAGAGAACAGTAGGTCCCCCCGTTATGCCACAATCAGTGTTTTCACTTTGTAGAAAAGTGTGGGAGTAAAAATAAATACAACCCACTTCTCGGAGTGAATAGTATTTATCTATTGAAGTTGCGAGACCATGAATGGGTGAAAATTAGAATCTTTGGTTCACTTTCTTTGTATATGATCAGACTGACTGTGTGAAAATGCTTCATCCAAGCACAAGATAAAGCCACAATTTGCACATACTGTAGGGCATTTGACCTGAATCCAGGAAATGCATTTGGATGATTATAGGAGCTAAAGCTTTATGGAATAAGAAGCAGCAGTTACCCGTTGCACATGTTGAGGATGATCCAGAATACAGTCACAAAGATTACAGCTGCATGTGTATATGGAAAGATTACTACAGAGAGGAAATACAGTATGTGATGTTAAAGAAATAGGCAAATGCATAAATATTTTAACAAAGGTGCAAATGTTCTGGAATTTTCGCTGTGTTCAGTGTAAACAGCTTTAATTCACATCTGTATTTTTCACTACTTAGAAAAACTGGTTTCAATGAATGTAATTCACTTACATTTTAAAAGCGTTGTGTAACGTATCAGAATTTAAAATTGCAAATGCTAATTGCAAAAAGGTATATCCTCCATGTATGAATGTTATATAAACTATTTTAAGTTCCTGCTTAATTTTACTTTATTTTAAAGGCTTGTGTAAAAAAATAATCATGATAATTTAAAGGTATTATTTTCCTGTTGTCTCATATAGATTGATTTTGCACAGTTCTTAACTAAAAAAGAAAATATTCACAGATGGCTAGAAAAGAGGTTTGTTAGCTCGGCTTACCAACTCATTTCATTTGTCATTTGTTAACTAAATGCCTTTTGTTCCTTGTGTTCACATGAGAAACAGAAAACATATTTAGAAAGTAAGGGTTTCCACTCTACTACCAAACCCTTTTCGTGTGTCTTAAACAGCAGTATAAACTCCTTGTAGCCATTAGATCTCAAAAGGAAATCTCGACTGGGCGCCGTCAGTGCTGCTGTGGGAGACCACCTAAGAAAACCAGGCCACTGCTGTAGGCCGTTTTGGTGGGCCCTGAAGATGCACGTCGTCTTCCGTATTCCAAGTCCTCTAAAGCGCTACAGTATATCAGTATAACATCTGGCAACAACTTATTTATTTTTATTTTTATTTTATTTTTTGTATTATTATTATTATTATTATTATTATTATTATTATTATTAAAGTCCTTAAAATATCCATTAAGTATCTATTAATATCCATTTAGTCCCCTCTATGATACAGTATATCTAAAAATAACAGTAAAATGGGGAAACATTTAAATCCATATGATTGTTCTCGTTAATTCATCAGTTCTTTTCCCTCTATTATTATTCCCCTGAAGTGAAGTACTTATTTATGCATCGTGGTTTTGCCTCAAAAAGAAAGCGAGAGTGAGAGAGAGAGGATTAGGTGATGATCACAACGTGTCATTGTAGAAGGTAATTATACAGTTCTGTGTGAAATTGAAAAACCTGTTCTTTATGTGGCCTAATGGATGTTAAGGTCATTAGTTATATGAGTCTTTTCAGCTGTAATCAGATGTGAAACATTCTGTTAAGCACCCATAAAGAAACATCTGCTTTACTGAATGACCTTCTGGTAAAGAACACAGAGCATTCATTCAGTGAATATGTTGATATGTTACTCATTACAACTGCTTGGAGTCTGGATAGAAGGCTGGACTAATTTTAGAGTGCGCCTTTGGCTAGAGGTATAAACGGCAGCATTTTTTTTTTTACGCAACGGCCTGGAAATCGCTTTTATTTTTCACCCTCGCAAGTTTTTGTTCTGTGCAGCAGGTGAACTGGCTGACGTTTTTTGCAGCTTGCGGGGGGGGGGTGGTGGGGAGGTCCCAGGTGAACCAGATTGAGCGGCAGTCTCTCACACGTTGGTCCAGATGTGGCCCTGTCATGACGCCCGTGGATATCCAGATACATTTGCCTAACGCAGTGCGCTTGATTGGAAGGGACAGGGGCTGTACTGTATGTTGGTGCCAAATCTGATTTTGCCTCATCGTTATTCATGCTCTTTCCAGCCGGGCCGCCTGCAGGCCATGACGGTTAACGTTCCCCTTGTGTTTCTTTTTTGTCTCGTGTTTTGGAGCAGAACAACCCCCCAACCACCACCAAGGCCCGCCCGCGATCCAGCCCATCCCTCCTCCCCACAAGCCTCCCCCAGCCCAGGCGCACCCGTCCGTCACCTCTCTGAACCGCAACTCCCTGACGAGTCGGAGGAACCAAAGCCCGGCCCCTCCGGCCGCCCTGCCCGCCGAGCTGCAAACCACACCTGAATCCGTCCAGCTGCAGGACAGCTGGGTCCTGGGCAGCAATGTGCCTCTGGAAAGCAGGTCAGTGGCTTCCACACCGGGAGTCTCCCCGGAGCTCCGGAGGCTCCTCGCCGCCCTCCCGTGGGCGGGCGTGCCGGACGGGGAGGTCTGGAAAGGGAAAGCCTGTGCTCGCTTATAGATAGACATGCATGCACGGCGGTAAAGGAAGCATTAATGCGATGGACACATGAAAAAGATCTTCTTAAATGTAAAGAATGCCGCCGAGTGGCCTGTGTGCTCCTGTTATTAGCATCAGATCTCGATTGCTGCCGGGAGGTTTGGTGTGAGAGTACTAATGCATTTTCTCTTTAGTGTGTCGAGTCCGTCTGCCAGCCCACCCTCCCACTAAAGCACCATAACTAATCATCAAACCCCCATTAAAACCGTTTCCAGCTTTTAACGATGCAGGGACTTAGTGACAGCAGCATGCAAACCTCTTTCAGATGGGAGTGGGGGAGGTGGGGAGTGACTTTTGAAAGAGTCAGAGGGGTTATGGCTCTTACGAGGTTAACAATGAGTTTTTCTTCTCCCATTCTTGTTTGGAACAGTGCATTTACTGTCTTCATTACCATTTCCTTGGCTATGCTATACATTGCCTGGTTTACAGTGACTCAGTGTTTTCTGTGTTATTACTTCAGTATACCACAGTAAACTCGTTTGCAGATAAAAGGCACTTCCTTTTAAAAGATCTTTTAGCTTTCTCTTATAGAGAATTATGGTGTGGCTACCAATTATGGTGTGGCTACCATAATTTCCATCAGATGTCTTTTCTCCTTTTAAAATGCCAGGTGCTTAAATGCTTAATGTCCTAGAATGTCCCGATGACTGACTTTCTTCTGAATATGGATGAAATAACATGCAGACATGCATTGTTAACAGCAGTATGTACCTCTGCTAATATGGCCAAAGAAAAAGGTTGTATGACATTCTGCCTCAAGTCAGTGAGTTTACTTTGGCTACGAGTGTAGCTGTGTCTGAATGAAAAGAAAAAACAGAAAAGTCATGAAATCACAGCTTTCCTAATCGACAAGCCTTTCTTGAAACGGGTTTTCAAGCAATGCCTTGGTGTATAAACAGCAAGTGTTTTAAAGTGATAATATTAATGGTATGTTTTCTTAAGTTTAACTATTTTCTGTGTAAGAAGTTGGGTAGCATTTTTTTAAACAGGTGTACTAGAATGTTTGCAGTTTCCCTATGTCTCTAAAAAAAGGATAAAGAATTATGGCAAAATAGACAACCAAAAGCTTTCTTCAAAAAAGGAAACTGATGTTAATTAATGTAATGTAATCGTGTTAATTTCTGATCTTAATACAGGTTAGACGTAAACAAAAATGCATATTCTAAATTTCCAACAATTTCCACATGACAATCCACATGGCGGTGAGGCTGATCTGCATACTGTTCTTTTTCCTGTTTTTTTCACTAAATGAATGCCATTTGTACTCAGCTCTATGGTACTATACTGTATATGGTTTCAGTAGTCTAGCATGTGTTTAATATTTCAATATATGCCTGCCTGTGAGATGGTGCTCATTTAATATGCAACCATTTGCAGTTTTTAGTGCTAAAAAATCAGTCCTTTCTTTCCATTCGACAACTTTGATAAATTTTTGGAAAATATGAATGTTTATTTAATATTACAAATGCCATTAAGTAGACTGTACTCGGGGATACAGGTAAAATTAGTTTTATTCCTGCTAATTAAAATAAACAAAATCATCATTCACCTGGAGGTGTACGTTAAGGTTTTTAAAAACAAAATTTTAAAAAGATTCCCTTTTATAGCTATTAAAAGTAAAACTAATTCTCTTTAAGGTCATCTTCTACAGAATATAATTTCCATATACCCCTCCCTCTATTCTTAGGCTTAATATTTTTGGGGTGTTATTCTTCAGCTGTGCAAATAAGGGCGTCTGCTGGAAGACGTGTCCTCTCCACCCCCCACCCAAGGATTGATCCCACATTTCCTTCAACTCCACACTCGGACCACTCCCCCACAACCACCAGCATGAGGCCGGGGCCACCCCTGAGTGTAAAGCTACTGCTTTTGGAATTAGTTCTGAATGCAGTGTGACTGACAGCTGTGTATGTTTCTGACAATGCTAACACTGAAATAGTGAAATAGCAGGTTAGTTTCACGTTCTGAAATTATTCTTACTGGAAAGGTTTTTAACTGCAAGGGACTTACAGAAATGTCCTCTCCTAACTGAACCTTTTTAGCCACGAACAGCGAAGGCTGTGAGGGGACCTGATCCAAGATTTAAAAGGGCACTAAAGGCATTGACAACCCTGCTTACGTCTTCAAAACAGGAAAACCTGGACCACAGGACAGAAATTGGATATAAGTGAAAGTGCGTTTATAACTGGGACAGGGGGCACTTCTTTACACAGAGGGCTGTGGGAGTGTGAAACAGGCTGCCCATCTGTGCTGCTGAAGCTAATACCCTGCCTTTCAAGAAACAGCTAGATAAGATCCATTCATCACTTAGCTCCTAAATGCCAAATGGGCTATATGTGCCTGATGGCCTCCTCGTTTTTAATTCATAATACTCGAGTGAGGGAGACTCATTCTGCAGTTGCACTCTGTGAATACCACATCTGGTTTTCCTCTCCTTTTGTATTGAAGTTGTAAGTTATATATGGAAATTGTGTGTAGTGTTTAACCGTAACTGTTCAAAATACATGTCATTGGATTGTATGGCTAGAGCATAGCCTTTTAAAAAGAACATTTAATTATCTTTTTATGATGTGACATGAAGTATTTTATTCTGTTGGCTCAATGGTATTGTTTACACAACCGTGATTAAATATGTAAAATATGAATAAATGAAAGAATAGTGTCCAATTTGCTCTATCTCGTCATATTGTGCATCTATACTTTTCCTTATCAATTGTATAACTCATGTGAAACCTGCACACATACCTTGAGTTCATAATTACTAAAATTAGTTAAACAAAGATTTGTGTCCAGGAGGATACCCGTTCAGTGATGTGGAATGGAAAGCTGTTAGTGACAGCCAAACTGTGGGTTGCTAATCTCAATGCTTAGAATTGGAAACAACACACCCGCTGGCAAGATGTGTGAATCTGAACAACAGACCAAAATCATCTTTGGTTTCTATCCTGCATTGCATTTATTAATTTGCTGATATCAGTTGAGCTTTAATCTTTGGAAATTCTATACCATAAATCAGAGCAGTTTAATTAGCAAGGCATTGCTTGAACTCTTCTCTGAAGCTCTGAGCTGTACCCATGTTCTGGAGTTACCCCAGCTGAAAAGATATTTACTAGTTTGGACTTTGGTTAGACCCGTTTTGGAAATTGGCTGTGTAACCTACAGTACTGTAGGTTAGACGTGCCCAGAACAACATACCAGCAGTAGCTAATTGGTCCAAGAATCTTTTCCAGCTGTTTCGTGAAGGATCCCAGGCTTTGACAGCATGGCTGAGTGGTTTGTTCCATGCTGCCACAACTCTTCGTTTTGCATTTTATGATTGCACTTTTCACTTCCCTCTTCCGGCTCGTGATTCACTGTAAAGAAGATTGCGCAGGAGACAGATTTGTGGTTTATGTTGGATGCTGATTTGCTAGGAGTCTGTTAAGAGTCAGTTACTGCATTCACAATTTCTAGGACTGGTTTCTAGGACTTGAGAAAGACGAAACTAAACGGTTATTTTTTTATCTCTTCCGTTACCAAATGTGAGTGGGCATTCCTTGATAGGTAGATAATGCTGAGAGTTCACTACAGCTTGCAGTATTATGGTTTTGATTTAGTGTGCTGTACATTATACCACTTGTATCTGACTCATTCTTAATCCCAGATTCATTGTGAAAGTGCACATCCCACACAATTCTCATCTCCTTTTTTAGATTCCTTGTATTTTTAGGGGTTTTGAATCTTTGCATGAACCTCTTGATGCAGGGACAGCGCACGTCTGCATGCATGTTAGAATTGTGTAAGATAAAACTGGGCAAACATTAAAAGCTGTTCTACGTAAAATGGTGTTTACGACTACCCGAGAGGTACGTTTGTATTCCTTGCATGCTGTAGTGTTTTTTTTTCCATATGTTATGTTGTTTTAATTATTTGCTGAAACACAGTATTTTATAAACTAACTATATTATTTTGCTGTATCAGCATGCACTTTGGACACTGGAAAGGGAACATATAACAATATGATATTGTACTAAAAATAATTCATGAGGAGAAATAAGCAGTAAGTCCTGATCACTATCGTTAGCCAAGAATCTTAAGCCCTTTGTCTGCATAAAGGTTCTAATTAAGCAGAATCTTAATTTTGTCTCAGATGATGCTTTTCTCTGTATTTGCTCTTACTGTATACTTCTTAACAACAAAGAGGCACTTCAAAACGGGTAATGCCTTTAATAATACAATAAAAACATATGTTGTTCTCTTGGTTGATTGCAGTAACATCTTATGGATATTTTTTGATCAGTGCATCTTTGGTCTCCCAGTACAAATGACAACTTTTAGGTTAAGACAGATCTAAAAAATGTGTGTTAACTGTGCGCATAAAACCGTATGATATAATGAGTTTATTCTGACATATTTTCTAACCCCTTTTTTAGGTTGCCTTCTTCTTTCAGAGTAGTTTACAGCATCTCTCTACACAGCATTGTGTGTGCCCAAAGGCAACAAATAGACAACCGCACAACTATTCACTCCTTCACTTTGGAATACACCATGGAAAATCCAATTATTCTATTAGCAGCAACAGTAACACACTAGGGGATCGTCTTAAAGTACTGCAGGACTGTAGGAGCATTTGGCCAGCACCTGCTACATGCGTTCAAAAAGAGCCCAGGCAGGTGTTTGTGAAAAGCAAAGGCACAACAGCGTCTTTCTCCATGCGGTATTGCTTGGGCCTTCAGTCTGTACATGAATGAATGCCTGAATAGCTGTGTCATGTGTGTCTCCATTTAACACTTTAATTACTGTGACCCTTAATTGTTGTATTACAGTTAAATTGTACATCTTTAAGTAATTTGTATCAAGCCACTACTTAGTCCCATGTCTGCATTCCCTTAAAGTGCTGATGAGGATCAGTTTAGACTTTTTTTTATCTACAGTACTTTAATACCGAAAACATTGAGCTATTGACAGTGAAGTGCTGTGCGCTTTGAGAGACTGCGACACTCGGAGTCCATATAAAACAAATTCTTTGTTGTCAGTTGTTCAAGAACGACATTCAGAAACATGAAAAGGGATATTTGGATTAGCATAGTAATTTGCTTCTCAAAGTTACAGCATTTCGAATCAATTATAAACGGTCATCCAGTCTGTTTGCATTCAGACGTTTACACAGTTACGGTATTTGTTAATCTTGTCCAAAAAATTTAATCTGCTCAGTTCAGGGAAGATAGGCCTACTGAAGATCTAAAATATCTTGACTTCTCTGAGGATTTGGGGAGATCTATCTGCACTTGCCTTGACTAAATATATGTGAAGCAGAATTAAAAGTTTGTTTATTCGGTTCTATTTCTAATAGGAAATGCTCATAATATAATTTGCATATTTTGCCTAATTTTTAGGAGTTTATTTAGATTCATGGCTGTCTTATGTGCTTTTAGAATAAATTGCATACAATACACTTTTATTGCTTATTATTTCAAGCTCTTTAGGCACCAGATTTAATTAGGATATGAGCCAAATTTAAAGCATAGTTCCATTTTCAAATAGAGTTCCACCTTATTAAAGAAAAGCGATCCAAAAAACTCTCTTGACAGAGGATCTCGCTTAACTGGAGAAACTGTATGAGATGGTAAAAGTCAATTAAACCTAAAACAGTTTATGCTAACATAAAAGAGATTTAATCAACCTGAATTGCCATTAAGGGAGAAATGCACAAACAATAAGGATGTACTTTTCATAACCTATCATCCACAACACTATATTCTTTAAAGGTTTTTCTCTTAATTGTTTTATAAATATATTAACACTTTGCTGCATTGTCCAAATTACATTTGCAGTGTAAAATCACAGAAAACAGTGTAGTACTTATAGTGAATTAGTGAATTGTAAAAATAGTGAATTGCTTTTTCTTTAAAAGCCATGTCTGGTCTATTTCCTTTGATTTGTCCCAACGTATGCCTTAGGAAGGGTTTCTTTTAGCAAATTTTAATGTACATGATAAGCTCTGCTCTAACTCTGCTGCTTCAGTGTACTGTATGTATCCCAATAACTGTTCCAACAGTGTTACAAAACCACCTGTTTCCTTTTAATTTCTTTGTTACTGTATATCATTAAGCTTATGCGTTGTAATATGAATTCTGGTCAGTCATTTATTTTGTGATGCTTGATTTGTTAATAAGCAATAGTGTGACAGACAGAAGAAGAACTGAAACCCAGGAAAGGTTACAAACAAGAGGGACAGTAATGTAATGTAACTGTAGCAGCTTACTGATGCAAAGTTTTCATACGGTCATTTCTTGAAGGTTCAAAGGAGGTTGGACTTTTGGATATCTTTCACTCTTGCGTGTTCAATTCTTCATTGATATTTTTTAAATATGCTCTTTTCAAAATAATAATAATAAACTTTTTACACTGCCTGTAAAAGTGGTTTCTCAAAGCTCTTTACAGAACAACAAACAGAAGGTACACTTTGAGAGTTGATAGTAGATGTGGTACAGAATACGCCAGGAAAGCCAAAGGGCACACAGAGCCAGTTAAATAAAGGCCCTTTTGAAAAAAGGGCCAAAAGTGAGTCTAGATTTGAAAGGGCTCAGGGAAGGTGACTCTCTGATGTCCTTGGGGATAGAGTTCCAGAGCTTTGGGGCGCAGCAGGAGACTGCGGAGACTGTCACCCACAGAGTGAAGACGGGCTTGGGGGACAGAAAGGAGATAAAGGAAATAAAACACCAGACTTAAGCTGTGAGGCTGCATTGCTGGGCTTGTGAGTTATGTCCACAGTCATCCCCAGGTCATTTTTCGGCGTGGCTCTGCTCTGGGGATCTGCTGCTGCTCCCCAGCACCGAGAGAACAAGCTGCGGGCTGCAGTTTAACGAAGGGAAGTTAAGGTGCTGCGTTCCAGTGGGGGCTCTGTGTGCGGCGGCGGCCAAACCCGAGGAGCGGTCCACGAAGACACCAGTCCGCAGGAGCCCTGGACTCAGGCCAAGGGCATTTACAGCTCAGCCGGGATACCTCACTGAGCCATTCTCTCGGGCTTTAAATATACCTCCGCAGCTAACCACTCAGCATCAAACAGAAAGGAACCCCCCCCCCACAGAACCCTCTCTTTCTTCACTATGGGCCAGCCTTGCCCTCTGGGATTTGAAAGCTCCAAAGGTTTGCTAACTCATGAGAATTCCCGGGATATTACATGATATTAATTAACCTCTTCGCAATGCTGTAATATCCAGAGCTGAGTTTATATCTGTAATCCTGCCACCTCTTCCAGGCCCAGAAATTGTTGGGCATGAAGGCCGTGCTCCCGCAATACAAACACGAAGATCCTTCTCGGCACGTTTCCTGTGCACTCCACTGCATCTGTGTGGCATAACGCACTGTGGCAGATCTGTACCACGTCCTCTGATAAATGTTATTTTGAACTGAGTTCTGTAGTGGTGCTGGGGGCAAAAATAAACATAATATTTCTTTTTAATGGGTTGTTTGCTGGAGTGGCCTCCATAAACTTGGTAACCAATTTGTGTGCTCACCAAGGTGTATAAAAACAGGCTGATTCAGTTTCAGATGATGCCATGTATTGCAAGACTGAGTGTTTTGTTCCCTTCCAGAGTTGATTTTTTTTGTGGTTTGTACTGTAGTTTGTGGGATTTCATCAAATAAGAAATTATTTTTATTATTATTATTATTATTATTATTATTATTATTATTCAGTGGTTGATTCTCAGTCTCTCATGCTCTCTGGGTGTATTTCCACGGCAGGATTCTTTAGTCCTGTTTCCTTGCTGTGCAAAGGCCTGACCCAGAGCCAGCACAGGCCAGCATCCGCCTTGCTCTGCTGTTACCGTTTCTTTTATCCGTTTCCAGACGGATCCTGGCTTGGTTCTCCCCATTATTGCCAGTTCGCCTGATGGATTATTTCTTGGATCAGCATGCATGAAGCTATTGAAGTCATTACAATAGAATAAAAAATTGCTTGTTTTTGTAGGCTTACATGGACTTCCACTTCCCAAACAATCCGGTTGCTTCTGCTTGCTGTAGAACTAACTTCTGCCCGACGTAGTTCTACAGTATGTCATGTTGCACAGTGTTGGGCACGTTTGGAAGTTACTGTGGTATATGCTGATCGACACCAGAGAGTGTATAGTATAGCAGAGTTCACGTGAATGGCTATGCACCACATCAGCTGTACTGTATGAGCTGCAACGTGTTGTGTCAGTGAAGCTGAGCCCAGGTAGTCTGGAGAGATGCAAAACTTATTAACAACAACCCTGAACCCTGAAATATATTATTGCCTTCAAGAAAAGAGCTTATAGACACATGATATCAGTTTCTTCTTCTTCTTGGCTCCTGTTGGGTTGAAATAGCATGAGGGTGTAGAGAGCTCCTTTCCGGGCTAAAAATGTCCTTTGGCCCCTCTCCATCTGGGATCTTAATCACTTAATTGAATTAATTATTTTGCTTAGTTGGCTAATTTCTCAAATCTTACATTTTTGACAATTTAAATGGTACTATCAAACCTGCAGTACTCTAGCCATTTCAGAGCAAAGTTTTGCACAACAAAAACAAGATGTCCACGTACAGTTGCATTTATGTGGGTTGCAGATAACATTTACCTGCTTAGTACACCTAACAATTCATGATTTAAAGAACCGACTTCCCTCATAAGTTTTATTTAGAAAATCTCAAAATGATAACACATTTAAAGCTGTGTGATTTTTAAGGAAAAATAATGTTCTCTCTCTGTTACAAGCTATTAATGGTCTCATCTTAGGTTTTAGGCTTACTGCATGGCTGTTTCTTAACCAAAATGCAAAATACAGCAGATTAAACACCAAAGCCTGGCACTAAATCTGGAGTGCAAAAGGGAAAATATTTGTTTTTAAGTGGCCATTATAATCCACTCAGGCTTCCTACACAATTCTGAAAAATCATTCTTAACCCTTCAGGCTGTCCTGTTGTCTCTCGTTTCAGACAAACTATTTTCTTTCAGTCTGTTCAGCTGAGCCTCTCTTTCAGGGGGTTGTTGTTAATGGCCTAAAGAATTTTCTTTTGAAAATAAGAAATCTCAGTTATGTCTTGACTCTGCTTACGCGTGGTTAGACCACTGCTTTCAGCTTCTTATGAGTCACAACTGGAATTTGAGGCTTCACCTCTCAGGGGACTCCCCTCCTCCCCCACCTTTCCCATAAATATTTTCTCTTGTTTTTTTTGTTGTGATTTGGTTTTGTTTCATCAGACCAGTGACTGGGTGAGGACACCTGGTCAATCAACCGGGGTGCTGTTGTGAGAAACTGCTACAAACCTGAATACCAACGTGCTAATTGTGTGTCTCTGTATCTCATTTCCATGTGTAGAAAATTAGCAAAGCAAGCAGTTCTCGAAAATGGGCATGACAACCTTATAGAGATGGATGTATTTACTCCAACGTGCCACGATGGCGGTTATGGGGATGGGTATGTTCTTCTAAGTGTTCACATGATACTAGCTGCTGATGCTGAAATATCAACACTGAGCCTAGAAAATCCTACATAATGATTCTAGGGTGAGCGTTTCAGGACGAAGCCTATTTTCGCTGCCGTCTGTTTTTCTAATGCCAGCGTTGTTTTATTGCTCTTTATTCCTCCTTGAGAATTACACTAGATGGCATAGCGGTAATGTTTCCATTTGGCATACAAATGCTAATTGGTTTGTCACATATAATAGCTCATAAAACAAAATGCATGCAAGTAGAACATGCAGACAAAAATATAGATGAGATGTGCATTTTTTAATGCGTTGGAAGGCTTTGCATCATTACCTGCTAAATCTGGTTTACAGTTTCAACAGTGAACTCCAGCAGCTTTCTGCTGTGCCTGGTTTGAATGACAATTTTGAAAAGAGCTAATGTAGGGCAGCACCGTATCTGGCGTGTAGTACTTTTAAAAAAGTTAGCCCTGCCACACACTGCGGTAACTTTTTTCATGTAATTGCACATGACACACAGTTTCAGAATTTTCTTTCACAAATGTCACAAGCAGGCCCAAACAAAGGAGCATTTAGGCGATTGCTAATTTCAACAAAGGCTTAGGGCAGTGTTGTAAAGTATAAACAACCCTTATTGAACCGGTATGTGAGGAGTTGCAAGCTATCGACTTGTGAAATTACAGCATTTTTGAAGGTAAACTTCTTCAGGAATGTCCGTGCAACTTCTATATACAACATCTGTGAACATGTGCAAAGGAAATGTTTTTATTTTGGCTGACAAACTTCTGACAACTAATTAGCTAATTCAAGCCAATACCATTTCAATGGGATAGGCATGTACAGTATCTAGAAAAAATAAATCTGAGTTCAATTTTATAAAACATTTTTGAAAATCTTTATTTGTAAACACTGGTACTTCATAAAATAGTCGTTTCAGACATTTTCATTTTTTTCATTCTAAAGATGCAAATCTTCGCAGTTATATGGCTATTAGGAATTTCAACATACTGCTGTTTTCTTTGTTTGAAAAATAATAGTTCTAGTTTATGTAGTAGTTTATGTAGTCTCCTTGCAACCTAGAGCTATACTCAGCATTTTCAAAACTACACAAAGTATATACAGTAAATATAAAATCATAGTAGTTACATGACTTTTTGTTTTAGTCAAATACCAGCTAGGTATGCCATTTTGAAACTCAAGCCAAACATTTTACTTATTTTACGGCAAGCACAATTGGATTAAAATGCTCAGTAATATATCACAGCTAGAATCATTCTTGTTTGTTACATTGTTTAATGTCCTTATGCTTCATTTTCCAATGTCTCTGTTTTTGAGAATTGCTTAACTTTGCAATTTTTGAGGTTTTGTTTTGCAAATTAAAAGAGATGTAATGAAGGTAAATAAATATGAGCATACCATATTTAAATAAGCTGATTCTTTAAATTGCGTTTCTACCCTGTAAATTCTTAAGGGAATAACTGGTATAAAAACTTAAGAAAAAAATGAAAGCATGTCTCAGAAGGCTTAAACTGCTAAGTAGTCAAATTGATGGTTTTAATAATGGTAGTTTTATTTTCCAGCTGTTATTCTTCCCAAGAGATGCGTAGTCGAGCTTCAGACCTGCAATCCCCTGTCAAAAGTGTTAAATTTGAATTAGGGGATCAGGTTTAATTGTCCAGACCTTACTTTTAACCCAGAACCTTAAGCTATTAGATCAGTGGTGGTGGGATAGAAAAGAAACCACCAAGGTTTTAATTTATCAAATGTGTTGGTTTTCACAGGGGTAAAAAAGTTAATAGAAAGCAGCCAACTAATGCATTCGATTAAAATAGCTGACCTCGTTAATTATCGTAGGTACAATAGTCTATTAGTCAATCATAGTTGTACCAAAGGACAGCATGGGATTTCTTTAAGACTAAATAAATCAGGTTTCCTCATCTGTTATAAAATAATTAGTGGAATGACACTGAAACCAGATTGCGAGACCTCATTTCTTAAGCAGTGTGTGACCAGACTTTCTGTTATTTTTTTTGTGTCGTGCGAATTGAGCGCCTTATTTACCACTCAAAATGCTTCTGCTTGTCGTGTTGTCTTGCAGGCACTTCCTCTTTAAGACAGGCACAGGCACAACACCTCTCTTCAGCACAGCCACCCCAGGCTACACGATGGCGACCGGGGCCGTCTACTCCCCGCCAACCCGGCCCTTGCCTCGGAACACGCTCTCCAGAAGTGCATTTAAATTCAAGAAGTCGTCGAAGTACTGCTCCTGGAGGTGCACCGCCCTCAGTGCGGTCGGCGTCTCCGTCCTGTTGTCCATCCTGCTCTCTTACTGCATAGGTAACTACCGCAGCCCCTTGTCCGCTTCTTCACAGGAGACGGGACAGTGATGCTGGCACTCCGATGCTTGTTCAGCGAGAACCGATGCCTTCTTCAGAAAACAAATCGACTCTGGTGCTGAGGCGGTATTGCAAGCAAACAAGAATTCTAACCTTGCATTAAATTTTTTTTTCCCCCCCTCCATTTGTCAAAATACCTAATCCCCCGAGAGATACACAATCAGTAAATCCCAATGAGAGAGTGATAATTTGATTTTAATAAAAGCCATTTAAATTTTTGGCTCGAACATACCTGATGGAGTTCCATTTAAAATAATTTAACAAAGTTGTTAACATGCCTTTCACATTGTTAGTTCTTTTATTGTTGCTGCTGCTGTGTTAGATTACACACTGCATTCAAATCAAGTTAAAATCTTGACTGTGTGCCCCAATGTGTCAGCTCAGATGTTTTGACTAAATGTGTAGATGAGAGCATAGTGATCATATTTGATATGGATGGAAAATGAGTCAGCCGGGATGCAAAATCGCAGTGTGGTTAGGAGATTTTGTCTTTTGTGTCTAGGTTTGCTCTGGGAGGTGTTATCTTTAGGGCTCTAGAGACAGATGTTTTGGTTAGAATTATTGCACCTTACTGAAGCATAACAGGCCACAACTGCCGTTGACAAATGATGGAGAGAATATCATGAAATAAAAAGACTAACAGCCTGAGAATGTGGTTTTGCACAGTGGATGTCTGTCTGGAGTCACTGTTGAAAGGATTCTCCCCACTTGTGGCCATGGAGGCTGCTTGTATAAACAGGCTCTCTTACTGATAAAATCTTCACAGCTTACTTCGGCTAAAATGTTTTTTCCTCAGCTGGAAAGTAGACATAGGGTTTAGAGCTTCTTCCCAGGGGAAACATAAATGCACGAAGGTTTTGCCTTTTTTATGATGTAAGTCAAAGCCAGCTCTCTGGTAACCTTTAGCGTCTGGGCTGCAAAGATAAAAAAAGAGATAAAGGAGATTTATCTCCGCCAACTTTTCCTGCGGTATCATCTGGATATGTGTTACCAGTCCTGCTGCGGATTTCTTGGCACTGAAGTTATATTAAAATGCCGAGAAAGAAAGGCAGCACACTCATGAAAAAAATAATAACAATAACAAATAAGCTTCTGGATGTAAAAATAAAGGATCTTTTGTTCTTCAGAGGCTTAAAAACATCTCTTAATCTCTCTGAATTTCTGATCCAGAAAGAGGTGAACATAATGAATACTGCATTTGCTTATGGCTTAAAGAACTTTCTTGTTCAATCCAGCGATCTCTTCAAAAATCAAATATGGCACCTTGGGTTTTGTTAGGTTTTGCTTGTGGTTTATTGCTCAGTGAAGTTGCATGAGCCGTTTATTGTCACTTTAGAAAGCCTTTTTTCTGCACCAGAGTCATCACCTGGAAGGGTATCATCATCACGTGAACAGATCCACTGCAGTTCCTTTCAGTTGCTGCTGCTGTGGAGGAGAATCGCACCACTGTTCTATCCTGAAATCTCATATTAGCAACTAATCTGTAGACCAACCCTTATCAGCTCTGGGGTGTTTTAAGTGGAAATTACTTTTTACTAAAGCGTCAGTATCCCTTGCCATGCATTCCTTAAATCCCCTTTTATTTGAAGAAGAAATAGAGTAACATTAGTAAATGGATTTCGGAACTACTCGATGCACACTATCCACTTGCATATGAGCACAGCAGGACACTCAGAAGAAAAGCTAATTTATGGAAAAATATGGATTCCTAATCACAACACAGCCCTGTAGGGGACAAATATTACTATGCAGCTTTAGATGCATCATTCTTTTATCTTAAATTCCTGCTTTGGTAACACTCCAGCAATTCTTATCAAACCTCATTATCTTCCTTATACAAATCCTTATACTTCTTTGGTCTACAGTTCTGTTACTCTGTATATTGGAAATAAAAGACCAGTAGCCCGTGTTAACTATTCATGAAGGAAGAACATTCACGTAGAATGTTTTTGGTGGAAAAACAATGAGGGAGGAGGTCGCAACTCTGCTGTTACAGCGTTAATTAAGATGACCCTGTTCCCGTCTTCATTTTCTTCTTTTTTTGCTCATCAAAGCACATTTTCTTACATCAACTTTTTTTTACCCCCTTTTGTTCTTTTGTTTTTTTTTAAATCCCCCAGCTTCCATATTAAAGTTTCTTTAAACTGAAATGATTTGATGTCCTCAGAGTTTACACTTAATGCAATCTTAAAAGACATTTATGGTGGGAAGCCAAAAAATGACAGGGAGAGATCTTAATCAACCGATATGAGCAGTAGAGGGTCCTGTGACTGAGAAACAGCAGAATGTCCCTGTAGTCTGCTAGAATCTATTGAATATTGGTGCATGAAAATGCGCTTACCTTTCCTTGAGATCACATACAATAATATATTTTAAAGAGGGTGTTTAAATACATGCATTTGCTTTGGTTTCCAGGTTAAATTCAAATTCTTTCAGCACCTACTGTATATATTTGTGTGGAAGAAATGCCCCCTCCTTTTACAGTGCAAAAAGAAAAACCCATAAAATTTGTCTTGACTTTCTGAAACACGTTTCCTATCCGATTGCTCACTTGTCCTAAGCACTGTGGAGAAAGACGTCATTTCAGTTCTGGGGAGATGGGGGGGTGGGTTACCAAGCGCAGAAGCTGTGGATTTTGGTGACAAGATTATTTTCTGTATTTGTTCCAGCAGAGAGACAATGTAATAAAAAAAAAGTAATAGCTGAGCTGGGAGGGATCTGGGCTCTTCCATTTCAACATTTATCATTGCATTTCCTACTTACCGAGAGGTTTGATGTTGTAGTTACTGGCCTCTACAGTTCCTGTCACTGTAATGCTTCTAGCTTCTGCACTAACTAAATAGATGCAGGTCTCTCTTGGCACTCTCCCTCAATTAGGGATGCCTCCTTGGGTTAGGGTTTTATTATTATCTTTCTTTTAAGACACCTGGCAAGTCAGCATCGTGTCTTAAATTTAAACTCCTCTCCTCCCTGCTTGTTTTTTATCATGCCACACTGTCCTTTGGATCCTGTTCATTCTCCACATACGCACACCTGTCAGAACAAGAAAAAAATAGAGATGTCTTCCTGAGAGAAAATGTCAAACTGAGAGGGGCACCTTACTGTAGGGGGAAAAAAATACACTACGTGCGCTTGTCTTAGTTTTGTTGTGGACAGATATGATTTAGTTTCATTTCCTACCTAGCACAGCTTCACAAGTGTTTTTTGTAGAGCAATTAAATGTTGTTTTCCTTGATTCAAAGATAGCTGGTCTTATTTTGTTTTGCATATTGTTTGTTCCTCTCCAGACTGAAAGCCCACTGCTCACAGAAAAGAGAGTTTAAAACAATATAATATCAACATCTGACAGCAAAAGTTGTATTCTGAATATTTACATATCTCTCTTTTGTATATTATATATGCTTGCGCTTTTTGTGAGTGGTGACTGTGTTAAATTCTTCGATACTGATCCATTTTAGCTTTGTGTGGTCATACTGGCTTTATTTGGTTATGACCTGCAGTCATCATTTGCCTTTGGACAGCTCAGCAATAAAGTGTTTTGCACAAACCTCATTAGCACATATAAGGTGAGAAACTTAAATGAATGAGATAGAGACTAAGATAAGAGAATGGAGACAGAAGCCTACATCTTGCAAATAACACCACCACAATTAGCAATAATTGGCACTGCATTTGGCAAAGTCAGCGTAGAGACCAAGCTAATGTGTGTGGGCTGCTGAAGACAATCTTCGTTATCGCACAGGACTTTAAAAAAGGTCAGGGCAAAGTTAATGGAAAGATGGCCAATTTGGAATCACAGCATTTGATGTTAGGAGTACAGTATCTTGCATTCTCCCTCAGATAGAAATACTCCAAATTCTCTCCCTTGTATTGTTGTGCCACTCGGGTAATGTGCTGGTGTAACCGAAAGTTAAATTTTTGTAGTTTGCTTTTTTACGAGGAAAGATGCCATTGTAAAAATTCTCATTTCTGTCTGTCAGTTTTGTTCATAGTCATTTTATGTATGCTGTTCTAAATATTATACCTTCAAGTGTTTACACTTTTAATCTCACCAGTCTCTCAAATCCAGCTGGAAATGGGCAATGCTCTGTTTTTCTTGGCCTTGCCTTCCTTCACCCCATAAAACTCTGTCCTTATTCTCTTTAGTTCTTTTTAGGATGGTGGATTTTTTAAATTCCAAACTTTATCTGCCAGCGATAGGGGCATTCCTCCCCGTGCAATTCAAGCTGAATGTCTCTTTTGTTATTTTAGTAAAGTGAAGGTTCTTGACTTCACCCTTTTCTGTGTACCTCAATGTTAGTGGTAATGCCCCACTGTTGAAATGCATTAACATTAAAAATTACCACAGATACCTATTTGTTAAATATTGAGTTTTGTGCACTGTTGTTGCAGATTTCCTAAAAATTCTGAATTCTTTTCTAGTATGATTTATCATTGATCAACCGTGTAAAGTAAATCTTATTCCCTTATCTTTCCTTCTGTGGAAAAATAAAAAGTTTAACTTCTTTTGCTGTATGTATCATATATTTGTGTAATAGATCCCTATGCTTCTGGGCTCTGAAAAAGCAGATTGTTTTTCCTGTTATTTATACCCTACCCAACCACACCCCAGTAAAAAAAGCTTTCATACTTAATATAAATTATCTAGTTTCCTGACCTGCTTCTCGGTTTATATGCCCTCAACATGACTCATTTTCCACAAATCTGAAGCTATTGTTTTACAGTACTAAAGGCCTGACCCAGAGGATGATAGCCACATGTGTTTTTTTTCCTACATGTTTAACTTGGAAGACCTTTTGAAACTGTGCTATAGTATTCAGTCTTTCCGCCAGGAATGGTCATTTGTCTTGGTTATTTTAATCATACCGATTAAAATGTGACCGATGTGATGTGTGATATTCTCAGAGTTCCACTTCCACTGTCTCTCCTGAGCCCTTCTGAACATTTGTGAGGCTAAGGGGTGCACAGAAGTATGACCATTCGCTCTCTCTACTCCATCTAACTTCGAGAACATGGCCAGGCTTTACTTTAATGAGGCTGTAGGGGAGGTTTCTAAAAAAGGAGAGTTGTTTGCCCTATAAAAGAGACACTGACCACAAGAATAAAAGTCCAATGCAATGTCAAACCACAGAGCACAAATCACTTTGGGTCTGTGGTGGGGCCAAACCTCACTGTTCCAGATCCAGCCCTCTAATTGTGCTGCTGGATTGCTCCTGAATGGTCGACATGTTTCGTTTGCCTCATTACCTTACGGAGGCCACCAAACATTTCCCATAAATTTTGTCATGAGAATTGTTAAATGACTTCAGCATATGGGCATAAACTGGTTTGGATTTTATATTCTTATTAAATGGAATGTTCTTGGAGCACATTATAAGTAAGGCTAATTGGAGCCATGCATAGCGGGTTTAATGTGTACTTTAAAGATACCATATTACACAGAATTTGGGCTTCTCTATCCCTGTGGATTGGCCTGCATGTACTACCTCTGTCAGTATGAGGCCACACTTTGTTCTGTCTGACTCACATGTGCGTGCCACATGGTCTGCTAGTCCACATGGTGGCTGATGTGCCAAGATTTTGCAAGTTGAACATGGTCAGGAATTACCCCCATCCCTCATAAGTCGCTTAATTGAATTTTCTTAATTAGTTACTTAATCAAGTATAAAAAACAGATAAGTGTTCATGCATATTAGTCTACATCTCCATGAAGACTAAAATGTCAAATTAATTTGGAAAAGAACTTTATATTAACTTAAAACCTGGATTTACTTCGCATACATTGCAGATCATGGAAAAAAACCAGCTTCGACACTTCAGGAACAATTCCTCTTTCCTCCTTTGCGATATTGTTTCAGTTTAATGAAAGCAATTGAATATTTATCACCTCATGTAATGCACATTAAACATTATGTAGCAGATAGATTTATATTGATTTTGAGCTCTAATGTGAAAGGCTAAATTGTAAATGTGTATTGCATTAATTTTATCTTCGCTTTGAAATTACAGATTAATTATCTAATTGATGGCAAGCAAATCATGCATGCGATAGGATAGCATCTGAGTAATGTCAAAGGAGAGTAAAAGTTCTCTCAGCCTGTCTTCCAGTGAGCTTTATTTGTAGCCAACAAGGACAAGGAAAAGGCAAGTTAGAAATAAAATTTCCTTGGGCAACTGCACAAGAAAATCACGGGTTTTGTGTGCAATGAAAATCTTAATAACTCTTCTCATTAACATGAATTTTTGATTACTTCATCTTTTAATGTTGACCTCAGTTTCTGTATCTTTTGAGAATATTCCTAAATTGATCTTCCAACATATTTTAATCTGAGTGATGAGGTTATTTCTCCAATTGCTGCAGACACCACATGAGCTTGCTTGTGTTTTTCTTATCTTGAAGCCATGCACCTGTTTGGCCTCAACTGGCAGCTACAGGACACTGAAAACTACACATTTGAGAATGGGCAGGTGAAGTCTGATGCCACGCCAACCAATGCAGTAACAGTGCTCACGTCCGACAATGGTGAGTCAAAAAGGCTGTATGTTCACAAGCATTTTGGGTTTTTTTTGTTCCAGAAAGTGTCTTAAGCCTTCATCCCAACAAATACATTTTAAACTTATTATGCAATCTGACCATGAGTCTTGCATATGCAAAGAAAAAAAATGGTGATCCAGAATCATTAATATTTGTAAGAACACAATGTGTTTTGCCTTCTAGTGTACCACGTTGTATGTTAACTGTATGCCAGTGTATTTTGTTTTAAAGGAAATCCTCTCCAGTGTTTGGTGACTAGACTTTGAATTCTGATTCTCTTGTTCCTCATTTCCTCTAATACTGCTCAGCCGCTCCTCAGTCAGAAGGAGGTGACTGAAGTGCATATGAAGAGCATTTTAACTGCCGCTGAGCTTCGCTTTAAAAATGAACAAAGCACACCTCCTGCAGTCCAGTGTGCCAGATTGTGCTCAAAGAGGCAAGAAAGTGGAACTATCTCTAGGCAGTGGTTAGAAAAATGGTTGGAAACACTTTGCACTGCTGTTGCTGATAAGTAGTTTATCCTGTTTAGGCAAAACAAGTGAAAGTAAAATTTACAAAGGTACAATAGTTCTATGGGAAGTCATATTACTGCATCTTTTGCGATGGATCTTAAGGGAAATAAAACATTCAGAAGTGCTTGTTTCATTTAATTTCTTTGGGATACATTTTATGGTATGTACTGTAAATGTGAATATAAATCACTGATGTTTTAATTAGGAAATTAAAGAAGTAAATTCTTCATGCACCCAGAAAACAACACTGTTATTAGCAGTACTGGTAAAAGTATTAATAGTTGCAATAATACAGAAAAAATGTAAGATCTTTTTTATGGTTGTAATTTACTTCTGTGATAGATTTGAAGTCAGCCTATTCTATCATTATCAGTAGACAGGAAATGCATAAAAAAACTACTGATGTTTGATGGTCTCTTGAGTAAATGGTATGCTTCAAAAACTGCTGCTATTTAAATCCTTACAGGCAGGGATAATGCGATTTCAGGAAGAAAGACGTAGCCTTTCAGACCTTATGAAGTATGTAACGTTTTTCTATCCTGTTCGCTTTAGAGTTCTAAACCCAATTTATTTGTGGTGTCATTGAACTTTACCTGGTAACTGTTAATGAGTTGTTTCCCATACTTTGTTATAACATCTTAATTAAAAATGATTTAATTACTCATAATGTACATCCTAACTGGGGGGGAAAAAAGTGTTAAATTAAAGATGTCTCTGTAATAGACTTGAGATAGACCGCTGCAATAACATTGGTTGTAAAGAAGGCCACAAGTACTGTAAATGGTTGTTGTACAGTATATGCTGATGTAATTTTAAATCCACATAAGAGGCACTAATTAAGATGTCAGGAAGCAGGATAAGGCTGTTTATAGACAATCAATACGAGTCCATGCTCTTCCTTGAGGTAACCTTGGCTTCATGCCTGTCGCCCAGAGGTGTCTTAAGTGACAGCAAGCAGCTCCATCTACAAATATCTACCCAGTTGGATTATGCCCCTTCTGTAAGCGCAGCCTTAAAATCAAAGTGCTGAAGTAGAGTCCGTCTTTTTTTGTTTTATATTCAACTTTGAAATGGACAGGGGTGACTTAAAAGCATTTGGGTTTTATAAACCACCAAGTGAAAAGCAATCACTTTAGTGCACTCACTTTGAAATTGCAGGAGATGCTCTAGTTGTTTTTCTGTACTGTGATGGTTAAATAACTCAAAAAGCTTTAGGTCAATGATCATTGAAGCATTGTCTTATATTTCAGATGTGGTTGCTAAGAGCTGTGCCGTAAAAAAAAGAATTCTTATTAAAAAGATATGCAAGAAACTGAGGAAGAATTTGTAAATGGAAAAACATAAACACTTATTTAGAGTACTGTAGTCCAGCAATTAAATTGAGCATTGCTGCCAGCAAATTAACAGCAAGATAGGGTATAAAGTTTTCAAATGTTGTTAGTGTTCTGACTGTTGAAATATTTTTTTTATATATTTATTTTCGCTATTTCCCAAATGAAATGCAGCACAGCCACCAAAGGTTTCGAAGTCATTGTCATTGATCAAACATTACCTCGGTGAGACAGTATTTTAAGTTATTTTTCTTAGGAAGTGACACTCACACAATATCAAGAATTAATGTTAAATGATTTGTTGCCTTCTATGCCTTTGGTATCAGTTAACAAGACCTCACAGAGGATGAGCAGGCTCAGAAATAGTCTGCATGTGTTATCATGACCTTCCTCAGGTGCAAGAGCTTTGTCAGGTCTATTAAATCACTTAGCAATAAGGAACAGGACAGAATCCAAACGTACTGTATATGGTCAGAGTTTAGAAAGTTGTGTTTTATCATGAATCCATGCAACTACAAAATGTTATAAAATAAGATCTTCAACTTTAAAAAAAAAATGGCAGTCAAAAAAGACAAATAACAAATGTATAAAATATACAGCAACATCTGGTGTTTTTTATTACATTTTTATTTTGAAATGCATTGTAAAATGTGTTTCAGGTGTTTATTTTACGATGACGTGCCACCTTTTAAAGTGCAATTAGCAGTCATTGCATCTTCTTTGAGAAAACCTATTCATTGCCCTCTACTTGTAAGATGTTTGTATCCCTATTTATTGTAATTATTACTTTGTAGTTATTAATGGAAACATAGCATTCTGTTAAAACGAATATGATTGGGTCATCTTGTTCAACAACTGGCAAAAAAAAAACCTCAACTGTGGTAGAACTGTCAGCAGGCGAGACTTGAAGTGGAAGGCAGCCTGTTTCATAATTGGCAGCTTTTTAATGCAATTAACTACAACACAAGAAACAGTATCAGCCAAAGGCAGGTTTAAAGGTAAACCACATCACAAAAGAAATCATTGAAAACACGGAATTCTCATAACATTTACTTATATATCAATTGCACATTTACAGTATCCTGATGTCACTCACTGTACAGCTGTCTGAGACAGGCCTTTCTCAAAACCTTGATGTGGCGGCACTGCCTGTTCCTCTCTATTTCCACAGCCCGGTTATGGGTGTTGTGGGAGCTGTGTGTCAATTCAAAGAGTTACTCCGAACGTCAGTTCCATGCGAGCTGACAACTTAAAATAAGTGTCTTCCTCTTCAAACTTTCTCAACTTTTTAGAGATAAAATAATATATTCCTGCTACTTATTATATAATGCAGGCACAACGAGATGTCACTTGCACTAGACATAGCTAATGAATTAAAGAGTGCGTTGTAGAATAAACTCTGTAAATACAGTACTTTAACTTGAGAACTGAAGTTAAAAATAAGCAGTGGACAAATCACCATATTATTAGTAATGAGCAAAATTTCCTTTGAAAATATTTTTTATCTGTATATGAAACTTGAAAGCACTGTTTTGATTTCTTTTAGAAATGAACCCCCGAGCCAGTCCTCCTGTGCTGTATTAGATGAAATAAAAGAGATTTGTGTGCACTTGTGGCAATAGATCTATAAACACCAAATGTTTTCAATGGCTACAACATAAATAACATCAGATTTTAATAAAAGTGTCTAATCCGTCAAACTACAGTACATTGAATTGAAATGATCGACCGTGGTGTGTAAGGCTTAAAAAGAATGAGAAAGTTCAAACTTTGAAATCAGAATTTAGAGCATCACTCAGTGACACCTGTTGCTGTGGTTTTTTCTCCTCAGTCTAAACCAAAATAGCAAAATTGACCCTTTTCTTGATCTTGATTCTCCTTCTTTCGTTGTTTCTCTTCATCTCCTTAACCTTTGCAGGGTTAGGACTTGAAGGTTTCATCTTGATCTTGATCGTTATCACTGTTATTTAATGCTATTGTTAGGAAATAGTCATTTGTCAAATTCACAAATTGCAAAGTTGTATTTGATCTTAGCTGTGGGTTTCTTGAAAAATACCACCCTACTGATGTGCTTCTCCATGGCTGCCTCCATTTAACTTCATCTTAACATGTTGCCATTGTCATAGGATCTTTATTATTCGGAGTATCCCACTGCTGTTTGACGTGTGAAAATCACATCAGCCTCTTCCTCCATTGGTCATTGGATTACACTTTGGCATTTTCAAATTGACCTTAGTCCCACAGGTCATAAAGGCGGAAGATTGCTTGTGGTTTTTCCTCGGATTGTGAGTTTGGTGGAAAGGTCGTATTGCACAAGCTTCATTCAGTTACAGTATAACTCAGAAGACACACATTTTTGAAAGATTTGGTACCTAAGAAAATGTAAACCCGCAGAAAATCTAGGAAGGTGGTTGTTGATTGTTTCAGTCTGTTGATTAGCAGTTTCCCAGGAGGTACACTCAGACTTTGCACATTTGCACACCTTATTTTTTATGACGGTGAAAGCTTAGGGACCATTTTGCGTCCTGACTCTGCCTTTTATAAAACAATGACGGTTACAAGACCCGCCTGTGGAGTGCTATGGAGTTGTACCTCTGCCACCCAATCCAATCAAAGGGTTTAAGACCTGATGCTTTTCCATAATGCCTTCTGCTGTTGAAACAATGTGAAAGGATATCTGTGATGCCCACCAATTAACAATTGGCTTGACCTTTTTCTGTATTGGACTACCGTCCAGGAATCACTCATCTGTAAACAATTTTGAGACTCCTAAAAACATGCCAATGATTATCTTTGCATCTGCTTTCAGTGTCCATACATTCTTGCACTTATCTGTTTATGACGCGTCTGTTTTGCAGACTTACCGTAGGCCTCCTGTCACCACAGTCATGGAATTAGAGTGACATAAGTGTATTTCATGGGACATCCGCATACTTATAATAGACCATGCTGAGAATAAGCTTCAAGATATTTCATATGCTTGAAAACATTCTCGGTTTTATTGCCATAAAAAGAAGCTTGATGTTGAAGAGGCATGGGCTCAGCACACCGCAAATGTTGAATCAGCCTGTGACAAACTTTTATTAACCGATGTCTCCTTTCAAGTTTAAACCACTGCCGTAGAATTATTAAGGTGCATTGATAATTTAAAGTTTAAAATTAAAATGCGGAACAACTAACAAATAACACATACTGTAATTTTATACTTAATGGATTAAAACAGATGACATTCTTTAAGTCATAAAATGATGCAGAGTGCTGTTTGAATGCATTAAGCTTAAGTAGCATGAAAACACACGCAGTGTAACTACATTGTTTTTGCATTAATACTTCAAGGGTGACATGATTTGCATCTCGAACAGCCTCATCATAATGTTGCTCAGGTTTCAAATGAGGTTATTAGTCAGCTTTTAGAACAGGCTCATTGCTTTACCTGATTTATCCTCTACACTGATAAAAAAAAAAACTTTAAAAAAGAAAACGGGGAGTTTCTTCACAGGAAGAAAGGCACCAGAATGTAACAGCTTCATGATGAAGCTCTTCTCGGTCACCACAGCCTCCGAAACAGTAGGGCCTGCTTTAAAAATAACTTGCAATTTCAGCTGCTGATGCGTGGCCCGGGGGAAGAGAACACTGGAAGAAAGCTCTGTTTTCCTTTCAAGAGCTGTTCAAAGCCATTCTTTATTTCCAGTGGAAAAAAAAGGAGCGAGCGTGGCTGGTTAATGTCATAATCACTAAACTTTCGTTTATATTAAAGGAGATTAAAACAGTGAAAAGGGTTCTTATGCAGCCAATACTTCAGAAATCATCAATATTTTTCTTTATATGAAAGAAAGTCTTAGTATGAGGATCAATTCTCCAGTAACTCCCTTGTGTATAAGTGGCTTTGAAGGAATGAATACCCAAATCAATCCTCGCTCCTTTCAGCTCTTTTAGACTTTGTTTTTTTTTCCCTCTTCTGCAACAGGGATCTTATCTGATACTTAGTTTTTACAGCTGGACTAAAGAAGCCGCATCTCATGAACAAATATTCAGATGAAGACAGTGTCGAAACTTTTGTTATTTCCTTTAAAAAAACACATTGTTTTGGTTTCTCCCCTATAATGTGTGAATTGTGATGGACAACAGTTCCAACAGTCCTTTACTTTAATTATAGTTAATGGAATTTAGCATATATGACAAATATGATTAATGTCATTTATATTCAGTAGCACCTTGCATCCCAAAAGATCCCCAAGCGGTTGATATGTAGGAGGGAACCATCTGAAGTTCAGCATTACCTTGGGAGAGACTTAGCAGCCATTCTGTACCTGTGGGTGCACTACACACCAGATCAGGTAGAGGAGTGAGAAATGACTTTACTACTTCAATTAAGGGGAAACTTCAGGTAGGCCAAGAGTTCAAGCCGGAGTGGGCTTAAACGCAATATTGAAGCTAGGACACCAAGGTTAGCACCCTTATTCCTTTGAAAAGTTTTAATTTCTATCATTTTATTGCCCGCTGCCAAACCTTTCAGTTATGTTTCCAAATATAGCATACCATTGCCGTTCACATGGGAGGGTGGGGGGGGGCAAGAGAGAACATCCCAGAGATCCCCACAAATGTAAAACTCTGCCAGCGCCATGCTGTCCCAGTAATAAAGACCTACGCACGAAGTGTGGTTTCTCCCCAGCATAAAAACAACCACATTTCAGTATAAAAAGGGATAAACCAAAAGCACCAGCTGAAGTCTGTCTCATGAATCACAGGGCCATTCACTGGTGCTCATTTCTCTACCATAGTTTCAAAGGAAGTGCTTAATCCTTTTTACATATACTGTAGGATTAGGTATGCCATTATTCCATTATGGGATCAGGACTAGCACATTACACTTATCGTAACAACGCTATCCCTTTTTTTTTTTCTGCCTTAGTTCTGAAATGTGGACTCATTAATGCCGCACACCCAGCCTACCACCCTGCTCACCTTGTCCTCTCGCAAGCTTTATCCAGTATTTCAACTTTCTAGCTTAATCTCGCCCCCCCCCCCCCCCCCCCCCCCCCCCCCCGGCGTATCATCCCTCACTTTTCTAGCCAATGCCGTGATTCAGCGTGTGGATTAACACTGAAACATGCAACACACAGAATGCAAAGGTATTATAAGAGCAAAGTAACAGAACATCACTCTGCTGCGTGGGGAGAAGTTGTGGGTTACAAGCCAGAGGATCGCAAGCCTTCCCACCAACCTTCTTCTTACAATGATCCAACTGGACGAACAAAAGCGGTCCCCCATATTTTTGTTTAAAAAAAATACCTTAATTTGTAAAACTCTGATGTGATTTAGAATCGTTAAAAGACACTGAAGTCATTGTTTTCTGATTAATGAATAAGATTTATGGAGGAACATTGTTAGCGGATCTGCTACACAAATCTCAAATAAAAAAAAGATCATTCGTAACTAAGCAGACTTCCAACAGAAACTAGGTTTGATGACTAAATTGATATTTGAGGACCAGTGGGTGACAATATTCCCTATGGACTAGAATTTCCAAACCAGTGGGCACAGAGCTACAGAGGGTGCTGTTTGTCAGATTAATCCCCCGGGTTCTCCATTTTCCACGAGTGCTGCTATGTGGTGGGACTGCTGACTCACAATGTGTGCTGCACTTTGTTAGTCGACTAATGGGGTACCCTCCTATGTGCAGCAATTTAGGATACTTGGGGATGAAAAGTGCCATAGAAATTCAAAGAACCAGCATCACTCTCCAGCTCACCTGAACGACTGCACTTAGAAAGAGACTTTCTGAGACTGCTCTTGTAGCCTGCACATGTCCTTCGAGGCTTTTCTCATCAGTTTCTCTGCTTTCAGCCCCTGCTTAAGTTCTGCCTTCGATTGCTCAGCCTGTTAGGAAGGAATTAAATTAAACCTAATGACTGAACATGTGTCTCACAACTCAGTCCTATAAGTAAGGGCAGTCTCATGCATATATGTTGTACAGATATTCCTAAAAAACTACAACATTAATGTGTAGAAGTCTTGCATCACTACGGATCTACCCATCATTGGACCTGTTTACTACTTTTACTATCCTAACACATTCTGATTCTAGTGAAACAGTATGGTGACAAGGAAAATTGTCTTGTAGGAGTTGCTGTCCTTCAGACAAGACCTTCAGCCAAGGTCCTGACTACTTGGTCATTAAAGATCCCAATGGAGCAGTTTGTAAGAGTTGGACTGTTAATCCCAGTGTCATAGCTGATTTCTGCTTTGGAATTCTGCTCTGGATTTTAGCCAGCTGTACAGTCTGGCATCCCTGCAGTTGTCCCTTAATTCACTTGGTGAAGTTATTTCTCACTTCTTCGCCTCATCTGCTCCGTATAGGGGCTTCTAGTGCATAAAATCTCCCAGGTACTGTAGGTACTGCACTTCAGTGGAGGACAAAGTGGATCCCCCTTTATGTGAAGCAGTTTGGGATTTAATGGATAAAGATGCAAGCAATTCCATATTTATAGTGCAAAGCCCTATCAACGTTTAAGACACAAATCATTGTGAATCAACATCGTTGCTTGGTGTGCAGTTTAAAGTGACCACCATAAGAAATGTCCTATCTATGCAAAAAATCATTATCTGTACCATTGCAGTGATTCACTCTTGATGCTTGTACCTTGTGATATTCGTGGACATTAAACTTGTTAGTATTTTATTAACGCATCTGTAACAGACACACTGTAAGGGGAAAAAATGATTTTGACTCAAGGCAGAAAATACTCATTTTCTCTGGATTGAATATAATGCAGCGATAAAACATCACTGGGGCCTGTGAATGCTGGTTTTATTCTAGTGCACAATATTTTCACCACTTACAGCCTTACAAGGTCTGTGAAGTAGATTAAGGAGAAGATTATTCCAGTCCTCATTTTAAATGTGTAGGTATTTTAGCATAGCAGGTCGGTTTGTCTTCCACATTTATGTGTACTGTACTTCTAGGTGTTTGCTGGAGCTGAAGTAGATTTCAGTGGTCATACACAGTATAAACATAAAATATTCTGCACAACAGCAAATCCATTTTTCTGTTTCACAGAAAACAATAGAGTTTTCTTTAAATTGTTAATGTACAGTATAAAGACTATAAAATATTACACACAGCAGGGGCCAAAAACCTAAACTAATGGCCTATTATATGAATTAATAAACCCCAGTAGATAAATTAGGTTAGTTATGGTGGTGAAATAAAGCCATGATCATCAACACATGGAAGTGATTGTCTGATTTTATACTGTGCATACAGTTAATTTATAAATACCTGCAAAAATGGTCAACAAGGCCATACTGTAAGTGATCAAATGCAATGCTGATAGTTCTTCAGAGTCTACATCACAGAACCATGGGCAAGAGTACAGAAAGTACTACCGTATTTTAGTCTAAGATGACAATGACCCCAACCATAGCTATCAGAAATGTCTGGGACTTGTTTGATGTGACATGGGTTTGCTCGTATTAGGTTAATAATTATAAAAATAAATAGGTTTTTTTATTTCCTGTGAAAAGCTCTACAAATAAATCTCATCATCTTAAGAAATTTGCACTGTCAGTAGGGTCTGCTTTGTCAAGCAGTTTTAAATCGATAATATGTCCCCAGAAATATATTACTTTCAAAAATGAATGTACTGTATTTTAGCAAGCTTTTAAGTAAATTATAGCCTAACTACTGCTTACTCTGTTATAAATGTTATAAATGTACATCTACAACTTGGATAAATGACTTAATGCATTTTTTAATTAAAGTTTGAGCATTTAAGTGTGATGTCTTTATTAAAACATATCTTTAACAGAAAGTTGAGAAAGCTTGATCCAAAGCTTAAGCAAAGAATCCAGATTAATTGTTTTAGCACGTTGGTATCTATCGGTGAGGCCTTTTTTTCACTCTACCGCAGACCAAAGTGATTTTAAATCATGCTGACAGTTCAGCTGGTCTCCTGTGAGTCATGTTCTGGTGGTATCATTCTAGTGTCGGGCGCACATCAGTGCTAAATTGGCATTTATGACTCTAGCATAAGTAAGCACCAGGATCCCAATTACAATCTCAGTCTGCAGTAGTCGCTTGTTAAGTCTGTAAAGTAAACATGGTGGATTAAACCCTCAGCCTTTCGGAGTTAATTCTTCTCAAGCCAGCTGCACAGCGGGAGACTTGCAAAATGGATCTATGCTAAATCCAGAGATCATTGGAGCTAATTATTATTTTCAGTTTCAAGTATTGACAGGTATGTTCCTGAAAACAATTATTCTTCACTTTGACAAAAATAAATAGTGTGCAGTTTTTGAAGTACTGTATACTTCAGAAACAAGGTATTATAGCACATTACAACGCACAATTTACATTCAATTACACAATATGCATCATTACAATATGCTTTCATAATTGCCAGACCTCTTTTTTTTGTTTCACACTTGTGTAAGAAAATAGATGCATCCATATTAATGACATGAAATTGTTGCCTGAACTGTCTTGAATTCCCCCCTGTTATTTTCTCTTCTTAGGGAAGCTTGGAGTGTTCTATCAAGAAAACAACACCATAGACACCGGAGAGGTGGATGTAGGGCGGAGGGCAGCACAAGAGGTGCCCCCTGGGATCTTCTGGAGATCACAGCTCTTCATTGACCAACCGCAGTTCCTGAAATTCAACATTTCGGTCCAGAAAGACGCGCTGATTGGAGTATATGGAAGAAAAGGCCTGCCACCTTCCCACACTCAGGTACGGAGATGAAACCTGCCTGCAGGTGTTTCCGGCTCGGCGCAGGGGCAGCCCGCATTTACAGCTGCACAGAGCCGCCGGGCAGTGGGGTGGCTGCCGCTGGTCTGAGGCGGTGCAGCGCCGCGCTGTCTTGAAAAGCTTGCGGGCGGATTGCGCGATGATCTCTTCTTATAGGCTCGCTCACTGTGCCACTGACATAAATCTGCTTCCATACTGCCACCAAAAAGGTTTTGATTTCCCATCATTTAACCTCCCGCGTTTCTTTTACAGACTTCGGCGCAGTGATAAATGCCATCTGAATTGACAGACCAGTCTCCTCCAATTTAATGTGATAGCAAAATCACAGGGGCGCGAGGATAGAGTTGTTATTGTTCATTTTTAAAAATATCCTACATGTGCTGTTAAATGGCCTGGCAGACTAAGGTCTAACTTTTGCATTTTATTCATTCTGTACATTTTTAGATTTATCAATGTCTTTGCACAGGTGGCCAACTAGGAAAGAAAGATGTCCCAGAATGACATTTTTAGGGGTTAACATTAAGTAAATGCTTAAAATCCTTTGAGCACCAGTTCGATCTTAATTGCTGTGGCCCGATTTGAATTGAGGCAACATTATATTGTGTGGAGTGAAAGACACTCAGGCTTCAGTATTGGCACTCGCTATCTGAGTTTAGTTAATCCACTAGAACACCTTAATTTCCACTTGCTAGGATGAGTGTTCAAGAAATCAAGAGGTGGTATCAAATAAGCGATTACAGTTTAATCAAAAGGTACCATCACACAGTAGGTAGGAAAAGTCCATCTGTTTGATACAGGAAAAAATACATTCTAAAAAATCGGTTTACTACAGTAACCTCTATGGAGTCATGTTTTCTGGGAAATATTCTGCATACTTATATGGAAAAATTATTTCTACCCTATTCTACTATTCTAAATAAATACTTTCATTTATTATATTATTAGTATTGTATTTTTTATTTTGAGTAAGAACTTCTTTTAACAATGGCATAAGTAAAACTAATAAAACTTTTCATTACCTCTTGGAATCTAGAGTCTTAGTGCTAGCATTCTTCTTACTGCTAATAGAAATAATCTTTCTAACAGGGAGATTAATTCAACTGAGGATTGAATGCTAGGGACAACGCTTTATTCAGTCAAAAAGATGCAATATATACCACAGCAAGGGAATTGCATTTCCAAGGTTATATATTAAAAAATACACTAGGGTTTACTGAGTGATGTCGAACCCCTTTATGTAAGGGATATACCATGCATTTCTAAAGTAATTGGTTGTGACTGTCCATACAATGTGTGTCAATATCTGCCACAATTTCTTTTGTGAGTCCCTCTAAAAATGTCAGTTTGATTGCAGCAGATGGATCAATATGTTTCTTTAAGGAAGCATAAAAGAAATAATGAAGGATATTGACAACGTAGTGAAAAAAATAAAATGGGAGAACCTTCAAGTTGTTTCTCTCCAATACCTGTAATTCATCATCCTTTGTTATGGTGGTAGAGAAACTTTTATTTTCATTACATTTTATAGGTTTCTGATATATCAAGATGTATGCCCCTTACCGTTCAGAACTTGAAAATCTAAGTTCCCTGTAAGATGTCTGATACCCTTGAAATGCTGGTGAATTATATACGTTTTAATGCAATAACACTCCGCCATCAAAGTACCACGTAAGCCGTAATAAAAAAGGCTCAGTGTACAGCACCACTGCCCCATCATTACTCTCCCCTTTGTAAGATTAAGATGAGTAGAAGCTTTCACGCCAGATAATCCTGGTGTATACACTTACTTGTGAATTAAGGCATGAAAGCTTAGCTCTTTCATTACCATCTTCTCTCGTCTCAACGAGACTGAAACTAACATCAGTCAGGCCACAAATCGGCGAGCTAATAATCACTGTTTGAACTTCAAACCCGCTGATAGGTTTCACAGTTTTAACAGTCTACTGATTGTTCTCATTTTCTGTCTGTATTTCCTTGTTTTCCTGTGGACCCCAGTGAAATTAACTGATTGATTCTTGCTCTTTCCATATAACCATTTGATATATTGAATCCCTTGCTAATTAGCTTTTAGGGTTTTGTATTTTTTTTTCTTAAAAAAAAGAAATCTAATTTTCTAAGGAATGGGCTTCTGTTTGCAATCAAAAACCCATTCAACATAGAGGAAAAAAAGCGTTTAATTTAGAAGTCAGATAAATAAGGATACAGGCGGTCACCTTGATGGAAGTTTCTTTCAGAGGTTTTAGAGAAGTGGGCAGTTTTATGATTTTACATCATCGATAGAATGACTGTGGATGGATCAGTGTGGAATTGGTGCAAAAATTACTCTAAACATTAGTCATGTTCACAGAGAAAGTCAACTGGTAAAGTTAAATTAAATATGTTTTAAATACAACAAGATGGTATGGTGTTTTGGCATTTATTAAATAGAATTTGCTAAATGTTTTAAATGTTTCTGTCATTCCTCTGTCTGTATCTGCTTTATAAATAAGAGCCTGCCACAGTCAACTTGTCTTATTTTATTTATGGAAAATTGTTCAGTCAGTATACAAACTACTGCGTTCAAAGCAGATTTTCAGTGTTCTTCTAAAACAGTTACATAGACCACATCTACCATCAGAAATGTAGATGATGGTTTTTCACATTCCACTGAAGTACGCCTCTCTATAGCTACTTTAGGATTTACATTGTAGCTAAACCCATTACAACTGTTCCCAGTGGTACAGTATGTATGCTGTTTGAATCCTCCACAAATCTGCAACATCCCTGCAATAAGTACATTTTCTGCTAAATATACATTGACATTTTCAAGGCAGGGGTGGGTGGGATAGGCTATAAATGAAATTATTATTTAGAGTAATTTACAGAAAAAAATAAACTGCCCCAAATACATAAAAATTAATCTTGGAGTCAGAATGGTCAGATTTGCAAATTGCCACTACTACAAAACCAGAACTATTTAACTGGCTGTTATTGTCAGTGTTTCAAATAATGAAGACTGTGGACTTAATAGTTAATAGTGCTCACATAGTTTTAATAAGGTTTTAAGCATATTTTTAGAACATTTTAAAACCCGTTACTGCTGAATTGTATTTTATTATTAAACCATGTTGCGAACGACTGAAAACGTTTTTTGATGCAATATTCATGGTCAACATGTCAGCTTGGGATATCAAAGGAAGGTTTGTGCATATCTAGTTAAAAACCCGGAAGATCCATGGGGAAAGAAAACAGGAATGATGGGATTCCAGTGAAAGATATAAAGACAATCATCCTTGTTCATTTTTATTGCAGATACCAATTATATGACTGCATACTCGCATAAAAGCATTTAATTTGAGAAAGATTTTTAATTTAATGACTGAGAAAAATAATAAGTGGCTTAGAAAAAGATTAATTTGATTTCCAAGAGGAAAAGGAATGTTCAGTTTCATTTAATGTCAAAATATTTGCAGTATGATTATGGCAAGAAGTACACGATTTACTTATTCTGAGCAATTATAAAATGTTTTCAGAAAAATTGTTTTTGGTTACAAACAGCATGGAGGCCTGGGCTTGTGAAGCCAATTGTAATTCTGTTCCTTCTTTTGGCACAGTCTTATGGAAAATGAATTTATGTCACAGTCCTTGGTTGCTTAATTTTTTCATGTAAAAAAAATTGTTTCTATCTGAAACTGAGGAATATAATTTGCAGGACGCTGTCCTCATGCAGATGTGTGGTAGGTTGTGTTCACCTTGTCTTTCACGGGATTAATTGCCATCATTCCCCAAGAATCCAGTCATATTCATCAGGGTCCTCTTCTGCTGCCTTCAGCTCTGTCACACTTTCTCCGGCTTCAGAGAAAAATCCTCTCTTGTCTGCAGAAACAGATTGTTCGGATACGGTTTTCTAATAAGAATGGATCCCAGTGTTTCAGCTGTGAAAGAAATGTGGAAACATGTTTTTTTTTGGGGGGGGGGTGTAATTACTGCGTGACATTTTCCTGGAAAGGTATTCATTTTTATCTCTTTGTATTTTTTTTCTTTCTGCTATAGTATGACTTTGTGGAGCTGCTGGATGGCAGCAGGTTGATTGCCAAAGAAAAGCGCAGCCTGATTGAGTTGGAAAGCAGGAGCAGGAAAGCCCGATCTGTCAGCGTCCACGAAGCAGGATTTATCCAGTACCTTGACTCTGGAATTTGGCATTTGGCCTTCTATAATGATGGAAAAAATTCAGAGCAGGTGTCCTACAACACCATTGTCATAGGTAAGGTTTAATACATGTCTGATTTTAAAACATGATTAAACATGTTTTTTCTACAGTGTTTTTATTGTGAGAAAAGCTCTTCTAAGCTATTACAGTAAATACTTCTAGTTCCCCTTATCTCAGCAGCTTCAAAGTTCTCTGGGTTTTTTCAAAATAAAATGTGACCGAATTGGCAGAGTGGATGTGGAAATACATTGAAGGTCTTGAAATTGCCTACTTTGATACGTTTTTCTCCCAGATTTTAATTTGGCACTGCGGTAAAAAAAAAAAAATCCCATTTTGCTTTGGTTCTCTGTACAGAAGGGGACACTTTATAGGAGATGCAGGCATACATTTCTCCCCATAATCATCTCTACTGCTCTGTGTCTGGCATCCATTTGCACATGGATTGTCTAAAAAAACTCAGCTGTGATAGGCTACAAAATCTGTGATATGAGAGTCGGTAATAACATCAAAGGATTTCACCACTGCCTCAAGGAGATTTCTCAAAAGCTCCAGGTTTCTGAGTACTTTTGCAGAGGGACCTGTGAGTAGACATTACGACTAAGAAATGAAACTACTACACTGCCTGATGAGGCAGGAATCGTGATTTTTTTAACCAAGGGAAAACATATGAAAGCATTTTCTTTTTGTCATAGCTTTCCCTTTTTTCTTAACAAACCTGAAAATCATAAGCAAAGTCATGTCAGGAATGTTTGAAATTACGACTGTTCTTTGCACACTTGAATCATAAAGTTCAATTAAAAAATTGAGTGGATCTCACTGATTCGTACTGCTGATAAAAAAAATATGTAATTGATATGGTGACGTTATATTTCAGCCTCTGGAATAAAAATAATAATTAATTCCTTCATCTAGGATGCCGAAGCCTGTGGAGCAACCGGTGATAGACAAGACATTTATAGACTCTCAGTAAATTTACGTTGCATGAGGGGGGCTGACATTATTACCCTGTCAAAACTTTGCGTTGCTCTGGCGGTTTCTTTTGTTCGCATCTAATGAAATTATTGACAGAGGCATAATCTCAGGCCTGTGCACAGCAATACGAGCATCTAACGCAACCATAAACACACAATGGCAATCACTACACGCTTAACTCGCCTCATTTGAAACTGCTCTGTTGGGATGTTGCGTTGCCCTTTCGAATAGAATCCGTGGTTTTGTCCATCCATCCATCCATCCATCCATTTCCTCACCTCTTGACCCAATTCGGAGTCATGCATGAGCCGGAGACTATCCCCCGGCAGGAACAGTGGGCCCAGGTGAGGCCGGTCCACCACAGGGCACGCACAGGCCCACACTCACAGCAGGGCCTGTTTTCCCCACAGTCCACCTATCGGTATGTGGAAGGAAAACTGGAGCATCCGGTGAAAATCCGTGTGAGCCGGGAGAGGATATGCCAGCTCCCCGCAGACAGCACCCCAGGCCTGGAATTGAACCCAGGGCCTCTGGCAATGCTGGCCACGGCCACGCTGAGACCCACCGCGGTGCTGCCCTCCATGGTTTAGAGATCAGCTTCGTGTTTTATAGTCACTTGGATCCATCTCAGGATCCAGCTGAGTTTGCTTATTCCACTGCGGTTTGTGCCTCCATACACAGTGATTTCACTGTGGGTCAGACTTTTGGAAGTTCACCCAAATTTATTAAAGAAAAGGAGTCCGTTATTTCTGCTGCTGGAAGACTGTTTAATTTCTGTTATTTTTAGGCTCCAAAGAGATTTGTATATCGTCATGGCATGTTAATTCACAAGTATATTTTATAAACCAACACCCAGGAAGCGCTGGCACCAACAGCTGTTGTTTGTTTGTTATATGTTGTTATTTACCTTGCTCAACATTCCCTTAGTAGGACAGTAAATGTTGTGAACACCATTATGTATTAGATCTGTCAGTAAAGTCCCTTAAAATATATATATATAGGATTTCGCACAATTTCAGACAAGCAAAAAATATTAATTGAAGTATGGCAGAGAATAATGCAGTTGCCTGTTTGTATTCCTTGGGTGTTGATTTCTTGTTCATACAATATAATGCAAAACAAGGAGAACAGAAAAAAATGGGCTAATTGAAGTAGTTTTGAGTCTTTTGATTATTCTCTTCACAGCAAGGGAAATAAGTAAATGTACATTGTTAGAATAGCAGGGGAAATAAGTACATGTGTACATTCTTTGATTTGCTACAGATTTGTTAATTGTTTGTGGTTATCAGATATAATACTGACTTGATTGTGTCATGAATGTAAACACAAACATCAGTTTATGTCTAACCACTGCCTGAGGTACCATATCCTCTGCTGCGTGTTAGTCCTAATTGTAAATAATTATGAATTGCAAGCATTCCATCTTTATTCTGATGTCCCTGTAGATTCTGTTATGGAGTGTCCACACAATTGCCATGGAAACGGCGATTGTCTTTCAGGAACGTGCCATTGCTTCCCCGGATTTCTTGGGCCAGACTGCTCTAGAGGTACGTGGGTTGTGCATTGTGTCCGCATCCAAAACGAACTCTAGTCTGGGGCACTACAGTCATTCCTACCATAACACAAATTTATCTCCAAAGTGCCCCATCATCGACCCCCCCCCAACACCCTGTTGCAAAGTAGATTTTCAATACCTTCTGCATCTACGCCAACGTTGCGATATCCATGGCTTGGCTATGACGGGATTGATTTATTAGGGAACGCCTTTTCCATTGGCTACAGCTCGATTCAGGTGGACCGGAACCTGTCAGACACGCAGAGCTGAAAAAGTTCGCGCGGCAGCCTCAGCACAGAAACACTCTCTTGGCTGCTGGCGTCTTCTGTCACGCGTGGACGTCGGTCTTTGTCCAACCTGCCTGCGCAACATGCAGTAGCTGTGTACTGTATCTGTACTCGGCAACTATGTTTTCATTCTTTGGAAACACTGATGTATATGTATATGTATATGTTCATTGCTGTTATATAATGCGTGTCAAGGGTATGAAGCGTTCAGGTAGTGGGTGTTGTGCAAAAAAACAACAGAGGAAAGCTACTGTTGTGGAACAAATGCTTGATGTTATAAAGCAGTGTGAAGGAAACAAAAGAATGTGACGTCATTCGCACCACTGGGCTTGTAGTAACGTGTACATTACTATTTGTTTCTCTGTTTTCTGCGAATTGAAACAAACAACGTGACCAATTACTATCGAATACGAACAGTCTTCCCCCAAACCCTTTTGATTCCCATGGAGCCCATCTTTCTGTACCACAGGATTTCTTTAATGTGGACGGTGTTTCACAGCTGAAATGGCTGCGCTGACGCTGGCTGGCCGGCCAGTCTGTCCGGAAGGGTGTTTCTCTTAATCTCGATGACATCCCCACCATTCTGATTCGCCAGTTTTCTTTTTGTTTTTTGTCCCCCCCCCCCCCCCCCCACGGTTTCACGATCCGAAGGATTGCTGTTTTTTTTGCTTTTTTTTTCTCCAAAGCCTAAAAGGTCCGGTTTGCCAGGCCGGCTCGGGCGCGGCCGAGCGCGGGCGCCGACGCTCCCGACGTGATCGGTTTTTTTTTGGGTCTTTTATCGTGTTGCAGCGGCCTGCCCCGTTCTCTGCAGCGGGAATGGCCAGTACTCGAGGGGCCGCTGCCTGTGCTTCAGCGGCTGGAAGGGGACGGAGTGCGACGTGCCGAACAACCAGTGCATCGACGTCCACTGCGGGGGTCACGGCATCTGCATCGTGGGCTCCTGCGTCTGCAACACCGGCTACAAGGGCGAGAACTGCGAGGAAGGTAAAGGCAGAGGCCGCCGCCACGCATCCTCCGCTCTCCGGTGTCTCGGTGGAGGCCGTCTTGGTTTAAACCCGCCGTTGTGTTCGCGCTCAGCCCCACTTGAGCGGGGGCGTTTTCTAGACCGTGAATGAACCTGAGCGACGCGCAGTGGAGTGGTCCTAGTTCTGTGTAGCCCTTCTTGTTTTAGCAAAGTGAGGAGAAGCGCCGGTTTTAAGGTTTTAAAACGTATTTTGGGATTTCAGCTTGTGTTTTCAAAGTGTGCGATGCTTTATCTTGGCTGTTAAGGAAAGTCTATCCCGTAGGAAGACAGTAAGATATGTGAAAGCTTTTGAATTCATTTTGCAATGTCAAAGCAGTGTTCAGGACCACAGAACAAAATGTACCGTGCATACCTTCCAGCACTTGTCTTTATTTATAGTATGGCATATCTGAAGTTACGACCTCAAAATTCAAAAGGTAATTGCGATTTTCCTCTTCACAGAGCAGATGATTGCTTTAAGTAACTTATCGATTTAAACTAATTTCTTTAAATTTACGGTCCTGCATTGCAGCAGTAAATAGGGTTGCTGACAAGAGTTCTTTTTAAAAAAAAAATAATTCTAGATGTAATCGTAATATTCCTAGAGATCCTTCGCAAATAATTTCGCCAGGAAGAGTCTCATCCTTTCTCCTCAATAAAATTGATTTTATTGATCCCCACACAGAGAGTAACGTAATTTAATCCCCAGAATGAAAATTTCAGGCTGCTGACCTTACATGTGTAAAAATTTATTGTGTCAAATGAGTAAATTAAATCTCATCATCTCGAACACATTAAAGTGAATTTAGAGGCATTGGAATCCCACCATCTCAGAGCTTTTCAAGCTGTAGGTTCCCGTTTCCCATCTTCAGTAATGCGTCCAGGGGGAATACATTGTACAGCTTAACACTTTCAATTAGCAGGTGTAGGAAATCATTGCATGTCCTAGTTTGTTTCCTAAATCACTGACAGTGACATTTTAACAAAGACTGCTTTAATAAAATTACAATCAAGAGTGTTTCCAGTTATGTTTGACTAGAGTGAGATTTGATCAGGCTGCAACGTTTAGTCCCTAACGGTATGTATGAATGTAAAATATGTCAGTGGAACAGGAAGGAAAGTGGAGTGGCTGCAGATCTGAATGAATCACGATATCATTTCTACATATTTTTTGAAGGAGTCAAGTCAGTACCGTTGGGATGACTGTACAGTTATATGTCTGCAATGTGTATTGTAGCTTGTCCTGCACTAACAGTCAACAAGGGTGTTAACAAAGATGTATAAAATATAAGACACCTTAAAGCTAAAGGGTGGAGGAGTTAAAATTGGTGTCCTGGGGGGGGGGCTTGTACAATCTGGCCTGTAAATTCATGTATTATTCTTCTCACGGTCTAATCCTGCCTTTTCCTAACGCGTCAGTGGATTGTTTGGACCCATCTTGTTCTTCTCACGGGGTCTGCATCCACGGAGAGTGCCACTGCAACTCGGGCTGGGGTGGAACCAGCTGCGAGATACCCAAGACCATGTGCCCTGACCACTGCTCCGGCCATGGGACCTACCAGGCCGAAAGTGGCACTTGTACCTGCGATACCAGCTGGACAGGTCCGGACTGCTCTGTCGGTAAGGATTGCCGTCTCAGCGGCGTGCTTTCGGATTGTCACAAGCCCACTCATTACGAGCGAAGAAGAAGTTGGAAGGAGGTTCTGCTCCTAAATGTCTTAGCTTCTCCTGTTTCGCGTTGTTTTTTTCCTCCAAAAATACTTTTTTAATGTAAGGCTCGTGGCTTAAAAAAAGGGATCTCCAGCTACTGTCTGTTTAGAGCGAAATGAAGTTTGACACATGATGGGCACTCCCAAACAATAATACAGAGGAAAAGTGCTTAAATTTCTGTAAACTTTTATGATTCAGCCAAATACAGAAACACATCCAGGTGTAAGGAACAAAATCAGTTAATTATGAAATTTAAGGCTGTAAACAGTGGTGTTTATAACTGCTACTTTCACACATCTTAACTGATATTTTAAGTCCACTTGATAAACAGCCTGGGAAAAAAAACACACAGTTTGTGTTCTGGCCATGTTGTCTCACCACCTGAGCATCTTTTCATCTTCACCCAGCAGTGGAGGTTTTTCTATTAATTAGCTCCGCAATTCCACTTCAATTAAATGCACTTTAATTAATAAGTGCATGGCGTGGATCGACAAAACCCTGCTGGAAGCTAGTGTGCTAAAAGCAGATAAACACCTTTGCCCTAATGAAAAATTGATTACATTGATTCACAAGTAAAAAGGGACCACAGAATCAAACGGTCTCTTCCCAGAGCTGAGTTAATATTCCGGAGCGCTGAGGTTAATCAGCCCTTCCAAGGTCTCTTAATCGAAAACTAGACTCAGAGGGGGATGGAAACTGTCCTATAAAAATCCAACTGAATCAGTGGAAATGAGAGAACTCTGTCCCTCAGAGTTCCATCACTTGTACACTGATACACAGGTGTTAATCCTGCTTTTTCTTCTTCTCTTCCCCTTTATGATTAACAACCATCAAAAACGTTTAACTTCATTACGTACTGTGTACTATTCCTATTTTTACTGTCTTGGTTGTTTCAGACCTACCCACAGTCAAAAGTATAGTTGATCTTTTGTTTTTAATTTAAATGCTCCCAAGATAAATAAGAGAATTAATGTTCTGACTAACTTACTTATAACTTTGTGCAAAAACAGCATTTTCTTCAGGGGGTGAAGTCTGAATTAAAAATCAATATCTATATGCAAGAAAAGATTGTTTTGTATTGATACATTAGCTTTGGTTTTGCTTCTTAGACAAAGGGATGGCTTTTGATATTTGATAGAATACACAAAAACCAAAAATAATTTAGCTCATTCTTCCATTCATAAAAAATAACAATGAAAGTGTAGGTATAATTTTAAAAGCAAAATCCTGTATGACATTTAATAACTGACATCCTTAGAGCACTGTGTATACAGTTTTCAGTTGTCTACAGGATTCGTTTTGTGACTATAGCTTAAGCACCAATAATCTGTCTGAATGCAGGGTGCCTCCAATATTTTGTGTTTATTTTCTTTGCTCCCAAGAGTAATTTTAATTATGTTTACTGTTTTCTTCCTTGTTGTGGAAAGAGCAGTACATCCAGTTAGATAATTGTCATAGCGCTGAGATTCAACTCCTTTTTCTCCGTTATTTATCAGCCAAAGCCCTTTGGTCTGTTGGCTCTTTTAATGTGTGAGGGGAAAAAACAGTGGCAGAAGTTTGTAAGTACTTGTGATATAGGGTAAAAAAGAGCCTTCATTCCACAGCAACAAAATGAAGACAAAAAACAGCACCCAACCAGAAACATTGCTGAACTTTTTTTTTTTATTTGCTGACTGGTAAACAAAAGAAGCAATTATGTCTTGCTCTCGAGCTATAGGCTCATTAATTTCAAGGTACAGAGAGTTGGCAAGCTTTAAGCAAATTTTTATAATGACAAAACTACACAGAAGGTACGTGTGTGACAAGAGAACGGTATGTGTCCATAAGTACGAAAACAACGTTGAAGTTCGATTCAAATTAAAAACTAAACTTTTTTGTTTGGTTAAGAGCAGGCTAACCTCTTTCCTTTCATTTTTGCATTTCTTTGTAGTCTTCTGAATCTTTTAATTGAATCTGTCAACACAAATGCCGCCTAAAGCTCTTGTTTCGTAATATCAGAATATTCATTTAAAATCTTATTTTGTTTTTTTTTTCTTGTCTTTTGAATGTTTTCTACCATTGTAAAGGCTCAGTAAGTAAAAAAATGAAAATGGTCAAAACATTATACCAAGTTTTAAAATGATTTTTTTTTAAGCTGTCAAAGTTCTTCCTGGGAAACTTAATGAAGTCAAGATCAGTTCTCTCCTTAAAGGCCTTACAGTACCATTTACAATATATCAAGTCTGTGTCAGCGCTTAGTTTAAGGGAGTATTTCTCAATCTTTCCATTCCGCAGCACACTTACTTAAACATTATCATTTTTCCTACATACTGCCTCCTTACCCACACACGTACCGACACATCACCAACCCAAAAACATTATTCTTAATATTCTACACACAACGTGTCTCAATGTTTAATCTAATTTTACCTCAGAGTGCTCAGTCGCCTTATCCTGGCAGGGAGTGATGACAGAGACACAGAGAGCTCATGCTGCGCTCGCTCTAAGACATTTCTCTATTTTATTTGTACTTTTTATGTCTGACAGACAGGAAAAACTTAACTCCCCCCGTGAGCCGACATGCTGTAGAATGTATCCTCCGTCTCGAGTACATACGCCAACAACGCCCAGCAAAACGAATTAAGCTTCACCAGTATCTGAAATATCTGTTGTTTTTTTTTCCCTCTGGCTTTTCCAAAACGCAGCGGCACAACGGTCGGGGGAGACCGCTGTAAAACGGGTGTAGGATCTGGGCCGGGGTGGTGGTGGGGGGGCTGTACAGGAAAGAGTGGGAGAGCATCCACGTGTACTGAGAACTGAAAAGTCAGCATTTTAGGTAAGGTGTTCAGAAGCCATTCCGAACAATGACTCCGGGACCGCCAACATAAAAAAAAAACAAAACGGACTGGAGCATCAGTCCATCGGTCATAGTGTCATTCTGTCTGAAGGGAGGAACGCAGGTCGTTTCCCAGGCTGGAGGGGCGGGCACTGCCGCGAGGGTCGACTCTCCCGCCCCCCGCGCGCGCGAGGTGTGTCGCCCCGCTGGCTGTCGCTCGGCGCCCTTAACCCTGGTGTCTCCCCCCCCCCCCCCCCCACAGAGGTGTGCACCGTGGACTGCGGCTCCCACGGGATGTGCATCAGCGGGAGCTGCCGCTGCGAGGAGGGCTGGACCGGGGCGGTGTGCGACCAGAGAGCCTGCCACCCGCGCTGCTCCGAGCACGGCACCTGCAGAGACGGGAAGTGCGAGTGCAACCAGGGCTGGAACGGGGAGCACTGCACCAATGGTAGGCCTGCCGCCGCTGGGATCTGCGCCCCTCGCGCGTCGCGGCCGGCCGGGAAGGCCTCCGCTGGGAAGGACGGTCGGTGTGACCGGTGGCGGCTCCTGGCCGTGCCTGTTCCTAGCCTCCCATGTGGAAGGTGTTTGTGGCCTTTGTTGTCCTTTTACCCCTGTAGGTTTCTGCTCGGCTATATTTACCTTCGCTCACAGGTGGGTCAAGTCGGATGACCTCAGTGTAACTCTTAGAATCAGGTTTCTAGCCTTTTTCTCGTGTTTTTTGTGATATTTAGTGGGGGTTGGCAAAGGCAGACCATAGAAGAGCATAGATACGATTATCCACCTCCCCCAGAGTGGCTTCCCTGAAAGCTCAATTCCTACTGTCTCTTCTCTGTGCTCCTTATGGACAGAAATACAGCTCAGTTACCTAAAAATAGCTTCAAAACATTGCTATATTAGTCAACAGGAATAATTGTGAACCCATTCTCAAAAGCAAATGGGCTTTTGTATCAAACATCTTTTTGTTGCACTAATTTTCATCTATTTTGCACTAATATTACATTTCATTTTCTCCATTAGGTACGTTAGTGGTAATCCTTTGCGGTATTCTGAATTTAGACTGCTTTAAACACTGACTTGTTTATTGAGCTACATTGATTTTCATGTTCATGTATTCGGCCAATTCAAATGGAAATGTGGCCTAGGGGAGTTTCTAATTCCTTTAAGCTACAAGAAAGACTGGCTATTTGTTTTCATTCTGATACACCGGTGAAATGGGAAAAGAGATCGTTAACAATCACAAAGATATGCCTTGTTTGCTTAATCAGAAGTTGCTGTGTGCATTCCTTTAATAAACTCTGGGGTTGCTTGGAGCACTGGATCAAGACACTGAGGGGTTGAAGAAGATTAGATCATTATAGTAGTTAATTGCACTTAGAAAAGTCCTGCAAACTGCAAGAAACTTCCACTTCATCATGTCGGACTTCTTTTTGTTATAATTTTGTAAACCACTGTGGCTAAGATGTTGTCTCCAGACCGTGTTCGGTTCTGGTTTAAAGGCAATCTGAAAGTGAAGAGTACTTCTCCGAAGTCCTTTGTTGTGCTCATCACTATAAGGAGGTTTGGGAACGTGCTGTGAGAGTAGCAGTCTTTCCAATCAGCCAACCCCCCCAAACCATAATTGTCCCCTGAAAAAAAATGAACCTAAAACTTGACTGATGCTTCCTGTCTTTTTAGCCACTTAAGACCACACTGGATTTTCCTTTTAGTGATTGCTTTAATTGCTCATGGACACCATGTATCTTTCCAGACAACAAAGAAAACTCCTTTGCTTGACTTTCAAAGAAGAGAATTTCGGGCCACTTGCTTTGATCTTGCTCTTCGTGCGTAATGTATGGGTAACCCATCATAGTGGTGACAACTTCAGTGCGTTAATTGAGATAATGAGATCTGTGCTCACTTTTGACTTTTTGACCCACTGTTTCACTACACTTCCCTAGGTAGACTGGGTAGTGCAAAAAGGAGGACAGCTTGAAATTTGCATAATATCATTCATATAGTTATGCCACCAGCAACTTGCCCCTCTCTTTGCCTTTAAATTCCACTGCAATTCAGCAAATTCCCTGGTGGTCTGTAATATAAATTCTCTTCAACAAAGGTGTGTTTGTGAAATTCATTTTACCTAATAGTCCCTGTTAAACTACGGGATCCCACTGAGACTCCAGTGTCTTTCTCTGAGCATATCTGGGAAATAAAGTAACAACTTAGAATGGAAAAAAAGGCACAAGAGAGATTTAAGAAATTCGCCATGACGATGTATCTCATATTCTCAAACCTCTCAGTTCCTACAAAGCTATCAGATCCTTAAAAAGGTATCCCAGTGTGTCTGTAGGAGTCAGGAAATTCCATTTCAAATTAGGTGAACTAGAGGACAAACTGAGCTTTTTCACTCAGGACAAGAAAAAGTGTGTTTGAGGCTTTAAATAACTTCCAAAGTGACAAAGCTGCTATAATCCAATTTCAAGCTACCTATAGAGTGAGTGCAGCACTGGCAATTTAAAAAGATTGCTTTTCAAACTCACCTATTGTTTGTTGGGGTTGATAGTCAGAACTTCTGTGTTTTCTGAAAATCTTTTTTTTATCCATTTAATTTGGCTACAAGAGCATTTGACTGTTAAAAGATGTCTACTAATACCTTGCATTCATTTGATTATCGGAATATTCCAAGTTAAAAAAAAACTAAAAGCAATCCTATATTAAGTAGATGATAATATAAAAGCCCTTGAAGACAAGTTTCTATCTTTTTTTGGCTTAGTTTTAGACTCGGCTGTAACGTTTGGGACGTTACTTGTATGAAGCTAAATCTAAAAATGTTCTGATTCTTTTAGACACAATTCAGATTTTTCTTTTTTGCAATACCAGAGATTGGGATTTTAGCTATAGACATCAGATAAAGATTCGAGGTTGAAAACATTAGACTGAAGCAACAGTGTAATATGAGAGACTCAAATCAAGAGTTTGGAATGATGTCGATCTGAGATTTGAATCTCAGTAAAAAAAAATAAAAAAATGTTCTTTCTGGAGGTTTGCTTGGGGAAACCTACAGTATAACGACATACAGTACATGGTGAGTGTGTACGTTATCCTGGGACCGGTGTCGGTGTCCTTGTGTTTTTCACTTTTCGGGGAGATTCAAGAGAAGTGTCTTAGCCTTTGTGTGGGGGTGTGGACAGGCATATTTTACTAACATTTTGCAGAGAAAATATCCCATCAACATTGCAGCTCTTAATGAATATAATGTTATGATGTCCCCACAGTGTGAATTAGTTTTTGTAGAATCCAAATAGCATCTTGTCACTCTTAAGAGTGCACAAAATCTTTGATTCAGGTTAATTTTCACCTTGGATGGAGTTGGGTTTTTTTTTCCCATGGAGTATAGAATAGTTAATAATTAGATGCCAGAAAGAAATGTGTTTGTGGATCAATGTGGATCATGACAAGCTACTAACAGTTGTATGTTATGCATTACGTTTTGGGAGACAATGAAATATCTTGCTCGTAATTTTCCCATTTTGGTTACAGTTTACAGAGATCCTTGAACCACACGTTTTGAAAAACAGTGGTTTAAAAGTGCATTTCAACATTTTTGCTGTTTTCTCTAGACATTAAGACAAGCTCTCTAAGACATTAAGTTCACATACTCTTAAAGTGTATTCTGTAGGGATATATATTGTATTTTTATGTGTAAACATTTACTTCGGAACATGTTGCATAATATATTTGTCTTAATAGTTAACTATATACAATTATTAAAGGTTTATATATTTTGTATTAATGTTTACGTTTTATTAATGTTAGATCTCTTACACTGAGAATAATAACTTTTTTATGTGAAACAATATCACAACTTGCAATTTTATCGCTGATAAAAAAAATAGAACAAAATAATGAAAATTTAGATCCTGTTTTTTTCTCTGGTCTCACACCAGACTATACAAGGAAAGAGTGTGTTGTTTGACCTTTTTCATAACAGCAATTTCGGTTAGGTTTTTAAAATTTTATTATGCTTATTTTTTATTCAGTTAGTTCCTGGACATCCTGTGTGTATTGCCTGCGTGAAAATCTTTTTTATTTCTGTATACTGTATTACTGTAAGTCCAGTATGTTCTTCCCATCTCTTCAGAGTAATACCTCCTTACAGACATTGCTATTTATCACTACGGGGTTTCCACATCTAAAATGCTAAAATAATTTCTCACATTTTTGCTGATTGCTTTATAAAGCTGTCTTCTGCATAGCAGGTATGAGATTTTATTTATGTAGAGAGCCAAGCTTCTTTATCCACAGATCTGTTCGGTAAACTCTTATTGTTTCTAAAGATTTGTGCATACTAACAGAATAGCTCATTGTAAAATTAGCATAAATGAATGAAATTCATAAAATATATTTCCTGGCTTGCCTCATGACAGTTTTTGGAATATAATAAATGCTTGCATGCATCTAAGTGACAGGAGACAGCGAAAGTACAATGATTCAATTCCTTGTGTGACTAGCATTCCATAATATGCATATTGTTTTGGACAAATTTGTAGAAATGTAAAAACATTTTTTTTCCCAAAGCTTTTCTCCTTTCATTTATGCTCTCTTAGAAAAATGCTAACCACCATCCTTAAAAATACTACAAGTGAAGCATTTTAAGCTCATTCTTTTGTGTGAGCATTTGTAAGTTCATCTTAAATCAACTTAAAGCTAAAAAAGCAGACAAAAAGGTTAGTACACTAATTTTGTGGTAAGAATATGATTTGTGAAAAATCAGCATTTCATCCCACAGCCTGTCTCCTCAAAATGTGCGCTGCATAAATCTTTTCTGTTTTCCAGGAAATCGCAGTAGCTATCATGTTGAGTTACTACTTTAAATACCACTTTTTTTTCCTTTAACTGTCTTACATGTAGTATCTTAGCAACCCTTTTTTTTAAACCCTTGAGTTATTAAATTTAATTTGCAGTTGCAGATGGGTAGATGGAAGTTCTGATTTCATCTGGACTGTTCTCCATCTTTTAATAACGAATTGTCCAATTATTTTCTCTAATTATTTGATTAAATGGGAGACAAATGTATAACAGCACCTAAAATAGTTTTTTTTTTTACTGACGTACACCCAGCTCAATATTATCTGATAATTCAAATTTAATGTTATTGTTGTGTGAGATTGTTCCATAGGCTTTGCTTAAAATTATTTTTTTTAATTGTAGGATCTTGCGTGAAATTGGTAATTGTAAATTTCCTCATATTTCAATTTATTCTTCTTGATTTTAAGGTGGAAAATTTAAAATTAATAAAAAACGCGAGTGGGCTCTTTTTTTATTTGAATTGTCAGATCTGTCAAAGACATGACTGAAAATGCTTCTTAATATCAAATTTCAGTTGTGAAATAGACACAGTAGATACTGTACATTCCTGAAATGTCCGCAAATAACAAAAAATATTTATTAAAGGAAGAACGCTCCAGTATCTAAAAGTATGTTTACCATGGGTAGGCCTAATAGTACACCATCCGCATCGGCATAAATACAACATTACAAAACTGTGTGACTGGAAAACTGTGCAATACTGTATTTCCTTTATTAAAAGGAATGTTATAAAAAATGAAACGTACAACAGCAGTCTTCTGGAAGATGTGAAGAAGCAGAAGAGGTGCAATTAGTAATAACGAGAGCAATTTTGAATATTTTGAATTAAGCCTCAGGCTGAAAAGCTTCGGGCTCTAGAGTGCTCTAGAAGCTTCGGGAACACAGGCTGGTCCTGACACGCAAAACCGCAACTCACATCAGTCAAAATGAATTGGGGTGCTAAATTGTTGAATAATCAAATAGTCATATATTGAATAATCAAATAGTTGCAGTACAAAAATCCTATCAGATTTACTTTAATTTGTACTTTGGACATTGCACATTTTTTCATTTTTTAAGAGGTTATTTACATGGAATTTTTTTTATTACTCTTTAATGGAGGTTTGTGGAATATAATGTTCTGTGAAGATTTTTAGTATGGACTAGGTTGAATGCAGTCTTCCTACCGTATTTTGGCCTTCCTGTCTTTTTCAAACCAATGACGGCAGGGCTCAGTGCAATAGGTCATTTGTTTGAGGGCCTCAGAAAAAATAACTGTGTAGTAAGCTGTAATGATGACAGTTGATTACAAAACAAAAACAGGTTTGTCCAACCTGCAGTGAACAGATAATCCCCAACTAAATGTCTTTGTCATTTTATTGTATTGCGTTAATGATGCAGAGTCTCTGCTTGCAAGATTAAAGTATGTAAAGTGCAGATTTTATTGCAGATATACCTGCAGCTATGGGCCAATAAAACCATGGTGATATAAATGGCAATTAAGAACTTCTAAATCAATGTGTGCTGTGTTCCTCTTCAGAGTGAGAACTGATTGAACTCTGTGGACATAATGCATAATTGTTCGTAGATTAATGCCATTTTTATCATAGCTTCTGGAATCAGCAGACAGATAATGAAGCAATGATGTCTTAATGGCGGTGATTAAGATTTCTTTTTTTTTTCTGGGTGTAGAATAAAACAGAAATAATTTAGTAAACTTTGTCGCCTCCAGCAGTGTATCACTCACAACATACCAGGGTTAAAGGATGATTGCGATTGTTTTCGTACCATATGTTTAATATCTGATTGCAATATGCCTCAAAAAGCATGACCTGCGATCTCCTCCAAGCTGCTCCTCATCTTGTGAATTATGTTAGAGCTTGTTACTGTGGTAAACAGCCTTCACACACTCTGGAGATTACAGTCATTACCTCTTGATGTGAGCATTGAATAACGCAAGGGAGAAAAATACACCTCTTCGTGTGCAAAGAGCGGCCAGGTGATGAACTGTGGGAAGACGTACAGGAAAAGAACAGGAATGACTGCCGATATAATAAGGCAACTTATAGAACCTAACATTTTCCAGCCGTATATGCAAAGGTGACTATTAGGAATTGTGTTAATGCATTTGAGACTGTATCATCTTACAGTTATTGGATCTTTATCCGGGGGGGCACTTTTGTTCAAAAAGGTGGAAAATGGTATGAATGATAAAAATGTGGAAGCTCAAAAATCTACAATTTATAACAGCAACAGGAAAAGAACGTTTCAAAATTAAAAAAAATAGTCACTGCAATAATTCATCACAGTATAGTAAACAAACCACTGTGATAAAATGTAGAGCTGGCCGGTGGCGCAGTGGTCTGCATTGCTGGGTTCGATTCCTGGGGTGCTGTCTGTGTCGAGTTTGCATGTTCTCCCCAGGTTTGCGTGGGTTTCCTCTAGGTGCTTCGGTTTCCTCCCACAGTCCTAGGACATACTGGTGGGCTAATTGGCCCTGGTGTGAGTAAGTCCGTGCCTGTTTCTGCCCTGTAGTGGACTGGCATCCCGTCCAGGGTGTACCCTGCTCTGCACCTGTTGCTTGCTGGGATAGGCTTCGTCTCCCCCATGACCCTGTTTTGGATAAAGCGGTTCGAAAATGGATGGGTATTTGCAATGTCGTTTTCTGAGCTTTTATAATGCATAATTAACTATCTGTGGCATGAGACATTGAGACGTTACCCAAAGGGCAAATAGAGCTAAATGCCAGATTCATCACTGGATGTTTAGATGCTGCTTGTAAATGCTTTCACACCTAGGCTTTTATGTAAGGATGCTGTGTATCGGTAAAGTACCATTTAAGAACTAATTTAAACAGAGTTGCTCTGTGCAATTCAAAACTAGTTACAGATTTTCTGAGTTACACCTGAAATGGCTTCTTTGTGGGATAAAAAAAATGGAACCAGAATATTTTATGTCCTACAGAAACAAAGACTATAATCAAAACGTATTTTTTCCCAGACTGATTGGTATAGTCAGCAATTGTTACTGCAGTTGAAAATGACCAAGGCATATAATAAGCGTTATGAGTTGGGCCTTACGTGAGCTTTAAGTATTCTCTGTTTGTAGCTCTTTAAAATAAAGCGAGTTAACATTCATATAAATTTGCTGCAAAATAAAGTGATTTTTTTTTCTTACCAAGGCTGCTCCTGTCTCATGAGTCCGTCAATTCTGCTCTTGTTTCTTTGTATGTCCTGTCGTCAGATTTCTGTCCTGTTAAGCACTGCTCTGAAATATTTGTTCTCTTTCTTCTTTTCGTTTCGAAGCTCACAATCTGGATAAACTAGTTAAAGGTACTGTGTTTTCTGTCTTTTTTTGCATTTCTTGTAACGCACCAGATTTTTCTAATAACATTTTTATCCCATTGAGATAAAATGTCATTTCATTTTTTAACCTGGTATTACAAGATAGCAGCTCACCTGTATGGGTTTCACTAAAGCCACTGCAGATCAGCAAATGTTCTAAACTTATCTTGTAGGCCATGAAGATAACCAATCACTTGTTGTTTCTCGATAAAATTAAAAAAATCACTTTCTGGGCTATCATTTTCTGATGCTTGTAGGCATCAAAATGAAAAGCAATCACTTTGTAACCACTTCCCTCATGAAAGAGTTTTGTCATTTATCACATGTGTGATATCTGACAGAGCAGTACATAAGCTACTGTACCAGTGCAATTGTACATTTTTAGCAATTTTCAGTTCCAAATATTTAAGATTAAGACACATATCACACAGATTTCTTATTAAATAAAAATACATTTAAAGAACATCTGAACACTGGTTCTAGTAATCTCTCTAATTCCCTGTCGAAAAACAGAAAACTACACACCAATGTGGAATGCATTACATTAGACACAAAAGTCTGTTTCAAAGAAAGCCTGTTTTTATTTCAAATGAAATTCTTTACTTACATTCAGATTAAAGGGTAAAGAAAGACTTGCATTCAGTTGTTTCCATGCTGCTACCTTCCTAAAAAGTCGCTAAACAACACAAAGTGAGAAAGGTATTTTGTTTGGGTTATATGTGAAATTTAAGCCAAAATTCCAAATCAACAAGAGTTATTATAGCTTTATTCCCTTAACACACTGCTTAGAAGCATTTTCAATTTTGTCTTATTTCTTTTTTTTTTTTGTCTGTATGTTTGTCGGTCTGAAACGTCATTTACAGAGATAAGTTCTGGATATGCCAGTATTTTAATTTTTTCCCAAATTTTCCTCCTTACCCATAAATGCAGACAAGATAGGATATAAAGGTAATGGCACAATAGCCCTAGGGAGATTGTCACAAACAATCACTCTCCGCTATCTGTCTTGAAGCACGGCGTGAACGTGTTTTTGTTCAGTCTATAAATGTTTTATTGTGGTCCTCCTGGTATTTTCATTCTTGTCCGTCCTAACTAGTCAAACACACACAGCTATTACGTTTTGTTGGAAATCCTGTCGGTCCTGTCCCATGCATTTGCAGCCTGATTCCTAATGTCTGTTAGAATAGATGCTCAGCTGCTTTAGTTATTTCCTCAGCTTCGCTTATTCCGTGAAAAGGAATGTAATTTCAGCATAAAGTATAGCTGTGGAAACAATAAAAAAAATCACCCTATACTTTGTGCATTTTGAATGTGCTGTAACTTCACATGGATGCTGTCTGGAGGCTGGAGGGGAGCTACTTTATTGATATTTGACTCTGCCGTCTTCACAACAAGTATGTGTGGTTAAACAACAAGGGGTTAAACATTTGGTGTGAACACAAGTGACGCGAAATTAACTGAAAAGGCTGCAAACATAAGGGAAATGTTTTGGTTAACCAGACCCATACCAGAGCTGCAGAGTTAACTGTCCTTGTTGTTTATTAAGCTTTCACTGGAAGAAGACGGAATCTGGTTTGACCCTTACGATTTCCAAATGAGCAATTCCTGTGTGATGAATCCAAACTTTTTGCCTAATATAAACCTCCCAAAGAGAGAATAAAAAAAAAAAACTGCCATATCTAAACAGCCGCTGTTACATTCATGTGAAATTACAGTATCTGTGCATTGACCAAGGCCTGTCTGAAGTTCAATGTCAATATATGTTCACCAAATGTGGTTATTTTATTTTGAATCATGTGAATGAGCAGGATTTGCACATTGGCTTAATTCGCACAGTCCACGTCCTTGATGATTATTGATTTTTTCATTTTGTTTGTTCTAACAGAGGGCTGCCCCGGGCTCTGCAATAGCAATGGAAGGTGTACCTTAGACCAAAATGGCTGGCACTGTGTCTGCCAGTCCGGCTGGAGAGGGGCGGGCTGTGACGTCGCTATGGAGACCCTGTGCACCGATAGTAAGGACAATGAAGGAGGTGAGGGAAACGCCCGAAGTGGACCAAACAGAAGCTCATGGCTACGCACGAACACATACCTACAGCTTTTATTTAGATTCTGCCGGCCTACTGCTACTGTAAACACACACAGAACCTGTGCTTCCACTGTCCTATGGCTGTTGCATAGTTACGGCATAGCGTGTGGATGTTAATTATAGACTTGACCCTTTTCTGTCTTAAGTGCAGACAGTGTCAAAGGCATTAGAAATGGGGTTTCTGATCATAGAATTGTGCTTCCTATATGAGATTATTTAGCTGTTTATGGTCAGATCTGTAGGATGTTCATTAAGATAACTGTGGGTTTCATTTGTTTCTCTCTTTATTTGCTCGCCTGTGGAGAAAAGTGCAAACATAATCAATTGCAGGTGAAACCGCCTGCTGGCCCAGTGTGTGTGCTAGCCCACCGTCAGCTGAGCAGCCTCCAGGCTGTTGCAGGTTTACTGGGTTATCCACTATCTCTTTCTGATTACAACATTATCATCCCATGGACTGTTTCATAGTAACCTGGGAATTTACTCATCCTGCCAACTACCGAGGTGTTTCCAGATTCAGATAAGCTTAGATTGTTTTACAGGATGACCACTATCAGTGTGACCTGAAATACGAGGTGCTAAGATTATCCATGTTGCAACCACTTCCTGGTCTCCAGCTCCTGAGTTATAATAGTTTAACCCATGACACTTAATTTGGGAAATGACCTGGTGCAAATGCTTTTTTTTTTTCACTTCCTGGCAATAAATGGTTAAAAAAAAAGAGCAGTAATACCTTTATGTAGCCCCTCAATTTGTTTTCATAAGTAGAGGCCAAGTGTTTCATCTCCAGTCTTTTTCCATTAGATTCCGATTCTTACTTGTCTTGAAGCGCTAACATGCTCTCAGGGTATGATGGATGCTGAGGTAGGGGGAATCATTCTCTGTTACAGGGTGTTATTCCAAATAAATGACAGCTCTGATTTCTTGCTTCACTTCAGAAGGTCTTATCACGCATTCTCCTGGAATGTTAAACTTGGCTTTTTTTGCAAACGTCCATCACAAGATAGTGTAAGGGTATGTCTCTGAAGCTGTACTCTTTCTTATGTAGATAAGTAATATCCGAAGCATGGACTACCTTAAAGTGAAAAGCCAAGTAAAATACCACCTCTTCTCTGTAAAGAAACTACAGATTCCTGGCATGTGGGTAATGCTGTAATCAAGTTAGCGATACAAAATAACTTGAAGCTAGAAAAGTAAAAACAAAAGAAAAATGAAAAATGCCTCCTCAACTTATGAGAAGCGAGTTTCATAACAATCTGTCACTTCTTTAGGCAAGTCTCTGGTAAACGCCTGTGAAAAATAACAAACACTGTATTCCTACATCATGAACGCTGAAAATGAGATTCCTGTTCTGATTGATGTTAGTAGAGAGGCTTGTAAAAATGCATTTCCAGCTGATTAGTTCAGGGGGTGTCAATCTCATGCGGTTTTATGACCCACAGACTACACACCCAGACGTACATTTGCTTTTTATAAACTAACAAAGATGAATGACTAAATCTGAGTGAGACTAGATATTACCTGGGAGAGAACAAATCCTTGTGTAAAACGTTTAACCGCATGCCTGCCTGTTAAAATCATTTGTGTTCTTTCTTGATTATTCGGCTAACGAAAGTACATTTTGCAGCAGTATAGCACATAATCATTTTCCATTTGTCATTAGGAAATAAACAAAAAATGCAAGTAAAATGTCTCCAGATTAAATAAGATGGTTTTACCTTCTTTGTTCTTCAAAACCCACCCGCAAAATGAGTAAAGATTTTCAAAGGATGATTCACTGAATGTTGCAAAATGGCAAAACTAGAGAGGAGTGCAGCAAAACTGAGAACTTTGCAGAAGGGGCAGTGAGATCGTGGGGTAATACCCTGGATTCTTTCAAATATACAGCTGGAAGAGATCCTGAGATAAATCAGATACTAGCAACCAAATTAGCAAAGTGGGACAATTGGCCTTCTTTGCTTTGTAAACATTCCTGCTTTGGATTTGGATTACTTTAGCCTTAGCAGTATATAGTACAGTATGTTTATAACAAAGTATTTTGCATATCCCCGGTCATGATGACTTTATTAAAAATTTTACAAAGATTTCAAAAATGCTGTACGTTTCACAACTGCTTACACTTATATAGCGCTTTCCTGGACACTCCACTCAAAGCGCTTTACAGGTGATGGGGATCCCCTCCACCACCACCAGTATTCAGCCTCACCTGGATGATGTGTCTCATCCGAAGGACGGCGCCTTTTTAGAGTATAACATCCCCGTCACTACACTGGGGCATTAGGACCCACACGGACTGCAGGGTGAGCGCCCCCTGCTGGCCCCACTAACACCTCTTCCAGCAGCAACCTTAGTTTTTCCCAGGATGTACAGTATACAGAGCAAAGGTGTGTAGGCTGGATTTAAAAGAGCAACTGGTTTGTCTGCGCTCACGCCCGTGTCCAAGCCAGAGTCAATCCGGTATTCATGTGAGGGGCTCTGTGCCTGCAGATGGATTGGTTGATTGTATGGATCCTGACTGCTGCTTGCAAAGCTCGTGCCAGAACCAGCCATACTGCCGCGGATCGCCGGACCCCACTGACATCATTGGACAGAGCCAGCAGCCACCCCCCCAGCACGCCGCCAAGTCCTTCCACGACCGGATCAGCTTCCTCGTGGGCCTGGACAGCACCCACGTCATCCCCGGGGAGAATCCTTTTAACAGAAGGTGAGGGTGGTGCTCGGTAGGTTTTTTAGTTTTATTTTTGCCAAGCACCACCAAAATGAACCAGACATTACCCTCCTCTTCCGCAGTGCTGGTCATTTAACTGTAGTGAATGTTGTCAAATTAAAGGTATTTGGCAAGGCCAGAATACCTGTTTCATTCTGCCGAGCTGCAGTGGCAGAAGCTAGTGAATTTAAGGCACAGGGTGCAAATATTAGTCAGCTTCATAGCAACAGCAGGCCAATGACTTTAGAAAAACCCATATATTTTAAGTGTGTTGATATGTATGTATATATGATGTAGAGGAAACCTAGTTTTATTTATAATTAATATGTGGTCACTTAAATCATCTTCGTTTATTTTACATTTTTACTGAAATTCTAGTCCATGTCATGTTATAATGTTGAGTAAAGTCTTTCTTTGTTAAATATACCAAGTTATTTCCCCGTCTATTTTCCCTATGTGCTTAATTTGATCCATGTTAACAAAAAATCCAAAAAAATCCAAAAAGTACATACTGTGTATGTATCAGATCCAGTTTCATAGTGTTCTATGTGGTTCGTGGTTCCTTTGTGCAAAGTATGCTGACATCCTGTTAATAATGCAATCAGAACTTTCTGATTTATTTTTGCCAAATAAACTGAAAAGGGTATATTACAAGGTTGTAGGCCCTGGTCAGGACAGGACTGTAAGAACAGGCCATGTTGATTTTACCTATAAGTCTTTCAGAATCTGATTATGAATTATGCAGTCATATGTTCTTTTACAGGTTATATCCAGCCCACAGTGTGTTCTGTGTAGTGTTGTTTTTTCTCACTCAAATGTTCATTAATTTCCATAACCTTAAAATGATTGTGCTGAAATTCAAATGATGCCTCTTCCTCAGAGCTATGAAAGAATTGGAAGTTAATTATTGTAGAGGTTTGCTGCATTTTAACAAAAAGGAATAGAACAAACTGTATACACTTGTGCTCACAGCTATGTGTATACACCCATATTATATCTAGACCAGGAGACATTACACATGCAGGAGAACAGGACTGGAACAAATGCTGTTACACCCATGAGCCTGCAAGTGTGGGCTTGTTCTTTTCTGAAGAGAAAAAAAAAACAATTTTTCAAAGGTACATATAGGATAGCACTGAGCTAACAGCATCTGTTCATACCTTATAAAAATAAAATACAAAATATAAGGGTAAATAATGAAACAGGGGGACAAAACAATAAATAAAATGCATAGTAAGGATATGGAATTAAATTATGACAGGGCATGAAATTGTGACAAGAACATACAGTATGGACCATCAGTAAGTTGGAGGCTGGACTGTCAGTGGTTTATCACTGACCGTCTGAGGTGTTCACAGCAGGCTTTACAGACTTAACAGCCTCATACAGTCCCATGACTGATAGACCACAGTCTGGGAGGTAACAAATCCCGACGCCTAATCAAGATCAATGAGGAGGTCCAAGTGTGATGGACCATCTACAAAACTCCACTGGTACTGATTGATAACAACCTAAGTGCACAGTGCTTCACTGATCAAGTCCTAGATCTCACCTGCTGTCCTTTCAGTGAGTCCATCTTAACCTGACAACATGCCACCCATCCTCATTCTGCTTGTAGCTGTTAAGCCATGGTTGTCTTGCTCACCAGACTTGATTGCCATGAATATTTGTTGGATGAGTTGGGCTAATGTGTGGCTTCTAGGTCTCAAATGTGCAGTTAACAGGTACAGTGCTAATCCAGGCTCTGCAAGACAAATGCAACAGAGTCCCACAAGACAGATTTTGTTGGCAAAGAATAGTAACATTTGGAAACAGCACAGTTCCTTGTCATCGTGGTGCGAACAGCCACACTTTTAAAGCAGCCCAGTTTTTCTTGACCATTCAATGTGGACCTCTGTCAAGGAAATTGGAGAAGTCTTTACAAACTTCACAACGGTGAGGTCATTTACAGAGTAAACCACACATTTTTATGATTTAACAAGTGTTAAATCTCTTTTTTTTAAATGGGGGGGTGGCAGAAGATTATCCTTATTATGGTGAAGGGGAGAAGAGCAGTAATGGAAACTAATGATCTCTTAAATGTGTGAGATGTTCTGTGTATGGGTCATTACATGTCAAATTAACCGTTGGCCTTGGCACTAATATTTCACATTCTTTACATGCCAAAACTGCAAAGTTTAAAAGCTTTAAAATTCACACAAAGAATAAATCCCTAAAGACAAGGCGTTCCTGATGCTGGTTTAGTTAGGGCGCAAAACTCTTTTATTCTGAGGAAGAAGAATAGCTGTTGAAATTTTAAACAGCTTGCGGTTTGTCTTCAAAATTGGCATTATTTTGAGTGCGAGCTTGGAAAGCAAATATTCTTCAGTATGGGTCGTGGAAGGACAGCATCAACCGTAGGCTGAATATAAAATGAGGATTAGTGCTGATTTTCACAACAGCTGTTTTTAATCATTTGTTAAGGAATGCCCCCTGTTTGTCTCAGAAAGATTTAATGCAATATATAACATAATTTTGGAACATTCATATAAAAATTAAGACAAAATGGGTTCCATTGAAAGGTGTTGTTTTATGGAGACAAATAAACAAGTAAATTATTATTTTGTTTATCTTATACCAGGTAATTTATTTTTTGTTTACCAAAAGGTCAGGTCACGGTGGGTCATGTGGGCTCTGAAAGATTAATTGGGTGACTGGGACAAGAAACAGGCAAACCTTTTTAAGTGGACTGTTTGCATGAAATGAAAATAAAATATGAGGGGGTTGTTATACTTCTGTCTGCATGGAAGTGATGTGGTACGAGCTACTTGATTAGCATACTACAAAGTAGTAATGACCTGAAAATAAACCAGTGACTAAAAGCAGGTGTCTTATATCTTACAGCATAAAGGAAGATGATTAACGCAGAAACACTGGGGCTTGCTGTAATTTAGCAACATAAATGCAGTTAGGCACAGCAGTTGATTAAAAGTAGATGCACAAATGTTCCTTAACGCCCCTTTAAATCTTTCACTTGCCAACCCCAACAGGTTTACAAATTGCTTCACAATTAATTGGAATGCTGGGTTTTCTTAAAGCTGTTGCGGATTTTTTTTCTCCCCCACATACGTACAAAAAAGTATATAATGTGTATTTTTAAGCATTCATCATTAAAACGCTGTTCCTGGTAAGCCTCTGGAGAGTGTCATGTGAATTTAAAAGGACAAAATAATTTCAGAGCCACTTAAAGAGAAGGTGGGTGAGGGGTGGCGTGAGGGGGTAAGAGAGTTGGGAGGGTTCTTGTGCTGATTTCAGGAATCACAGCACGGTGCGTGTGTTTGTCGGGGCCATTATCGAGCCTGAGGTGGCCAGGAGAGAGAACAGATGTTAATTGCAAATTGTTTTGGTTTTGTCATTTGTTTTTTCTGCAGTCTGGTGTCCATCATCCGAGGTCAGGTTCTAACAGCGGATGGAACCCCCCTCATTGGAGTTAACGTGTCCTTTGTGCACTATCCCGGACACGGATTCACTGTCACCCGCCAAGATGGAATGTATGTTCTCTGGGCTGCTTTGCTGATTAATGGCAAGATGCATAATTTAATGCGTGTGCATTTTTTTTCCCCATTGTATTTGTATTGAAATACATTGATAACTTCTGACAAGTTATCTTAATTCTGGCGCTTGTGTAATGTACCAAATGTACTGTTACAGTCGTTGATTTATTTATTGCTGGATCTGTCGACTGTGATTAAAACAAGAGGGCGGTAGTTAATCTTAAAGCCTTTTTTAATTTTAGAACTTCTCCCTTTCCAAAAGCCATCAATTATTGATTTTAAAAACTTGATTGTGGGGGGGAGGGAGGGGTTAATGGATTGTTTTAGTCCAGGTCTAAATCTTGCTTTTCGAAGTTTGATAATCCCAAACATTTAAGATATAAATCTTAAAGATAAACTCATCGTCTTCTTGAAGTAAACTAAAATGCAAACATGTTGAAATACCAGTACAGTAATATGATGAATATATTTTAGAAAAACTGAAAAAATTGAAAGCTGATTCAATAAGTAGTAAATTCGCCAGGAATTAATCAGTTTGGATCTGGCAGTTCTTACTGGTTTCTTAAAAAAAAGTGTTATCACATGGAAGTATCTTTTCTCATTTTATGGTAAGTAATGTCATGGCTCTGACTAGAATACAACATCATTTTAAAACCTAAAGAATTCTGCTTCCAGTCAAAATGTAGCAAAATAAACTATTTTTAAACAACTAAGATATTCATTTTCACACCTTTTGAAGACTCAGCCTCATATGACTCAGTGGCGTGACGCTTCTGAAAAAAGCATACTAAACTGCATCAGTTACTATAAATGGACAGTGCTTCCATACATGTATCATTCTAGTTACTCTAAAGTAGGTGCTTTAAAAGTACATAAAGGATTTAGAAAATCATTCAAAATGTGAAGCAGCTTTTGAAAAGCAAGAGAGACTCAATAAAACAACAGCTGAACGATCAGTTTTTAAGTGTAGTTGATGCATCCAGATGTTCCATTGAGTAACCTTCCAGACAGAAGGTGTGAAGATTCACACTCGATAATCTTGTTTATCAGATTCCCATATGTACTCAGCTAGAACAGAAGACGAGCCACAGCATCACATTCTCGACTTGAGCAGGTGTGTGGTCCTGCAGCAGGAATGTAGTTTGAAGGAGAAATAAGAAAGGTATTTCACTGGCACTTGTGTGTTGTACAGCACACACTCATAGTTGAGTCCAGTCCCTGGATAATATAGCCATGTAAAATGTAGTGCATTACAGGCAGTTGTCAGTTTACACGGCAGATACAATTCCTAAAAATTCCAGCATGAATCCTGAAAAGATCTAACATCTAGTATCCAAGAGATATATGTGTACTGTACATAGGGGGAATACGTTCTTGGTTATTCCACTTCCAAAGACGCTTTAAAAAAAGGCAAGGCAGTGGCTTTAGAGAGTTCTGCTAAGAACTATATTTAAACTCAATGCTAACATTTGGCAAGTAAAATGTGAAGGGATAACTGCTATTAATGGTAATGAGTAGTGAGAGTTATTTGCCCAGTGTGGACTGTGCAGCTATTATTGTCCCTTTCACTCTCAGTGAGTCTTTCAATGGTACCTATTTTAAAATATCCGTGGTAATATGACAAATCAGTTTTACATATTGAGGTTTTTGGCTGATAATTCGTGGTATGCTGCTCGATTTATTAATTTTTCAGGGGGGGTAGCACAGTGATTAGCATTGGTGCCTCGCAGCTCTGGGGCCCCGAGGCCCTGGGTTCAATTCAGGACCTGGGGCGCTATCTGCGTGGACTTTGTATGTTCTCCCTGTGTTCTCATGGTCCAGTAGTCATCCTGGTAGATTAGGTGTGTATGTCGTGTGATGGCATCCAATCAGGGTGGATCCCACCTTGCGTCTGCTGCTCTCCGGGATAGGCTCCGGCTCCCCAGGACCCTGGACTGGATAAAACTGGTTAGAAAATGGATGGACAGAAATTTCAGAGATGAGGTGAATGGTGCCTGGAAGAACACTAAGACAAAGATTGCTAAAGCGATGCTATTCATCCCAGCACACAGCTGCGTATGTGCAGTATACAGTAGAGTATGTCATCTCCCATCACTCCCAAGTGGTATATGGTATGTTCAGGAGGTGCATTAAATCAAAAACACTCAAATTCAATTAGCTAAAATTGAGAACTGACTGTATTTAAAAGTGAGTTTTCTTGGACCATTGGGTAATAATGCATTTGTTCCTACTTTTGCCTGAATGCAATCATACTTTTTATGAAAAGGGGTGAGAAGGAATTTGGTGAAGAGGTAGGTTCCTCAAAGCGTTTACCCTGAGAGTTTTGCAAAGGGCAAAGGACTGGTAATTCATTCATTAGAAAATCATTTAGATCCTTGTATGCTAGGACATTCTATATTGTTTTTTTGTACAGTAGCCTTTTTTGGATTTTTTCACCTCTTCCACTGAAACACTGAAGGGTCAGTCAAAGTAAAATGCATTGCTCTTGTTTCTCCCTGTCCTATGTCTAGGTTTGACTTGCTGGCCAATGGTGGGGCCTCTCTGACTCTGAGCTTTGAACGTGCTCCATTTCTCACCCAGTACCGCACCGTGTGGATCCCATGGAATGTCTTTTATGTCATGGACACTCTAGTCATGAAGAAAGAGGAAAACGATATCCCCAGCTGTGACCTGAGCGGATTCGTAAGGCCCAACCCGGTTATCGTTTCATCTCAGTTGTCCACTTTCTTCCGGTCTTCCCCCGAAAACAGCCCCATCATTCCTGAAACACAGGTAAATAAGAGGCAGCGGGAAACGGTGATCTCTCATATATAAAGACAGTGGGTAAAGGGGAAAAAGGGAAATTTTGTGGAGATGGTTGTTGGATTCATTTCTTGAAGCAAGCAATTAAACAGGCAGTGTAAGCACATGCTAAAATGAAGTAGATGATAAGGCAAGACAGCATTTGCAGATAACGATATACACCTGGTGAGAAAAGGGTGCAATACTGTCATTCTTCAGCATAATAGATTGAAAAAGATTATTCACCGGGTCTTCACCAGTGGTTCCAACAGTACAATCGCTAATCCAAGCTCTTTCATCTGAGCTGGATCACTGACTAGCCGACTGTGATCCGGACTCCATGTCAAATGACAGTGACAGTAGACTGTTGGCTGTGGTTGAATCGGTCAGCCAGCTCTCTCAGATCCCCGCTCTCCTGCTGAATTTTCAAGGGGTTATGTGAGTATGGCCTACAGAAAGCATGACTGTGTTCCCCGAGACGGCTTGTGGGAGATGTTGCAGGAGTGCAAGGTACAGATTATCCAATCCCTCTGCTCTCAGAGTGGGAGCTGTGTCTGTATTCTTGGCGTTGTTGAGTGTGTGGGAATACCCCAGAGGCAGCAGGAAACTGTTGAGGAGGAAAAAGAGCTCTGGTCTTTCCTTGACATGATGCCCCCATGACCCTCAGCAGGGCAAAAGGACCAGAGATGCATAAATGTGTTCTAGGAGGGAATGACTCAATTTTTGTGACAGAACACTCAGGTTATGCACAGGTTGATGCTTAAAAACGGAGTATTTTGCAGTAAATGACAGCAAACTATATCCTCTATTACATTTTTTCAGGGTTAATATATTTCATATAAACCAATAGTCGATTAATGGTAATGCTTTGTTTCTTAGATGATCTAGGTGTATTCACAACTGTGACTACCAAGATAAACAAATGCAAGCAAATATTTACAATCAATGGATTTCTCTTGGCTTTATTTCAGTCTCATTAACACTGGCATTTTATCAATCAAGGGACTGTTTTAATGGCTTATGCATGTTAATCTTGACAGAACTAAAGAGCTGAATAACAACCTGGAAACTCTAGCAGACGTGTGAAAGCTGTTAGACTTAGTAAGTTGAGAAGCAATGTGTGGGTTTATGTTGACAGTGATGGTCCAGTGATTTTACTAATGTATCATGAAGTACTGAACAACAGTCTGTGCAAAGGGAACACCAGCCAAAAAGCTAAAATTACAGCACATTACTCCTCTTCTGTATATAACTTCTCCATCGTTTTTATTTGTAAGAATTGGTCTGATATTGCATTATGCGGTATGTGAACAGCATATATTTGTCATACATGTTGTTGCAGCAATGTGACAGTACACCATGGTGAAGCAGAGAGGTTTCAGAACCCTAAGCCCTAAATTTAACAAGAACTCATAGATCAAAGGTTTAGCATCCATCTTTACTGGACTTCCAGCTGATGTCCACAGTGGTCCTCTTGTCCCGGTACAAGCATTAAGACTGCAGTAGTAGTTGGGATTGAATGTTCACTTTCTTACAGCGAATATGAGATGGATTATGTCCTCCCATTTATTGTTTTTCCTTTTGAAATATGTTCCTCTACAACTAGCCATCTAGCACACCATTGCCAAGTGTATACTGTGTCCTAAGTGATTTCTTCACCATTATGATTAAGGCACAGGCTGACATGGCTTGAACATTTCTCATGGGAGTGGGGGAAAGAAAAGTTATTTTAAGAAATCCCTCTTGGGTCTCATGAAATATGTTGTTTTGGAATTTGTTTTCTTTAGAAGCTTTGTAGAGGACTTACAGTGTGTGCAGAACCAATGCATGTTTTGTATCCACATAACCAAGAAAATTGTTTAGATGAATAGCTACATAGAATGATGTTGTCCTGTGTCATAATTGCTACAATAACTTGTTTCTGAGAAAGAGGTTAAGTTATGTGGTTGCTATTTAGCCATAAAGAGGAGCATGAAGTATAAATAACACCTTCAAAAACCTTGTACTACATTCTGAAAAGACACACCCATACATAGTCTTTTTATATATAAAAGAAAGTTTCAGTATTGAACAGAGAATCTTTGCTTTGTAAAATATATATTTCTATATATTTAACTCTGTGGCTGAATGGAATAGTGCAGTTTCCATTACTAATATACTTGGATACTGTATGTAGTTTACAAACGATCTTAAAGTTCCTTGGAAGACAGGCCCAGTAGATGCTATTAGATGCTACAAAATAGTCTGGTATTTTAATTTCATCAGTACATTTCTTCTCTTGTCTGCTGTTTTTTTTTTTGCTAAAAACTAAATGCTCCACTGACTCCAGATACGCTGGATCATCCAGGGGAATATTTGCAATTAATTCTCATTTCTTTATTACCTGAACAAAAAAGGCCTGAGTTAAATGTTTCCTTTACATTAAGCTATTTTTTAGACCTCATTAGTTCCTTTTCTCATTTAAGAGAGAAGGGGGCTTATGACATGTAACACTATAAGGTGATTTTTGCACTGTAATGTGAGAAAATAACCGTTCATAGCTTTAAACGACCAATTTATGTCATCTGTAAAACAGTGAAAATTAGTCTAGCAGACAAAAAAGGTTGTGACATTTTATTGTTTTGTGAAGAAAAATGGTAATTAACATCGGAGTCCCACAGTATACCAATTATTAATGTGTGGAAAGACAGAAATTGAAAAAAGGAGCATGTTAGACAGAAAGGAAATTAATTTAGGAGATCCAAATTGCTGCTTTGGTTCTGTACTGGTCCTAAAGTGGTGCAGTCATTGTGGTTCCGTGTTGCTCATGCTGGTGTTCCGATTTAATTTTAAGGTTCTTCAAGAGGAGACTTCAATCCCGGGCAGCGACCTCAATCTCTTCTACTTGAGCTCTCGAGCTGCAGGCTACAAGCCTGTTCTCAAGGTGACCATGACCCAGGCCAGTATCCCCTTCAACCTCATGAAGGTCCATCTGATGGTGGCTGTGGTGGGCAGGCTCTTCCAAAAGTGGTTTCCAGCCTCCCCCAGCCTCTCTTACACGTTCATATGGGACAAAACGGATGCTTACAATCAAAAGGTCTACGGCCTGTCAGAGGCAGTGGGTGAGTGGTGCATCTTGTTTTTAAGAGCTGCAAAGTCAAAATACTGAAGCCAGGACAAATATAGGAGATAATCCCATGAAAAACCATCATATTGTGTGAGATGTGCTGGGGAAGAAATATCTGTTCTCAGTGCATTCATACATTGTGTGTATCTCTTGCTGAGGAGTTTTTGAATCTCCTTGGGTTGTGACAGCAAGCTGCCACTTATCACCATAAATATGATGATGATTGTGAGGTGCATAGATTCGTAGAAAAGTAGAAGTATGTCGCTATTATTTGCATTGTGAAGAGTCTGGTACTTATAGTATCAAATTTAAAGTATTATTAAAAAAACTGGAATTACATACTGGAATGGAAAAAGCCCTTGATTAATTTGCTAATTGCTAATTTACCTTTTGTGTGTTTAATTGCCCACTACAAAGCCCTGTGCAGATAAATCACTTGATAGTATATTGGTTTGAAGGGCTCTTTACTTATCCTAGCTCCTTTGTGTAGCTCAGTACAGGCAAATCTTTTCATGCGTTTGTTAAGAGCTACAAATTAAGTACATCAAAATAAGGCTAACCTTTTTCGTTTGCATGCCCAGGTTTCACTGGGTTAGAGTTAAGCCAGGTGATCATGACTGGTGATGTGACATAAGTGCAGACCTTTTGTAAGGGAGAGGTCTTAAAATATAGGTAGCGAAATAAATAGCTTTTAGTCTTAGTCATATGCAACTTGTTTGTGAGTCTGTGTTTTTTGTTTTTTTATTTTTTCTAGTATGTAAAATCCTCTTTTATCATTAAAATGTCCTTACTTTTTAGAAAGGTACCTCTGGATGCACTGTTATAGAATGAATATTCTCCTTACCTTCCATCTTGCTCTATTTCCAAAATATGTACATTAGTAGTTGAAGTAGATGAAAGTGTATGGGGTTAGTGATTTGGAAGGTTTGCAGTGTCATTCCTGTAATGATATCGGATGAAGACTTATGAATTTTAAAGGATTAGGAAAGAGAATGTAGCATTAGATCATTGCTAAAATTGGCAAACTTTTGGAAAGTTGAATGAGAACTCCTACAAGCATTTGATTTAGGGGGCAATTAGTCTTTTCCAAACTGTAGAACAAAAGCAGGTTATGCCAAGTCTTAAAGCCAGGGCTCCTGCTTTTTTTAAAATATTTTTGGCTTTCTTGTAATTTCAGTGTCTGTGGGCTTTGAATATGAATCCTGCCTCGATCTGATCCTTTGGGAAAAAAGGACGGCAATTTTGCAAGGATACGAACTGGATGCTTCAAATATGGGAGGCTGGTCATTAGACAAGCATCATGTGCTGGATGTGCAGAATGGTAAGGAGTTACCTTGTAAACAGGTTATAGCATTATGGTATTTTTATTCAAAGGCCTCTGTGAATTTGTCTTAAAAAATGCTGTATTCCAAATAATGAGAAAATGGAGTACAAGATGAAGCATTTAAGAATTACATTAACATTAAACATTAAAAATCGCATTCATCTCATATCCAAGATCTTTAAAGTTTTATGTTCTCTTCAGGTCTTAAAAAAGATCCCTACTTTTCGTCCTCATTTGGTAACTTAACAAGACCAATGCATCTGAGCCAAAGAGTGATCTCAGAAAAGGATAAAATGCTGCTTTTGAAAAAATACAGAACTGCGCTGCCAGGAATCTCAGTCCTTCATGAGCCAAGGAAATATTAACATTAAAACATTACAAAAATGTTAAGACAGCCAATCTGATCCACCACCCCCCAACTCCCCAAAAAATAAAAATTAAAATAAAATGAATGTCACAATCTACAAGGTGAATTGATCCCAGGATCTAAATTTAGTTAAGGAGTAGAGTTTGACAGGCAGTGACTTTTCAAAGTGACGTGTGTCTAATTGAATAAACGAAGTGATTAGTTGTAATGACAAGCTGGATGAGCCAGAGAAATTCATTCTTAGTGGGGGGAATGTGGACAGTGACAGGTGTTTGCATGGGTGCCCTGAAATGCTGCAATAAATATTCTAATGAAGATGAAATATTGTTCATCATCCCATTTCAAGATAATAGAGGAGAGTTGTGAAGGACCAATCTTTCAAAGTAATGACAGAATAAATCAGGTGCAATAACGCAGTCTGCTGACTTGTAGGATTCATATGATGAAAATTACAGAACTCAGCTATTTAGGGAAGATGGCGGTTTGAGACCTGTCATGAAGAACGAGGACTAGGCAGGAACAGATTCTGAATATGTTTGACCCTTCTTGAAGTGAGGTGCTCCTGTTGTAAATATACAGTCTTTGTTTGTGACCTGGAACCAAAGGGACAAAACCAATAAACATATAATTATACATCTGGCTGTCGCGTACAATAATCCTCAACCCGACTATTATGGGGAGAACCAGGCTTTTTTTGAACACGGCTTCGACTTGAGTGACACTAAGCCGCACTACCTCTTGGGCTTAGTGCCAGTTGTCTTTGAGAGTTTGTGACCCTTTAATCTCAGAACTCACTGAAGCTGGTCAGGCCTGCAGCTCAATAGTTAGACTTTTTTTCTCCATAGTACATAGCCTTTTAACCCCTTACTGGTGGTACAAATAGGCTTTAAGGTCTCCTTTGCCTGGTAGAAAGAACCCTTTTCATCTGATGTAATCCCAACATGCGTGATTACTGTACCAGCCTTCTGCCTCAAAGTGGCTGTTTGTACACTATTAGCTTCCCCGTCCATTAAACACAATAACTTCTTCAACCATTACCTGTCCTTTCAATCTCGTAGTGGCAACATGTGCTATTATTCCATCAACAAGAAATGCATGGTGTATTAAAGTGCCATTTCTATCTAACACAGTGACAGCAAGCAGTGTTTCACTATCTGCTAATGTAACACAATGCCTGAAACCTCTTTTAGTCTATCTCTTCCCAACAGCAGCCCATGGATCACACCAGTGGGTAGATTTTAGTACTTTCTTGTAGTGTAACAGCATTTGCTATAATACCTTAAATATGTTTCAGCATGATACTATGGTACAATGTGATTTTAAAATTATGGAGAAAAGAACAGCAGGAAAACGAAGTTAAAATACCAGACTTTTCTAGGACATTGTATACCATCAAAATGTTTTCATTGAAAGCAGCCTTTGGGTCACATAATGTATCCCTTTTAATCTTTATAACTTGCTTATTTAGCTTCACTGCCAAAATAGCATTTGTTCTTCAATTTCTGATCATAGCAGTGTTGTCTTCTTTAGAAGGTCCACAACGATTTCTTTTCTGTGTTGCTTAACCAGCATGAGATTATGTCTCTTAGAAACCATTAAAAAAAAATGTTTGCCAGTGTTGTTAAAACTGTAAAAGTGCTCAGGAAATTGCAATAAAAATCCATCATCAAATTTAAACTGCATTCATGAACATATTTTGGCCCAAAGCATCCTGTTTTCAAAAGATTTTGATCTGGCTTGCTTTCTTTGAATTTAAGTTCAGTTGTTTGGTGAACATAACTTGGCCTCTTATCTGTCTTTGTAAAGAAGTACACTGAAAATATTGGACATGTAACTTGTTCTCTTCCACGCTCATCCCCTAAGCTTTAAAATGTATTTAAATTACAGATGGGAAGTTACATTGCATCAGGCATTGCCAATCTGAAGTGTCTGGTTGCTTTAGGCAATGTTTTTATCTGGTTTAACTAATGAACAGTAATAATTCCTGTTTTTATGAATGATAGCAACCCAGAATGATCAATTCAGAACTCATAATGATAACCTCAGTTGACTTCCATTAGTCATCCTCTCTGGTTTGGACCAGTCAAATATCTGGTGTTTCCTGAAATTTCAAGTTACTTTTTTGCCGCTGTATTTTGATTGGTCTGTAATCCATGCAGACATCTTCAGTTCCTGAAAACACAAATGTTAAATTAATATGCTCTTATGTGTAACGCCCCTCTGTTTAATTAGAATTCAACTGAATGTGGGCTCAATCATTCCAGTAGCTGGGAAAGGACCTGCTTCAGCCATTCTATTTTTCCTTAAAAATTATGTCTTTTTTATTTTTCCTTCCTTCTCGGCATCTTTGATTTTGTTTTGAGTGGTGGATAACAAAACTGCTATTTTTGCTCAAACTTTTTAATGCATATCTTTTAAATACAGGCCGAAGTGCTTGTTCCTGCTTGTGTCTGATAACACTTGCATCTGATTTACCTCGTAGATTACTGCTGAAGTGACTCGAGGGAAAAGAGGTTGTTAGCTTTCACCCCAGCGTACAATGTCTGTCACCAGCTTAATCAACTTAGTATAAGAATTCTCCCACCTGACAAATCAATTTGTTTCACCTGAAGATAAACTAAGTGCTTTCAACATTCTGAACAGTTATTTCTGGCTTACATTTGCTCAGTTGTCAACAAACAAGAAACCTGGGTACAATTCAGTCAGGCATGAGCTTTCTGAACCCTAGGGTGACCTCATCTTTCATTCATTTGATGACTGTGCTATGGTTGTTAAGAGGGAAGAATGCATTGCAAAAAAGCCCCTTTTTTAGGCACACCGATGTTTGTTTATTCCTTTATTCCCATTTCAATGCATAATATTTCATTTTGAGAAATCTACTGTTATTTGATTAATCTCGCTCTAGTTCAGTCCTCAGAATACATGAATAAGAATCAAGTTAAAGTTGCTACTGTACAGAGGTTGGGTGAACTCGAAGGGAATTGAGGTGAATGATAGCAACAATCTTGGCTTGCACATCTTGAATAACACATTTTTGTTGCCGTCTTGCATACAAACATTCCCGGCCGCCGTGCAGTTAGTCGGCCATGAGAAGCTGTTGAAAGTGGTCAGCTAGAAAGAAGAGCAACAAAAACATTAAAACCATTTCTTTACTTTCCTGAGACCCTTTTTTCTTTTCCTCTGTGAGCTCTGGTTCTAGCTTTGAGCTCTGACAGTTTCAGTCTGATCTCACTCGTAATGGTGGTGTTGTTCCTCCCGGGCTTCCAGCGGGTTTAAGATTGCAGCTCCTTTCCGTCCAGCTCCACGACCAGCTTGCCGAGATCAGGTAAACGGCAGCCCGAATTGGCCCGCGGGGCGCAGCTGTCATCATCTGGTATCCCCCCACTGCGACAAATTGTCTGGTGTTGGCAAGAGATTGCAGGCAGAACACTGACAAAATTGCAATCTTTAAGAGAACATCTTTCTCGGATCCAAACAAGGTCTCTTTCCTGTGTATTAACCCAGTCACTACGCTCACTCCTCCCAGTAACCCCGGCTCTCTTACAATCCCTGTGTAGGCATGAAGATTTTTGGAGGGGGTGTTGGAAAAGCAGCGTCAGGCATGCTTTTCAGCAGCCAGATATCTCCCAACCCCCATGAGACGCACCACAGCGTTAAGATGCTGGCAGTGCCTCGTCAACACTGTTTGACTAAACTGCGCTAAAGCCTGCCGGTGTTTGCTTAATGATTCTGAAAAGTATCTTCACCATATCATTTACCCTTCAGTTTGCTTTACTTGTAGGCTAGCTTCAGAAAAAAAGACAAAACACATTCTGAGGTAGTGATCAGCAGGAACGAGCTTATAACTAGCATAATAGCAGGTGTAAATGAAAGTGTGACTTGCCTTGTCCTTGCAGTTGCAGAAGGTGTTGTGGGGGTTCTGTGTTTCCACTTCTTAGTTTTGCTTGCGCACATTTTGAGAACGTCATTGACCCGTCTCAAGGTTGTTAGATCCATATAAACTATGCTATGAATCGTTTGAACTATTTTTTGATCAAAGGCAGTGACAGACATACCTCCCACATACCTTAAGTTCTGGCGCATTGCAGTTCCCGGGCTGCAGCTGCCTTCAGAAGCTGCGTTTCCGGCACATCTCAAAATCATTTGAACTTTCAGTGCACTTCAGTGTTTTGTAAGGCTAACTTTTTTGTATGTTATCAGCACAGCATACTAAGCTGACTTAGTATGGGGCCTGTATGCATGCATTACACAACACATTGCTCTGGACACACAGTGTGCAGAAGAAGGCTTTAGCTCTCTGGGTAACTGGAAAATGTTTACTTGGCAAAGGACAGCTGTACAGATGTAACGGATTACATCAGAAAGAAGAGGGCCCCAGCCATCCTGGCACTCCACAGTGAAATCAATCAGCATTTAAACTCAACGGGGGAAAAGGGAGAGAAAACAAAGAAAGACGAAAAGCAAGTTGTATGGGGGGACAAGGACCAGGGACAACCAAAACGAGACAAATAATCAGGAGCTGATACCTAAATACGAGGATTATCAGAAACAGAGCGGGCTGGATAGCTCATAAAGATTGAGGTTAAATTTTAGACTGGGCAAACACCATGCAGGTGCTGTAGACAAGTGCGTGGTTTTGCACACAGATCGTAGAAAACATCTCTCCGGCAGGGCTGTGCACCCACATGCGCCCCTCTCCCTCCGAGCCCCTGAGTCACTTCTCAGCAGCAAGCGGACCAGCCAGGAACACACCCAGCCCTGAAGCATCCTTTCAGTTGAACACCACTGCTTTAACGGCCTCTATTAGACCTCAACAACGATCAATGTCTGACACTGCAGGACCCAGCCAAAACAGTCATGTTGGAGTCCCTTCAGTTCCTAGGGTGCGCCTTATATTTTGTGTGTTTTTTTCTTTAAACATCTCAATTCTGTGACAGACGAAAAATACAAAACAACAAATCGAGCTCCGAGGCGATGAACACAGCGCAACCCGTTTAGTTTGGAAATCGATTCGTGTCTCTGCATTTGACAGCTGAGCCCTCGTTTTTTTTTTAAATGGTTCAATACACTGCACTCTTCATGCCTTGCTTGCTTTTTTTTTGTGGTTGTTTTGTAGACACTGCTGTGGCATTCCGCTCGTTTATATGGGCTCGGTTTTCTGAACGCCTTCTCGCACAAGCCTAATCCATTCCAGCTGGGGGTGTGGCGTGCCAGGTTCACCAAGTAACAGTGTTTTCACAAAAAGACTTGTGCCGGAGGGGGAGAAGTTCAGACTATCCAATTTATTTAGCCTGGGCCAGATTCAATGATGAGACTGATGTGTTAGCCTTTTGCACCACCCAGCATCCCACCCTCCATAACTGTTGTTTGTTTTTGTTTTTTTTAAGTATGGGAATAAGAAAAGGCCCCTTTCAGCAAAAGGCTGCTGGGTAGTAGTGAATGATCCATAAATTAAATTGAATTGAACTCGGTTGTGCAGTAATTCTAGGCTCACAAGCCTGGGCTTATTTAAATTCCACAGTTGTCCATTTGATCAGCTTCTGATCTCTCAAAATCCAAGCTTTCTTTGAATGAAGTGATGAGAAAGTACCTCGTGGTAGACTGGGAATGTGATTTTTTTTTCTTCTGCATTTACGTGGAGGGCACATTTGAGATTTGAGAAGCCCAAGTGTGCCTTTTCACGCTGTTTATCCAAATCTATAATGTCCTAAGAAAGCCTTGTTTACATGAGCTCATCAGCAGGTGACAATGCCAGAATCCGATACAGTATATGAATCTCAGAAGCGCACATAGTTGTCGAAGTCATGTATGACTTCTCAGGACATGTCGCATTTGTCCACTTTTGTCTTCCATTTGTCCGCATCTGAGACCAATTTGTCTTGGTTAATGCAGCATTCGTATGAAACCTGAAGAAGGCTCCATGGCCGAAACGTTGTGTTTTCTTTCTTCTTTTTTCCCAGCATGGAATAAACCTATTACTTGTTCCTTTGCAGCATTCGCATGCTGACGCAGCTCCCCACCTGAACTAATTCATATAAAACTGCGTGAAGAAGAATACAGGGTGTGTGTTGGGGGGCTTAATAGTCTTTGTAGTAAGTGTCTTCTTTGGAGTCTTCCTTGAATCAATTAATCAATGAAACAAGTTAAGCAGAGAAGAACAAATGGCCATGTGGTGTGCATGGTTTACAGTGAATTGAGATTTATTGTGACATTCGGGTATGTATAGCTGTATTAGCCGGCCATTCATACAGCGGGACTTGATGGAGTCATTGATCTATGTAGTAATGAGGACAGAGCTTGCGCTCAGTTGAGCCCAAATTCTAACACGTTGCTGAGTATGAATAATTTAACACTCACAGCATGTAATCGTCCTTTGAAGTTCTTCTTTGAAGCCACAAAAACAAGTTATATTTGCACAGTACTTTAATGTTTATCTGTAATGACTAGAGCTCTTAGGGCACTCAAGTTAGAAGAAGCATTAAGGATAGTTTGGTCGTATTTGTCTTTAGTTTATTAGCATGGCAAGACAATTCTTCCGTGTGAACTAAATTGTGTTGGCAAATCTTCTTCACAGAAATAATCGTGTAACAGTTGATTAAATCTATAGCTATTACCTTAGTTTTTGAGGTTGTTTTTACACTGTGGTAGCTCTGTTAGTGGTAGTTTTCAAAGGAAACTCGTAAATCCATCTGCAACAGCAGTAACATCAAAAAAATCAGCACGGTTTTCCCAAATGGTGAATTGAAAACATGAAATGGGTTATTTCTTTGGTTCAAAGTGAACCAATCTGCTTTAAAGGGCTGTTTATATTTGTTACCACCATATTTCTGAAACCTCAGTGCATGGAGAATATTTTGCCAATTTCCATTTAAATTGATTGTTAAATTGATTGCCTTTTTCCATATTTAAAGCTGTCACGAATGGTTTCCAAAACAGGTTTACCAGTTTTACAATTCACATTTCAGGGCATAGACATAATTGTGTGTATTAAATTTATTTGGTGATGGATTAAAAAAAAATATTGTGCAGATTAAATAAAACCTCAATTCACCTGCCAATTTTAAATTATAAATCATTATATATGTTGCAGCTTTTTGTTTGCTAGAAATCTACCCAATGGAATTGCAATGTTTCACACATTAAATATCAATCTTTCCAATCTCATAAACGGTTTGAATGACAATTCATTTTGGTAACATTTTAGAGAAAGACCATTACAAGATTAAAAAGTACAAGGATTCCATCAGTTGATGTCAAAAGAATGTATCATGTTAAAAATGCAGTTCAGTGGTATTTGAAAATAAAATATTTATATTGGAATAAATAAAACAAAGCACTCCATCCTATTACTTTCTGTTTAATAGACAGTATTGACAGTGAAAAAGACAGCATTATTGAATGAATACAATTGAACAAAACATTAAATTAAGTTAAATTTATATATATATTCTGACTTTGCTTCATCATGTAATCCAGACTTGTGTCTTGCTTCATGTGTTATTTTTTCTAACACTTTTTTCAATTGTGTAATAGAACTGATCGACTTAACGAGTTCACATCATCATTCTTTCAATAGGGTTTCTTTTCAATGTACATCTGAAAGACAAGCTAGGTGCTTAAACAGGATGTATTGTATATTTCCTTCCCAGGCTTTTTATTTAAATAAAAAAGTCCAGTTCCTGAAGGTGACTGCAACGTTTCCAAGCGCTGTATTGTTTCTGCGATTTAGTTTCCCAGTGGGCTCGCTCACCTTTGATAAAGACAAGCAGACAGCAGCGGAGGAGCAGGGAATGAAATTATAGGGACAGTATCAAGACCGATAATCTTCTGGAAGAGCGATGCATCAGACAGCGGAGGGCTGTTAAAAAAAACAATTACCGATGTAACGACGCACGACCCCTTCAAACTTCCTGCAGGTGTACAGCGGTTCGGCACGGTGAACATTTGTAAACGTGTTCCCACTTCGTCTGCCACGTATCTCCACAGGCTGGCAGTAAATACTGCAGTTGAGCTATTTTAAGTCACAGCAGTGAAGTGTTGCTCGACTTTGTTAGGCGGTGAAGTAAAGGAGCAGAACGCCTGGAGCAGGTTTCTTCTGAAATGGTGTTTAACAGACAATTTCTTATGCAAAACTTAATTTTTATGGTTTTCAAGTAACCTTCTATTATTATTATTATGATTATTATTATTTAGTTGCCTGTGATTACCATGTGCATCTGTTTTTCTAAATCCCAAAATTAAAATCTTTTCTTATTCTTTCACTAATCCTAGAACCCTCACTATTATTATTATTATTATTATTATTATTATTATAAGTTGTTGTTGTTGTTGTTATAGTTGTTGCTGCTACCATGTGTGGTCTTTTCTTTCCTTTTTGTACTGTTCATAGTTGTTTTTGATATTACAAAGTTAGTCATGTTTTGCTATTCATAATTATAGGATTACTGGTATGTATTTTGTTAATGCTAATCTGCATTTAAATATTGTATGAAATTGATATTCATTTAAAACATTAGTTTTTATAAACAGTACTTAAAAGTAAAATTATAAGATATTATTATTATTATTATTATTATTATTATTATTATAAAAAGAAATACCCACAGTACATTTGTTACTTTTAAAAGTAACTGAAGATTGAGTTACAAATTCACTGATGTTGTAAGAATTGTTTTATAATATGCACAAAATAGTACAGCTCATAAAAATTGTGTACCGAAAGCTGCACTTAATGTATTTGATATATATATATATTTCTATTGTTTGTCATATTTTGTAATGCAGATAGTATAGCATCTAATTTTTTTGTGGGAAAGTCAAATTAATTGTAAAAAGAAAATGTATAATCCAGTGTGTACATTACTCTTTAAGAACTGCTGATTTCCTTAAAAGGGATCTGTAGAATAAGAGATTGTGCAACATGTTCCTAAAATTAACTTAATTAATTTTTTTAATATCTTCCTTGCTTTTGTTTAAATACATTTAAAAGAAAAAAAATAATTTGGATGATCAAAACCTGTGGCACAGATAATAGGTTCTGTGATGCATTTCTGCTCATGTTAATGTTTTTAAACATTTTTAAAGAAACATGCTTTTTTAAAGCTGTAAAAAGACTGTTTAGGAAAACATTTGGGTGTGTATTGAGCCTTCTCTCTCTCTGCCAAGATGTTTATCATGCAGTGTGTCGCTTTTTACCATTGCAAGAACATGTTATTCTTAGTTTTTTAATACTCTAATTAATGATTCTAAAAATATCCAATTGTTTTTGTGTTGTGCTCATTTGTAAACAGCCCCCTTTTGTAATGGACTTATCAGATCGGGAGAGTAATGAAAGCGTCACTGCAATCCATATTAATACAGTAAAATTTCACAAACAAGCCCACATTCTGCTTCGGCTTTTCCTTTATCCCACACAATTTCTCTTTTCAAGGTACGCTGTTCCAGCAGTGCAATTAATTAGGGTTATTAAAAATACCAATTAGGTAAGCCGACATGATATTTAACTCAGACAATTTAATCAGGGAATGTGTACTTTCTTTGATCAGATTTGTATTAAGTTCAAACCGCGAGGAAAAAGGCAAGACCGGAAAGCCGGATTCATTACCTCGGATGCGCACGGATCTGTGGAGGTTTTTTTTTCTCTCTATTGGCATGTCCTCACAAGGTCCTGGGAAAAGCTCATGCGGTGTTTTTTTTCCCCCTCTCTCCTCCCTCCCTGCAGGAATCCTGTACAAGGGCAATGGAGAGAACCAGTTCATCTCCCTGCAGCCCCCCGTGGTCGGCACCATCATGGGCAACGGCCGGCGCCGGAGCATCTCCTGCCCCAGCTGCAACGGCCAGGCCGACGGGAACAAGCTCCTGGCCCCGGTCGCGCTGGCCTGCGGCATCGACGGCAGCCTCTACGTCGGCGACTTCAATTACGTGCGACGCATCTTTCCCTCCGGCAACGTCACGAGCGTCATGGAGCTGAGGTAGGTCCGGGGCCTGGCGGGAGAGGCGGAGTCCGTCTGCTTGTCCGCGTGCCGAGACGACCGGAAAAACAGTGTCAGTAGAGAGAACGTAAAACATCCAGTGGAGCTACTGCAGTCGACGCAACATACGTAACAGCAGCATACAATACAGTACAGTGCCAAATACATAAGATTCGGATGTATCGTATATATGCTGCCAATACGGTGCTCTGAAGGGGCTCATACAGCAAAGTTTAAAAAAGTCATAGCACTCGGACGGAGGGACTTCTTAAAAAAACGTTTTTTGTGGCCTTCCGGCACTCTAGAACTTCCAACCAGATGGTAAATTTTTCAAATTGCGAGTGTAGCGGGTGTAAAGCATCATTTACTATTAAAGATTGCTTTAGTATGCACGCGGTCCGGCTGGTTCTGTTTCTGAACAATAATTGTCCTGCCCGTGTTTATAATCCTCGAGAGCTTGGAACTAGCCCTGACACCAAGGGTCCCATACCAAGTGGAGACGTTAAAGGAGAGCACATTCTGTGTCACATCTCAAGGGGCTTGAACAGTTAATCTGTGGTGTGGGAGGGGTTGGGGGTGTCTCCAGTGGCTTGTGCAATTGGTTTCCTTTCTTCCGAGACTTTTTAAATGCCCGTGGTACAGTAAGGACTGTCCTGTCAGGATCCGTGCTAAGGTTTTGGGGTAATGCTTTTCTTCAACGAGGCTCATAAACACCTTCACGACCCCATCATAAACATGATAAAACAACAGGCATAAAAACTGTATCGCAAAATATTTGACATAAGCATACCAAGACTGCTGTAACTAATGTATATCTGCAGCAAGTTCTTGTCAGCTCTCAAGTCCTTAATGGTGTCTTCCATCATTTTCACTTTGCTTCTCTCTATCTCAGCTTTCTGCTGAAGCTATGTCTCATTATGAAGCATGCCGAATAATCATGTACTTGTAATGTCATATGCACAAATAGTTGTGAGGGATTAGGCAACTTCTTATATCGTGTTGTGAAGTGTTTCTGAAAGATTTATGACTTTTGTTTTTCTTAGCTTCATTCAAATAAAGCATTACCAGATTTTAATGTCACAATAGACTCTTTTCTCGTACCTCTGCCTTCTGAGTATGCTCTGGCTTGGGCTTTTGTGTGCACAAAATGCTTACGAGTAAACAAATAGCCAAGCTATTTGCTGTTTGGAGCAGTGTCCTCAATTTCTTTCCTCCTCCCCTTCCTTTCCTGCTCTAATGTGTGGGATTAAACCAGAAGTGTCACTTGAGGTTTCAAGAAATTCTTTTGGGCTGCAAGTCATCTTTATCATGTGTAACTTAATACAAACCATGAAAGGGAACAAGCCATCTTTGTATTTTTGCTTTAACTGGTCTATCTCCAAGGAATGTCAACCTCTAGCCAGTTTCCCTGCAGGTAATAGAGTTTTCTGTATATTTTTTCTCCAAGATATATGTTTACATTTTAGAAGGAGGAAAGAAATTGGTGGAGCATAAACATTTTCATAAGAGTCACCTTTGCATCATTTCAATGTAAAAAGCTTTATTACATGCAGAAGTGGAATTAAGCTCTTCCACTAAAACAGTCCAAACTACCAATAAGAAGACATTTGAGATTTGCAGTGTCTCAGTCACTGGCTCTGACCATCATCAGGGATGGTTGTATTCAAAATCACTGGACAGCTGAGCCAATTTAAAAGCAGAACAGTCAGGGTTCAGTCATCTGACACCACCTTTCATGTGTTTTCAATCTTTCAATTCTCAAAACAGCCCTCGAGAGTTCAGGTGGGGGCATCCCGATCTGTTCATTAATCAAGGAAGCCTTGAAGTAGCACATGTTTCTTTCTGCTGTGCTTGTTCTTGTTTTATGTTTCTTTGTAAGAGCGTGACATTTTTATATCCAGCTGGGCACAATGAAATCTGTGTTACGACCGCGGTGCTAGTAGTGTTTCATGTTCTTTTATCCTTTGACGTGAAACATGTGTGTGCGTGTGGAGTATATACTGTAAGCATACACAGGTAGGTTTAGAAACACTGAAAGTTAACAGCAGAGAGCGTTTCTCTTGCGGCTCCTTGCAGTCTGTGTTGAATGCGCTCAAACAGCCAAGTCACAGTGGTTCAGACGTTCCTTTTCTTTCTTATTTTTGCTCTGTATTTTGCTGAGGAAATGCGTCAGTAAGCCGAGCAGAAGTCTGTCATTCAGCTAGTGACACTAGAGAATATTTCCAGTCTATTTTTATTTTTTAAATATCAGTCTTTTTAGTGATCTCTAAAATAAACAACAGGGCAATACTTCATTTTATTCAGCATAGATTTTAGATATGCAGTGAGATGTTTGTTTACGTTCTTGTCAACCTTTATGAATTATGCCTTTTTTAAAACCCCACAAAGATAAATTTCAGCCTTTGGTCACCAGCAGACATTTGCATGAATTATATTTAATTAGTGTCAAATTCTGTGCTGTAGGATAAATCCAGTGACATTCTGCTCCAAACCATAACATCTTATTTGCTCAGCTGAAATACACCCTCCATTCATGTTTCTTGCAAATATATAGCTAGTCACAAATGTTTTAATCGCTTAATTCCATTGTTTTTTTAGTTGAATTGATGCCTCCTATCATCAAAGGCTATATGTTACATGCAAAAATTGCAAACCTTTCTACAAAAAAATAAACAAAACATCCTTTTCAGCTTTCCTTAGATTTTCTATGCCACAAGCATGTTAGAAAAAGCATTTTAAAGTGTGCTTTTTATTGTATGTGACACAATCAATAACCCATTATAAGCTAGTTAACCTAAGTATGGTCCATGATCTAATATATTAGTGAACTCCCGGGTGTAAAATTTGTTCCTTCCCATTGATATAAAAGTATTGCTGAAATAATTTCTACCCAGTATCATTGCAAAGACAGTTTGTGCTGTCGGCCCCCAGCCTGCCAGTCTTTTTTGCTAGAGAATCTCTCTGCTTTTCACTTTGTTTCTAGAAATAAAAAACAGAGATTGGATCGGCAAGATCTAATGGTGTTGTACTTTCTAACGGATGGACATTTTCTCTCAATAAAGATAATTTCATTCTTGTTTGTCAAGTGAATCTGCAAGATCTCTTACTTTTCTGTGTGTCCTTTCCTTTTTTCTCTAATTCATGCTTTTTATTCTCCTTTGATCTGCTTCCGTTCGTCTAAGAAATAAAGATTTCAGACATAGGTAAGCCTGAGAAAATATATAAAATATTGTAAGTGTTGTATTGTCTGTGTGCACATGTTCCCCAACAGCTAATTTTACATTGATTCATATACATTTGGCTCATCCTTGCATTACAAAATGTGCACTTCTAATTGTTCATTTTTTTGTATATGGCTTTTGCGTTGCTTCTGCTCTTCTGGAAATGTTGCTGTTGTTGTGTTGGGCTATTTCTATGCAGCATTTACACAGCATCCTAAATTAAGACATTCTGACTCAAAACAAAAAAGGGCTTTGTTTCTGAACATTGAATAGATTGCTAAAAGGAGTAAAGTGCTTCCCCGTCTAACAACTAAGAATGTGGTATGTTTCAGTTCCATGAATAAGTATCACATCTGCCCAAGAAGTCACAATCTAGCAGTTTTGTAACGCTAGCTGATACAGACAGGGATATTCAGTAAATGAAAGATGGAGACCAGCTCTCAGTTTTGATTGGCATGGAGATAAACGGAAGGGATTCTTTGAACGCAAGCAGGCGTCAGGCACTTTACTATCAGACACTGGAGTTATTTAAGTAAGGAAAAAAGGGCACCGCTGTGACTTACCTCAGGCAAAAGCTGTGGAATTTCACGATCTACTGATAGGATATTGTGATCTGGATTGTCACTCTTAAGAACTGCTCCAGTCTGTTACTGTACATCTATCTGTAGTCTGGAGTTCAAGAAATCTAGCTGAAAAATAGGGAGTCTCGATGACAATATACAATTGTGATGTGCGCAAGATTGCAAGAAGTGTGATTAATTAACTTAATTTGCTTGTACAGCTTCTGTTATTCTCATGTAAAATACTTTATTTAAGCAAACATGCAGTGGGAACATGCCTTTTAAAGTATAAGCCTAGAGTTACGAAAGTGTTAATAGAATATGTCCCGGCTTTTTTTATTTTTGTGAAACCCGTTTTTTTCTGTATTATTAATCTTACGAGAATCCAGCTCATTTGTACCGCAGACATCTAGGTACTTAATAGTTTATGCAGTTCAGAGTCTTAACTATTCATTTTAACACATTCCCAGACAACTTGTTCCATTTGAAAGTGTCATAAAGACGACCACTATTGACTGATATTCTGCAGAGCCTCATAAAAACATTAGCAACTATCGACCTCATCCTCATCTAATGAAGCTCTTTTTTATGACTGCATAACAGAGCATCTTATGATCAGCATTGTAAATTATTTATCACAGATGTTTGTTTTATACATTCCCTTTCTTTGAGTCTTCCCTAAGTTATTTATTTGTTGATTTATATTATTTGTTTTTCTTAATTTCCAATCATTATGCCAACAGCTAGATCAAGCAGTTATTTAACATGCAAAAAGTGGGCAAAACTTTAAAATGGCTTTTTTGTGTTTTGGTTTTTGCCTGGAGCAGCTCCTCTCTTTATTAAAATGAATCTCAGATTGGATTAATTTTCTATTTCAAATTCATGTTACAGTCCAAGTTGTCCTCACTCAGGAGAGATGCTGTTGTGGCTGTATAGCTGGAAAATAAAGACTTGAGTAAACTGTTGTTTGTTTATCATGAATTTGTATTAGAATGCTTGTGACTAAAAGCCCTTCTCACTAACTGTTTGTGAAATAGCTTTTCAGGATTTTAAGCAGGTTTAATAGATGCAAATGAACATGGCCTGACAAATGCAGCATTAGTTGCTGATTTTCATTATAATATGAATATCACTGCATTATTTTCCATAGGCAAACAAGCAGTGAGAAGTGATAATGGTTGAAATGATCTGACAATGTGAAGGCGTCATTAATGCCTTGTCACTTGATAGTGATTTCCAGTCATATCCTATTACGTTCACTTGGTCACAGAGCCTTTTTTTCCTGTCAAGTGTTAGAATTCCTTCCTTGTCTGTTGAGGAGGTAGACATTTAATGGCTTTCTGTTAGACACCAAAGTCAAATTCATTGTCATCACTGTTATCTCCTAGTCTGGTCCGGTCTAGAAAAACTCGACACATGCCAGTACACCCACTCCCGCTGCCCGCGCGCAACCCGCTCGGACGTGTCGGGCGGCCGCCCGCTCGTGTTGAAGGCCACTCACGTCCCCTGTCCTGTTCCTCAGCAACAACCCGGCCCACAGATACTACCTGGCCACCGACCCTGTCACCGGACAGCTGTACGTGTCCGACACCAACTCGCGCAGGATCTACCGGCCGAAGCTGCTCACGGGGGCGAGGGACCTGCTGCTGAACGCCGAAGTGGTGGCGGGGACGGGCGAGCAGTGCCTGCCCTTCGACGAGGCCAGATGTGGCGACGGGGGGAAGGCGACCGAAGCCTTGCTCATGGGTCCTAAAGGTACGGTCTCCCGCTCCACTGCGCCCAAGCGTTTGAAACCAGGCTCCTCTTGCCCAATTCGTGCTGATGCTTAGGCACCGTTTTTTACCTTTGCATTTTTGTTTCAAAATAACCATAGGTTATTTAAGGAAATAAAAGCTTTATTCCACTCATCGGAAGTTTCATTTCACACCTCTCTGCACCCATTCTGACTTCACACCTCTTGATTGGCCTCTCTTTCTGTCCCATGCTCCTGCCTCTCACTCCACCTCCCTCCCAACCTTTGTTCTCCCACTACATTACCTTTGCCTACTGCCCTGTCTCTCTCACACCTGAAGAAGGCTCCACGGCCGAAACGTTGTGTTCTCTTTCTTCTTTTTTTCAGCATGGAATAAACCTATTACTTGTTCCTTTGCATTATTATTATTATTAGTCTTGGAACAGTGAAGGCTGAGAGGAAACCCAATATGAGTGTTCAAAATCTGTAAAGTCCCGGACAGAGCCAGTCCCGCCGGTGTTGTTCAAATTGATCGATGGGACACGAGGAGGAGGGCTCAAGGAGGCGGTGCATTTAAAACAGGAGGCACTTCCCTATCGGGTGTGGGAGTTGGGAACAAGCTACGCAGCCATATTGTTGAATCCCATTCTGTGGCTTCTTCCCAGAAACGTTTGTTCAGTTCAGTTTGTCGTCATATGACCAAGTGCTTATTTGCATGCGTGCTCCAATATAAAGACATTAAAGGAATCGCCAAAAACATAAACACAGAACAGCAGCAGCAAGTTAAATAACATACTGTACTTAACAAAAAAAGAGATACTGTAGAAGATTGAAGAGATACCTGGATCAGTTGGCTAATAGCTAATTAAACAGCCAAACAGGCTAGGAGGTCCTAACGACCTCCTCATGTTTGTAATCTTTCTTATGATTTTTAACCATAAAGAAGTGACTGTTTCTGAATTGGACTGGATATGTCAGCACAGTGCAGAGAGTGCCTTTTGCACAGTGTAGTCGTAAATAGTACCGTATATCATTGTCGTTGTTGTTCTGTGGTCCAAACAGTTTTAGATCCATTAGGTCTCGCTGGTTTAAACATGATTTTAGCACATTGCATTTTTTATATATTGTTCTGTCATAATGCTGAACAGAAAAATATAAGATTTATTTTTCTTTAAACCGCAAAATATGGGCATGGAGAATTTCTGTAACATATTCTGCACCTCAGTAAGTTGCGGTGAAGTAAGATATCAATGTCAACCCAAAAGTAAAAACGTGTGTGTTCAAGCATAAAAACCGTCATCACTTTGATAAACGCCAACACACTGTTGATAGAATATATTGAAATAATAGGTGGTTGAAGTCTTTTTTTCCACATCTTCAGTGGACATTACAGACCTCTCAACTGTCCAGCTACACAAGATTATATACAACCCCACAACCAAAAATTCATCTTCATACACCTTTCACCTTCTACTAACCTAGAGGCAAGCTGCTTGGACAAACATGATTTGTCACATTTTGCCTAAGCAGCTGTCTGCTGGTCCAAAGTTCTCTCTTTAATATTATATGTATTATGTTGTTTAACTCCAGTCTACGTTTTAAAGATATTCTCCAAGCTTAAAAAAAAAACCCCAACAAATACTGTATTTTTTAAATAAAAAAAAAGATTTATGACAGCCTGGAGAGTCAGGTCTTAATCCATATTCCTCTGAGCACTACCTCCATGTACCAAAAAATCTGAAGGAAGCAGATTTTCTTGTCTCAGTTGGGGAACAAGAAACCTTTAGCCTCCACTCTATCAGTTTGGCATTTTAGCAGGATGGTGTAGTCATGGCAACAGGCTGTCTTTCATCTGTTTAATCTAAAAATGGTCAAAGCTGCAATTTCACCCTTCCTACAGGTAGGGAAAGTCGGGGTTTTTTTTTTTTTAAATTGTATTTTAACTAGTCTCTCTTCAATAAAATAGATCTTCTGAAGTTTTTTTTTTTTCCAGGACTTGGAATACACACACTCACGCACACATAATAAACTGTGACTATGGCTGTTCTTCTTCTTGCCCGAGAAGTAATTTGATACTAGAAAGCGGAGTATGAATTATTAATAACTTGCCTTTTTTTTCCCAGTGACCTGAATACTGTTAAGCCAAACCCAACACATGTAGCAATCATGCTCTGCTTAGCAAGTCATGCAGAGGGTTTTAAATGGAGTCCTCGACGTCCTTTCTTTTCTCCCTTCAGGTATTGCTGTCGACAAGAATGGGTTCATATACTTTGTTGATGGGACGATGATCCGTAAGGTCGATCAGAATGGCATCATCTCCACACTCCTTGGGTCAAATGACCTCACCTCAGCCCGCCCCCTGACCTGTGACACCAGCATGCACATTAGTCAGGTGATTCTTGCGCTTCTTATTTATAATGTGCCAGACGGTAACAGTTTTTGCCAGTGACACTGGTGCTCTGAAGGCCAACCTGAATGATTACAGCACCACCTTGTGGTAACTCGTCCACAGTTGGCATTTAACCCTGTGCCCCATGGCTGATCATGCAGAATGCTCTCCTGTATTCTTGTTTTGTATTCATACACTGCTGATAAAAGATGAATATACTGTTGCCCACATTAACACAGAATAAGTGCCAATCAGCCTTCCTTTTCTGTTGGGGTTCTTGCCTCAATTACAGTTAGTTGAATCTAGGGTAAAGTAAGTCTTAACATAAGCGATTGATTTTAATTCAGTGCTCTATTTGGCATTGTGACAAAAAAAAAATCCAAATTCCTTTGGTTGGCCAATTTGTGCTAATGTCAGTCCACTACCTTCCCTTTTGCTTGGAAGCTAAACAACTTAGCCAAAGCTCAGAGTCTCCTACTGCTACAACTGAACTCCCAGGGATTTGTTTTTTTTTAGTTCGCTCTTACAAACATAGATCACGACCACACCACAGCCCTGTCTCTCTCTCTCTCTCTCTCTCTCTCTCTCTCTCTCTCTCTCTCTCTCTCTCTCATTTGGCCTTTTCCATTGTGCTTCCTCAGCTCTCTCACCAGTACAAAAAGGCATATCCCCCTTGGAGGAGCTAAGTTATTCATAAGTCATTATTCCTGGGTGGGGAGAGAACTACAGTGTGTGTCAGGGTATATTTTGATCCAATGGAGCAAAAACAAACAAAGACCGCACTTGTCACCAATTTAATTACCACTGAGACCAGAATTCAAACCCCCAATACCCCTGGGACCACATGGCTAAAGTCCACAGAGCACTGGGCTCTAGTGCATCAATATTAAAAAAAAATCATACACTTTATTGACTTGCCTGAATGATTTGTAACGCAGCCTCCTCTGATTCTGTAACACTCTCCTGTAAACCTGTAGCAGTAGAGATTCGAATTGTAAAACTCTCAAAAGCTAGCTAGCTGGTCAAAAACAAGATCAAACTGGATTTTTCTTTTATCACTGATAAGTTAGGAATTTTCTGTGGTTTACATTTTAAGCTTCTGAAGAGTCATCATGTCACAGTGAAACTGGAATGTATATGTACTGTATGTCCTACACATGTGTACTGTATGTGTCTCTTACTCATGTATGAAGTGCAATTACAGTATAAAGGGTACGATTTTACAGCTCTTAATTAACTAACCATGGCCTATCCATTATTTTATTTTCCCCTCGCAGAAATGTTTGACCTACCAGGTCAAAGCTAAAAATGTTTCCTTGAGAAGCCAGAATTAAAGCTTCATTTCTTGGGTAGAGTCAAAGTGTGTAGGGAGGGGATTTGTCACAGTGTTATCAGTACCTTTGTGGAGGCACAAAAATTGTCAGATGAACAAAAAAAAACAGGATTATAAGAAGCTTAACTCCATACAGCTAATTCATGGACAGACCCAGCTACTGCAAGTCAAAGAGGAAACATCAAGCAGGCAAATCAAATCAGAACACGCAACACAAAAGCACAAAGTGTATTTAATCCCTGGGAGTAAAATAGTCCTGTACATCACTGTCAGGCTACGACATTGCTCTCCAGAAGCATGAATACCTCTTGATTTATAATGTGCGTTGCTTACTTTTTTTTTGTTTGTTTTTTTCTGTGTTTTGTTAAGGTTCGCTTGGAGTGGCCTACGGACCTGGCCATCAACCCCATGGATAACTCCATTTACGTTCTGGACAACAACGTCGTGCTCCAGATCACAGAGAACCGCCAGGTGCGGATTGCGGCCGGCCGGCCGATGCACTGCCAGGTCCCAGGGATGGAGTACGCCATGGGCAAGCGGGCCGTTCAGACCACCCTGGAGTCCGCCAGCGCCATCGCGGTGTCGTACAGCGGCGTGCTCTACATAGCCGAGACGGACGAGAAGAAGATCAACCGCATTAGGCAGGTGACGACCGACGGCGAGATCTCGCTCCTGGCGGGCTCCCCGTCGGACTGCGACTGCAAGGACGATGCCAACTGCGACTGCTATCTGACCGGGGACGGGTACGCCAAAGACGCCAAGCTGAACGCGCCTTCGTCCCTCGTGGTGTCGCCCGACGGCACGTTATACATAGCCGACCTGGGGAACATTAGGATCCGGGCTGTCTTCAAGAATAAGCCGCTGTTAAATCTGCTGAACTACTACGAGGTGGCCTCTCCTGCAGACCAAGAGCTGTACGTCTTCGACATCAACGGCACTCACCAGTACACCATGAGCCTGATTACTGGGGACTACAAGTTTAACTTCAGCTACAGTAACGACAATGATATCACCGCCGTCACAGACAGTAACGGGAACACCCTCCGTATCAGGAGAGACACGAACCGCATACCGGTCAGGGTGGTCTCTCCAGACAAGCAGGTCATACAGCTCACTATTGGGACCAACGGAGGACTGAAGTCTCTCACTGCCCAGGGCCAGGATCTGGTTCTCTTCACCTATCATGGCAGCAGTGGCCTTTTGGCAACAAAGAGCATCGAGATTGGATGGACCACTTTTTTCGAGTGAGTATGAATCATTAGCCGGGTGACAGCAGCTGACAGCTTCCAGTGCGAGTTCAAGTTCTGTTTCTTTTCAGGCAAGCAAGTTGGTGGTGGAAGCACAGCAGGCAGCGTGTGCAATTTATTTCACGCTAATGTCTCATTCTGTTGTCAGAAATGTCACCGTTGTCTGAAATGTTGTAGCACTTTCTGTGCTGGCGAAGAATTATTAATTATTTTTTAGGTTAACTGTGTACGTGCATTCTCAGATGTGTCCACAGTATCGCAAATTACTGTGTATAAAATTGAATTTGCGGTCGTCATTTTGAGAAATAAGTGCATGCAGAATCAGTTGCATAACTAAAATTAGGTTATTAAAAATGCACTTAAACAGCCACGTATTTACTTTTTACGATTTTGTTCCTGCTTGTTTTTTTTTTTCCTTTTCTATACCTTAGTTTGACCGATGACTTGCAGCAGGGCTTTGATGTGTGCTGTTTGCAGGGCCCACACAGCGTCATTGTGAAGCTTTGACAGGGAATGGAAAAGGAGTAGATAAAATGGACCTGGAAATTAATCAAAAACCAGTGGTACTGGCAGCCATCCAGAAATGGCAGACAGGCCTTTCACCAGTCACTCAAAATATCAATAGGCCAGAGCAGCTGGAGCAGTATACAGAGTCTAGGTGTGCAATTCAGTGAAGGCTTCCCAGTTCTAAAGCTGACACTAAATATTGTCATCATTAAAGAGCAGTCGGTGATCCTCTGTAGCTATTTCTAAACTGACGAGTATTAATGGTCAGATTCCCACTATGGGTTTGTTGAGTACAAGCAATGCTCCTTATTGGCCCAACACAGCTGACGAGCTGTTGTTCTTGTTCCTTCCAGTTCCACACAAATCATAAACTCGACTATTAGTGCTGTAACAACCCACCAGCATGTATGACTCACTGGTATGGTATGTTGTACCTCAGTTCAACTAGTACGCTGCCCATCACACTGAAATGGAGTGAAAGCACCACAGAAGTCATTACACCCTGTACTACATGTCACACTAGTAGAGCAGGAGCAGTAACTTTGTCATACTTTATTTTTTCTGTGGACAGATGTCCTTTAAGGAGTTTCAGATGCGTTCCATATACTCCACTTCAGCACACAGCATAACATGTATACTACTTAGGATACTTGCAATGGAATACATTGTGCGCTATACAGATCGGGATGAAGGTGAAGATCTTATAGGGAGAAAAAAGACAAAGTGACACCTTCAGTGTAGAAAACCATTATGAATGTGGATTTATTTTATTAATCGATGAGCACAATTATTGTATGTTTTTAAATATAATTAACACTAATTACTGGATTATACTGTGTTATAATAATATTTCATATAGGAAGATCTATGAGCCTGATGATATGTGCTCAAAAGTTTTCTTCACCTCCAATTATTAAACTGTGAGCTGTATAAATATGGTCATATGGAACCATATATATAAAACTATGTACAGTATAGTGAGAATTTGTAGTATGGCTGTAGACAGGGTCAAAGGTACTCTAAAGCCCCCTTTTTGCTATTCTTGTTACCTCCCAAGTAGGAAAATGACAACACACGTGTGTTAAGAACTTCACGCATGGCCGTTTGCACTCGCAAAACTGACGGTGTGACACGTTTAAACAGCGCAGAGCTTTGCTGTTTTTAATCACGCCGACCGAGTCCAGTAAGAGAAGAAAGAGGATGTTGATGGGAGCAAGGCTTCCAAACAGCTAAGGCTGCTGATACAGCTGGGCATCTTAGAAGACCCAATTACAGCCATAAGATGACTCAGAGCCAGCACAATCCGCTGCAGGCTCCCCTGCGATTATAATATCATTACTCAGTGTCACCTGGCTGCAGGACTGCAGTCTGCACACAAACACGGATGACAGCCCCCTGGATATCTTTACCTTTAAAGATTTACCAGCAGAACGTCTGTGTGGTCAGTGTGCAGCGTTACTGAACGTGAATGCTATGCGGTTGGCATGCTTGTATTCACTCCGATACCGGACGTACCGGACGCACCAGGTACCGCTCGCTTACGTGGAGTGTAGCCGACCTGATTCTGCTCTGAGAGAACGCTGCACTGACGGACTGCAGCTCCTCACCGGGCTGCTCGTGTGAACTGATGATGCGAAAGCAGTAGAGGGTAGGATGTGATGTGGGAGGCGTGCAACAGGGCAAACCGCTCTGCCTTGCCATGCAGGCACACATGGCTAGACAAACCGCAGCTGTTCTCAATGTACGCGACTTTATTACTACGAATTAACAGTGATACGCATTTTTTTTTTTACAAAAAATGTATTGTACCCTAGTCCACATTGAGATCTGCATTTTATTAACCTATTTTTTTATGTTTGCCTACGGAGTGTTAGTAATAATACGTTGAATTCTGGGTCTGCTAGCTGTACATGAGAGCGGTACGGTAAAACTGTGCTGTAATAAGCTTCCAGTTGCAGCCTTTAGCAGTTCAGTTGGCATTAAATATAATTCTTTTTCAGTTTACACACTGTTCGCTTTTAAAGATCATTAATGACTGCAGCCTTTATCACAGGAATGACTCACTGGAGTATTGTGGCAGGGTGTGAAATTTATCGTCGTTTGACTTAGCATGCAATTTCTTTCTGGGAGAGTGTCAGTGTTGTAAGGTTTGTAGTTTTAAGCAGCTAGCTATTTTAAGGACAGAATACGAGATAAAACATTTTTTTTTTAGATTCCCCAGGTACTTGTTTTAGAGTGTTCTGCTTTTGAATTGAGGCAGCGCTCCATGACCTCAGAGCGGTTTACTCAATTAACTACGGTCTTCCTTAAGCTATGACAGCGAAGGCCGCCTAACGAATGTGACTTTTCCAACGGGAGTCGTGACCAGTCTCCATGGGGAAATGGAAAGGGCTATCACTGTGGGCATTGAGACTTCAGGGAGGGATGAGGACGTCAGCATCACCACTAACCTCTCATCCATTGATTCGTTCTACACTCTGGTTCAAGGTAGGGGAGCGTCCTGGCAGTTCAGGAAGAAAATGACAATACGGTTTTGTTTTGTTTTGTTTTAGTAATACCACCAGGACAACGCGCACTAACCCACAGCAATTCATCATTGTGAAGACAAACAGCTTGTGCTACACACAGCTAATGAATGGCTTCTCGGCGCTGTGTTTTGTTTTTTTTCCTGATTGTATAAATAAGAATCCCTTCACTCTGCTTGGAGATCGCCAGCTTATGAACTCCTGGTTCTGCAGCAACTTATTTGTGCCCTCAGAAAGATTAATTGTACAGATTATTCCTTGAAGGAACATCATCGATTCATGTCTTTGTATCTCTTGAGATGTAGAAAATCTGTTGGTGTGGGTTTAGGAGAAACTGGGCAGGTCTCTCCATGCACAGTAAAGGGATAAAAGGTTTTCTGACACCATCCTCACATAAAATAGAAGCCTCACCCAACTGCAGTACTTGACAAAGACGAGCCAAGCATATGATTCTTCATCTGTCTCGAATTCCATATGTTTTCTGTTTGCTGCAAGCTCTGAGAGGAGTGTGGCATACAGAACATCCTGTATGCCACAGCAGAGCCTGTCTGCAGATGAATAGCTCATCAGGTGGGCTCTTTCAAGGAAGTAAATCATTTTTACCAGGAGCCTGTCTGCCCTCCCATATTTTTCATGTGTGGGTCCACGGGCTTAGCCGTGAGCTGAACTTTAAAGACTGACCGTACCCGATTAGGCATAAAAAATAACTGACGATGGAACATTTTAATGTCAAATACAGTTGTGATGTTTGATGATCTGTTTTTGACCCTTTTTTCCTCCTTTTCATGACATTTCTTTCCCCTTCAGACCAGTTAAGAAACAGTTACCAGGTTGGCTTTGACAACTCCCTGAGGGTTCTTTATGCCAATGGCATGGATACCCATTACCAGACGGAGCCTCACATTCTGGCAGGCACTGCCAACCCAACAGTGGCCCGGCGCAACATGACACTGCCTGGGGAGAACGGTCAGAACCTGGTGGAGTGGCGTTTCCGTAAGGAGCAGACCAGAGGCAAGGTCAACGTGTTTGGAAGGAAGCTTCGGGTGAGGGAAATCTCCCTAGAAAAGTTTAATAAAAGTAAATATTACCCAAAATACGAGCACTGCGTACATCCATCCATTCCATGGCTGATTTACCTAGGACGGGGTCGCGGGAGAGCCAGAGCCTATGCCAGCAAGCAACAGTACACTATGTCTTTGGACTGAACCATTCCATCCACGAGGACATGGAGAATATAAAACTCCATGCAGATAGCACCTCAGCAACTGACGGCCCCAATAGAAACCACTGCACCACCATCACCACGCCGCCCACTAGGACTACAGTGTCGTAGAAATCAAGAATGGTCCTGATTGCACGTTTTTGGCTATAGAGCGCCTAAATAGTGGTCTTGTGTAAGCAGTGGCTCTAAATAAGAGGCTGCCAATCTGATCTATCTAGCTCGTTTGGTTGCTGGTAGATAATTGATCGGATTGATGATCAAGGATCGCATCCAGCAGCTCTTAAGAGAAGCCGGTGTGTTGCTTTGATCACATGGCCGGGCAGCTTGTTCCATACTCCTACAACCCCTTTGTGTAAGAGCTTATTGCTCTCCATTTTAAAGGCTCTTCCACATAGTTTCAGCTTGTGTCCTCTGGTTTCTGTTTCTCTGCCGGGTCTGAAGAAGCCTAGTGTCATTGTGTTTGAGGATTCTGGATACCAGAATCAGGGCCTCTTGTATTCTTCTTTGTTCCAGAACTAGGAAGATTCCACAGCAACAATATTTTTTGTATCATGTTGGCCAAAATTGTACACAATATTATGACTGATATCTTACTTGTATCTTGGGGTTTTTTTCTGGATAAAACGAAAAAGAAATTGCCCACAACCCATACTGTACACTTTTCAGAAAACAAGCAAAATATTCTATTTATATCAAACTTAATTTTGTTCGTTGGGTGCATCTTCATTTAGATTCCAAGCATATATGCAGAAAAAACAGGAGGTGCCAAATTCTGATATTCTTAAAAAATAATTATTCTTATTATTCGGTTAGGTAGATTTCTCACAAAGAAAAAATGTAGTAATACATTTTTACAAGTTAGAATAAAACATTTGAATTTCAAGCATTTCCATACTATAGTACATAATTAACTGTACTTTTAAGGTGTGTTGCATGTATTATTTCACAGTTTCATTTATGACTTAAAATCTACCAGTCATTTCTCTCACAAAGAAGCCCAATTCTCATTTTCAAGTGATTTTGAGTTTCAAGTCCACTAAATTCCTCCGAACGCAAGGCTTCCATCAATATCTTGTGTTTTCCCAGCAACACAAACATGCGGGACTGAGGTACTCCCACAGCATTAATAAAGCGACATTGTTTTTTATATATATGAAATAAATTGGACTGGGGTCAGAATATGATTTGCTCTGCTTCCATTTCTAAAGCTTGTCATCTTTAAATGAATGGCTCCTGTAGAGGGAAACTTTGCATGGATACACTCTAATATTTCTTTTTACCGGTTCGGTAAATTCTGAGGGGCTTAATTTAAAAGAGTTTGAACAAATGCCAGAGTGTCTTTCAGTTTAATGAAACCCTTTAAAAAAAGCAGTTAATCTAATGCCTTCCACTTACATCAAGAACTCCCAAAATTAATTTACTGTCAAAGAGAATCAATCACAGTAAATGGTGTTTAAACAATAGCAGGTCATCGAGAAGCAATAAGTGGGTGGCTTTGAGGCTTTTCCGATGGGCTCTGACGAGAGTTTTGTTTGTGTTTTTAAAAAGGTGAATGGCAGGAACCTCCTCTCTGTGGACTATGACCGAACCTCCCAGACAGAGAAGATCTATGATGACCACCGTAAATTTCTGCTGAAGATAATTTATGACTCCTCGGGTCACCCTACTCGTTGGGTGCCTAGCAGCAAGATGATGTCTGTCAACATCACTTACTCGGCCACAGGACAGATCACAAGCATGCAGAGAGGCCCCACGAGTGAGAGGGTGGAATACGACGACCAAGGCAGGCTCGTCTCCCGGGTGTTTGCTGATGGGAAGATATGGAGTTACACGTACCTTGAAAAGGTCAGATGTCTTTATCCTTTAATGTAGCACCAGAACATTAAAGTACAGTCCATGGGTAGAAATACACAACACACAAAAATAGTTATCGTTCTTACAGTTTCCTTGTTTAAAAGCTATGTGAAAGGAGTGGGTATTATTACAGCAGTGTGATTTTACACAAATGAGTGAGATGTTTTGACAAAAGAAGGTGCTTTCGCAATAGATTCCTGGGAATAGATTTTTTCGTCTGCTGAGAGATCGGCGAGCTTGGAAATGTGTCCAGTAGCTGGACTCTTACAGTAAATAGTTGAGAATCCCACAAGGTAGGAGAAGAGCAATAGATTGTTATTCCTTGTGGCCTTGAGATGCAATTTAAGAGGGAAAATTGCTTGTTGTTGTGGATGTTTGTGCACCAAGAGATGGATAACAAGGGTTTCAAACTTACAAAGCAAGAAGTCTGGGCTGAAAAATGAGAACTGCTGGAAAGCAGAAAGCAGCTGACACATCAGATATTTCTATACAGATGTGTATATAATTTATATATACTCCAAAAATGGCAAATTCTCAAGACTGTTTTAACCAGGATGTTTGAAACAATTTGTTACATTTAACTTAATACAGGAATATCTCTAGTTTGGGAATTTAGTAGCTTTAATCACACATAAAGAAAAGTTTGAAAAATATACTAGCATTATAGTGCGAAGAGAGAACATCATGTTATTTTAATATCTTAGCTTGAAGGTTTAAGTCGGCAGTTCCATCTGTGCTGAAAAGTGTTCTTCTAGAATGAATTGGCCTTGTAATTATATGTACCATATTTGCAGAGTTCTTTTAAATTCAATGAATGAACTAAGAAGAATCTGACCAATGAAAAGTAAAGTAAAAAGTGTAGGTGTTACATATGCATAGTTTTCTTAGCACTGCCTGACACAAGTGCAGGTGGCGTGACCAAGAAGAAGGATATCATCTTGGAAACATATGCCATATTGAGAGCCTAGGGAGCTCAAGCAAAGTCCTTCCAAGTATGGATGACAAGGTGACGGATTCTGCCCGGCACTCCGGTCCCCCACCACAGGCACACATACAGTCAGAGATGCATATGGAAATAGTCTGGTGATTTGCGCCTCAGAGGATGAAAAAAATGTTTCTAACAAACCGGGAAAGATGGGTTCTTTTACCAGTAAAATGACACAGCCTCATATGCTATGAATTTAAAGAAGAAGAGTTTAGGGGAGGTGTACCTGCTGGACTGTCTCCTGCATCATCCAGTGTGTTGCTTTCATTTCAAGCGTGATGTATTTGTGTTACCTCCAGGCAACATTGATCAGAAATGCCGAGAGCTCTTTTAATGACAAAGTGAATCAAATTACTTTATCTCTAACCAGCTGCTCGTAAAAAGAGATGTAAAGATCAAGCTGCACCAAAATTAGTGTGATTTTAATTTCCTAACTGTCTTTTTTTCTGACATAAAATTCTTGTGCTTCTTACCAATATGCAAAAGGTTTAATTACCCGCTGTTTTGCTAAGTGAATTTGACATTAAATGGAGCCTACCTTATAACATAAGTAGCAGCGCATTATGAGGCCAGAGCTAATAATTGCAAAACCCTTTAGAATTATGCATCCAAGTACATTAAACAGAGCAGCATTAAAGACTTGTAGGTCAAGGATAACTCAATTAAAAAAGGAAATCATTGCCGAAATGGAATGTTAATACCTGTTGTCACCTAATTTGCATTTTAATACCCATGTGTATAATTATTCTGTCTACTTCCTTTCCAGTCAATGGTGCTGCTGCTCCACAGTCAACGCCAGTACATCTTTGATTATGATTTATTGGATCGTTTGTCTGCCATAACAATGCCGAGCGTGGCCCGTCACACAATGCAGACCATTCGCTCAGTTGGGTATTACCGCAATATTTACAGTCCCCCTGAAAGCAATGCCTCTGTCATTGTGGACTACAGTGAAGATGGGCAGCTGCTGCAAGTGTCACACTTGGGAACAGGCAGGCGAGTCCTGTATAAATACAGAAGACAAAATAAGCTCTCCGAGATCTTGTATGACAGCACGCGTGTCAGCTTCACATATGATGAGACGGCAGGCGTCCTTAAAACTGTGAACCTGCAAAGTGAGGGCTTTATCTGCACCATTAGGTACAGACAGATTGGCCCTTTAATCGATAGACAGATCTTCCGCTTCAGTGAAGGTGGGATGGTAAATGCTCGCTTTGACTACACCTATGACAACAGCTTCCGTGTGACCAGCATGCAGGGCGTGATAAATGAAACGCCTCTGCCCATTGACCTCTACCAATTCGATGACATCTCTGGGAAAGTCGAACAGTTTGGCAAGTTTGGCGTGATCTACTACGACATCAACCAGATCATTTCCACAGCCGTCATGACTTACACCAAGCACTTTGACGACCATGGTCGGATCAAAGAGATCCAGTATGAAATATTCCGCTCTCTGATGTATTGGATAACCATACAATATGACAACATGGGCCGCGTGACCAAGAGAGAGGTCAAAATTGGGCCGTTCGCCAACACTACAAAGTACGGTTACGAGTACGATGTGGATGGGCAACTTCAGACGGTCTACCTGAACGAGAAGATCATGTGGCGGTACAACTACGACCTGAACGGAAATCTGCACCTGCTGAACCCCAGCAGCAGTGCCCGCCTGACTCCTCTGCGCTACGACTTGAGAGACAGGATCACCCGCCTGGGCGACGTTCAGTACCGGCTGGATGAGGACGGTTTCCTGCGGCAGAGGGGGGCTGAAATCTTCGAGTATAACTCCAAGGGCCTCCTCGTCCGCGTGTACAGCAAGGGCAACGGCTGGACGATCCAGTACCGCTACGACGGCCTCGGGAGGAGGGTCTCCACCAGGACGAGCCTGGGGCAGCACCTCCAGTTTTTCTATGCCGACCTCAACTACCCGACCCGGATCACCCACGTTTATAACCACTCCAGCTCGGAGATCACCTCCCTCTACTACGACCTGCAAGGACACCTCTTCGCCATGGAGATCAGCAGTGGAGAGGAGTTCTACATCGCCTGTGACAATACAGGAACGCCCCTGGCCGTTTTCAGCAGCAACGGTCTGATGATTAAGCAAGTCCAGTACACGGCTTATGGAGAAATCTACTTCGATTCCAACCCAGACTTTCAGCTGGTCATAGGATTCCACGGGGGCCTGTATGACCCTCTGACAAAGCTTCTGCACTTCGGGGACCGAGACTACGATATCCTGGCAGGACGCTGGACTACCCCCGACATCACCACCTGGATGAAAGTGGGAAAGGACCCTGCACCATTTAACCTCTACATGTTTCGGAACAACAATCCCGTCAGCAAAGTGCATGACGTCAAAGAGTATATCACAGGTAAGATTTAAGTCGAGACTTTGTTGCGGTTATTAGCACAACATATTTGACGTATTTGTTTATATTTATTTCTTAATTGGAACAGAGATCACCATATCCAGGGCTGTTCCTTTGTACAATAGATCTGATAAAGCCTTGAGATGTGGATTTGTCACATTAAAAAAAGATTGTTTTTCTTTTTTTATGTCTGGATCTTCATGCTTTAAATCAGCTGGCTTGTCTGCTATATTTAGGAAGTTAAGAATATTAAAACAGTTGCTTTTTTAAGAACAGTGGAATACTGCCATTTCAAATAATCTTCCCTTTTTACTTATCTATGAATGTTATAGTTGTACATTCATAATGCAGTCATATGTAACATTAAACATAAAGTACTAATTTTCAGAGTTTTTTAATATTAAATTATAGCAGATATATTACAGTGTACGGAGAGCTTTATGCAACCCTGCAATTTTGTTTAAATTTTAAGAGCTAAACCAAAAAAAGGAATTTAAATGCAATACATACAGTAAATAGTGAATATACTATACTTGTACTTGTTTCAATGTCATAACAGCTGTATTTACCAATGCTATGTCAAAATGCTTTTATATTAGCAAGGAAGTTTTATAATAAATATGCATTATACCAGTGTTTTGTTTTATATGTTTGCGTTAGATTTCCATTGGACTGAAAGTTGTAGAGAAGTCCCATTTTTAGTTGGACTTTTAGTTTAGTTTTTCAGTCAGGTTTTCCTGACAGTGCTGTACTTTTTTCTGTTTCTTTTCTCTTCAAAGATGTCAACAGCTGGCTGGTGACATTTGGATTCCATCTGCACAATGCCATCCCTGGCTTTCCTATTCCCAAATTCGACATGACAGAACCTTCCTTTGAGTTGAAAAAGAGTCAGCTTTGGGATGATTTACCGGTAAGCAGTCAAAAAGGACATCTGTAGAGCTCTACAAACTGTGTTATTTTTCTGGCATAAAACCAAATTATTCATTCACATGCCAGAATGTACTTGATTTGCAGTAATAGGTATTTTTTTATTAGGAATGCCTAGCAGGCACAGGGAAATAAAGGACTTCTTAGGCAATAACTTGCAGTTGAAATATTTGTACATTTGTGTTATTTCAGCCTTTAGATGTTAAAAAAAGCTTCATGTATAATATTTCACAAGTTAAGTATAAAGACAGTGATTAATATTTTGGTGTTAAATGCTAATTTAAAAAATATTTGATGTTTGCCTGCTAAATATAATTCTTAATACTGTGAAGTGGAGATTCACCTTCTTCATAGCTGTCATTGTTAAAAAAAATTAAATGTTCTGCAGATCTAAACTTCAATGGCCCCAAGGTAAACTTTTTTTTAAAGACTTTAAAAAAATATATGCCTTTAAAACCTTTTTACACATTTCTCCCATTCAATAATTCAGAAATCTCCAGATTTTTGTCTACCTTGTATGATAGGATTCAAGGCTAAAGTTATTAATTGAATCAAATCATTGATTTAATGCTGCTGTATTATTTATCGTTTCTGTATGGAATATGGATATCCTTAGCCGTACTACAAATATATTTTTAGAAATGTTAAAGGCTGGCATTATTTAATGCAGACCGCTCGAAGGTAGATTGTCTGAGGTGTTAGGCGTTGCATCAATAACGTGAGCTCTTCTTTCTTCTGCAGTCTGTTTCCGGAGTTCAGCAAGAAGTCGTGAGACAGGCAAAGGCATTCCTGTCATTCGGAAAGATGCCGGAGATTCAGTTCAGCAGGCGCCGATCGAGCAGGGAGAAATCGTGGCTCTGGTTTGCAACCCTCAAGTCGCTCATTGGGAAAGGGGTGATGCTGGCCGTCAATCAGGGGCGGGTGGTGACCAAGGCACTGAACATCGCCAACGAGGACTGCATCAAGGTCGCCGACATCCTGAACAACGCCTTCTACCTGGAGAACCTGCACTTCACCATCGAGGGCAGGGACACCCACTACTTCATCAAGACCGGGCTGCCGGAGAGCGACCTGGGCAACCTGCGGCTAACGAGCGGGCGCAAGTCCCTGGAGAACGGCGTCAACGTCACCGTCTCGCAGTCCACCACGGTGGTAAACGGCAGGACTCGCAGGTTCGCGGACGTGGAGATGCAGTACGGCGCCCTGGCGCTGCACGTGCGGTACGGCATGACCCTGGACGAGGAGAAGGCCCGCGTCCTGGAGCAGGCCCGGCAGAGAGCCCTCTCCAGCGCCTGGGCCAGGGAGCAGCAGCGAGTGCGCGACGGCGAGGAGGGGGCGAGACTGTGGACCGAGGGGGAGAAGCGCCAGTTGCTAAGCGCCGGAAAAGTACAAGGTTATGATGGGTACTATGTACTCTCCGTAGAGCAATACCCCGAGTTAGCCGACAGTGCTAACAACATACAGTTCCTAAGACAAAGCGAAATAGGGAAGAGGTAACAAACTGTTCATTACCGGCTGCCAAAGAGACTGCCTGTGGCCATTCCCACTTGGGGAACCGAACTGAAGTGTTGGCACGCGTAGCTACAACAGAGTACATGTAGAAAATAACTACTACTTAGGCCTTAACAAGGCCGTGACACAGATTTGCGTCTGTAGCACAACCTTGATGGACTTCAAACTCTTGTGTAAAAGAAAGAGAGTCAAGGAGAAAAAGAGTGGTGGTTTGTGGAATCAAATTGTTTTTACAAATGACCTTAAAAGGTGATCTGCTTTAAAAATTAAAAAAAAAAAGTTTAAAAAAGAAATGTGTTTACATATGCATATCACTGCACTCGACTGGACTAATATGTATAAAGCCTATTGGTTTTCTTTCTAGGCAATGTCTATAATCAGATGTTTGTTTTCATTCTGAATGGTTGACCTTTGCTTATAAAAAAAAGTAGTTTCGCTCTTAATAAGAACTGATGTGTCTCAGTAACCAGCCAAAACTGGGAAATTCTGCTGTTAATAAATCCAACTGCTTTTACTGTGCCGCTTCCTGAGAGGACATTGTTGCCAGTGACCTGCTACCGGAGATATCAGATTTATTGTTAATTTTTTAATGGTATTGTAGTGCTCCTTGGGAAAGATACAATTAAAGCAAAGAGAAACAACTGACGCAACAACATCATGTCGTACAAAGCAAAGGAAAACCCAAACTTTTTTGTAAATTATGTGAGACAAGTTCTTTATGGATTTTTTATATGAATTCCAATTAACTGTTCATCGAATATTAGTCTCAGAGGAGGTAATTTATGTAAAGTGTTTATACATAAAAATAAAATCTTAAAAATACTGAGGATTTTTTGGTCATGCGTTGTGGTTTATTCTATTCATACAGTATGTTTGAAATTGTCCATCCTGTTTTAAAATGTAAATGATCCCAGTCGTATATCAGCGCTGAATATTCATTGCTGATATCTTAGCTGTGTATTCAGCATAAGAGCTTCAAATAGCTTTTTGAAGATGAATGATCTAGGACTTCATACTTAGTTTGAAACAAAATATCTGAACTTTTGTGAACCAGTGGCAACCTTCAACTCTTTAGTATTGATTTTTTTTTTAGTCTTTTGAAAGAAAATAGTCTAGTGGCTTCAGATACTGCACATAATATCAAATATTCAGCCAGTCTTTTGTAATTTGGTAGAGCTCGCTGATCAGACAATATTAGAACCAAAGGAGAAGCAAATGTTGGAGAGTCCTGTGGGTACTTTGTGTGTCCTCCTTTAACTTCCCAATTTATTTTGAGTTCTTTCTGTTGTGACTGTTAATTTATATGTAAATGATCCTATTACTTGGAAAACGGTCATAATGTGATTGCCAAAACTATGTTAATCTGCACACAACACAAGGAGATTTCTATATGCTATGGCCATGCCCATATAGAGTACTTGAGACAGAAAGTGCACATACTGTACTGTAGGCAAACAACACCGGTTTTGTCTGGAATTCACACCCCTGGTACTGTGGAGGTGTCGTTTAGCATAATCATTTAAAAAGTTAATTTTTTTTTGGTAAATTTAAGTATTTAAAGCAATCCATGTACACATTCAGCTAACAACAGTTCATTAAACAGACTAGGGCTGTGGTGTGTTAAAATAACATGAAAGGGAACCAAATTTTTCTGTGCTTCTTTGAAGTTTTCCATGTGAAGCACTCTGGATTAAACAGAATTTTAGACTTAACCCAGATAACTATTCTGTCTAATGTGCACAAGTTGCCAGGCAGAAGAAAAGGCTATCAGCAAACAGTGATGTGTTTTCATTATGACGTTGACTAGTTTTTGGCTATGTACTGTACAGTTTCACTCAATTTATTTTTTATATGGGATATAGATTATATGTCCAAGCTATACATATATAACATATATAGGTAGTAAATTATATTTATGTATACATATTAAATCCTAGCACCTTATATAAGAACAAACAAGATTATAAATTGCCTTTATCTTCGATTCTCAGCCTCCAGTGCTTGAACTACAATTATAGTTAAACATTTTAACGTCCACAGAAAAGACGACAAAGCAAAGTGTTTATAATGAACTAGAATGTAATATTTATAGTTTTATGGTTTATTTATTCGCTGACTCTTTCTGTTTGAAAGACTGTATTTAGGTTAATTGTAACAATTTGCCAAATGTTCTGTACTTTTTGTGGTCTAGATCTGCCTTTGGGATATGCTTATTCTCTTCTGAGAAAGACATATCTTCTGTAACCCAATTTATGGCTTCATTATTCCTTGTTTATACAGTACACCCACATTTGGTACTGAACTAAAGAAATCCCCTTTAGATGGTCACTCTGCTGTTGGTTCCAGTCACAAGCTGTAGGTCTGTCTGCTAGCAAATGTTTAACTGGCTAATTTAATATAATATTTAATATTACTATTAAAAAAATAATTAATATTAATCAATTTCCTTACGGGATTAATAAAGTATTATCTATCTATACGGCAAATGTATAAAGTGTAAACATTTTGAAAGTTTGTATTGTGCTTCCTATAACTAATACTTCAAACCCTGATAAGTATATTATAGACACAGCGGATTCCAAAATATGCAGTATCAAAAGCATTTTAGTCTGGTTATCAATATAACTTTAACTAATGGTTCCTTTGTGGATTTACCAGTAAAGCTGATCATGTGAAGCCAGGGTTAGCTCTACATTTCAAATACCACCTGGTTTGATTGTTTGCTACATTAGGCCCCCACCCCTAAGTCAAGTATGCCCTGTAGTGGCGACCCCTGTGACTTATTGTGAACCGAAGTGGTTGGGATTTTTGCCGGCAAGAGCTGCATCAGTCGTCTATTATTGCTGACTGAGCTGTGGGAGATCTTGGACTCAACTCTCATCCTTCAGAGCTCCGAGGTTTGTAGTGGCGAAACGGAATTAATCACTGTCTTTGCCAAACCCATGGAGGGAGTCTGGGAGGGCCGAGACATATTTATTACCAATTTCAAGTTTAAAGAAAGAAAATAAATCTGTGTTGGTTATTTCCTGCTCCTCTGTGACCAGTAATTTTTTTCTTGTTAGGTTGACAAACCTGGGATATAAGGGGTTTGAGACACGAATCACAATTTCAAATGTTATACAAGGGCAAGTGGAAAGGAACCATTACTTTAAGGGTGCGTTAAACTTAATTGTGTGGGTTTTAATATGTAAAACTGTGTTTAATTTTTTCCCCCAATTAAAACAAAGTTCATCTTTCTTCTTTTAATATTTTAAGTACCAGGCATTTTAAAAATAGTTTTGCAGGAGAAGCAGGTATTTGTACTGTATTTGTGCAAGTAGAGGATGATTCCATCATGCTGAAAAATAAAAAAAAAAAAAAAAAGCTTTGGCTGAGGAGCCTTCTTCAAGTGTGTCATAAATTGATTGTATTTCTAGAGCTCTTATGTCACGGCACAGAAACAATCACTAACATTACATTTCACCTGAACAGTAGCACATATAAAAGGGTTTAGGACAGTATGTGCAAAAAAACAAAAACAAGCACTGATTAAGTTAGAAAACTCTCACAAATGAGTGTGAATCTACTTGCAGTACACATCTCACTAAATAACTGATGAAAACCCTCTGCCACTTTTTTCTATTTTAAGAATCTTCACAATTGTCAAATATCTGTTCTATTCTTGTTAGAATGAGGTATTAGACTAAAGACTAAATACAGAATGTATCTAACTATATTCTATATTTTATATACAGTATATTTCAAAGTATTGATCACCGAAAATGTGGAAAAACTGGCGCTTGCTCTTACAGACACGTTAGCCAGAGAATATGATTTCCATGTCAGGAAGAGCTCAGCTGTAGCTGGGCACAGACACGTGGCAAGATGAAGGAAAACATTAAGCCTCATTCAAAATGAAGAAGCACTGGCGTCTGTGTTCTTAGCGAAAGATGTTGACTATCTTCAGAAGACTTTCTCCCAACAGGAAGCTAGCCCAAGGGACTCGGGAGTGTTGCGAGTGAAACTTCTCACACGGCTGAAGTTATCTGCATAAATCTCCGACAGAAAATCGGCCTTGTCTTGAATCTCAGAATTCCCGAAAATCCCACGGCGCCATGCGGCGCTGGCCGTGGATGACCCTGGCGCTGGGCAGGAAGAGGGTTAAGGAGCTGGGGGCCGCCTTTCCTTTCTGTGCGAATAAAAAGACATCCCGAGGAGGACAGACACAGAGCAGAGCACGGCTCATGAAAGGCTGTTAAGATCAAGAGCGTTACGTATAAAAAAAAAAAAAAAACTTTGGAATTTACACTTCCACTTGGGACTGGCGGATTTTTTTTTTCCCCCCAAGACTCTGCCTCACAGCCACAGCTCCCACGGCACCCAGAGAGAATGAAGACCCGCAGAAACCACTCCTCTGCAGGGCCATTCAGCTGCTAGTCTGCCACAAGCTCCAATGTCTTAGGGGAGACGGAGCAACAGGGCGTCTCTCGCCAACGCCACCGCGAGCCCACGGGCCTCCAGAGGTCAAGAGGACCCTGGCTCACCTAACCTGGCAACACTCAGCTCAGCTGGCCTGAGACAACGAGCAATAAAACTACAGAGCAAGACGCGTAAGGAATATGGTTTTTCCGCAAATTCTAGCTAATGCATTTGGCAACCACTCATCAATTTAAAAAGCTTGAAAAGGCGTCATTTTTCTGTGGAGTAATCATTTACTTTCGAGCCTCTTAATGACATCTTCTACCAGCGATGCTTACAGAGCCACCGTGAGCCCACTGCCTATTTGATATAAGAAAAGTAAATGCGCATGTACTGTACAATAGGGTACAAAAAGCACGTATGAAAATATGGCATGTTCTACTGAAAGGTGGGCAAGATTTCGGCAGCACAGAGCAGATTCTTTGCAACGTTAAAACATTATGCGGCACATTTAATAAAAGCATGTTCTTTTGTGTTCGATCCGAGTGTGCAGTCATTTATGACTTTAAAATTATAAATGCAATCTATGAACAATAAGACTTTTTAAAGGTCATATGGGTTTAGTTGCATTCCCTTAATACGGTTACAATTCAGCAACAGTTTTTCAAAGGCAAGAAGACTTCTTCCTTATTTACCATTTCCAGGGGTGTAGCTCAAAATGTCCATCAATCTACCATTCCTGCTCCATTTTCCTCACTATTCAACACTTGTATCTCTCTAAGTTGATAGTATATTGTTTTATGCAGGAATGCACTTTCTGCTCCGTTGGTTTGCTCTGACTAGCTCAAACTGACCTTCAGCCTACTGTTTCTCCCCGTTTTGTTAGAAGTACTCAATATTGCAGATCACCGTACACTGCAGAACCTTTGTATCATCTGTTTTGCAGAATCCCTCTCTCATTTGCTGGCGGTTGATCATTTCAGTGCACTGGCATGCTACAAAATTAATTGGACCAAGTATGCATTGAGCCACTGAATTCTGCAATGGAGAAGACCAGTCTTACTCTCCTGTGTAGCGAGTCAAACATTTCAGATACTCTACCTTGGTTTTGAGATTTACACCTCTCTGCATGCCTCCCTCAGTAAGCAACTTTAATAACATTTTTACACAGATTAAACAGACTTGAAACAGAGGGATGTATTTTCCAGTTTCTCTCCTAGTTTGAATCTATCATAATGTGCTGCCCTGCTTTATTTTTTAAATTCTGAGACTCCTGTTTCTTTTCACTTAGGTTACTGAGCTTGCTTGCATGTTTATGTTTCTCTATTCATGCTGAATAGTGTGAAAGATCTGTGGTGGGTCCAGCCCTGGCCAACTTTACATTTCATCAGTCCTCTTTTATTTAGGTGTCCCTGCCTGGCATAATCTTGATACATCCACTTGATTTACTGATTTTTTTTCTAGTGTGCATTCTTGTACAACAATTATGATCTGGCATTAAGTAAAAAGTTAATGAAATCTGTAAAGATGTATTGTACTCTAGCATACCCATTTAATTGTGTTCTACAGTCATAAACATCTTATGGGTAATTCACATTTCTTAGCTTGTGAAGTAACGAAGGTGGCAGACATTTTTAATGAGCGTTGTCTTCTTTCCAGGACTTGAAATCTCAGTATAAGCTGCCTGGTTCTTCTCTATTTTTTGTGTCTACATTCTGAAATTTGTGTAACTGGCACCACCTGGAAGGCGAGACTGTCCTCTGACCCTTTTAATAATGTGTTGAATAATTTCTGTGACAAAACAAAGGGTTTGGCTGTTTTTCTGACACTTTACAAGATACAGACTTTAGCAGTTGTTGGATACTGATAGTAATAGGGATTTGAATGTTACTGTAATAAGACATTTCCTGGAACTCAATGGAAGTTAGGCTTCCAGAACTCCTAATTACCTAATTATTCACTTCAGTTTTCCTCATAGTGCACCTGACCTCTTATATACACTAGAGAGAAATCTTGTCTCTTGTCTTTATTTATAGCACAGTATGTCCATGTCCCGGGATGTGCACCTTTTTGTGGATGTTTTTAGGGTGTCAAAAATCTGTTATCCCTTCTGTGTGCCACTCCGAAAGGGGGTTTTCCCTTCATCCCCTAGAACGGTTGAAAAAAAATAACTGCAGTTTTGGGCCTCTCCTAGCCGCAGAAAATGGTTCTGGTTGGCTGGTCTTGCCCCAGATAAAAAGACGCTGGCATTGTGACGGGGAATCTGCAGCATGCAGGCATTGCCTGTTTGTCTGGAGCGCATGATCCCCCTGTGGGTAAGGAGGGATGAAGGAGGCTCAGAATACTGATGCCAAAACAGTAAAATCGTTATTTTGTGAAGACTTTATTATTATTATGATGATTAATCCTTCCACTTCTATAGCATTCCTGGACACTCTACTCAGGCTCACCTGTGCTTTACAGGTAATGAGAACTTCCCTCCTCCACCAATGTGCAGCCACACCTGGATGATGTGACGGCAGCCAGAGTGCAACCAGTTCACCCGGCCACACATTAGTCTGGTTAAGGGGAGATGTTGTTTTATTCTGTTTTAGGATGTTTCTGAACTAATCCAAATTGGTTCATGTTAATAACACATCCGTGTCCCACAGAAGTGGCAGCTTCAGACAGAAAGATTTTTCTGCAGCAAAGGGACAGGCTGCACCAGGCTATTCATCCAAATCCTCCTCCCTCCCGCTTCACTGCGGATACAGCAAATGCTAATTTGTCTTTTTTTATTTGAATGAGTAACACCGTTCTTTAGTCTTACTCTTAGGGCAGTGAAACTATGAAGTCTTTGTCAAACTCAATATTTCACTCTGGTGTAAACTTTCAGATGTTGTGTTAACTTTTATCAGGAATGTTCAAGGTCTAACAGCACCCATGGTCAACAGCTGTGCTCTTGTAGATCTATACCCCCTGAATAAATCTTTAGCTGTAATCTTCCATTATTTTGATTGTCAGCTGCAAATACGTCCTTTTGCCAACAAATTTCAGCTCCAGAGTCTCAGGTGCCAAATGACATCTTAACTCGACTTGTAGAAAGAAGCGTTTTCCCAGGAATATTATTTTAAGTTCCCATAAAAACCACATGCCACAAGCAACACGGATAAAAATTAATATTTGTTTTTCTCGTTCCCCACCCCCATTGACATTTTAACATCAGAGCAGCGACATGGAAACTGACAAGTTTTCAAAACCTTTGAATCAATCTGCACTTACAGTTTCTGACTGCTGTTCCGTGCAGGCCCTGCAAAGTGGGCTTCAGGGAGCTCTTCTTTGCTATGCAGTCATAACCAGTTACTTCTGCTTATGGGGCAGACTGGAGGAGAGCCAGGTGAGCAAGTCAATAAAAAATTCTCGCACGCTGTCAGAAACAGCATTGTCAAAACTATCTCCATCCTCCCACCACATTATGGATTTTAAGGCCTACTGCATGTCATTTTGGGTCAGAACTACAACCTAAACCAGTCATGCCCATCAACTACTGCCGCTACATCCATCGGCATTTTTTTTCTTCTTTCTGAGAAATACATGAAGTTTGAGTGGAACTTCCAAAAAAGTATTGTCAAGTCTGGTTTCAGGCATGCAGGGAGATCTCAATGAAAACGACAGAGGGACGGGAAAATGCAGAGATGGAGGAAAAGGTTGAGGAGTTTACTGACATACTGTAGGCCCTTGTGCACTGGGATTCGTATTCACGCTGATCTCTCGGGATGTTCACAGTACAGCAGACGATACACTACAAGAGGCAACGCCACTACTGACAATACCGCTTTTTTTTTAACCCGCACCCACCCACGATTGTGAGAAACAAACCCACATCCACCCAACCCAATCTAAAATCTTTTTTTTTTACCTGAGCCCCCCCAACCCGTGGGTAAACCTGCACCTGCCTGCGGGTATGAGTCAACCCACCCGCGCATCGCTAAACACCACACAATGTAGACGGTACATTCCAAACAGTAACAACCAGTCCCAGGTACGCTGCCGTTCCTTCAGCTAGTCCAAACCCCCCTCACTATTGCGAGGAGTGAGCTGGGGAGTTAGCTGCAGGGGTGTACAAGAGTTTGCAGGAGGGATACGAGAGAGATACGCCTAGGGAGGACCTGGGGGCAAAACTTCTATGTGCAGGAGAGTGGAAGTGTGTGAGAATCGGATCTAACCTTCCTCCTGAGTGTCTGTTATAAACCTCCTTAGTGTGTTCATTATCCTTATAGGCACTGTAAAAGAGATCCATATTTCATTTGAGCTGTTATAGGTGAGTGCCAGTCGTAGCCCAACAGTGACATAGCAATTTGTTAAAAGTGTGATGGCAGCATTGTTTTTGTCCATCTTAGGAAAATCTTCTTCAAAGGGAATGTCATACTTATGTCGCATTTAGACTTTGTTGTCAAGGTACAGAACTTAACATCTGACCCTAAGACCAATTACAACTCTTAATCTGACATATATGTAGTAGAAAGATCCAAGTTAATGCTTATACAGATGATAAATGTCAAATTTGATTACACAAATGTATATGGCTCATTCTCATTCTAAAGCACATAATGCGTAAAATTAATCTGATCCCTTTCAGGTTATTTAACTGTATAATAGCACATTTTTGTCATTGATTATCCCCAGAGCTCTGGGCTGAGCAAAGGAGAATATAAATCTGACATGTCTGTCTGCTAGTTTTGGATGCATTACACTCTTAAGACCACATAATGGCACAATAGCACATAAAGCGCTATATACACCCTTTGCTTATTAAGCTAATGTGATCGTGTGTGGATTTAGATACAAGCATCTGCCAAATCAATGTAAGTTATTTACTGAAGTTCGGGAGGGATAACCACGGCAAGTCAATCTCGCATAGATGCACCTAATCGCAATCATTACAAAATTGGCTGCTATACATCAACCACAAACACCTCACTTCACATTCGTCTCAAGCATCACTCCACTATCACAACTCTCTTGCTGCTACCCCTTGGTTCACTGGAGTCACATGTCCCATGGCCAGGAGGCTACCCCCTAGTGAAGCAGGGTAAGCCATACTGTACCTACTGTATCTCTCTAAGTATTCCACACATTCACAAAGCACTCGATTGTTGGATGCTGTTGTGCCCAGTGTGATGTACTGTATATACAGTTAATGTTACACCTCTGCAGTGCCTTATAGAGCTTGCGAAGTATGACGCTCAACAGTTCAGCTGAATTGTGCTGTTAAAAACGTAGCCTTTGGCCAAAAAAGATCATTCTAATTATCTTAATGATAATTTCATTTTTCCACAAACTTTCTTCTCCGTTATATAAGTTTCTCTAACGCATATGTATTTCGATGAGATGTGGAGCAATGCCAATCTGCAAACGATTCATTATGTTTTTTTTTTAATCAACATGTCTTCTAATAAAGATATTCAGTATTTGATGTAAGGTCGAGCTAATTTACAGTAAATGACCAAGTTAAGAACAACCAATGCGGAGATCCTGCTGTGAGTTTGTGGAGGAGGGGATCAGCAGTGATTTATTACAGGTAAATGTAGAAACTAGGTCAATGATGATATAAAACTTAATCTCATGAACCATATTAAAATCTTTACCAAGATGCTCTGAAGAGGCTCCTAGCAATATGTCTGCCAAAAGGATAAAAATTAAAATCAAAATGTTTTCTTGGTGTAGGTTCCTCCCACCATCTTTTCTTTCCTGCTAATCTCTTTTAATTGTAAAATTATTTAACGCAAAAAGTAAAACAAATACAATATTTGTTATTTGTTTTTAACTGATATTATTTAAAGACAAATTCCTTGTTCATAACATTTTACTATAAATGTATTTATACAATTATGAGCATGCTGATGACTGGGCTGACATTTTCTGTGACGTTCAAGCTCAACAGCAAAAGTCTCTACTTTAGGTTTAGGTTTACTTGGGTTACTTGGTACAGTATTAGTACTTTACATAGCAGCTAAGTGTTACTTGACATCTCACACACTAACAGACAAGTGAGATATATTTCAGAATTTTAAAAATAAGAGTTTTCATGCTGGTAAGGCTTTACATTTCATATAATTTGTAGCTGAAGTATTCCCAAATGTTCCAGTTACTGTGATTTTAATTTTTAAATGGAAGTTTTCAATAAAATGCTGTGCCCAAAATTGGGAAAATGATACACGCATTTTTTTTTCCCGTTTCAGCTCAGCAAAGAAACGCTTTGAAATGTTCCAACAGCTGTAGCAATATACAAGATCTGTCCAAATGTACAGCTCCCTACAGCTCAGTCCACTGTTCTATCCTGAAATGACTTGCTGGAATCGTGACTAGGGTTCCATAGAATTTTCAATGTGCACAGGAAAACCAGCTACTGTATCTAGCTGAACTCATTATAAACCCAGTACGTGCACAAGAATATGAGAAAGGTTACAAATTAGAGGAGGCCATTTAGCCCAGCTAGCTAACTTGTTAGTGGTTAATTGATCCAAAACTCTCATCAAGCTATTCCTTGAAGGAAACTAGGGTATCGGCTTCTACCACATGGCCTGCCAGCTTGGTCCACACACAAAAATAGCTTTCTTCTTGTAAAGGACTCAAGAGAATACAAGTTGGGACCTTTTCCTTTTTGTTGCCTCTACCAAAGGTGTATTAATTGCCAGGTCTGGTACAGTTACAAAATGGACCAGCTTTGATTTCCTGTACTAGTAGGTAATTGTAACATCTGGAATCTTTTACGGATGCAAGCTGAACATTTATGATCCTTATCACTTTCCCAAAGTACTGTAGCTTGTAGCATTATTACAATTAAGAATGAATACTGTGAATTATTCTGGATGTGGAGTTTTTGTTCTAGGGTTAAATTTGTGACCATCACAGTCATGGTCCTGGTATGAATACAACGCGTCAGATAAGATGCAGAACATGGCTGTATTTTTTATGCTTTTTTTGTATGGTGGCATTTAATCCAGAATTCTGCAATGGGGGCACTTGGAGGTACCTACTGTAGCTGACACTTGAACTACTAATTACAGCCAAGTGAGTGTGTGAATGCAAATTTCATAACCCTTTACCAATTAACTAATAATGACATCAATCCTTCCTCTCGCCCTTATTTTTTTCTAGCATTTTCTAAAGGGAGATGACTGACAAAAAAGGCCCAAACTATAATTTTTTCATAGTTCAGGCCTTTATCATCTCACATGTGTCCTATAGCTATTCCCAGTATAAAAGACTGTCCCATGTTACACCGCGCTGTCTGCTTGTAGCTTTTTCTGTAACTTGCAGCCACAAAACGATACTGAACATTTAGCTGCACCTTGGCTCAGCTGCCTGACTGAAAAGCAGCTCTCTTGCACTTGGACAGGTGCAGATGGAGATGTCATTTTGCAAACACATCCCTTGTCACTCCTGGCTTCAGCAGCAAAACGTAGCCAGTGTTCTGTAGGTTCCTGACATTACTGCCAGGTTTCACACGGTCTACTTGGTCTGCTGCTGGGCTAGTCAGATGTTCTTCGACTGTGATCGAATCGCCATGAATTAGAAGGAATGGCTGCTTAGTTGGTCCTTTTCTTGAAAAAAAAAACAGAAGGCAATGCAAGGCTCTGCACTTTTCATTTTTGTCAATATTAACCCTGGGAAATGGACACATGGTGATTTAAATCAAGGCACAAGTTTCTGTGGCAGACGGGGCAGCACAATGGCATGGAAGTTAGTCCTGCATCTTTACAGCTCTTGGATCCTACTTTCCATTCCAGACCCGAGATTGCCAGGTCTCTCCTTCTCCAGGTAGGTTTTCTCCGGTTACTCTGATTGCCTCCCACAATTCAAAGACGGGCTTGTGCAGGTGAATTGCTGCCTCTAACTTGAACATTGTGTGTAAGAGCATGGATGGCACGTTGGTGCAGTGGTTAGCATTGACGCCTTTGTAGTGCTGGTACCCTGGGTTCAGTTTCTGGGGTGCTCTTTGCAGTGAGTTTGTATGTTCTCCCTGTGATTACTTGGTTTCCTAAAGGGGTTCTGATTTCCTCCCACAGTCCAAAGACATGCAGCTAGGTTAACTGGCTTCCAGTATTAGCTTAGCCCTGGTGTGAGTGTGTATGTGTTTGTGGTCAGGCTGCGACTCACTGCAGTCCTTAAGAATACAGGCGTTGGTGAAAATGGATGGATATGGCATATTCAATCTCTTGCAGCTTTCGCTTTTTATGAAATTCCTAAATGACTCACGCAGAGAAAATCACAACTGAAAAAGTAAATCATTTTTGTTATTTTCAACAACAAGGCCACCATTTCAGGGGCGCTGTTCTTGAAAACTTGATTTTCAAGCCTCGTCTCAAGAGGGTTCCATTGTTATTGTACAGAGTAAATCATAATAGGTTTTTATACAACCACATACTGCTGTTTCCCAAGCTTCAGGGTTTTTCTATTGTTGAAATCCTTTAAGGGCTGATATGAATTAAACATTGGTAACATTAACGTTTCCAGAAGGTCAGCGCTGGACAGTGCAATTCTACAACTGGAAAAAAGGTGATTTTCAAAAGAGTAAAGTTAGGCATTTAACTGCTATACTATACTGCCTTTAAAAGCCTTGCTCAATTTCTAGTACTTAAGACAAAGCAGTTTATTACAAGTATGCTGTGTAATCTAGTAGACCATACTTAGTCATTTTGATTTTAGCCACACATATATTAAAACAAAATGAGTTGCAAGCTTCTACTGAGGCAAATAAAGACAAAAAATATAATTTTGTTTATTCAACTCAGTTGAATAAAATGTGTCAAGGACTTTTATTCTCATCTCTATACCTCTGAAAATACCTTAGATTTGAATCAATTTTTTTACAACCACGAAACTAAGTTTTAATTTATTACCTGACCAAACAAACCTGTCACCTGAACAGACAGATATTTTAGGTTTTAACTTTCACAAGCAAGAAGACCTATAAAACTAGTTGGGGCTCTTCCAGACCTTGGCTGGAGGTTCCTGCTCCACAGGATCACTGAAAATGAATAGAGCTTCTCAAATGAAGCAAATACAGAAATCTTTTCTCTAAACCAAAACTCCACCCAAGCTACTGCTTGAATAGTTAAATCAAGGTGGCCCTTTCATGTTGAATTCAATAAACTTTTCATAAGAAACTGGATCTTCTAAAAAGCTTGAGCTAAATGGCGTTATCTTTGCTGAATTATGAGATTAAGCTATTTTTTACATGAAAAAGAAACATACAAGGATAATTTAAGGCCCCATGACTTTGCTTCTAATAATGTACAATATCAACTTCATATCACAACCCCAGTCTTTCATCAGTCAGTCTTCTGGTGTTTTCTGTTTACATGCAGAAAAGGTATTTAATAGTCTAGAATCTCTTGTTTATCCTCAAGAACATTGCTTTTCATCATTTATCTAATATGATTCAAACAACAGCAATTCCCACTTTCCCTGGCAGAGTCGGTGAATACAAAATAAGAAGATTGACAGCAGGCTTAAAGGCTCACATTTGTGCCCTCTGTGAAAGAGTATTCACATGATTGATTAGTTGTGCAGTGTCCTGGCCAAACAGGATTAGCCAGTATAACCAACAATGAATTCAGTGACAGAGTGAATTGGTTTGAGTGCTCCAATGCCCGATTGCTTTAGTGAATAGAGATTCATGAAGATATGGAGTTAATGAAAGATCCGAGTGAGTGAAACGCCAGGAGAAAAGCAATATGATCAGAAGACCACGCAGATGTCTTCAAGAAGGGAACAACGATGAATGTTCCAGGAGCTAGAAGCGGTTCTGACTGCAAGAACAAACATCAGGCTACACAGAATGCTGAAAATTAAGTTTGCACACTGGCAGGGTGGTAATTTAGGGCAGTGAAAATGCCAGCGATGTCACACTCTTATTGATTACTGGCTTGTCCTGTAGGGGGGTAGAATGCAGAGAGAGAGGAGCATCAGCAGGAAGACTAATGCTGGGATTGGAAAGCTCCAATACCCCACAGCATGTGTGCAGGAGTTATGATTTGTTCTCAGATTCCCCTTGGTGGAGGCACAAGACGGGGGGGATGTCCAGTGTTACCAAAGTTATTTATCTATCATAAGAACCACCACCCCTTAACACACACACACACACCAGCATCTCTCCCATTGATATAAAGGGAGCAAAACATCAAATTCGGGGCTTCCAGTTTTGTTTGAAAGTAGCACATCATGATTATTGGTCAGCATGCCTTTTGTTCTAATCCTGGTGAAAATAATTAAAAGAGCAAAGTGGTGAATAAACTAGGTTATAGGAAGCATGAAACAAGAGGAAAATGGACTTTTCTTATATACTGTAGTGTTGGTGTCGTCTTTACAACTCTGTTCATTAACTTCAGCTCATCTTGCTCATTTGATTGTCAGTAGCTTCATGTGTGAAGAGCTCAAGCAGCTTTGTACAAGTCATAATAATGTGGGTAGGGAGTTTACTAAAAAAGTTAAAGTAACTCCTGCTATCAGTGCTGTTCCAGCTGCTTGGAAAAGAAATCTAATAGTTTGCCAAGATCTGGCTCTTCTAAATCCATGCCATCTCCAAGAATAAAGGTTTCATTTGATGCTCCTATAATTTTTTTCCATAACTTTACATATAATTTCGGTATATCTGATTAGTCTGCAATTGCCTGGATCAGTTTTTGTCCCCTTTTTTATGGCTGGGTACTACATTTGCAATTTTTCAATCAGTAGAGACAACCTCTGTCCTGAGAGTCTGTTAAAATATTCTAGTGGGTTCATTATGAATAGCTTCCCTAACTTTCTCCGAGTACAAGTCGGTAGATACCCTACCACCCTCCCCAGGTGATTCGTTTTAGGTTTTCTAAAGGTTCCCTTTCCTACTTCATCCTGTGTTATACTGAGGTCCTGTGAAACTGAGCGGGATTGTATTTTAACCAGCGGGATGCATTTATTCCCTCCCTGTGAACACCTGTGTGAAATCATTTAGAAGAGTTTCCATTGTTTTGGGTTAAAAGCGGACAGCGGTTTTCAGTCCCTGTCCTGAGGGACCCCTGTCTCTGCTGGCTTCCTATTCTAACTGGGCGCTTAATCACCAGTGCTAATTGGAGCCTGGAACTGATCTGATTGTCTGTTTAGACCATGTCTGCCATTTGAAAGCTTTGATTAAATAAATATCATAGTTAAACTACAGGATATTGGTCATGCAATAAACAGAGGTTTTACACTGTCGGCAGGGGTTCCAAAGTTTATCAAGCAAATGTGGAGCACCTCTTGGTTTACAAATATATATTTTGACTTTTTATGAACATGTTTTTAAGTGGCATTCATGCATCTATTGTGATACTGTTAGTGGATCTCCCTGGTTCTATTTAAATGTTATTCATTGGTAAAAACTAGTAAAAATAGATACACTTTTAACAACAACCAAGGAACTTTAAAAGACTCCCGGATGGAAATTTGTAATGTATAATTTATATCCTTACCTGAGTGACATTTCCTTGATATTTTGGAATATAAAAATACATTGCACAGCTGTAACATTTTAAAAGGTCTATTTAAAGAAATATAATATACATTAATTCTCTGTAGATGTAGTCTCTATTTTTGAGTCTGGGTTTTCTTCCTCAACCTCTTATATTATTAACTTTAACAGGTTCGTGAACCCTCTATATATATCACCATGCCAATTTTAATCCAATTATGTAGCCAAGGATTTTTTTCTTAAAGAAATCAACCTTCTTTAGCTGAAACTTTTATTTCTACACTTATTGTATTGCAAGCTTTCCTTCTGAGGAACCATAGTTTCCACCACACATTTAAAATGTAACATTGGTATCACTGTCTAAACTTCTATAGGCCTTGAGGCAGTATGGATAATTCTGATGAGTTGTCTGACATTGCAGCATGTCAATCTAATAACGTATTAGAGAGTGTTTTATTTTTACACAAAGCTATCACTTTATATGCAGCACCTCGTGAATCATTAATCAATCACCACAGATGTACGATACCAAAAACTGACAGTATGCACCTTTGCAATGTTATGCAGGTCATCTTTTGGTACATGTACCACGTTCTAGTGGTGTAACATCTCCGGATGGTAAATGTGATCCTCACTGCTGTTTCTCATTATTTTGGGGGAGTAAGACTTTAACAAGTTAAACAAGGAAAGACAGCAGAGCACCCCATTAATATGATAGTGGGTATAAAGCAGTTTTATCCAAACTTTCCATGCTTGACTACCAATGGAGAGCATGTTTTACATACCTTTATTATATGATTAGTTAAGCCTTTATAGTTTGGGAAGCGACTTTTTCCAAGAGATTACATAGCATATCTTTGCAAAGAACTGGTTTGAAAGGCACCATCATCGCAAGAGATTAGGACACTGCTGGTGAACCCGTTGGTGCTGCTCATCCATCCATCTGAACTCTAAAGATGGATGGATAAAGGTAACATTCTTTCATGGTAACCAGGAGCCCTAAATAGGGCTGTTAGAAATGCAGTCTTGCAGACCAAATGTCGAGCCACATGTAACTACTCATGAGGAATGAAGATACAGATGCCAGTCCCGTTTCGCCTCACAACAAAACCTTGTCCTCCTGAAGCCCTCAACCACAGGCTGAGACAGACACACCATGTCCCCCTTTTCAAACATTACAGCAACAGCCTTCACACAGCTATGCTTCCTTGATCAACTGACCAAGTCAACAACCTCGCAATGTTTTATACAGAGGCCCCAGTAGTTAAACTCTACTTGAAACTACTGAAACAATCACATACAGCACACGTGAATACTTACCGTGACACTCACCAGGAATAAATGGTCCGAATTTTTTTTTTGTAAAAAGTCACATTGATCATGTTTTATATTTTTAAAACAAGACAGTTACTGTATATACCTGTTCTAAAACAACTAGCAAGCATAAATGTCTCTCAGAATAATCCGATTTTTTCTACTTATACATTGTCATCACGCTTGGGAGTCAAAAAATCGAAACTCTTCAAATTTCCAATGTAGCCAAAAATTTTCAGTCATTATATACACAGGAAATTTGTGCAGAAAAAAATAATTGAGTAGACCTCCAGTATTCCATGGGATTGCATACTCTTCACAAGATATTTTTATGCAAAGACTGAAAAAGAACACACATTTCAGTGTGCATGGGGGTTTTGGGCTTTTTTTTTCCTAAATCCGTTTTGGCAGGGGAGAGAAATCCTGTCGATTTTCCTGAAATCCCTGAAATTTCGGGTTGAGCGGGTTTTGGTTTGTATTCCTTCACCTTATAATTTACCAGACAGCATTAGTTTCCACAGTCCTTCCCCCGACTAAAGAGATTCTCTTGAACTGCCTCTTACTGTCAGGTCAATGATTAAGAGAATCCCCGCAAATCGAGAACATTTCAAAACTTTTTAAAGGTATAAACATGTAAAAATATCAGAAATGTGGCTAACTGAAAATCACATGTACTGTACAGTACATGGAAGATGCCCGTTTCTTTCACCCCGTTATGAAAAGGCTTTGTTAAAACATAACTTTTAATGTATCAGATGTTTCAGTTGTTTCATTGTAGTGGAAAGGGCAACATTAACCAGAAGTTCCAGCTGAAAAAATTAATTAATAAATAATGCAGTTCAAGTAGGTACTGTAGCTGCGTCAGCATGGACAGGCTGCAAAGGAACAAGTAAAGGTTTTTTAAAAGAGAAGAAAAGAAACAACATTTCGGCTGTGGAGCCTTCTTTGGGTCTTCACAGCCAAAACGTTGTTTCTTTTCAGCATGGAATGAACCTTTACTTGTTCCTTCATAAATAATGGCCTGGCAGGCTCTGTTTGTCTCAATACCCATCCTGATTTCTCCTGTTGCATGGAGAGAACTGGCTATTAGTGTTGATTTGGATAAACTGGAGGAAGAGAAGTGTGTTCAATGTGTTCCTTGTAGTATCACAAAATGTCATGTCATTTGCTTTATACCATAAAGTGTATCACAAAATATGCATTTCAATAGAATCTGCTGTCGATCACCAAATTTCATCATAAATTTCCAACACAACATCTAGACAGTGAAATGGGACCTTTTCCCCGAAAAGCACAGCACATTGCTCTTTTGTTAGGGTTTCTTAGAGTTCTTGAGTAGATATTTTCTTAAATTCTGAAATTTTGTTGCAGTGTTGTCAAACTTCCAGTGTTTAGGTTATTTCCCCAAGTGCAGGTTTTCCTTTCTTTTCCAAATAAGGACATTATTAACAGCAACTGGCGGTGCTGTTAGCTGATTACAAACGCGGATCACAAAGAATTACGGATGATGCCAGTCAGCTCACACTGGTTTTTTGTCAGCCACTGTAGGCTGTGGGAGCTTTCCCTTACTTTGCCCTGTCTCCCTGTCTTACTGTTCACTGGCCCATAAAAAGACTAGAGAGAGAAGCAGTGCCATCTAAGTGTAGGTTCTGATCATTATAATGTTAAACACTGTGCCCCGGAGGGTGATGTGACGGGGGTTTTTCTACACCCTGCCAGTTTTAGAGTGGAAATGAGTCAAAGGTAAACAGCCTTGAAGGCAGATTAACCTCTTACACAAACCTGAGAATAAAGAAAAAGCTGTACCTACACTAATCACGAAGTCACTTATTACAGCATATATTTGAAATGACAAATGCTCTCTTCACATCTTTATTTTATAGCAGCTTCAGCAACCCCGGTCAGCCTATAATTTACAGGTTTACAGATAAAGGCTTTTGTCATCCATTGTTTGTACATCAGACAAATCTGTAAATGAGGCTGTTGCAAAGAGGAATTAAGAAGGAAATCAGAGTCTCCAAAATGTAAAAATCAAACAAACAACATGAAGACTTAAATTTGCACGCACAATAATCATGACATTTAGTACAAGTAAATTAATGAAAACACTAGCCAAATCACTCGAGAGAACAGATTAAACAGAACATCTTGTTATGACGCATGGATAGCAATCTTTTGTGCAAGATAGGCCCATTAATATTGCCCTTAATTTAATTATGAGATTTTATAACCACCAGTTATTCGGGGAGCTCAAACTCCTCCAACAAAGTAGGAAAACTATATAATATCCTCTTAATCAAGAGCAAATCGGTAGTACGAGACCTTCCTTTTCACCGCCGACCAACGGCGCAGTTTGAAAGTGAACATGACTTCTAAGTTCTGTGGATTGGCGTGAGGCTTGGTGCCACGTCTGACAGGATGCTGTCAGTGTCTGCTGACATTTCGCTGCAGGCTCTTCTCACTGATGTTGCTCCGTTTGCATCTGGCAACCAAGCGCATGTGTTGTCAGACTGACTACAGGAGAACTCTGTGACTTGCATGTTGAAACCAATAAACTGTACCTTCTATTTATGCGGTGGTTCTGCCAAAAGAGATGAATTTCTGTCTGTCCTTCACTGAAAATGGAACATTACTGAAGTGGCTTTACCATGAGGGGAAAGAAAGGGTTTGTAACCGCAGTGAGTTATGTACAGTGCATTGTTATGGGCATTGTATTTCTCTCTTATTCTTTAACATTCATATCTACAGCATACTGTGTTTGGTTCACCATGCTCCTGAAGGCAAGCGGCATGGTTCTTGGGAAAAACCTAAAGAAAGGCTGGATTTTCTTACACTGTAGGCACTAAGACTGGACAATGCATGTTCTTATTGGAAGATTAACATCTTATTGCAAAATTTAATATTCTAAATATTGAAAACACTTTTGCTCAGCTCCAGAATTAATTGGGGTAAAGGCAGAAGAAAGAACACTATTATCCCAAAAGCTCACTGCATGACCTTACTTCAGTAAGGAAATTCATTGCATCTTTTCAGTGTCATTTGCATTGTGGTATTTTGTAACTCTGGCACTAAAAGAGATGCCTCACTGATTTGGTCACTGCAATGTTTTTTTTTTAACTGTGAAAACGATTAGCAAAAATGAAAATGATCTCTTGCTGAATTTCGTCATAATTACACAGCATGACAGAGGCATGCGATTTTCAATACATTATAGGTATAAATGAGTTTGAAAAATGCAATATCTAATCCATTGGAGCTGCTCTTAAAGACTATAAATCTTACAGTCCAAGGACACAGCATCAAGGTGTGAGTCAAAAAAAGCCTTCTGTAATTATAAGAAAACAGAGACAGACAATTGCTATAGCTGCAGTGATGGTTCCTCCCACACTATTAATCAGGGCATAGGGTAGCAGCAAGGCTCTGTTATCATTCTCTGTCTTGTGCTGGTGTCTCAATCTACACTGGAAACAAATTATTTTATTCGTTCTTTAGCGTGCACCTCCATGTCATAGCCCCACTTCTGAAAGTCTTTCATTCATTTTTTTATACCACCATTCTGTAAATTTGTCAATTCACAGACCTTTGCAGAATTCTCTTGTTGATCACTGTAATTGTTTCAGTAAACAAAGCTTTCTCATTTACTGACCATGAGCAGCTTGTTTATCAACTATCGAAGAAGGTGGTAAGGTGTAAAATGACGACATATCAATTTAAAGAGAAACATGCACATTTCCAGTTTCCTGTTTGAACCCCTCAACAGTTCCAAAGGTCATGGGCAGTTCCAATTTCCCTTTGTTAGTCCACTCCCGAGTGATCCAGCAACAACTGTGGTAAATGCTTACAAGCCCAATTTTGCAGTGCTCCACTTTAGCCCCTTCTCCTGTACCTACAGTATCATTAAATAATAACTATTATGTTTTCTTTTTGTTTGCATGCTGGTTCAGACATTTTTAAATATTCCAAATACTCTTCCACAATTTTATGAGACTATGAAACATTAAATCTTTATCAGTTGTTGATGTTGAAGTGACAGTAATTTTGCAAATGGATTCGTTGTTCATCATCTATTCCCTTTCTAAATATATCACTCGCTATACAATTTGCTAATTGGAAACACAGTATGTATCCCCAAAGGGCTTCTCCATTCTAGACTTCTACCTCATGAAAAGCCCTATTTTTGAGTCAAAGTGGGTAAATAAAACCTCAATTCAAAAAAATCTCCTGTTTGGCAGAGTGCTATGGAAACCATGACACTTCATTAACACCCTTCATAGACTCCAGAGCTTCAGCAACAGACAGTGCGAGAGATGCTGCATCACATATCACATGCTAAACTGCAGGGTTGAAAATTTACAAAGAAAAAAAAATGGATGTCCAGATAATACTTGCATCCAGGCAAGCCGCGAACTATAACAAATAAAAAGTGAAAGACACGCATCCATAAGCAATGATAACCATCCCGAGAGATCGACTGATTGATCTGTGGGAAGCAGCTGGCAAATGATACAGGAGAATAATGGCTCCCGCTAAGACTTGCTTTCAGAGGGATGCAGTTTCCCCATTATCCAAATTCAGTGTTTAAAAATGTGCTTAATTTTGATTGATGGCTCTCACCTAAAGATTAGTTAATTGGAGATTCGTCTGGCCTCACTTTAAGGATCATTACTCATTTTTTCTGTAAATGCACATACAAGTTCCCAAACACTGTTTTTGCTAAATCTGTATATATATTAGGAATATGGATCCCTGCAAAAGTCTTAGACATTTTATACTCTTTGACTATTCTCCTGCTTAAAGAAGAGAAAATTGTTATTCTACAGTAAGCTTCTACTAAAGTATTTAGCAATTTTGTGCTAACAGTTAATCCTGATAGATGAACAGTATAATAATGCAAAAAATGTTTAGCTTTATTGCAGTATAGGGATGAGCAAATGATGTTAATGACAAGGAGCACCTGATAATGTGCCATCTAGATGTGATGGAGTGGCTAATATGGCACATCACCTCAGCTGCGCGTGAATACAGTAACTTTAATCGAGTGGTTTCAAAGGTTCTGGTCAATGTGAATCGAGCATGGCTAAAAGAAAAATTCATTTCTGCTTCTCCATACTAAGCTGTACTAGCGGGCACAGTTTTTCCAATAACGGAAAACAAGAAGACGTTGAAGACGTTGTTGATAACAGATCAGGTCCTAACAGATACAATTAGGGGAATTAGAATAAGATTTTTGAATGGCAGTGTACAATATAGAAGAATTCTAAGGTACAGAGGATGTGGTCGGCTCAATTTATCAGCTCTGAAAATGATATGGGGTACAATGTTGGGGTTCAATTTCGTGTTGGTTTAGATTACAAAACTTGCTGTTCTTGCGATGATTTTTACTCCAGTGTGAATCAGGTTGTAAAAGTACAGTATCTGTCCTGGACAGCTTCTCAGATTAGCAAAGAAAACCTGGGTTAGAAACACTGAACGAGTTGAGTGGAATGAATGAGCTGGATGCTGAAAGCTCTGTGTAATGAGTAAGAACTTCAAACGTTTATCAAATTGTTTGTGTTTTATTTTAGCCATCCGTTTGGTCATTTTTGTTTTGGACGCACTCATAGAGCAACAATAACAGATGAATCCAGATGGAACGTTCTGGGAACATACTGGAAAGTTAATATTTCCACACAGATTTGTAGTTGAGCAGGGGGATTCTCCAAATTCTTGTACGGCTTCAGCTACTGCTCTGCTACTGTTTAGATCGCACTTCTATTTCTTGGCAATTTTACAGATAACAATAACAACAAAGGTGACAATTCAAAGGGGTTCTGTTGCATGGTATTCGCCTGAACAAAGTGAGCAGCATGGTTTTTCAGACTGGATTAACTTCTCTGAAGACGGGTTCCTCAAGGCAGAATGAGGAAAGGAGGCAAAGAATTGCATGTGTGGAAAGGCATTATTTCGCACTAATTTAATACCCGATTGCGTTTGGTGAATCATTGCCAAACTCTGCCACAAGACCTCGCAATCAGCTCTAGGAAAGAATCTACCAATAGTTACATGCATGACCCGTGTAAAGATGAGAGTTGACACGGACAGCTCTTTTCGTTTCTCATTCGTGTGGCTCATTCGTGTTTCCTCTGCAAGCTCCATGCACGGAGCACCAGGAGTTCTTGAAGTTGAATGTGATCACACGTTTCCACAAATCAGTCGCTTTGCCTGTATGTTTCTCTTTGAAAGAAAAACAGAATAATGTGTTGCAGGACTACAGGTCAGAGTTCCCACCCCACCGCATTACCCAATTACACAAATATCACCACTGATCTGAGTTTTGGCTGACTATCAGAAATTCTGAACTGGCTAGTTAACTGGCTGAATGATCTAGTGACTAACTACCTGTTCATGCCAGTGAAGCCGTCTGTTGTGCTTGATCCAATTTTCCGATGGCTAATTTAACAGCTAGGATTCGCAGACTGTGGGGCGACCCCCAAATTGAGCTGGAATTAAAACACAGGCAAGATCCCAGTGCTTCAATTCCACTTGACTGGCCTTTCAAGCAGTACACTGATCACCCCCCTTTTAAAGAGGCAGTCACAACTTGGCATCCTTACTTAAAAACGCATGCGCCGAGCACGTCGTTAGAATTGTTTTTAGCTAGTTTCCTTGGCTTAAAAAAAAAAAAAAACAGACTTTGAATCTCTAACACGAGTTCTTTGGCCTTTTCTCGTGTTGAATGCCCTGGTCAGCAGACACAGGCCTTAGGCTTTTCAGACCACGTCTGTGTGGGGGGCAGAGGAGAAGTGGCGTGGAAGACAGAGCCTGACACAGTGCTATTTAGGGATACAGTACTGCAGCTCTTATTCAGAGACATGCTCACTTTATGTCGCAATGAGACTCAAGAACTTCTCAAATTTCATTTTTTTTAAAATTATCGATCAGTGAATTGTTAGTTTTGCTATTTAAAATGACAAAGTGCAAAGAATAGATTCCATGATTTTACTTCTTCCTCACCTGTCATTTCTTAAATTCTTTCTCATAAGTTCTCAGAGGCAGAAGTCTTCCCCAATTCTTCCTGGGTACTTGGAGCCCAGATCAAAACTAACAGCTTATCAATACAAATGCTATCTTCCTTAGCAAAAAAAAAACCCAGCATACTTGCATGGAAACCCATGTTATTCTCAGATTCTGCAGTTTTATGCTACATTAACCCCTAGGCAGAAAAAAACCCTGTGATCAGAAATGATAAATTCTTTTAAAAATGCACTGCATGTCTACTTTTGTGAGCATGAATGTGTACTACTTTGAAAAATCAATATGCTGTGCAAACGTTTTGCTCCTTATCAAAGCAGCAAGATGTCAATTTGTTCATTTATTCTTTTTGAATGTTTCGTGGGTTTTCATTTATTTTACACTTTGCCAATACTGACATTTCAACATTTTTTCCCCATTATAACACCAGAAATGTTAGCAACAAAAACAAAGTTTCAAACACATAATTTGTCCTTATTTTTAGCTTCACGGAATGTTGTTTGTCAGAGTTTATATATTTATATTCCATTATGTGAAAAGGATGTGCAAGATTTTTTCCACAATGATACATAGCAATTACAGCTCAAAGCAAAAGGAGGTAAGAGGAAGAAATTACTGGTACTCAGAATCCTTTCTTTTGTCTCACACATAAATCACATGTGGCTTCTCTTGTACGAGCATAATTAAATGCCATATTGGACCACTGCTCTTTTGATTGATTTTTCTGCTCAAGTACCTCCACCCATTTATTCGAACATGCAATCAGAAATGCGGCTGCTTCATCACCACATTTTTCTATTCGATGCCTTTGTTCAAACCTTTTTTTGTTTAGATTTGAAATTGTAGACAAAAAGTAAATCGAAAAGGTGTGACAGAGACTCAAGACTGGGTGGAGTCCAGAATGCTTGGATGTGGTGGGGAAAAAAAAAATCAATATGTTTATGAGGGAAAAATAACTACAACAACAAAGAGAGAAATAAATCAAAACTGCCAGAACTCAGAAACATCCCATTGGCCAGACAAAGAAATGTTCGGAAAGGTCATCTCACTCAAATAAAACGAGAGGAGTTTTTCTTTTATATAGCTGGAGGTTGGTCACCAGGATAAAGTGATGGCATGGAGGATTCTGGGAAAGTTTCCTCGGTCAATAACTATCACTGAGAGCCTCACACCATAGTCCAGCAGACCCTTCTCTTTAATGTGAGACAGCACTCAGACAGCTACAGGGCGGAACTCCCCTGTCTACTCATATGCCCACTGAATGTTCAGTTGCTCAGAAGCAACTAAAGGAACAAAACAAAGGACTAAAAATAGTCCTAGGTTGATTGTTTCCACATAGAAGGATTTCTAAATATTTCTCTTTAGCACCTGACACGTAGCAGTGCTGTAGTGCTAGAGGCCATTTGTCCTTATTTACGTGAAAGATGAATACGTACAGTCCTTAACTCATCTGTCGCTACCCACAAAAAAACAGCATCATCAGAAAGAGCATCAATGAGTGGAAAAAAAAAATATGAAAGAACGAAGTACAAGCAAAAAGAGCACTCAGCTTTGCATTTGGCTACTGTAATGATGCCGGGTATTAAAATTGGATGCACTGCGCTTCAAAAAACTACCGCGGAATTGGTTTGACAGAGGTGCAGTAGCGGCGGCCTTGTGAGAGGCAGGGATGTGAACTGTGAAACATGAGGAGCCTCTGGCTCTGGGGGACGTGCTCATCCTGAATGAGGCTGACACACAGGGGTCAGCCTCAGGCACAGCCTGCTCCCCAGCAAGCTGGAGGAGGCCTTGCACATGCAGTGCAACACTTCGCTTCAGAAGCTCTTGTCAGGTCTCCACTCTGCCGCTTCTTCGTGAAAAGTTTTGTCTTTCCCGATACGTCGAAGGTATTGTTTCACAGCGCGTCTGCAGCTAGAGAGGCTAGACGGAAGATCCACTGCAAGTCACCCTGAAAGCAAGAAGGTTTTATTGGCGAACGGGGCCCGTGGAGCGAGCGAAAAGAGGGAGTTTCAGAGGCTTAGTAATCATCGGACACATACACGGAGGCTCTGCAGCTCACAGGCTCTCCTGCAGCCCCAGAAGCAAAGAAACCTGCCGCTTTCATGCAAGTTCATGCTGGCCGAGTGCTTTCCAACATCTTTAAATGTGCAGTTGGTGTGGTTCCCAAGTTCTCGAGGGGAGGGGGGACAGTTAGGGACGCGTCTTCCTCTCTACACGGCCTCTACCACTCAGGGAACCATTATTCTCTCTGATTATGGATAGGGTGGAAATGCACTCCATTTCCAACAACGCAAGTTGAACAGTTACGTTTACTGATGAGAGTACACTACTGTATATTTAAGTGTATTTACACTGTATCTGAGTGAATCTGACTTGCATCAGCACTAAATAATCTGATTAGTGAGAGCTATTTTGGTCCTGGGTGATGAAATAATTTCATCTGTTGAATGTCAAGCCTGGTAAAAAAAAGTAAGAAAAACTTTAGAAGGAGCCAGTATTCCCTGCTTACCTAATAAGCAACCCCTCTGTGCCATCAGTACATTGGAGATTTGGTCTGGGTCGATGCACCCCCCCCAGCACTTTCGAAGGTGTAAAAAGACAGCTCATCAATGATAGCTCAAGGTCTGGGACATCATGAGTAACAACACCACACCGTGAGTCTCCCCACCAAGCCTGATGGGGAGGTCCAAGTGTGAAGGCAAAGGCGTGTGTGTCTAGTAGAGATCTGTAGAGACTTGTTGCCCACAGTCACTATTTTAATGTCAGGTGCTGATCTGATCGAGCCCTGGAACCACACTTCATGAGCTCAGAGTACGCGTGGCCTGACACAATGATACTCCAGCAGAAAAACAAAGATCCTTGTGCTGTACGTGCAAGAATGACATTATGAGATGAGAATGTGACCATCGTGCCTACTATCCAGACCTGAGCCGCATTACAACGTCTGTGGGATGAGCAGGGAAGACATGTGGCACCTAATGCTCAGAGGCCAGTGAACAGGAACATGCCTGTCCAGACTCTATGAGAGAAATGGGACAAAATCCCACCTGACAGCATCTGTGATGTGTCATGACCTTTCATGCCAAAGGTGTCTAGCTTGTCACTTCCACATTAGAATCTGTTAATTACCACCATTAATTTACCTGTATCTTATCGGTGCACCTCCTATAAAAAAATATTTTTCGTAATAATATCTTTGCTGATTTGCTGCAGTTATGAGTTTATTTTTAAGTTCTGTACATTACAATATACTACACTTTTACCAGACAGCCTCACTGCAGTTCCTCATTTCTAATGGAGATTATTCAGTGTTCCCTAGGTGACCACTGTAACACTGCCCTTCATAAATATGGGAACAAAAATGCTTAGAATTAAATCTTGACAAAGTTTTGAAATTGTTTCTGCGCTTTACAGAACAAAACAGCAGTTGTAGTAATGAGATGTTCAATATTTTTTAAGGTATTCAGTTTCAAACAGCAATTGCTGGTACAAGTACTTGAACTTGAACTTCATTGCCATATGTAACCGGTGCTGGTACAATGGAATTCTTACTTACAGAAAGTCTCTCGATTGTAAAACAAGTGTAAAAAACAAAACAAAGTGCAAACAGTGCATCAAGACAATGTACAAACAAACAATAGACAATGTGCAAGGAAACATGCAGACAGTTTGAATGTAAACAATACAGACGTGTAAACAATGACTGGAGACGTACAATAAATAAATTACAATGAGGTAGATGGTGATGGTGTTGGTGTGGTCTGAGGGGGATGGCTAAATGTGTTCGCCAGTCTCACTGCTTGTGGATAGAAGCTATTGAAGAATCTAGTGGTAAGTGTCCGTATGCTCTTGTATCTCTTGCCTGAGGGCAGTGGGGTGAAGAGCTCATGCCCGGGGTGGTGACTGTCCTCTGTGATGGCCAGAATTCTACCACGGCAGCGGTCCTCATAGAGCTGTTTAATCTCGGTGAGACCGCAGCCGATGATCTTCTGGGCCATATTGACCACTCTGCAGTGCCTTTCTTTCTCGCGAAGAGGTGTTGCCATACCACACGGTGATCCCGTTGGCGAGGACGCTCTCGATAGTGCAGCGGTAGAAGTAGTAAAGTGCTTTGATAAAGAAGAGATTGCATCACCTAATATTTCAAAGAAATGTGCCTGAAAGGTGCCTTTCCTTTTAACTTGTCTTTTTATTTGTGTAAGTTTCACAAGCCTACTCGCTTTTTGCAGAGAGTCAAAGTTCATGAATTCCCATAGACGATGTTAGCGTGTTCACCTCTTTCTGAAAGTCTGGCAGACCTACAGACAATAAGTGTCTACTTTTACTTAGCCTGCCTGGTGTAATTCAATATCCTTCAACGCCAGAAGAAGTCATTGATGTTTCATATTACCATCAAAAACACTTAAAAAAAAAAACAATTAGGACTTTGGTGGACATCATAAAGGCATGACTACCCATTCACCCCTGCCTCCACTAAAAAAGGAATATAGTTATTCCCAACAGTATAGTTGTTCCTCATATGTCATATCCTTTGTCATGTTTGCATAATAGTCTTCTTTGATAGAATTTAAGACTATATAAAACCTCCAAATAACCATTTCCCAAGAACTACCTACCGCATAACATAGCCAGTGAGACATATCGGTAGTGCTGTAGACAAGTCTCTTCAGGTGTGCTGTGGCAGGCCACACTGGTACTGCAGACCAGGCCTCAGGTATCATCAGCAGTGTTGCAACTGTTTTTCTATAGCAACACTGCTCAGAACGTAGGGCTTGAGACAGACATGCTGTGGTTAAGCATTTCAAAATTGCTTAGAAGACAAAACCCAAAGGTACTGAAATAGAGGATGAGTGATTGGTAGACACTACAGAAAAGTGTCACTGGTTTAAGAAGATAGTGAAAGAAAATGAAATACTACGAGAGACAGCAGCTTTTTACCATCAGCACATTTTCTTTTGTTTTAGATTAAACTGTAAGAAAATAAGGAGACGCATAATACACTGCACATTTATCTCAGAATAATTTAAGTGATGTCTGTTTAAACACAGACCGTTTATAGGGATTTAACCAGGTACATGTGCGTCTTGAACTCTGGGAGATGTCATCGGATTCCAGATCAAAAGATATTAAAGTGGGAGGGGATTGGGTTGGAGCATTGCATTTACAGACAAATAGAAGTATTTGTGCGGATCAGATTGCTACTTGTGAGATTTATAACTAGTTATAACTAGCATCACATGTAAGTTGTTCCAGCTTCTCATTAAGGTCTTCAAGTTCAGACTTGACAAGAGGAAATCTTATACCATTTCTTAATGGATAGATCTGTAATTTCCCATGCCCTACTGACTGTTTCATTTATTTACAAAGATTAAACAATTACCTGTTTTACTGACATGGAAAACATTTAATTGAAAAGATACCTTTTGATCACAGAGAGTATAAATCTGAAGGTGGTTCAGGTGAAAGTACAGTGTGCCTTTATCTACACTTGGAAGTCGCAATGTTAAAGTCACAAAGGAAACATGCCAGAATATGGCACAATTAAAGAACAGATTGTTCAGTCATTGCTCAAAGACGATCTTCTTAAGGATCGCAAAATGCGTCAGTTTTTCATCTTGTTTTGATTTTCTTTGCACTTACGTTAAACGCATTTCTCTGGACAACGCGTAGAAAGCAATCAATCACGGAGATTTATTAACCGTGCCTGTGATTATATTTTCTCAGCTACACGGGAAAGCAATCATTTTATCCAGATATCTTCTGTATTTCAGCATTTCTAAATTGATACTGTGAAGCTATTGATAGGTGTAGAACTTATGTGAATTATTTAACATCAGGCTTGATGCAAGACAATGAAAATGTGTTAAACATTCATGGACAAAATCCAACATGCTGATAAAACACAGCCGGAGATATTGTGGTCAAGTGCCATGTTCCTTATATTGTCATCATCCCAGAGTCACTAGCATTTTGTGTTTTGTCGTGGAATGTTATCAAAGAAGAGCCAGGAGAGGTATTCTCATTCACTCAGCAAGGTCTTTATTCATATTTAAAAGTGGGAAAAAGCGATCACTGGTCTGTGCAGAGAAGTGAGAGCTGATTCAAAAGCAAGCAGGGAGACCCCTTGTTTTATATCTTTTTTTAAGCTGATGCAACACTTCAAGGACACGCAAAGCAGTAATTTTCCACTCCTTATAGGTTTTTGCTTTAAGCAAAGAAGAGCAGTTATTCAAATAGTTTCTCATACTCCCTTTTTCAAGCAGCAGTGATAAACAATATTAAAACATCCCATGCCCTTGATGAGCTGGGTGCTATCACACTTTGTTCTAAGTATCCAGCTGCTTCTGCAGCACAGCTCTGTCCGTAAACAACATTTTTGGGATAAAACACTTTTTCTCAGTAACTTTCCATTACAGTGTGCATGGCTATCACAAAAAGTACCCTGTATTAACTCTCATTAAAAGTGGCTTGTACTGGCTTGGTAGAGGAGAACTCATTCCATTGTTTAAGAAATACTGTTTTTTAGAAATATTCATTTGAGACCACATGCATATTCTAGAAACTATTCATTAGCTAATTAACCTTAGAACCATGTTGATTTGCTTCCAAAAATCTTCTTTTTGGATTAAGATTCAAGAGCTTGTATCTTTGAAGGCCGTGTTCTGCTTTGGTCTCAAAGCTACGAAAAGGACACTGAGGCTAAATAAAGTCTCCTGAGAAATGTAAAATACTGTTTTCTAGATTACATTCATGTAGTGCAAGTTTATGAAATTGATTAATACAATAGTAATCTTTAATTGATATAGAGCATTATATATTTGCTATATACATCACCTGGATCTCAAAGTAGTTCAGAATGAACTCACAAGTTAAAACATCATCAATATACATTTCATACAATACATTAAAAAGAATTAAAAGATAGCAAATACAAGTAAATTTTAAGACAGTGCTCAAGGACTTGTAAATTGGGAGGTCATGCCATTGTGGGCAACAGAACTGGAAGCCCCACCTCTCAAAGTTTGGAACACAGTTTTGGAAACTGATAGAAGACCAGAGATTAAAGAGTGCAAACCATGCGTAAGAGTACAGAGATATCGTTCACAGGTGCAGTCGAGAGCCAAATCATCTAAGCCCTTAAAAGGTGACCAGAGATGCATTTACTGTACTGAGTTCTAGACATATTGCAGTTTAAGAACATGGTTGGGTTCATCATTGAGCACTGCGTTACAAAAAGTTATTTCATAATAATACAATAAGCCTGGAAAAGACAAATACACACAGCACCTTCTCTGCAATAGACTGGGAGAAACACGAATGAATATGAATATATTTACAAAGAGAGAAAAAAAAAAGATTCACAACAGTGCAAATACGAGCTTTAGATGTAAGATTTGGATCAAAGATAAAAAAATATTCTTTATATTCCTGGTTCTTGAGTCCTTGGAATGATTCCAACACCATCAATAGTTGAACTAAAGCTGGCATAGTTGCAAAGTTGATACAGAGAGCCAAACAGCATAACTTCAGTTTTGTCAGATTAATTCAACAAAGAAAATTACTGGGCACTTATAACAATTTTCAATGTTTTCCCTAGAGGTACCAAGCTTCTGAAGTAATCTAAAAAGTTGAAAATGTTGATGTTAAAATTGATTTTCGTCCACATTTATTTTTCAGTTTTAGCCAAAATTGTTCTGGAGATTGAGAAAGTTAAACAAGTTTCTCACAAAAGTCTTTAGTTGCAAAAAAATGCTTCACTTGTAAATATTAGAGGGCAGTTTACTGTAGTTCATAATTGAGATGCATCGAGAGGATTAAGGTGTCATGATGTTCTATAGTATGGAACTACTCGGCACTTATCAATTATAAAAAAAAGCAAATATTACTGGCTGTAAGGCAGCGCATACATTTGCTGTCAGAGAATGTTTTGATAAGATAGAATGTATAAAGGAATGTAAACAGAACTTTGACATTTCTCTGTGCATCCACACATGTCAGTAACTAAAACTGTAACTGCTTCAACAGTCTAGAGTAAATCTGCCCCACCCCCATGGAAACAGTATGTCCTATAAATTTCAAGTTCGGAAACTATGCCACAGACCATCATGAACACTGCTGCGTGACTAACTGGGATTTTCAAAAAAGGAGCTCTTGATTTAAGCCTCAGCCTCTCCTTACAAAAGGGGCTTCTTTGAGGTAAAATACACCTCACTCAGCAAATACCACAAACTAGAAAAAGAGGGAAAGGAGAAAATACTGGCTTTGCCATGAGAAATGGACCTCAACTCACTGCGAGGCAGACATGGATAAGCATAGATCCGGATATGACCACACTTAAAAACACACGAGACAAGCACTGTCCGAAACACTGGGACATACACAAAAGTACACGCATGATTCCACACAGTTCTAATGACTGCAGTTCAACCAAGGGGCAGGCTACCACTTTAAATTCATGCTTGCCCACCTCAGGGGATGACTTATCTGGCTATGCCCTCCTACGGTCTAGAAGTAAAACCTTCAAGTCCAAATATTTTTCTAGTGACTGTGAGCCAAGGCTAGATCTGTGTTTAGAGCTATGGTATAAATATAGTCACCTTGTAAACTGTGCTGCAAATACTGTATATGGTTGATATTAATGCTGTATAACTGGGGTTACTTATTTTTTTTAGCCTTTATTTTGGACTTCCTCCTACAGTACGTCTAAGCAGATGGCCTGTCAATGAATGACCTTCCCTTCGTGTTTTTCACAAACAAAACAGGATCATGGTGGATTTGTATTAACTGTACACAATTAAAGGTCTACATCCAGTAGAAGAGGAAAAAAACATTTTCTATGAAAAAAAAATTTATCGCCAGGTGCTATTAGCATAAATCTTTATGATATAGGGGCAAGGAAATTTTTTGACAGCAACCCAAGACAAGTAATTCAGACACATTTTCTGCGCGATACATGCTTTGACAAAAGTACAGGCCGTTTCTGAAACACTGAATGGTAATTCTTGAAAATTACAAGCTTTCCACTGGTATGAAATCGTTACAGAGACTTGGCATTTTGATGGAGCAGAACCAGCAAATGAGTCTTTTACATTATTTTTAACAAGCCAATGTCCCAGGAACATTTGAAAAATAATGGATCAGGAAAGGCTATTCTTAAACTCAACATTAAAAATACCCACTTCAATTTTCTGCATTTGAAAATGAAATGATTGTCTCCTTTTCCTAGTAAATTAGTACTTCGAAAAAATAAAAGCATCAGGGGACCAACTGTCACTTAGCAACTGTCCTGTCTCTGAATTTTCGGAGCAAATAAATTAAGCACCATTAAAATCCTTTGAAACTGCATCTCAGGTCCCCAGAGTACCAAAAGAAATCAAACTTAAGCTTAAAGAAAAAGTGCTAAGAACTTTTTTTTGTGACCAGGGGGATCTGTATGCATTTTACACAACTTCAGTCAGGCTTGAAACCTTCTGCACTTGCCACTTGAACCCTAAAGTCTGGTTCCAAGAAAGCGTTTCTGCTCTGAGATTTGTAGGGTTTTGAAGACTGAAGGGATTTATGCTCGTGATACTTTGGCAAGACTGTAAACAGTAATGGAGTCTGTCATGACCTTATTGTTAAATTTAGTACATTTAATGTCTCCTAACAGACCTTCCCTTTATCCATCTGTAGGAAAGTGTGTGCATGACAGGGGGGAGGAGTTAGAGGCAGATGAGCCTATTTCCCCCAAAGAATTCAACACTCCTATAAACAGACTGGAGATATTTCCCTTTACAAAAACAAAGCGTCCGCTTTGATGACCACCCCCTTGCCATGACCAAACTTCTAGCCTGAAAGCCCCTTGGAATCTTTCACTTTAAATCCTAAGTAATGAAGTGCCAGAGGCCATGCTGACTGGGATATACAGAAACACATTTTCCTGTTTTTCGGCTCTGTGGCTTACGATCAGCGGTTCAGTCAGACTACAGGAATAGGGGATACTCTATTTTTAAGGTGTGGTCCAGATGCTGGAGGATGCCTTTCTCTGATGGTGTACAGCAGTCTGGATGGTCTGGACTGTACTGTACTTCTCCACCCAAGCTACTGTAAATATGACTTTCACATACTGTAAGGTTCATACACAATCTGACAAGATGATAGCAACGTCACTGCTTACTTACTGGTTAGGAGTGCACGACAGAATGAACAGAGACAAAAGGTAAGATTAGATCCATTTACATCTACTGCAGTAGTACTGTACATTAAAATGGAAGGATTTTTTTTTAATGTCTCTGTTCAACACAAAATTAAATTCCAGGGCCTCAATATGTGATCAATATCTGACTGCTGTTAAAGTCCAGTCATGTTACCTTGCTCATCATCAGCTGTAATTGCATTGTAATTACAAGGCAAGGTCATTCTGTACCTTGCACTGTAATGCGTCTTACCTAAGAAGGTTAAATTACATCCCCAGTTCCACAAGAGCACTCTACAGTACGTGTTGTACCATATGACTTCTATCGCAGTTATACATGTACTGTAGCTGTGACATTCCTTGCACATTTTCCTCTAAGTCACCTTGGAAAAAGGCAGCAGTCAAACAAATATTGATTACATACTGTCCACAGTAAAAAAAAAGCACATTTAGTAAGGCATCACATGTAATTCTTGATAAGAGGTTTACACCATTGTAACACCGAAAACAAGGCAGTTAGAGAAAATAACAATCAGACGTAAATGTCAAAACAGGACATAATGGAACAAGATGGGGCAGTGTTAATAAGTGCAAGTGTCATACAACTTCAAACACCCACAGGTACAAAAGGTGGATGGTTTCAGCTTACTCTGCAGGTAATGCCCATCATTAGCAGCAATTTCTGTTCTGCTCAAAATAGAAGTTACTGTTGAAGACAGACCACTGCAATTAATTTCAAAATGGTCATTCGTTGTATTGTACTGGGCTGTAAACCTGCACGTATTCAAAAAAGAAATTGAACCATTATGAGTGGCAAAACACACATATATATATCTATCTGCCATGCAGGACATTGTAACCTTAATAACTTGAACCAAATGTAGTTCTTAGGAAATACAAACAAGTCTTAAATATTTCATATTTGCATTCACCAGTGGCAGATTTGATACGACTCCAAAAATTACACTTTCCCAGGGCTGGTTTGTTTCTCTTGCAAAGGAGCCTTAATCAAAATATAAAATTCCAGTTGCTCAAAGGAATTACATATTTCATATTATCTTTTAAAACTCAGATAGCAGAGATGTTAAATCACCAGAAGGCCAGATAGATACATTTTTATTAAAATGACACCACTGTCCTAGATTTATTGCTTACCATACAATCCTACAGTAATTTTTAAGACACAATGGCTTGTGAAAAATGCACTGAACAGAAAAGGCACTCAAACAGTTTAAATGGAATTTCTAAATTTTTTGCTCCACTGTTGGCGAGTCGTTGCAACATACCAATGACACAATATGTGGTTCTTTTGATAAATGGCATATTTACGTTTCTTAATATTTTAAGCAGGGCGGATATTCAGCAGGTTAAATCTCCTCATCGCCTGAGCTCAACTCTCTTATTTGTGAGAATGATTGAGTGTTTATGCAGCTGAGTGCTTCTTCACACCTGAAGAAGGCTCCACGGTCAAAACGCAGCTACCCACCTGAACTACATTTAGACAAAGTTTTACTTCAGAGGATCTCTCAATGTATCCGCCTTAAGCAGTACTGCAAGAACAACCAGATGCAACAAGAAAGCTGATTAAATAAAGCCCTCTCTAAGCAATGATAAAAAACCAAACAAAACAATGGAGAGAAACTGCTTGATCAAACTAGCATGCCTTAGTGAAAGCAACAGAGCCTTGTACTGATGATATTTACCCCACATAAACTGTATTGATTAAAAGCTTTGGTTACCCTTCTTTGCTTGTAGGTTTTAAAGTGGTTAAGGTTCGTTTAACCCACTGGCTCTCACGTTTTGGACCAAGCACCACCCCTGATCAAAACAAAGCATCCAAGTACCACCTACAAGTCAACTTCTCAAATCTCAATGACCAACATGAGCGCGCGCGCGCGCGCACACACACTCACCCACATGAAAATAAGACTGAGCGCTTACCGTTTCAGTGAGAGGGGTGAGCCTGTTTAGTCGAGCACAGCAGATGTGCATTCATTGGCCGAGCTTTGTGACAATTCACAACTTTGACAACAGAGTCTAACACATTTTAAAACCTCAGGCGTTTTCCTAGCTGCCGGGGCCTCGCAGTGCCTCCACTTTGTATCTAGTGCAACCTCTCCAATTCGTGCAGCTACACCGCTGTGTCGGCTTGTCGTCGCTCTCGCACCGTTTGCACAAACTACGGCGCATTTTATCATTCATTTATAAATTCATTCAGAAGCTGAAATATGTGCTCACCTGTAGTTCCTGTTGGTAGCGGCTTACAGAACAGAAAATCCTCATGGGACGTACCCTCAAACTCGTATCTAACGTAAACGAGCCAATTGGCCAAATCACCGACATCGATTGACTCATCTAATTGCAGTGAAAAACATCTGCTCGTTTTAACGTGCTCTGTCAGCGTACCTTTGACATCACCTGCCATATCAATAATTCTATGAGTGGGGGCAGCAGGTCGAGCTCCACACATAATACTGTACGTGTCAGCTCTTTTGTCAACGGGAAACAAAGTTCTTCTCCAATAGTGTGGGGCTTACCTGCTTCAGCAATCCACAAGCTTGCATTTTTCCCCCGTTTCCGTTTCAGGAGACCGTCTCAGGAAGTTCCATGCTTCACAAGTTTCATTTCACACTATTTCATGCGCATAGGAAGCTCAGAGACGCTGGGTGTATTTTTCTCAAATTAACCTAGAACAGTCCTTAATATTTTTCGGTTATCTTTCACGCTTTTCTGCGCTCACCAGATTGGCATTGTTCCAAAATCACGCACATTCTCCTACAGTACCTCCCTCTTTCCTGGAGATAACTTTTTTTATATACAATTGGCCACTTACTTTCGTAACAAACATTCCTATGCAATTGGTGTAGAATTACATTGCAGCTTTTGTGTCGACTGAAGCATTAGAGCGTGCTGTATCGTACTATGCAGGCTGCGTATTTGACACATAATAATAATAATAATAATTTAATAATAATTGCTTAAACTTATATAGTGCTTTTCTGGACACTCCACTCAAAGTGCTTTACAGGTAATGGGGATCCCCTCCACCACCACCAATGTGCAGCCCCACCTGGATGATGCGACGGCAGCCATAGTGCGCCAGAACGCTCCCCACACATCAGCTCTCAGTGGGGAGGAGAGCAGAGTGATGTAGCCAATTCCCAATAAACTCAGTTTGATAAAATAGAATAGGAAAATCCGTCCCAATTTTTCAGTGCACACAACAAATTTCCAGGGTCATCTGGCATTCCACCTGGGGGCTCTCCGCGTACCAGCAGTGGTGCGTGCACCACAGTTTGAGAACCAGTTTGGGCTTAACCAATTTCACAGTATGAAAGCTTTTTTCTTTTTGCAATTCATGAATCTATCACTTAAAACAAGATGTAAAAGTGACTTTAAATTTAAACACATTGGTAAATGTCAAACATATCTTGAAAAATTAATTAAGTGTATCATCTGGAAAAAAAAGAATTTGAATAATGAGATTCATGTTTTAAAAGACTTTTAAAAATATATTTCTGTTTCTTGCCTGGTGGCAAAACTAGAAGCAAGCCTCTTTATCGAATTTACGGCTGAGGAATACCGCGACTAAATCTTAAGGCAGTAAGTCCAGGGGTGGCCAAAGAAAGTCATGACAGACAGACCTGAGACCAACAAGGTACAAAAACAACAAAAACAGTGTCTATTTACCGAAGTGGTCTGGTGGTTGAAAAAAATATTTACAAAAGAGGAATAAAAACCCATACAACAAAAATAATACATTGCAGTTTCTCCAGGGAATTTCCCAGTAACAGTGTTAAAGATACTGGCCTACAGTAAATCCACCTAAGTATCAACACACAGGCCACATTCTCAAACATCTCCAAGACTAAGACAAAACTAGTCAAGCACTAGCTTGTTCAACACGAAGGCCAGGTTAAATAGTCTCAGCCCCTCCCTTGACTCCCCCATTTAAAACAGTGGTCTGTCAGACAGCTCTGCAACCTGATACAAAATATCAACAGGACACTGTGGTCGACAACAGGTACTGTAGGACAACTACAAACAGCAACCAATGCAGAAATGAACAGAACCATGACACGAAGTAAAATGTAAATACGAGGATATAATGTTCTTCCATTACATTTTTCCAGAATAATGACAATCAAGGACAAGTAAGTGAATAATGATTATGAGACCTCATCAGAGGTCATGCAATGAGGGTATTCAACAGGGCTTTGTCACGAGTTTTTGAAGAACCATTTCCAATTACTGTAGCAGAGAGGATTTCACAGAGATATGAAACTCGTGCTGCTTGGCTCTCCTTCGTAGTCTAAAATTCCTTGTACTTTTGCCCATAACCAACACGCTTTTTCATTTTCAACTTTAGTTCGGACATCTTTCCATCAGCTGTTCATTTTGTTCTGCCAAGAACGGGAAGTGTAACTGAAGTAATTAGAAATCATTTTAACCAGAAAATCAGCTGAGATGCTAAAATGTTCACCACACTACACCTCAAGATAAAATCTATAGTTATGCATTTCATTATAGTAATTGCGTGTTTTGTTTTTAAGATGAGTATGAATCAATTAAATTGATTTTGAATTTATAGCCTGTTAAAAATTTAATTGTGTATCGCAGTGTAAAAGCACAAAACACATTCTCTTCATAAAATTGTAATATATCCTGCAAAGAACTCTTCCTATTTATGTTAGTTATGTATTGCCTGAAATATGTTCTCCTTGTTCATTAGGAAATTTAAAATTTTCCTGGCAGCAATGCATTAAAAATGTTTTTAGCCATAAGAAAATTTGCACACCATTTAAAAAATAAAATACAACAGGAGATCTAAAAAACCTATATTCATGGGAGATATATAGTGAATTTTTTAAGTTGGTGAATAGTGCCGGACAAAACATATATCATATATAATATATGTTTGATCCTGTGAAACCAGTTTACTTACACAAAGAATTAAAGTGATGCCCCCACACCCTCAAGAAAAAATCTTCCAATTGCATTGAGGAGAACAGAGTCTTATGTATAAACTGAAACTACCTTATTATCCTACTCTGTAAGGAAACTACTAATGAGCACCTACCTGACTCTTACTCCAGCAAATTGTGAAAGACAGTCCTAGGATATTTTATCCCTTTCTCCTCAATACACAATATTTCTCTGCAGCTCGAGCACCAAGTAACAGAAGTGAAACATTGAAAGTATTAGACATAAAGATGGGATGTATAATTTACTTGCTTTATTCCACAGCAGGCTGTGTGGAAATAAGTCATATCCTTAGTGCAACACATTGACTCAACACATCTCCTATTTCCACTTTATTGACTGTTTCAGTTCAGTAACGCAGTTCTTCATTGCCACATTCCACTTCATAGATGTCAATGCACAAAACCCTTTCAAATGAACATATTGTTTTCTGTCTCTGAGGTACGAAGCACAGGGATCCAGATCTAAGCTGTCCTTATTAATCAGCCTGTTCTCATTAAGTACACAGTGATGGCAGGAGGCCTCACCACAAATGACACGAAGCCATTGGGGCCTCTTTCACACAATATGATGCAGCTTTTCCCTTCAGCCAAACTTGGAAGCATGTGAAAACTTCCCAGAGCTGAAAGCTGCCATCGCCACATTTCAAGAAGAACTGACTAAAACTGTCTTGCACAAACGTAGGTTAAAATGTGGCTAAATTAACAGAATTCTCCATCTGTTTCTCAGTATTTTGGAAATTAGTCAGAGGTATGCTTCCTTTTTAAACATTGGAGACTTTGGATTCATTGTCATTTGCTCAAAGTATTTAACTTTGAGAAATGCACCATCCAGGATCTGTTTGCAAGATTTTACTTTTCAAGACAACTGTATAGTGGCTCTAAACAAAATCTAAAGGATTGTATCACTGTTTTTTTCACTGTTATATGGATTTTCAGAATTCCTTTCTTTACATATATTTGTTTTTGAAATGTTTGGGAAAACTTTAGCTCAGTGGTTTGCAGTGCTTGTCTTGGAAAAACTGTCTCTTTTGGTTTTAGAATCAAGCCAAGTTCTTATTCATAGGTCAACTGATCTGAGTTTTCTCTGTGGGCATATATTTGTACATTTGTTTTCACGGTTTAAAAGGTCGAATAAGATGTGGAATTGGTATCACCCCTGCGCCAGTTTGATACAATTCAAATCCCACTATTGGCTTGTCTGATACAGTTCAAGTAGGTAGTTGCGTCAGTATGCGTGGGCTGCAAAGGAACAAGTACAGGTTTATTCCCCGCTGGAAAGAGAAGAAAAGAAACACAACGTTTCAGCTGTGGAGCCTTCTTCAGGTGTCACACCCACTGTGGGCGTGTCTGATACCATGTAATTCCATTTGTGGGCGTGTCTGACACAGTATCACTCCCACTGTGGGTGTGGTTGATTACCGTGTCACTCCCACTGTGGGTGTGGTTGATTACCGTGTCACTCCCACTGTGGGCATGCCTGATACAGTGTCACTCCCACTGCTGGTGTTTCTGGTACCATGTCACTCTGGCTATGGGTGTGTCTGGCACAGGGTTACTGCCACTGTGGAAGTGTCTCATAGTCATTCCCACTGTGGCATGTCTGATACGGTGTCAGCCTTACCTGTGTCTGTTCGTTATCAACTGATTAGTAAGACCTGTTTAGTGAAAAATTATTGCAACCAAATTGAGAAGACGCTGTGTGAAGTTCTGTATGTTTTTGTTGGAAACGGTACCTTTAAAGTAAGGTCTATGTAAGAGGACTGACTGAAGAAACAAGTTAAATAAGACTCTAAACAAGCAAGCAAATCAATGAAGTCATCAATTAGCACTGGGGACATAGAGCATCCATAATCTAATGTAGTGATTTAGAGCAGTGATTGCAAATGTCATTTCTAAATGTTTTATAATTTTTATAATTGGAATATCAATAAAGCTTTAACGGTGACAAAACTTAGATAAAACCCAACCTCTACTTTAGATTAATTGCATGTTACTAGTAAAACCATAATCCTAATCCTGCCCTAAACCTCAATCCTAACCTTAATTTTCGGGCTATTTGCTGAAGGTAATCTGTTGAATACTCTATGCATGTATTATGAGCTGCCTTATTATTTGATTAAAATTGTAATTCTGCAGCTCCCATATGCAATCACATTATCTAAGATATTTTTCCTTTATAATCTTTTAAAATGTATTTTATACTGTAAAACCCAAGACGTAGCATCCCATTATATCTTTACTTATCCCATTACTCTGCCTAGGTTTTTATTTCAGCTTTTTTTTATTCTGTTTGACTTAGATCAAGCGTTTGGACTGGTCATATTAGAGCTGTCTACAGAGACATTCTGCTCTCCAAAGTGACAGGGAACCTCACCACAAGGGATCAGCTATCTGTTCTTCTCCCATTGATCCCTAATTCCATCTGCTTCTGATAGGTGCTCATCACAAGATGTAACTGTGCCCACTGATAATGGGTTTGTGCCACTTCCATAAATTGTGATTATTAGAGCATTCAGTATGAAGTTCTGCCTCTGCATCGAAGTTCTCCTTTGTATCATTAGTGATTAAAACTTCATGCAAAGGAACTGCAGGTTTAGAAGGGCACTGTTTGGCAGAAAGTACTCTTTTTTGAGAGAGACAGCTTTTTTTCAGTTTCCCCAGCTTCATACTGTAACATTTATCTGTTCTTCTGCGTTTTGTCAATTGTTTTGGCTGAGACATGTCTGTCATTCCTCATCTCCCCAATCATCAAGGGATCAACTTTCATCTTTGCATTTTTCATCTACCATCTCTTTTTACTAACAATCAGCAGTGTTAGTTAATTTCAATTTTTAGAGGTTTGTCTAATTCTTCACGGGTAGAAGCGGCAACCACTTCCTTCTTTGTAGCTACTGTACGCTCATAAATGGTTGGTCATTATAAGAATTAATCCAACGATTACCAAACATGTTTAGCAGATATTTGCTTTCTAAGCATGTACTTAAATATTGCTTCCTGTGTATATTTAACATAATTATTGCTAGGAAAGTATATTTTGATCCAGTTTTTTCACTAACATCCTTTAGAAATTATGAATAATCATCATAAAAACTGAATTCACTGAATGAGGAGGAGCAGTTCTTAACAATTGCAAGGCAAAAAAAAGCCTAGTGCTTTCTAGTTATTTAACTGATGTATAATTATGCTGAACATCTTCTGAGGGGGGTGTGACACAGTGGTGCCTCTCAGAGCTGGGGCCCTTCCCTCTACAGTCCAAAAGACATACTGGTAGGTTAATTGGCTTCTGGGAAAATTAGCCCTGGTGTGAGTGTGTGCATGTTTGTGTCTGTGTATTTGCCCTGGGATGGACTGGCGTCCTGTCCAGGGTGTATCCTGCCATGAGCCCGTTGCTTGCTGGGATAGGCTCCGGCTCCCCCATTACCATGCATTTGATAAAGTGGTTAGAGGAAGGATGGATCTTGTGAGGGCACAGATTGTCCAGACAAAATGGCCGCTTCTGTCTGGACCACGCTCCCCAGAAGCCTTTGGGAGAATGAGCTGCTGTCCTCAGCCACCTGATCAGGTCAGTCAGAGGGAGGTGGTCGGTAAGGTTAGCATTTAAAAGCAGGAAATTGATGCTTCCTGAGAGTGAGAGAAGAGAAGGCAGATAATTAGTGAGTTATTCTGTGTGACTGGAAGCTTATTTTGAAGCTGACAAACAACTTAGCTGCCTGGGGTAACGTGAGATAGAGATAAGGATGAAAAGAGGAAGAGAGCAGCTCAAATAAGATCTACTGTAGGTTTTTGTTTAGTTTTGAGCCTGGTGAAAAGCAAGAAAGGAAAAACTCAGAAAGCAACCCAAATGCTCTGTTGATCAAGAGAACAAAACCTCATGCCACCAGAGTGTTAGAGACTAGGTATAGTCAGAGCGCTGTTGTTTGCCAGTGTCAGTGGTGGCACCCTCTCATGACAACTGTGCATTGCCAATCACAGACCAAAAAGAAGAATTCACTCAGCTTCACAAAGCTACCTTAACACTTTGTCAACTGTCCTACGTCTGCAAACTAATGATGTGCAGCTCAGTTAGACAGGCATAGTCGCAAGCGCTTGGACACTTCGAGATGACCATCTTCTTTGAGTTACTAGCCTAAGGACCCCCTAAAAAAAGCTCCCTGAAGTACAATTAGATAGCTGCTGCAGAAGCATCATGCAAGCAGGCTTTGACTATGTCAGCCCAACGGCAGCAAGCTCTTCAGAAACGATATCAAGACAGGTAAAAACAGCAGTCTTAATGACGGAAATTATTCTACTATGGCTCCAAGATGTTCTGAACTATTCTGCTTGTGTCTGACTACTTAATGCAACTTTTGTCTTTATTATATTATTGACTACAGTTACAGTTGTCTGATACAGACAGCCTACTGCAATGCAGCCTTCCAGTAGATGAGAGTCCAAAATATTAATAATTCATAGGAGTCAGACAAACGTTTTGGGCTAAACTCTAAATGTGAAAATTCCAGCATTAAATAATAATAATAATTCTGCCTACTGGAAAAACTGAATAACAATGGAAGCAAGAGGGACTATTTGATTCTCCCTATGTTGAAAAGCCCTGTGTGTTTTATTACCACCAAGGACTGGATAATTAAGCATTCAGCATCGGACTTCCTGGAATGACAAAGTGTTTCTGTGCCAGCCAGCAGGATCGTTTTGGAATGTAGGAAACAGTGGGAATGTGGCTCCCCAGCAGGGAACCCCGCTTAAACCTGCTCATTGGCATCAATTCCTCTACATTTTGTAGCAGTTTGTTTCCGTACCAGTGAAATTAAGATATGCATTTCAAGCCTAACCATTCTGTTAAACACCTGTAGTGGCAGTGTTACAGAGCTGACAAACTGATAAATTCCCACTTCACACATCTGAAACAAGAAGACATAAATTATTAGCATCAGCATTTGCTATAAGTGTGCAAAGAGACAACAACAAGTACAATGTACCTCTATTACTGTATTAGGTTTACAGGAAGCTACTGTACATAAAGCCCAGACTTTTTTTTAAAGTTTTAGTAGAAGTTTTAATATAATAGAGTAATTACTGTAATTATTATCTAAGTAATACATTTTACAATTTAATGGTCCTTTAATATAATTTAACATTTCTTAATGAAATGTTTAACATCATTTGCAAGAATGTACATCAAGCTATAATTCTTTATGTAACGCATTATTAAATGTTTTAAATAATAATGCACAGGAATTTTGAACTAAATATTGTTTAGGTATTGTTTATCAAAATATTGTTTCGGTTTTTCTGAGCCATTTGTACAAAGTACCACTCTGAGAGATCTTCAAGCCACCCCAGGCCCGCAATGAACTGAATTGGAGAGGCTCAATGTGAACATTGCAAGGTCAACTCGGTCATTCCCTAGAACAGACTGCCCAGCTGGACACTCGAAAGCAAGTTTTCAATCACTGGCCGAAATATTAAAGAATTCACTTTGCAAACGCCCTTAACCTTTCACTGAGATTGTCAGTGGTTGACCATTTGCTGTTGCTGGTTGTCAATTTTTGGTCCTGAAAAATATCAGTGGCCAACTTGGATAGACAGGCACACACCATTAACAGCTAACAGCCATTACAGCACAGCTTCTCAATCCTCTCTCTGTTCTGGGTTTTGCTCTAGCTGTGCACTTATGTACTGAATCTTAATTGAACTGCTTTATAAATGAGCACTTTTAACAGTGTTGCCTCCTCAGTCATTAGTTTCAGAAATACCCTTCTTTGAGTTGTGCTGTTGCCAAGACATTGTGTCAGCAGTACTCAGGAATTCTGTCCCCCAATTTTTTTAATGAGCTGTTGTTCTCTTATACCTGTCTAAAAAAACTTTTATTAAGTTGCTAATTAATGATTTGCAGACACAGGTGGAAATTATATCATGCCAGACACATCGACAATGGACATTTTTTTAATCCTACAGGAGTTTTGTTGCTTAAATGCCAGATGCCTGGCCACTGGACACCCCGAACACGACACAGAGTTAATTCCAATTTCGAAACCCAAATTACCCTGTTAAAATCTGAAGTAAGGCTAAAACATCGTAAACAGGTTACTGAAAGGGTTGAGTTATGTCACCATGTGCTCTGGAGCCCAGGTGGAACCGAATCGAAAGAACATGCTGTTCCACGAAGAGCATGGCACAGACACCTGCCTCCTGACATCGCTTTGCATCAGGCCCCTGGAGGTTGTTCTGTGGGGAGAAGTGTCTGCATCATTTGAACAGGAGAAAGGAAGTGGAAAGGGAAATGGATTTATCTGCAGTTCATCACAAGTCGATGGTGCAGCTTTCAGGGACAAGGGGACACAAACCCATTGAGACTGTTGGTCCTATACCTTGAAAAGTAGGTGCCGGAGGGGAAAAAAGTAATTTTGCCAGAGGGGAGAGAGGCGTTAAACCTAAGATGACAATCAGCACTGAGCCGGCATTGATCCAACGTATATTTCACTGTCATTTTCACAATATCATTTTGATCATCCTAATTTTGCCACACTATGTGGCAATCGAGATGAGTTTACCTATGTAATCAGTGCTGCATAACATCATAACATCATCTCATGTATATAAAATATATAATATATAGTTCAGGTGGGGAGCTGCTTCAGCATGCGTAGGCTGCAAAGGAACAAGTAATAGGTTTATTCCATGCTGAAAAAAAGAAGAAAGAGAACACAATGTTTCGGCCGTGGAGCCTTCTTCAGGTGTCATATATATAATATATACAGTATGTAACATTTTGGCTAGCTTATGTACATAAAATGTGTGTGTAAGATTATAGAGGCAAACCCCTTGGGTACACAGGAAATCCACTTAAACCTCAAATCTGCAATCATGCAAATCCAATGAAACTTATCTAAATAGTAATTACTATAACTAATCATCACATCTGCTACTGGGCAATTGCACATTATCCCCCAGTTAGGAGGGATGGTTATAGCTGTCCTGTAAGTAATGCATTTGCTAGAACATTCTTTAAAAAAGATTTGGCAACTCCACTAACTGATACGGCGTGAGGAATAGAAATGGAGAAGATTATAGGCCGAAGTTATGGTACCTCAGAACAATAATAATCATAACATCTGGGGTGTTTCACAGACTAGTGTTAGAACATAAAGTAAGAATGAGAGGAAACTATTTGGCCAGTCTAGCTCATTTCATTTAAATTAATTGAGCCGAGAATCTAATCCAACCCTTTTCTTAAAAAGGAGGCAGGCAGTGAAATTTGGCAGGAGTCAACACAGGTGCTAACGAAAGTTAACAAACGTACTTATTCTTGCAACTGATAACAAAAAACAAAAATAAAATATTTTGGATGAGAAAAACTAATGTTACATATTTCATGCGATTGTCAGACCCTGCCCTTAGTAGATCCCAGAGAACCTTAAGGTGTTTGGAAACTCTTGTCTAAAGGGAAGCTGTGAGAGATTCCCCCATGATTGCAGAAACAGCAGGATCGGACAATGAGCTTTCAAGAACTGAGTCACAACACAAAACTAGAGTTTTCCTTGGTGGGACTTTTTCAATGCTAATCAATGTTACGGGGATGAGGAGCTCCAGCTCCGGAGAGCCTGGGGTAAAACAGGTTTCCAAAGTCAATACACAACTAAATTGAGGCTTCAAAAAACACGTGATGTAACTTCTTAACCAAATAATTAGTTCAATTATGTAATTAAGATCAAAGGCAGAATGAATCCACCATGGAAAAGATTTGCCCTGTTGCAGGCTTTACAAATACTGACTGAGCTGTGTGAAGAAATAGCTTTTGTAGAAAGGCTTAACAATGGCAGGGTCATTAGAATGAGCAATGGCCCACTTACAGTACAACTTAAGCACCTGGGACAGAGCTCAGCAATGTTTTATTTTTAATATGTAACAGTCCACAAGGAAAGAGAAGGCTTATCAACATGGCAGACTCCATGTACTGTAGGCCTCATATCCAAATGGATGAGGTGCTGAACTTCACCTGAGGGTTTAGAACTGCTATGTTTCCTATGTTGCTGATATTTTTCTTCGGCTGGGACATAGGTAAAAACATTTTCAAAGAGTTGCCCGCTTTGTTTAGTTCTGCGTACTTGTGTTAATTACCCTGTTAAATCTCCTTGCTTCTTGAAACTGCGTATTTAATTCATTAAGCAACGTTAATTAAACATTGTTTATAAATATAGTTATGAATAGTTCATCAATGAACACACACTAAAAGCAGAAGAGTGATCACAAAGTAATTTATCCAAACAGGAAAGGCAGTATTTTTGTCCCTATATGAAAAAGCAAACTACAGTATATGTTTAAATCAATGTTTTTTTTTCCTCTGTTTTTTCCATGTATTTTATTCTAAAACTTTGTAACATTGCTTTAAGGACAGGAGGGAAGCAGTACATTTTTTAAGTTACTTTATTTCTTTTAAGAAACCCTCTCACATCCTGGTAACTAACATATTAACTGTGGCATGCATAATAAATGCTCTACCACATAATAATGTGTGGTTATATTCTCTGCAGTCAAAGCAGCAATCAACTCTGTTAGACCTTTTCACCACCATCATCGTATTCAAGCAGAACTAAGATTCCTTTTTATCTTGCCAATGAATGCAATGTTTCAATCACAAGACCTGTTCATATGGCTCTACTGAAACAAACACATTTCTTGTATTTTCTTCTCCAAGTTGATCTCAGGTATTGCTTTAGATGAGTTATTATTACAGTACTGGTAGATGTTTCTGTCCTTATTATTGACAGCTTCACAGCAAATGGGTTTTCTATAAAGGTTCATTAATGGAGAGGGTTATGTAATAAAACTAATGTAAATGCAGAAATGTTGGAAGCTCTTCTTCGTCAACAATTTAACAAGACTGAGATAAAACTGTAAAACTGAATCTTCAGTTACATGAAAAATAAAAGTTGCACAATAATTCTAACATAAAAATGCCACAACTGTGTGTGTAACTCTTTATTGTTTTTTTAACCATGAGATAATGCTTGAAAGTTTAAGAAACACATGAAAACACTTCAAAGAAATCACTTCAGCAAAAGTAAAAAAAAAATGTGACATGGAGTGAGATAGGGATAAATGTAACCTGATTTCGTAAGTGACCGGTTTTTATTGTGTACTATTGTTCAGAAATAACATGTGAAAATGAAGATTTTGACTACAGAGACACACTAGATATATGCAAGGTAATAGCTTTTGTCATGCATGACACTTAAGTATTGCTCATCCTTTAGCAGTTTTTAAGTTTGGTTGGGTTATGGTGGTCTTTCCTGAAACACTACACACATTTTAGAGAGAACGGAGAACCTTGACAATCTCATTCTGTGAAATTATGCTTATGTACTATATGTTTTTGCAGCTTTTCAGTTTTCAGCTGATTATAAATAAGAAAATGCACATGGCCCACACAGAACGGGTTGCAACACGAACCAAATGAGGTCACTGACTTCTGCAAGCAGGTGAAGCAGGAGGGAATTTCCTGTCAGAGAAGCCAATCACCTGTAAGAGTCGAAGGGACTCTTACAACACGACTCAAGCTGAAATTTCACTACATTACTCGAGAAACCACCATATTTCTGCAGTTTACCAAATCCAAAGTTCAGATCACAGAAACATAAGCCCTGTGAAGCAGGAAATGATATTTAAAGCTTTAGGAAAAACGTCCACGTTTATCCCACTGGCCAGGCTGCTGTGAATCTGAACAGCCTTCAGCACTTCCCTACTGGAGAGGCAGGAGCCACCACACCGAACTCACAACCACAACAGCGGCTCAAACAAGCAAGAGCTTGGAACGTCGGCTGGAAATAATGAAACTGAGAAAAGTGTCTGATACTGGATTATAATGAAGATGGACAGAGACGGCCAAGATGATTGAGTTTTATTTTTAATAAAAGCCCACTCTTGTTCTTATTACTTTTTCTGTCATGTTTGTGTTTAATAACGGTGTCTTTGTTATATGTAACGCACTAGTTCCGTCAGAATAGTTGTGAATAGGTACAGCTTTTCCACCGCCCTTGAGCCATTTTGCTACTGTGTGAGACAAGAAACATGGGATATAATCACATCATCTTCTGTCCCCTCCAGCTGGCTGTGTGCCGCGTGATTTTTTTTTTTACATTCCTGAAACGTGATAATGAAACGCAAATGCAAAGTGAAAACTTTAGTCTGCCTTTGTGTGAAAAGTATGGACACACACTTGAACATCATTTTACAGGAAATCTTCCTTCACGCTGTGAAGTACGTCTTGATTACACGTACTAGTGACCGTTTGATTCTTATAATTCGTTTTAATAAGGTACAAGTATGTTGTACAATGGTTATATGATTACATTTGAAAAATAATTAGGTCCAAGAAAACTCATTTGGATTTTTGATTCACAAAAGCTTTCCTTGTATTTTTACTAACACCAAAAATGGTGTTGATCTGTGTTCATAATACCTTTCAAAACTTGAAATATCAATTGCACTTTATTCAGATTCACATGTAAATTTAGGCCTATGGCCAGCACTGTGGAGTGCAGAGTAGCATTGCTGCCTCACACCACTCGGTTCAGGGTTCGATTACGGCTTGATGTGACTAATGTATGGAAGTTAGAATTTCTACCTGTGGCTGTGTGGGCTAACTCCCACAGTCCAGAGACATGTTTTTTAGGTCAACTGGCGTCTCAAAATTGCCCCCTGTGTGCAATGGCCTGTTTTTCTGCAAGGTATCCTGTCTGCTGGGCTAGGCTGCAGCTCCCTGTGAGCCTGACAGGACTAAGCACTTATTGAAAACATACGTATTCTTTAAGGTTACCTTTCCAACAAAGAGTGTCCATCTGGATGGTACAGAACGAGTGCTTATTGTTCAGGGAAGTCTGTATTTCAAGAGACTTACAATGTGTCATCAGCTTATAAGCAGTAAAAGTGTGCTTCGAAATGTTCCTGTACTCCTGAATTATATGGCTCAAAGGAGAATTATTTAACAGCCGGAAGAAAGGAAGGACAACTGGCACGCGCACCAAGACCTGAGAACAAAATGTCCCAAAGAAAGTATACACACAGACTTAAATTTATAGTGATGGTCTGTTGTCCTGGAAACATTTTTGATTACTCATGTCCACGTCCTTATCCAAACATTGATAAACACAACAGAGGTGTGCAAGGGTTTAGAATGTAGAACTACTTCTCAAATAAATGACAAGTTATCAAAAACAAACTAAATTAGGCGACGGATGAAAAAGAATGCTCATTCATGTCACACAGCATTTATTATACAGGTGCTCCTTGCATAATTCAATAGAGAAAGCAGTATTATTAAAAGTGTAAGGGGCAAAGTTAAACTATTCTAAAGCATTTCCACATGGTTTACAGGTTGTACCCCTCACTGGGATTCAGTCCTAGGCAACACAATGCCACATCTCGGACAGTGAAGAATTCAACTACACCAAAGCACTGTCCTGTCCTGGAATTCCAGACCCCAGCCTCTGCAACAGGTTCTGTGCCACTGAGCACTGTGCCATTGACATCCAGACCCCAGCCTCTGTAACAGGTCCTGTGCCACTGAGCACTGTGCCATTGACATCCAGACCCCAGCCTCTGCAACAGGTCCTGTGCCACTGAGCACTGTGCCACTGACATCCAGACCCCAGCCTCTGCAACAGGTCCTGTGCCACTGAGCACTGTGCCATTGACATCCAGACCCCAGCCTCTGTAACAGGTCTTGTGCCACTGAGCACTGCGCCATTGACATCCAGACTTTATAGCTAACTTACCTTAACCATCTCAGGCTTTGCCTTTGGGTGCCATTACAATGATTTAACAACTGCGAGGTGAAATACTGACAAATCTCCCAGGGAAACTGCGGTAAACACAGAAAGGCCTCAGACTGCAGCACAGGTCTGCATGTGTTCTTTGTGTGTGACACAACGGGAGGAATGCTCAGATGTTTAAAGGAAAAGTGACTGAAGGACATCATCCAGAAAGCAATGAGTGAGGTAGCCACTGGAGAATAGAGGGCTCTAAGGTAGCTTCTGAGGGTTTGTACAATTCAAAAGATTCCCTATATAAATCCCCTCAAGACATACAGAAAATGAAGTATCCTTTGCTTGTTTCCAGAGTCTGCAGATTTTGTTCCTTTTTTTTGCTAGAAAAGCACGATAAGCTGTTCTCAGACATCACAGATCAAAACAAGTGTCACCCACAAATCGAAACCCAAAGACATTGCTCTTGCTTTTAAAAAAATACATTTACCATATCTGCTTAAGGGTGCTTGTGAAAACAATAGAATTTGTTGTTTTGCAATGCCTCTCAATATATGTTAAAAGCGTTGCTGTCACTTTACCAACACTTAAAAAAAATATTACTCATGTATCATTCATCTACTGTCCCTCACTGTTGAGAAATATTATTCACACTTTCCTTGGCGGGTTGAGCAGCAGTATCCATGAGAGATAAAGCATCCGGTCGTGAAATGGACAATCCAAATACAGTGAGCTCACTTTGACTCTCACACTCTGATTCTTCATTCTGATATCTTTGGGTTTCAACATGCTAGCTCCTTCCCAGACAATCTTGCGGTCAGTCTTCATGTTTTTACCATATCTCTGAAAACCTTCACCAGTGTTCTACTGTTTCTGTGTGTTTGCCTCGACTACCACAGGATAACAGGACCTACTTTGTCAGGATGGAGTCTCACCCTCAGACAATGTGACCAACCCAACAGAGCTGATGTTTGTCATTAGAGCTCTGATACCCACGGTGCAGCTTGAGAGAGAACACTGATATTGGTGTATCTCTCCTCTGTGAGAGCACAGCCCTGTAGAGGCTGCTGCTCTGTCACATGACCAGAGGCAGGAAGCCAATTGGACAGGCGACTCTTTAAAGGAAGTAGGACTGTCCAATCACCGGTGACCGAAGTCAGAGAAACTGAGTTTTGGATACTTTCCTCGAGGAGTCTGGTAAGCAGTGTAGCTTGTCAGCCTGTCTGGACAGGGACTTCAAGCATATTCAGGAGCTCCGAGGAGCTCAAACGCCTTTGTCACGTCAAAGAATACTAAGCAGAAGCTAGTTCTCTAGCAATTGGCATTCTGTAAAAGTCTTCTTGGCCACGCCTCAGAAAGAGGAAAAAGAAGGGAGAATTCTTGGAATGATTTTGTCCGCAATGGACAGCTCTGAAATTTCCACTGTCAGATTAGTCCTCTTTCCTGAAGATCTGGGTATCCTTGAAATAATTTGGGATGACCTCTTCATTCCAGATCCGTATTGTAAGAACTCGGATACGTGGTGGTGGGTCCTGCCCACTACACTTGGAAGAAAATAAACAGGAATTCCATCATCTCCTGCTACTTTGCTCCTGATTTGTGTGTTGACTTTCATCACCTCAGTAAGTGCCGACAGAGTTCCATGCTCAGCTCTATTTGTGTATGGCTCATTTCTGTTTTACATAGCATTTAATCCTAAATTTCTGGCATCAAAAATTCAGTTCCCGATTGAATATCTGTTATCAGCAGTACCATATTTCACCCCAGCAATAATTAAATTAGCATTTTTATCAAATTGAAAAGAATTCCTAGACTGTGATTGTTAAGCAGTCACTGGGACAATGGTCTCAGTTTCGCAGGTTCAAATCCCAGGTGGAAACTGATTCCTCTGTAAAGCTGTTTGATTAATAAATACTGGATTTTCATTCAACATTATGTCCTGCAAATTTACATAAATACGATCTAGTTTAGTGACAACATAAAAAACGCTTGTATATGCCGAATTATCCACACATCCCATGTGTGAGCGCTTCTAGCTCCTCCTGTCCTCCTTTGATTCTTATTGAAGTGTCAAAATGTTGAAAAAATCTGCCTTGGATGAGCGGTCTTCATCCATCCTGAAAATTTCTTCCATGTTCTGTAAATAGTCAATCCAGCCCTTCAATCCTTTTCCTATTCAGAAAGGTTGGTACTAGTTTGGAAATTCGACCCTACGTCCACGTCCCCTAACCCTACAAAGACAAAGGTACCATTTCAGTCAAACGTGCGGCTTGGCACCTCAGTGCGTTTCGCATTTCCTGAAAACACTTCCTTTCCCCCAAGGACTCGAAGCAGGCCCACTCCATTGTGGCACTGCCACCATGATCGACAGGAACTATGATGAAAATTTCATTGTAGACCTCTCCTTTTCACACCTATACGCACAGCGGTCCCCGGTCGGGCAGCAATTCAATTTTTTATCTCATCAGACCGCATTGTGTTGCCAAAAGGCTTTTCAGGGTTTTCTATTTACATTGCGGAATTCTTTACCGACTTTATATTTCTTGAGAGACTGCTTTCACTTTGCCCTATGAGCTCTGCGCCACCATTCTTAGCCCAGCCGATCATATAATCAGCATGTGAGTCACAGAATTGCCTGAGCTTAGAAATAAATTGTGAGAGTTTTGCCTTTGTCACTTTTTGTAAGTTTGCATTTATTTAAACAGAAAAGTGCAGTTTTAAACATTAATTAGGGTGTGATTACAAATTGCTACTGCCTCATCCTAATGCATCCTTTCTTGAAAAATGTGTGTGAACCAAATGAGTGATTAAAAATTTGTCACTCTTTTCAACATTAATATTAATAGCTCATGAACGCTTCTGATGTCATCAGCTAAAGCATTACAAAACATGACACCTGCGATTAAATAAGGTTGCCTGTGAGAAATGTGTCATCGCTCGTGACATTCTGCAGCTCCCTTTTACAATTGCTCTACCACTAAAATCACAGCGGAGGGGAAGCTTCAGCCACATAAGGACTTAAAATCAGAACTGCATAGGAACATCATATCTAATTCGTACAAATTACAAAAGCAAGAATGAAGTGAATTTAATTGCAATTCTCCCAGCTTGTAACCAAGCCACACAATGTGACAGATGAGCAAGATCACTGAATGCAAATATAACTAAGCAGATTATTTCTAATAAATCTAAAATTAGATACATTATATTTTCCTGGCTGATTAATGCCTGAAAATGTACAGTACATGTAATGTTTTTGTTGTGGTCCACATACGGTAGGCATTAGAATATCCTTACAAAACAAAAACCTTAGGATAATGTTGAAATCAAGAAAAAAGGCACGCTTCATAGTGCACTGTCTGTTTAAACGAGCTGACCATTAAGCTGGAAACTCAGTTGCTGCTGGGCTCATAATGGGGACAGTGTACATCTCTGTTTCCTTGAACTCCTTATCAGTGTCAGCCTGGCCAATATCCAGACCCTGCAAGCCAAGAACAATCTCCTCTGGTCCTGATGTTGTTTCAGATTTCATTTAGGCTCCAGCTGGCTGAGTACAACCACATTCCTCTCACCTCTTCCAAAGCCCTGAACCCTGACAATATGATGGGTGAATTAATCACAGGCTAACTCAGATGCCAACTCCAATATGTAGAAAAAAATCCTCATTCCCCATTATTTGTTCTTACCAGTAATCTCCCTAATTTAAATTACATCAGCAGAGCACATCAAGTCAAATACTTTATTTTCCCAGCAATACTTCCACTTCCAATAAGATGATAATTTAATCCAAACTATAGAGCACTTGCAAAGACCATTCTCCCAGAACGATGATGGCTGAGGATGCAGAACAGAGACATAAGAGTTTTGAAAGGTAACTACATCTCACTAATGATGCAAGCAGGTTGAACTACAACCAGGACCTTCCCAGTTTTCTAAATAAAAGGGATTGAACTGGGAGGATCAGTTAAGGTTAATGTTAACGTTAAGGAACTTTAAGGTCAGAAAAAGTTCAGCAAAAGTGAGCAAAATTAAGGTATAAAAGATGAGGTTAAGGCTCCTAAATTTAAGGTTAAGGAATGTAAAATCCAAACAGCTTCTGAGTAAAGGTTTAAGGTCAAGGTTAAGGAACTTTTAAGTCTGAACAACTTATGAGCATTACCTGGTCTCACAAAGAAATACTTTTTAAAACTGAAGAGACTGCGTGATCATTTTTCCTTTCATTCCCAGACTATCCATTTAACTTTTTATTAATGTGATAAGAAAATACAGATTAGTGAATATTCATACCTCTTGCTGGCTATAGACACAAACCTGTTTTAAAAGCACAACTGTATAATTTATACTAACAGAAAAACAGTTTTTGCCAGCAAACCTTAGCTGTTTCTGGATCCTCGCCATGCTGTGTGAAAAAAACACTTCAGGAAAGATGAACAGATTGTGAAGCTTTCCTGAATTAAAAAAAACACATTTATACAAGCACACAGCAAAATTTTATAACAAAAACTGACAAAGTCTTCAACATTTAGTTTACTCAATTGTCCCCTTCATTTAAGACTGAAATATTAAAACTTTTGAAACCATCTTCTTCCAAGTAAAAGACGTCCCGCTCCACCTCTCCTGGATCACCACAAGCCTTAGTCTTGTCCCCTGTTGTACAGTAACGAGTCCAAGAGTAACGTTTGCTGAAGACACAGCCCTGGCCAGATAATGAAAGGACCATGAGCATCGTCACAGGCCCATTCCGAATGATTTTACTAAATGGTACGAAGAGTTCTCTTTGATTTTAAGAACATCTGTGGAAACAAAGAACATCTTTATAAACAAAGCAAACAATCATTGTTTTTAGGATAAATGCAACATCTCTCTAACCTACTGTCATTAATGGTCAGACTGTAGACACATTGGGAAGTAGTTCAAGTAGGGAGCTGCGTCAGCATGCGTAAACTGCCAACAGACCATTTTCTTAGGAAACTCAGCTATTTTAAGGAAGATAGAACTATTTTTACACTTTTTTTTACAAATCATTTATTGAAAGTGTCTTAGCATACCGTCTCACTTGTTGATTTGGCGAGATTAGTACCTATAATTGGGAAAATTAGTGAAGATCAACAGCGAAACCAATGGGACAAATCAAATAAACCTACATATCCTCTACAGGGGGTTGTAAAGAAAGCTAAGCGAATTTTAGAGTTTGAGACTCACCCCTTCCACTGTGAATTTACACTCCTCCCATGTGGGGGACACCTCCGTGTGCCATGATATAACGGTAATAGACTCAGGACTTTCATTCACTCTGCAGTCTCATTCTTAATGTAAAGCAACAATATATCTCCGGAAACACTGCTGTACAGTCTTCTTCGTTGGTAATGTTTACTGTCTTTGTTATACTGGACTGTGCCATTCAACAAATTTCTCCAAGGGAGCAATAAAGAATGAATACACTGTGCCAGAAAATATATTGCACAAGACATGACATTTATTTTTACAGTCAACAGCTAATACATTGGGCAAACACCCCTTCAAACAACAAAAATTTACCAGTCCTAAAAAGTTGCCTCAATTTTTTCTAAAAGTTATTTTTCTATTCAAATTATATTTACAAACAGACTCTCACTTGCATCATTCACCAGAAGTTGTAGGCTTTAAAAGTTGTGCTCAATACACGAAACTAAAATCAGCACAATTGGTTATATTATACAGAACAAAATCTGATTTTCAAAACGTGCCAGCAAATATGAAAAATAAGCCCTAACCAGTACAATTACAGTACGTGCAAAAGGAGCTTTCTCCTTGCAAAAACGAAAATATATCAGAAACGTTGTCCTTTTATCGTGAAAAAAACTGGAAATGATGCCTTCAGCAGCCTCAGAAAAGGGAAAATAAATTACAGCTCCCTCGGATCAAGTCGAAATAATTTATTCAGTCATTTGGATGGTTCCAGTGTGGTTAATTGAATTAAAATCAATGACAATCTTCTTGCGCTTTGGCACAAATTGCCTGCAAAACAAAGGGGAAAAAAATTAAAAAGTAATTTTTGTTTTTGTTTATCAATTTACAATCAGTTCCCCTGTCAAGCCTGAAGAAATATCACTTCTGAATTCACAAGCTGTCACCGAAATCTCTTCTAGCGCATTGGACTCGCGAAGGAAGCGATTCCCGTGCACGGCAGTGGGAAAAGGAAGGAGTCTGGACATGCATTCTTCTGGAATTAATCACCTAGGTCACCGTGTTGAGCATCAGTCAGCACTATTAAGCACTGCTGCGTCGGTACTCGAGACCCTCACTGTCGGAGATGCTTTTCAATTCATCAGTGGACAGCAAAGCAGGTGTGTCATCTACACACAGTGAAATAAACAGGTGGGTAATGCACAACAGAGTGATTTCTTTATAAGCAGTGAGAGAATAGTGGAATTTGAAATAATAATGAAAGATCCAGTGGCGTGGTTCACAAGAGTAAGGGTGTTAATCATGGAGTCTTGGCTAAACTCCACTGCAGGCTTAATTTTCCCCAATATTCAACTGGTGAAGTGGGGCTGCACTCCAGTGGTGGATGAAGTGGGTCCCTCTCCATATGTAAAGTGCTTTGGTATCACCCGTGATGAAAAGTGCTGTATAAATGCAAGGAATTACCATTATACTATATAAAATTCTTATTTAACAGCAAAACTTCATACTCCTTTTCCATTGCAGAAAACATCAAGTTACGTGCAAGTGAAAAATGTGCACATATACATTTTATCAGAGAGAAAATCTAACTCTGTATCATTCAATCTAAGAACTGGTAACACAAAATAAAAATTTAAGTAATTTGCAGTACTGACACACTTTCTTCAGTAGATAACTCAAAAATATCATCAAAAGACATCAAGGTGTCATTACTAATACAGCCATGGTCACAGAATTCAATTTTCATCTTGTGGTGTTTTTACTAGGAAAACTATAAAATTTCAGTTTGACTGCACTAAAGGTTGAGAAGTTATAGAGGGATGAAAATTCAGTTTTCTGCAGAAAACTGATGATTGTTGTATTTCGTAACTGCATGTTGACAAATGTAACTATTTCTTTCTCCTCTACTCCTTTCAGACCAAAGCCACACCGAGATATACTGTACGACGGCAATTTTAATGTCACAGAGTCTGCTCGATAGCTGTAAACTCAATACTCTGCAACCGCTGAACATGTGGTCCAATCTAAATCCAATTAGGAACTGGTAGGATTCCTCATTCACAATGCTGTAAACATTTCATTACCATCTGAAAGGAAGCTGTGATCAGGGAGCTCATTAAGAAAGCTGACCTACTGAAACAACTGCATTGTGCAAATTGTCCCTTTAAGCAATGAAATTTACAGATCGCTCAGTGGAATCGGTGTCTGCAATGAGCCAAGCTGCAGTCTCATCAGGACCATCTGCAGTTATGAGGGGGGTGCCTGAAGAATCTTAAATAACTGTAAATCTTTCAGAACCCTAAGTATGTGCTTTCTTCTGTACGCTCAAGATGTTTGAGTGGGGAGCACCGTCAGTGAGCGTCGACTCCACAGCAACAAGTAAAGGTTAGTCCCACACTGAACACTAGAAGAAAGAAAACCCCCTTTTGTGCGAGCTCACACCTGAAGAAAGCTTAACGGGCAAAATGTTTTCTTTCAGCTTTCCAGCACGGCATTAAACTTTTCTTCATCCTATACTGAAGCTCATACTGAATGTCAAGTATTTATATATTTCTGTTAAATGTACAGAAATGAGCAATATACTACAGTAAAATGAAAAAATACTGTTCCTTTGCAAGGTATTTTAGCAACCTGAACTCTCTTTAATCACCTTTTTTTCGGTTTGGAAATTAACAGACATGTTTCAGGGAAAAAAAAAATACACCCCCATTTAATGTCAAACAATATACAGCTAACAAAACAGCATAGCATTTGCTCCAGTCTCCTGTTCACAAGCCAGCGTAAAAACTACCACATTCCATATTTTATTTGGCCAGGATGTATTTTTCAAATCCAGACATTTGAAGCGACTTCACTGCAGCACAGAACAACTGTGAGTGACGTTTCCACAGGGCGTCACCTCAGGTGGCTCCCTCCTGACCTGAGAACATGTCTTTTTTATACACAAAATAAGCTGACCTATATGAGTACCTAAAGGAAGAAAAAAAAATAGATATTGACAGACTGCCAGATTTCAGTGTCAAACGCTGGAAGTGAAAAGGTCTCAACACACGTGCAGTGCCGTTTTAAAGTAGTGAATATACATTATGTAGGTGGGAGAAGCAGCCTGAGACCTAAAATAAACAATATTAGTGGTTTCTAGACAAGGAAGCTAAAACTGCACACTACACAGCAAGTAATTCATAAGGTTCAGTTTAGAATGCAGTGAACAGTTCAATTTCCTAAGATTACATTACCGTTGGCTTTCAAATCTTTCTATAAAAGAGGGTAAATAAATCACATTCATTTCAGTCATCAGGTAGATTCTTTTTCAACATCTTCCAAAGGGATTTTCGTTTGAGCACTGTCTGCAGGTAGAAATAATGATTCAAAATAGCTCAGTGTTCAAAACGGTTTGCTGTACAATTACCTACCGCAATACAGATACACTATTGTTCTTGGTTTTTTCAAAACAAAGCTGTGAGATTTTTTTTTACACTTCTATTGACTTTATGACTGAAAGGAATGAACAAGATGAAGTGCATTTCCGACTGCTTCTTTGTGTGCACAAATTACAAGATTCCACCTACGAATATGCTTGTCAGAATTCATACTGCAAGAACAGACATGCTTTCTGTCGCTCGCTGCATAGACTCTGCGTTGTATCTGGCACAAGGGCACCATTCACATTGCAAAACAGATGTGCTCTGTGGAGGTTTCTGTAAACCAACATCTGGAAATGGGGGCTACAGCATACCCATCACTACACTCTGTGACCGTGCGGTACAATGTGCTGCGATTCTGTGATGTTCACTCTCTTATTTTCATTCAATAACCTGAATGGTATCTGTACAGCAATTACAGACAAAGCAGCTAATTTTGAGACATACACACACTAATAACTGTAACAGCAAGACAGGTTCTGTACAAAACAGCGGTGCAGCATACTGAAGGCAGTTGTACTGAACAAACATTTCAGATGTTAACTACTATATTATCATTCTGTCAAAGCTGTCAGGTGTGACAGTAGTAGTGGTAGTAGTACAGAACAAAGCGTTACACTATTTTTTCAGATTTAGAACTGGCAATTATTTTTTGTTATTCCCAGCAGATTAGGAACAGCCATGTGCGTCTCTCGTCTACGCACCCCCTGGCCGAGCACAGGTGAGACACAGGAAGTGCGCCATTAGTCTTTTCACATGCCACAGCCCCGTACAAAGAGGTTTGGTGCTGACTGCAGGACCGCACCCCTGCCAGCACCTCGGAGGCCACAGGGGGCGCTGCTTCTCCCACGCCACCCTCTCCTCGGCGGTGCTCGGCCAATTGCGCTCCTCCGTTTGGAGCACCCCAGTCACAGTCAGCTAGTGACACGACCCAGGCTCGAGCCCGCCATCACCGAGCTCAATACTCATTGGGCAAATGTTACTGGCCGAGTCACCTGGGAGGCCGCTAGTGTAACACATTTATAAAAATACAGATTTGCATTCAGATTAAACTGGGGTCGGTGCCCGGATATGTCATCTGACTGGAAGTCCTTTTCTGGTCTCCAATTCTATCACTTGATCTTGCCTTTCGATTAACTACTGCATACCTTCTCATTCAGAGCCACACTTCCTCAAAATTCAAGGCTGACCCTACAGTCCTTTTTGTAATTAGGCAAAAAGTATGGATGCACCTCTGAAATTTAAGTGCGCTCCCATTTCCTTTGCTTCTGAATTGCCAACCAGCTTGTCCACTCTGCGTTTTAAATGACTCCCACTATTAAGTGCTATTCCAATGGGTTCATGTTAATCTTCAAAGGTCTAGATCACAACTCCAAACAGAGCCTCCACCCTTGGGCAGTAAAAACTGTATATTTTACTGCTGCTTGCACTCTGTGGAGCTCACATATCCTTTAAAATGACTAAACGTGGAACCATAATGACCTTTAATATAAATCCCTTGTAATGTCCGATTATGCAATGTATACTCTTATCTAGCAATAAGTGATGCCACTTGTGGTATTGAGAATTCAAGAACTTCCCCCAGATAATACCATAGGAAGTGGGTCTCTGATGAAGCCAAGGTTAAAAAATTTTCAAGGCAAGGTTGTTTAAAAATTCCGATTATATATTTCAACTATGTGTCCTTAAGGCCACCTCTATATCTTGCATACCAAGTTTTATGTGAGTATTTTAGTGCCCTATCGGATATAGTCCTAGCCTCCACTCCATCAGCACTCTGACTGTGTACAGTATACATAAATATATCTTTACCTAATAGCCGTGGAAGTCAAACACTGAACTTCAGCAGGGAAGAGACTTAAGTTTGTGCTTGGAAAGTTGTTAATGTTATAAATCACAGTTAACAGAGCAATAAAAAAAGGTGATGTTGTGTTTGAAAAGATCAGGACAGTTTTCAGAGGACAAACTACCTTTGATTTCTTGGCTAGAATTGGCTACGACCTGCTAAAGCTCTGAAACAACTAGCTCAAATACTGTGAACCAGTTTGCATTATACTGTACACAGGTGACAGGAGTTCATATTCAGCAGTCAGATGTTAATTATTCAGTTAGTTGTGAAAGCTACTCATACCAACCTTGAGTCAGCTCAGAAGCCTTGAGGGACAAACTGAAGTTATTTTAAACTATACACAGCCAGCTGTTGTTCACAACTTCAGTTTTCTCTCTCATACAAGAGAAAACAGTTTTTGTGGTGCCAAGAACGTGGAGGTCTGCAAGCCATTAAATATCACTAGAAGCAATGAGAAAGAAAGCATGCATGGAAAAAAACAGTAATGTGTGAATCTGAAGTGTGTTGAATTGTATTGCTTGTGAATTTCAGTACATCATTAATCCTGAATAAAGTCTATCTGTTTTATTTTGTGTGAAGTAGAAATGCAGAAATATTAGCATAAACGTGTTAATTAAAGAACCCAGAAAGAATCGGTGCTTCTTCTAAGCGGATAATCGAAGGTATGTGAAACACAACACTTCTCACAAGCGCCAGCTACAATTAGTTGAATTCACTCATGCAGGTCGTTATTGGGAACAACAAAAAAAATAAATAAATCAATTATAAAAGTTGGACTTCCACATTCGGTCTAGAATCTTATAAAATATCTGCAGCTCCCAGGTTTGCATTATTAGAAATTCCAGGCAGAGAGGCGGAGTGGATTCAACAGCAGTTCGCTGTCTGCTGTGAGCTGTGTACTGTCAGGATCCTAGACAGCTTGTGAAGGCAGGAGGGGGCTCGAATTGAATGTTTTTGCTTCTAATTTTAATAGCCATCTCCCTCGTCTCCCATGGAAATGAAACGGGAGTCTCAACGGGACTTTTTCCTCTTGGATGTAATAACAAAGGCTATTATTAATTTGCAGGAGGAGGTGCTGTGATGAGAAGGAAGGCAAAATCTTCTGCGTCTCATCTCGAGGGTACGCGGCTCTCGTCCCCCGGAAAGTGGAAATAACACGCTTGGAAGCCGCTGCGCGCTGCCCCATCATCGGAGAGCGGAGGGGGGGGGGGGTGGGGGAAGAAAAGAGAAAGAGAGAGAACACAGCACTCAAGACTGGAGCGCAACCCATTGAGAAGGACCCAAAGAGAATGGGCGAGGGAAAAAAAAAAGGGGAAAAATCCACACATCGGAAACAACCCCCCCCCAAAGGAAGACCGAAATGAGGTCTGTGCACACAAGCCTTTGTTCCAGTCTGGATCGGTGCTCTGTGCCGTAAACCGCAGCGTCCAGAACTGCCACTGCATCACCTGAACTGCACCCGCCCTCCTCCGTGGCACACGAAGACAGCTGGGCGTGCCGAAATACCGAGCCACCCTCCGGCTGCTCGACCGCACAGCAAGGGTCACAAAAACCTGTCTCCTATTGCCGATATCCTAAGTCTCTCTGGAAAAAAAAAAGGACTATCGATGGATCTGAACCCCCCCCCCCAAAATAAAGAAATCTTGCAAGGCGAACTTCAATTAAAACCTCAAGTTGAGCTTTTTTTTTTTTTTTTTTTTTTTACACTTTGTCAGAGCCACGGTGTCAAGCTTGTTTGTGCCGGCAGTCGATGCGCTGGGCTCTGACAGATGTAAATTAAGTCATTTATGGAGCTTCGGAGACTTACGTGTATTTAATTCCCGCCAAGTTAAACAGGCGTCTGGAGGCAGTCATTTCTGGAGTATCGTGATACTTGTCTGACAAATAAATCACATCCTTTATACCTGTAGGTAAACAGAAGAGAAGTAAATTATTATCTGACAAGCCACAAAGCCGAGAGCAGAAGCTTCCAGGCAGTGTACACAGAGTGGCAATGGCTTTCTTCAGCCATTATCTTTTTTAATTCAATTCTTTATTTAACCAGATAAGCCCATTGAGAACAAATTCTCATTTGCAGTGATGAGCTGGAGTGCACCCTTTCCTAGAGCAGGGCATTTACTGGAGCAGTACGAGTGAAGAGCCTTTCTCAAGGGTACAACAGAGGCATCTTCCCACCCACCCGGATTTGAACCCACGGCCCTCCGGCCCATCACCCCAAGCTCACCACAATTCCATGCCACTGCCCAGTGGGGAAAGAGGCTAGAAGCCAGCCAAGAAAGTAATTAAATGTCAAGCATTCAAAACAAGAAGATAGTGTGGAAGTGCAGTGGTTATCTTTTAATCACAGGGCCTGACCCAATCAGGGGGTAACTGGTGCATAAAGCTCTCCGTCTATGAAACGTACAGTCAAGTGCGCCGTTCCCCCCACTGGGTCCAAAGAGACAACAGGGAAACAGCAAATGTAGCAAAGGTCAAACACAAGGTCACTTCCTGCGCTGGGATTACAAACTGCAGAGTCAAGCACTCCTTTTTAACCACACATTTGCTCTGCCAAGTAATGTTATACAGTCAACCTTAACCACACATTTGTTCAGCCTAGTTATGTTATAAAGGCAGCAGCCAAATGAATGCTTGTAGGTACCCATATTAAGCTACAGCAGCCTACATTCATTCATTTCAATTGCAAAAACTGTCCTATTGTGTTGAGTGACATAAAGCTACAAGCTAATAATACCTGCTGAATACAGCTTTAAACACAGGTTAAGACATTGCCTTTTATATAACCAAAGGAAAACACGATGAAAGTAGCCTGTAGTTTGCTCTATTTGTCATTTGGATTTTTCATTTTTTTCTGCAGAAAAAGAAACTATTTCAATCCACAGTATACTGGGGTTTGTTTTTGTAATCAACACAAAAATGCGAAAATCCAAATCAGACTGGAGCAACTGTGCGATGCATATACTGCTTGCATCAAAGGCATGTACATCATTTTTTAAGCTTTGCAAATAAAATCCATTGCTTAGTACAAAAACTGTATTAGTAATATTATGGTACACAACAGTATTACTGAAAACAGGCTACAGAGACCTTAAGAGAAAATGAGAGTACAAAATAATGCAAAACTTTCATTTCTATAGTACAACAGCAAAAGAATTGTAAAAGCAAAAACGGTTTATGAGATAATATGGGCTTAAAAGATGAAGAAGAAATGCTAACATGCTAACATGCTAACAGAATATTTTACTGTGTAAAGTGTTGGACTGGATAAAAAATGACAGCAATAACAGTCTATGTTTATAGAAGGAGCTCCATCAGTCTTGAGGAATTTCACCACAACTGACAAACTATGAGCCTCTACAGGGGCTGAGGCTGCTGAACACTAATGAATCACCAGGCCCTGTTGGCATTTTCTCAGTCACACTCATGGAAATAAGGAACAAAGGTCCCAGCTAGAACACCTCAACACCGACCTCTGCCAGGAGCCGGACCCAAATACTGGAGAGCTGCAAACTTAATACCAATTAAGAGAGACGGAGATAAAACTGAACCAGGAAGCTGCAGCCCAATCAGTCTTTATGTTTACCGCTCCTTGAACACTAGTGACAAAACCATCTTGTTTCAGCAAACAGCCAACTTGGGCTTAGATCAGGTCTGGTTTGACGTCACTTTCTAAAAACCTTCGAATGAGCAACAAGAAAGCGTTTGTTAAGAAGCCCCATAAAAGATTCTCCAATTAAGAAGCCGTAGGAAACTTGGGTAATGGATGCACATGGGTCAAGAGCTGCTCCACGAACAGGAAGCAGCACTTCATCCTGAGGGGCACAGCCACTAATTGGGCGTGTGTAGGCAGTGGTGTGTGGCAGGGACCCCTTTTAGATCCATCGCTCTTCCAGATCTATATCCACGACTTCGATTCCGGCACAGTTAGCACACGAGTCCGATTTGCAGCCGATACAGGAGGGAGAGGAGCTTTTACACAGAGACAACAGCAAGCAAATTAGAAAAAGCCATGTTGAACTGTGCACCCTGCACATGCAACTTAACATTAATAAGCATACTGATCCACACGAGAGGCAGGGACTCACACAACACAGAACACGTTGAGTGATTCTGAGCTGCATTAAAATGATCTGGGTGATTTGTGTAGATCTGGCTTGTAGGACTCTATGCTCCTTTGTGCCGATGACAACTATGAAGTGATTTTGCACTACAGTTGTGTAGCGGGACCCTTTGTCTATTGAGAGGCTAACTAAAAGCCCCAACGATGAAAGACAATTTATAAAGATGATGGGTGTCTCCTTTGCCAGGCAGGCATCTGGAAACCCTTGTGTGTGGGGAAACTTTGTAATGGCTGTACTGAAGGGAAAGCACAGGGCAGCAACCTTCTCAGCCCAACCTTGTAGGGAGATACAAGTAATTAATTGAACAAAAAAAGTTGTAACGAGAAAGGCAAGCCCTCAGCATGAGCACTGAGGGGTGAGAGCTGTTGCTATGGGAGACCAATTCCTCATGGGGCTTAAGCAAAAACCATAACATACTTTTTAAATACAAAAACACTTTACAGTTTTATGCAGCATATTCAAACTTGTGTGTGTGTGTTTAAGGGTGGCAGCAGTAGGTTTCTAAGATAGTCATAAACAAAGTCAAAATAAACATCAATTCGTGTCAAAGCTGATCATTCCTGGTCCAGGTTGCAGCAACCCAAACCCTATCCCAGAAGCACAGGACACGAGACAGGACCACACCCCAGACAGGACACCAGTCCATCACAGGACACAAGGCAGGACCACACCCCGGACAGGACACAAGACAGGACACCTTTCACAATATACAAAATAACAAATATAACTCAACATACAATTTTGCTTGCATTTCTTTCCCATAACTTCCGCTGGGTGTGTCTATGAAAACGATCTGTGCGAAGGTACTATAGGGTCAGCCTCAGCACATCCAATGCAGGCAATGAAAAAACATTGCACAAAAAAACTGAACCAAAGTATAATCCACAACAAAATAAAAGATAACAGAACACATTATAAAATACATCTGTACGTTAAAGTGTATGATCTTTCGCAATTAAAGAACAATCACATTGAATAAATCCACCCTACTCTGACACTAAAACAACTGAGTCTTCTGAACACAGTAGACTACGAGGGGACCCGAGTCACATATTCATCCTCAAAAGTACTGACTGCAAACCTTGCTTCTTAATTTTAGAGCTCACAAAAAAGCTATATCTGTAATTTACAATTTAAAAATTCTTTGTTTGCTATACCATTATATTTGCTTGTTCTGTTCGCAATACGTATATTCTCCTTCTACTGCGTATGTTTAGATGCAGGCTACAATTGATTCAATGTCCCGACCATCATCCTTAGTGCCATCAACAGATCAGGAATTTTAATTAAATTAAACACTAGGATATCAATATTCTAACTGTATGAAACCACTATCGTGAAACAAAAATGACTAACTGAATGGCTCCTAAAGTATGTCCTTGATAACGTTTGTGAAAATGCAGAAAACTTTTTTTTTTCCAAAGACGTCAAGACGTCTGATATGCAGAGTGCTTTCCCGGTCTAATCAGATACATCTTGTTCTTTGAAGAAGACCACCGGAATTCAGGCCACTGTGGTTATCAACTGCTTGTCACAAATGCTTGTATATCTCATTGTGCCCGATGTTCATGACCTGCTTGTGACAAGATGTGTGCTTTTAGATGATAGTACTCCGAAAATGTTGCCTTTCTACAAGTCCTCGAGAGGCGAATGCTGACAGGCACTACTACGATAAGTGACAAGCTGAAGGCACTGGGAGACAACTGTTTTGACCTTTGTGAAGTCATAAAGAATTTCCATAATTCTTATGAATATGGATGATTATTTATGCAAGTCTCATTTTTCCCCAGTGAATGAAATGACACACTTCACCTGACAAAAACTACAAGCTTTTAGGAGTGGAAGACAGCAGGATTTTCTTATAGCCAGACTTTCATCCAGAACGCCTCTTTTAAAGTCAGCATATAGTGGTCCAAGTCCAACAGAAGTCACAAAGATTCTGTAAAAACAAGCAACACTACAAAATAATGATTATCTTCCATAAAACGAATCGCATTTAAAAAAGGTCTCTAAAAAGAAATGTTGAACTTTCAAAGACTTTGTTTCTTAATTTGTACTAATTCCTAAAGGCCGAGTTTTCCTACGTTTGCTTTTGTGTATGGTTTCCCCTCGAGAAGAGTTTAAATCTCCACCAGAAAGGTTTTTCTCCCTCACCATCACAAAATGTGAACCACACTTAATTTAGTAAAACTACGAGACTAGAGACTCCAGCGTTTTAAGAAACACTTGAGCAAGCATCATTCTCGGAAAGAGGTTTTCAGGAGGAAGAAATGTCCAGCGCTGATATAAGAAGAGGGTGGAAGTGAGAGACAGCACGCGTTCGCTGATCGATTAACGGCAGGACCCGCTGGCCGAGCTGATGAAATACCTGCCTATCCCCCCATTCCTCCCCTCTCTCTCGGGGGTCCATCTCTCGCCAGATAACGGCGGAGGTTGACTCACTTTCGTCTGCGACTCTGCCGTTCTGCAGTCACCTGTCCTTTGGATGAGAACAGAACAGCAGGGACATAATGTTCCCTAAATGGGCTTTTTAATAATGGGCCACTTAGGATTCTCAAAAGATTTCCATTTTTTATTCTGAAATAACAGGGGATGCCAAACTCTTGTTCCCAGGAATAAAAAATGCAGTTCTTTTAGCAGCAGGGGATCTAGCGCAGAGAAAAGTAGGATAAAGTCCTCTCAATCTAATAGAAAGTATGAATTGCACCATAAACTGCCATCGCAAACGAGGGGGGGGGGTGATTTACGCTCCCTGGTTTCTGAAAAGGCGAGAGAAAAACTTCTCAGGGTAAAACTCTCTCATCCTTTCGCTCATCCCCCAGCTCTAGGGTTGACGCACTGCGTTCAGGCGTGCCCCACCAACAATGGAAGATACTGCCAGAGCTGTAAACAGTTGAGAGATCCACTGTTAGCATTTCAATAGGAGGGGATTAAGGAAAACAAAGGGAGCAGAGGAGCTAATGGGAACACAATAGGAGGTGTTGGATGAAATCAGGAGAGGGGTGAGAAAAAAGGACCAGAGAGCCACTAAATTAGAAGAGAAAGCAACTACAGCATAATTAAACAACATTAAAATGCAATCACCATTTCACATACTTTTCCTGCCTGCACACAGGCCTGTAATTTCACTCAATTTATTCTCCTAACCTACAGCAAGAGCTCATATCAACTGAACAAAACTGACTCCTACAGACCCTGCTCCTGAACTCAATGAGGCTATTGGGACTCTTATTAATCTGCCACTCCAATCATTTTCCTGCCCATTAGAAACACACGTTCCCTGACATATTTAGACAGTTCGTGACTTTTATCCTGTTCAAGTTCAAATGAATGTCTGTCCTATCATATCTGTCCAAATAAATACAGCATTTAAATAATTAAGGCCAAGTAACGAGGTAGCAAATACCCTAAACAAACCTGATTTGATCTATAAAATGACAAAAGCTAAATATGGCAACGATCTGCATTTTGGCAAAGACTTCCCATTTCTGACATTGTTATCACCACTGAAAATAGGTGTTCATTTCAGAGTCTAACCATTTTATTATTAACAAATAAAATAAGTCTAGAATTGGGCTTTAGCTCCTCAACACCCTGGAATCTACTTGCACCCACTCCAATTCCAGAAACAGGGTTTAAACCCCCCCCCAGTGTGTTGTGTATATTGTATGATGTATTTGTCTTGTAATTTGCACTATGTGTATCCTGTCTATAATGTCTATCCTGTCTGTCCTGTCTGTATTTGCACCGTGGACCAGAAATAATGATATTTCGTTCCACTATATATTTGTATATGGCTGGAATGACAAATAAATGGGAACTTGAAAAGGGTTTGTTGTTTTTTTTTTTACTTGGCTGAACGCAGCATTACTCATTTTACTTCGGTTCCAAACAAGTCATTTGAAAGGCTTCTCCCCTCTGCCTTTTTCTAAATCAGTTCAATCTGGCTCGCTGAAGAACTCCACACGCCGAGGTGAAGACCAGCAGCTCCTGACTTACGAATGAGCCAAGAGCGCCACCTACCCTCCTTTTCTGTACCCACAGACGTAACCCTCAAGCTTCCCTTGTGAAGTTTAGAAGCCGAGAATGTTTAAAGCAACAGTTGATTCAAAAAGATTTATACATCTGAAGGAAATGCACCCATAAAATGAGTTACACGGAGCTCAGTTTGAATGTACTCTTTAGTTCAGGAAGCTTGTGCTCCTGTGTTTTCCATCAACTATAGCTTTCTACTACTTTTTCACTCTAGATATGAGCTCCCATTTAATTCCTAAAGCTGTATTTAAAGGATTTTACCTGTTCATACAACGTAAAAGCTCGGATCCATGGTCTTTCCAAAATGCTATAATTTAAGAGTCCTTGTTTTGACAAATAATGTTTTGCACAATTAAGCACAGTGTAAGTTTGAGTTGTAAGAACTATGAGGCGTGCTGGGAAAAGGCAAAAAAATCGTATTAAACACGGTAATAAATTTAGATATAAATACGAATTGAGCTTCTTATTTGTATTCGCTTCTTAATAAAAAAAAACAAAATGCATATACAGTAAGTGATTAAAAGTACAGTAGGACACCCACACATGCACAGCAGCTGTTGTCTCAATCCTTTTGCTGATATCTAGCTATTTCAGGGAGTAAACTGCGATTTTACTGGGAGCAAGCCGTGATCAGATTTCATCTTGGTATGTGTATACTAACAAGATTTATGAAATGTATCTGCAATCAGCTGTTTTTTTCTTTGATGGAGAAATGAGAAGTGGAGGTGAAATAAACATGAACGCATTAAAGAAAGAGGCAAGATGCTTCCTAATGACGTGACAGCCTGGAGATGTAGCTTATACCCCCACTGTGCAGTGGGAAGGAGGCTCGACAACCCTCTTAATGATTAGAGGGTGAAACTTCGATCCCATTTCAATATGCAGCTTAAGTTAAGCCTACAGAGACTCTGCATCCCAACACCAACAGCAGGGGCTCCTATAGAGAAAATGAAGAAAAAAAATAAATTTGCGGAGAGAAAAGCTAACCCTGGGATTTGTTCCTGAGCTACACAGAAAGTACGGATGACAAAATTCCGTGGTATCTCCGACTGCATTTGTTTTTAGCTTTCACCCCACGGGCATGAAGTTTTCAGATCTCATTCCCTCTGGGGGTCAGTTCATGTGCACTCCAGCTCCCCCTGCTAATTTAAATCTGTTCAAAGTAAACAAGGAACCTTTGAAAAGAACAAAACCGACAGTAATTAGATTCACTAGACATGTTTCTCCTGTACCCTACACCCCATCTAGAAGCACTTCTAAAAGAAAGGATATCCTCAGAATCATTAGTCAAAGCAATTAAGCTAAGAGAGGAGACACACCTCGGTATCATTCAAACACACAGGGGAAAAAAAAAATACCGAAGTGGATATTTGAGCTTATTGCGAATTTATATTTAGATGCTTAAAATCACGCTGCATTAGAAATCTGCCAAAGCTGACACAGTCAGTTCCTCACCTGCTTGGATGATGAGTTTTGCGCATTCGTTACAGGGGAACAAGGCAACGTACATCGTGCACCCCTTCACGTCAGCCGAGTTCTTGTTCATAATTGCATTCAGCTCCGCGTGGCACACTGAGAGAAAGACGACGGCAGCATGGTCAGTGCTATTTAAAACCAACGCCCTCCATCCGCAGCACATACAAGTTCTTATCAGAAAGTCGGCGAGAAGACGGAGTGAAGAGATGGGTGGTCTCTTTCCATCAAAATATTGAAAGACAAAAGGAATGAAATAATGATGGGAGGCAACCACTGCACCCGGCAAGAAAGGCCCTACATTCCCTGGGAGGACACACCAACTCCACAGAGCCAGACACCGAAGGGCAGAGTCCTTGAGGTCAGGGCGCCACCATGCCCTTGTGAGCAAGAGCATTCATCAACATACTGTAGGGCTTTTTGTCCTTTACGTCGGACAAGAAGCTCGCGCTGCAGACCCAAATCTGGTCAGGTATTCAGGCAGCGGGTAAGCAGCCCACCCTTCTCACTGAATCTGACCCGTCGTGACCAACTGGAGACGGCTGCCACTGTCGCAGAAAGAGCTCAGCAGTTCATATTCCCAATGTTTGGGGACTGATAAATTCCACTTTATTTCATCATACAGTAATTAAGTTACTGTTGTGGTAACAGTTATTGACCAAGTGCTTTAAATGGAGTAAAACCCGTAACCAGCTCCGCAACAAACTGCCAGCAAACTTCACTCCATTGTATTCGCATTCCCAGCACGTTTCCACAGCGTGGAACTGTCAGTTATCTGGGCAGATTGGTTTTAAATGTGATCTTTATTATTTGGGTTTTTTATTTTAGTAATATTAACAGTCATTGTATGAGACATTCAAAGTTGTTTCATCACAAAACAGACAGACTGTGTTCATTTATGAATGAGAACGTGCATACTATTAAACACCCATTTAATTTGGTATTAAATTAGCACCGTTTACCTGCAATGATGCTTATCTGATGTTTGGTTTCTTCTTGTGAAAAGGAGTTAACATCACTACTAAATGACTGAAAGCATCAACACCACATGGGCCTGACAAAACACATTTTGTTTCAAATGGCAGCCTTTAACACAAAATTGATATTTATTCTGTCGAAAAAGGAACCAGTCCTTTTCACAAGGTTATGATCTTTTGAGAAGAAAAGAAATCTCGTAACATTCACACTTTTAATCATGACGGCTGTTTTCAAAGAGAACAATGTTTCCTACTAATAGGGGACTGGTTTCTAGTTGATGTATTCTTGACAGCTGTGTGTGCATTCCCTGTGGTTTCTGTCAGATTTGTACTTGAATACCATTAAAAGAAAACACCCTTGTGCTCCAGATAGTGACGCAAACTGTTTTCAATTACCTTCAGAAGCCTGCCGTTTTGTGATCGTCCTATATTTCCACAATCCAAAGGTAATTCACAAAAAGGACAGACAGCCCAAGACCGATTTAATTCTGAACTGTCGCTTTTAGGTTCGATAAAAAGTTTTTTTTCACCTGCTTATCCACGTCTAAAAAGGAAGTGCAGCTGGCCGTCTGTAATCAACCGCTCGATTTAAACGCAGCATTGCTTCAAGTTGTGCGTGTGCAGGTGTGCTGTGCAGCCACCAGCGAGGTGCCCAGCCAGCGTGGGCTAAAAGCTGTGGCGTGTCCTTCAAATTCAGCCAAACTTCACTAATTAGATGAGCTGCGGGTGAAAGGATGGCAGAGAAGGAGCCACAGCTTTATCTCAGCCAACTGTGAAGCCTTACCCCCCCAAGTCTCAACAACAAAAAAAAAGAATTATTCCAAGCCAAGCCGCGCCTCACGCAAGAAGCTCGACACCGCGAAGATGAAATCCGTTTGCAAAAATCTTTTAGGATGAAAGTGCTGCACAAACAATTGAGACAATTTTCAGACACAGCTGAAAGACTGACTCACTTTCTACTGTCTGTGTTAAGAGTGTTGGACCAGAAGGAGAATATACAGAACGGAGGTCTTTTTAAAATGTTTTTTTTTTATGTCAGTACAGAAATGTTGAAAAATTATAATATTGCAGTAAAATACGAAGGGTGCACTACTTAGGACGGATGAAGCTTACACTGCACGATCTATAGGGAATATTACTGTGATATTTTTCATATTTACCTACCCAATAAAAATCTGTTTTTCATAAATCTGGACCATGCTGACTAAAGTGTATAATTTCTATGTAAATGTTCTTCAAGGTTTTATATTAGAGTGGAAGAGCCCAGAACACAGGCTGGTTCATGTCCTTTTGCTAATTTAGTCGGCAAGGCTTCACAACTGCACAGAAGGGTTAAAAGGAGCAGCCGAATAACAGCCAAACAAATCCTCTTACATCTTACTTCCTCAGATTCTCACAGCGGCTGAACTCTCTGTCCTAAAGGATTCTTCCAAAGAGGCATCTGCTACCTAAAGAATGTGCCAAATTCAGCTTCTGGGCTGCTATTGGACTGGTTTATTTTCTTGCGAAATGAGCGCTGGCAGAGCTCTATAAACTACACTGAACCCTGCCAACTCAGAACATGCAAACAATCTCACACCAAAAAAAAAAACAGCTTCAAATTCCAAGCTGCCGGTCTCCCTAAAATCCTTTTAAGCGTTGTCAAAAACTGTTTTACTGCACGTTGTTGTTACCTGAATAACCCTCCTCTGCAACGGAAAAGCCAAAAACAACGTGCTTTTAATGTTGCAGATTGGGAAGTATTAGGAACTGGTGCCCTCTTCAGGTTAAAACATCCTACTTCACTGGAATTAGGTGTCTGGTGTAGAACAAGAATTAATACAGTTCTGTGAGATTTAAGTTTGAAAGAGACCTACAAACCCAACTGCTTTTTAATGAGTGTACATGCTGACATCTCGTAAGATATCACAGCAAAGATTCACATACAAGAACCTACAATCTAGAACAGGCATGAAAAGACGGCATGCTACAGGCCAAAGTCACTGATCATGCTAAAACGCGCAGCAGGGTAAAAGCTTCTTGTTTCTGGTAGTATGCAGAATATTTATGGAGAGGAGTCTCATCTACAGATTCGTAAAATATAGATCTGTAGACGTTTTTTAAAAGCATCAGAGCTGATGTGCAAAGCAGGCCTTTCATTTATCCATACACCCCACTTATAATTCCATAAGACACCTGGGTTTACCTAAAGATTTGTGGTGGATTAGCACGACTGGGTTTTTATGGTAAAAGAATAGACTCTGTTAAAAGCTTTGCTATGGCTCACGTTGCTCTGCACTCCAGAAGTCTACCTGTCCAACCGGGTCTCAAACCCGATAACTGACGGCACGCAAGCAGAGGAGGAAACAGGGGGAGAAGAGGAAAGCGGAATCACAAAACTTGATGGGAGATGTTTAAAAACTAAAAGGACCCCCTTGACACAGCAGGTTCAATCTCCTTCTTTCGGTGGTTCTGTTTCAGAGCTGGTTTTGCCTTTCCCCAGAGGCGAGGTGCGGGACAGGAACAGCTCACTGTCAAACACTTTTCTCCGTTTCCACCGGAAAAGGCAGGAGCTTCTTCAAAATGATCCACCAAGGCCAGAGCTTTCATGCAAGCAAACGAAATACCAGCCCCTGTGGGGTTTTCTTTCTTCCCTCCTACATGGTTCTTACATCTTCTCTAAATCACAGCTCGGGCATCAGCCCAACCTGACCAACCTGTCCGTAGGCACAGTTAGAAGAAAACAAAACGGCCAGCTTCTGTCCAAAAACATTCATCCTTCATACAACCAGACTGCTATCAAAGCCACTTCAGCACACACGAGCAGCCAGCTTGACGGGCCTCAGTCAGAACTCCTTACCGTAAGGGTATTTGGTATCCAGCCTGTTCGCCGCGGTCCGATTCCAGGGAAGCAGGTCATCGTTGCATCCATTAGGCATTCCATTATAGCCGATGCCCACAATTTTGTTTTCGGGGCTCACAATGCAGGCCCCGACCTACACACAGAGCGGGACACAGTCAGACAGTCAAACAGACCAAATGCCACAAATTCTGTGTCATGGTGGCCACAGCCTTAAAATATGCTAAGTCTTGGAGTTTCACACAACACGGAGCATGTACATTGTTAGTTATCCTCAAGTGCAGTAAACCCTCAATGTCTTGTGCTTCAGGTCAGGTTTTATACCTCAAGAGTTTATCTGCAACATGTACGTTTTGACACAATCAAATTATTTAGAGTACTGAAAGTTTTGATTAAATTATTCAAGTCAAAGTACAAAGGAGCAGCAGAACTAGTGACAGCCCTGTATATTCTACTACTGCAAAATACAGCGTCGTAGGAACAAAATCACCACATGGATACACCTCGTGCAACAAACTTTTACTTGTTGAGAATAAAAAGCTTGTACGTCTGAACCAATGGTAAAACAACGCAAAAAACTTCCCTCTTCTCCTCCTGGTGCCGAAATCTTTATCGGCCCGGATTTAACTGCCTGCCTTGTTGAAAAAGTCCTGACCTGCTGTCCCGTCATAAGAAGATACTGCTCATCGCTTTGTTTAAACTTGGTTACAACAGAAGCTTTCAGTCAGACGATATTTGCATCTGCAATTATGCTACAGTTTAGTCATGGACAGGGAGACCAAAATCAAAATAAAACGGTTTGTGCTGTGGAGCTAAAAAAAAACAAATATGTAATATAATACAAATGTTATGAAGGCTGTAATTTTAGCCACCTATTATTCACATCTACTTGACACAGGTTCAGAAATGCAGCTGCCAAGCCCAGTATCACAGGGCTGGACTGCTGAGGTTTGGCATGATGGAATAAGCAATCTGGGCTCAGTCTCGCCCCACTTTTCCCATAGCTGTAGTAAAACAGCCACTGAATCTTCCCCGGCTGTGTGAATGCAAGACGGAATTGTTCACAGTCTAAGCCTAAGCTGCACTGTGAAATTTTGGTCAGCTTTTCTTCTAGTTGGGGAATCCCAGTCACAGTCGGCTAGTTACATGAACCAGGCTTGAACCCGTGATCACAGAGATCTGCGCGGGCTCAGGCAAGTGCCATTATACAGATTGAGCCACTCAGGATGCCCCAGTTTGCTTTTTAAGAACACTCCGTGAACTAAGAAAAAAGAGGCTTCTAAAAAGTAGTTACGACAGTTCGTTCAACTGCTTTCTTTTGCTACAGAAATTTGCCAAGAAACACAGAGCTCCTGGGAAAATCACCATGTCAGTCATGGTAAGAAGTAATCGTTTCTCTGAATACTTCAGCTTTTATCAAAATAGCTTGGCTCTAAACACAGAAGAACATGGCCCGCTTTGTAAAATGGAAGATATTTTGGCATAGAAGGCACTCAACAGGAAATGTTGTATGCTGGCAGCTCAGTTCCTATTTTGAAGGGTAGACAACAGGAACACAACTGCCCAAATTCATCTCTGACAAAAAAAAACAAGCTGTGATGGTTCAATAGTCAACAAAGCAGATCTCATTGCCAAAAACTGTCTGACTTGTGCCAGGAATCCCCTCACTTCCATTTCAACCATTCATTTTACTTCTTTTTTTACTAAAGTTCAAAACAGTACATAGCACCTGCAGTCTGCAATCTGGCAGTTTAGTTTCAGAGCAACAGGACACCAGTGAAGGCGGACTTAGAAACTGAGAAGGTGGGCTGCAGTTAACATTCCAGAAATCATTTCATTTCAAACACAAAAACAAAGTTGGAACTATGTAGAATTTAAAGTAAAAAAAAAAGTTTCCCACTGTATCCCACACGCTTATTTTAAATGAGCAAGTAAAATATTCAAAGCAGAACCTTAACTAAAAAAAAATTCACACTAAAAGTATGAGTGACACCAAAATTCTCATGCGACTTAGGCTCCTGTCGGGCATACACACATTCTGATCTCTTAGCAGCAATATCACATGATTTTCAGTCCTATCTGACTAAACAAACTTGCATGAAGTCGGAGACAATTACAACAAATCCAAAGCCATGCTTTTGATCATGAAAAATGACACCCATTACACAGGCAGTCAGGACCTGGATTCTGTGAGGGTGGAAAAATGAAAAAAGAAAGGAGAGTGGAAAGCACTCTTGATTACAGAGCAGTTATGTGCAACATACAAATTAGAATAAGCGAAAACCCTTACAGCAGAACTGGATACTTGAGGGAGGAGGGGGTGAGCAGACTGGCAAACTTTCAAAAACATCTCCCCCCTCCTCCTTGTGTACTGTCAGAGTCTAACCACAGCTAACAAACAAGCGCACCACCAGATTCTCAAGCATACAAATTCTAATATACAACCTACTGATATGTGACTTGACCGTCCCACCGGCGCTGACAAAGCAGATAATCCTTACCTTTGCTCATTTTTACACTCGCTGGGCAAAATACGAAGACCCTCCCACACACGCAGTATATAAAGGGGTAACCACCAAGACCAGCAAGAACAGCTCAAACTGGGTGTTTATTCTGTGCGGTTTCTGAAGTGCTTGCAGTCCGAACTCATCCCCTTCTTCCGGCAGGATCGGTTTCTTTCGGCTGAGGCTGGGACGAGGGCAGCGGAGAGCGAGTCTGAGCCGTGCCCTCGGCCCGCGTCCCTGGTGTTCGGCGGGCTTGAGGTCGGAGATTGCTCCGGCCAGGGAAGGGGACGGAGGTCTGTCTGGTGCTCCTTCAGGAGAAACCACACATCTCCCACCACCGAGTGACGGGATGGAGTTTCTATGATCCCGGCCAGCGAGGGCTCTTGTCCGAAAACCAAACAAGTCTTTCCGGTCTTGTTCATTTGCTAAACAGATGTTTACCTCAAGCAGACCACCTCACTTAAAAGAAGAGAAAGCACAGGTCACTGACAATCTCCCAGGACAAGATCACAGGTCCAGACCTCACGAACTGGAAAATAACCAGTTATCCCCTTTAAATAATGCTCTGAATATTACTGCCCCCCCCCGAAGGTCCTCTGTCAAAATGTTTGACAATGATAGGCATCATTTAGAATGGAAGGAATGTGATAAAAATATGCTAATTATACGATAAAAGCTGCTGGAGTTCCACAGAGTTTCAGTTCGCAGTTGCTCAACGCTAATGGCAAATTATCGTTAACGATCTGAATACACCATTGCACATTTTATCAAATCTGCCTCATGATTTGGTCACAAATTATATTTATTTTACATCACATGCCATTTACCACAGCGCGCAGTAAGCAATTGAGCATATTTACAAATTTATTTTTAGTGGTAAAGCCTTGTGGAATGATTCATCTTTTTAAAGGCAGGCATACAAAAATCCTAACGTTTACAAACACGGTAGAGAGCAGAGCTTTGTAATAATGTAATGTGTAGCACCAGTAACTTGCAAAAGCTATTTAGCCTCTACCTTTTATTAGGTACCATCTGAAAATAGTTGCATTTTAAGGAAATGGCTCAGGCTGCGGTAAAGGTTAGGGTTTTGTTACAAACGCAACTGATCAGTAGTTTGTTCCATCTAAAATGTATTAGAAATATATTAACAACAGGGTTATTACCCCTCAAATAAAGTGGAACTGTTTAACCGAAATATGACAGGATTTAGCTGATACTTCAGCCAAACTGTAAGCCACCATAGCACATGGCATCGGCCTCATCAAATCATACTTTTCTCAAACTCTAAAATGACTTGATATTATACTGGACAGGACGAGACTGAAAACCAATCTCAAAACTCCTGTTAAAAATAAGTGATGTCAATATGGTGTCATGTCAATACAGTGGATTATCTAAGAACTCAACCTAACTTCAGAGCTACAAGCTTGCTATATATCAATGCCTGGTTTGTTGATGCAAGTCAAAAATGATCACATCAGAGGACATCAGTAAAGAGCAGGTTCCATGCTATGTAAAACTGGGAAAGCAATTCTTTAAGAGAGTCTCTTGCCATAAACCTAAAATTACCAGTGCTTTAACAATGCAGTATATATCCTTTGTCTATTTTCTGTATTAAAATACATATTAAAATTTTTTAAACTACCCTGATCTGTTTAAAATATTTCACTTAAAAGTTCTCAGGAAAAAGAAACCTAAAAATAAAATTACAATGACTCTCAATGTCAAAACATAATGACATTTTGTCTGATTGATGTTTATCAAAGCATGTTGCTTTCTTCTATTAAATCAAAAATTATGACACCTCTTTTGTGGAGGTTACTATTTTGACAATAAATAAACTGCGTTGGCTACTGATGTTTTATTGGGGACTGAAGGATAGAAGATAATTTGAAGAGACGGTTACAAGACAAAAACAGTTTGTTTTAAATTAAAAACTGTTTAAAATGTTTAATTGAAGGATTACTCAAATACATGTTTAATTAAATGATTACTCAGATTCTCCACATAAATACTACAACACCTGACATGACTGTAAATTGGCATTTGTAAGTCAAGGTCAGGATAAATTACTAATCTGCTTTTGTTGATGCTCTTCCCGTGCTCAATATTCAGCAAAGAGTACTTCAGACTTAATGTAGCTTTTGATCTTCAATTTCAGAAGGGAATATGCTACACATTTGAAGGCAAGTGTGACTCACTCCAGCATAAAAAAGTCATTTTTAATCAAACTTTTCCATAAAACCATAGATACAGAAAAGAGTATGCCTCGCTCTTTTATGAATAATAACCTGCATTTCGTTTTCTTGTCTTCTGGGGGCAAATTTCTTCCTCAAGGTCGTCAGATACATTGTTGTAGTAACGTTGTAGTGAATAAAAACCTGCCTTGGACTCCCACTGTGCTGCATAAACAATCAAGCTTCACAGCAACATGAAACAGATACCAATTTCCTTTCTTCATAAAAAAAGAAAGGAGCCCTTTTTATCCTTGCTAGTTTTGATCAAGCTGACTCAAACTCCTTTTTTCGCCACCCTGCTTTCCTAAGATCCAGATAACGTAGAGATCTTCCACCACACATGAGTCATTAACCCTTTTTTCAATTCTCTCCTTTTAAAAGACTTTAAGTTTTCTGGCAGTTGGCAGGCACTGCAAGTCCCCTAACTCCCCATAGCAGGTGCTCTGTACCCCACTGCCTGAGAGAAAGACATGCTGAAACCAGAATGGATTACAGGAGCCACAGACACCCTGCTGCGAGACTCTCACACTGAGTTTTCTCCCTCTCTCTCGGGTTTAGGCTTCTCGTAAATAAGCAATACCAGCCTCCCTCCCATCTGCAATACGAGGGGTATAATTTTACAGAAGACAAATGTGCAAAAATAGGCATTCTAGACACTAACGTGTGAAAAAAACAACTAAAAAAAGAGCATGAAAGCATGACAGCTTCCTTAAGTTTTTTATTTTGGCTAAGCAATATTTAATATGTATGCTTCTGCATAGGCGAAGATGGTTTTAATATAAAAAGTTCCCAGCCACAGATGGATGTGTGCTTTCTTTTTTGTCATCTGCCCCTTCCAGGAATCTCAGTAAAAATCTGGTTTAAGAGAAACCTGGCTCTAAATTGACCGAATTTTTTTGTCTTTTCCAGCCTGGGGCTTTCTACTAACCAAACCGCATCACGGAACCCGTTTGATTTCTCTGAGCAGCAAAAAAAAATATTCCTCACAATCAGTTCAGTGACAGCATTTGTTACATCCCCAAACTCCTACTACTTCAAAAGTCTGAACTGCTCTTCTCTCCTTTGTAAATTCGTTTTTTCTCGAAAACCCATCTGCTCTACACGGTAACATCCCAAATTCAAACATGAAATTAAAAACTAAATCCGACAGGGTGCCGCAGTAAATGAAAACTGACTCCTAGACATGCTTACTCACTACACTGCTCATTAATCCCCACATCTCAACTTGCCAGCCAAGCCTAAAAAGCCAGCTGATGATTTATTGGTTTCGCTTCCAAAAGAGCCAGCTACCAGATTGAAAGACTTGATTCGAGTGTGTCAGGTTGGTTAATATTTAATGGTTCAGTTCACATTAAAAACCCAGCCAGCAGGCAGCACACAGGGTGGTAAGGAAGAAGGGAGTCGATATTGATCAGCCTTAAGCCCCCTGGCCTCAGCCCTACCTGAGAGCTTGGATCCTTGCTTCTTTGAGCTGACAGGAATGCAACAGCCATGAAATATTCAGGCCACTCCAGGTAGTCGTCTCTTTTCGTGCAGGGGGCTGCAGCCTCAGACCTACAGAGCACGGAAAAGCACAGACACATCGGTGGGTAACTGTTTAACACCGATGCCCCCTCATTAACAACAACCGACGGTCCTCCATCTAAGAGGGAAGCCCTTTATCCTGAGCGTCGCCCCTCGCCCAAAACAGGAAAAATCCCGAGCCGATAATCAGATTAAAACGTAGCTGCCCGACTTGTCAGCTGCTACCCCATGATTGCAAGGGAAAAATCCCATTATGCACTGGTCGGCTTCTAACACTCATAATCATATCAAACAGCAGCGTCTGGATTTTTAGGGCCCACATCAGCAATTACTCCATTATTACTATTCTGCACTAAACTCGCTGCTCCAGAGTGCTTATGGAGCACTGTGCTTAATCACCAGCGTAACAGTAATGGCACCAACTAGGCATGTAATAGATAATATCCTATGGAGCTCCTTGCTGTGTGAACAGAGTCCAGAACATGAAATTTAAAAGCAGGACCACCTGCCTGTAAATGAATTGGAATGAGAAAGCTGATCTGTTAAGTATCCGTCTATCTTGGAACCTAAAAAGAAAAACGGGCTTGCAGGAGAAATCTTTCATCCAGCAGTTCAGTCCCCTCAATTGAAATACAAGCGCAAAAAGCAGTAGCGAAGACTCTTTGAACATTTTCTCTTTCGACATCATGGTGCTTGTTATTATTAAGATGAAATCTTTACTTGGAATGAATTTTAGTTCGGAATTTACCAATGGCTTGCTTAAAAACAGTCTTTCTTTATTCAAAATAACTACTAAGATAATACAGAGCATTCTATATCACTTGTACACAAAGCACTAAACACAATGTGGTAAGAGAGACAAGACATTTTTAAACTTAATTCCAGCTTCATCTTAGTGGGATTTTCCCCACTGGATAAATATATTTTAAATAACTGTGAGAGAATATATATTTCCAACAGTGATATGTTCAAATTTATTATTGCTTAGTATCACAAATTATAGTATTACTTCATTGTAACAGTATAATAAGTGTTTATTACTTATTTAATTGTGTTATATAAAAATAATGAGCTACTTAAAAAGACTGTGAGGTAAACCCACCTCAATCCTCACAGCTTCATGGCTCTCCCCCAAGTTCAAAGTGCCATTCAGTTTTTTTCTTACAGAAAAGCTGGTGACCATTTCATTACACTTGTGCACATGACAAATAAGCCGAACGTCCGTCCCTTCAGCCTTGGGTTCCAGGCGTCCTACCGTCCCTTCAGCCTTGGGTTCCAGGCGTCCTACTGTCCCTTCAGCTCTGGGTCACGTGTCACAGGTGCCCTACTGTCCCTTCAGCCTTGGGTCCCAGGCATCCTACCGTCCCTTCAGCTCTGGGTCACGTGTCACAGGTGCCCTACTGTCCCTTCAGCCTTGGGTCCCAGGCGTCCTACCGTCCCTTCAGCCTTGGGTCACGTGTCACAGGTGTCCTACTGTCCCTTCAGCCTTGGGTCCCAGGCGTCCTACCGTCCCTTCAACCTTGGGTCACGTGTCACAGGTGCCCTACTGTCCCTTCAGCCTTGGGTCCCAGGCGTCCTACCGTCCCTTCAGCCTTGGGTCCCAGGCGTCCTACCGTCCCTTCAGCCTTGGGTCACGTGTCACAGGTGCCCTACTGTCCCTTCAGCCTTGGGTCCCAGGCGTCCTACCGTCCCTTCAACCTTGGGTCACGTGTCACAGGTGCCCTACTGTCCCTTCAGCCTTGGGTCCCAGGCGTCCTACTGTCCCTTCAGCCTTGGGTCACGTGTCACAGGTGCCCTACTGTCCCTTCAGCCTTGGGTCCCAGGCGTCCTACCGTCCCTCTACCTTGGGTCACGTGTCACAGGTGCCCTACTGTCCCTTCAGCCTTGGGTCCCAGGCGTCCTACCGTCCCTTCACCTCGCACCAACATGTTTATTGGCAGAATGATCATGCAACTTCTGACATTCTCAGTGACTGGCTAGTGAGTACACAGTCTCCCGCCTTCCCTTCTTTCACAATCATCTGACGACTGTGAATCATCCAGCTACAGCTCTCTTTCCCTGTATGCTCCCTGCATACATCTTCTGTTTTATATAGCTGAAATACTGCACACATTTTAAAAGGTTAGCATGACAGGGCTTGCACAGCCTCACTCTTGTGTACCTGGCACAGACTACAGACCATTTTATATCCCAAAACCACAACTGCACTCAACGGGAGCCTGAATGCTCTGTTATTATTGCTAATTAATTTTGCTGTCACTTTTATCCAGAGTGAATCATATATGCAACCATTCAAACAGCTGGGCACTTTTTATTTGGGAGCAATCTAAGCCTAGTACCTTTCACAAAACTGTTATCTTTCTACTTTATAATGCTTCATGTTTTGGTATGGGATGGCCCATACAGTGGTTACAGAGAGATAGGCCAGTACATTTAAAAGTCAGGCTTATACTTGGTCAAGTAATTTATTTTGTTAGACAGTATGGTGGTTTTGTGGTTCGCTCAGCACCTGTGTTCGATTCCATCTGAAGTGGAGTCCAGGGTTGGTTTTCCCCCACAGTTCAAAGACATGCAGTCGTGTGTGTGTGTGTGTCAGTCACTTAAAATTGCCAGTCACCCAGTCCAGGTTATGGTCTTGACAGAGAACACAGGCAAGGCTCTAGAGAGGAAAATCAGTTTACCAAGTGGTTCAAACTGATAGCTGCCCCAGCACCACTGCACCACCTAATGAAATCTCTTCAAGGGGGTGAAAAGCAGTACTGGGCAGCTGACAGGCAGAAACCACCAATGGCCACTGGCCAAGTATGACTGGTATGAGTACAAGTCCTTCACAGGCACACCAGGCAGGTATGTTGCGTAACATCAAGTATTTGGCTAGCATGCTCCTAGTCTTATAGAGGCTTCCTCATGTCCTCTTGGAACTGCAGCATCTCCTTCTGCATTACTTCCCCGATTAACCTCTGGCCTGCTCTGCTACACAGCAGGGGCAGCATAGCAGAGAAACAAGCTGATGGAACAGCTCTCACAGGGGACGGTCTCACACAAAACAATTAACTCCCTCCTGGAGGGTCCTGAGCAAAGCCCCTCTCAGTTACAAAAACAAAGAACCTGCAAACAAACTCAGCGCTCACTTTTTGGACACTGCTGTTCACTCGTTTTTAATACGAAAAATCCTCAAGCTCATTATTTCGCTTCCTCATTACGTCTGCCCGGGTTGTAAATAAATCTATTTGCTCCCCCAATTTAAAAGCAATGCTAATTAATCAAGCCTACCACCTCAATTATTTTCGTTAATTTGTTTTGAAATACAAATCAAACAAATTTCCAACGCAATGCAGACACTGGCATGCTGGTTAATACTGCTACCTCACAGCTCCAGAATCCTGGCGCTGAATCTGATTTTGGACTTTCTTTGTGGAGTTCAGTTGGCATTAAACCAGGTGGTCTTGCTTCCCTCTCACCTCCCAAGAATATGCTGATTAGGTAGACTGCCATCTCTGAACCGTCCCCATCCAGAAAAGGGCCGTCCTGTCCGGGATAAGTGGACAGATTATGTTGCCTTTTTCCCCTTACAACCTGTTTGCAGAGCATGAAACTAGACAGCCCCTGTTTGACTGTAGGCTTTTCACTCCTCTGCGGACTGATAGTCTTTCAAGGTGCTAAGTATTTCTTTTCTTATTGACCTTAAATTCTAAGCAGTCCATGCAGAAATTGCGCTGAAGGCAACAAACCTTTTCCCCCCACACTTCAATAATTTCCAGTAAGCACAGATTCCTTAAGAATCACAGTCCAAGCACACTTAACCTGCAGCGTCGATGCGCAGAGGTCGAAGCAGTATTTTGACTTTAAATCTTGAAGCAAAAAATATCCCTAGCACAACTAAGATGTAGAATTCACTTAAAAGACGTATAAAATCCCACCCTGTCAGCTACTGCATTAGCTACTTTTGGAAATCTCAGAGCACGTTGTCATTGTGAAGAACTGAATTTCTGAAACTAAATTATTTCCCTATTTAATTCCATTCAGGTCCGGACATTGACAACCCCGTCCGCTTGTAGATAAAGAAGGATAGGGTTTACTACGGAGAACCCTTAGGTGTCGTTCTGCATACAACGGGGGATAAAAATTAATTAAAATAATTAATGAACGAACAAATAAAATGTTGGTTTGATCCTCCAGCCAATATTCCTAGTGACCATGACCGGTTTCTTCACGCATCTGCAACAGGGATTAGTTATTTAACAATCCCCTAGTCCTGCTCGCTATATAAACTTCCTTTCGTTTCATCTCAGCAGTCGAGGATACCTGCGTTTTTGCGATTGTAGATTTACACATCGCTTTGTGCTGAGCGCTGATCCTACAACGGGCAGATCTGAAGGATTTCTAAATGCAAACACATTCAAAAACCTTTTAATGTTTTTTTTTTAAAAGAAAACCCGCTTTAAAAATGAACATCGCAACAGGCAGTTTTGTTTTAAAAAAACAGCGTTCGCTGGGTATAAAAGGCGATTGTTTTAAAATGTCACAAAACAGGAAAACAAACGCTTTTTCACGTCTCAAATCAGCTCACGATAAACCGAAATCAAACATTACCCATTCTGCACGGGAGCTGCGTTGCAGCGGTCTTGCTCCATAACTCAATTTTCTGGCCGAAATAAACGCACCTCCAACCTCTTAAAATAGCCTCTTGTCTTGCAGGACTTGGAAAAGTAACTTCTGAAGTACTTTCCCGCTTTGGCAGGGCTTAGTCAGGAAGTGATTCAAAGTGAGCTGCACCAGAGAAAGCACTACAAGTCCCAGAAACCAATAGCGCCCGTAACAATAACGTAAAGCAATAATATATATATATAATAAAAATAGACGGACATGTGCATTTCAATGAGGGTATTAAATGGGACGTTCCCCCAGTGCAAAGCACGCATTGAGGCATGGACTGATATTGAAGAAGAGAATGACCGTTTAGACTCGTTTAGGGAAACCTGCAAGTCGTAGGGTGCAATTGCCCAGGGGAAAGGTGGGGTGATCTTATAAGAAAAAAGACAACAACTTTCATTTACGTTTTAAAACCTCCTTCTTGTGCTATGCGGGACTTTTCGGCAGGGTCTGCTCGGGCAGCCCGTGAAAACGTGCAGCACTCCGGCGTGTCCACTGTGGGGCGGTGCTGCAGCTGTCATTAGGGACATCCGGACAAGGCAGCGAACAGAAAAAAAAACCTGGCATCCCCCTTAGAAAAAACCGTGCTGTGAATCTCTATTCGGCTGTGCATGCACACAGCGCCTTTATTAATTGCACGTCCCCTTCAACCCATTAAAATAATGCCGTTTAAAATGCAGCCGTATTATTGAATGCATGACTATTTCAATTTCGAGTTTCAAGTTCAAGTTTATTGTCATTATACTCATACACAGGTATATGGTATAACGAAATGCTATTTAGCTAGCTCTTAGGAAGCAAGCGGTACAAAAAAAAACAATACAATTATAAAAGAAAAGAAAGATAGAGACAACAGGCAGTGTGCAAAACAACAACAGGTAACAGGTAATGTGCAACGCAACACCAGATGTGCAAAATCATACATCAACAGAATGAAATAAAGGATATTTGCAGAAATAAAAACGGTCCAAATGAAATGCTTGAGAATCGAAGCTATTCCAGAATGGCTATGGATTGATAAATGCAGAATTACTGTATTAGATTAATTCAGAATAGCTGCATATGGGTATGGTTTTATAGAAGGGACCAGAACGGAGTGGAAATATATATTCATTGAAATCCAATTTGGTGTCTTTCAGGAAATATTTAATTCTTCAATTTTTTTTAATTTAATATCAAACAAAAACAGTTAGAGGCAGGGAATGAAAGAATGATCTGTTTTGTTGTAATCAGGAAAGTGCATGGGCACCAGTTTTTGTTTAAAGACAAACGTAATACATTCCAGTAGTTCACGTTCAATAACGTTTAAAAAAACGTTTTGAAATATCAGGTTTTAGCCCCATTCATTCCTTTTAAAACTGCCTGTAACTGTAGGTTACTTTTAGTTTTCACAAGACAGAGATTGATAAGAGAGACCAGTTGTTTTCTCGAAGATCCCGAAAATTGTGCAGAGAAGATTGTTTCATTTTTCATTACTTTGTGGATGCACACCCACTAGGGCCTGTGATGAGATCAGCATTTTGGTCTTACGCGTTACCTAATTTGCAATTTAGGTCTCTAGGGTCAAATAATACAACACACACAGTAATTGAATTCTTTCCAGTAGATATAGTACTAGTTTTTTAATGCCTCTCAGAGCGGTTTCCTTTCACAGAGGGACTATACAACAAAGCAAAATTAAGATGTGGACCTTTAAATATTTCAGTGAGTGCTTCAGACCAAACAAGGTAAAACTGTATTTCACTCTATCAATCCATCCATTTTCCAACCACTTTATCCAATACAGGGTTGGGGGGTTAGGTATGTAACGTATTTTATAGCACCCTGTTTTTAATTTATAATTTTATTTAACTGCAGAAGGAAAATACTGCTGTTATATACTAGCATATGCATGCCATATTATACAAGTAAATCTAATACTATTAATAAAAAGTGATATTAACACTGTGCACTTTTTTATTTTTACAGCACACACAAAGTATTCTGCATAGTTATTTTTTACCATTACTGCTGTCTACTGTATAAAATGGAATCACATAGCAAATTTCCACTTATCCAATACAACAAAAGGTTGGGAAAACAACAAGGATCTTTGCAGCTAACACGAATAATACAAGTAGTTTTCAGGATGACAATGGCCGACAGTATCGGTCTCAGAAATCAGACGTTAATTGTGGCCAGTGCTAGCTGCTAGTGGTTAATCCATCCAAGGATCTCATTTAGCCCTTTCTTGAAAAAACAAAAACAGGGTTAACACCTTCAACAGCATGGCTAGGTAGCCTTTTCCAAACTTTCGCATTCTTTCAGGTGTTTAAAATCTTAAAAAGGCATTGGTCAATTCACCTGGGGACCAGTCTGTCCATCTGTCCCTACACAGAGGGCTTGGGAGTCCCAGAACCGCCACCTCAGTCATGTCGTTAGAGTTAACTCCACAGGATGCGTTAAGAAACGAATAGATGGAATTCTTCGATTATTAAGGGCTTAGCAACCAAACAATCGGAACAACAAAGCAAATACGTGCTTGCCTCTTTGCATTCGTAACCTTTGGTGTTGTCCATTGCTGCCTGCTTCAATGGAGTGTCCTTTTCTACCATTACTGGCTCATCTCTTTGCATATTTTGGTTTAAAAGGTGCTGTTCTCTTCATTAACCTGACCTTCCATCTTATGTTGCTTGACTTTCCACTGCTATTCACAATCAGTTTAAAGACAGAGCGATTGTACTTTATTTTTTCTCTTTCATATTGTCTCTGAACTCAGGGTGGTCAATTATTCTTATCGTTTACAAACGTACGGTTAATTCGTCCAGATTGTCTCTTTAAGATACAGTAAATATGGCTGGGCGCTGGGCTCTTTTGTTTTATTCCTTTCATCAAACAAGGGGATATGCGCTATAATATCTTCACTGCCATCCAGCAAGGCTTGTATTGACCATGCTGTTTAAAATGTGATAAACAGGATCCGTCCTTGAGTTTCTGTCACAAACTGTGGTGCCGCAAACCCACTTTGTTTTAATGGGGATAAAGCATTACTAATGAGCATCCCATCTACAGTATGTTCCTGTTGTCATAATGGATACGCACTGTTCCGAATTCAATTGTGAAGCAGCAGACAGTAACTGCCACAACTGGAGAATAACTTGAAAAGATATGAAGCAGATGCTGCCCATTGTAAAACTAATTAGCACCTTTACAGCTCCTCATAGTCTGAGAGTGATCCCCTCAGCAGCATGCTTATTAAAGTTTTTTTTCCCTTTAACTGTAGCAGTGCAGACTTCGATGGGCAATCATTTCAGGAAATTAGAGCAGAGTATTGCTGATATTAGATGAGTCACTAAGTCAATAAATGGATGTTTTATTCCAATGTACTGTTACCACTTCGGAGGAATGCTTGGAGGCACTGGATATAATGGATGATTCAAGAGGAATTTTTACACTTTTAAAATGTAATACTCGGTCCCATTATGGATCCATAAACATCTCAATAAAGTGTTTTTTCCATCTCAGTAATAGTTGTACAACAACCATATAACTTCATATTTTCGCTGCAATGATTCATGACCTCTGTCATGCACCAATGAATCCAGACCTTCCCACAGAGCAACTGAAAGCTGAGTTATATCTCATCTGTCCTCAAGGCACGCTTCCAAAAAGTCTTTTATTCTGCAAGCTATTACTCAAATCATATAATTCTAGGCATGCACAAATATTAATTTTCCTTGTCATTATTCCTGCCTTAGCTGCTCTGCTGAGAGGCTTTCAAATCGTACAAGGACACAAATATTTATCTAAACTAAAATGTTACTGCCTTGTAAACACCCAAGTAAGGATACGATTCTAAAATATGTGTGGACATTTCAGGCACCTAACACCACAGGGCAGTATTCAGTATTTGTGGGTTGCTGGTTAAAGCATTTTCATTGGGAGATAGCAATCATATACCTTAAAGAAGTGGTTATCAGGAATTTTACAGTAGTCTTCAATTGTTAGAAATTGAATTTGTACAAAAGATACATTTTTGCCTGCATGTTTGCAATCATGCAAAATGATTCCATCACTGGTAACAAATTAAGGCTTTGTTTTATCCAGTGTGTGTTCAAAGCTTTAAGGACTCTGGAACAGGTGTTGATTGCTCTCCCTGAATTACATTTGTTCAGTACAAATACTGAATATAAGCAAAAGTTTTGCTTTTAAAACTTGGATAATGGCCTATGTTGATTGAAACGTGGCCTTCTGAAAGTCTCAGTAGGTTAGTTCATTTTTGTATTTTATTTCAGATAATTAGTGCTAGGGAGGTTTGATGTAAAAAAAGGCAGCAATGCTTTTTTTTCTTAAGTCAGCACCATCATCTTTTGACTTTGCATTAAATGCCAACTGAAAATCAGGCAAACAGCTCCCATCTGCTTTAAACTCACATCTACAATTGCTGGGATTTTTTAAGAGAATTAGGGAGCAGTGAGAACAAAACATTCAATTGAACAAGGGTGTCTCATTTGCAGTGTATGAATTTACAGGAATGGCATGCACATGGTGTTATAAACAAATACATAAACAAATGAGGCATTTAAGATGAACTGAGAGTCAAAATTGCTATAAAATGTAGAACAGGGGGCAGGTTAAAGAAGTGACAGAGTAAACAAAGTATTGAGATGCTCAGGACAGTACATGTTAAATACTGTCTCCAGATATCCAATTTCTCAGCTTTTGCAAACAAGGAAACCCCACACAGCAATATGGTTGTTTTAAGTTAAAATATGTGGGTATATTTTGATGAGCATATTCCCTCTGATGTACAGTAAGGTGAAAAATACCAAACAAAATTGAATCTAGTGTATTTACAGTTAATGATGTAATTAACTCAATCAATAAGTCAATAAGTGTACTTGATTTCCATATTGGATCTTTGAATATTACTGTAACTCCAACCTTACTACATTTGCTTTGAGAAATATAAGGTACCAATACACAAATTAACTGATATAACAGCATTTTTGTGATGCAATTATTTGGGCAACATTGCCCTCTTATAAAAAGTGCTGTGTTATTGTGCCTACACTGCATGGAGCCTTTCCAAAGATCTAAATCTGAGAAACAGTGCTTTTTGGAAACTCACAACAAATGTTGATAGCCAGGTGAGAATCTTTTTAACACTCTTAAAACCATGGGCAGATAGTTAAAACTGCTGTTACAGTATGTCCAGGCCTGTACTTAGTAAAATTAACTGTGCATTATTAAACACTGTTTGCATCCAAACACAGGATCACATTGTCAGCTTCAGGATCAAAACTCTTATTTGTAAACTCTTAAGTATGATTTTTTGGAAGATATAGCTTAATTCTTCATTCCTGTCAGAATTGCTACATAAGAATTCAATTTTCAAAAATTGCCGCGCAGTAGAAATGTTTTCCAAGAAAATCTTAGAAAAGCCAGTATTTGTCCAAATATTAAATTTGCCTGCTATCAAGGGGAACATATTTTAAATATAATTTGAATAGGAATAAAAGGAAGAAAGCAAAAGACTCTGCCAAATCTGAAGGATATCATCTGTGTCCTGGGAATTAGTAGACTCCAGATTCCTACAATTCCAATATATATATATATCTTTGGTCCTCTCTCCCGCACATTGTTATCTTCTCTTTAACTAGGAAATGTGTCTAAAACATTGACGTGTTTTCGCCTCACACTGTAATCCATTTATATTGTGCTTCTTGCTGTCATGAGAGTGTTGCAGTCAATTGTCAGACTTTTTTTTGTCAGTATTTTTTAAGAAACGTACCTTCATTTAATCATCTGTCTCTGTTTTCATTAAGCTAGTCATCTTTGGATTGGAAAACACCCAGTTCTTCAATACTTAGGTAGCATAGAGCTGAAAGAGAGAGTGCAAATCTGGACATTATCTAGAATTCACTTTTAATTTACTGCTAGTCCTCAAAGTCCGTTAGAGAAAGCATTCCTAGACAGCTGCTTTAGGAATCTGTATTGACAGAGATGCATTGTTCATCTGCTATCTGTCATGCTTCCTTCATTTAGCTGCATAATATCTGAAGGATATTATCGCTGCCCTGGAACTGTTGAAGGTCTCATATCAAAAGCCAAATAATAGAAAATTATTATCAATAGACTTTAAATGAGCTGCTCCACTGCACAGATTCCATTAATCATGAAAAAGTCAAATCCTTCCTGGTAGAAACTGACACTTTAGGAAAAATATAAATATTTAAAAAGTACTCATACAGTTACTGATTATGCAAGAAAGCTTATTAAACAGTATAAAGCAAGAGTGAAGACAAGAGACACCTGTGATTTAATATGTCCATAATCATAAGCACAAGCCAATAATTTGTGGGATGTTAATTTGGCTATCCTAATTTGACAGAGACTGAGAAAGGAAAAATGTTTTAATTGCACAGCTGTCACTAAAGCATTGTAGTTCACTAATTGCTTTAATGAAGGTGTGTCCGAATATTAATAATTTGAAATGTTTCATAAGATAGGTTAATAAAGCAGTAAAGAAAAGGTTAGCAAACAGCCTGGGTGCAACACATTTTATTTTCAGGGGCTGGACTTCCCAGCGCTTGCAACAAGAAACCTTGTAACTCAGAGGCACACGAAGACTATTTTCCATCTGATCCACCTCTGTCACGGGCCACTTGCTTTCACATGCTTTGGGAATGCCTAGATGTTTGTGGCTGTGTGGATCATGTGGTCTCCAAACCTCAGGGGGAGTCAACAGGGAGTCTCCACTGGCACTGTGACTCAGGGACTCTGCCCTCCTGTATTCTGAGTGCCAACAGAAGGCACAGCGATCCAGGCTTTCTCTGATCCACCCTGTAGCAATGGACATACTTAAGCTCTGTACTGCACTGCCAAGAAAACTGCAAAAATATCTACCTCAACGGCATTAGTAAGGGTGATAATCTCCTAGCTCCTGCACCTACCTCATGAAAACTTGACACCATTTTTTCGATGTTTCCGTTTTTACTACTCTTATACTATACTGTTCATCTTTGCGTAGCTTTACGACACCTGTATACTGTAGATGCTTCACAACGCATTGACCGTGATCTCACTGTGTGACACTCAACCGTGATTCAACAAGCTATTACCAGTCAAGGCCCTTGAGAATTACTCTAAGAAAGCTGTCTTCTCAGACAATGGCCCCGCCACTCGTAATGCAGTTTATACATATATTGTGTACTGGGGCATCTCTCGGAGGAAGCAGGGTAGGGAATAGGAGAATACAGCATGTTCCTGAGGAACTAGAGCATAATGAGCAGAGAAATGAAGCTCAAGCTGCAGGATATGTTATTTTGGGCATTTGCCAATGGGTCATTCATGAAGTATTGAGTCAATCTTGTGGACTTCTTGTATGCTTTCGATTCTGGATTATACATTTAATATTTAGGTATGTTTATCCTCTGGCTTTTTTGCTTACAGTGTTTAGCTCATCATTGGGGATCACTTTTATGATCAATGAAATTATATGACTGAGTGCTTTAAGAAAGGTTTAGTCTCAAATCTTCAGAGTCGCCAGATATCAGTCGTTCTTGGGTTGAAATTTCCACTTGTTGAATGTGCTGTTTGCCTTCTTTTGCATTGAGAACTGCCAGGGCTTTTTTAAAAGTCTGACTCTACTTTCCTGTGATTCAGCAACACGTGCACAGTGTGGATTTATTGGGCTGTTTCTGTTTCATACAGTTTCCAATGATTCTAGCACAGGGAATGCTGTGTAAACTAATTCAGGAGTGTGTAGGGTGAGAGCCAGTCATTATGTAAATACACTGTGGTGTTGGCATAGTGAGAGCTGTTAAAATGGAACCAGAATATTTGCATTGCAGCAAGGATAGACAGTTCTTGTGATACACATTCCAAAAGTATGATGTCATCCTTATGGTGCTTGGGTTCACAGAAGAATTATTGTTTTGTATTGTTTGCTGTTCATTTCCATTCCAAAGTTTATGACCCAGATGAATGAAAACATCAAAACCATCTTCATCAGTTGTAAGACGGCATTCTGATCATAGCTACCACACAACAAATAGCATTAGGTACATGAAGATCACAATGCCATCTTCTGTAAGACCTCAAGGCTAGGTCTTCTAAGGCTGGCCTCTGTTTTGTCTCCTGCAAGGAAGCGCTTTGTGTTAGTTTTAATTCAAAGTCTTACTTTGGCACATGTGCAGTGAGGAGCCGTGAATCTTAACTTCCACCTCAAAAGGCACAGCTGAGCTTCAGAGGTGCAGCAGCTCTTCAGCAGTGCAGAAGGTTTTCACAGTAACTAAGTTGATATAACAATAACAATTTGCGATGTTAAGGTTCTGGCTAAAGATTTGCGATACTGGACCCGAGTGACAGCAGGATATGACCTCCTCCACCCTCTTTCTTTCAGGATAAAGCCAAAACTTCACCATCCTCTTCATCGGTGCGGCAAGGTTTGCAGGTGAGGTGTCACTGTGACACAGGCTCTTTAGGAAAACGGAGAAACAGATGCCGCCATACGGGGACAGTTGAACTTTTTACTTTCCACGCTGAAAACCCAAAGAGAAACAAAAACACAGGGGTTCTATCCAAGCTCTAAGCAGAGCTCTTCTCCTGCCATTGCCGGGCTCTGCTGACACTCTGCTCCCCGCGCGAGACAGCAGATTGTGAAGAGTCCCTAGGGTGACCACCCTTCTTGTTTAACACTGTCACCCAACCAGTCACGGAGGCTTTACTGGTCAGGTGACAGCGGGCACCTGAGCTGGGACGGTGTAGTGGGCACGGGACCTGCCACCTTTCTGTCTCCAGCTGCTATGCCAGCATATACAGTACTTTTGTCCTCCTTCCTTTTCAGTTCATCTTCACAAGAACTGTGCTTGTTGGCAACTCAGAAGAGCGAACAACTATTCTCTCTTCTTGGAGTGCACTGAACTAGAGGCGTTAAAAGCCCCTGCTTCTGCTTGTTTAAACGTAAACAGAACACATCTGGTTTCTCTTAGTTTCATTAAGCTTTGCGCCTTTCTCCTATCCACTGCTGGATGTAGTCTCACATGAGTGCTTCATTCAGAGCCGTTCTGATTGGAATTTAATGAGACACCCTGTCTCTTTACTGGTGTAACATGACTTAGAAATTGTTTGCTCCTTGTAACTTCCGAAGCTCACTTTGGGCTGCCGATCTTTGAAATACTTTGAATTGCGTATTTTTATCAATGGTTGGTTAGCTCAGCGTAATTTATTTTGAAAACCTGTAAATTAATTAATCTTTATAAGGATGCATTTGCACAAAGATGCCAGATCATACCCATGTGTATGGATTCACATAAGGCGAAACACAGCAGGGTGTGTTTTTTCAGAGACAAGGGCCCAGATGTGAGTGCTTCGGAGAATGACGTATACATCTGTGGGCAAACTGCCTTACCTGTAGTATCAGTCCTGATAGTTAAAATGAATTTAAATTATATTGCACTTATTAAAAAGAATAATACAAAAATGTATTGTCAATATAATGGCACATAAATTACAAAGAAACATGGAGATAAATGAATAACAAAAAAGTTATAAAAATACATCATACTTGCCTATAATATGTTTGTGTAGCCAAATTATCTAGAAGGCATTTTTTTGTCAAATAGAAGCTCTGTGATATGAAACGCAGTTACACAGAACACGCACTTTAAGATTCCACACTGTTCGGTCTTTACTAACCTGCTGCTGTTTTGATTCCTTCCATGAACATCTGTTTGGCTATCCTCTTCCAGCTTATTCTTCTAAAGTTAACAATCCCAGGAGGTTTTCTCCTTTTGTGCTCTGTCTTTTGAGATACAGCCCAGTGTTGTCGTGGGGGTAATGGTGTGAGACTGGGCCTTGTGTCTCGCCAGATTCATTTGATTTCGACAGGACCCTGGGGGCTCTTCTGGCCAAGGAAGATGGTGGCAATTCGTCTTACGCTCCTAAAATCCACAGTGCACTGTTCATTTAAGCAGAGGAGTGGGTGGGGACTAAGGTTTTGGCCAGTGTTTTTCAATCTTTTTGAAAGACGTATTGTTATGTTTATAGCTATTAATAAATATTAATAACATTAGAACAATTACCCGCAAGAGGGGGCCATTGGGCCCATCTGGTAGTCAGTAGTTAATTGAGCCAAGGATCCAGCTGTTTCTTGATAGAAGCCAGAGGTATCGGCTTTAATAACACAGATTGGCAGCTTGTTCCCATCTTCCACAACCCTTTGTGGAAACACATGCTCCATTTTCTCCACTTGAAAGGAGCTTCTCTGTACTTTCCTCTTGTGCGCTCGGGATTGAAGTTCCCTGTTGATCCTGGCTTAGGGTACAGGTCAGGTGGTTGACTTTGAGGATTCAGAATACCTCAGCCCAAGACCCCATATAATCTTTTCTATTCAGGACTAAAAAGGTCCCTTAACCCTCTTAGTGCAGGACGTTGCCTAGAGCTCAGGAATCACCTGGTCACTCTTTTTTGGACCGATTCCTGCGTAGCAATACACGTTTATATTTTATTCTTAAATTCTAAATTCAAGCGCTCAATAGATGCTTGTACGGTGACGACACGGCCTTTGCCATTTTGACTTCCTGAACTAAAATAACCTGCAACCATTCCTGGAATTCTATGGGACACATTCTTTTCTAATGATGCTGGCCTATGACTTTTAATCCACAGTGACGAGTTACATAGCATGGTACAGCAGTTCAGGCTCTGGCTTTACAACTAGGAGGTTGTGAGTTCAAATCACTGGGTGTGGTACTTTTAGTGTACTCAAGACTACTCTGGTACAATGCTCAGCCATTTTAAGTGGCTGCAAACATAAGCTACTTTGGGTAATAGCATCAGCTAATTAGTAGAAGAAAAGTATTTTGGGTGGATTCTCATTTCTCTATGAAGAACGTACAATATTTTGTTCACACTTGGCTTATGTAAAAAAAATTAGGAACTGTAGGATGCAAATTAAACCAGCCCTTTTAAGACTGGTAAAGCAAATACTGTATGTGTATGTGAAATCCTGGTCAGATTTGTTTCACGCGTTTATGGGGTTTTTGTTATGAGCTCAGGCGCCAAGAATTTGTGAGGCACGTTAGTTTGCACGAGAGAGAGAGAGACATAATGCACATAAACGCGTTCACTATTATTTTGAAGTTTTCGCTTACATTTGATTTATGTCAAATGTTGATGATGCCCACCATAACAACAACAACAACAACAACAACAACAACAAAACACGTTCCCAATTGAACACAGAAAGGAAATTTTAAAACTTAAAAAAGAAAAACCGAGTATTGCAAAAGACGGCTGTCTGTTCTTCCTCCGCGTTTCGCGTCACCGGCAATTAAAAGTTGCTGTTTACTTCAGAGAGGCAGCAGCGGCAAAAAAAAAAAAACCCACCACAATCGTGGAAATGCCAGCAGAAAAACCCGTGCTACAGGTTGTCTTGTCAAAGTTTGCCGCCGAGGAGGGCTGCAGGGGTTAAGCCTGTGGAATGCTGCGCCGAGGAATGTGCATACAAATAGATTTATGCTAATGGTATGCTAATGAGGTGTTGGCTGGGAACACAGTCATGTCTATCCAGACTGTTTGGAGCTAAGATGGAGGACTGGAGAAGGCGAACTGTGGATATGTACTGAGCACTATAGCCCTTAGGATTTCGTCCGTGTTCCCCTCCCCTCCCCCGTACATATGGAGGAACGTTTGGAAGCTGAACATGCCTAGAAAAGGGAATGGACAGCTACCGTTACCGGATGGCTGGGAAGAGGCGAGGGATTACGATGGCAAAGTGTTTTACATCGACCATAACACCAAGCAGACCAGCTGGATCGACCCCAGGGACAGGTAGGTGCATGAGCTGGGTATCCCCAAACTTGAAAGCCGACGTGCACGGCTACAAGGAAGGCACACACACAAAAAAAAACCCAACAACAACAACAACAAAACAACCGGGGATTCCTGTGGTATAAGAAAATGAGAAGTGTTACGAGAGAGGCTCGGTCAGTGGGCGAAAAGTGATAAAAGCAAGTTGGCCGGCGTTAACCCCCCCCCTCAAAAAAAAAAAACTTTGTGACTTTTGTCTTGCGGGGGAGAGGCATGCCCCCTCGCCATACGCTGTCAGCTCAAATGCGTTTAAACAGTTATCTGAACGTCCTAGAAAAGCGCACCGCCAACTTGTGACACTGAGCAGCAAATGACTAGAAAGAACCTTTTGGAAACGCTGTCCGAGGCGCACAATAGGAGGGCTTGTGGGAGCGAATTTGGATGATAAACCGTACCATCTGTATTTGCCTGCTCATAACGCGCTGCTGTCGCCTCTCAATGGCAGTTCGTGCGCGCAGTTACATCCACTCGTTACAGCGGGGTGCGGGTCTCCTGTGCAGCGTGTTACAGTGTTATCTTTCCAAGCCTTGAACTTCGCCGATAGTTTTTGGTTAGCCGGGAGGATCCCGGAGTCGCAGTGATTGAATACTGAAATCGTGGCGTTGATAGGACTGTTGGAAAAGACTCTCTGTGCCGGAACTGCAACGGATAGTTGTACTGAAGTTTTTCCCGAGTTTTTAAGTTGCTTTTTTTTGTTTGGGTGTGGGGTGGCTGCGACCGTTTTCTCATTTCAGGATTTCAAGCGGCGCTTTGTTGGAGAATATCGAATATGTCCCGAAGTCTCTTTTTTCCCCCATCTTTGGGATGGCATATCTATTTCTTAGTTTTTCGCCCCTGTGGAGAATCCGTGCCCGAGTTAGAGAAGTTGGATCTTCTATCGCTTTACCTTGCGTTTCGATGCTGGGCTGATCCATGATTTCAACGTTTAAAACTACTGCTACCTATGAGTCGTTCTATTCGTTTTCCTGCGATCTAGTGTATTTGTTGTCTGCGGCACACAATAAACCGCTGTGTTTTGAGTGTTGGGGCTCAGGCCTTGTCTAGGCCTCATCTTATCAGAATTTAAATGAAATCGTGACTGGGTGAGCTACAGAAGGAAGACCCTGCTCCCGAATAGCATGACCTGCAGCGTTGAAGAAGGAGAAAATGAACTGCGCACTTTACGGGGCGTCAGTAAACTAAACAGATGATGAGCAAATACCTAGTAACGGTTTAACTGCCAGGAGCAAGTAAAACATGTAAAAGTCGTGTAGAAGTTGAAGTGATCATATTTCCTTAAATTCCTAAAGCACAACTCCTAAACAACTCTGAAATGCTCGACTCTGAAACTTGTGATCTTAAGATTGAAAGTGCACCAAAGTAAACAGCCCTTGTACTGTGTATTTGTTAATGGATGTTAGTAGCCCTTTGTGGAAAATGTAATCCACTCTAAAGTTTTGAGTTTTTGTTTTGTTAATATTAACTGAAGGCTTTTCATCACACAAACGTCATGGCTGTTACAACCTGGTCTTTTTTAACGTGTTTTCCGAAACGATGTTTTGTTTTGAATTGCCAGATATTTTCAAAACACGAGGAGTCCGTTGTTTCTAAAATCAGTTTGTAGATGATCTGTAACAGCTTGAAAGCTGAGATGATGTAGCTTTTTTGAGTAGCACGCCAAGTGTTTTTCAGGAAAATAGGTGTTGTCTGAAAGTTATGTCTCCGTGTAATGTGTTAAGGTCCGTTTTAGCGGTTGTAGGACACGACTAGACTGATAATGTGACAACACCAGCAGTGGAGTCGCACAGGTGTTTTCAGCTCCAGCAGCTGAGAGCCACAGGCTCCGTTCCTTCCATTTGAGCTCCTAATTAGCTAATTTTGCTAACTGCTTTCTTAATTGATCCAGTTTAGCACTACTTTATGCTAAATATACATAAAGTCTTGTTGTACAACAAGACCATCAAACATCTTTAAGAACGGGTTCTCTAATTCCGCTTCTGAGATTCTTTAGTCGGGAAAAAAACGAGAGTTCTGTTATTTAATTAAACTGTTTATCTGCTTCATTAGTCAAGATCAACACCGTCTTTTGTCAGTTCATTATTGAAAGATGCCATCACATCTGATGGATAAGGTAATAAAAGTGTTCTGAGGCACACTCGTCCCCTGATTACCAAACATTTAAACAAACATTTACTTTCACCGTGGAGTCTTGTGGTGTTGCACAAGAGGGCTGTCAGTCTTCATTTACACAGGTGTGTTGCTGAAAAGGCAGATACAGCACAGAATGTGGAGTAAGTTTGATCATTAGTGTATTAGATACGTTTTACACTAACGTGTCCGTCCCCAGCACTGTAGAATTGCCTTTTCTAGTTGCTGTTATCTCATCAGTACAGTCCTCTTCAGATCAGAAATCATCCTTTTAGAGTCCCATTACTTTCATTGGTCTCGCGGGCAGTAGTGCCTACATGTCTTCAGAAGAGCTGGACAGTTAGGAATTGTCTGACCAAGGCAGTCTGTCCCAGGAAGCATGTATTGAGGGTAAAAAATTTAGGCAGCATTAGAAGTCTTTATCTGAAAATGTTTGTAAGAGTTTGCTGTGGCTCTGTGGGTGAATTTCAAATTGAGCAAGTGATGCCCCATGTTTTTACAGGATTAAAAAATATGCCAAGGTGCGTTTCATAAAATGTGATACAGCCGCTTGTGTCTACCTGCGCGTAAGTCAGGACGCACTGATTTATCGAGGAGAGCTGTGTGACTCCCCAGTCAACTACAAATTCCAGAGTCACCTTTATGCTTGCCGGGGTACTCTTGCCTCTTACCAAACAGGAAGTCGCTATCAACTACTAACTTTGGCTTTTGCACTCGCCTGGACCGTTTAAAGTCTTGATTTAATCTTGAACCTATAAAACCTTCTGTATTGTGGCCTTTGAGAGCTGGAGTTGAGGCGCTCGGTGTTGTGATTTATCGTCATTTGCCTAGCAGATTTGCTTCTCCAGGGCGGCTTGCAAAATAGACAATAATATACCAAGAAATATAAGAACTCACTCTAATTGTTGAAAAAAGTATAAAAGACAAACGCGGGAATGAGCACATGTTAAAAGCACCATGCCTTTTGAGCATTTGAGCAGGGAGTTGTATCAATTAGTGGTAACTGTTCTCGACAGTGTGAGACAGATTACAGGAGCCATCTAAACAGATGAGTTTTTAGGAGACAGTGAAAAGTGGTCTGGGACTGAGCACTGATTTATGAGGGGAGGAAAGGAAATGCTGCCCTGGAGCCCAGGGTATCTTTACTCACAGCACTTGTAGGAATTTTCTCTCATGAATTATCTTGTATTATCGTCAGAAGAGCCAGCGATCCTTCCAAATACACAGATGCAAGCAATCCAGACCATAATGATAATCCTAGCTGTGGTAAAGATACCATTTCATGAGGTTTTCCTTGCATTTATTACGTAGTCCAGTGAGCTCGTTATGGAGTGTGTGCTCGTTTAGGAGCTCTTTTAAAATGTCAATTCTGAAACCCAAGAAAAAGCTGTCTGGTGTTTGTGTACAAAGACACATCTTGTTACGGGTTGGTAAGAAAATTTCCATTAAAATGTTGCTGTTTTTACAAATTTGACACCCTGCTGCATCTCATTTTCTATTCGTTTTTTCCCCCTCATAGCATTAGTTAATTTTTCTCCTTATTCCATTTCAGAATTCATCGATGTTATTGTACAGGTCTAAAATAGTGTCCTACATCCAGCCGTTTCCTATTTGGTGTTCCAGTTCACGACCGCAGGGGAGCAGAAGCCTTTCTTGGCATCAGGGGGCACAAGGTACACTCTGGACTGGCCAACAGTCACAGGGCACACACACTTACACCAGTGAGAGTTTTCCAGGAGGCAAGTTAATCAACCCTCGTGTCTTTGGACTGCAGAAGGAAGCCGGAGTACCCCGGAGCAAGCCCACGCAAAAATGGGGAGAACATGCAGACTCCACACAGATGGTGTCCCACTGGAGTTGAACCCAGGGCCTCAGCGCTGCATGGCGGGAATGCTGACCACTCTGCCACCATGACACCCCGGTGTGCAGTCATTTGCTTTTATAGTCGTCAGCCCAGCCATAGTCAAAACGGAAGGCCGTGCCCAAAAAGTGGGTCAAATCGCCATACAGCTCACCATTCAGCTTCCTCACACGTTGCCTGTTTCCAGGCCTTCTTCACCACCTCTCCTTTGAGGTGTTAGACGCTCATGAGCTGGGGAGTTTGAGTCACTTGATGGTGTCTGGCCCGCAGGTCTCACTCTTCTTTATAGGTAGGAATGCAGACTTAAAAACTGCCTCTGGCCTCGATGCAGAACTGTGAACTAAACCCATGAATCAGGCAAGTGTCTGGTAGCTTGTCTGTGTTGTGTCATGCCTGTCGTGGATACACAGTGCATGCTAATATTTGCATTGCTGTTGTAGAAGTCATGTGGTGTAAGTGGGTAATTCCCACTTCGGAGTTTGGGATTATTTTAATCGGAGAAGCCTGTTATACCAGAGGTTTCCAACCTAATCTTGGAGAATTCTGGCACTGTAGTTCTTAGTATGTAACCTCTCAGTCGTCAGTTTGAAACAACTTCACATAATTTAACTGTAAGCAAGCTCTCGGGCGGTTTGTTGAATGAAGCAATTTAGAGATCATTTGCAGCAAGTATTTGATCCCTCCTGGGATCCTCCTTAATGAAATTACTTTGGTATAGGTGATCAATAACGTCTGAATGTCCCCAACCATTAGACGTACTGTGACCTACTGTATAAGATTTAGTCTGGGGCTTTCCAGGACCAGGAGACCCATGGGTTAAACTGTACATCTCATAAACAGTAGGATGTAAAAAACTTTGCAAGGTGTGAAAAAATCCAGTTTTTGAAAAATAAACCATTAACAGATTAATAAACACGTGTCTTAAGTATGATAATGCAGTAACGGAAGGGCAAATAAATTCTGTCCTTTTTGTGGGAGAATTGCAAAAACAAAGACTTAGAAAATTGTGGTTAAGAAAGAAGTGCCTTTCTCTTCTCTAATGTCAGATATACCATTGTTTATTAATAAAGCTGAAAGTCTTCAGGCGTTCGCCTTTTGAATTTTCTGCTCTTAGCTGTGACGCCTGATGTTTCAGGAAACAATCACTTTCTGTTATAAAAATGAGCTAGTGTCTCTCTTTGTGGTCATAGTACAAGTTTTTTTTTTATTGTGATTGAGCTGTCTGTGTCATAACTGGGATTTGTGAGTTTTGTATCGGGACCACCTGTCAGGATGTTTCCTAATAGCTGTGACCTTCACCATTGTGTGACGTGTTCTGTTCTACCGCAGACAGCTTGTTCGCTACTGGGTTGCACATGAAAAAAATCTCTGCTATTGTTTAATCTAAAAGGGCAGAATACCTCCTATGCTGTGGTAGAGATGTTTTAATATATTCAGTGCATTACAGAAAGCTTTGGCTCTCTAAAAGTAATCAGTTTTAACAGCAGCAGGTAGCCAAGACTGGTGGTACAAGTGTCAATGCCTTCTTAATGGTGATCAAATGTTTAAAGCACCTTTCAGTTAAACGTGTTACACTAGAGTAGAGAAAATGCAGGAGTTTTCATTTATTGTACAATTGTCAAGTTTGGAATTTGGACAAAGCTGGGACCTTAAACTTTAAATGACTGACTGAATGCAAATTAAGAGTTCAAAACAGCGTTTTAAAATGAAAAATTTAGAATGAGACAATTTTGGTAACATCTCTACCACTTGATATGCATGCGACTTGGTCTGTGTGGGTCCTAATGCCACAGTATAGTGGCGGGGACACTATACTGTAGTGGGCGCCATCTTTCAGATGAGACGTTAAACCGAGGTCCTGACTCTGTGGTAATGAAAGATTCCCGGGCATTTCTAGATAAGAGTAGGGAGTTATCATGGTGTCGGGGCCAAATTAACCCCCTCACCCTTCACCGTGCGAGTAATCTGCAAATGAAAAGTACAAAAAGGGAAATATCAAGTTAGAACATACTGTAACTGTAGTATTTAATAATGCTTCTTGCATTATTAAAAGTGTAGAAAGTAAACTACTGATACTTGAAATTTAAGGTACTTTCTCATTTCATTTGTAGATCAAAATTTGCATCCCCATCATTTGCATCCGTTTTGGGAAATCTGTAATTATTTTAGCAAGTGCTGTTGCATACCTGGAGCCTATCCTGGGAGCATGGGGCTGCCTTTTCCCAGACGGACTCTTGAAAGGGGCAGTTTAGAATAGCTGGGATGTCTTGGGGAGGTGAGGGGAAACCGGATCACGTGGAAGAACATGCAAACTCTACATAGACTCCAAAGGGTGGATATGAACCCCTTGCCCTGGAGCTGTAACGCAGAAGTGCTCCCCAGTGCATCACCATGCTTCCAGTACAGGCGTTTCCAGGTCTGTGCTCGTCAGCTGGATTTCAGCCCAAATCACGAGAGCTCCAGGTTGATGTGCCCTCCTAGACTAGACCTTGCTTCAAGTACGTTTTCCCTCTGCAGCTCTGGTACACAAGCATTGGGCTGTATGTGAGAACTAGCAGACAGACGCCTTTTTAACTAGGACCTCACGCATGCAAACAGCAGTTAACCTGTCGTGTGTCCGTTAACCGAGCTGCTTTGTGTCTCCGTAGCTCCGTGAGGTTTCCTTCTACCAGACAAGGTGAACGGGGCGTTCTTTGTGAGTGGAGTGCCTCCGCTTCTCTGAAGGGGCGCTTGCCCTGTTTGTGTTTTGGTTGGATCTGGTCGTGAAGAGTTAAGATCAGGCCGCTCTGTGTCTTGGAGAGCCCTGTCAGGGAACTATGAGTGGAATCCCGGGCTGCAGGCAGGGAGCGGGTGGAGGAATGTGCAGGCTGCAGTAAACTCCTGTGAACGAGGACTCGCCCGATAACCTTGGACACACAGCCCTCTGTAGGTGAGCCAAGCAGAGGAGGGTATACACCGCAGCGTCTCGGTACCACTGCTCCAGGCCCGTCATTGCCGACTGGTTCTGTTTGATGTAATCTGCTCTGATTTATTTATACCTAAAGGCCTCACTTCTGCACGAACGTGACCTGCTTACTCCACCAGAATGCTGAATTCTCAATCCCAGCTTGCCTCGCTTTTTTTTTTTCTTGCTCGAAATGGGGTGGCAAACGAACGTGCAGTGTTTGGGGTGGGGGGGGGGGACCGATGAGAGCTGCTAAATGTCAAATTCATACTCAAGGTTTTCCGGAAGGCCTCGGCAGTCTCCCAAATGATTTGTTTTTGTCATGTTCATTGATCACGGGGCATTTAAAGGCAATTGTCTGTCGTACCGTTGAGCGTACCGTAGTCATTTAAATAATTGTGTACAAGACCTGAATTTATTGTGCTCTGTGTGATAAATGCTACATTAATCTTTAGAATTAATCATGAATGAAAAACTGTTAACAAGCAACAAGTGGAAATCAAAGAGCATTGATTCTGCTGCTAACAGAGACAAACAACCCCAAACTATTTTTTTTCCCCCATTTCTCCCTAAACGCAGCATAGGTCCATCTGAATTATTTTGGTATTTCAGCCCTGTTTTTGCTCATTGTCCGGCAGGTCGGGGGTTAACTGTCGCTGATGAGCACTTGTACTAATGAGGCAGTTCTTGAGCATACCTTGCCAGAGTGCAGCTCTTGCCTGTCTTTATTTTTCAGCTGAGTGGACTCTTCAAGTGATGCTTGGCTTTCACTAGGAGACCCCAGCTATCTTTATACAAAGACCGGCACGATTCTTAATCTGACAAAAGTTACGAAAGAATGCATTCTTTGACAAACCAGTCTTTGCGTCTCGTATTTAATTTGGTGAAAGGCGTTCACACCTTTTTTTTTCCCCCTGTCGGCCTGGCTGGGTCTAGAGACTGGCAATCGGTTGTTACAGCAAATCATTAATTCTGTCAGTTTGCAGAGAGCAAGTCAACACTTCAACACTCTTGCCTGCAATCAGTCATTTACATGTAAAAGCTGTAAACACCCTCAATTCAACTGGCTTGAAAGTCTGTTGTACATCTTGAAACTTTTCTCATTTGTTCTCTTTGCTTTGTCATACTGTTGTTTGGAATTCCCCCTTTATTTCTTAAAGGTGTATGAATGAGGCAAGAGCTGCTTTGTGTTATCATGGGAAATCTACATACCACACTCAAGTGTAAAGTATTTTCAGAGAATTCACAAATCCTATTTATTCTGGAGGTGTTTTATAAGCTGTTCAATTTTTGGTATGTGCAAAACTAGGCGTATTTTTTTTTATCTGTACATACTGTCTCTTGCAACCAGCATGTCTTTTGTAATGTCCTGAAATGACTGTGGATCTTTTGTTTTACATATATTCAGGTTATTCCTGGATGCTTTTTCTCAGAGGTACACCTAATCGTGCCATCGGTAGCTCTAGCAAGGATCTTATCAATATTGTTTCATGGTATATTGACATTCAGAAAAACATACAGAATTATCCAATGACAGTGCTTTACCTACATACAGTGTATATGCATCTTGAGTTGCCTTTATCACAAAGTAAAAGTTCAGACTTGCATTTCCTTTGTGTTTCTAAAGCAGGGCTGCCTGTTTTTCTGTTTCTTTGATTATCTACGTAAAATCAAGATTCATTTGGTTCTGTTTGAATAGTTTTGTTCATAATTCTTAACTGAAAGCCATTTGACCTTCTGTAAGTCGCACTCAAGGATCATCTTTGGAACTGTGAACATATCTGTAATACAGTACAGTATTATTATACTACATACTGCACCAGTTTGAATTGATTGCTTTGTTTAGCACTGCGTACAACACCAGCAATTTTCATGGATAATGACTTTCTTTGGTAAAGCCATTAATCTCAATATGATTTTACCCATTGTGGAAAAGGCAAGTTTTTTTGGGGGGGCAGGTGTGGGAAAAACTAAAATGCAAGCTTCTGATATAGCAGGCTTGAATTCCATCTTGGAGTACATTGATTAAATTATTGTTGACTCACAAACGCAGGCATTTTGTCCCAAAGTGCCTTGCCAAGAGGCTTTTGTGCCATTAAAAATGCTTTTCACTACTATTCATTCACATCCGACAGGAAATGGTGTGCTCCAGGGATTCTTGTCTGTTCATTAGAAAACCCTGATCTTGTATTTAGTATTGTAGGACAATACCTTTGTTGTGGATGTTTTATTAACTAGTTTGACAGCGGGTTTGTAAAGCCTTTGTTTCATCTTGTGACTTTTTCTTTCTCCTTGGAGGAATGCGGTTGAGCAGCCGCCACTGTGGATGTCTGGGGCGAGTTGCCTTGGCGTTCTGAAATGCAGCTCTGGCCAGTTTCCGATACTCAGCCGATAGTCCCGCTGAAGTTCTGCTGATGACAGACGGGCGTTTCCTCCATGTTTGAAGCTCAGCAGTTTCCTGAGTCACTAAGATATTACCCCTCCTTCCAGTGCTGGATCATATTGTGACCTGCTGCCATGCAGTATTCATTTACCTTGCACCTAGTCTGGATTTTTGCATGGTTCTATTTTGCAGGTGTTTCCTTCTAAAACTGATCCACCTATGTGTGGTCAGACTGCTGCTTGATCCAGGCAAGGGTCACAGCAAGCCAAGGTCTGTCCTGGAGGGAGCAGGCTGACAACACACCCTAGGTGGGAAGCTAGTTAGTTCGCTGCAGGACATGCACACAAGCTGGGATAACAGAGAGGCACCAGATACCCCAGTCAGCAAGGTGGGAGGAAACGTGAGCACACCGCAGAAAACGCGCGTGCAAACATGGAGCGAATGTGCGTTATCCACACACAAGGCGCCCCAGTCCCGAAGTGATCCCAGGGAACAGCGCTAACGGCTGTGCCTACCCTCCGAAACACAGCTGTATGTTTGTGCTCCTGTATTCCAGCTGAAGACCTGCAGTCTGTCGCAGGCTGCTTTGCCCCACCTTGAAGCGGATTCTGCAAAGCCGGGTATCTGCTTGTTTGGGCGGCCGATTGTTGGACATGCGTTGTCATAGGCTTCCCCGTGCCTCATGAGTGCTCGGCGAGCGGGTGTTGCAGTCCCATCCCCCCTGCCGGAATAATAAAGAGACACCTGTCCTGTAAACACGAACGTGACTTTTTTTTTTGCTCTTTGGTGGAAGACGACAAGGAGCTGCTCTAACGCAATGGTGACTGAAGGAGACATGTTGCCTCGTCGGGTGGCGGGTCCCGGGACCGGTGGAGAAGGTGGTCTCGGCCGTGCTGTGAAGGCTGCTGCAGGACAGGCCGTGTTCATGTGGCTCCAGGAGCTCCCTGACTGACATGCTGGCAGTGGGGGACAGAATGAATGGTTTTGTCTCGGTATCTCCAATGTTTAGCACATGGTTGCTGGTAAATGATTTACATTATTGTTGACAGGCTGTCAAGATTAATGTAATAAATTACAGGGTAATGTCTGTATTGTAGCTGTTTGCACTGCCTGCTAAATTAGTATGGAATGCGGATTAATCTTTTTCTAGCTGAATTGATTGTCTTGACAGTAAAGTAATGCGTACTGTATCAGCTACAGGTATGTGCTGAAGTACTTTCTGCAAAAGAATTCAATCTGGACCTCCTCTTTGTACTAGAGAAGGAAATTAATTCAGTTTCTTTCATAATGCTGGCATTTGTTCAAGAATGCAGTATTTGTTGAGTGCCCTAAGTACCTTACAGTATTATTTGAAAATTAAACAAAAAACGGAAGAGAATATCTAGCCCTTTATTATTCAGCTTCGTTTTCAAGAACAAAAATGTGATAAAGATTAATACCCAGTAAAGGACTTTTTATTAATATTTGTGCACAATGGCCTGTTTTTTAGCCCTTTTGAAAGATTAGTCTTGGCCTTGCTCCATGAAGCGATTGATTGCATTACTGTGCTTATTATTGTTATTGCCTAATTAGATTACAGTGTGCATTTGCTAACTAGTCAAATCAACAAAGATTCATTGAGAGGTGCTGTGTGGTCACTTGTTAGCAACCTTTGGCCTTGAGAATACATTTTTAATGAAATCTTGAGTGCAGTTTAACGTGCATTGTCTCTTGGCTGCATGAAATCTTTTTACAGCTGGTAAAGTGTTTACTGTTTTGGAATGACAACAAGCTCAATAAAAAAATGGATATCACTGAAGACTTCAGGATTGCTTAGCTGTACATTTCATCTACTTTCTAAAGTGTTTGGACCCTAACACTGGGAGAATCTGTATCAAGCCATTTACTTGTAAAATGTTTTGCAGTTTTTCTACCATCTCTGCAATGGGGAATCTTTCTTTCAAACTATGCTTACTTCTGCTTTGCTAGGTTTTCCCTTTGCAAGCTCATTAATGTGAAGTTTTGATTACCTGATTCAGTATTTTATTATGGTGTTCATTGTTGGCTACATAAGATGCAGTTCTTTCCTTCAGTTGATTCTCACTTCTTAAAAGATTCTTACCATAGGCTGAGTTTGCTGGACTTTGTCTACAGAGCAAGAGAAATTAAGACAAATAGTTTTTTTGGAAGAACACAATATGATCTTTACATCCTGCTTTACAGGTTTTGTCTCAGCTGTGCAGTGTAATATCAAAATCTGTAGCTTTCGTCTTTCATTGTGTCAACTGACTTTGCAGTCAATAGTTCACTCAGCAGTCTGTGTAATGTAATGGCACATTGCATGTTCTGTAACAACACAGAACTTTAGTTTCTTGCTTCTGTTGTTTTGTTTAGTCTGTGAACCACTGCGTGCTGGGCCAGTGAGTAAGACTCTTGTCTTATGTTTGTGGACCCAACTGCTGTACTTTCAGCGAGATACTGTATAAGTAGGGACATTAGTTGGATTTTAGCAGGTAGATGGAGAAATGCCACAGTGATGGTGAAGATGTTATTGAAAGCTAAGAAGAAAACATAATTTCAGGTTAGATTTGAACATTCACCAGACAAGGTGATTGATATCTCATAGGAGTTACAAGCAGGCTAGATGCAGAGAGATTTGTGGTTCCAGGAGACCAGTGAGATAAGGGGCAAAACGGTAATGGGCTCATTAGGTTTAGAGTGGTTTTTCAGTGCACTTAAAAACATGATGGGTCACCAGTATGGACACACCAAGTGAAATTGTCCCAGGTCTGACTGCTCTGTATGAGGTGGACCCTGCTTGTGCCCATTAGTAAAACACTTGAGCACAGGAGGGAGGAGTGGCTGTTCCTACCAATGTTTTAGAAGAGGTGGGAGCAGGATTTCCCAGCAGTCGAGCTTGTTAAAAGTAAGGCATCAGCACTCCCAGGTTTCTAAACAAAGGTAACATTTTGCAGTTTTTAAACTGCGGAAACCTGTCTTCTGCACTTCCGAGCCTGCTGATAAGAATTCTCTAACCCTCATTTGATGTTTCCTGGTTATCAAAAAGGATATTTCAGAAATTCATTTACAGGATTGTTCTTGCCTTATTTTGTAGAACCTTAGAGACCTTGCTTTTGACAATTCAAGTTTCAGAAACCATTTTAAAAAGCTGCTCGATCTGTTCTTGCAATAACAAATCTGCTATTTTCTACGCAAGGCTTTTTTTATAAAGTACAGGCAGGTGATCATACACATTGTGGAGCAGTCACCTTTATATTGTAGTACATCTGGGGGAAAAAGGTCAGAGTCAGATTATTCAGCAGTATGTCTAGAAATGTGTTTGAAAATGGTCTGGAAAACAGAAACAGACCTAGAAGCAAAATTCTTAACCACATGTTAAGGAGAATATTTAGTTTACCTTTAGCATTTACCTTGTAAATAACTTCAATATTGCTTCAATATTTTTGTTATTCTTTATGATAGTTTGATGCAGTTTCCAGATCTAATGACTTATAGCACAATTTAGCTCAGCATTCAGTTGCTCACTTGAATTATATAAGTTTTATGATTTGAGTTTTTGGTACCTATTTTCTTGGAGGTTTGATATATCCTCTTAGCGTTTAACCTTTCACAACTGGTTTGGACAAGAAGCATAACTTAATTTGGTTTTTCAGTTCCTACAGATTTTTACATGAGAAATATCCTGCACTTACATTATATTCATAAGATAAGAAAGTAAGATTATTGCTATCTTGAATTTCATGTGAAATATTTTTTTTGGATAGTTCCCTGCTTGTGTTGCAGTGCCTTTTAGTTGATTTTGAATCCGTCATGGAGCTTATTTTAATAAAACAAATTAGGTTATTAAGTTATGGAGAGCAGTTCTGTGAAAAGATTTTCTTCAATGAATACAAATGACTTAAGTATGGCTATCATTTAAATAAGACTGTTCATGCATTGAGCTCTGCTAGCTTGTCTAGAGGAGTCAGGGGGTGTGGAGGGCATGAGGCCGGTATGTCAATTTGCATCATGTGCTCACTGTCTGAGGAGCATGCTGAGAATTGTAGAGGTGATTCTCTCCCAGGAGTCTCCAGTCCTGGAACTGGCTGGCCTGTTTACAGTATCTGCAGGTTTTTCTAGATCACACTAAAGTACCAACCTGTAAAGAAGGGAGAGAAGTGGTTGATTTGACCAGTTGATCTCCTGCCACTGCTTCAGAGTTATGAATGTCCCCATACCAAGAGGATGTGAGCTGGTTCCTTACCCACTTCCTGTACAGTCACCTGAATCTCACTGTGAGCAATCTCTTCACTGACTGGTGTCTGCTCTTGGGGAAGAAGATGGCTGTCAAAGGCAAAGAACTTTACTTTGCAACATGACGGCACACTGTGAGAACTACACCGAGGACCCCGGTTTGGCACTGTTACACTACCCACCATCAGACTTGGGCATGGTACTAAAAAAAGGTCATTTACCACTCCATCGTCCTTTCTTCAGAACAGTTATCCCATGTTTACTTGAAAAATAGTGCACTCATGACATTGCTGAAGCTGTAGGAATAAACTCTTTTAAGTAAGTAAATGCCAAACAATCAAACATATTACAACTTCTATTACTTTTCTGAAGTTCTGGGCATAATCCAACTCTGAGTGCAGAGTAGGTGTGTATCCAGCAACCATACAGTATGTGCACCTGAGCTTGTATTCAGGGCTGTTAAGAGTAAGCTGGATGCAAATGTAACAGGCTCTCCTCCCAAATGCCAACAAAATGTAATTGTTATTAAGTGCTGAAGTCTACCTGCATAGCTGGCTGCTGTATCACCAGTAATGTTAAACATTAATGTGTGGGTGATGGTTTTTTTTTATCAAATGTATTTTGATTCGCCAATGTTGAATTTTCACTTCACATCTTGGTTCAAGTCCTGTGTTAAGGAGGGGCAGATGAACTTCTCTAATGAGCCGTTCATCTTCTCTCAGTCTGTAAGCTCCACAGCCCCTTGCCTGATTGCAGAGTGCTATGTCCCTCATTGAGCAATGAGCTTTTTCATGCTCTGTCTCCTCTTCAAGTTTGAAGGGTTTTGTGTAACTGTATCGAATGTGTTGCATTTATGCATAAGTCCTTAGGATTCAGCATTAACTGTTGAGATATCTTTTGCCTGACTTGGCGAAGCTCATAGCAAAAAAAAACTTAAACAATTTTAAGAAAAATAGCACCAAATCTCTTTCCATTTCAGAGTAGATTCGGGTTGTGGTTGGTATAATGGTCCTTGATGTGACACAAGACTTACAGTAAGCCCCGTCTGTGCTGTTGATCGAATCGAATCGTGTCCCCAGTTACGGCATAGCTTGATCAAAAGCAGTTCACATTGGTAACTTTTAAAACCTGTACTCGCAAGCATGATGCTTCTGAAGGATTTGTCTTGCTGGCAAGATTCCCTCCTCGTGTGTGTGCACACCAATCAGTTATTACAGTTCATTTCCTGCCACAGTGCGAACTCGACACAGGATTTGGTTATAGAAGGTACTTGGTGGTCCATTTGAGTAAATAAGAAAATGAACAGCTCATTAGGTGCAGGTTTTAATTAATGTTTACGTGGCAAGGTGGCCAACTTCTTTTCTTGAGTGTTGCTGATGTGGAGGGGCTGATGCTGGTGCTGTGGGCTATACAGGACACACTGTTTATCCCAGGGAAGGCCTGAAAAAGTGACTTGTCTGTCATTTTAGAAAACGACATCCTGCAGCCCAAAACGGCTGCTTTAAAAACATTTCTGACACCACACCATGAAGGTGGAACCTAGCGCGTGGCATGTTACTTTGGGGGTTGGTGTGTGGTGCCCGTTTTGTCAAAGCCAGGAGCTCCAGAAGGAAAAGCACCAGTTATAGTTGCCACAGACAAGAGCTCTGTGCACTGGAAATGACCAGAGAGGCTGGCTGCTGAGGAGGTTTGAACTGGCTACAGCACTGTAACTGAGCTGAGAGATCCGCCATTGGCACTTGTGTGTTACCTTGTTGTCACACTGCTGGGAGGGGGAAAGAAAGCTGAATGAGACCTCTGGTGTTGACACAAATAGTCCCTGTCTGCCATTCACCATGCTGAGCATCAGTAGAGAGGAGTTTGGGGGCGAACTGACTTGTTTCAGCCACAGCGGGGTGAATTTTCCTTCCCCAACATCTGGAGAGTTGGTGGCCCATCCCTTTTTTAGTGGAAATGGCTGAGAATAGGCAAAACCGTGCAAGAGGCCTGTGAAGGTGTCTTCACGTGTACTTCGCTGTAGAAACGAACAGGTATCGCGAATGCATGCAGTAATCTTAAGAAGGCTGAAAAAGAAATGGGTTTTGATTTTTTCAGAAAGCAATGTTGCAAAAAGCACAGGATCACCATTTATTAATTTAAACTATTCATGAGAACTAAATAAAGACCCTTTGTCCAGGACGGTGATTTCAAGTCCTGCAGGATTCATAGGTCACCAATAAATCATCCATTTCTAAAGAGATGGAACATTCCCATTTTGACCAATAAACAGGTAATTTAAGTATTTTAGGGATCGTTCAAGCAGTAAAATGTAAGTACTCTTGAGCCCTAAAGGAACAGAATTCTATTAACTGAACAGATCACTTGCTTGATTCATCAGCAGCTTGCAGGTGTGGCCAGTCTTTAAAAAGCAGGTGCCCTATTGCAGTCATTAGGCTGGAGGCTCTCCAGAACTAGAGCTGGGGACCCTAGCAGTCAACCTCTTGACCTCCTTTGGCTTGTAGCACCATTCAGCAGCGTAGTGATGTCGATGAGCAGGTGTTCCAAGAGGCTGGGCAGATTGTGAGGAATCTCTGTAAAAAAAAAACAACTATATACAGATGCTCATAAAGATATGAACAGCCATCTTTTAACAAGCAAGATTCCTAGACAATGCGGTTTCAGTTGTAAACTACTGTGGACATCAGTAATTGGTTATGAAAACTTCGATATGCAAAATTTTGCTGGTGAAATTCTGTGACTAACTCTCATTTCAATTTACAGATGTTTATGCATTTTGCATTTGTCACATCAGGAGGTTTCATCAGAAAGTCACAGAGATGTATAAATGTGTTTTATGCTTGTTCTCCGGCTTTAATCGGTGTTTTACCTACCTGTGGAACTGTAGGCATCGATACATTGAAAATCAATTCAAAGAACTGTGTAAAAGTTAGAAGAAAAGCGGGATACACCAGAAGCAAGCGCTTGGACTGTCTTTAAGCGAGATCTGCCCAGTCTTCGCCTGTGTTTCTATAGCTTTTCATTCCAGCTCAGTTCTTAGTGGGCTAAGTCAACTCATTACTGGTTTAAATGGGCAGCTTTTCCCAGCTCTTCAGATGCTGCTGCTCTAAAGAGACCTAAAAACTCCCTGGTACAAAAGATGATCATCTTCGACAGCATGATCTAGTGCATCATGCCTTCACAGAGGCCAATGTCCATATTTAACATCAAAAGGTGCTAATTGCCTGTACAGATAAATGCCCATTTCCTAGACTTGGCTTCAGGTCTTCTCACTCCACATTATAACATCAGAACCCATAAGCATCTTCCAAGATAATCATGAATAAAAAAAATCGCTGCTTCATGTTGGAAAGGGATTTTTGTAATTTGTATTAGACAGGAGTGATTGAAAAGATCATTCTCATATTAATTTGGAAGATTTTTTAGCACCTGAACATGTAAGCAGGATTACAACAGAACATCTGAAGGATAATTAATCCATCAATAATTTGTAGAATCTAAATAATTTGTATTTTGCGTCAGCTAAGTCAAATTCCGGACCTGAACTCCATTGAAATGTAATTCTTGGACCTGAAACAAGTCCATGTCAGAAAAACCCTCAAATGTCACTTGTTTTAAGCAGTTCTGTTGGGAAGAAAGGGACAAAATTCCTAAAAGCCCATGTGTTGGACAGATAAAGAGTTCAACATCTAGTCTAGTAAACAGCAGTGCAGCTTTAGCAGCTGCCCCAGCTACTGAATCTAATGGTTTACATGCCCACTCAAGGATATTAACAGCTCGTTCATTTGGGAACTTAAATAATCCAAATATATATATATAGTTTTTTACACATTTAATCAGGTTAAGGTTATTTTTTCATAAGACTTTCTTAAAGATATAAGTGTGTTTCAGGCCTGCGATACATTGACGATCCCAAGGGCTTTACAGATTTTTCCTCTGTGCTGTTCGAGGACTAATAGAAGGGCTCTTGAGTGCTGTGACTCATGGCCTGGGGTAAACGGGGTTGTTTTTTTCGACTGTCAGCCTGTTATTCCTGTTACCATACCTTTGATTCAGAATAAAAATTTGTGGCAGAAATGTCACAGGAATTCTTTTCTGAACTACATTCATGTTTCTTTGAAGTGGAAATGGCAAATGCCTTTTGAAGTTTTTTTTCCCCCTCCAGATTTGAAATTTACTTTAAAAAAATCAGTTGGAAACATTGTCTTCATTGGGCTATTTGTTTGTAGCTGGAATAGATTAGAGATTATGTGAGCATAGTTTCTAGAATTAATTATTAGATTAAATATCCAGTCTGTGATATTAGTCTTTGTTTTAAAAACCTCTGTCGTACCTCCTTAGAATCTGAAGCTGATTTAATTCTTAAGTAGAGGGGGGAGATCCCTTTTCACCTCTTTACAACTGATAGCCTTTGCCCAGAAATAGCAGGGAGCTCATAGCACAAGAATCGGCTTCACTCGTTACAGCTTCAGCAGGGTTGCTTTGCATTTCTAGCTGATGGACAATTTCCATTTTCTTCTTCAGAGATCGCCTACACTCTCTCACTTGGTTGAAGATCATTTGCTGTTGGTTTGACAATAGATCATTGTACTGCAATGGATAATGAACTTGTCCTTGATATTATTTGTTGTTTTGTGTTTGCCAGACAGTTGGGGCTCTTTTTGTGTTTCAGTTTAAGACTTGACTGATTCCATCACTGTGGACACAGGTGCCTCAGGGTTGTGCAGGCCTCGCTCCAGGTATCTGCCAAGGCTTAGGGCAGTCATGACCAACTCTGGCAACTGAGGTCTTCACAGCCTCCCTGTTTCTGTGCGTCCTGAGCTCTGTAAAGATTAAATACGCATTTTCTCAAGAGTGTTTGGCAATCGCAAAATCTGTAGGGCTCGTCAGTACCAGAGGTGCCCACAACTGACCTCATGGGAAAAAAATGAGAAGATTTATTTTATAGATGGGTCCTTTCATTGTGGCGAACTCTCCGATAATGATAATGGCATCTAATGTTTCTATAAGATGTATATTGAAGTAAATAAAGGTAAGAAAAAATCATTTCTGGTTGTTAAACCATTCCTCTTCTGAGGCCCTGGCTGTTTTAGCATGCTCAAAAATGAATGTTAAATGACAGATAAAAACGGAGACTTGTATGATGTTAAAATTTGTTCACTCACCACCGTAGACACCACTGTTATTCTTGCAGTTTTGTGCTCGAGTTTGGCATGACATGAATGAGATCTCATACAAGAAGACAGGCACCCCTAGTATAAGGAGGCCATTCAAATGGCAATAGTGCCTCAATGCTGACTGAAATTCTATTTTTTTAGGTGTCGATCCTGGGGGGGCTATCATTAGGCATTCGGCTTCATGATGTTTGTTTTGAGAGCCCCAGTAGCAGAGAGGCTAGCTTACCAAGAAGCTGGATATGTCTGTGAGAGAAGAGATGTGATAGGTCCACCAGCAGTGCTTTTGTGTGTACAGAAAACATCTATTTTTAGATCAGTAAATGTGTATACAGTACAAAAGTATAAATAAAATCCTTAAATATAAACCTGTTTCTCATCTCTTACAATATTCTATAATCCTGTTTTAATCAATTTTATATGTATTACATTATTCACTGCTGCTAATGTCATTGGAACCACTTATTTTATGATAACACTTCACAAACAGCACATTCTGTTCTGACACCATTTGGTGAGACCTGAACTGTCTCACAATGCTACACAGAAACTCTGCTTATTGAATACAGTCCTGGATGCATCAAGAAGCATCGGGCCTGCAGTTTGAGTCAACAGGCCAAGTACTCCTTCGCCCAGGATCCCTAGCTGAGCAGTTTCAATGGAAGCATCAACAACCTGCTAGACTGGAGAGGGTCACTTTGACACAACCTCCAGCAAAATCTTGAGTTACAAAAGGGCATTCGTACTTTCCTAGTCAGGCCTGCACTGAAGAAAATAAGAAAAACCACATCAGCCAACACTTTTTTTTAAATGTCATACAAATAGTAGTTTGGGTTTCAAGCTGTTGATGGGAGTGCCTGATGTTATCTTCCACAGACAGGGGGACATGCATCTAACTGAGACATTTAGAGAAGAGCAAGTTTTGTCAGAACCCTATTCATGTGTGTGTGAAAACCTCTTTTTTTATAGGAAGCCTTTCCTGTACCTCTTATATGTTTTTTTACTGTAGGACTTAAGCTTCTGTGATGTCACACTGGAGCATTTGCAGAGTTAAATTTAACTTGGAACTGCAAAATGTCACTGCTGGAGATAATAACACAACAACACGTTCTTGTGAAGTAAACCCAAGAACATACTGATAAACAGGGGTATGCAGCTGTGTGAGCGCACAGCACGCTGCTTGCAGCAGGCAGCAGAGACCGGCTGGCACATCACAGGCGAGCACAGGCAAGAGTTTTCCAGAGCCGAAAACGGGGACAAGCAAAATTCAAACCCAGGAGACCCAGGAGCCACAGCGGAAAGCACCAGAGGATAATCCAGAGAGGGAAGTCAGAGTGAAGCAGTCCAGAAACTCAGAATTACGGGGCACAACTGCAGATCACGGTTTATGAAGTCTTGAGCCACCTGAGGCTGGCGTGGCGGATAATTGCCTCCAGGTGGTACAGCACTCCTGTCAAATTAATTGCCATGGAAACCAGGGCTGTCTGACAGGTGGCTGGTCGCTGTGTAAATACAAATCATCCGCAGTAGTGAACATGACGGGAAAATAATTTTGTAGTCCTGTGTATGTGGTGTTCCTAATCTCTGAATATAGATGTACATTTAAAACCAAGCAGGCTCTTCATATCCGTAGCAGGGAGCCAGATCTTGCTGATGTGTAGTTCTTCTCCATCCCTGCGTTCTCACTATAGCAACCACAACCTGCTTAATGAGCCAGAGGCATCCTGGCTAGTGTGAACGGTCTTTTTTGCTAGGAATTAGAAACGCACTTTGCTAAATCTTCACCAAAATTTTAAACACCTAAAATAACAGTTTTCTAAACTCTCACGCGCTGAGAAAATATCTGGGTACATTTGGGATTTTTCATTTTGTGCTCTGCGCCGTCTGAGCTGCAACGAATGGGCAAGATTTATGGATCTCCATTGAGTGTAACTCGATGTTGGAACCAGAAGTTTTGATGCAAAAATTTTCTTCTGGATCCTGAGAATTCATTTCCTCTTTCACTGTTTCATGGGCTCAACAGAAAAAAAGTCCCACGTCTGTACAAAAGATCTTTATCGTTATTATCTAAATGCGATGTAAAGCACTGCGTTTTCAAACATAAGCATCTGCAAGTAGAGGGAGTGATGGGGAAAAAAAGAAAGAGATGAAAAGAGGGTTGGTTGTGGCCTAGAAAACCTAGTACAACATGTGGTGTTCATGTTGTCTAATAATTACAGTTCCCTTTCAGAGACTCATTATTAATAATTCACTAATCTCATCAAGAACAATATCATGCCTTTAGCTGGCTGTAAGTGGTTTCCTTTGTTTTTTAATGCAGTCTCACAATGGTCCAAAGAGAGAGCTGTTTAAATAACTGTATCACACATAATTGGTTAATAAAACTTTCACAAGAGAGGTTGTAAATAAATAAAGGCCATTGCAGGATCTTCTAAAAATCCTGTTACAGCGGTGTTGTATTTAATTTATCTGCTGATCAGTATCAGCCCATTTGTGGATGCCTGATTCATGTTGCATGATGTGTTTTCGGAAGATTCGTGAAAAATGTAGGGTTTTCCTTCCTGTCCACCGCTAAACACTGAAAACGAAGTGGCCCTGGCTGTTTTGAAAACCGGAGATCATAATGAAGGATGTGTCCTGTGCTTGAAATTCTTATCTTCCTTAAACATGCTGCGGACCTGAACATTTGTGAGAGCAAATCTGCAGTTTTCCCTTTATAATACTATCAAAGGACACCCTATCGGTGCTCAAACCCCAAGCTTGTTTAGTGCATGTCATACTAATTCATGTGAGGGGTGGTGATAAGAAAATTGATTTTTTGCATCTTTGTTATTTGCAGGAGTGACTTTTAGAGCTCTGTTCTATTGTTCTGAAACAGATAATGGATAAAATATGGGAAGGGTAGACTTTGAAAAATATGATTGGAAAGAATGTCACTGCTGAAACAACAGCATAGGGGCAGTTATCTAAGTTAAACAGTCAGGTGGAAGCAGCTACAGATTTTTACTCCTGAAAGCAAACTGATCACACCGATTTTGCGGCTTCTCATTTTTAAGTGTCGACAATAAACTAGCTGTCCTGTAAATCCAACAGATGTTTTCTCTTGTGAGGTACAACAACCTCAAACTGAAGGATCTCGCTGTGTAGTCTTTTTCTTTTAATGCTGGAAAAGTTAGGTTTCCCTCTTGTTTTGATAAGTTTCAAACTTCCTGCCTGAGAGCTGCAAATTGCTGGTGTTCTATTCAATTAATTATCCTCCTGCTGTTCTGTACATCTAGAGGTAACCTAACAAACAGTGGGACCAAATTTTATTTGCTTTAAAGATTTTGCATCTTTAATTTTACTTTAAGTGGGAAAAATATATCTGTGTTGCTTTTTTCTTTTAATTTGCAGCCTTTTCTTTCCAAGAATCTCAGACCGTAACTGATCCACTGCTCTACTAAACTTATTTAGGAAGGTGGTGAATTTAATAAGATCCTTCAATGAAAGGTGGCAGTGGAGTCCCCAAATACTTGAGCGAAGCAGAATTAGATGGTCAGGTTCAACCACAGACGTGAACTCATTTCAAAATTCTTAATGATACCAAACGAGTCAAACAGAAGCACATAGCAACCCCATCATTCTGCACCCGACTCCACCAATAATGAAACTGTGACCATTGTGTGATTGTGCACATAATTAAAGATCTTCAGCTGCTGAACCGTAGTTTTTCCCAGGAGGTCTCCCATCCAGGTACTGACCAGGCTCACACCTGCTGAGCTCCTGTGGGCTGCCAGCTGGGAGTTGCAGGGTGATATGGCTACTATATCTCTGCTGGCCTTAGGGTTGGACAGGACTCCCACTTTAAAACCGCGCCCAACAAGGGCTGCCTGAATTTCAACTGTTTTATAAAAGAAAGGAAATCGGCAGAATTTGTATTAAATTAGCTTTTTTTACAAAAAGGTTCATTACCATTGTGACCAGAAGACCTCTGTAAAAGATCTCAGCCAGATGTTCCCATTCAGTAAGAGGCTGAATTGCAAAACCTGACTGCTTAAGTTTAGCTAGATCAAAATAATTCAGGAACAACCTATTATAAGCACGGTTATCATCATTTAATGTTCATTGACTTAAATTTGCATTTGTTTTTCTTGTGTCAGACACAACTGTAATTTTGTAGGTAATTAAAACTGACGAATGATAATTTGTTGTGTTTAAATGTGACACCCTTCAAATACGTTTGTGGATTATTTAAGGGATTAGAAAATTGATGGTTGCAATAACTCATTTTCAACCTTCCAGTGGGCTTTAGGCACTCATTTCTAATTTGTCTGTAGGAAGGCCAGTCAGTAGGATTCTGTGAGGCACAAGCAGTACACCAGCTTAGATTCTTTTGCTTAATTAAAGTTGATGGCTCAGAGCATAACCAAAGGCTATAGTAATTGAATCATTTTCAATCGCATAATAGGTGAGTTGACCATATTCCTTAAATCATGTTTTCAAATGGTTCGAGCCATCTTCGATGGGATGAGGAATATACAACTCCCATCTATTCAAGCTCGATCACGTAGAAAAGCCTTTCAGGTCAAATAGGGGAGGCGGGATTGTGTTTCTCTTCCTTCAAGGACCAGCGTGCTCCAGACAGCTGTGGAGTGGCGGCAAAGCGAGGCCAGTGCTGAGGTGGAAAGTTGTCTTGAAAATTACCCACTTTAACAGTAACAGCCTCACATGGGTGTCTGTTGCTAGCTTGGAAATTCATAAGCAGGGATGTGAGTAGTTGCGCCTGTGGCTTTTTGTCATCCATGCCTGAGACTTTGGCTCCTCAGACATGCTGTAGATGTTTTCTGCAGTCTGTGCCCCCTTAAAACCCCAAGTTTTAGTGTGTAGCCCATGCTGAATTGGGCTATGATCCAAGTGAAGGCCCTCGTCCCCCTGCTGCCCACAGATCGATTCCTGGGCTGGCAGTCTTTGCTCACGGTCACGGACACCGGAGGGGCGTTAAGGCAGCAGCTTCTGACCAAGGCAGTTGCTGCCGGGTTTTGTGAAGCCGTAGCAAAGGGCTATGCTGTTGGAAACAGACAGGTGAGAGATCACAAGCAGCGAAACTAAAGACACTGTCAGTAAGCTTCACTCATGAGGCGTTTGTGGCCTCGTAGTATATGACGTATGTGCCTCTTTCCACTCGGGGTCTGAGGTCTGTCCAGATCACCAGACAGTCTCCCAGGGTGGCAGGGTGTCTCCTCTGAAAATGTACAAACAAAATCAAAGCAGCATTTTATGTACATATATTGAACAACAAATCTGGCCAAATGACCACTATTCTGTTACCAGGTGGGGCTTAGTGTTGCATCAGCACCTTACAATAACAAACGCCTGATTCAAGATGGAATATTGTATGTAATGGGGGAAAATGGGGAGAGATACGAACGACAGCACTAAATTATTCAGTAAGATCTGCCCAGTTCACAGGCACCACAACTTGCAAAAGTATGCAAAAAGGCCATCAGGAAATCGCTAGTGAAATACATCCATCCCATGAAGAGCATGTGCACTTTCCGAATTATTTAACTCCTCGCTCCCCTCTGGTCATGTGACATTGTCCGTCTGAAAGAAATAAAAATATATTAATTGTTAGATTACAAGACCTATCATGGAGCCTGAATTCGGGAACTCCTTACTCCAATGAATTGGAGAATCATGCCAAAGTGACCATTTGACCACCTAGAGTGGTCAGTGAACATCTGATCACTCCTTTAAGACCTGCAGTAGCTTCGTCTTCTGCTGGCTTTAGAAGAGAGATTAACATTTGTGTCCTTGGCCTTCTCAGCTGCCCGTAGCACGGTTGATTATAATTTGTCCTGTGAATTCAGGAACGTTGTGTTGTGAAGGATCAAGAAAAGGTTAATTCCACCCTGGAAAGGAGAATTGCAGTGTTTTGGCTGTTGGGCCTTCTTCAGGTGACACCCTGTGTTTCTCCCTTTGCTTTCTCAGCGTGGAATTAACCTGTAGCTGATCCTTTTCAGCAAAGGTGTGCTGCTGATGTGGCTCTCCACAAATATTAAAAATAGAGTGTTGCCTTTCTTTTGCGGGGTTATTTTGCTGTATTTACTTGACCGCTTTATGTGAATAAGTCTCGGAAATCTTTTTCCAGGGTAAGAAATGCATCTTTTCTTTGCCATTTCTTGTTTTTTTGTCGACATTTTATGTATGCTGCAACTTCCACATTGCTCGTGTGAATTTACCTTTTATGTTTTGATGTTTACTGAGGCTTTTTGAAGTGTTTAAAATTGTATCTGTTGGTTTTTTACAAATACATACACAAAGGTGATTTTTTTTAAAGAATGGAAGCTTTTTAAAGTTGCAACAGTTGCAATAAACAGTTTTTTCCCAGTAATATTTGAACCAGCTCTGACCCACCCGATTAAGAAGGTAATCAGTCAGTGGGCATGCTAGGAGACACGTAGCACCTGACCCGCCAGCTCATATCTGTTTTGTAGAAGAAATAAGATTCTAACACAACTGGAATGAAACTATAGCTGTAGTTAAAAATGTGTCAAAAACAAAAGTGTTTTTAATACCCTTAGTTTCACATTATATTGTGGATTTTAGCAAACCTGTGTGCTTACACAGATTAACATTTTTAAATCCTGTAAGTATGTAGACACCAGAATTTAACTCTTTCTTATTGTGTATGTCCTGAATAGTATAGTCACCTGGACACACACTGTATACTCATGTTCTTTTTTGCAGTTGTTAGTGTTTTGGTTAAACAAGGCTTGATCAGTAAAAATATGGACCGTTTCCGTTTATGTATATTTTGTTCTGCTCGGCACCTCTGCAGTTTTGGGCTGTGCATTTTTTCCCTCTTTTTGTTATGCGTGTTTCCTACCCTGAGAATTGTATTTTGGGGGTATAATTTGCAAGACTAGCTTGGAGGCAAATTGCTTCTGTGGGCACTTGAGAAAAAATCATACTTCAGTTTTGTACCAACTCCTAACAGGTGCTTGTCACCTCTTATGGGAAGCATGTTGTTTGACGTTACTTGGTAAAATTGAGAATAACATCATGTGCATTACATGTGTATGCTAATTGTTTTTACTGTTGAACTGTGTTTTTAGCAGGGCTTTATTAACTGTGGCACGTGGACAGGTAAGCTGTTTTATTTGAACCATGCTGGATTTCCAAAGTAGGAGATTTCAGTATCTACTCAGCTAAGCTGAATGAAGGGAGAGGAGTAAGTAGGAAAAGGGAGAGGACAAGAAGAAACAAGGCGAACAGACATTTCAAGTGGAGCTGACGGAGAAACCTGGTCAATGTGAAGAATGAAAGGCTTGCATGCTTTGTAAAATGGCTGTTTGTGCACACACTTGTTGGAGGCTTATCTGTGTTTTTTTTTTCAGCTTGAGAAATTCCATATCCTCTTTGCTCCAGTGAATGGTGAGGTTGTGGGGGGTAGTGGCCTTCAAATTGAATAAGACAAGGCTTCTTGCCAATTGAAAGGGCAAAGTCCAGTCCAGCTGTCAGAGTTGGGGATATCATTTCTGAACGGGGCAAAAAAGGAGTGTAAATGGCGGAGGTGCCATGGCATGGCTTTCAAACAGCAACATCTGCCAGGAGCCCAGACCAGGGCATGACGAGAGAGTGCCGCAACAGGAGCTGCTGTGCCTCTTGTGCAGGTTGGGCCTGATTCCAGAGATATGTCCTGGCCAGTTCTGACTTGAAGGATGTGATGTAGAACATGAAGTTGCAGCGTCCTCTCGCTCTAACCAGAGTGTGCTTTGCGAAGAATATGAGCTTCCAATACCCCCTAGAAAGTAATAATAATAATAATAATAATAATAATAATAATTGCTCACACTTATATAGCGCTTTTCTGGACACTCCACTCAAAGCGCTTTACAGGTAATGGGGATCCCCTCCACCACCACCAATGTGCAGCCCCACCTGGATGATGCAACGGCAGCCACAGTGCACCAGAACGCTTAACACTCATCAGCTCTCAGTGGGGAGGAGAGCAGAGTAATGTAGCCAATTCATAGAGGGGGATTATTAGGATGCCATGATTGGTAAGGGCCAATGGGAAATTTGGCCAGGACGCCGGGGTTACACCCCTACTCTTTTCGGGAAACACCCTGGGATTGTTAATGACCACAGAGAGTCAGGACCTCAGTTTTACGTCTCATCCGAAGGACGGCGCCTGTTTACAGTATAGTGTTTCCGTCACTATACTGGGGCATTAGGACCCACACAGACCACAGGGTGAGCGCCCCCTGCTGGCCCCACTAGCACCTCTTCCAGCAGCAACCTTAGTTTTTCCCAGGAGGTCTCCCATCCAGGTACTGACCAGGCTCACACCTGCTGAGCTTCAGTGGGCTGCCAGCTGTGAGTTGCAGGGTGATGTGGCTGCTGGCTAACCATGTGATGGTTTTCCAGGAAAGAGCAATGCAGAGGAATGTTTGCTGCAGTGCCCTGACATACTGGGTCGAAATGCAGAAACTCAGATTCTTTAACTATTGTTTCCCAAGATATCTGATACACTTGTAGTGCAACCTTTTTGATCAGGGGTCTCCATCTCTGTTCCTGAAGAGCCATTCCATCTAGTCTTATATTACCCATTTCTAAAAATAGCAAACAGTTTAACTTATTCATGAATTAAGCAAGCATTCTGTTCAATTAACTGAATTGAAGTAGGTTACTAAGATGTTGGTGCGAAATAATATTTAAATTACTTAATGAATTACCTCTTTAACTGAACACATTTCCAGGTCTTTAGAAATTGGTGATTTAATTGTGATCTATAAAACATGTTGAACTGGGGCTCTTCGGGTCCACAGTTGCTTAGATGGTAGCCTGTATTTCTTGGCTTCAGTGCAAGCGAATCTGATTGTGTACAAGCAACTGCACAATTTAAGTACATATTCAAGTAGCTTCCCCATTGTTTCCAAAGTAACAGTCCTTTATATACCATACTGATTTAAAAAAAAACCTTTTTTATGGGTCTGTGTATTGCCCACAATTGAGTCCAGTCATGTTTCTGCTTGGAAAGTGCAAAGGTTGTATTTTATTTATTACCATGGAGAAAGCATATGTTGCTTATGTGACCCAACATTCCTCACATTCCACTTGTCTAATTTTTAACATTTATTGTAGTTAATTATGAGTGAGTATACATACCTGACTTGACAGCCCTTCACAAGAAAACACTATACCTCCAAAAGTCTATGGACTAGTTGTCAAATGCCGATGGTGTATGTGATTATTAAAATGCCTTTTTACTGATAAGGTCTGTCAGTTTTTTTTATGGTGCCAGTGGTGCATTAGTTTATAGCCTATAACTTTTTAAGAAAACTATGAAAAAGGTTGAATGTTCCCTGGTCATCTTTATTTTAATTTTTAAATGTTTCGTCTTTGTTTGCCTGGAGTTCCTGTTTCTATTGTCTCTACTTTTAGCTCCCATCCTGCAGAGTGTGTGTGTTCATGGGGTGATTGTTTTTCCCTGTGGGGAGCAGGCTGACTAATGTACTGTGCTTGCAGAGCTCTTGAGTGTATTCACCATTTGATCATGACCACTCACTGTCAGTTGCTCATTCTTTCAGAGTTGCAAAACAAGCAAATGCATGTGCAGGATTCTCCTCCAGCCCTTTAATTCCTCACTTGCAGTCTATGCAGTGCATTCACAGAATGTGGTATTTCTTCATTGTTTCTCCTTCATTAAGGTATTGGTCTTTCTGGGTTTCAAATAAGGACAGTGTTTGCTTTCTTGTGGTATAAATAAAGAGCAGAGTGTTTACTAACACTAAAGTTCATGGCTTTAGCTCAGTTGACGTTCCCTCAGCGTGTGGCAGTACTGTTGAGTATTAACTGAGGGTTGTGTACACTCTGTTTAGGTTTGTTTCTCATTCCAAGTAGTTCAGCAGGGCCGTGCTCTCCACAGAGCAGATTCTCTGAATGTCCTATGGTCTTTACCAAGGTCCACATTCGGGATTGATTTCTGTACACTTGCAAGCTTTTCTCCAAGCCTTTACGAACACCCAATTAATTTCACCAAGTGAAAAAAGATTATCCTTGTATATATCCCTGTTCCCTACACTACAGAAGTTACATTTTTATTTGGCGTTATCATTTTTTCTTATCTTTTGAAAATTCAGCCTCTGTCACTGATCACCTACCTGCTGGAAATTTGAGTTCCCTGTGTTTTGCCTGTAGGACTCCCTTTATAACTTTATAGGCAGTGTTCCCTTGGAGTTAATATAAAAGTTGAATTACCAAAAAGATTGCAAGTTTATAAATCGGTTTCCAATTTTTCACTTGCTGATTTGCTTAATACAGATCACAGTGCCCAGTGTTATTTTTTCTAAGATTCCTTTTCCTTTGACAGCTATGTCTTTATGGTCTGAATTTGTGTTTTCGTGTAAAAAAGCACGGGTATATTAGAGGCCAGTATTCACATCTAGCTCTATGGGAGACAAGATCTCTGTCCAGCTCAATTCTGCCTTCTTAAAATTACTGCTCAAGGGAAAATCTTCCCTTCCTGCTCTTTGAAGCCTAGATTCAGAGTTCATAGACATTTTCTACTGGTGGGACTTTCAAGTCCTGACAGACCACAGAGGCATATTAAACAACCAAGAAGACAGAAGAAGACCGCAACATGAAGTTTGATTCAGTCCATCACTCTGGAAAAGCCAAATTAGGCTTACTGTAGGAAACCTGTACCTTTCGGTTTCTCAGGATGCCAGTGAGTGTCTGAAGTTACACAGGCAATGCTGGTTTTGTAGAAAATATAAAATAGTCCATTGAGGTGTACCGGTTCACTCTTGCGCTGAGTAGTAAAACCATTTTAATCCAATCTTCAACTAAAATCAAACTTTAAAAAAAGTTTTAAGTTTAGTGAAGGCCAGGATAAAATGTTTTTACTCCTCGGGTAAAAGCTGAAATAATCAAACCCCTATATATCTGAAGTAGCATTATTCATAAAATGATGAATATGATCTACAAGATGAAGAGATATTTGAAGCCTCTGTCTGCAGCTGACTTATTTTATACGCTTTGAGCTTCTCACAATACAGTATAAAGAAGAAGCCTTTGTTTGTGTACACTGCAATCATCTGAAGTGCTTCATCTTCTCTAAATAAAAGCGTGCATCATGCCTTGTGAAGCCACTGGCTTATACGCTGAGTTGCGGCTCTAGAATTAGAAGCTGGTGATGGATTATTATGCTGAGAGCCACGGGGCCAGGAGCTCAAATCTCAGAAGAGGAAATTTTTACAGCCTTATTATGTAGCGATAATGGGGAATAAAGGCTTACTGATGAAAGAGTATTGTTTGATTCTTGGAACACTAAAACCTTGAACAGTCCTTAGGTTATAGCACCTGATGGAAACAAGTCAACTGTAACTTTAACCACCTGCTTTTATGACGAGTGCGATTGTGGCGCTCTGACATCAAGAGTCAGATTTTCACATGTATTTTATAAGTTAACGTTTCTGGGACGTTACCTTAGGAAGGGATTTTTCCTTTGTCCATTTGATTTTGTCTTCTAGGAAAACTTAAACCTTCTAAAGAGGTCTTCTCCCAAGAATATCGGAAAAATAGGAGGCTTTTAGCCCAGGGAACTTAAGTGCAATATGACACATGTACAGGTTTCTCCAGAGATAAGAGGAAGTGCAGTTTCCCATTCCCCTTTATGGTTACTGTATGTCCTGTAAATGTCTTTCAAGCAAACTTTATTCATGATCGTTAAGCCTGAGCAGAAACAACTCCAGAACCCTGCAGCTGCTGCGTTCCGGACTTAAACCCGGAACCCTTCGATGATCTCATCGGGGTACACTTCACCGGGCCGTCAGGTGCCGTCACCCCCATCCGGATCAGCGCCGACACGAGCCCCTCGCGCAGCCCCCTTGTAGCGGAAAGGCCACTGGCTGGCCGCAGTGGCAGGGCACAGCAGCACGCGACGGGGTGGGGGGGGGGGTTTACGTCGCCGTTTCCGTCGGCTCGCTTGGCGGACGCTTTTATTGCAAAGCGACTTGCAGTTAGGTGCCGTCGAGATGTGAAGGCGGCAGGTCACAGCTGGATAAAGCAAGGGTCAAGCCACAGGAGGCCGTAAGTGCAGTTAACCGCGAGGGCGTTGTACACTGCGCTGTGACGAGGGCTGGGGGAGAGAAGTGAGGTGGGTTATGCCTACAGTCCACTTCTGTATGTTTACTTCCCCCTTTCTCTTTCCAGGTTGACGAAGCCCTTGTCGTTTGCGGACTGCGTAGGCGATGAGCTGCCATGGGGCTGGGAGGCGGCTTACGATCCACAGATTGGGATCTACTACATTGACCACATAAACAGTAAGTCCCGCTGAGTGTACAGCGGTAGATTTATCCCCACGACACGGCCAGCGCTTTGTTTTGGTTGGATCCCGCCGGGAAGTTTCTTCATTTTGGAACAGTGATGTGCTCTTACCTCCACGAATACAGAACACTCATCCAGTGGCCCTTCCATACGTGAAAAATGCTTCTTAGCCAGATCTTGGGACTGATCAAGGATGAAACCCAGTCGTTATTAAGAAATGTGTTTGAGGGAATATCAGTTTGCACCTGCAGTGATACTTCTTACAGGGTGTGGGGATGTACTGTAAATGAACATTATTCAAGGATGTTTCTGAATTTATTGGATAAGCTATGCAGGGACATCACTAGTCTTTTAAGCTCAAGATAAAAAGGTGATTATCTCCCTGTGTGGCCCGTTTCATATTAACTTGCCAGCTCTGTGCATTATTCTTTAATCTGAGTTCCCAGTAAGAGAGTTATGCTCACAGACATACATTTGCCTCAAGCACTTTGGTTTTTTTTTCCAGAGAAAGAGAGCTTTTAATTCCGAATGCAGGATTTTGCCTGCTGCCCCATGTGTCTGTCCCAGAGTGTTTTCCCCATTTAGAAGATGCGGACTGGCGCTAGTCATCACAGTGCCCCATCAGTATAGCGCCACAGTTTGTAACGGGGTAGTGAAAAATGTGGTTGCCCTCTACATGGCAAACACAAGATTAAGTACAGTATGTTTCAGGAACTCGCAGTCACTGGCTCTTTTGTTTTTCAATGCAGCACAATCTGCAAATTAGTGTCAGAAAATTACGCAGGTTTGCCGAAACCTTAAAATAAGGATATCTGCACATTCTTCACATTCAGCAGATTCTATGGTTTGTTCGCCTAGAGAGTTCAATTTCACAGGGGCGAGAAGGTGTTCTGAGCATCGTCGTCCGCTGCTGCTGCTGCCCTCAACCCCTGCGATACAGCTCGGCCTCCAGTCACGTACCTGTTTTCCCCTCTTTGTGTTTATTTGATTGCAACTTCGCCCGCTGACGTTCTCTTCTGAAGGGGCACTTTTTGTTCAAATCACTGGGAGGCAACCTGCCGCTGAGCAAGTTCGAAAGGAGGTCAAGTGTGTCTTTCCAGCCTGCTGCACTGGGCCGCTTGTTTGTGATTATGTCCACCTGACTGGGAGATGGGGTTAGATGTTCACATCTTTGTGGGGCTGGTTCTCTGACTCCAGTCCTGTTCTGCCCACTCATGACCCCACATCCTTTCGTACCTGTAGGCTTGTCCACGACAGACCTCTCACTTCGGCAGCTTTGAGTTTTAATACATTTTTGCTTGTGGGTCTAAACTATAGTTTGGGGAACTGATGCTAAGACATGAATGGAGAGAAGAGTTTGTTTCTTATTTTTGGTTTTGGCTTGAACACCTCCGGGGGCTTGTTACGCAACATTTCTTTTTCGTCACGGTGGTAATGATTTTTCTAATAATTGAAAAGCTTTAGGCAAAACGTTGTTGAATTTCCATCACGCTAAAAGGCTATTTTTTTATTTATTCCGCAAGACAGGTTTTAAAGTGTATTCATTTGGAAAATTGTTTTGCTTTTAACATACACCATGGACGCTAACATTTACTACAGGGACGCATCTGGTACATTTAACCAAAGTAAATTTTCAGTGCTCTGAATTAAATGTTTGACACCTTTTGGGAATTTAATGCTGTTAGTGCTTTTCAGTTTGTGCTATTTCACCTGTTGATACAGGGACTTCAAATACTAATCGAAAAGGTGAAGACTGGTCTGCATTCACAAAATCATGCAGTTTAGCAATATTGAAGGCTGTGACTTTCCTATCTTTGAATTCAGGGCATGATCTGTAGCAATGTGTCACATGTCACATTTCAGCTGTATCATTCTGTATCCCCAATACTGATGCCCTCTCGTTAGAGGACAGGTATGTGGCTTGGCATTGCTGTTGGTTTTTACCTCTTGTACTGTATGTGTCCATGATGAAAGTTGAATCATACCCTAACTACTGGGTAGGCAACATACTCAGAGTGATTGCTCAATACTATATCAGTTCAAGTGCTGTCTTCTTTTCTTTTCATTGTTACAGGTTGCACCTTAAAACTGTTGTTGGCAGTTAGGCATTTCACACCACATTGTTGACTGATGTGAGTTTTTAGCAGGTGCTCTCTTTCGCACTGAACTGATTACAAGTAATGAACATGCTGTACTTTCACGAATTGTCTGTCTCTGTCCTTGTATACTGTAGTAGCAGTAGCTTAGCTTTGCTGCCTTTCTTAAGGGTTACACAGTGCAGACCTATGGAACATTCGGTGTGAATTATGAGATCACCGGTGTAACTAAAAGATTCCTCTGGGTCAGGCCCTATATCTGCGCTGTTGTACTAACTTCAGTGACATCCAGCTTTTATCATGTTTCAGAAGAGAGAAGTAAAAATGATTATGCTTATATTTGCCCAAGGAGTATTTTCCTGAGGGATTTGGGGTCTGCTCTATTAACTTAATTGTCATATGTTTTATTCCTGTTAAAATTCATTATCCCCAGCAGTCTCTTAAGGTGTCATAACCCACATAACTAGCGAGCCTTCAGAAGGACATTCTCATTGAAGGAGCATACCCTACACTTATTGGAACAGCATGAATGGATTGGCTCACTCTTTCTTCTGGAGGAGAGGAAAACACCCCCCCCCCCCCCCCACCGTGAGAGAAACCTCTGTGGGTCCCAGGTCCAACAGACAAAGTATTGGGTACACTAGTTGTTATAAATCGTAAGCAGGCTCAAGAAAGTCTATATCTGAAGCCCTGCCGTCCTTGGACGCTCATCGTGGTTAGCCGAGTGAGGTAGCTGTGGTTTCCTGTGTCTGGCTGTCAGGACATGCATGCGTGTTTCCATGTGTTTTTGCCAGGTGTTCTGGTTTCGTCCCACCTTCCAAAGACATGCTGGCGGGGATAGCCAGTGCTCAGGGATTATATTTGTGTGTGTGTTTGCCCTGTGAACTGTGAACATAATGAGTCGCAGGGCAGATGTTATTCTAGAAACCATTCATCAGCAATGCGGCATTGTAGTTATGACTCCGGTCTTGTACCTTGTAACACAAGGAAACAGAAAATTCAACATGTTTTACTGTTCATGAAGGCTTTGTTAGCAATAAAAGAGTACTTAAAACATGGACGAAAGTAACATACACAAGTTATCTCCTGAGACAACACCTGTACAATCCACCAGAGAGTTTGTGTATAACATATTGGCTTTGTTCGTTACCCAGGGACTCATGTAAGTCAATTATCCTCAACCACTTTCTATAATAAATAGCTTTATAATAGAAAATAATAAGCTTTCTTTTCTGTGGTATCTTTCATGATGCAGCATCTCAAGGTGCTTCCTCGGGTCATAATCAAAGCCATTGATGGAGATGAGTGAATTTCTCCCATATCGCTGAAGTATTAAAGTTTCCAGTGCTCACTGTAAAGCCAAAAATAAAGGGGATCTTATAAAAAAAGATCAGAAACAAAAAATATATTACAGTAGTGGGCTAAATGAGGTTGAAAATTGCTGGAGGTAAATGACTGGTTTTATTGAAGTAATTATGTGGATGAAAGCAGAGGTGCCCTGGGGAAAATCTGGTTATTCCTCATAGTCAACAGTCTCTGCATTGCTGACATACTTAAGGTGGCACAGAAGGGCTGAGACTTTTTTAAAATCGTTTTGCAAAAAGAGGAACTTAATTTTAATTTGTAGCGCTCTCCCTTCAGAAGCATTTCAAAAGAAAGTGTCCTCAAGTTTCTTTCTTCATTCTTATGTGCAAACAACTTCAGGCTCTTTAAGCTGAAAACTGGTTTGGTACAAGGCGTTTTGACAGTGTTTGGAACTGCACAATGCAGTTCTATGTAAAAGTTCTTCATTATGTCTGTCACATAGTTCAGAGCTTAATAACTTCCTGTTTTCTTAGTTACTGGTGTTAAGTAGATCTTAGAATTTTGGGTGTTTGCCTCTGACTAACCAACTGGCCTAGGCTGGCATAATTTGACAAAAGCAAAAGAAGAATCATATATTGCTTGCAAGCAACAATAAAATAGATATTTTTGACAGCAAAGTGTGCAGTTGGTTTAAATTTCCTTCTGCTTAAGTGAATGACATCTTTTGAAAATATTTTGCTCACTTCACCATGCCACCTTTGCATTGTTGGAGTATGAAGTGAATCTTCTACAGCTAACTAAAAAAAAAAATAATTAAAGCAAAGGTTTATCAGGTTTGACAGAGGCTAGGTGTCATCTTCTGATCTTTATGTCCTTTGCTGTATGAAGCACAAATAAAGATATGAATGTGTGTTCTTCAGAGCCACCTCCTATAAGGCATGTCTGCTGTAAGTGATTTTGTCTCTTGTGAGCCAGTCCCTTTTTGGTAATTGTGTGATCTTAAGTAGAATAAACAGGTCTCCTTTTATACCATTTTTTGGTGTCCCATTACTGGATGATTTAACTTTTCTCCCACCACTCTAGGACGCACAAAACAAAATGTTTGCTTAATTGTTTCTGTTCCAAGAAAACAGGATATTTTCAGCTGGATTCATCAAGGATTTTGGATTAAGATACAGTTTGCTCTGTATTGTCATGTGCTGTACGCAAGAAACTTTCAGATTAGGAGCTGTTGTCTTCTTTCATGATACAAAGCAAAATGACTGGTTAAAGTCTTGGTTATGAGCACACTTGGGCGTCACTTCATTACAGCTTGTGTATTTTGTCTCTTATTGTGGTATTGCATGATCAAGTAAAGTCCCCCAGACCCTCACCCCAACCCCCCCCACCCCCCGCACAGAATCCACAGCTTCTCGTTTTCTCCCGCGTGCACGTCGCGGTCTGACCCCGGTCCATCCACCGGCGTGTTTCCGTGGTACCTCGTTCCGGCCTCCCCGGCCTCTTGTCGGTTGCCCGTTCAAAAAGACCCTTCAGGTGTGGGAATGCTGAACTGACCGTGTGTGTGTATGTGTGTGTGTGTGTGCGTCTCTCTGTGTGTGCGCGCGAACGCTCAGAAACGACCCAGCTGGAGGACCCCCGGAAGGAGTGGAGGAAGGAGCAGGAGCGGATGCTGAAGGAGTACCTGACTGTGGCGCAGGATGCCCTCAGCACGCAGAAGGAGCTGTACCAGGTGAAGGAGCAGAGGCTGGCGCTCGCCCTGGACGAGTACGTGCGCCTCAACGATGCCTACAAGGAGAAGTCCAGCTCCAGGACCAGCTGTGAGTACTGACGTTGAAAGTATTTCAGCTAATCAGCGTTTTTGACGAAGGCAGGTGAATTTCACAAAATTGTTGCTCCTCAGCGTGGCCCGTCGAGTTCTTGTGCTCCTGTTTTACATTGCAGTGCTTGAATTTCTCCACATTTCTGACCATTTTTTCCCAAATTTGACTCCCCTCATTTACTTTGGTTCAGTCCGCCAGCTCTGGGACAGCCCACTATGTTTTTCACCGGGGGGGCTCGTAAGGACAAACCCTGCAGCCGCACACGGGAGAATGAGGAAGAGCGGGCATGAACCTCCTGTGCATTCCCCTGAGTGCCGCTTGCTTTTTAACATCCCAGGCTACGCCACCCCATGCAGGAGGATTAGCGTTGATTGGAGGAGAGGCACAAGCACACGGAAAGACATGGGGGCCCTGAGTCACTGCGACATAAGAGGAGCCCTGAGCCAGTGGAGGTTGAGCTCTTTAACCCACTGGTTTCATTTTTTTGGGCGGCTACCACAAGACCAAAATGTTGGAACTGATACAGTAGAGGGAAATTTTAAGTGCGATGTTAAGTGCAAATTTGTTTGTGTTCTTCGGGTTTTCTTATCTCAGAAGAAACTAATTTTGTGTTTTTTTTCTTATTTGTAGTATTCTCAGGATCTTCATCAAGCACAAAATACGACCCTGACATACTAAAAGCTGAAATATCCACTACGAAAGTCAGAGTAAGGATTTTTTAGATCAAATTTCTTTTTGGCTTCATGTGCATAATTGTGTTTGTTGCAGTGCGAATGAAGAAAGCCCATTGGTTGTTGAAGGCTAAAAACTTTTGGTGAAATATAAAGTTTTGAACAAAATCTGCTTGTGGAATATTTGCTTTTAAGTAATTTGTAGTTAATGTATGAAGTAAGCAACAAAGAATATCCTTCAAAATTAACTATTTAAATTCTTTGGTAATGCCAGTTTTTGTCTTAAAGCTATTAGCAAGCTTGTGCATAGAGGAAGAAGCCAAGTGTTTTTAAAGTTGGTTATGAAATACTATTAACTAAATTTGAAGGAGGGTGAAAAACATCAGCCGAGCGAGATTGAAATGACTAATTGAAATAATTGGCGTGTAGCTTTCCATGGGTATTTAAGCCATTTTTATTCCCCATGAGTACATATAAAAACAGATTGAACTAACATCTCTGCTTTCATTCAATAGGTGAATAAACTGAAGCGGGAACTCTCACAAATGAAGCAAGAGCTTATGTACAAAGAACAAGGCTTTGAAACCTTACAACAGTAAGTTTGTTTGTGCGAGTGGCAGTCTGCCTGTCGTACACTTCTCTGTTACTGCGGTGGAGTTCAGACAAAGGCCTTAATATGTCTCTGGGTTTGCAGGGTGAGATCTGAGGGCAAGGTGGCACTGGTACAGGTACTGTACTTGATTGGCACCAAATCGATGTCTGCAGTCGATAAAACGCGTACTGGGATAACTCGCCTCACCTCTGAGCAAGCACATACCCAGGAGCGTGGGTTTAATAGTCTTAGGAGTTCCCGGCTCGGTCTTGCGTTCCTGCTCTCTGTAGCTTGGGGGAGTGAACTGTAGGGTTTTTCCATGACCTTGATATCCAGCTGGACAAGGATGCAAAGCATCTGTGAAAAATTCATCCCACTGCTGTAGAGATGGGAGAGGGGTATTGCAATTGAAACCTAAAAATGAAGGGTGGAAGGCTAAGTCAGACAAGAAATTCATAGAAAAATCAGCTGTAACATGAGCCTTGAAGGCTCTCGATAATTATTAAAGGGGCTTCAGGCTCGTGGGACTCCCGGGGCTTTAAGGAGAGGGTTTTGGTTGCCTCACATCCTGGGTCTCCTCTCTTATAAACTCTCCAGTAAACCTAGATTTCCGCTGACTTGAGAGTGTCGACCACCTGTCTGTGCTTTAATGAATGATTCATTGTGTAGGCCGTTGCTTCCCTAGGCTTTTTCAGCCTGCGTGTGCGATTGCACAGCAGTAGTGCGAAGGCAGTGATCTTTGCCCCTTGGCCGAGATTAGCTCTGCTACAGAAGCAGTGGACATCAGGATTTCAAAGGCACTGTTTCTGCTGTATTACTTTGGGGACTATCTGTTATTTGTTGAAACATTTGGCAGATAAAGAAGAATGCGGGCATTTCAAGCATATTAATAACTTTGAGGAGCGGAAAAGGCTTGAAAGAGATTATTCTGCGTCCCACATCTACCGTGTCCCTGCAAAAGTATAATATTTTACCCATAATAATACATTTTAGTGAATTACAGCTAATGTATGCAGTTTTATTCAACTAACTTTTTCTTCAAAACTGTTTGCCAAGTTTTTTTTTTTCCGGTTATGGCTTCTTTCTTACTAATCGTTCACAGAAGTGACTTCCATCTCAGAATTTAGAAATGTTTCGAAGCTGCTCAGTTCAGTAGGGTGGCCTGGCCACCTTGGTGCCCTTGGTAGTGTGTGTCTGGGTGGCATGTTCACATTCCAAATCTTAATGATGAGTTTCCCCATACTGAGAGGGATATTTAGACTTCTCCTGACCTGTGCTTCTCAACCACTTTATCCCTGACTTGCTTCAGAAACTCTTTGGTCTTTGTGGTTGCAGTGCCATATCGTCCACTGTGTGTGTTGTGACTTGAAATTGGGCGTCTGTGAAGCCTTACTCTGAAATCACATTGAACAACTTTGATTACACACAGAGACCTTTACACTACTTTTGTGACCTTTCAATCAAATATTTTGCACCTGAAGTGACTAAGGTAGCATGGGTGGTATTTATGTATTTATTGAGCAGCAGTTTTAGCTTTGGCAATTTGAAAAGAAAATTGTCGGGTCTAAATATAAAGTTCTTTTTCAAAGTGTTGTTATTGCAAGCACAAATGGCCAGAAAATGTGGAAAGTTAGCAGGACAGGAAAATATTTTGCAAGACAATATAACATGTGCAGTATATTTAAATTGTGGTATTTTTCATTTTTATTTAGTATCTGAACAAATTATTATTCATTAGACCCTTAGTGATTGATTTTGATACAAATGTACATGGGTTAGAGATCCTATTTTCCCTCCCAGCAGTATTCACTAATAGTAGTAATTCAAAAATTCATATTTGGGGTTGAAAATGACCACCTGAAACGATCAGTATTGCTACACAGTCTTCGCCAGGCTGTGAATCATGGGACTGAAGCAATACTCACATGGCTATGCATGGATTAAAGGTTAGCCTGCAAGCCAGTTTTTATTATATTAATTAAACAATGAAGCGTTGTTTGAGCTTGACCTGTTTGCAAGCAATTTTGTTTAAAAAGAGATCCAATTTTTGTTATTTAAGATGCTAAATTGCATGTCTGAGGAAACAAAGAATCTAGTATACATACGATTTATTGGCACCAAATGTTTGTGACAGTAACTTTGTAAATTGACGCTTGAAAGGACGATTTATCACAAAGTCTAAATGTTTTTATTTCAGTATTTATAGCGCAAGTCATTGAACTGATTAAGGAAGGACATTAGGAAAGCAGATCCCATTGGTTTAAACATCTCACGGCTGTTTTTTTTTCTGTTTTTAAGTGCCATCAGTGCACAGCATGCATGGTTATGTTACTTATTGGAGAAAAACAGTTGATTTGCTTATGAAACTCCACTGGTAAATATAGCACAGGGCATGTATTTTACTTGTTTGAAAATCGTTTCCTTTACACTAAAAACTTTTTAAAACTTTTCTCCTGCAATAAAGATTAGTTTGTTTTCATAGGGAAGATTTGCTGGTCTTCTGCTTTTGTTTTCAATGAAAATGTTTTTACAGTTCAGGCCTAGTTAACGGTTATTTATCTCAAGGGTATTTTTTTGTTATTGCTTGCTTTCAACAACCCATGTGTTTCACCTTGCTGACCAACTGTGGTAGTGAATTGTGTGAAGGAGGAGTGCTGCATATAGATAGTCAAATATGAATTAAAAAAAACTTTTTGACTACTTTCTCTTTTTCCTTTTTAGAATTGACCAAAAAATGTCTGGAGGCCAGAGTGGCTATAAGCTTAAGGAGGCGAAAGCTATTCTGAGTGAGCTCAAATCCATTCGGAAAGCAATCAGCTCGGGAGAAAAAGAGAAACAGGACCTGATGCAGGTATTGTAATTGAATACAGAGAATGCTCTGTGGGTGCAATGAATTATCCAGGGACTACAGAGTAATTGTTTCTGTTTGTATGATAGTGGGGTTAAAAGGAAGTATTCCCCTAAAAGCCATTAAATAAGTGACCTAATTTGTCTAGCATTGTGTTTCAGATGTTGTGGTGTTTTGTCAGATTGTTGCTTTTAATTGAAGACATTTTTCTGAACAGCAAAGGAAAGAGCTGTTGATGGGTTTAGCAGTGTGGTGAAACTATACTGCATCAGCAGGGATGTTTTGGGGGAACACGGTTTACGGTCACTGAGTGCCGACAAGTGTGTTTCCGAAAGGAACGAAAGAGTGTCTCTCCTCTTTCCCGGGTGCCGCAGAGCCTGGCCAGACTGAAGGAACGGTTCCACTCGGACCAGAGCATGCGCCGATCCGAGCCCGACCTGCGGGACACCTCCAGCTCCCAGCTCCTCCTGTCCCGGCACGTGCTGGACGCCGGCTCGCAGACCGACGTCTCGGGGGAGGTGAGCCGTAATCCGGAGCGGAACCAGCCTGCGTGTGTCCTGAGCTCGCCTGCTTCTGTCGGCGGCTTGTTGCGGAGCGCGTTTGTGACGAAACGTTCGCGTCTCTCGTTCGCGCCTCAGAAGTTGATTTAAATATGTAAGATGGTCAAATAGCCTCTCCCGTGGGGGCGGTCTTGTTTCCCAGCAGCCCCCTTTCACCCCCGCACTTCGCTAGGTCAGGGACGGCCCTCGTGGTAAAACAGGGTCCACAAGCCCCCCTCGCCGTCGTCCTCTCCTGGATACCCGACCCCGGCAAGCTCCCTCCCTCGCGCCACGCAGGCGAGAACCCAGCGGCGCGCGGCCGGCTCCCCGGCACGCCCGTAGCGTTGTTATTTCACGGGAAGCCCCGCCGTGCAGCTGGGAGAAGCCTGTGCAGTGGTGGCCGAAGTGGGTGGAAGGGCAAGGGGAATGCACTGGAAATACACCAGCAAAAAAGTAGCTGCCGGGCAATCCTGAAGTCCACTTTACTTTTAATGAGCTCCTTGACATTGCAAGGACCCGCGCATCCGTTACACAAAGCGGCCTTGTCCTGCAGAGCTCCGGGGAGCCAGCCTGAACCTGCAGACAGGGGGTGCAGGGCACCCCAATCTACACGGGGCACCAAAGAGTGCGGGACCCCATGCGTGCCCAGAATCAATCTAGAGGCATCTCTGATGTAGCCCGCACGTCACGTGTAAGGAGGCGGGAAATCAGAGCCTTCGCAGAGACAACTTGCAAAAACATGCAGGATTCTTGCTAGAAAAATGTATTCCATCCATCCATGCTATCGTACGGGATTTTTTTTATCTCTCTAATGAACAAGTGTTTTCTCTTTTTCTAAAAAAACATTTTTTTTCCACAGCACTTAAAGCGTATGATAGAAATCCAAGTCAAGTACAGGTCAACCTAGAAAATAAGCTGCTTACAGGGCACAGTTTTGCACAAACCGCTCTGATTTTGACCAGATGGAATGCTTACGGGGGGGAGGGAGTTAGAGTTACTAATGATATTAAAACCAGTCACTTGAAGTCGTTACATGTGATGTTTTTCTGTGATCCAGCCTGATCCTGTGGAAGTGGAAAACTGGGTTCTGGGGCGGAACAGGGTAGTAATGGCCTAAAGGAAGAAGCATGTGTTGTTTTACAGGGAAAACGTGCCTAATGAGAGACTTGCACTAACAGTATTTGCAGGAGATATGCGTTAGAGAAGATCAGACGGTTGTGTGAGCTCTCTGCTTTTCTGTCCCTTTTCTGTGTTACAGGCTGGTCTGATGAGCAGAGCCACGCTGGCTGAGAAGGTCCGACTCAGTCTGCAGTACGAAGAAGCTAAAAGAAGGTGCCGACATTTTCTTCTCTCAGACATAACGAACAAATCTCTCTTGCACGTACAGGCTTTCTTCTTTCCTGGTCACAGGCGGCCAGCTTTTCACTTTGACAGGTTTCATTCCAGCTTCCAGGCTGGGGGCTGAGGGGTGAGGGCTTGATGGATCTCCATCTGAAGGGGTTAACTGCAGCTCACGGTGCCAGCTAGCCCAGCTGGAAAGTGTCTGACTTCAAAGATGAGCAAAAACCATCTTTATCAAAGCTCACAACCATATAAATGCAGCAGTGACTGCTGTTCCCTCTCTTGGCATCAGTTGGAACCAAGCTTAGTCTTTCACAGCCAAAACAACACCTTTGATATGACCAAAGGATATACAGCCCCTGACATTGGCTTCCAAAATATATATTTTTGAAGGTTGTTTTTACTTTAAAGACAAACTGGATAAACATAACACCATCATTTCTTGCAGTAATGTCTGCATCTGTTTTGTTAATGTTTTGAAATGTAAAAGTATGATCAGATCACAGAGATACTCACGTACTTTAAGGTTTGATTCTTTTTGGACTTAAGGAGTATGTGACACACGCCTTATGTACTGTGCCAAGCAAGAGTTTCTGTGTGGGAAAGGGTTAACTGTTTATCGTACACTGTGAAATTATTTGCTTATTTGGGTTGTGCAGTTCATCCCTGGGTGGAATTTGCTCTTTCTCGGGCATCTCCAAATTTCCGGAGCTTCTCAGAGGACAGACAGGCAAAAACAAATCCTCTGAGCCACACAGCTGGCTGATCTGGAGCACCCTCACTGCTTCAGAAGGTGATAGCGGCCCAGTAGGTTCACTCCAAATGTGCTGAACGTTATTGGACCTATAGAGGAAATCCAAATTGTTTCCAGGAAACTCGGCAATAACAGCAGGAAAAATCGCAAACAGCTTGTTCATGTCGCAGAAGTTCTGAGCCGTTTGCTCAAGCCCTAATGGTGTGCCTCAAGTTTTTGCAGTATCATCACCACCTTTTCACATCTTGCGGGTTTGATTTTCGCCCACTCTTTCTTGGGGAAAATTGCTCCAGCTGTTGCAGGTTACTGGGGGAGCTGGTGGTGTACAGCAATCTCCAGTTAGTGCCACAGATCTTCTGTGGGATTGAAGTCTGGACATTGCCCGGGCCACTCCAGGACGTCCACCGTCTTCTTTTCAAGCCACTCGAGGGTTGCTTCGGCTTTGTGTTTGGGGTCATCGTCCTTTTAAAATATGAATTTCCGTCCCAGTTTCAGTTCTTCTGAAGATGCTCCAGGATCTGCCTATATTTCCCTCTATCCATTCTGCCCTCTGCTTTGACAAGCCTACCAGTCCTTGCAGATGAAAAGCCCCCCCCCCACAGAAGTCTGCTGCCACTGCCATACTTCAGTTGAGGATAGTGTTTTGTGAGTCATAAGCGATGCTCTTCTTTTTCTCAGATATAATGCTTGACATTGAGGCTAAATAACTCACTTTTTGTGTCATCAGCCCATAACATTTTCTACCTCATCGTTTCAGAAGAAAGACTTCCTGTGAGTTTGTTTCGAATTTGACTTCCTCCTCACCACTGGACCATACAGTCCATTTTTGTGGAGAACCTGAGCTGTTGTTGACTTACTCACAGTTTCTCCCATCTCAGTTATAAGACATTGTAGGTCTTGGAGGGTTGTTTCCAGCCTCTCGTCTGCTTCTCTGACCAGTGTCCTTCTTATCTGGCTGCTGACTTTTGGAAGACGGTTGTTCAAGATTCTGAGTAGTTGTTTTCACTTCCAGATAATTGATTCAACAGTGCTCTGTGGGATACTCAGTGCCTTTGAAATCTTTTTATATCCCTTGCCTGACTCATGTCTATCCACAACTCTTTTCCTTAGTTGTTGCAGAAGCTCCTTTGGCTTCATATTATTTTTTTAGCAATGTAAATGTTTTTTAGCAACAGTAGGAGCTCACAGGTGTCTTCAATCTGAATGGATAACCACTTCAACCACTGGTTTCCAAACGACATATCATGCAATTTCAACGCATTGACATTGATACGTGATATCGATATCAATAAATTGATATTATTTATCAGAGAATTTGTATGGATCAAAAGGGAAAACAATATCAGTCTACCAAGTTGTCTGATTGTAACTCAAATGAGGCAAAATACAATGAGAGTCAATACTTTCTATACCCCCTGGAGATGAAATGTTTGTGACAGTTTGAAGTTTTATGTTGGTTACTTGGCAGCAGGTATTGATCACTTTGGTATTGACTTGAGTATAACCCTTTCAAACTTTCTAACCAGCAGCTGGTTTGCAAAATATTAATATGATTCAAAACGTAAGGAGTTATTTCCACCTTTATACTGTGTAATGTTTGTTGTTGAAATATAAAGGTTTTGCATGTACATGATACATGCTGTGCATGTGAAATTACACTTGATTTGATTTAATGGAGTGACTTTTCCTGGCTACACTTTGTGACTCATAAAATTAGAACCAAACAGTATTTCTGCACATTGACACGTGCCGTGTGACCTCTGCTAATGATGCCGATACCTTTTTTTGTTCCTTCTCCCGACGGAAAGCAATCATAATTAGTGGAGCTTTGCTCTTCTAAAACCGCAAAATACTTGAAATCTGCAGCTCTCGCAGAAAATGCAGACGCCTTCTCACCGGAGAAAAGGGAAGAAGGTGGACAAATATTGCCGGGGACGTGTCAGAGCAGTGAGGATCCGAGATCTCTCCGTTCGCTTCCCCCCAGCCAAGATTACCCAGGATTTCTCCCAGTCGGCTTTCTGTCGACATCTTTTCTCCGGGATTCACAGCCAACACAAAAACACCGGGAGCCAAAGTCATCATTCGACTGGGTCCACGCAGCCACCCAGTACTTGGCCATCCCCTGCTTTTTTCTTCTCTCTATTCGTTTGCACACGATGGCCTTCTACGATTCCCTTGCTGCTCCTCCTGCAGAGGTCCGTCTCTCTAGCTTATTTCGGTTCACTCTGCCCAAGTGGTTTTGGCTTTCCCACTGTTCCCCTTCGACCCCTGCTTCTGCTCCCTCCTTCTTTCTCAGTTTTTAGCTATGAAGTAACATCTGCTTGCTTGCAGCAGAGAATACCTTTTGGGAATCTTGTAACAATAGCACCACCTGCTGGAAGCATTTGGAATTTCATAGCCCCAACCCCCCCCCCCTCCCCTTCCATTCTTCTCTGCACTGAGCTCAATCTATTCTTCCCAAGGGGCGTTGTAGGAATGTGTTGACACTTCTGCTGATATTCGTGTAATAAGTATCCAGGCTTGTCCAGTTGTGTTGTTAATTTCTTTCTCATGCCGTCCGCATCAACAAGAGTAATTTCACATGTTCTTTTACAGCCGAGACAGTGCTAAATGTTGAGCTATTAAGAGTTCTCATAATGAAACCCTAATGCACGCTTATTATTCAGTTTATGCTTTCAGCTTTTGTGATCTTGTAATTGTTACCTTTACTAATTATCTGCAACAGCATGTCGTATCGCATTTATTCTTGGTGAAATGCCACTAACTTCTTTCAAGTTTTCTTGTGCCTTTTTTTTCCCCGAGTAGATAATTAGCATTTAGAACAGGCCTGGGCACTGATAACGCAGGTCGTATACTATGTATTTACTTTTTAGAAGATTTGCGCTAAAGGGAAGTTTTAAATGGTAAGGTATCGCCAGTGCTGTAAGCCCCAACTGTGCGATTTCAGTAGCCTGAGCCTTCCGTGTGAATACGGCTCAGACAAGAAAGGTGCTTCTTGCTGTCTGCAGTAAGACTCGGTTGACATACCTTCCACACCAGCAGCCATATCACCCTGCAACTCACAACTGGAACCCACTGAAGCTCAGCAGGTGTGAGCCTGGTCAGTACCTGGATGGGAGACCTCCTGGGAAAAACTAAGGTTGCTGCTGGAAGAGGTGTTAGTGGGGCCAGCAGGGGGCGCTCATCCTGCGGTCCATGTGGGTCCTAATGACCCAGTATAGCGACGGGGACACTATACTGTAAACAGGCGCCGTCCTTCGGATGAGACGTAAAACCGAGGTCCTGACTCTCTGTGGTCATTAAAAATCCCAGGGCGCTTCTCGAAAAGAGTAGGGGTGTTACCCCGGTGTCCTGGCCAAATTTCCCCATTTGCCCTTACCAATCATGGCCTCCTAATAATCCCCCTCTATGAATTGGCTACATTACTCTGCTCTCCTCCCCACTGAGAGCTGGTGTGTGGTGAACGTTCTGGCGCACTATGGCTGCCGTCGCATCATCCAGGTGGGGCTGCACATTGGTGGTGGTGGAAGGGAGTCCCCATTACCTGTAAAGCGCTTTGAGTGGAGAGTCCAGAAAAGCGCTATATAAGTGTGAGCGATTATTATTATTATTATTATTATTATTCTTCAGCACAGTGGGGAGCCTCAGCTGCCCTGTAGTCAACAGCAGGAATTGTCCTGGGCAGTGTTAGCTTGTGCTCCCAGCACTTTTATGGGAAACTGCTGTTTGACTTGAACAATCCAGCCCCATACTTAAAGGAGCCCTTAAATGGCGCCTGTGTTGGGTTTCGGGGTCCGGGCTGACGCGCGGCGGTCTGTGTGTGTGTCCGCCCTGCAGCATGGCCAACGTGAAGATCGAGCTGGCGAAGCTGGAGAGCGAGGCGTGGCCGGGGGCGCTGGACGTGGAGAGGGAGCGGCTGGTGCTGATCAACGAGAAGGAGGAGCTGCTGAAGGAGCTGCAGTTCGTGACGCCGCGGCGGCGCACGCCGGGCGAGCTGGAGCGGCTGGAGGCCGAGCGCCGCCGGCTGGAGGAGGAGCTGCAGGCGGTGCGGAGCACGCCCAGCCCGGCGCTGGCGGAGAGGTAGGGGCACCCGCCGGGGGCGAGGGACTCCTGTTCTACATGACGCCAGATCACTGCCCGTTGCAGCCGTAGCGGCACAAGTGAAATCTGCTGAAGCGATCCTGTCGCCGCTGTGGTTTATTGCAGACGATGATGTGTTCAATTCAAAATTTGGGCGTTTCTCGAAAAGAGTAGGGGTGTTATCCCGGCGTCCTGACCAAATTTCCCGTTGGCCCTTACCAATCATGGCCTCCTAATCATCCCCATCTATAAAAATTGGCTTCATTACTCTGCTCTCCTCCCCACTGAGAGCTGGTGTGTGGTGAGCGTTCTGGCGCACTATGGTTGCCGTCGCATCATCCAGGTGGGGCTGCACATTGGTGGTGGTAGTGGGATTCCCCATTACCGGTAAAGCGCTTTGAGTGGAGTGTCCAGAAAAGCGCTCTATAAGTGTAAGCAATTATTATTCATTATTATTATTAAAATGCTGTCGCTCACCAGCAAACTGTAAAAAACTCGGGTGGTTGTATGATGCTAGACGAAGTGAGAGCAAAAACCCCATGGTCTTGGACCCGTGTAATACAGACGGGAAGGGGTTTGTTTCTGGCAGAGAGAAGTTGTGAAATTCAAATTTCTACCTCCCCAACATCTTAGCGCTTGGTGAAAATGTATCGTGTTTTCCTTGGCTGATATTTTCATGTTTGCTCTCTTTCTCCCAGGTAGACATTTGTATTAGATATTTGTGATCTAGTGTGTTGTTCTAAGTCAGAGCACATACCAAATTAGGACTTTCACTTAACTCTACGCTGTAATTTACAGCCAATATGGCTCTACCACAGAAACCAAGCGACTTCAAGCCAGCCCAAATTTTCCCTGTGGTGATGGGAATGCACAGGGTAGTCATTTTCAGGAAAGAGAAAACTCTTTTGCTCTGACTGCAGAAGATGAAACCTATAACGTAGTAAATTACCATGTATTCATCTAATGAACACAAACTTGCATTAAAAAAGAATCGGGTACTTCAGCCAAATAAGGGGTTTTACAGTGTACGTCGGAGCAGGGTTTGCAGATGCATTTAAACTGTCTCAAGGAATCAAGGAAAGATGTCTCCGTCTCTCAGTGCACTAAATATTGTGTACTGCAGTTTTTAAAAAACTGTTTTTTATAAATTGGTGCAATACAGCAGTATCTGTTCTGCTTTACTTGGGCTGATGTCAGCACAGTTGGAGGACCGGTGTTTACTGAAAGGAACACTCTCATATGGAAAAATGGTGACATTGTGCTACAGTTTTTCGGATGAGCGTTAAAACAATGGTTTTGACCTCTCGGCCATTAAAGCCATGGCACTGTTTGTAACAGGAGGGGTGCCAACCCTGGGCCTCCTTCCACTTGTTTCAGTCGATGAAGCAATTTCTCACTTCTTCACTTGATACTCTGTGCAGTGGGTCTACATAATGGTCCAGTGGGCGCTGTACTTAACTGATGGATGAAGTGGATCCCTTGCTTTTACATTAAGCTCTTTAGGATCCTTTAGGTCGAAGGGTGCTCTGGAAATGTTTGCTCTTACCTGCATTAGTTTCATTGTTTAATTGAATCCACATTTGTATTTGGAGGATTTTTTTTTCTTTTGCAAGACTGCGTCCAACAGCTGACGGAAACTCTCGCCGTAAGTGTCGCTAAACTTCAAATCGCGGCCTGCGAGACCATTTGTTTGGCGGGAGCTGGGCAGTACCCACCTGCAACGTGGCGTGCAGGCTGGGAAGATGAAGGACTTGGCTCGTGCTCAAAGCGGGGGGGACGTGGTGTGCACCTCGGTTCCGCTGCAAGCTGACGGCGGTCTTGTTGCTTCAGGTTGAAAGTGCAGGAGAAGAGGAGGCTGCTGCTGCTGAAGCTGGAGGAGTCCACCAGGCTGGCGACTCGGCTGCATTCGCAGCTGAAAAGGTGACCGTGGCCTTCTGTGACCGGGGGTTGGGCTACCTGTAAAGGTAAAGGGGAGAAGGAGCTAGGGGGCCAGTGGAGCCGGAAGCTGTGAATGAACCCGAACTGAAACCTGAAATCCCGTTGCGAGGTTTAGCTTCCGAAGGGAGATGACTAAATTGCCAGCATCTGTCAGCCACCGTGAGCTGCCTGTGTGGTTCTGCAAACCAATATGTCACACACAGCCCACTGCTAGATTTGTGGAGATCTAATAGGCAGCGTCGAATTTTGTGTTGGATTTCAACTGATGTCAGAAACTTTGAATTCCTGCTATCATTTAGGAGGGGCTATTTTTATATTTTTTTTTAAAACACACAGCCTACTTTTTGGTTTCTGCTCCTCCTATGACATTGATTTTCTTAGATTCCACAGCACATTTCATATATTCCCCATTATTGGGCCACACAGTAATTTAAGAGTCAGTGTTGTTTTAGCCTGTTTTTAAAGGGCTCATTTTGTGTTGTGTTTCGAGACCTTTATGCAGCAGGCCACCTGAGAGGAGGTTTTTTTTATCAAAAGTCCCATGTATGCATAATGCATATGGTCAGTTCTTCTTTAAAAACTTACAAAGTGAGATAGCATATGAAAAACAAACCCAAAATGTAATTATTTCTTGTTGGCTATGGCTTTCACAGTGACTTTCAGCAATACACTTTAATTGTCATCCATTCAAAATCCTTTAATAGACAATAAGAAACCCCCCACTATTCTATTGCAAAGATCAGCCTTTTGTCCAGCTTCAAAATGAGGAAGAATATCTTTGCAATGCTGGAAGGACACAGCGAGATGCATTTTAATCCACGTTTAAACTCGAATAGCAAGAAACTTTTAATCCTAAAATGTTTCACTGTATCGGTAGCAAGCACATATTACAATAATGTCATAATTAACTAGATCTTTCATAGTTGTTTCAGAATTTCATGCTTCTTTGTCCAATGTTGATCCAGAAAAAGCATTTACAATGGAACACGTTAACTATTTTTTTTGTCCATTTTTTTTTATTTGCAAATGTTCTTTTTGCAATTCTAAAAGGCACTTCTGCATTTCCAAAACGGGTTCTTTGGAAGTTTCACACGCTGATATGAAGTTAAAGCCTAAAACCATCGGTTCTGTAGTAACAATTAGTGTGATACAACATTTCATCAGACGTATAAAGCTTCTGGGCACGTGTCCTGGAGGGTGTTTTAGTGAGAGGCAGCCCGGTCTAGAAATGTAAAGCCATGTCCGTCTGTCGCTGTCCCTGCCTGCAGCCTCTCCGCCAGCACGCTGTCTGTATCCTCGGGAAGCAGCCTGGGTTCCCTGGCCTCCAGCCGGGGGTCTCTGAACACCTCCAGCCGGGGGTCCCTCAACTCCCTGAGCTCCACCGACCTCTACTACGGTCAGGCCGACCAGCCCGTGGACCTGGACTACCAGTACAAGCTGGACCTGCTGCTGCAGGAGAAGCCCGCCTACGCCCCCTCCGGGCCCATCACCACCATCCACGAGAACGAGGTGATCAAGCCCCCCGCCGGCGCCCCCCGCTCGCCCGCCCGCGCCCCCGAGCCCCCCAAGTCGGTGGCGTCGCTGTCCTCCAGGTCCTCCCTGTCCTCGCTCTCGCCCCCCGGCTCCCCCCTGGTCTCCGACGGGCCCTCGCTCCCTTCCTCCCAGGACTCCCCCCCGCGGGACTTGGCCGCGGAGCTCGAGGACGGCGGCGTCGCCGGGGACCTCGCGGGCCTGAGCTTCTGTGAGGACCAGATGCTGCTGGACTGCGATGCCGCAGACAAGGAGGACGGCGACGGCGTCCACCCCCCCCTGACAGCCCTGCAGGAAGGAGTGAGGGGTAAGGGCGGCCCTCGGGGCTGAAATTGTACTTTTTTTTGCTGGGCGGCAAGCACATCTTAAAAGGGGCGGCGGCAGTTCTTCTGAAACTCGCCGACTCAGTAGTGCCGTATTGGTCTCTGGATGCAAAAAAATGAAGCCCCCTTGGTGAGCAAGCACCCTTTTCCTTGTGGTGTGGGGGGAGAAAATAAGCCATAAGCTACCATAAGCTACAATCTTCTGTAATTTAGCTCTTCCCTTCGAGATCCCCTCTGATCCCCATGGTGTGCTTGCATCATTATGAATGATCAGGTTAAGCAGTTCACACCATTGCCTTGACAAACCTTTGGGAGTATCCGCGTTTCCTGATTTTCATTACAGAGGCATTTCATTTCATATGCACCAGTTAGAGATAAAACGGCGTCGTCAGCCTTTTCCACGCCACAGACGTTGATTTTTGATGAATGTGCGCAAACGGATCCATTCTGTTTCAGTTCTGTCTAGGGAGCCTAGTGTTTTTTTTTCTATCGATTGTGTATCGTTTAAAAAGAAAAATCTGATGCATCAGTTAACTCACTTTGGAATTGGGTCAGAAAAGAAAATGAATCTTGGGTGTGTATTAATGTGTGATATGGCTACTACAGGAATACAGCACTAAAAGTGACTCAACCCTTCATGTACTGGCAGGAGGTGATAGTCCCTGCCAGTAGAAAAAGTCTCTGACTCTGGGCTTCAGAGAGGAGGAAGGGAGGATTTTCAGTGAACAATGACATTAGACTACAGAACAGAGGTGAACACAGGCCACAGAGTTCATCTCGCAAACAACCAGATGTTCACAGCAGCCTATAAAAATACATGAGCACCTCTTACTTTTATTTACACAAAAAATACAACTTCACGCCATAAAGGGTTAAACCAGTTTGCTCATACAAGAAGTGGCACCTGTTTTATTCTCATTTGCTCATTGAATTTGAAGGTTGTGGGTAATTGCTGAGCTCAGACAATTCTCTGCTTAAAACTCATGCACAGTCTTGACTTTTAATAGTGATCAATCGGTACAATGACTGAAGCATCTCTCTCAGCTGTAGGTTTATTGCAGTTTTACACTTAAATTCACATAAAACCGAAAGGGGTTGTTGCCTTATTAAATTCTACCCGTTTTACCAGCGGTTTTATGTAGAACTTAATATTTGGAAAAGTATTTTCAATACATTTTGGCAAAATCTAGTACTTCAGCTGAACATTGTTTGTTTTAACTCTGCTTTGCGCAGACATTTTATTCCAAGAAAAGTGAAATGGAGGCCATTTTCTTATAAACAAAAGTCACGTCTCTATTAAAATATGAATAAAACATGGAGGAAAGGTTGGGACTTCAAGCAGAAGTGGGATGATTCTAGGAATGTAGCCCTGTGTGTAGGATTCTAGCTCTACCAGATAACAAGCAATCCATTAATAAGATGTAAGAGAAACTTCTGAAGAAATGTTACATTCCTGAAACTTGAGACACCTCAAATCCTGCAACACATCAAGTCCAGATTAAAGTATTCCCTTTGGTTAGAACAAGTTCTAATAGCTTCAATTTCATTTAAACAATTAATTGGATGATAATGGGATTATGTATTTTTTTAAAATGTTTGTTTTAAGTATGTGTTTTTTTCCTGTTGCGTTCTGCAGTTTAGCTGAATGTGATATGTATCCTTGTGTTGCACATCCCTGATTAGTCCATGATGTGTGCAGGGAATTTATTCATAAGGAGCTGGAAGAGACTTAGTGGGAAAAATTGCTTTTTGTTTCACGCCAGACAGCCAGCCTTCCTTTCATCTTTTAGATTGGAAAATTGTCCGAAAATTAAAATAATTTTCTTAAACGCCAACAAGAAAAGATTTACCTTCCTGTAAAGGACCAATTCCAATAGAGGAGCAGTAGGGTCATAGATATGTTTCAGGGTCAGTAGAAAAGTACTGTACTTTACTTTACTATAGCTGGCATTGTTTTTGTATTGACCCTCCTAATGTGTACCGTACATGTATATAGTATGTGCACATTAATATAACTGTGAATTATAGCTTTAGGGAACATTAAAAGAGACCATAATCTTTTTAAAATGTTATCAGCCCCATAGTTCTTATTGGAAGCGAAATTGTTTCTTTCTAAATGAATGTTTTTGTCAAAATGAATTCCGACTGAAACCATATCTACAGCCCTGTTTATTAGGCAAAATCCTTAAACCTTCTTGTGTGATTTAACGTAATGCAGTGAAGATTTGTGGGCTTGTATTTGAAAACCGAAGATTTCCCATTATCCATGAATTTCTTTGGCACCCCTGTGTTTATCCTTTTATTCAGTAATGATTTAATTCTCTGGGAAGCGGGCTTTTTTTCCCCCATGATAGAGGAACCCGTTATTCAGTTTTATTTTATGCTCTCCTGCCATCTACTGGCTAATTTCTTCACTGCAGTTCAACTGCCGACCTTTCCTTGTGAGTTGTTTCTGGAATTGGGAACTATCCAGTGACCTTTAACAGACACACCTGATCGAGTAGTGGAAAATCTGAAGCTGAGCACTGTTTGCTTTAAACCTCCCTAGTCAGCCTAACTCCCCTCTTTCAAAATTATATTGTCGCAAGATCAATGTTACTGCAGACAGTTCAGATTGGAAGGTATTTTTGTACAAGTAGGTTATAAAGCTGGCTGGCCCAACTCCATACAGACACCCATACAGCTTGAAAACTGCACAGTGGAGCAAAGTCATCTGATCCTTTTACCAAATACACTCTGATCCCAGAGAAAACGAAAATGACCAATTTCTAACAGATCTCTAATGTTATGTTAGCGTTCGGCACTGATGGTGATAGGCTCCCATTTAAGTGTGCACCAGGATTTGGACTGTTTCTTTTTTTAAGCATAAGGTTTATAAGAGCCTCGTCTTTATGTAGTAAGAAAAACACAGTTTATAAAATCTCCAGTGAAGTCTTCTGAGCTCCAAACTATGTACGGTTACCACCTCTAGTCCTCCTGTATTCTGAAAGCCCCTTGTGGACACGAATAAGTTTGAAATGCCTGAAGACTGTCAGGCCTTTGATTTCCTGTGTACAGAGCTGTTGTGATGCAGTAGCTGTGCTTGCCTTGCTTCGCCATGTTGCTGTGGGTGTGCAGTGGCTTTGCCTTCACCCTGCACGCTTTCATAGGAGTTTTTAGTCTTGAGTTCTGCGGCATTTAGAAGCCTGAAAGAAAGGCAGGCAAAAGAAAAGCTGTTTTGTGGGGGTTCTGTCTTTGCAGATGACGATTTGCAAAAAAGGCCGACGGGTCGCCTACTTGAAGAGAAGACGGCGTGCGTCTCCGCCGCCGTGTCGGACGAGTCGGTCGCTGGAGACAGCGGCGTGTACGAGGCGTCAGTCAAGAGGTACGTCTCCTTTGATCAACGAAAAACGCAGAAGAATGTCGTCCAGCGTTCCTCTGATCTTTAACTCCTCTCCGGTCCCCAGACATTGGGCTAGTTTCCAGTTCATTAAAATCGACCTTATTGTGAACATAAATGGAACAGGATGCTTATTACCAGTAAGCTGGAATTTATTTTCAAATTAATTTGGACACCTGGCTGAAAAGCAGAGATGAGACTTTTTAGAATCAATTTAACAGAACACCCGAGGCCCCATCAATGAACAAGTTAAAGCTGACAAGTCTTAAAGCTAAATTCAGACCTAAGACCCCCTCCCTGATTTTAAAGGGAGGGTGTCTTTCAGAATGTTATTAAACACTAACCTGTGTTCGTCTGAGACCAGTCTTTCTCAAGAAAATATTGTTGTTAGATCTATTTTGCTTCGTTTGTGTAACAGTGTACACCACGAAGAACCAGCGTGCTTAATCTCTTACTGTTCAGTTGACTCAAACGTGATTAAACAAAAAAAGGTGAATATGGTTTGAAATTTGTGATAAAATACTTTTTTTAAATCGGAACCTTTCTGAATGCTCGGGAAGCTCATTCATCTGTTCTCCTTAAGGCTGGATGGCTTTCATCTGCTTTTGCCTTCAACCCATTTTAAAACCAGCAACCTTCATCATCTATTTCTCCTTCCTAAAAAACTTTTTTTCAGAAGCATTTGGTTTCGCGTTCAGCCCTCGTCCCGTTTGTTCATAATCTGTTTTAATTAGAATTTGCTGCACAGGCCAGAAATCAGCCTCCCCACTGTGCCACACCAGAAGGACACTTTCACTGTGCAATTACTTCCCTCCTTTCAGACAATGGAGTCTAAGTAAATCTGCCCGTATCCCCTTTTCTTCAGCAAGAAATGACTGAAAACTTTGCCGAAGTTTCGTTGGAACTTTACGGAAGTGAAACGTCCTCAGTGCCAGTGGTTTGTTTGGTCTGTGTGGGAGAAGAAGGCTGTGATTGAACTGTTCCCCCTCTGCAGGTCTGTTGAAATTGAAGATGTGGCATACATTGAAGATGACCCAGCTGCTGCTGCAGAGGCTTCTCAGGTCCAGATTGGATTTAAGTAAGATACCCCTAGAAGAAACGTCATGCCTTTTATGCCAGGAGGCGGAATCTGTTGCTCTTTATAAAGAGAATATTAATGGGCAGTCTTTTTTTATTTCCTGTACTTTTGTGTATCCTATAAAAACAAGAAGCAGCTGTAGGAATTTGGGGATTTTGATTTCCTACTGTATGTGCAATCTTGCAAGCCAGACTGTGCGTCTTGTGTTCCTAACCCTCCGTGTGTTCTTCTACAAGAAAGGGAGGCTATGTAGAGTAGGAACAAGCACTGACCTGGGAAAGCTGTCATGTTTTCATCAGAATTGTAAAACAGCACATTTTTAGAAATCTTAATCGGAGACTTATTTTCTCACGGTCATATTTAAAAAGAGGTAGCTGAAAGGTTTGAAGGACTTTTGAGATCATTTCCAAATCATGTGTAACTAAATATTTTGTGGTTGGACAAAAGGCAAGGGGAATCATCTTGTCTTTTCTGAATTTGATTTTTTTTTTGTATAAGTAAGGTAAACTGCTGTGGATTAAAATGTGACTTTTTTAAAAAATGATTTGTGAAAGATGCATTGTGAAGAACACTTTGCTTGAAAGGCGCTTTATCAAATAGTTTGATTGATTGTACCTCAAATTGGCCTTGAAGTATCCTTCAAAAAGATTTCGTATGTTTGACTGTAGCCTTCAAACATCTAGAAAGACGAGATGCCTTTATCTTTGATTTCGGCATCCTTCCCTTTAATTAAAGATTATAATTAAGGTGCCTTTCAGGACAGAGTCACTTGCAAACTGTACTTGTAAACGTTTTTATCACAATGTCAACTCAGGCTGTTTTCAGATATCTAATTGCTCTCTTCCTCTGTTGAAGATATGATGCCAGCAGCTCCAGTTTTGTAATAATTGTGTTGCAGCTCCGAAACCAGGCTGCTCTTCTGCTGCCACATGGTACAAAAGTGTAAGTATGGGATAGACGGTTGTCCCACTTTGATTTTATTCACCATAATTATAATTTGGCAGTTCTGCGCGCCGTAGCTTCGTCCTTAAGTGACACCAGCCACCATCAACAGACCCAATAGCTCAGACAGATATAAATGGCTGTTTGGCCAGAGGGAGCCCTGGAGGCAGGTGATACAGGGTGTTGTACTCAAGGAAAGGACAAAGATTAGTGCCACTGGGGGTGCAAAGGGAAGCTGTTGCGGGATTTATACCCTTGCCATCTTCCATGAGCATATCCATTCTCAAGCGCAGCAGGACTCGCCATTAAAAAACTGGATGGATTCCCATTTTGCGTTGCCCGGTTCCATTTCTTCTGGACCCGAGACAGGTGCCATGTCAGCTCAGGCGTTTGTCTCCATCAAGACTTCTTTATTCATCCCCTGCTCTCCCCGCGGTGCTGTTTCTAGCTGGCGTGGTCTGTGTGCGTTCCCTGCCTTGACAGCCGAAGGAGGCCATCGGTGCTTTGCAAAGTGCCCCTCTGGATCCCTCCACTTATTTGTGTGTGTTTACAAAGACGGCAAAAGGCAAATAGAGAGACGTTGGGTTTTGAAAACTAAAACTCAGGAATTCATGTTTTTTTTTTGTTTAATGATGCTCCTCTTAAAATGTCCGAGGCGTGTTTGGGAAGGATTAGTGGTTGCAGTTGTACCTGGAGCTTTTCTCAGGCACAGAGATGTGAGCCGAGGCAGTAGGGTGTCGAACACAGACTGCAGGACCGGAGGTGTTGATTGGACCAGCGTGTAGTGGCACAGCTGGACGTGGTGGTGTCACATTAAAGCACGGAGCATTCCCTCAGGGTTGTGTGAAATACTGCAGAACTCGGCTTGACGCAAACCACAGGAATCCTTTGATTGTGTAAAATGCTCGAATAATGTTGGGAGTTTACACCTGTGTAGTGTAAGTTCATACAATTTAATGAAGTCTCTGCCCAATCTGGTTTAACCCCCTGCGTCTCTCCTCCTCCTCCGTTCTGATTGGAGAAGCTGAGCGCTAGAGAAAGAAACAGGAGTGTTGAAGGACGCAGGGCCGCCTCATGGCCGTCTGGCTGCTGCTACACTGTGCAGTGGGGGCTGAAGCATGTCCCTCCTCCATATCAAGTGCTTTGGGATTAAAGGCGCTATAGAAACTAAATTTATTTGTTGTTTTTATTTTATGCTCAGTTCTCACAGGAGCTGCTGCCATAGAGGTTTGAAGGATGTGACAAAACACACTTCCTGATATAAAAAGTAAAAAACTTGCAAACTAATTTGTGGCCTCGTTATGTGTATACTGTGCTTCGTTTTTTTTGGGGCGATTCTGTGTGTCGTATTCCAGGAGTGATTGCCTCAGGTATGGGTATGTAGGCGTGGCCCTTTTAATATGTTCTTGAAAGTACAGGTTTAGGTCAGCCTCAAGGCCGGGCTAGTCACGTCTTTGCCTTTTTTCGGTGAATTCAGACCCTGATAGAAAGGCCTGCACTCGGTTGTAAACACTATTCGTTTTCACTACAGGTACGTCAGGGCCGCCTTACTTCCGTCTTCAAGTGAAATAAGCTGCTTGTTCCGCACTAAGGTCCACTCTTTCGCTGACGGCATCGCGTTTAACGAAATCTTCAGAGCCACCGTGCCTCAGCTTATTCTCCGGCAAAAGACCCTGAGGATCGACGTGTGCACTGTTGGCAAAGCACGCCATGAGGAGCGTCTGGTAAGCCGCGCTAGAAATCCTTTACCCCTGCACACCTGTGTGTTCGTGTGTGTTGGTTCTGAAATAGTCAACCTTTCAGATGGCTTTTTTAATCTGTAAGCCGGTCCGTGCGGATCGTTCAGAAGCGTTCAGCTGTTGTAGGTTTCTGCTGATCTCAGCCTGTGTCATCCACCATGTTCCCAATTGTCTTGGCAGGCAGGAACACAGATCAGTTTGGCGGACGTCCCGCTGAGTGGCGAGATCTCCACTCACTGGTATAATCTACTGATTTGTAAGAAAACCAGCCATCAGAAGAGCCAGGATGAAAATGAAGAAACGTCATTTTCGCCTCCTGATCAGCGCCCCAGCATTATTGTGGATTTGGTAAGTTAGTCTTTCAGTTCAGCTATAAGTGCTGTACTTCACTGTTTTTCCCCCAAAATCTACACCTTATTTTCGTTTGTTTTTTTTTTAATTTGTTGTTGCTTTTCAAGTTTGGATTTCCAGGGTTTCAGTACAAATGGTAGCTTGTAGGCATAGTGAACCACTTTTGAACCTGGGAAGAAGAGAATCTCTCATTAACACCTAGACCTGTCCAGGATTCAAACCTAGACTTGCCTCCATGCTGTGCGATAGCACCTGTGCCCATCACAAGATTTCTCTTAAATGGGGGCCAAGGTCTGTGGGTGTGAAAAAGCAGCAGCTGGTGCTTCTGATCTTGACGGTAACAGCCAACTCTGTATGTGTGTGTGTGCGCACACAGGTATTACTATTTCTGTGAGGACTATATTTGAGAATATGCTCTTACAAAGGATAAGTAACTCCTGAAAAGCAGGCGTGACAAGGACCAGCAAGCCAGTTCGTGACAGGCAATTTTTTCTTTCTCACAAACCATACAAAGTCTCTACAAGTGCCAATAATATTTGATTGTATCTTTGTCCAGTTTGAATTCAGGAGAGTAGGGAACAGTAGCTATAGTGTGGGACTTGAATAAAGTCCAGGAAATGTAAAATAGTGAGTGTGTGACCTTTTTAGGATTGTATTACTTCAAAACGGAACTCAGATGAACGGTGACAGCATGTAATTCACATTAATCTAAGCCCATGTTCCCCGTGACCTTACCAGCGATGAATTCAGAATAAAACTTGAGAACCGGTCACGAGTCTGTGAGACACAGCTGAGGTAGAAACCTGGACTCAGATGTCTTTCTTATTTCAGTACGTGAAGTACGTCTAAGCTTTGTGCTCTCATTTCTGACTGTGTTTTTTTTGCTGTCGTTGAATTCTGACAAGTGGGTCTGGGTTTGAGCAGCAAGTGGTTAGTGTCGCCACGTGGGCCGAGGATGACCGAGGGCGCGGGCGAGCACAGATTGTGTTGTGCTGGTGGCCTCTTACCCCACACACTAACCCTCGTCCTGGTATGTGCCGCACCAACTGTTCCGCTAGGGCCATGTGCAAAGAGTTAAATACCGCCTGCTGGGAGAAATTAACACTTCAGACGGAAGAACAGCTGCTGAAATTTGGATTTATTGTGGCTCGATGTGGTGAGAAGTACTGGTGAAAAAGCTTGGTTCTCAGTGATGGATGGGATCCTCCCCCTTGGCCGACACCCCCCCCCATAGAAGTTACATTTTGAGACGAGCTCTCAAGATGCTGGATGTGACTTTTAATAGACAGCAATAAGAAAGAGAAGAAAAAGCAGTTCGAATTATTTATGTAGCCTTTGTATCCTGCCACCATGCGCCTGGAATCTCTAGGCATCGCTGACAGGAGTGATAAAAGCACCCCCACAAAAATCGGTATCCTGGAAATCCTTCCAGAAGTCTTCATCAATCCAAACAATCTTTTTTTTTTCCTGCGGAGCGCGGATGAGTTGGCGTGTGGCGCGGGTCGATCTCGGTGGCGGGCCGTGGGGGGTGTCGGCGGGCTGAGCTAACCCCCGCGATGTGTGACTCGCACGCAGGACGCCGTGTCGGCCTTGCTCGAGAAGACCTCGGCTGAGCTGGAGGCTGTCGAGCAGGAGCTTGAGCAAGAGGAACAGGAAGGCCAGCTGGCGCCAGGAGAGGAATGGTAATCCCCTTTTTACTGCAAGAAGGACATCAAAGTTTTAGACCAACTTCGGTACAGAAATTGGTTTTGCGTCTCATAGCCTGAATAACGGTGTAGAAAGATTCGTTTGTTGTTCATTTTCCTTTCCCGGGGGGGAAAGAGTTTTTCCCTGCGACACATTTTTCCTGAATTTGTGCATCCTAGTATAATTCTGGTATGGCTGAAGAAGAAATCTCTCTACTTTCATTTTTTTCATTTGACACGTTCCTTCAGAAACAGTGACCCTTTATTTAGAATACAAAAGTAGAATTTCAACACTGTTTAAGCAACAAAGCAAATATAATGTAAAGACATATTTGAGGTTGTGAAGGAAATGTTCTTGGGTTATTCCTTTCTGTTTTCTAGTACCGTCATTTAAGCCAATCGAATTTTTGGACATTTAGTCATTTTATTGAGCCAGGGCAGTTTCTAGGCCGTGACATTATTATTATAATTATTATCCTGGCTTTCAGAAAAGAAATTATAGATGTATTCTTCCTGCCAAGTTTTTTACCTAGCAGATTGATCAAGTAAACAGGGGTTCTTAGGAGTGGTGTTAAGGTGTGTTAGTAGTGGATCAAATGAAAGATTAAATTAAGGAAACCAACCAAAAGAGTGCAAGAGATATTTAGATAGGACTACATTATTTTTTACTTTTATTTACCAGACAAGTCGATTGAGAACAGGTTGTCAATGATAGTGTCTATCAGGAGAGTACCCTGTTTATACACCAGTGCCTTTTACTGGAGAAACCTGAGTGAAGTCGCTTGCGTCTTGAACTCATGACCCCTTCAGTCCAGAGCCCTCCCAACTAATCTCTGCTACTGCTCAAGTAGTGAAGAACTAAGTAGGAATTTAGTCTTTCCTTTGCTGGAAGGAATAGCTTTACACAGTTACAGTAGGAACAAGTAAAGGTTTATTCCCTGCTGAAAAGAGAAGAAAAGAAACGCAACATTTCAGCTGTGGAGCCTTCTTTGGGTGTGAGAAAGAGGATGAAGTTCCCGTTTTCCTCTCGCTCTCGCACCCGAAGAAAGCTCCACAGCTGAAACGCTGTTGTTACCTTTCTTCTCTTTTCAGCGGGGAATAAACCTTTACTTGTTCCTTTGCAGCCTACGCATGCTGACGCAGCTCCCCGCTTGAACTACTTCACATATCTTTGTGGAATAAGAACGTAAGAACTTAAGAAAGGTGACAAACGCTAGGAGGCCAGTGGGCCCCTCTAGCCCATTAGGTAGTCAGTAGTTAGCTGATCCAAGGATCTCATCCGGCTGTTTCTTGAGAGAAGCCGGTGTGTTGGCTTCAGCCACAACCCTTGTCCCACAACCCTCTGGATACAGACGTGCCTCCTGTTCGTGGTGGTTCCTACACCATGTCAGAGTGTTTGAGCGGGGAGCCCTCCATGCTCGGCCCTAACAGCGGGAATCCCGCTTCCCCCCCACCGGTCAGGCTGGAGATCCTGGTCGAGGACGGTGATGAGCTGGAGGCGGGGGAGGAGCTGGCGGAGGAAGACGAGGACCGCGCTGGCTGCGTCCACCCGTGCCAGGGGAGGGAAGGAGAAGACGGCGACGAGGCGACGCCGCCGCCACGGGGTCAGGGGAGCAACGGCGCAGAAAGCGGCTCTTGGAGGGCCGCGGGACCAACGCTGGTGAGTACCGCTGGCATCCTCTCGGCTTTGCTTAACGGCGTTTAACGTAGCGGGAGAGAGGAACCATCTCCCAGCTTCCCTCCGGCCTCTAACGCCAGACCTCAGCGCTATCAATCCCGGTAGTGAAGGATCGACACCCAGGGTTTTCTGGGTGACTTTCGGATCAAGAATTGTTCACGTTCAGAGCTTTGGATTCTCCGGGTGGGATCTACTGTTACCTACACCACAGCATGCTGGTGGCGTTTGCCTCTCTAGGCAGGAGTTACCAGTTAATACTGTGGCACCTTTATTTACTGTATCTGATTGTACTTCCCATTGTATGAACTGGTCATGACATTCATTCCAACAGCAGTCTCTGTAGCACCCTCTCCAGTCTGATTCATTAACTGATTGCCCCCCGATGTGTCTATTTACAAATGATAAAGGCTTTTGACAGACAACTGTACCTCTGAACTCTGACGACACTGCAGCCTGGGATGCTTGTTGTCCTTCATTCTGGCCTTTTGCTCTCTTTAGACATTTCTTTTCCATAGATTTCAGTGGGTCTTCCTGCATCCTAGTAATGCTCTGGTTCTGTTTCTAAGGCTGGATCACTTTTAGTCTCTCAGATTTCATGGAGGTAAGAGGAATCAGGAAAGGATCGCTTTTGTAGGTATTGTGACTATTTCATATCATGCAATGGATCACAATTAAGGTAAACGATTAGTGACCGAATATGCTAAAACTACATGAAAATTAAAAATACTGTGTACTGGTACTGTGCTTCTTTCCAATGTATAAGAGATACATGGAAAAAGCCTAAATATGCAATATCATCTGTACATAAAACATATCAGAAAGACTGCTTTTGAACAATTAGACTACAGACTTGCTGTTGAAATCATCCAGTATCTTTTTGCAGTCCTGAATCATCCAGTATCTTTTTGCAGTCCTGATATATTGTCAATGGGGCCTTATCTTTTACTCTCCACTATGCTAAAAAAAAACCTTTCTTTATGAGAGTCTCAGTGCTGTGCTGAGAATTGAAAATCAAATGTCTACTTTGATCTCAATGTCCAGTCAAATCCTTTACCTGATAAATCAAAAAATCAGCCCCTGGGAGTCTTTCTTTACTAAATCTCAAGATCCTTCAGGCAAAAGTGTCACATTTCTTCAAAGACTGACCTTCAGTCCCTCTATTCCTGGAACCATTTGTAAAGCAAAGCTGAAAAAGTTTATTAGAACAAAAATAAAATGTTATCTTCTTGGCCTGCAGAGATTCATCACATAATAGATAAATATCTTTATTAAAAAGTAAAATTTAGATCTTTAGTAGACAGTGTTGCAAGCAAAAAAAACATACTTTTAGGTAATGGTACTCACAAATCATCACTTCAGGTTACAGGTGATGATTTAATCATTTTTGGTACTACAAATTAAGATTGTATAAATGATTAATTTAAGCCTTGAAATTTTGTGTACTTTAACAAAGTGTTTTATATTTTGAAAATATACTGAATATCAAATGAAACATTCCATGATATCTATTCATGGGTGATTTCAGAAGAAAAAAATTGTGCTCATTTTGATTAATTGGTCATTCATGACTACACTCAAGACACAATTCACAGAACTCTTGTTGATCAGCTCTTTTCATTGCAAATTAATCTGCAGAAGGAGTGTTACCTATTTTAATTGTCTGTTTGCATGAAATAACGATGAATCCACTATACAAAAAGACAGTCATTTTCCTGATTATAAACTTGTGAATTTGTTGCAGCTATAAGTGGTTTCTTTTCATTCACAGTAGAGCACAGACATGTTCCCACCATCTAGGTTATATTGTCGGCCTGCTGAAGCTTTGCTTTTGCAAATAGTAGCATTTAATTTAAGTTTTTTTTTTCAGGTTGACAAAGAGACGAACACAGAGGATTCTGCTCCTGAGAATGTGGCTGTCAGACCCAAAGACAGGAATAACCTCAGCTGCAGGCAGAGGCCCTTTGTCCGGAATAGCATGATTGTGCGATCGCAGACCTTCTCACCTGGAGAACGCAACCAGTACATCTGCAGGGTGAGTCGAGATTTTAATTCCGTATATACATACTGCTCTCTCTCGTCCTGACACCCTTCCAGTGTAGAGCAGCCTGAGATGCCGTTTCTTAAGCAGCACCTGCTTTAAGACATATTTCATCAGTGCTGCAGAGTGAAAGCCGGCTATCCTCTGGGATGCCCTTATACATGAGACTTTATGCCTCAATAACCTACCTCCCCCCAAAAAAAAAATTGATTGCTAGATGTAAGTGACAGACTTCCAAACATTCGTATTACATCTCAGATTATTATTTTTTAGATGAAGTACATGATGGCTTCTTGACAGACCTGCTCCATAAACTGTATCCGGAGTGTGTTCTAAATTAATTTTCCAGAAGGGTGACAGCGGTTCCGTGAATCACAAATTTAATATAAATCGAGTAAACTTTTTTTTTTTAAAAAAAAGCTTACCAAACAAGACTCTTCTGCTCCCTTCTTTGACAGTTGAACCGTAGTGACAGCGACAGCTCCACGTTGGCCAAAAGGTCGCCTTTCGTCCGGAATGCTTCCGAAAGGCGCAGCCTGCGAGCGAAGAGGGTAAGTCGGTCGTATCCGTTCCCGTCCAATGGGATGGCCATTTTTCAGGTTTTTTTTTTTTTTTTTTTTAACATTTTGCTTCAGTTCGTTGTGGTCTGAGCAGCGGTGCCTAACACTGACATCCTTGCGAACGGCGATGACTGCTCGAGAAACCGCCACCACTACCCCCTGAAGGAGCTACAGGCCTTAAAATAGAAATAATGTTCTGTGAGACGCTTCGTCTGAGAAGGGGGAGAGGGGTCCATGAACCCCTTTGTGGTGGTGGTGGTGGTGGTGGTGGTGGTGGTGGTGGTGGTGGTGTTGTTGTTGTTGTTGTTGTTGTGAGAATGAGGCTGGGAAGGTTGCTACCCGCTTGCCTGACTCCTCTCTCCCCGAACGGCAGACCTTCTGCCAGCCGGTGGTTCGCCGCGCGGCCCAGGACCAGCCCGGGCGCACCTCCCTGGACCTGGAGCTGGACCTGCAGGCCTCGCGCGCCCTGCACAGCCGCCTGGACGACGAGCTGCAGGCGCTGCGGGGCCTGCAGGAGAGGCTGGAGGCCCTGAGGGCGCAGGGGGAGACGGAGCTGCCGCCGTACATGCTGGAGGACGAGCGCTTCCACAGGCTGCTGAGGCAGGCAAGTGTGGGGCTGGGGGGGTGGGCCCCTAGCTGGACGGGGCGGGGCTGGGGTAAGGCGTGGGGGGGGAGGGGCGCCCCCCCTAGCAGGGGCTGGGGGGGGGCAGGCTCCTTGCGGGGTGGGGTTGGGGGCGGGGATATCCCCTGGCGGGCTGGGCTGGGCTGGGGTGGGCGGGGGTGGGGTTGGATGGGGGCAGGCCCCGCTGGGGGCGGCCTCCTCGCAGTGTGGGGTATGTGGGGGGATAGCCCCCCCCTTTAGCGGGCAGGGGACAGTCCCAATCAGGGCGGCAGGGGATGACTCCCTACAGGCTGGGGGTGCAGGGATGGCCCCCTAAGTGTTGTTGGGGAGGACCAGGGTGGGCAGCATCTCTCGCGTCTTGGTCTGCCCTCCCACCCTCTCTCCCCCGGTCAGGGCTGCGTCTTGGCGATGTTGCGAGAAAGGAACTGTTTTACAATTCCAGCCGGGTTTGAGCTCTTTGTCCAAAATTCCTCTCGGCTGCAAGCCAGCGGACGACATGCTGGATTTTGGAGCAGTTCCTTCCAAGAAAGAGCAGAAACTGGACTTTAACAACCCTTTACAAGACTGAGAGGGTTGGGGGAAAACTATAACCATTTTTTTTTTGCATTAAGAGTTAAGGGACCCCTGCCGTATATAATTCTGCAGTAGCTCACCCAGATACAACGAGGTTTTTGGTGAACATTATCACTTTTTCGATCTGAATGAAAGGTAGTTTTTAAATCTTTCTGCAGCATTAACAGTGCTCAGCAGACAGCCCTGAGACTGCTAACAGCTGGAGACTAGACAGGCATTTGAGGGGTGTATGTAATTGTCTGATACCTTAAAAGTGACTGGTTTGTCTGTTAAGTGTTATAAAATAGTGCTTGTCGATCACCTTATTTGCACTAATAATGTTCACCTCATTTCCACTGCATCCTCAATCTGGAAGCTCAGCTGTGCATTTTGCAGGAAGCTAATTGAACTTACCAAGATTCTGAGCACTTAGTAGGGGGGTTCAAGTGCCTTCTGTCAGGGTAAGGCATAGATTTCTCCTATATCTTGGGTTAAGTTATGAAACAGAGATGCAGAGCTCTTGAACAGCACCCGCTGGCAGTGATCACACTTGAAGAGCCCAGCCGTGACTGTGAATGTGTGCTGGTGAGGCCTTTAAAGTGAACAGCAAAACCTTGGGCTGAGTATAGTGCCCTAGGGGTACTGGGTGATGGTTGATTAGGTACTAGAGTTCCCAATCACACAGTTTTTCACCATGACCTCATCAGTGCCAGTTTTGCAATAGAACTGGACTGCAGACAGACCTGGAGAATCCTGTCTGGATCGCAGGTAGTTTGAGTATGGAAATTGGAACGCAACACTCACATAATGTGAAAAGATACTTACAAATGTTGGTATAGAGCCTTTATAAACTTGATTTTTTTGCACAGAGAGCAGTTAATCAGAGGCTTAATTAAAAGGCTACTTTTAAAACACCCAGAAATGAAGTGGAGAATGACAGTAACCGATTGTCACTTAACAACTTACCATCTGCCTTGTGCCAGCTGCACTGGAATCGGAGTGTACTAGGCTAGTAAACAGGGCCAATGATGAGCAGTGTAGTAATGGGGTAAGACTTCACAATAATGCTGTAGCTTCTGTTTTTTATAGACAAAATCTTCAATCTTCAAGACGTGTACTGCAAGAGACGGCCCCTACTTGTAGGACTGAGTTGTGAGACACGTTTTCGGTCATTAAGTTGAATTTAATTCCTTTCCGAACAGGCTGAGCAATCAAAAGAAGAACTAAAGCAGGGGCTGAAAGCAGAGAAGCTGATGAGAAAAGCCTCGAAGGACGTGTGCAGGCTCCGAGAGCAGTCTCAGAAAGTCCCCCTCCAGGTGCAGTCGTTCAGGTGAGCTGGAGAGTGATGCTGGTTCTCTGAATTTCTGTGGCGCTCTGCATCCGAAAGGGTCCGACACGGCTTCGTGTGTAGGAGGGACCCCCATTAGTCCGCTAACAAAGTGCAGCTCACATTGTGAGTCAGCAGCCCCCACCACATAGCAGCACGTGTGCAGAACGGAGAGATTTCTTCACCAGTGGAATTAAGGGGATTGTAGGACGCCAGGACCTCCGGTTAAAGCCTCATCTGTTTCATCGAGTGGGGGGAGGGGGACGTTTTAAAGCTTTCATTTGTGAAGCATCTGTAGATCTTGGGTAGGACTTCAGCCAGGGGATTGTCCTGGACATCCTTCCTGTGAGACCCGCGTTGCGTTCGAGGAGAGCGCGTCACCCAGCTCTTCTGCGCTGACAGGGAGGGCTCCTCTGACCTTTTTGCTGGGTTTCAGGAATAACTGAAGATACAGTTAGAAGTTCTACTGGTAAATTTGCCTTAAACACAAGGAAGCTTCCTCACCCTTGCGCAGTGCACCAACAGGTGTTTCGGTTTCAAGCGGCCAGCGCTTGCAGCCCGTGGTGATGGGGGATTTCTCACGCTCTTCCTTCTGCTGTTTCCTTTGGAGAAAGTCAGGCTGGTCTTGAGAGTGGAAAGGGCAGGATGGAGGCTGAACGTCTTTTTTTCATACTGCTTTTCCCAGCTAAGGAAACCAAAATGAAACCTACAGATACAGCTGTTCTGTGCGCTAATTAACGGGGCTAATTAAGCATGATTGGGGATTGTCTTGGCATTCGTGGTTTGACTCTGTCGTATTTTAAGCCTACATTGCTGTTTAATATTAAATGCAAAGCTCAAAGCTGTCATTGTTGTGCCTTTTATATTAAATGTCATGGTGATAAATTGAGCCTCCGATAGTAGGTAGGTTACAGGCTTATGAAAAATATATATCTCGTTTCAGCAGCCTTCCAGCTCTCCCCTTTGTCAGCACCCAGGTGAATTGGAATGGAAATGATTGGAATGTATTTAATGAGTAAAAAAATAGAAGAAAATAATAATAAGGCAGCTTTCGTTTGTCTGTTTTTCCTCACCGGGACTGGGGCGCTTTGTCCATATTTGTTCTTTCGTGACCCTGGGCAGTGGAAAAATTGTGAGTGTGCGGGGGCGTCATTTTGTTACAGCCCCTTCTGTACCACAGCTGCGTGGCAGAAACTAGATGTGTCATGGAGAGACTTGCAGAACCAGGCGCGACAGTTCGCACAGGGACTGCACCCTCTGTTCTGATCGAGTTCAGTGAGCGAAGCCCAGTACCTGCACCTTCGGCGGCTTTTTCCTCTCAGACGAGACGTAGGTCTGTCCTTTGGTCTTCTTTGTCTTATCGATGTGGCTCTCTCCTCGCTCGAAAAGCACGACCTAAAATGCGTCGCGGGAAGATGAAGTTGTGTTTGTGCTCTCCGTCTGCTGACTTCTCGGCTCTTAAAAAAACATAATTAGCTCCTTCCGGCTCCAGGTTTTCCGGAGTGAATGAAGGAAGGAGAAAGCTGGACAGGTGAGGCTAAAAATGAAACTTAGCTTTGTGAATTCATAAAGCTGCTGTAATATTTAACAGGTTCGTAAAACTGGAACTGACACATCTTCAGGACGCTATTCTTAGATTTGTATTCAACTCCATCCCTATTTGTTTATGTATTCAATCAGGTAGCTTCTTTAAATGTGAAGCCTTCACATTTATGATGACGCGGTGCATATTTTCCTCCCAAAATTTCAACATGCTGCTTATTTTAGAAACTTGATTTTGACTCTTGATATTTAATTTCCCCAACATAAAAGGTTTTTTTCATAATCTCTTGGGGGGATTTCTACTTTCTTAGGGAAATGTAGACCTGACATTAAAATCTGTATATGTCCTAACCACGCTTTCTTCTTCTGTCTTCAGGGAGAAGATGGCCTATTTCACGAGAGCAAAGATAAATATACCAACTCTACCAGCTGATGATGTATGATTGTTTTATAGAAAACAATGAAGTATTTTTCCAGCTCAACTTTATAGCTGAATATTTTGATAGAGTAGCTATGTGGATTAAAATATATATTTTAAATAGTTAAATACCATAGCGATAATGTATTTGTATAATAAGTTGTAATTGAATACCATTATGTAAAAAATGGGTTTCTTTTTTCAGAGAAAACCAAAGTAGAGTAATTCTGACATTTATGGCTAATAATGTTTGTACAGTTTGTATGTATACCTGACATGGGTTTATTTTGTAAAGTTGGGTTACACGAACGATGTGCAGGGCAGATTATGCCTTCTGTTGAACAGCACTGCTTTCAGAAATAATATTCCGTTTGACAGAATGGTGTTCTGTTGTCTTCACCGTTTTCCTGTGTGTAGATTGTGAAACCGGGCCAGTGGCCACACAGTGTTGTCGACTGAGGGTGTGCGTCTCAGTGTTAAGTACAATATCAGCAAGCACTTCCTGTTGTAGTTCCCGCCCTTCCTGTCCTTCAGACTTGGTGCTCAGCTGTTCAGCGTCATCTTAAAGGCCTTTCCAGTCCAAGTGCAGAAACCGTGTTTCGAACAAAAAGCAAATGTTGTGAATGTATAGTGTTATTTTCTGTTTTTTTTTTTGTTACTGCACTGATTTGCATTTCCATTGATCTTTTTTGTCTTTTTTTTTTTAAATTATGTTCTGCACCTTTAATAAGCCCCCACTGTGTATCTATCGTTCGGGATGGGGGTTCGATTTCCTGTTCTATAGCGGCAGACACAGCGCCAGTAAAAACGGAAAAGCCTTCTTCCATGACCCGCGATGTTACCGCGCTTTTTAAAAAAATCATTCGCTGCCTTTGTTCATGTCTATGTCTTTAAAACGAAAAAACCTTAAGTAATTAAATAAACCTAAAATAAACATCATACCCTTGTGAAATGAAGGATTTCAGTTTTGCAGTGGTTTAGTTTAACATAATAGCACAGCGTAAGGAGTGAGTTTTTTTATCAAACCCATTTATTCTGCATATATATGTGTATGTAATGTTGTTTTTTCTATAAAACCAGCAAGTACCTTCATGGTGTGCTGGAACTCCAGCCTTGAGAACAAAAGTCCAAACAGTTCTTGTCAATTTTTCATTACTATCCCAGTCTTTTGCTAACTTAATAGGCTGACATTTTTATTCCCCTTTTCAGTTACACTCGTGTATGAGGCTGGGTATTCTCCTGGAGGAATCTCAGGGAGGCACCTTGCTCAAGGGTGCAAAAGCTGTGCCCCATACTCACCTGAGATTTAAACCCACAGCCTCCCAATTATGAGCCCAGATCTCTAGCCACTATTTCTCACTGCTGTCAGGACACTGCTGCAGCAGATCTGTTGTGTACGCTTGGCTCTGCAGATTGAGGGAAATGCACACATGATGTTCTACTTGTCATTATAAATAGTTCTTTTCAGAACCAGGATACATTGGTTAAATGTTTTTTTTTTTATCAAGAACAGTTAACCGAGGTTGAGGCATCCACTTATGATCTTAACTGCTGTTGTTTTACATACCTGGCAAGTACTGTTTATGTTTTATTCAGCTGAATAGGACATTGAATGCTGTGGAGCAAAATTATTATTTTTTTTTTTAAAAGAACAAAACATATCTAAAACTTTCAATCAGAAAGTGTAGGAATTCTGTAAGTGGCCTTTGTCTAATATCAGTGTAAAAAAATTAATGAACTTGAACTATTTGTAAGAACTACAGTGTGCGGACTTAGTGATCTCTACATTTGAATCTCCCATTTAGGAGTTACCATGCAGGAGTCTAGTATGGTCAACATGTCGCAGACAATTGTCGCAGACATTGATCATTGCAGGGCAAAATGCAGAACTACTACAATCCATTAAATTCCACATTCAGCACATTTTATCAGGGAGCATCCTCTTGAGAGTGTGTAAAGTTAAGCATTGGCTTAGTTCAATAATCTTTACCATTTGCAAATGATCAAGTGTAAGTTAATTCCACACTTAAAAGTATAAGGAAATAAAAACAAGGATTTTGGCTGTGGAGCCTTCTTCAGATGTGCGATTCAAATGAAATGAAGGTTGCTGTTTAAGCTTGCCAGACAGCATGAGTTGTAAAATGTATGTAGAGATATTTTGGTAGAACTGTTCCTTTTGATTTATTTTCCATTTATTTATTTACTGTATTTATGTTCAGTTATGTACAGTTCAGTTCTGGACATTTAAAAGTTATTGTATTAACAGTAGAGAGAGCTACAGCCTCCATATTTTGAAATCCTAAATCATAACATTGAAAGTATTAGTGGCGCACAGAATTGTGTATATCTCCCATTATAGTATTCCAGCCTTGTTTTTGTTAAATATTATAGCCTTGACATGCATTATTTTTCAGCTTTCATCACTAAAGAGCTTATTTTACAATTGAATTTTATATGCATGAAAATGTTTTCATGAGCTGACCACTGCAAAAGTGTAATTGATGTCAGTAGTTATGATAAAAGGTTGTATATCTACATCAGACATAAATGCCAACAGAAGTTTCAGTTTTTGTAACTATTTTGTACATGCATGAATTTAACATATCTTTAGGAGAATCACAGTTTTACTACTTTTTAGAACATGTTGAAATTGTTGCACCTAATCATGTTGTAACAGGATAAAAGCCTGGGAATAATTTAACCCAAAAGGAAAGCTCGACCTTGTATGGTTAAAATGTTTCTTACATGGTTTGCAAGGTTTTCAAATAACGGAATATGAAATGCTCAGAACTGAACTAGGTTATGAAACGTAATGTCAGCATGTATGTTTGTGGTCCAGTTTTGTTGCAGTCTGGAATGTGCTGTACAAATGTTAGAACACAATGTTTATCCTCTTCTCTGCACTTTTCATGTGTTCCAGTGATTGGTAAAAAATATATACCATTTTTAAACAAACCACATGGAGTTGGGAGTTCTCATTTAAATCACAGCTTTATAAATCGGCATTTTCCTCATAACGGGTGAAGAATTGCCCCATTCACATGAGCTTAGAAAAAAATAATGACCCTCAGTCCCTTTCCTATTTTGAAATCGCAGAGGAGCCTTCAGCTGTTTCCATTGTGGGCTGATTGATTGAGCCATTAGCAGTCATAATTGACAGGTAGACGCTTGTGATGATTTAGCCTCTCGAATTAGTTTACTGCTCGGAGGCATGACAGTTGTCAGAGGCGAAGAGGTGGCAGAAGGTGAAGTAAAAAAAGATTAAAATAGAAGATTCTAAGCAAACAAGCAAATGAGGCTGCTAATAAAAACAATATCCTCAGTCATGTCCTAAACAGCCCCCTGGGGTCTGCTGTTCTGCTATGCCTGCTTGAATTTGCCCATGTTAATATCTTCCCTGGGATGCAGTCTCCAATGTTTTCCATCATTCCAATGCCTTGTTCAATACTGCCTAAAGCTCGTACAACAACTTACTAATCAATTACTTGAAATATGTCAAGCCAGCTCGGAGGAGGTCACTTCAGCTGAACTGCTGCAGAGAAATTTTCTTTCTATTAATTGAGCAGTTTTTGAAGTAGTTATCTGCGCTTCTGCGGTTCAAATTGAGCCTGACGTTCTGAAAGACACCTCTGTAAGAAGAAAGCCTTGCGTCTTAAGTGGCTGAATGTTCGATCCTTGACTCCGTTATTAGTCGCTCGAGGAAGAGAACGATGGAGAAATATAAGGTTGAAGAGGAGCGGCATTGACGTTCCTTCACTTGATCAACACGGGTGTGCGATCAGAAACGAACCCATCGTTCCTTGAGTAGAAAACAGAGCGGTAAGCTTTACATCTTCAGACACGCCGTGGAAATGTCTCCCTTAGAATGTACTTTAGGTCAGCTGTGTTGACGCGTCTCGGTGAATTTTCAGGTTCACAAAACCAGCTGAGTGGAGTAAGTAGTGCAGACATGAGGAGCCCCATGCCTTCTTGCACAGACCTTGTGGAGAATCTAACGCCACAAGCACACACAGCAGGTGAGATGGGAAAAAGACGGCCTAAGCAAAGCAAAGGGAATGCATTATGTTAGTGTTTGCTAATGAGGGTGGATGAATGCCTGTATGAAAACAGGAATCACTGCCTGTCCTGGAAATACTGAGTTCCACTCTCATGTTCTCCTTTTGAACTTGCAGGCATACTGCTGTCCGTACAAGCATGCAGCATCAATTGCATCAGCCAAGATTCTGTATAGCTTTGTTGTGTTCCAAGCCCGAATAAAAGCCTGCAATCATCTGCAACAGCTAAACAGCTTTTTATCCACACCAGCTTGCACTGGAAATGAGGAAACTGAAATAGTTCAGTGCAGATCGGTTCAAAGTGAGGCAATTAACATAAAAATTCAAAAGAATACGGTAACTGGAAAAAAAAAACAATACGAGGCAAATCATATCCACGGACAGTGTCAGTGACACGGACAGTGTCATTTATCAGCGGCAATATTCTTGTATAGATTTTTATAAATGTATGAGGGGAAGAATTCAATCAGCAGGCCCTCCTGTTCTCCATGCATTCAGGGTGCACATCTACAGTAAGTGTAAAATGCATTTTAATCATCACTAAATTCTTCATCACATTTTTATTGCAGCCTTGAAATAATTTTGTCCATAGGAGTAAATAAATCAAATTTGCCAAATGCTTTTTTCAACAAAAAGTTACATTGTGATAACATTTATATTTGTCTCGTTCAAATATTTTTTAATTCAGGCAGCCTCCATCTAGCTTACATCCGGTAAGGTTACAGGCACACCCAGTTGCGATAGCTAGGTTAGTTAGGCTGGCAGATTCCATCTAATTTAAAATGCACTAAATAATTGTAATAATTCCTGACACGTATATAGCACATCCCTGGGCACTCCACTCAAAGCTCTTTACAGGTAATGGGGATCCCCTCCACCACCACCAGTGCGCAGCCCCACCTGTATGATGCGACGGCAGCCTTAGTGCACCAGAACGCTTAACACTCATCAACTCTCAGTGGGGAGGAGAGCAGAGTAATGAAGCCAGTTCAGTAATGGGGGTTATTAGGAGACCATAATTGGTAAAGGCCAATGGGAAATTTGGACACTGGCCCCTACTCTTTATGAGAAACGCTCTGGGATTTTTAATGACCATGGGGACTCAGGACCTCAGCTTTGTGTCTCATCTAAAGGACAGGGCATGTTTTACAGTATAGTATCCCCATCAGTATACTGGGGCATTAGGACCCACACAAACCACATGGTGAGCACTCCCCACTGATCCCACTAACAACAGCAGCCTCAGCTGTCCCAGGAGGTCTCCCATCCAGGTACTGGCCACAGTCACACCTGCTGAGCTTCAGTGGGTTTCCAGCTGTAAGATGAAGGGTGATGTGCCTGCTGGCAATAATTGTGAGTACAGCTAAGCAGGTTCTCCTTTCTGTATATACAGTATGTTAGGTTGTGTGGCTGCCGTGAAAGGAAAGGCTGACATGTTAATAGACCCACTGAGCTGATCAAATCAATCAAAACTTTCAGGGGTGGAGAAGATTGGATTGCTGTCACTGTGGAGGTCTGGAGTTTTTTATTTATAACCAACCTTGAATGAAGACGGAGAAGAAATTATTTTACCCTAATTTGGAAAAGTGTGCTGCTGGGGTCAGCTTTTTAAAATGCATTTAAAGTGATACAACAGGGATGGTTAATTCATTTATTTAAATACAGCATTTACATACTATCGCAGGGTGTCTGTGATAAATGTGATTGCATATCTAAAAGAGAAATTGATTTATCGTGCCTTAGTTTAAAATGTCAGTGTCTTCGCCAAAACAAAATGTTGCATGTTGGCATTTTTCTGCAGCCTGACAAATTCACAGGTGTGTAATCGCAATGCAGCCTTAGATGTATGTGTGTGTGTGTTAGACAGGATGAGACCTTCGGTCATTGATGCTTATACAGAAAAGGAGATCCTGTGCCTTTATATCTGCATTCTACATTAGTTCTCTACATTGAGTACATCCCAGCCATCAGACAGAACTGCGGAATACCAGTCTAGAGGATATACAGTAGTCCACCAATTTAGTTATGAGCACAATTTCATTTTTTTCAGGAGTGTGGATTGGAACATTTTTATATTGCATGACAACAGCACAGCACTAATATTCTGGATGCAGGTCCTGGTTCATGGTCTAAGGCTATGAAATCCCCTGATTGACAGGACCGCATGCCTGCGAGCGCCCGGGAGGCTACAGGGGCCACTGTGCAGAGCCCAGAGAGCCCTGGCTGACTAATCCCACACTATCCTCGGTGAAGCTCCACTGGCTGTGATGCTCACCTGTTGGGGAAGACCCAGTGACGGTCAGCTGACGACAATGGCCCAGGCTCGGACCCGTGATCACAGGGTTACCAGCTGAACCAGGTCTGCACATGGGGAGAAAGGTCTGAGATGAACTACTGTAACTTTTCCCCTAGCTCCCAAAGGGAGTGGGGTCAGCCCGGCATTGTGCGGCCTCGCTCTGGTTAACCATAGAGGTCTTGGGTATGTGAAGCTACTGAAGTGGAATGAGAAAGAAAGTGCATTCTTAATGAGGAAAATTAATCCCATCTCAAAGTTTTGTGCTAGAAAGTGTCCTGCAGTTTTACACTTGATGATAGAGGAGAGGATGAAACTTTAAAAGTAGGAAGTGCTCCTATATTCTAATTGGGAACACTTTATTTTAACATTTAAATGCGACTTTTGTACTATACATGATTACCACTGGATTCCACTTCCCTTGTTAGCGTTGAGAAACAATGGCTCCAACCTCTTGTTCCATAAGTGATGGGCGGCTGATCCCCTTTCACTGATTAATAGCGCATTTTGGACATAAAAGTCAAACTTTCCCATTGCATTCAGACAGGAAAACCCCATTGTGAACGTCACACTTCCTTTCTTTCTCATTCTAATGTTCTAAGCTCTCGCAACTAATCTCAAAATAATAATAAAAATGTATTCGTATTTTGACTTACCGGCATTACACACGGATATCTGTGAGAAGTGTTCTTTGGAAAGGCAAAGACGATTGTTGTTTATATCAGCATCCACCAGTGAACAAGAACAGAGAAAGACCCCGCGCAGAACAGCCAGAGGATTACAGAAACACAATCCTGGATTTCCAACCACATCTCTCTCTTTTGAAAGAAATGGAGTTGAAAATTAAAACTGTTAAGTCTGCTCCGCATTAAAGCTTTTGCCCCAGCAAGAGTGTTGTCTTATCTGACTCCAGTAACTGCCAGGGTGGGGAGAAGGGTTGATCAAATTATTTCTCAGCTGAAGAGCAGAAGCGCTTGGTGGAATTGTTCTGCAGCTAATGTGGCCTCTGTAGCCATGCAGATTGAACCAACGCTTTCATGAATCGGTCCGTAGTCCCAAAGCGAGATTACTGAAGCCGCTTTGTGTTTGCGAAACCCACTGTTGCTGCTTGTAATGAGACTGAAGCTTTATTGTTGTTCTAATGGCATGTTTCTCTCCAAAAGTGTAATCGTTTGCAGAGGAAGGGAAAATCATTTGTGCAATCAACGCAAGATCTTTCTTCTGCCAGTACAGTTGAAACTCAGATACCTGTCACAAGGAGTTTTACGTGGAAGCAGGTATAACACTCTTCAAGCAGCAGCAACAAGCAGTAAACAACAAAAATAGTTCACTTCCTAATCGCTGCATAACACCAAATCTGTGTGTGTCTGTAGCAAATCTAAAAGGCAAAGTCCAGGCATATTAATAACTTTGTGATCGGTGGTACAGGTTTTGGTTTAACTGCTCTTGCACTGTTTGTAACTGAGTGAGACCAGATGCAGTACTTCCGAGAAATCACACTTATGAGGCCTAACATAAAAATATATACTGTTATACAGACATCCGGTGTAACATGTTTGTCTTCTGTTGTTTGTTCTGTTTCTACATCCGGTGTAAGAAAGTTCTGCATTAGAAACCAAGTGAACTGATCTGTTTTCAGCTGTTGTACAGTACTTGTAGTCAGAGTGATTTAATGCAAATCGAGATGATGGTGAAAGAAATATGGTCACAGATTTTAAGTTGAAACTGAAACTATCAGGAAAAATAGAAAGAAGATAACAAAACTGTTGACTACCATTTGTGTTACTGCAGTTCCAGCAAAGCTGGATTGCAAGACAGCAGACACTGTCCCATCCCTATTATTGTCAAGAAACAAATTGATATACAGTGATACAGTGTCAGGAAAAACAAACAGAGATAGAAACAACCATGTGCTAAATCAGTGACTAGCGAATTCAGCCTCTTAATTACAGCTGTGGGCAAAATGTGTTATTGGGTCATTTTTAAACATGAAAATAGCTTCAAGCAGGCAGTAAAGACACTTAGCGGAGTAGAACTGGAGCAGGTCTGCCTCTGTGCCATGCTGGTGGCTGACTGCCCACCCTGTAATCCCCACACAACATTGTGCAATTGGCCAGGGATGACGGGCATGAAGAAGGCTTCCCGCCGCTCCATTGCTCTTTGCTCTTGTCAACTCTGAGGGGCCAAGCAAGGTGAGATGGGAGACCTCTTGGGAAAGCCAGGATGCTGTTTTAAATGGTGTGGACCAGTAGGAGGGACGCACCTGTCACGATCGCTAACCCCTCCTCTTAAGGGAGCTCCAGCCCTTCCTCGTTCCTTCCCATTGTCTGCACCTGTTCCCTATTCCCGTTCCCCTTTAAAAGCCAGACGCTGACCTCACTCCTGGCTTCTCATTGATTTCCGTGTCGTGAGAGCCCGGGGTCCTGCTGCGTCTGGCTCCGTTATGGTTTTAGTTTCCTGGTCCTGATTCCCTGCCCCGCCGGTCCTGACCCGGTTCTGGTTTTAACTACGGATGGATCCCTTGGTCTTGGACTAAACCTCTCGTCTTGGATTCCTCCTCTGGATTTACCCTTGGATTGTTCGCCCTGGATTCACTCCCCCCGGACACTAGCACTGCATGGACACGCCCCCCTGTCTCCTGACCGACTCCTGCATGATATTTTTCCCCTTGTGTCTTCACTATTCTGGATTGCGTCGTCCGCATAGGGCCCGGAAAGAACTGTTCGTGACAGCACCCCTTTGGACCATTCACAAATGATCATTCATTTTAGAGTTTCCAAACTATTCTGCCCATATGGTGACCAGGAGCCTGCAATATAGTAGGTTCTGTCCTTCAGATGAGGCAGTAAACTGAGATCTGGACTTCCTGGTCAATAAAGATCTCGTGACCCTGCTAATGAATGTAGGGGTGTGAACCCTGGTGTTTAATTTTATCTCAAAGCAAATAATAGAAAAATGATTGAGTTCTTTGGTAATTTCTGTCAACTGAGATCTTTATACATCTCAATTATTTTTCTGAGTTTTAAGCATTTTTTTTTTCACCCAGATGATGTCTCTTTCAGTTCAAATGCTCTTATATACAGTGAATATGGGGAAACACAAGACAGAGATTTTACACACCACCAACGTAGTATAAGGCTTAAATTTCGGCGTGCACAAATTACAATGCCATTAGGGAGCAGGATATAGGTAAGGGAAATGGGTTTGTGGAGTTAAAATGAACAGATATTCGCTTTCAAACAGACACTGGCAATCAGTCATCCAAGCCTTTGTGACAACCTCTCTGGAGAGAGAGAGATTCTCTCAAAGCTCTTCAAAGAGATGTCATGGTAAAGTTCGCTCTTGATCAAAGTGGGCTGCTGATAGCACATGAAACCTCGTATGATCTAGCCACTCTGAGTCTTAACTAAGATTTAAAGTCTCCCGAATCTTAGACTCCTATCTTTCAGTCCTTTCAAATCCTGTCCTCTTAGAGCTCATTGAGCCCACAGAACGTCTGTGAATTCTGCAATTAAGTACATTGGAATTATCTTAACACTAACATTATCTAAGACATTTCTAGATTTTTCACTAAACGGTAGGTCTCTGTGCACCGCAGTAGTTTTGGTGCCAGTAAAACGTGTGTTATCCCTGCTTTCCCGTGTGGTTGAAACTCACGAAGGAAAGTAAGGCAAAATGAAAGTAAGCAAAATCTCTGCTATCCTTACTTAATTTGTATTCGTTTCTCCGAAAGCATATGGCCATTACCATTGAAACTATTGAACTCAATATGCCTTTATAACACGTCGTATAGGGGACCAGATGATTCTCCTGAGCTTATTTTGCACTCCCATCAGACTCAGTTTTGTGGTTTTGTTATACAGTATGCCAGACCCTGTCCTTAAGGGAAATAACATCGCCAGCTGCCTTTTTTAGGTTAGCGATCTCAATCCCATAAGAGAAGTGGATTATTACTGTTCACGCTTCCAGCCTTTTCAAGTTTTTAAGACATGCCTTATGACCTTTTCTAAGACTGTAAATGTGAGGAGGTACTGAAGCTTGCGCTTGCGACAGTAATCTATAGTAATGCTATTCATAGTGAACAAGCTTATTCAAAGGGTCTACCTTTATTCTTGGCAGTGCTTATATCTTCAAAAAATGCCAAGCGTACAGTGACTGAAAAAAACATTTTTTTTCATTGGATTTATCGTAATTCTCTATCCACAAATTTGCGCTTCAACGTGCCTAATCCGTTCATGATGAAGTGGGCTGTGCGTGCGCGATACATTGAGTTACTCTGCCACCTAGTGGACATTAACCCGCAGTACAACGTGTCTGCGTTCAACAATTCTTAAATGAGCGTTTTTCCAAACATTGATAATTAGTTGCATTCTTAGCAGGTTAGCAGTAATGAGAAGACATGACGGGCCCGTTTCACGTCTCTCAAGTTTGAACTTTCCCAATAATTAGTCACAGCCCTGCTACAGTATGTCTTGTTAAAAAAAAAACAGCAGAACACAACATTTAGTTACGAAGTTGATGATACAACATATTAAATAGAAAATGTAACGGTTGAAGCCGCTCTGTAAAGCACAATCCGCCTACACGCCTCTCAACATGTGGCACAAACTGTTCAGAACTGAAAACGAGTTCACACAGGCGCCTTTGACAAATCAGACAGGGGTGCTAGTTAGAATCGCGATTTTTCACATCTATTAATGTAGCAGTGCCCACCCGGAGCCTGGTCCTTTTTCTGCAAGCGGCTCACCAGAACAACGTAGATTTCAGTCTTGGAACGTAATGAGAACACGTTTAAAAAAAATATAAATATATATGTACAAATACATACAAATAATTAAGAAAAACAAAAACGAAAATATGTTAAATTTAGAAACTGTGCTTCCATCGTTGTACCAATAATTCCCTAATTAAAATTAAACTTAGTCAGGTTCATCTGAACGCGATTTGATTTTTTTTTAAAAAAAAAAAGGTCGTTCACTGGCTACAATTAACAAAATAAATGGAGCTAATTCAATTCCACAGCCCTAGAGCCTCAAAATAATCTCGGTCTAGATTTACAGTTCCGCTGATTTTCGCTCTGAGGGGAATAAAAAGCCTGCATGTTGCACGATGAAATCAATATTGCAAAATTTGAGGTTTTTAAGTGGCTTTGAACTAACTCAAAGTCTGAGGAATTGATTTAAAAAAAAGATGTTGCTTCTGTTGTTTAGAACTACAGAAAATAGATCACACCTTGCTCGTGGTGTAACGATGGCTGTGCCCCCCGTGCCTTCATCGGGGTCTTTGATAAAATCATACCATTAACGCATCATGCAAAGCGGTGCTCGGTGCTCACGAGTCTTGCCAGCAACACTCAGGCTTCGTCCTTCACACCCGGCACCGCTGATTGAAGAGCACATGATGCACAAGGCAGCAACAGCTCTTGACTTTGGGTACTGTACCTCGCACTAGTCGCTAACACTGACGTACTGTAGCCCTTAATAAACTTGTTATGACTGAGACATGTCTACATTTCTACTACTAACGTCTGCTGCATTAGTAGGAAGAGCCATTTACTCTCAGGTTATCGATCCTGTATTGATGGTTTTTCTAAGGGTTGATGGTTTTTGCAAGGGATGTATGCGAGAATATGCACCACCTGTACCGAGGCGGTGCCCAGCAAACCTCAGTCACTGGTCTAGTTGATGTTGGCTTGCTGCCCAGGTGTGGAAAGCCAACTGCAGTAAATTGTGTGGAGGTGAATGCGGTGCACTGCTGCTCGAAACCATTCTCCAGCTCACAAGGCAGGAGCTGCTGCCAGGGCAGCATGGTACTGCCTTGGTCCGTGCTGTTCGGTACACAGCGTGGGAGACGCTGTTAGGAGGATGTCTGCTTCATGCTCACTGTGCATGAAGTGGACAAAAGGAGCAGCCTGAATAAGCTCAGTAACAATGCGCCCTGGTGCTCAGTATTTTTTTGATGCTCTTTTTGTTGTTGTTGTTGTTGTTGTTGTTGTCGTTGACCAGATTCATACTGACGTGACTCCCAAGTGGTCAATTATTTTATTTAAGCACTTGTGCAGTTTACAGCCCCCCAAACTGTCTCTTTCAAAACGACGTGCTGATCGCAGAAGGCAGTTTGAAACTGTGCTTGCCAAAGCTCTGCACCTTGACTTTAACTGCGCCTGCAGCCCAGCGCTTGGCGAAAACAAGACCCCTCAGGCAACTGGGATCAATCTCTAGGGCCTAACTCTGAGCATTTACTCTGAGTGAGAGCTGGCCATGGCCAATCACAACACAATTAGAGCAGTGGAGAGCAACATGGACATGGCCTACCAGTATCAAAGAGTTATTTCAAGCTGTTTGCTTTGAATATTGTATATTTGATCCTGACCTGCTGTGCAGTGGGTCTTCTGCTGAATAATGAGTGCCGTGCATCACCCAGGTGGGCACTGGTCTGTAGTGGGGGAAGAAGCAGGTGTTCTCCTGTATGGAAAGGGCTTTGATGTGTTTTGCGATGCAAACTGCTACAGAAAAGGCAAGGAATTATTATTATGATCTCTAAACTCTACAAACTGCTCCTCCAATCAGATCCTCCAAAACAACCCAATGCAAGCACAAGGTCAACCATCAGACAGGCGGCACTACTATAATTAGACTTAGTTCAGAGAGTTTTTTTTAATTCCTTTTAAAACACAAGGATAGTTACTTCTTCCCCAGGCTATGGTACAGACGTCTTGCTGTTTGAGGTTCAGGAGATATTGTGTAATGCATATACTCCCTGCTCTCTGTCTTTGTTCTGTAATGAATCATGTTCACAATCACATACCAACAGCCTGACAAATGAACCCTTTTACCCTTCTCCATAGGTGTCATCACTGTGCTTGTAAACCTCATCTTGAAAAGACAGATGTGACAAATGACAGATCTATAAATGAAAAGGGGCTTTAGTTCAATTGTTACTTTAGAATTGCATCTATACTCCAGAGAAATAATGACAGCAGCAAAATACCTACTAAAATCCGTTCGTCTTCTCAGCATAAAGAGACGTTCTTACAATGTCTGCTCTGTAAGTACACCTCACATTCAGGGGAAGATGTAATTATGGTGAATACGGAATTGATTTTTGTTTACTCTGAAAAGAAGATAGTAAAAACATTTTTAAAGTAATTCCTGGCAGAAAATGAGACGTTTTTGAAAATGACAAAAGATTGCAAGTAACATAATTGCCATAATCAGATTATAAAATCTTGGCAGCAAACTATTACATTTGCTTCTCAAGAAAACTTACTTATTAATTATTCTGGTGATCATTTAAGACAAAAGCACAAATATGGACAATGCTGCCATGTATTCCCAGGCAGTGGCATATTATCAGTCATGTCAATGCAATAACCGAATATGTACAGTACAGTATTTCATTTTTCTCTAAGCAAGAGGCTGCTACCTCACAGCTCTTTCTTCTTGGCTTTTATTACAGACTAAGGTGCCTTCTGTGTGGAATATGCGTGTTCCCCTGTGTCTTTGTGGGTTTCTTCCAGGGCATCTTTTTGCCAGTCATCAAAGGATGATGTCCAAGGTGAAATCCCATCTCATGCTCTGTGTGTGTCAGGCTGGGCTCTGGCTCTAAAAGAGGATATCGGACGAATAGATTTCTCTCTAAGCAGCATATTGTGAACAGGTTAACAAACAATTGTGACCTTGAATGTCTGAAACCTTTTTTTAAAACAACAAACACAACATTAAAGTGCAGCAAATATTAAACAGGTACTGTAATTTTTCCTGCAGAATCAAATGACTCACTGAAAAAATCCAGAAGGAAAGAGTTACATGCTGCTGCTAGAGTAGTCCCAAAATACAGCTACCAGAGAGAGTACAGAGGAGAGTAAAATGCACGTACAGTATATCTGTCGAAAAGATTGCCAGGCACGGGGATTTACGTGTACATCCTGAAACGAGCCACAGAAAAACAAAACAATATGATCATACATTCTGTGATTCGTGAATATACTAGCAATGCATTCGGCTGCATTGATAGAGCTGGGGAGAGATGTCTGTTTTGTCATGTCTTTTCATCGAGAAATGTTTTGATTTGTGCTGATTCTGTTACCTCCCAGCTCAGGAAATGCGAATGTCGTGGCATGCTGTCAAAGGCTCAGTAGGCAAGCCAAACTGAATTTGTGATTGTTGGAGACTGAATAACACAATCTTATTACAGCCATGGGGGGTGGGGGGTATTTATGAAATGTGCCATACAGCAATTATTATTGCTTTGTTTACCAATAATTACAGGATTGCAATGCAAAATGTATATTAAATAAACAAGAAACCCGAAAATAATGCAATGTTAATGCTGACAAAGCTAATAACAAAAGATTATTACACTCTAAGTTGTACAAAACTATATTTCTACATGTGCTTAAATCATTGTTATGCATTTTAGTGCTCTTTTTTGGTCCAAAATGTAAGAATCCACAAGTTTCCCATGATTGAGCTAGTTTGCTATTGTGTGCTGTTAAAGAGCTGAATATGAAAACATTCTAAAATGCTTTTGAGACATTGCTTATAGCCTATTTTCTAAGATTTACAGCTAAAGGATTAGACCTGAGTTATTCCTAACCCAGCATCCGTAGCCACCCACTTTTGTACTGGAAAGCTATCGATGAACAGCATGATAATCTGTGCACAGTGAACTACTTTCACACCCACTTAGAGCACAGGGCAAAACCAGCCCTTGGGCGTTCCTGGGACACTTAGGCAGAAAAGACTTCCCAGCAGATAGGAGACACGGTTACATGTCACACAAGTACACAAGTGATACTCAGCTAACTTACAGCTGATGACCAGATGGAGTGATGCATCTCTACATGAGATGACTGCCCCATGCTAGTGCAAGGGAGATTTGGGATGGGGCTGGGTAGGGGCACTGTATACTGACTTCAGCCAGCTCTTATTGATTCTGAGGAAGCATGAATGAAGGACAACAGCATATGTGAGTGGTGGGAAATTTGAAATGGCTATCTGGCCTCAGCCACTTGAATTAACAAAGACTGTTAAGAAAACAAGCTGCAAAATTGTTTAAGGTTATCAAAGACTAGACCACATAAAAACCACATGGGTGGTGTGGTGTCTCTGTGGCTCAGGATCTGTGCCTGTGGCTGGAAGGTTGCTGGTTCGTATTCCCCAGCTGGCAGAGGAATCCTACTCCGTTGGGCCCCTGCGCAAGGCCCTTAACCCCAGCTGCTCCAGGGGTGCCGTATGAATGGCTGACCCTGCGCTCTGACCCCAAGCTTCTCTCTCTGTCTGTGTGTCTCATGGAGAGCAAGCTGGGGTCTGCGAAAAGACACATTCCTCATACAAGAAATTGTATATGGCCAATAAAGTATGATTTTGTTTTAATGGTGTGATTAAATTATTCTTTGATTATCTGAATACTCAGCAACACTTTGACTCTTGTCGTACCATGGTAAGTTATGGGAATGAAGATGAACCCATATTCAGAGGTCCAGTGTGAAATGTTCATTAGTTTGTTTGGGTGTTAGGAGTGGAAAGTGGAAAAAAATGAAGAGACTCTTTTTCAGCTGAGCTCAAAATGCAAATTTTCTCAGGGAAAAGTGAAATGCGCTAGAACTCTATCAAGGTCTAATCGCTGCCTTCTGTCTGCTACAGACAGAGCTTCTGACAGTATCAGGACAGAAGAAAAAACGTCCAAGGCAGATTACATGTCATGAAATGATTTAACCAAACTCAACACCAGGAAGGTTGCTATGGTTTGGATGTTGGTTGCAATGAAGGAATGTATAGGACACACACACAGCTTGACTGAAGACCATCTTGTCTTGTTAGGAACGTTATCTGTGAGAGAATGGAATGGAGGTCATTGGTCATCTTTGCTCACACAAGCACAGCGTTTCGTAAGGGCTAAATTCCACCCTCTCTGCCAAGCTCGATGTTCAGTTAACTATGAATTCAGAAGCAAAAAGCAGTCTAAAAAGCAAAAAGAACAGGTTGGATATCTTGTTTAGTGAAGGAACCCCCTTTCTCATAGCCTGAATCCTGGTTTTCCCTAAATGATGTCTGCCAGGTAAGCCATTTAAATTCCTTCTGCTCAGGGGAAATTGAGATCAGCTGTCTGTCTTGGTTTATGCTGAAATAAGTCTTCTGAAAATGTGACTTTAGTATTGACACAGACCACTTTTTATATTTAGAGAGATTCATGTAAAACGTTGTTTTTTTTACACAAGCAATTAAAAATGTGAGAATGAGGATAGGCAGTGATTTTAAGAACAAAATTCTTCAAAATCGTAACACTGATGCTCTGGGGATTATTCTAAATGTAGAACTGATCAACTAAACTGTTCTTCAAACGAGGCAACATAAAAATATCAAAGAAAATGTAGGGCAGGCAGTCTTTTAAAAATGTTTAGATGTTGTACAAATTGCCTAACTGTCCTACTTCTTAAAGAAACCAAATTAGTACAGAGACGCCTTGCTCGTAATACTCTAGGTAGCTTTCAAATTCAAGGAAAACACTGCAGTAAATGAAGAGGTCGGGGTCGCAGTCGTCAAAGATTTTAATTCTGGTGCGGCTTTGAACGCCGGAGGACAATAATAAATACTTTTTATCCAATCGCGACAGGAGCGGGATCAAACACGTTACGTTTCCTCTAAGGAACGAACTCTATGAGGTCTGTCTTCTGGATACGAATCCATGTACAACAACAGCTGACGCTGCATGGTTGATAACGACACCCTCTATCTTTATTTTTGCGTTTCACGAAACTACAGTACATAGCACATCCGTGTAAGTGAAAAGGATAATAAAGGCTGTGAACTGCAGTTGCCCTCTCCTGCCTCTCTTCGTGCACCGCCGACTCTGCCAGGGAATCTACGGGGGGTCACTACAATATAAACATATATAACTGAGTGATAGAAAATAATACAGTCATAAGAATTATATTATAATTATATAGTAATAAAAACTATACAATACGTATATAAAAATGCACAGTACATTAAATGGACCAAAGTAAGACAAGACTAAGAAAAAAAAGTTATAATTATAAGTTTAAAATATCAAATGCTATAGTTAAAAGATGAACTGTAAGAGAATTTAGAAGTATCCACAGTTGCAAACTCTGGACTGAGCATATGTAAAACTCAACCATGTTTGTCTTTCATTTTTATGTCTGCTGTGGAGGAGATGAGATGGGGAATCGTTTGTACTGTATTTACGTTTCCACATCACCGAATAAATTGAGGAGGTTCATAAAAATGAAAATGTTTATTGCATCTATGAAGCTATAACGTTTGTGGCTATGATGTAGTCGAAAATATATGATGCAAACGAAGATCACATGTGTGATCACCATCGTTACTCGCAATGCAGTATCTTCAGTTAGTTACAGTAATTGAATATTGTGAACCTAAAGTCGAAAGTAATCAAATATTTTTTCTTCCACCTGACCGTTGTAACAATTCATATTTTCTTTTGATTTCTTTATTGTCATAAATTCAGCTAATTTCATTACACCGATTTCCTTTGTCTTAACACGCAATTAAGCAAGTATCGGGTTCGGTTATTCCGTTATCAAAAGTGTCCGACTAATGGGAAGTCTTTATTTTTGCTCAAAGCATTACTTTACAAATGGATACTTCGGTTCTTTCCACGCATTTATAGGTTTTTTTATTCCTTTTAGAGAAGTTCTGTTTATTTTAAAAATGCCCTGTGCTGTCCTCAGTGAAATAACCTATGGTTTTTAATTTCAGCTAAATTCGACGAGTTTCTTCTTTTCTCTTTCACCTTGTTTCTCCATTCTAACAGAAAAGTAAAGTATTTGGGGGGTGAATGTAACTTGAATAAAATAATAATAATGAATAGTAAATATCTGTCGCTCAGATGAAGAGCGAAGCCCGGCCCTATTGCTTTAAAAATACTTTCCCATGATCCCCCAGGAAAAAAAAAAGCATCGCTCTTGAAATTATTTTCCAGAATGTCAATACGGACAAACACTCAATTAAGAAGAAGGGTTTCCTATTCCTATGTCCCGAGACATACGGCGTTGTAACCCTCTTCCCAAAGAAATAACTGTACGCGAGCAATCAGGGGGAAAAAAACCCCAAAGGGGGCGTGTCTGGCATGGTCCTCATTTGTATAAAGTATGTTTTCCAGCTGCAGCGTTGCTTTAAAAGCTCTCGTCCGCGTCCATACCTGAACACTGGGGGCTCATGACCCCCGAAGCGGGCGCGCACTAATGGGAAAGACGCCTTGGGCAAGAAGGCGGAATAAAAAAAAAAAAAAAAAAAAAAAAAAAGTTATATTCACACCATGAGTGGGTGCGCCTGCTGCGCTTCGGCGGTATATAACGGCGGGCGTGGCCACTCTGACGTGTAGGCATTCTGGAGACCTGTCTACTAGGCTACAAGCTGGGAACCCAGTTTCTCCTCCGTGCGCCTAGGGGAAAGTCCCCGGACCCGTGGCAGAGAGTGCCTTTGCGTGAAGCAGCCTGCGGTCTGCACGTCACCACGCCTCAGCTAAGACGTCCTCGGACCGAGCTGGGTGACGTCAGGCTGCACTCGTCATAGCGGTGTAGTAACGCAGGTGGTGTGTACTTCCAGTGCATCAACAGAACGGGGCTCATTCCCAGAATGCCGGTTCTTTTAAATTTTGGGTTATCTAATTGCACTTGCACTCAAAGTTTACTTATCAAATGCACAACAATACAGCGTGCAGCGAGCTGACGCAAAAAATAAAGACCCCCCCCATCACACCCTGACGAAGCACACAACGCGGTGTTTGGTCTGCCGAAAGGAAAATACGAAATAACCATGCCATGTCTTTACTAAGTTTTTCAATTCGATTATGTTATATTTCCTCTGTTAGAAAAACAGTGCAATAAAAAAATAAACGGATAAAACTTTTAGTTAGAAGAGCGTTTAGGACTCCAGGTTAATACGAGACTATTTTACGTTAATTAATAACATGGACGACACAAACTGGTTGCGCCTAATTACGTGATTATGGTGCTTTGTTAAATTGCTGAATACAATCAAAACGATAGTGTCAATCACCGTAGCAAATAAGAAATTAAGTCATTTTGAAACCCACGAGCAATTACGAGTCGTTTAGACTCCAGCGACAGTAAACTGCGCCTTAAACAAACTTCCATTCGTCAATTCGATATGGATTTTTTTAGCGGTTATTTAAAAGGTGCTTTAATTTAATCTACACTTCCTGTTAAGTCACAAATTCGGGATTCCCCCCACAAAACAATGTACAAACCAAACTAAACGTCTGCTAAACGCTAAAACGTCAGTTTATCCGACACCACCAAGAAAAAGGAAAGGAGAGAGGGAGCACTGTTTACACTATATGTCAATATTTTAGGATATGTTTTTGTTGTTGTTGTTGTTGTTGTTGTAAATGTCTGCCATAGGTCTGTAGATTTTGTTGGATTTTGGGTTTCATGTTCATTTTATTTGCTGTGGCAGCACTGATTGTGTACCCACCGGTCATGCTAATAAAGCACCTTGAATTGCATTGAATGAAATTGAAAGGAGGGGGGTGGGTGGGATAAACACTTCCCTTTTCTTGTGCAGGGGGACGTTGGATACCCCAAAAACTGTGGATACCGCTTTAAGGCGGCCGCCCTCGCGCGCCTCGTCCCGGGAACATGCAAAACCGCGGCGCGCTGCCTTATGGGGCCGCACCGGGGCGCATGCGCAGACGGAGGGGGGGGTGTTCTGTTTGAAGTGGAGCTGCAGTTGGTCCAGCGGACCGAGCCGCTCAAGAGGCAACACAGTAGCTACATTATCCTCCTCTTCCTCCTCCCTCCCCCCCCCCTTCCCCACCTACCAAATGCCCCTCTCCTGAAGTTGCCCGCTCGCCTTTATTTTTGTTGGTGGTGGTGGTGGTGTTTTTTTTCTTTCTTTCTTTCTTTCTTCCCCCAATCCTCCGCGCTTTCATGCATCGCCACCACGATGCTGGGGCATTACCCGAGCGTGGAGAAGACCCAGCTGGTCAGCTATGTGGAGGAGTATCTCGAGTGTGTGGAGTCGCTGCCTTTGGACCTGCAGAGGAACGTCTCCTTGTTGAGAGAGATCGATACGAAGTACCAGGGTAGGTCACGTTTTCGGCACTTTTTCTTTTTTTTTTTTGGGCGAGCGAGCTCCCCCCTCGGCGTGCGATCTGCCCCGAAAGGGCGACCCTGATTTCCCCCTCCTGCCCCGTCTCCTCTCGATGCGGCTGCAGGACGACACGGGCTGATCTTTGTTGTGTGCTTTTCTACGCGTGTGTGTGTGTGTGCGTGTGTGTATTTCGCTCACTCCCCACGCGTCGCGGGTGTGTGACCTCGTTGGGCTGCCGGGGACGGATCGCAATGGACCCTGCGCGGTTGTCTCCTCTCTCTCCCCGATGCCCAGTACCGACCACCAGCACCAGCCCGAGGGGCGACCGCGGACGTGCGCTCCCCCAAGTCGAGACTGACTTCTGGGAATCAGCCATTTTGGCAGCGGATGGGGTGAGAAAACTCGCCCGGCCGGCCGGCCGGCGCTGTGCACCGCACTTTTAAAGAGGGGGTCCGTCGTGGCGGTGTGTTGGCCAGGGACTGCACCCCCGGTGTGCAGCGGTTCTGCTCGGCGTCAGTATCGGGGGCTGCCGTGGCCGTGTTTGGCTCGACGGCCACAGTCCAGCCTCCCCAGTTGAAGGGAGAGCGCTTTTCTCCCCTTCCCTAGACCGAGTATCTGCAAATGTCATGCCTCTTAAATATCCTTGACACCATTGCCGAGGTACGGTTTGCAAGAGACGCCGGGTCCGGGGGTACACGCAGCTCTGTATGTGGTGTGTCAGTCTCCGGGGTTGGCACCTCACAGTAGTGAACAGTTTCCTTCTGTTTAAGAAAAGTTTTTTTTTTATTTGGCCCACAATTTATTGCAAAACGCTCTCGATCCGTGGAAGACGGGGAAACGCCAAGACGTGTTGAACCGCGCGTTTTCGTCCTTTTGTGCTGTTTTTTTTTTGTGTGTATTAAGACGTCTATGAATACATTTTACTCGCAGATCAGAAGTGTCGTCACTTCCTGGATATCAGCACACGGCTTGAACGCGGAAGTGCTGCTGCAAAGACATGTTTCGCTCTTTATTTTTTAGGTTTCAGTACATTCAGTAGATTTCCAGTTAACCAGAGTTCAGGGTATTACAATGATCTTCATTCACGTATCGGTCAGTATTACATTTTCAAGCTGCTGCTGCTTCCGCCAAAATACCCCACCCATTATCGGAAGAAATGAGCACACTTTATTCGTTACGAGCCCAGGCGCTCATGTCAACTCTGCAGAAATTACTCCAATAGGCAGGTTAAAATAAGCGTATTCACAGCAGTAAATTACTTTAAAAAACAGTTGATGCGAACGAAAAACTGGATGCATCAGTGTTTTCCCATAATTCTCCAGGTTTACCTTTCGATGTATGTGATAATTTTGTATTTTATCAGCTACACGGAGTCCATGCTGCTGTTACCAAGCCCACGGTAATACCGTTCGTTTCGATACGAAGAAAGTGTATGAGCTCGCAGATCTAACTGTGCATCCATTTTATTGCCATTTCAGTATGTAGCATTAGCAAATCTAGTGTCTGTGCCTTCAGGTCAGATACTAAGTTGGGCGTTTGGGCAAAGAACGTTTAAAATATGTAAGTTGGGGATATTGACTCAATTTGTAGTGTTTTAAAGCACTGCCTTTTCGAGATCTAGTATAAATAAGGATATACCCACACCTGACTTGGGAGAAAGCAACTTAGGGGTGTAACCTGGGTGCACTTAATCTCTGTTCCTGCTTAAGAACAGGAGAAGAGCTGTCAGCAGTTGTAGAAGCATTTTAGGCTTTTTAGAAAGCTCAGGCAAAGAAAGAAGTCCTACTTTTATTTTAATGCATCAAAGGTCCTTTAGGAACAAACCCAGTCTTCATATTTAATGTAGTTTTTAACATCCTAGGTGTGTATTGTTACAAATACCAGACTAAAGCGGGCTCTGTCTAACTTACACGGCCGTTGTTGGTTTTGCAGTCCAGTTTTCAAGTGTAGTGGTAGCAGATTTTACATCTGGTTTGACAAGTACCGCTGGTGGTAAATGAAATTTGTAAAAGGTGTCAGAATTTACATCTGGTCTGAGCGTGGTCACGTTTGCCTCATGTAACTGCTGGACGTCATCCAGTTGGGTGCTGCTCTTGAAATTGGGCCCCTCCTGTGTGTAAAGTGCTTTAGGTGGCCTGTATAAAGGCAGTTGTTACTGTAGGACTCGTGGTGTGAAAAGGGGCAGGCTCGGACAAGCGTGCGTTGGGAAAGCATGCACAGGCTTTATCTCTGCCTTGCAGGGTCAAAGGTCCTAGCCATGAGAAGAGCGGATTAGCAGCTGGAGACTATCGGGGGGGGGGGGGGGGCAGGGTGCCAAAAAAACTAATTCCAAGTTATGCACATGTTTTTTTAAATGTGGTAATAATAATAATTGCTTACATTTATATAGCGCTTTTCTGGACACTCCACTCAAAGCGCTTTACAGGTAATGGGGATCCCCTCCACCACCACCAGTGTGCAGCCCCACCTGGATGATGCGACGGCAGCCACAGTGCGCCAGAACGCTCCCCACACACCAGCTCTCAGGAGGGAGGAGAGCAGAGTAATGAAGCCAATTCATAGAGGGGGATTATTAGGAGGCCATGATTGGTAAGGGCCAATGGGAAATGTGGCCAGGACGCCGGGGTTACACCCCTACTCTTTACGAGAAACGCCCTGGGATTTTTAATGACCACAGAGAGTCAGGACCTCGGTTTTACGTCTCATCCGAAGGACAGCGCCTGTTTACAGTATAGTGTCCCCATCACTATACTGGGGCATTAGGACCCACACAGACTGCAGGGTGAGCGCCCCCTGCTGGCCTCACTAACACCTCTTCCAGCAGCAACCTTAGTTTTTCCCAGGAGGTCTCCCATCCAGGTACTGGCCAGGCTCACACCTGCTGAGCTTCAGTGGGTTGCCAGTTGTGAGTTGCAGGGTGATATGGCTGCTGGCTGGTAATGGACCATTTCTTATTACAGCTGCCGATTTTGGAAGTGCCCAACTGGGAGGCCCTCAGAGAGTTGCAGGAGCCTGTTCGGCTGCGTTCTCAGGGGTCGAACGATGGAGAATGGAGTGATTGGCGCATCCCTGCTTTGCACATATACCGGCCAGTGTGCTCAAGATAATCCCCCTGTTTGTTGTCCCATGCAGAAGTGCTGAAGGAGGTGGATGAGGTGTACGAGAGGTTCAGACGCGAGCCGGAGCCGGGGCAGCGGCGGCGCCTGCAGAGCCAGCTCCAGCGCGCGCTGATCGGCAGCCAGGAGCTGGGCGACGAGAAGCTGACCGTGGTCGCGCAGATGCTGGAGCTGGTGGAGAACCGCGCCCGGCAGATGGAGTCGCACGCGCCCTGCTTCCAGGAGCCGGCCGAGGCCGCCGAGAAGGGCGCGGAGAAGGGCAGGCCGGAGGCGGCGGCGGCAGCGCCGCCCGAGAGGGCCTCCGCCCGGCGGCCGCGCCGCCAGCGCAACAGCGAGAGCCGCGACCCCTGCCACCCGGCCAACGGCGTGGAGGAAGCGGGCGAGGAGCCGGCGCCCAGGGAGAAGAAGTCCAAGTCCTCCAAGAAGAAGAAGCGCTCCAAGGCCAAGCAGGAGCGGGAGGTGTCCCCCGTGGAGTTCGCCATCGACCCCAACGAGCCCACCTACTGCCTGTGCAACCAAGTGTCCTACGGCGAGATGATCGGCTGCGACAACGAGGAGTGCCCCATCGAGTGGTTCCACTTCTCCTGCGTCGGACTCACCTACAAGCCCAAGGGCAAGTGGTACTGCCCCAAGTGCAGGGGCGACAGCGAAAAGACGATGGACAAGAGCATCGAGAAGGCTAAAAAGGACAGAAGGTCTAGGTAGTGACCCGCGTCGGCCTTCTTGTTGTCATGTTGCTGATGAAACAATCCTTCTGGAGACTAAGCGGCGTTCATTTTGAACCCTGGGTATGAACGATACATCGAAGCTGCCGAACACCTGTTTTCAATTCATCTGTTGCTGCACTTAGCCGAGAGGGTAGTACGCAGGACAGAAACAGTGTGGCCACTGAGCG